>NC_045625.1:5160000-6450000 GCF_009829155.1 Mustela erminea
CCTCCTTCAGTTCCATGGTGCCCGGGGTTCCCACCTCTCCCCAAGGCCCGTGGGGAGTGGTGGCGGCAAGGGCTGCCCGGGGTGTGGGGCTGGCAGCCGTATCCCACCATTCCAGGCCAGGCTGGGGCACAGCTGTCTGTGGGGACTCCTAGCCCGAGGGGGCCAGGGCCAGTTCCCCGGGGCTCCCCGCCTGCCTTCTACCCGCAGGCCTGGGAGGTCCTCAGTCCCTTGGGCTGCTGTGTCCAGCCTCCTGCCCTCCGGGGCAGCCGGAGCCCCACCCCACCCTGTCCTCTTGCCTGTGGGACACTGGGGCAGGTCCTGCTCCCTCCCGGCCTGGCCCGTCAGGACCTCTCTATTTCCTGGGCTGCCCCCCCACACTCCCCAATTCCCAGGGACTCCAGGGTCTTAGGGTCTCCTGGCATCAGGCCTGCAAGGTGGAGGCTGGACCAGGAGGGGTCTGGGAGCGCTTTCCTGGTCCGCCCGGAGACTGCTGTCTCAGTGGGGAGGCCGCCCCCTACTGGTGACTATGGGTGCTGCCACCTCAGGTCAGGGGGAAGGGAGGGACTCACTGGGCAAACAGGGGGACTGAGGCACCGCCAAACACTGGACACACTCTTCCATCGAATCTTCCCAATGTCCTATCATCCCCCGCAACATTGCACCTACCCAACTGCGGGTCCTGAGGTCAGCAGCCAAAAAGAGCAGCCCTAACCCCCCTCCTGGATAGTGCCGGGCCCCTGATGCCCTCGCCATCAGAACCAAGCACGGGGCTGTTCTTCCAAGCTCCCACCTGGGGGGATTTGATGGGCCGCTTGAGAGGTTCTGGGATGGGGTGGGCCGTACCAGGGACCCCCTCAGGCAGGAGGGCGGGCTATTTCCTTGTAGGACGCCTGGAGTCAGGTGAACACGGGCAAATAGGGAAGCGTGGGGCTCCTTTCTCCCCCTCCCACCAGAGTTTGTGCTGCAGGAATCACGAGTCAGAGTCAGCCAGGGGCAGCAGGAGGGGTCGGAGTGTGGCTGACCCGCTATGCCAGCCGGCCCGTCCCCTGGAGCTCCGCCTGGTCATGGCATTCAGCCAAGTTTCGCTGGACATCTGCTGTGGGCCAAGGCCTGCCCAGGTGCCGGATGGCACCGAGTCCCTGCCTGTGGGCGCCATACTTGAAACAGACGCGGCCAAGAGACAGGTGGCGCAGCCCAGTGTGACCCGTGCTGGGGGAGGAGCCCAGCTGCAGGGGTGGCCGGGGCAGTGTGGGGGGCTCCATATGACATGAAGGGAAGGTCCCCTGTCAGCCCCTTCTCCGTCCTCTAGAAGGGGAGCCAGCCCACCCAAGCTGCTGGGGGCCCCCAGCCATAGTGCAGAGGCCGGGTGGGACCCCAACTCCTCATCCCAGGGAGCCCCCTTCTCCCCCATCAGCCCCAAGCTAGAGCCGGCTTCCGCTGCCAGCCTCACGGTGCCAGCCACTGTTTGGAAAGTGTCAGGCGTTTTCTGATCTGTCATCAAACAAACTCCTGGTGAGCGTGATGTAAATGGATTCACAGATGTGCGTGTGCGCCAGGAAGCTCAGGGCGCTCCTGCCAGGGCTTGGCTGCACAACAGACGTGCCGGGGCTTGGGCCGGGCGGGAGGGAGGCCGAGGGTGGCTTCCAGGAGCATCCGCCGACATGCAGACACCTGTTCCTTCCTACCCGAAAGCCCCAGCCCCACGCCCAGCCCAGCAGTGGCACCGTCATGGGACCTGGGCCAGATCCAGTGCTGGGCTGCTTGGGCATAGAGCCCTCTGGTGGGGACAGCCAAGGCCGGCACACCCCACTTCCTAAAGGGCACAGATAGCCCCGCGCACATGTTCCCTCGGGGCTTGGTGGGCAAGGCAGGCTCTGGGCTCCAGGAGCCCCCGCTGTGATGTCCCCGGGAATGGCTGCCTCGTGAGTGGCAGTGACCACAGGAAGAGAGGCTGTGAGGACAGCAAGCAGCATAAGGCAGCTCCACCAAGGCCTGACGGACGACGAATGTGTGCGAGGGGCCCGAGCTGATGGCTTGGCGGTGGGGGCCTGTGGCCCCACTATCCCATGTGAACTGACCGAAGTCCCTGTCCCTTTCCTTTGTCCTCTGATGAGGAGAGCGAGCCAAGCAGAAGAGGGGTTCTTTACACAGGACCCCGGGGCAGCGCATGTGGCCCCACAAAGCTTCTGAAGGTTCCTTTCCGCCAGCACAGGCAGGTCCTGCGGAACCGGCCGGTGACCGCACTCGCTCTGCGGCCCCCACACTTCGGACACGAAACTCGCTGGGTCTGGAGGACGGATGGTTCCTGGGCCTCCACCCTGATGGCCTCAGCACCGGCCACCAGGAGACCAGGACGGCGCTAGGAGCAGCTCCCAGACTGCATCCCCCCCACACGCCCCGCAGCCACATGAGAATTGGTTTCATAAATATTTGTCTTGGGGCAGAAGTCATGTCGCAGGCCTGTCTCCTCCTTGTCCCCCTGCGCCCACCGTTGGCCACCCTCGTTCACACCGGCCTCTGACCGGCCTGGCTGGGCCCTGAGCCCTGTCACCCAGGAGTCGGAGGATACTTCAACAGGGACTGCCAGGCGACACCGGGAGGGCAGGGAGGCTGTGTCTGCAGGCATGGGGGCGCCGGGGGGCCTGAGCTAGGCCTGTGGTCAGTCACGCATCTCTGTCCTGTGCAGGTGGCGAGACATGCTCGACCTCAGCCAAAGGACATGAGGCTTTGGTCCCAGGGGCCGGGCCTCCTCAGGGCCTGTGTCTCCACCTGCTTGCAGGGAGACAGCTGTTCCCAAGCCCCCAGGGGCCAAGCGGCTGACGGGACCATGGCTGGGGCTGGCCGTGGTGGGACCGTGTGGAGACAGAGCCAGTGGGGACCGGCCTCTGGCTGTGTAGACGGGCGGGCCTGACAGTCCACACAAAGCTGGCTGGGGGGGCGGGGGCTCAGAGTGGCTGGGGAGCCAGCACGGTTCGGGGACAGAAGCTGGTCTGGGCGGTGTCCTGTGTGTTCCTGTCCCTAATAAAATCTCGTGGTGACTCGGCTGGGGCCTCCGCCTCTGACCTCTCTCGGTGCCCCACATCCAGCGCAGGGCGGGCTCCGCGACGGCCTCCCGCACCATTTCCCGGGACTGCCTCGCCGCTCCCGTCTTGATTTCTATCGCAGAAACAGTGTTTCCCGGAGAACTCCGTGCCCCGCAGAGGCTGAGGCAGATCCTTCGCAGCAGCGTCGGCACAGCCGGCCAGCAGCTGGGGAGGTGAGGTCTGGCCCTGCCCCGAGCTGCACCCAGTGGGGACATCCTCCTGAGGCTGGGCCTCAGGGGAGGACCCTGTGCATCCGCCCTCCTCAACCAGGATCTCTGCTGGGGCTGGAGTCCTGAGGAGCTGAGACTTTATTAAAAACAGCCCCTGGGGGGCCTGGGTGGCTCAGTGGGTTAAAGCCTCTGCCTTCGGCTCAGGTCATGATCCCGGGGTCCTGGGATCGAGCCCCGCATCAAGCTCTCTGCTCGGCAGGGAGCCTGCTTCCCCCTCTCTCTGCCTGCCTCTCTGCCTACTTGTGATCTCTGTCAAATAAATAAATTAAAAAACAAACAAAAAACAACAGCCCCCAATGGCTGTTCATTCACAAAACCAGTGAGAAGCTTGAGGACAAAACCACCCCCGGGTTTATTTCACCAAAGCCCCTATCAGAGGGCCAGTGTGGGGCCCATGGGGTATGGCTGTGCCAGAGTCCCCCTCAGGCCCACCGAGGAGGCAGCTGGAGGGTGTCTGCGCTCCCAGCCATGCGGTAGACAGAGGGCTCTGTCCCAGCGGCTGGAAGTTTCCAGACTGTTCACAGAGCACAACGCCCTGCCCCAGTGTTCCTGGCTGACAGGAATGAGGTCCTGCCAGCTCCCTGTCAGGTCCGTGGGACGTCACTGCAGTGATCGTGGCCACCACGGGCCACACCTGCTCCAGGGGTCCAGCCAGGCCCCTCAGACACCAAACCTGCCGGGGGACCCTCGGGGGGAAGCTGCTCTGCCTCAGCTCATGGGACCAGTTGGAAAGATTCCGTGAACTCAGCCCCACAGGTTTTCACAGCTGACGAGGGTGGTTGTGTTTCAGCCATAAACAGCACGTCCTACGGCATGGGAAGAGGCTGCCTGTGGCTTTGGGGAGGTGGTGGGAGGGGGTTCAGCTGGCAGCACCGGGAGTCTGGCAGGGAACAACAGACCCTGGGCCCACGCATATGAAGAGGGCACTGCCTGGGCTCTCTGGAACACCGGGAGCAGCCAGCACTGGTGGAGTGAGTACTGCACCGGACCCAGCTTTTACCCAGTAGCTCGCAGCACCCGCTGTGATGTGGGCACCCCTGCCATCCCCAGGCCTGTGGAGAAACGGAGGCTCTGAGAGTCACTGGCCCCAAGACCGCTGGTGTGTAACCAGAGATGGTGCCCAGTTCTGGGTCCTCACGTGTGGTTAAAAGGTCGTAGGAGAGGAGGGGGGTCCAAGAGCCCCGTGAGGGGCGTGGGCTTTCCACAGCCATGCTGTGTCACCCCAACAGGTCCCACTCTTGCAAAGTCACAGCCCCACACAGAGAAGCAAGGGAAGTGGGGGCTGCTAGTCTGGTTGGACATCCTGGGACTCCGCCCTGACGTTTAGGGCAGTTTCCCAGGGAATCTCTCTCTGGTGTCGGAAAGCAGGACCTTGCAGCAACCTCCACCCCATTTACTCTGCCCCTGAGAAAAGCCTCTGCTGTGGGAAGTGGAGCCTGAATGGATCCTCCTGCCCGATGACCGGCACGGCCTGAGCCGTCCATGACCTTCCCACAGCCCAGAGCCCGCCCAGCCACTGCTCTGGGGGCCCAGAATTGTCCCCTCTCCCACTTCTCGTTCCCTAGAGGGAGCCCAGGAAGTACACTTAAAAACGATCTTTCGGGGGTGCCTGGGTGGCTCAGTCGGTTGAGCGTCCGTCTCTTGGTTTCGGCTCAGGTCATGATCCAGGGTCCTGGGATCGAGCCCCCGAGCTGGGTGTGGTGTCTGCTTGAGATTCTCTCTCTGTCCCCCACCCCTTACGCACCTGCTCTAAATAAATAAATAAATAAATAAATAACTCTTAAAACAAACCAACCAACAATCTTTTGGGCCAGCTGTTCTGGGGACACCTGGCGAGGCCCAGGAGTTGGGAAGTTTGGCACCAAATCCAACATCAGACTTGACTCCAGGCACTGCTGCCTGAGGACAGGATGGCTCGGGGCTGAGGAATCTGTGGGCTATTCGCCCCCAACCTTGCCCCCATACCCAGCCCAGGCTCCAACACTCGGGACTTTCTGTGGCCTCCAGTTCTGAATGGGCCCTGGGGCAGTGGTAGTTCTCACAGCAGAACCTCGGAGCTCGGTGTGTCAAACCCCCAAGTGGAGCTTCTCTCCTGGGGGGGTCTGGGGTGGCCCTCAGGGCTCGACCCCACGCCTGCCCTTCCCACTCGCCACAGCTGTCCCCAAGAAATTTCACAGAGCACAGCTCAGGAACCAGAACCTCTCATTTGACACCCAAGGGGACTGAGGCACATCCCATCACCCAGAGTCACCCCAGACCTGCACTGGCTGGGAGATAAAGTGACCCCGCGCCACACACACACACACACACACACACACACACACACACACACACACACAACAGCCCCTCAGAGGCACCCCCGCCCTGGGGATGGAGGCGGCTCTGCACCTACTCTGGTCGGCACAGGGGTGCCCCTTCCCCCCACACCTGCCTGGGGAGAGGGGACAGGTCCAAAGCTGAGCCATGTTCCTGCTGCAGATGGGCCTGGAGAGGGTTCAGGATGGGGGCTGGGCCTGCTCCTGCACAGCCAAGGGCTCTGACCCACTGGGCCCCAGTCCTGCCCCTCCCCCTGCAGGGGGATAGCCTCTCGCCCTTCTCGGGTCTACGGGGGAGAAGTAGTGCCCATGAGACCATCTCCATTCGCGTGTGATGGTGGGGTGACTCTCCGCACCCCCAGCACTGCACAGGCCGAGGTGATAGTCCGCTGGGCGAGGGCCCCCCGGGACTAGAGGAACCCTCTATGCTTTGTCCCCAGCCTCACCTGGCACCTGCACTCCTCACTGCCCTGCTCGCTCTCAGGAGAGGGGAAATCGAGGCCAAGCGAGTACTAGAGTCTGGGGACCTGGCTGGGCTGGTCTCCCCACGGGTGCCCATCCCAGGCACAGGCAGTGGGGTGGGAGGGCAGGACGGGGAGGGGCTCCTGGGGCTGCAGGCTGCCGGACCAGCCAGGGCGCTGGTACCCAGACAGATGCGTCCCCCTGCGATGGGCGCCTGCCTCCTACCTCCGCCCGGGCTGGGAGCGTACTCCGCAGGGCACTCACCCCTACCGGGCACCTAGCCCTGGCTCAGCCATGCAGATCCTCGTACCGAGAGCAGACCCTGGGGTCGCTCCATGAGGCAGGCAGAGTAACCATGGGGTGAGCACCTGAGATCACTGCGGGCAGGCCGTGCAGGTGGCACCGTGTGACGCTCCCCACTGCGGCGTAAGTTGTCCTGGGGAGAAATGCCCGGGGTGTGATGGATGCTGGCGGCCTCCATCGTGGCTCCAGCTGTGGGAAGAGCCGGAGCCATGACCATGACCGTCCTCCCCCAACCCTTGCCAAATCCCACACTGGGTGGCCAGCTTCCTCTCCACCGCCCGTCCCCACGGCACAAAGCCCTCGCAACATTAGTTCCGAAAGCGAGGCGCGGTCACCCACCCAGCGGAGGGTCAGCGAGTTTTGAAAACATTTTGCAGGTGTGTCCTTCCTTTCCCAAATGGGTGTCAGGCACCCGGGCAGGCACTGGGGTTGTGGTGGGAAAGCCCAGCCTTCCCTTCGAAGGAACACATCGACTGTGGTCCAGGGAACGTGGGCTTGAGAGGGGATCGGCCAGGCCAGGGGCTCCGAACCCCTTCCATGTCCATGAGTGGGGCAGCAGGGTGAAGCCGCCGTCCTGCTGCCCCACTCAGCCCCCGGCCAGGCTCCAGAGCTGGCGAACCACGGCGCCTGACACAACTTCCCGCAGACGGGAGTGAGGGAGTGAGAGGCAGCTGCCGGCTTCCCAGGTGTCCGACTTCCCGAGCCCACGGGAACGGCTGTGCTGGCGGGGCAGGGCTGGGTGAGCCGTGGACACGGCCCCCACTTCTCCAAAAAGTGAGGCTGACTCGAGAAAGGCAGCGCTGCTAGGACTGGGGGGGTCGTGCCATGCACAACTCTTCCAAGGACTTAAGGGTCTGTGCCCGCGATTTAATGATGCTACCCGCTCTCCTCCAAGTGAGGCGGCCTCTGGGTAAAGGGCAGCCCCTCTGCTCCACTCATCAGACCACATCCTGTCTGTGTTGGGTCTTTTATCAACACAGTCCGCACCGCCCCGTCCTTCACCACCGGCGTCCCCAATGGAATCCCAGGGTCAGGAATGTGCAGCAATCAGAGGGCAGCGGCAATCCACCCAGGGCCCTATATAAAGCCGGGAGAAGCCAGGAACCACACCGCCCAGCCAAGACACCTCCCAGAGGACCCTGCCCAGCAGCCTTCCCGGGGAGCAGGTGCGCAGCACGGTGAGTCCAGCCGCTCCATCCCCAGCAGGAACCCTCGAGGGTTCCACCCTGGTCTTCCCTTGTGTGCCTCTCCTGCCATGTCCTGAATGCTGGGGTCTGACGCGCCAACTTATGCTGGGGTCCAATTTTTGGTGGTAAGTGTCCCAAGCTTCCCCCATGTTCTTGAAGGGTCCACGAACCCCCAAAAGGGGACAGGAGCCACTTCCTCTACGCGTCAGTACACCTTTCCTCAAGCCCCAGAGGCCATCCGCAGGTGGAGTCGCCCACCGGGTGGAAAGCGCCCCGTTTCCCCCGGGCCCTGATGGAGAGTCTTCCCCGCCTTGGGCCAGACTTGGCTCCAGCCCCGGGGCATGAGGTGATGGAAGTTAGGAGCCGGATTTAGGTAGGGAGGAGGGCGGCTTTTATGATTTTTTTAAAGCCTTCTGGCTGGGTTCACTTTGAAATGTCTTCAAGGGAGCCATTTCTGGAAAGGGCTCTGGGGATCCCAGGCTTCTTCTCCAGAACCAGCTCGCTCTTTCAGGCTCAGAGCTGCTCCTCAGAACAGCCGGCTCCGACTCACCATGGTCATTACCAAAAAGGCTTCCTTTCAGAGGGAATGAGCAGTTTTTGTCAAAGCCGGGGCATTTGGGGAAGCTCTATTTCTGTTTCGAATCCCCCCGGACTGCCATCTGTGGGGTAGCGTAGCGATTCTGAGTCACTTAGACCCGGGCATATACCCCAGCTGTCTCTTGTAACGCTCGCTGTGAGACGCTGGGCAAGTCCCCTGTTCGCGGACGGCCTCCCCCCCAGAAGAGGGGAAGACTGCCCTGCACCAGGGCTGTGAGGACAGTGCGGGAGGGGGCCGGGAAGCTCTGCCCATGGGCCTGGCACACCAAGATGCTGTCTGGCCGTTAGAATCCCAAATCTCAGGCCTCCGTTGCCCGCTGTGTGGCCCAGGCACCACCTCTTAGCCTTCCTGACAGTCTTCGTGCCTGAAGACCTGGGATGAACAGGGCCTAAAAACAAAGCTTATTGTAAAGAGGACTCGCAGCCGCGCACACAGACGGAGCTCGTAGGGAACCTCGGCAGCCCCGCCACGTCCACATGCTCATTCCCCGGTGGGTGTCTGAGTTAGGCCTGGACGCAACTCCTTTCCATGTTAGAGGGACACGAGCTGAGTGTCCCGGCAGCACAGTTTAGCCAGACCCATTTATGATCAAGTTGGAAACCAAGATCAATGCTATGAATTTTCTGCCCTGTGGCTCTGAAACGATATGGCCCAAGAGTCAATAATTAAAATAAAAAAAAAAAAGAACGAGCTCCAATCTGCATGGCATGGCACTCGGGGGCTGCCGGCGCACGGTGCACGGCCGTCAGCCGTCCCAGCAGCGGGGGTATTTGAATGCTAAGCTGCCAAGGCCGTCAGATGCAGGGACTGCAGGAGAGGAGAATCAGCCTAATTGGTGCAATCACTCCTGAGCCTGCTAAGAAAATAAAGGCCTGACCCCCAGCATAGTGACACTTCCTCAAGCTGCTTGCTCCACGGAGCCACCAGCCTTTGATGGCTGCCCAGGCCCCGGGAAACACTGTTGACAAGTTGTCACGCAAGGCCCACGCGTGCAGCCGGTAACTTCCTCTCTTCTTCCTCCGGCCCAGATGATAAGCCCACGCGCCCTGCCGTGCCTCCTCCTCCTGCCGCTGGGTGCCTGCCTTCCTCTCTTGGACAGAGAAGAGCCCGCTGCCACCGTGGGAGGTGTCAGAGGCGGAATGAGCTGGGCCGACCTGCCCGGGGGACACCGCATGTTCCCCCCACGGGGCTCCCCTGGGTGGCCGAGGGCCCCACAGCCGCACGGCCTGCTGGTCACGGCCAAGGAGCTGCAGGTGTCGGGCCGACGGCGCCCTGGCTTCACGTTCCGGTTCGGGAGGCAGGATGATGGCAGCAAGGCTACCGGCTTCCTCCCCGCAGATGGTGAGAAGGCCAGCGGCCCTTTAGGGACCCTGGCCGAGGAGCTCAGCAGTTACAGCAGGAAAAAAGGCGGCTTCAGCTTCCGCTTCGGCCGGCGGTGAGGGGGCCGGGGCGTCCGTGGACCCTCCCGGCTACCACTCCCCCTCCTGTCTTCTCCTTGAGCCCGAAAGATCAGGATACTAAGAAGGCAAGGGGATGCCTGTCATGAGTTCTTAGCAGTAGGATCACTTAGTGGGCACCGAGGAAAAGACCGGATGGGATCCAAAAGGAGGTGGCCCAAAGCAAGCTGCACCCCTGGGAAGAAGGAAGCGTGGCCCTGGGGTAGCCGTCCCCGCCCCCTTCCCAGGGCCGTGAATGTGGACAGGCAGGGCCAGCTGTGTGGGCTCCAGGCTGAAGGCAGGGGGGCTGCTGATGGCAGTGGGTAATCCAAGTTTTGACAGCCTCCACGGGGACGCCTGCCGCTGACATCCACAGTGCAACTCGGAGTGAACGCGTCCCACCGGGTAGAGAGGATGGTTCTGAAAGTTAAAGAAAAAAAAATCTTGTTCCCCATCCCGTTAACACAAGATCCCTCTGGCAAGAAAACCCCACTGCGGTGTCGAGATGTCATTCGGAACCGGCTGCCCGTTCCCTTCTGGTAACTGTCCTCGGTGGCGCCGTGTGTGCGGAGCCTGCAGTCTAGCGGGAGACGAACAAGGAAGGCATTCATTTGCTGGAGCAAGGTTGCCTTTCAAATGTTCGGAATATGAATGTGTTGTGTGTATCTTTTGAAATAAAAGTTGTAACTGCAGAACCACAATGGAAGGCCCACCTGGCTCTTGCCTACAGGTCCTCTGGGCCCCAGCAGTTCTGTTTTCCTGAGCTGCCACTGCCTCCACTCCGGGGAGATGGAGCTCGTGCTGCCTGTATCCACACCTGTCCCGGCAGCCCCTTAATTGGCAGTCGGTAAAATACCCACGGTGAAGGGTAGAGGGAAACACAATACGGGGTGCATTTTCCTCCTGCACTCGATGGCTCCTTCCCTGGTTTTCTGAAAGCAAAGAGCATTCTGAAAACAACTTCTCTACCCCAGGGGAGGCCAGCGCTCAGCCTGGAGTGGCTGCAAGCCCGGGGCAAGGAAGAGCATCTCCTCTGGGCGCTGCTCTGCCGTGTCCCGCATCCCGCCCCGTGTCGGCTACGGCGGTCGGATGCTGCTCACTCCCAGGCTGGCTCCCACCGCTGAGATGAGAACCTGGATTGATGTTACTATAGCAACATCTCCCCTCCTTCCTTCAAGCTGCTGCTTGGCCCTGTTCACAATTGAATAATTTTCCATTGAGCTGTCACAATTAATTGGTGGATTTTTATTAGCCTTTTAGAACCACACTGGGTTGGGCCCAGCTTGGCACCTTGGAGCATTTCACAGTGTTTTCCATTCTATTAGTGACTTACCTTCCCCGGTAGCAGCTCTCAATCCCCGGCAGCCAGAAAGCCACTTTATTAAGGGGTGACAGATCGGAGCTACAAAAGAGCCAAGCTGACTGGGAGTGCGGAAATTGGGTGGTAGAACGGGCCGGGAAGACAGGAATCAGAACATCACCTCATGTTAAAGCGAGCTGCCTTCTCCCAGAGCTCCTCACTGCTTCTGCCCCACGCCTGGGCACACGGGCCCCACCGGGAGAGGGGCCAGACAGCGCCACGGAGCCTGGGAGGCATGTCATCATACTCTTTGGCTTCCATCTCCGTCCAGGGAAGGGACGAGCCAGGATGCCTCCTGCTATTGTGACAGTCTGATGGGGACAGAACACATCCCAGGGTCTTCGTCTGTTGATAAAAGAGGCAGACACTCAGCCCTCAAGCCACAGAGGGCAAACCTCAAGAAAATGAGTCCCAGCGTGTCCATAAAGGGCAGCTCCAGCTGTGAAGAAAGTGGCCAAGTGAAGGAAGTGCGATCCTAGCCCAGGCTCTCACCCGGCTGTGCTCACCTCCACTTTGTTGGGAGGGGGGCCGGGCACTGGGGGTGGGGACCGCAAGCTGGATCACTCCGCCCTCTGCTCATTCATATAGAGAGAAGCCAGAGAACCGGCTCCTGGAAAGACCAGGCGAGACAGGACACACCAAAGGCCAAGGGCAGAGGGACGCTCTGCAGCAGGGTCCCCGGGTGAGCCTCACCTGCCCATTTCTCCTCTTAGAACAAAAGGAGCCGCCTCTGTGGTCACCGATTACAAGAAATTGGAGGTCACCGAGGCTGAGATGCTCCCGCACGTGTTTACACACACTTTGGGGACATACTGGCTGGTTTCTAATTTTGTAGGATCAGATTAACCTCAGAGAAATCAGAGATAAAGGAGGGGGTTAGGCCTTCAGGAGAGTGGCTATCCTGTCATTAGACTTTCATCATTCAGCAGCAATCAACGACTAAGTTATTCCTTCCAGTTGCTTGTACATTCGAGCTCAATAACCCTGAAAATCCAAACGATCGAACTGTTAAGGGCATTGCTCTGTTAAGTCCTTCCTGCTGTATCTGGCTACCTCGCCTCTTTAACCCTCGCTCGACCCCAGTGAGACTTGCTCAAGGTTTGGGGGCCTGTCATGCCATCCCCGCACCCTCCTTGGTGGGTAAGATCACTTTCTAGATTAGGGAAGGTGAGTCTCCTCGGAAAACCTTGACTTGGCCAGCACAGATTAAGCTCCCCTGGGCAGTCTGAGTTCACTCCACCTGGCGTGGCAATGCTGTCTCCCCCAGTCCAGGCACCGGAGAGCTGTCTGCACCCTTTCACTGTTGACACAAGACACACACAAAAGCCTTCCTCTTGGGGTGCAGATCTAAAAGCTATTTAGCTATTAAACTGCTGGGGGAATGTTTTTGCTTGAATTTTCCCATGTGTTTGAAATATTCCTAAAAATGTGTAAGAAAGAAAGAGGCTCATGGGGCAGCAAGTCACCCAGCAGCTGTCCTAGTAAACAAGCCACCAGCTCGTCCCTTGTCCCGGGGCTGGAGACACTGGATGACCGAGTCCACTCAAGACCCCAACCCAGAAAAGATGCTGTCACCCTCCAGGCAGGGGGCTAGGGTCCCGCCCAAGAGGGTGGGACAGTCACAACGGTTGCTCAGTCTTGTCCCACCGGGTGCCTCTTGTGCCAAGAACATTTAAAAATCGACTCCTCAGGACACTCAATCTGGGATCTCTTGCAGCAAATCCTGACACCGGCGAAGCTGGGCTGTCTCTAAGTCTTGACTTCTTCTACTCCATGATAGAGGGAGGAGCCGGACTCTGGAGCAAGCTCTGCTGGTCATGCTGGGGCCATCTGCACTGCCGAAAAGTTGGTCCGGCACAGCCGGCGTATGGTGGCACGTGTGACCTCGGGCAAGCTGCCTCACATCTCTGAGTCTCAGCTTCCTGGCATGTTAAATGAGGACAGGGACAGAATCTCCCTCATTAAAGAAACAGAGGGTTTCAGGTGGTCACACAAAGCACATCTGTAGTGCACCGCTTCTGTATATGAGCTGTAATTTTAAGAAAACGCTCACTGAGGGGCGCCTGGATGGCTCCGTCGGTTAAGCATCTGCCTTCGGCTCAGGTCATGATCTTGGGGTCCCGGAGTCGAGTCCTGCGTCAGGCTCTGTGCTCAGCGGGGAGTCTGCTTCTCCTTTTGTCCCTCCCTCTCCTTGCTCGTGCTCTCGCTCTCTAACGAATACAAGCAAACACCTCTCATTGAAATCTGACACACATGGAGAATGTGCTCCAGTTCTGAGTGTCCAGTTCAGTAAACTGTCCCCAAGTGATACACCCGTCAGTCAGTGTGACCGAGACTAGGAAACGGAGCACCATCTGCTCCCCCAAGCTCCCCTGCGCCCCAACCAGGCATGACCCTACGTCCTGACTTTCAACACCAAACCACAGACCAGTGTGCTGCTTTAGATAGATGGAAGCTTCTGGCAGCACTACCAACTATCTGGCTGCTCCTGCTCACGTTGCACTGGCGAGGCTCATGGACACCAGGCTGTGACGAGTTCATCTGTCTCCACTGCTCGCCCTACCCCACCCTGCAGGCACCTGCCACGCGGCGCTCCTCCCGGCTGTTTGCGCTCCGCGCTCTGTCGGTGCTTGCTCGCTCCCATTCGGACATTTCGGCTTGTGTTTCATTCTGACGACAGCGACAGCAGCTGCTGGCCCAGATGGCAGGCCTGACCCCGCTCCCCGATTCTGGACCTCGAGGGCAGGCCTCACAAGGCTCGGAAGACCACGTACGCACCTCTGCGCTCTCTCCTGGGGCCGCAGCCAGGTGCGCCAAGTTCTCCAGGGCTTCTGTGGCCTACCCAAGTGGCGAACCGCTGTTCCAGAACAGCCAGACCCAAGAAAGTTTCGGAAGCATGAGCGGCACACGCAAAATTCCTAACTGAGAGAAGACGCGTATTTCCCATGGGCACAGCTGCCACGGTGACTGGCACATGACACCACGCCCAAGCCATGACAACCAGTAACCTCATGGCTGGGTGTCAAGAAAATGGGGTAACACGCTCTGCCCAGGAGGTGCCGTGAAGTCTCCAGGACCGGCCTATGTCTGGCACGGAGGGAGCAGCCATCGGTGGTGGCTGTCATCGTAGTCACTCTGCGTCTTCTTTCCAACTCAAGAGTTGTCCCTTGAGGTGACGCCCCTGACCCGGTTAACAGGGAGAAGGCCTTGCAGCCCCTCGGCGCGCCTGCTCCACGAGGTCCCAGCACCCAGCCCGGGCTGCGACCTCACCTCCCCTGCCTGACGGGCTGCGCCGCCGCGCTGAGCTCCCACTGAGCCGTGCTCCTCACCATGCTTTGCTGAGCAGATCTGGATCCTCTGACAAGTCTGCCGCCTAATAAGTATCATTATCACACAGCGCGACTTACTTCTGTGACTTCCACTTTCCAAGCTGTCAGCTGGCGCTAAATGGAGGCCCCGATGGGGAAAATGGCCTCACGGGCCCCCCTCAGTCCCCTCGGTGGGGGGCTGGGAGAGGACACGGCCCGCCGGGTGGCATTTCCATCACCCTGAGGCCAGCATCCCCGCCCCTCCTCCTGTACACAGAGAAATAAGACCCGGGGTGCGTGGACCACAGCGAGCAAGGGGTGCTTCGGGGCCGGGGTGGGGGGTGGGGAGCGCAGGGGGCGGGCTCGCAGGCGGAGGAGGAAAGCACACCTGTGGAGGGACGAGCCCAGTCCGGGATGCCGCCTCCCCACTTCAGTGATGCTGTGACCGCCTGGCAGCGGGCACAGCCCTTGGACTCTTCCTTTCCCACATCAGTCAGATGTGGCCCCCCACGGTGGCAGAGCCCACTCCCAGAGCTGCCGGCAGAATCGGTGTCAAGGGCACAGGAAGGGCCTGAGACCAGGACCAGGAGACTGCTCTCGGGAGGCGGAGGAACATGCGAGATTCGTGCTGCGGCCCCGCCGCCCAGCCTCCGGTCCCCCTGCAGGGAAACAGGGACCCCCGCCCCCCCACCACGTGCACACCACGGCTCAGAACAACAAGGAGAAAGTACAGACCAGAGCAATCTGCCCGAGTTCTAATGTTGTAAACATTTATTTAAAAAATACTACAGAAAGATGTGGATTCAAAAACCACAGAATCATATACAGAAACAAAATGTACGCGACAAAAAAAAAAAAAAAAAAAGACAACTAGAAGCATTTGAGAAGAGAGAATAGTGGAAAACTATTTACATGTCATTTATAAAAGAGTGTAATATCAACGTATAAATGTAAAATATAGTGGCAAATCATGTGAACAAAGAGGCCAGTACCTCATGGAAACACGCAGTTGAGGGAACCCGGGGGGTCCGTTCTGCTTTGTCCGAAAGGCCGCTGGTGGTGTTCGAGTGCCTCCCCCAGTGTGTGCAACACGGGAGGCTGGGGGGGCGAAGAGGTGACGCGCTGTGAGGACAGCGGAAGTTGATCCAAATGAAACAGTCTCTACCAGGGAAATAAAATACAAGTCTAGGTGAGGAGCATAAAAATGGGGCCCGTGTGCGGTCACGGTGCGAGGAGGTACGCACCCCTGGGGGTGCGAGGTGGTTCCTCCTGGGCCTGCCGAGAGGCCCAGGCAGGTGCCTGCCCACTCTTCAGTAGCTGCTCCAGGTCAAGCTCAAGACGGCCCGGGCTTCTGCCCCATGAGCCTGGTCCGGGGACAGGCCTGTTCTTCGAGACACATTCTGGGGCTTCATTTGTTTGCGGTCTTCATCCCTGATAACCCCAGCAGAAATGGGGGGCTACGTGTTGCTCATGGCGATTCAACGGGACGTCTGCCCCTTCGTGCACGGCCAAAAGGGGCTTTTGGCTCCACAGTCTTTTCTTCCCAGATGCTGGTGGCCGACGGCAGGTCCTGCTGTACCACAGGGGGCTGGGCTGAGGGTGGAGCCACAAAATCCTTCCAGAACTCCAGACAACTAAGTACTGGCTTGTCGCACAGGAAAAGAGCTCTGCATCCATCTACTCTGTCTCAGAGGAGTAGAAGGGAGCAGGACGACACTGGTCAGAAATCAAGACCCAGTGCTGCTTCTGGGCACCTGGAAACCTGAAAGGAAGGTGTCCTGGGCCCAAAGCAGCCCTCCCTAGGCCCAGCCCCAGGCCACCTGGGCACCAGCTGTTTACCCCGAGGGCCATCCGTCCTGCCTCCCGTACGCTGGTACTCTGGACTGAGACCCTGCTACTCTTAAGACTCAAGCTTTCCGTCCTGGGTGAGCAGTGCCTGTCACAAGACAGCAAGGCACCGAGAATGGACGTCAAGGACGGTCTCCCATGCCACGGGCCCCTCAGCTTCCCCACCTGTCCCGGGACCCAAAGGCCGGTTGGTTAGCACCCTGTTTTACGCCCCCCCCCAAATCAAGAGGTGACCTTCACACGAGGAAACGTGAGGGCCCCAGCGCCTGGCAGCAACGGAGGACAGAGTGACCAGCCAGCAGCACTTTCCAGGATGGAGTTCTGGAAACGCGTCTTCAGGGCAGGAGGCACAGTAAGAGGCATGCATAGGCTCCCTCCACAGGGTAAGTGGAGGGGACAGTTCCTAGGCCTTGGTGACAAGATTCCTGTTCAGGGTACTCGTTCTTGGGGTAAATGGAGGAGAAGGCAGAGCCAGAGGAGAAAAAAAGAAATACTCATCTGCTTTCCCACCTGGCCCAAAGAGCTCAGTTTAAGTCCACAGAGCAGGAACTCCACAGATAGAACTCGGCACAGAGGAGGCTGAGGAGCCCGGGCGGGGGAGGGGGAAAGTGCAGGAGGACAGCTGGCGCAAAACATAGGTAGTAGGGCTGTGTTCCACTGTGACCTTTGGCTCCGTCCAGCACGGCACTCCTGGGCCAACGTCCCAACTCACGGGTCTCGTGTCAGCCACCATGGCAGGCGTGGGGAAGCCCTTAGGCACGGCCGGTGGCTCCGGCTGCCCTGACGCCTGGCTCCTGCTACCTCTGTACGATGTCACTGATCTCTTTCACGGAGCTGAGGAGTTTGCTGAAGTCCTGAGTGGCCGCCGGGCCGCTGCCTGCTGTCGCCGGGCAGATCTGAAGCTCCCGGAGATTATTCTCCAGTTTGTTGATGGCCTCGCGGAAGGCAAACTTGTTCCTCATTTGCTGGATGGAATCCACATAGCTCACGCAAAACGTGTAGAGGTTCTTGCCGGCTTCGAGCACGGCGCTATGGCTGGCCATCTGCTCAGAGTTCTTGGAGATGGCCAGGCACAGAGCCTCCGTGCCGTCCAGGACCACGCCCTTGGTGATGGTGCCACTGGCGATCCGCTCTGGAGGCTGGCGGGTTTTCCGAAGAGACACACGGGTCGATACGAGCGGGATGAAGGCAGTGGAGGCCGGCTGGTCTCCGGCCAGGGCAGAAGATGCTGATGGCGAGGCGGAGGGGGCGGGAGCTGGGCTGGTTGGGGTCCCTGCCGGCTTGCTGGACGACTGTGGCTTTGGCATGGACGGAAGCCCAGGCTTTTTGACGCCTTCTCCCAGTGGCCCGGGCTTGACGGTGTCACTGTTCACAGCATCCACAACCATGGCCGCGGCTTTGGCTTTCCCACCAGCGCCGGCCTCCCCCGCTGCTTCCTGGCTCTGGCTCTGAGAGGGCTTCCCGGCTTTCCCAGCGGAGGCCGGTGGCGGGGGCGGCGGGACGGGCTTGAGCTTGGACAGCTTCCCCTTGTCTCTCCCTGGGGACTCGGAAGAGGGCTTGTGCCTCCTCGCTCTGGGCTCCTCAGTGGGGGCTTTGCCGGCCCCCCCAGATGCTCCTGGCCCTGCTCGGCTGGTGGCAGGCACCGGCTCAGCTGCGACAAGGGTCCCCAAGGCACCGGACTTCCCGATCTCGTCCTTGTGAGGAAGGCCGGAGGAAGGGGCCCCCGCGATCTGCCTGCGGAGGAGTTTTGGAGTCAAACTGGGCGGGCTGGAGCCCGGGCTGGCCTCCCCGGCGTCTCGGAAGACCTCATCCGCTGCGTCCTCGGTCTTCTTCACCAGCCTGGGTGGGGGAGTCACCGTGCCTCTGGTCACCTGGTCGGACCTGTTCTCACTTGCCCGCTTCCGAGGCAGAGCTGGCTTCTCGCTTTTGTGCCCTCCAAATGTGGACGAGTCGAACTGCCTCCCCGTGGACTGCAGATCGCGTGGCAGTGTGACAGACCTCCACTCTGTGTCCTTGGCCCCGTGGGGCACGCAGGAGGCAGAGCAGGACCTGAGGAAGCGCTTGCTGGCGCTGCTGCCGCTCTCCTCCTCGCTGGCTGCCAGGCGGCCGCTCGTCAGTGTACTGGACTTTTTCCACAGGTGGGGAGACCGGAAGCCTGCACCTCCTGACTCCCGGAAGGCTCCGTTGGGGACGCCAGCTCTGCTGCTGGGTTTTGGGGACTTGGCTGGCTCGGCGGTGTCCGAGGGTGTGAGGACTGGCGCCCCATTGCTGGTTTCTCGGCCCTCTTCCTCACTGTTCGCCTTGCGCTCGGGCTGGCCGTCCATCTCCCGGAAGGAGCTGCTGCGTTTCGGGGGGGTTGGGGCTGTTTTCTTCTTCTTCTTGATCAAGGCACTGAACAAGTTGGTCTTTTTGTCTTTGGGGAGAAGGCGCTCATCTTCATTGAGGCCGCCATCCTGGGGACCTCGTTCTTTTCGAGGGAGCAGTGGAGACACAGGAGGCTCGTGGTCCAGAGGCTCTGAAACACAGCGGGGAGAGTTTGAATGCCTCCAGACCAGAGGCTTCTTTGCCGAGGGGAACCTGGGGCTGGACCCTGTTCTCTACAGAGCAGCTGCCAAGGATCTGGGCTCTGGTAGGCCTGCACGTGAGCGCCGGCTCTGCCATTCCCCAGCCTTGGCCCGGGCCAGGGACACGTCTGCGTGTACCCTCAGCTCTCTCACATATGAAATGGAGAACAGAACGCACCCGCAGTGTCGCAGAGCGAACATAACTCAGTGAGCGTAAAGCGTCCATCCCAGCTACTGGCATGTAGCCTCTCACTGACTGCTGTCACCTCTGTTAATGTCTTCAGGAAAAGCGTCTCTTTACCCTAAGGACAGCAGCACAGAAAGCTGGGCCCCTCATCCCTGCCCCGGGGCTTCCTTGACAGCACAGAGTCCCCCAGTACCATTCCCTAGCACATAAAAACCGTGACAGGGCTGAGCAAAGGGTCAAGCCCCGGGCCTCTCGGACCTGCCATTTGAGGTCCTAGGAGGTGAGGTCCGAAGGGAAGGGGCCGTGCACCACGGTAACAATGGGCTACTATGCTTGGCGAACAAGAAGGAGTGACCTTTACACATTTTAAAATGGGCATTCTTTATACGTGAATAATAGCTCCCAAGAAATCTTTCTGGTGTTGCCAAGCTCCCGGCTGGTGAATGACAGACCTCTCCCTCTGAGGGCAGCTGGGAGGAGCGGCTTTGTGTCAGTGCCCAGAGCAGCACAGAGGACGTCTACAACTGGGGCAGAGGTACAAGGGGGCGCCTGTCAGAACACCAGGGGGCACGCAGGACACCTGACTCAGAGGACGCTGCGGACCTCCAAAACTTTAATCCAGCGGAAGAAGTTGAAGAACGTGAAATCCTAATGAATTATGCACCGCTCTAGTTCAATGCTGAACAGCTAATTGACACTCTCGGCTCACCACGAGATTACATATCAAAACACCCCTCAGATGAATACTGATGGGCATAAATGAACATGATTGCTTATCACTGGGCTTTTAATAAACCTGAAGTTCCCACAGCGGCCTCTCCCCATCCCCACTGCTCAGCTACCTGAAATCCTGACAACTAACAGAAGGACACAGGCCCGAGCTTCTGGAGAGTCTATAGGGTGAGCAAGACAATCGGGGGTGTGGAAAGAAAACTCTGTAATTTGGATTTTTTAACATAAACCTTCTAAGTGTACATTTCTGCTGTATTTTATAAAACACATGTCTGGGCATAGTACGCGTACACACCTAGACTCATGTGTGACCTTTTTTTTTTGTTTTTTAACTAATATGGGTACACGAGAAGTAGTATTTGGGAATCGTGCTATGGCTAAACATCTCGTTGTTCTGGCTTTGTCCTGCCCCTCCCCACTCACTCATCAGTGGACCATGAGAGCTTCCCCCAGGAGCCTCCACAAACCCGGCTTCCGGGGTTCTGCTGGGAGAGCGGCAGCTGCTGCACCAGAGCAGCCGAACTCAAAGGACAGCAGGGCGCGGGGGGCTGCGGGAGCACTGGTTGGTGCCGGCGGGGGTTACTCCTCCCGACACCCGGAGACTCCTGGGCACCGCTGCCACTTCCCGCAAGCAGCTAGGGAACGGGGGCCGCCAGTCTTTTCTCAGAGACCATGTGTGGACACTGGCGCTGCGCTGCGGGTGTCCCCTGGCTCCGTCAGTTCTAGGGAGCTTTCATTCCGCACTTCGCAACGAGCTGCTCTTCGTTTGGTTCAATATTTATTATTGTTCCGGCGCCCGCAAGAGCAACCACCAATGCCGTGAATAATACATGAAAAGGCGGGTTTGTTCTCAGTCGGCTTCATAAGCACCTGTGCCCACCTGACCAGAGTAACTGCTGAAGCCGACGGTTCCTAAGGACTCCCAGAAGGAGGGGCACGACGCTGTGTGGAGAGGAGAGCCTTCCACTTCTCAAAGCTGGATCACTAACGAGGAAGTTGCCTGCCCTTCTGTGTAGGCTCCCTTACTGCTTCCCATCTGCCTGTACTGGCCCTGAGGGTGTGGACGCCCCTGGGTGTCTGCTGGGGGCAGGGGACATACCGGTCTCTCCCGGGCCCTTGGAGTGGGGCGTCTCAGGCACCTCAGTGGGGTCTTTGTGTTCCGCAGCTCTCCTGGAGGTTCTGGTCTTGGTGGGCAGCTCCGGGGCCTGCAGCAAAGTACTCGCAACCCCTCGCACACCTTTCTTCCCCAGTTCCTTTTCCACTTCTATGAACAAAACCCAAACCAAAAATCAGCAGCCATCAGTAATGGTGTCAGTAACAAAACCCAAACCAAAAATCAGCAGCCATCAGTAATGGTGTCAGTTTGGTATGCTGGTGTTTTCCGTCTTTTTCTCCCCCTCGGGTAAGAGAGCTCATTCATGCACAGTTACAGAAGAGATACAGATGCTGAGAAAATCACCTACTTCTCAGAGTCGGGCATGGCTGCAAGACAGCTCCACGCCCAACACCTCTGCCCAGCTCTCTGGTCTCAGAGAACTCGCTGTCCCTTTCCATTCCAACCTCTCATCCCACTGCAGGCACCCCCAGGAATGGGTACTTTACCATCTGATATGCTGGATTCCTGGAACATCGTCTCAAAGGCTTGGTGGATTTCAGCAAAGGAAGGCCGGTCGGAGGGATTCCACTGCCAACCTGGACAGATGAAACACAGTCAGACCATGCATGAGGCCCCGCTAATAAGCGGGGGTCTAGCAGTTCTTAAGGAAAGTCTGGTAATGAAAGAAGCACCCCAGGGGTGCCCAGGTGGCTCAGATACCGGTCTGCCTTTGGCTCAGGTCATGATCTCAGGGTCCTGGGACTGAGCCCCAAGGCAGGCTCTCTGCTCAGCAGGGAGTCTGCTTCTCCTTATCCCTCTGCCCCTCCCACTCGTGCTCTCTCAAACCTTAAAAAAAAAACAAAACCCAAAAAACCCAAAAAAACAAAAAAACCCCCAATCCTGCTAACCATGTTTTGCTGTGACAAGTTAAAGTGACAAATGTCACTGTGTCCTATTACAGACATTAAGAATTCAAAAAGACTTTAGATATTGGCAGGAATATGGATTGTAAAGCCCCAGAGAGATGTGACAGCAAGAACTACATTTATAAGTCTTTTCCCCAGCCCCACTCTAACAAGTGCAGAGAATCACTAAGTCAAACGGCTTGCTTTCTAGTTCACCCTTACTTCTGGGTTATCAAAGTCTGAACTCCTTATCAGTAAAGAAATGTTAATTAAGACAAGATTAACACAAGGATTTTTTTTTTTTTTTTTTAAAGTAGGCTCCAAGCCCAGTGTGGAACCCAATGTGAGACTTAAACTCAGGACCCTGACATCACGACCTGAGCTGAGATCAAGAGTTGGATGCTTAACCACCTGAGCCACTCAGGTGCCCCAAGATTAATGTGAGGATTAGGGACTGATAAAGCCCCATGTTGGTGAGAACAGTTACTCTCCTACACTTCTGGTGGGAGAAGTGGTACCTTTTTTTTGGGGGGGTACCTTCCATGGAAAACAATTTGGTAAAACCTATCAAAATTTAAAATTCAAATAGCCCTCTGAACCAATGGTTTAACTTTGGTTTTATTTGCTTTATTTTAGAAATACCAGCATAATGCACAGAGGTATACATATAAGGGGGTTCATCCTTGCTTTCCTAGTAATGGCAAAAGCCAAACAAATATGTGAAACAACCAAATGTCTACCAAAATGGTTTTAGATGAATGAATAAGTCATTTAATGGGAAGCTAAACAACTATATAAAAATAAGGGGGTGGGGAGAGGGAGAGATACCTTTGAAATGCGGACCAAAAGATAATGCCTGTCATACAGCTATGTGCAAAAAAAAGTTGAGGGAATGATCTTATATAAATATATACATAATAAAACCAACTAGCTAAACGTCAGCCGGAGCATGTGCCTACTACAGCAGAATATTCAAAGGCAGGGCCCAGGAATTTGTATTTATTAATAAGAAATCCAAGCTTGGAATCCATCAATCCCATTTTTGCATTAAAAAGAAACCAAAACCCCCCTCCCACGTAATCGCTACGTGTAAACAATGGGTACAGAAGCGCGGAGGACAGTCTGGGTGAGTGTGGACCTAACCGCCACACTGGCTGCTTCTGGAGAAAGTGGATTGAGAGAGGCAGGGAAGGAAGGGGAGCACTCGCACGGGGCGCACACACTCTCGCGCGGCCCCTCGCACGGAGCCCACACGGCCCCCACACGGCCCTCTGGCACCCCTGGGCAAGGCTCACACGCTCGCATGAGTCCGTGGACCTTCTCCGGGCAGCCTTCCGGGCGCTCCATGCGGTAGTCCTTCTCCAGCAGCTCATACACCTGGGACAGGTCAATTCCTGGGTAAGGTGACATGCCGTAGGTGGCAATTTCCCAAAGTAATACTCCAAAAGCTACGAGAAAAAAGAAAGACAGAGCTTGTTGAAGGTGTATGAAATGGAACTCTCCTACACTTAAAACTGGCTAAACCTAGGTAGCGCACATGAGAATTCCGCCCTCGGAAGCAGCCCAGGGACATCCTGCCAGGCTCTTAATGACCAACAGCCCAGGACAGAAGGAGACGTTCAGTTAACACCCTCCCCACTCCACAACGAGCTGAACGGGGGGAAGAAACTGGGTTGATCAGCCCCGCCAGTGTCTCTGATGTAATGAGACCACCGTGCTGGGATTTACGGTGGAGGACCCCGACGGCTGGAAGTCAAGAGGCTATTTCTACTCCTAGCTCTGAGATCGGCTAGCTAAGTGTCTAAGACAAGCCTCCTCTCCTCTCTCGTGTACAGTATCCTCTCCAAGGCCCCTTCTAACTCCAAACAGTTCATAAAAATCATGTAAAACTGGGACACCTGGGGGGCTTAGGTGGTTAAACATAGGACTCTTGACTTCAGTCCAGATTAGGATCACAGGGTCATGAGATCAAGCCCTGTGTGGGCCTCCATGCTCAGTATGGAGTCTGCGTGGGATTCTCTCCCTCTTGCCCCTTCCCCCACTGGTGCACAGGACTCCTTGGAGAAATGGGTGATTCAGGTCCAGGACATGGAACGGACCGGGAATATCTTTATGGCCCCAGACGGACACTGTTAACGACTACAAGGGTTTTGTCAAAAGGACCAGGAGCAATCTGCAGTTCCCACTGGCCATATAAGAGACAAAGTATCAAGAAGAAAAAGAACTGCAGTGGGTTAAAACATAGTCAACCATGTCACATCTATATTTTATATACACCTATATCATAATAGTGTCACAAAAGAAAACCCCCCAAATCTACTTGGTCATCACTGGAAGGCATTAAAACACCAACTCGTCTGTGTGAACACGGGTGAACAACAGCAAGGAAGCCAACAACGATGCTGCTTTTTCTAAACGAATGGTACCCCCGAGTAACCAAACAGCAGAGGAGGGTTTCTTCTTACAGAAGCGCCGAGCTAACGGGTGAATGAGGAATGGCAGAATTAGAGCAGCACCACTCGGCAACCCCTAACAGATCAGCAGATCTAGGCACTGGGTATCAGGAGCTGTAAAATCACACGGGAGGGATAATGGAGCCCAGCGCTGGCTTGATTAAACAGCACACGATGGCGCATGACGCTGTCCTGCTGAAAAGAAGTCAGACCCGAGGATGACCCGGCGGACCAGACACAGCTGCGCACATACCAGGAGTACGGAAGACAGAGGAACACACTGAATTACAGCGCGGGGTGCGGTGTGGGAGACGTGGAAGGACCCAGGAGGGGGTTTCTTTAACAAACAGACAGCAAAGGCCATGGAAAGACGGGGTGGGAGCTTAGACCGGACAGCACAGAGGGCGCACCGACCGCCTGCCTGGTGTGAACAGTGCTCAGATCTCAGCTCAAGCAGCCGGGAGAAGTAGGACTTTTACGGCTCAGCTGGAAATGCAAACGCTGACTGCATCGTGATACTCAGGAATTACTGTCAATATGGGGAGGAGGGGCACTGTGGCTACAAGAATAAAGAGCCATCTTTGAGAGACTCCTACTGAAATATTTATGAACAAAATCATACGCTATCTGGGATCTGCTTCAAAACCGTCGGGGCGGGGGCGGGGGCGGGGTCAAGGCTGCAGGAGAACCACGACTGATGGCCAGGAAGGGGGGTGATGTGTGCACGGGGCCCACGGTGCAACTCCGCCTTCTTCAGTGGATGCTTACGACCTGCCACAACAGGAAGTTCTTGAACAAAACATCTAAGTACTGGCACGTGAAGCTTCCAAGGGCAATAATCTATTTAAAGCCCAAACCAAACTGCACGGCTTTCCCTGCTCAGAGGACCCTGTGTGCCTGCAGGGCTGGCTAACTGCCCCTGCAAACCCAAGGAGCACGCCTCGGATGAAGGCGGTGAGTTAGTGGGGGAGAAAAAAAGTTAAGCTGAATTATTTTGGAAGAAAACACTGGCTTTTACTTCACCTTGGAGAGAAAACAGGAGTAAAGACTATCAAGTGAGAAAAAAATAAAAAATTCAGTAATAAAGGAAAAGAAGTGAAGGAGCAAGAAAGAGGCAGAGAAAAGGCAAGGGGAGTGAGGACAAGAGGAGACGGAGCCCGCCCCGGCAGGGAGGGTTGACCGCGAGCAGCAGCAGCCCTTACCCCAGACGTCGGACTTGATGGAGAACTTGTTGTAGGCCAGGCTTTCTGGCGCTGTCCACTTGATCGGGAACTTGGCCCCGGCATGGGCGGTATAGGTATCCCCGGTCATTAGCCTGCTCAGGCCGAAGTCAGCCACCTTCACCAAGTGGTTCTCCCCTACCAGGCAGTTTCGGGCAGCAAGATCTCTGGGGAAAGAAAGCGTTTATCCGGGAGTGTGGCCAGCTTTCCCGGCCTCACCAACCCATCACCAGTGATCGAAGGCGCGCTCCTGACGGCAGGGTCCAGTCCCCTGGGGAACACGTGTGAGCACCCCACCGGGAGCACGGCTCATCCCTCACATCCGCCTGAGCTCCCACCAAGGTGAGAGGTGCAAGTTCATTACCCTGGGCCACCGTTACCCTCATCCTTAAATGAAGCTGCCTACTTCTTAGGGCTGTGGTGAGTGGTTGTGAGTTAATATGTAAAGTGCTTCCACTCATGCCTGCACATCTGTGGTCACCAAGGGTCTGCCCAGTTAGGAAAGCTCTACGCCAGGCACGGGGAACAAAGGCATCAGCCAATCCTCAACTTCCATCAGATGGAATCTACACTGGGCCCATCCAGACTTGATAAAGGACAAAATAAAATAAAGCCCACAATTTGTGGAGCCCTAAGAAATAACATGGAGGACACGGGGAGATGGAGAGGAGAAGGGAGTTGAGGGAAACTGGAAGGGGAGATGAACCATGAGAGACTGTGGACTCTGAGAAACAATCTGAGGGGTTTGAAGGGGAGGGGTAAGCCTGGTGGTGGGTATCAGGGAGGGCACGTATTCCATGGAGCACTGGGTGTGGTGCATAAACAATGAATTCTCATACACTGAAAAGAAATTTAAAAAATTAAAAAATTAAAAAAAAAAATAAAGCCCACAGCACTTCCTCCCAAATTGTGTTTCACACTCTCCTATTTCCTCCTGATGCTTATCCAGACGTATCCTACAAATTCTCTCCCGTATAACCAGCTTCTTCTCGCCTCCTGATTGTCCCAGGGAGGTGGGAGTCTGATATCTGGTCCGTGGATGCTAACCATGAAATCACAAGGCAAAACGGCAGGAAGGAATGAGAAGAGGCAGCACCTTCAGGCGATGTCTGCCTAAGATAGCCCGATCACCAGCAATCAGAGGGAAATTAAATGCAGAAGACTTGTGCCTAATAGGATTTTGGTAAAGCATTTTAAGTTCATGAAATGAAAAAGGAGCGGATCTACCCATGCAAAGCAAACCAGAAGTCAAGAAATCTCAATTTGCAGCCTCAGAGGGTTCACCTTCTTGAGTGACAGGAGCACATGAATCAGGCTCTCGCGCAGCCCCGGAACGCTGTCTTACAAGAAGCGGCCGGCCTTTCACACGTGCTGCTCTTATTCCCCACTACGGAATCTCATGTACGGGCTCCACAGTTGAGGTAATTGGGTAGGAAAGTTCACAGTGGTGGCGTGGAGAACATTGTGTATAAAAGTCACCAGCAAAGCCCGTCAGGCCCTGTCCTGCTCAGGCCGTCATTCTGCTAGGAAGCCATTTCCACCAGCAAGGAATGCGAACACCAAGATAATTGTGGCACGCTTGAAGGTCAAAACACTCCAGGATTCAAAACAGCAAAGCCGCTTAATTTAGAACTACACATACACAGTTCTGACAATCACGGAAACATCCCTGAGCCAGAGGACAGCAAGTTAAGTGGAGAATGAAATGATAATAAAGAGAAAGGAGAGAAACCGCGAAACACAAAGAGCCCGTGCACTGGCTGTGACCGCGAGCCTGTGTGGGAGCCACGCCAGCCCCCCCGCCAACCCCGGGGGAGGAGGGCATCCCTGACGAGCGCCCACCGCGCTCCGCTTCCCGGGGCGTGCTGATTATCAGGAAGGATGCCTTTGATGAACTTCATTTAGCATTCCACGTCGTCGTCCAAAACGGTGCTGCGGGAAATAGTTCTTAGTGCGGGGATTCACTGCTCAGCGGGCCCAGGGTCCAGGCCTGCTGAGTTGGGTCCTGGACGCATGCGTGAAGCTGGTGAGGCCAGGAACCCAGCGCCTGCCTGTGGTCCACGGCCCACCGTGTTGCCTGCACTAAGGTGAAAGGCTGAGCCCAAAGACCTCGTAAGCTGGAGCTCTCTGTAAAAGGTGGCCGGCCCCATGGCCACTCCGTGGCTTTGCGGGGAGGGCTGCCCCGCCAGGCGCCTACCTGTGGATAAAGTTCTTCTTCTCCAGGTACTCCATGGCTGACGAGATCTGGGTGGCCATGTAGAGCAGCACCACGGCATTCACCTCCTGCCGGTTACACTCCCTCAGGTAATCCAGCAGGTTCCCGTAGGTCATGAACTCAGTGATTATGTAGAATGGGGGCTCCCGGGTGCAGACCCCTGCCAACAAGAGAAACGTCGAGGGCTTTGGTGTGCTGCTCCGTGGCCGAGTGCACCAACCCCGGAAAGGACCACGCAACAGAAAAGGGCGCCTGAAATGGGTTCTGTCTCTGCCTCTAAATCTGGGACCCAACCTCTGCCACAGTTGCAAGCACTCGTGGCTTGTGCTCACGTTCCTATGGGAGGGACGCGGCCGCGCTCTTCTCTTCCTCTGGGGCCCCTGACCTCCAACAGAAGAGGCTGCCATTGAGCTCAGAGGCAAAGGTCGGGCACACGCCAAACAGCCTACAGCACTGTCAGTTCACCCCCACCACGGGCATGTCTGCTTACAGAGTAACTGCAGTGAGAAACGACTGGAAATTCTGGTCTCTGAAGCCATTGGAGATTTGCATACGTCTGCTTTTAGGTATCGAATTAAAGTAGTAACGTTGCCCTCTTAAGAAAAAAACAGGGGGCACCTGCATGGCTCAGGTGACGATCTCAGGGTCCTGAGATCGAGCCCCTCACTGGGCCCCACGCTGGGTGTGGAACCCTCCCTCTCCCCTGCCACACCGTCCCACACCGGCCTCCTTTTTGCCACGGGCTGCGAGCCGGCAGAGGACAGACGCCCGCAGCAGAAATCCTCGTGCCGCGGGCCGCTCGCCTCCTTCGCAGCACCTGCCGCACCCGGGGGTTCAGCGAAGAGGCCCTCTCGCCAGAGCCCCGCGCACTCACCGAGCAACTGCACCAGATTGGGGTGCTTGATCTCTTTCATCACTGCAGCTTCTTTCAAGAACTCCTCCACCTCCATGGTGTCCTCCTGTGGGGAAAAAGCGGGGGAAGCTGTTTCAGCAAGGACAGTGTTTAAGCGGGAAGCTACCGTTTGAATGGTCAGTACAATCCGGAGCTTCGGCCGCCACCGCCCTGACCCACCAGCGCCAACGGCCACCGAGAGCGCAGACGGCTCTCCCTTCGGTGCTGACCTTGTGACTTCTCGCCCGGGCCAATAAACAGATGCTGGCCACTGGCTTCTAGGGGCTGTGATGGAGAGGCTGGTTCTACTTCCCTAACGAATAACTGGTTTCCAAGCAGTCCTAAAACACTTCACATTAACAAAAAAACCCCGATGACACAAAAAGATACCGTCCAACCAAAGAAGACCCGCACGTCAAAACATGACAGAGGACGCTGCACGGCACAGGATTCTGAGCACGTGGCAGCCCGGGGGCCTTGATGAAGCCATCGCCACCACCCACGAGGCAGATTTCCTCAGGTTCTAAAAAAATCCTCCTCCACAGCCCCCGATGATGGCTTCATGAGGTCAGGTTCTAGCAAGTTCACCGGATCGAAATGCCATGCGGAGACAGAGGTATCCGCAAATGCCCAGATCATACCGGACGCCCTGTCTGCACTTCCTCAGGTGCTCTGGGTCGTGCTCAACTCTGGAGGGCTGCGTGCCCTGCCCCGCACACACCCTGCCCTGCACACGGCGTTGGCCCTACCACGCAGGAGCCTTCTGCAGCCTGCATCAGGTGAACCTCTTCTGACTTAAAGAACCGATGCCCTCTGGCCAAAACAGTGACAAGCAGGTGGGGGCAAATGACCTGGTGTGTCTGTCGTGAGAGGCCAGCTACAAAGTCTAGCAGGAGAAGCAGGGCGCCTCCCTCCAAGTTTCAACATGGAGTCTACATCTGTCTGGAGAGGAAGGCTGCATGGCGGATGGGAAGTGATCTGGAAAACTAGACTCGCCTGAGAGGAACCCCCTTTTTTTAAAGAGATTTATTTGAGAGTAAGTGAGCCAGAACGCATGTACACACACACACATGCACGCACGCACACAGGGAGGGGCAGATGGAGAGAGAAACCTTAGCAGACTCTCTGCTGAGTGCAGAGCCCACGTGGGGCTTGATCCCGTGACCCTGGGAACATGACCCGAGCTGGAACCAAGAGCCGGCCACTTAACCAACTGAGCCACCCAGGTGCCCCTTTATCCACCGTACTTTCAATGTGGCACCTTACACATTGTACCTGTGCCTTGGGAGACAATGAGCTCACGCCCTCACCGCAGCATCACCGTGGCTGCGCCATTCCTGCCGCCCCTGCACGTGCAAAGACTTGCAGAGCACAGGCCATCCTCTGCCTAGCGTGTCCCGGCTGCGGTCACTCATGGTTAAAGCCCAGGCACGACCAATGAGGACACAGGTCAGCCCATTACCACTCAGCTTAGGGTTCCGGGAGGGTGAGACTCAGAAACAATTTACCGCTCCTTAACAATGGTCAGCTACTCTAATGTCAATAACCACTGCTGTAGTCTCCGCGTCAAGCTCTACAGGGGACAAGAACTCGTCCCTGCCACGGCCCCATTGGCTGTTCAATTCTTCCGAGTCCTCTCTGCTCCTTAACATGCTCTGCAGGCTGTGCCGTTGGTGCGTGGAAGGCTCTGATCCGCCGGGTGACACGCTAATGCCGAGGCTGGAGAGCACACGCCTGCCGGAGTCGGAGAGCCGATGCTGCTCACGTAAGGACCAGGGGCTTTAAGAACCTTGCCTGGCCAGCAACACGTTCAAAACACAGCTGTCCAATAAAGCTTTCTAGACAAGTGGAGTTTTCCTTTTAAAGTGCCACATAATAAACCACCCACAGTGAAATCATTTCACACGTGCCCTTATAGCTACGGACTCTTTTCTGAAAGAACCATGTCTGGTCTGGATCTTGAGAGGCGTGGACATGCAGAAGGAACAAGAGGGCTTTCAAAGGCACCGCGTCCTCTTTTTGTCTGTCTCGCTCTCCCCTCATTCATACACACGCACGTACACGTGTGGTATAAATAATTCCTTGTTTTTTTCTTACAGGACAATCGGCGTGAACGTGTCTCCCCCTGCTGGAATCAGGCCTGGTTCAATTTATAACAGACACTACCAGCAGCCTCAGACTTCTGTAGCTGTATTAAACTGGAAACAACACCCCCCCCCCCATGCTATCTTGTTCTATTCCTTGACTTTAATTCAAAAATCTTCCATCTTTTTTTGGAAAGGTCTTCCATTTACAGAGTAAAATAAAATGAACTCTGATCAATGAGGGGAAAGCAACACCGAGTAAAGACTGAGTTCCGGCCTTGTCTATTGGGAGGGCGATGGGCCAGCCGAGCTCTCCTCACGGGGACTGACCGGCCTGGCCCAGATGCACCCCAGGGCCTGGCCGGTACAGGGGGTGGTTAAGAGGGGTGGCTTCTGAGTTACACAGACCAAGCCCTGCCACGGCGTGGCCATGCTTAGTCACTCACAAGCCAGGTAAGGGAGGTTTCTCGGCGTGTCCCCTTCAGTCCACAAACAGGGAGAAGAGCTGCCCCCGCCTCGTGGGCAGGACTCGGCAAGCGGGACCCACTACTGTAATGACGACAGTCATCTCTGTCCCTGCGATCGGCTAAATACAGTGCTTCTATGAGAGACAGGCTGGGTCTTTAGTTAACACTGCTTTTTGGTTTTGTGTCTCACAGACACACATTCTCTGGACCCAAGATGTCACGGGTGTTTTCCATCCAGCTTCAGCCTTTCTGCTCACTGGCCTCCCCGCCAGCAGAGGCATTTCACAGCATTAACCAAGAACAGTGTTCGTGTCACTGGTGCTACACAGCCCTGAGTGCCCTTCATGGCTCCCCGAGTCCCAGCAGGGACCACAGTCCTGGAGCAGGGTCCACAGAGAGCTCAGTTTCCACACCTGCCCCTGGTTCTCAACCAAATGTGAGGTGAGCAAGGTCACCACCACAGTGAAGGGCCATCCCACAGCCCGCAGAGATGGGGCTGCAGAGATGGGGTGGAGCTCCTGAGCCAGGCCGAGGAAGGGGGTTCACCAACCAGGTGCATGAGAAACCACCTCCCACAGAACCCCCGAACCCTGGTCCTCACACACACAGGTGTACCTAGCTCACAGCCAGAACAAGCGAGCAACATGGTGACAGTGCGTTCTGAGATGTGCCACCTCTCTCCCTGTGCACAGCCCCTCGGGGAGCCAGAGAGCCAGAGCACGTGACTGTCCAGTGCTGCCATGGAGCCCTTCCTTCTCTGCTCGTTTCTGGAGCTCTCTAACAGGACCAGCTTCCTGGGGGAAATACAGCAAACAAAAGCCAAACCCAAACAGACCGTGTAGGCAAGGACAGGGTCACCAGTGCCGGCCGAGTGCAAACTGGTACCTGCTCCTCGATCTAGCGTACCCTGGGGAGCTGAGCACTAGGACAGTCCCCACATATCCAGCGAGAAGAATCCCCGTGGCACGGTCTGTAATAGCAAAGGGTGGCGAAGAACAGCAGCGCGCGGAAGGCTGGTTTATGTTAGACACATCCGTGCACGAACAAGAGCGCCTTACGCGTACTGACGAGGAACGCCTGCACGTATGCGGGCACCAGAAGGCACGGGGCCGTGTCGACAGCATGCTGCCACATGGTTCAGAAAGATACCCCCCACAGACTTTTCTGGAAAGTCACACAAATCAAGGCAGGACACTATGTGCGTATATTAACCTATTTGAAAAAGAGGTAAAGAACCAAGTACAACTTTAAGTCTTAACATTTTTCAACAATGTCACTTCCCACTACTTTAATGGTAAATCTGTCAGTAGCTTAAGAGTCTATCCTAATGCCACTAGATCAACAGTAGTCTCCCCCAAATTCTATGACTTCCAGAACTGTTTCATGGGGGTGGGGAAAGGACTTATAAACAGACTTTTGGAATACACCTCATCTGAAATGTGGGGCTTTCTTTACTGGACAGCTGGTTCTCTTAGGCACGTCCCGCCTGTGATACCGATAATACACAGGTAAAGGTAAGCCTAGGACCTGTTGAATTATGTCAGAACTCAAACCAGCAGTTCCCTTCAGGAGGCTTTTGGTTTAATTCCAGTTTCCCACCCATAGAGGGCAGCCTTGTGCACTCCTGTTTCCCAGTCTCTTCTGGTCTCGGGCCCAGACGGTACAGGACCCAGTGTGGCCTGGTGGATCACTATGGAGCCCGGGTTAAAGCACGGTTTTGCTGCCTCCTGGGCCGCCTCAAGACGGGTCAGCAACACAAAATAGGTGGCAGAGGGGGAAGGAGACAACGGAGACTCAGGTGCCCCGCTGGGTCCTGGAGAGAATGGAAGATCCAGCTGTAGCCGAAGGGCAAGTGAGTGTGGGCAGGGAAGGGGATCTCTAGGACTCGGAACTGTGGTTTGTGTGTTTTTCATGGTGTGTGAGGAATAAGCAGCAGAGTGACAATTAAGGAAAGAGGAAAGGAGCTGGGCTTTGAGGCAGGACGCCTGGGTCAGTTCCCCTGCCTCCCTCCAGTGCAGTTTCCTCAAGCAGTGAGCACAGGAGGACCCTTCCCTTACGGTGGTTGAAAGGATTAAAGGAGAGGCTACAGAAGGAGTGTCCCACCCTTCCGGGCACGTAGCAAGAGCTCAATAAGGATGAGCCATTACTGTCATTTAGAACCCAAAGTTCTCAACGTCTCCAGTGGAAACAAATGCCCCGAACAGTGACACTGACCTCATCTGACAAGTGGGAAACCTACCGTGACACGACCTCATCCGACAAGTGGGAAACCTACCATGACACTGATCTCATCTGACAAGTGGGAAACCTACTGTAGAGATGAGCTTTGTGCAGGGGAGGCAAAAAAAGGGGTAATTTATTTAGCATTTGCTTCCTACCGTATGTTGGGTTGACAAACATCTCTAGAATATGATGCATTTCCTTTTCCCTAATTAGCTATCAGCAGAGGTGACGACTCCCAGAAATCCATGCAATTAGATTCTGTAATTTTTTTCCCCCCAACTGTGGGACCATAAAGTTAATAAAGCTCTTGGGGAAAACCATTAAAAGTATAATAAAAGTTTAATAATACATTAGAGAAATATATTCTAACATGCACACAACTTCCAAATAATTGGGATTCACTGGTATAAGAAAGCCACCACTGCCAGTGACCTCCAGGAGGGGTCCCTCCTCCGGAATGGCCATCTTCAGTTGCTCAGGAAACAATACCACAGTATCCGCTGCTGGGCTGTGTTTCCCCCACATTTCAAGCTGTGCAAACTCTCACTCTTTCTAAAGCTTTCAGACACACCTTCCCTGGATGGAAACCTAGTGTATTTTGTGCTTCTGTTCTTTCTTGTTTCATTTTTGCAAATATTGGCAAATGTGTGGGTATTGCCTGGGCCTTTAACAGTTTCTCAAGCTGGTCAAGACCCAGAGCCGGGGCTGCTCTTCAGTCCAGTGCCAAATTGAGCTGCTGGAGCATGAGCACATGCCTTTCTCCCCGGCCTCACCTGGTCTGGCGGAGGTGGGACAAGGGCTGTTTCGTTTTTCCTATGGCTCGCCAACATAGCCACCTTTGTGAAGTGCAAATCCAATCATCTGTGCACCCAGTGCACCCCACTGTCTCCCGGATAAAATCCCAGCTCCTCAGGCGGTTCAAACCCTCTGCAACCGCACAGGCTCTTCACCCTCCGCCTCGGTCCAGGCCTCCGCTCCCCCCGCCAACTCCTGTTCCTCCCCTATGGCACCAACTTATGGTCTCCTTCGTGCTCTCTCCCTGCCAAGGAGAGCTCACCAGTAACTCCCCCCGCCAAAACCTTATTCCCAGGCGGTGTGACAGCACCCCGCTCCTGCCTCTAACCTGGCACCTACCACACCACACCGCGGTTCCTGTCATAGTGCCCATTTCTCCTCCTAGCTACACTGTTCCACTACCTCGACTAGCCTGAAGGAAAGAAGTCTATTTTCACAATCTCAGGGTTAAGCCCAAAGTCAGGCAAACAGAAGAAAGGAACTCGATAAATGCTTATTGTGTTTTTAAAAAATCATGCCTGGAAAGTATCCAGGAGTCCTCAAGGTGATCCCAAACCACGTTACCCCCACTCCGCAACCTACAAGTGTCAGTCCTGCCCAAAGGACTGATCTAAGGGGACACAATCAATAAGAGTGCCAGGAAGCAAGCCACCCTTGGTTTCTAGAACTAAAGAACACAATCCTTTCTCTGAAGAGTCACTTTACGTCAACCAGAACCCGTAATTTCCACTTTACTGTGCCTCTGAGTAAAGGCAGCAGGGAAGTAACAGAAGCCCTAAAAGGTGATCCGGCTCCAGGGGTCTCCAAGTGTGCACCCCACAGACTCCACAGAAGTGTGTGCACACACTTGGATCCCTTCCTCCCAGTCATGGATGTTTCCATTCTTTTTCTTGTCCAGTGGCTACAGGACTGCCTCCTCTCTCAATCCCTGTGCACGTTGTCAGTGTAATTGTTCCTTTAAAGCAAGTGAAAATAGCGTAGGTCAACACTAGGGGATGCTCTGGCCACGGGTAAAAGCTCAGCTCACATGTGGAAGGCAAAGACAGTCGCAAGCAAAACCTGTGCTTGAGCCTCCTCAAGATTTCAAAGGACATCAAATCCGCCAGAAAACTACAAACCCCACGCTTGAGCGGAAAGGGCGAAAAGTCCTAGTTAACAAGAATGACCCTCTGGTACCTGAGTCAGTAGGGAGCCCTGACGCTTCCTTCAGGCCTTTCTACACCTCCATTTCCAGAGGCCTGCACTCACACCACACAGAACTGGAACCTGCTAAAACACCCAATGCTCTGCCTTTCAAATCTGCCGACAAAAATCCACAGAACAGTCAAATGCGTTGTGGTTAAATAAATCCCCTTCTTTCAAAACTTAGTTTTTTTTCCTCCTTTTAACTCTCATAGGAAGTGATCCAAATGCCACACAGAGAGAACGGAAACCCACGGCTTTAAAAGAATCTTGCCATATAATGAAAACACTTCTCCAAATGACTCATCTTTTTACACGAAAAACCACAGCCCTTCTTGGCTCTCACTGTATGGAGGCACACGGATGGAGTCGGGGAGAGGGGCTGAACCCGTCTGAAGAAAGGCCCACAGAGGCACTTCCTGGGCACCGGTTACCCAACTCAGGCCTGAGCGCAGGGGCAGGCCACCGAGAGAGCCGCAAGCGGGCAAGGGCGGGGCTGGATCTAGCCGCAGCAGGCCCAGGCCTACCTTCAAGGTCTTCACGGCCACCGTCAGGCTGTATTTCTTCCACACGCCTTCGTACACCTCCCCGTACTGGCCTCCGCCCAGCTTGTGCTTCATGGTGATGTCCGTGCGCTCCATCTCCCACTTGTCGTAGTTGGGGGACACGCCGTAGATGGTGGGCTTATTGCGCTTGGGGGCCGGGTAATGGAGAGTGGTGATGAGCCCGTCGGCCACAGTCGAGTGATGATGAACCAACTCAGCCAAAGCGTTGAAGCGGCTCTCTGAGGAGACGTAGAGCTGAGGGAAACAGGACAGCTTTCAGCCCGCAGAGCGCACACAAACCCGAACAACTCTGATAAACCAGCTCTGCTGAGCCTGTCAGTGCACAGCAACCCCTCAGATAGACGGCTCTCCACGCAGGACGCAGTGTGCAGAAGACCACCCATGTTGTGTTTCTCTACACATGCTGTAATTTACTTGCTAAAGCAGAAGGTGTAACAAAATGCCTCAGGGCCTTTGCATCTGCTGCTCCCTCTGCCTGAAATCCTCCAGCCACCTAATCACCACATTCCTGGTTCTCTCTTACCATCCTGAGCCTGGCATAAATGTCAATGTCACTGCAGTCACCTGACCTGGTCATCACCTAGCACTAGTCATCATATCGCCTCTCTTACTTCTCTGCATTGTACTTATCCTGCTTATTTGGTCGACTACTTACTGTCAACACCTCCTAGAATGTCAGCTTCATGAGAGCAGAGCCCTAAGTTGTTTTAATCCTGTGTCCCCAATGGGGAGAATAAGAAATACACAGCACGTAATATGTACTCAATAAATAGTCGGTGATTAAATTAGTGAAGAACACAACTTAGTACCTATTTGCTGATTAAAAAAGAAAGCAAATTTTAAAAAAATCATTATGCTTATTACCTAAAACCTCTAATTATTATTTATAATTATATAATTATCCAGAACTACATAGTCATCAGAGATGGAAATCACTAAACAAAACATCAATCTTCTTCTCATTCTCACATCCTCAATTTGGGCTAAAAAGCTTTGGCAGCCCAGACTCGAAGACCCCAGCCGGATGCCCCTGTGGGATGCCCTGTCAGCACACTGCAGGGGTGAGTGTGGGGGGCGGGGGACTGGAGGGCCACACTAGGGCCGCACAGCCTCCTCTACTGTGGGGGAGTCAGGAAAGGGGCTTTCAGACACCAGCGCAAGCGAGCCTCCCTCTGAGATCTACAGCGGGCTCTGATCCCATGCACAGAGTCATGCACCTGTCACTCTCGCGGGATGCACCACGGAAGGAGGGAGGGACGGGAGCAGGCTGACAGGCCAACAGAAAGCAAGCGTGGATGGGGACAGCTATTTTTTTTCTTTTTTGGTTTGTTTCAGTGAAGTGGTGAGGGAATGCTTCCTTTGCAAAAAAACAATTCCACGTTAAAATCCAAACAGGACATCAGGCTCCAGGGGGACAGCAAGTAACCAAACCTTCTAACTCAAGAAGGGCAGCCAGCGACTGCGGAAGGTGGGGGGCAACATTAAAAATGACAGCTCCACGGATAATACATTGTATGTTAGTAAAAAAATTAAAAAAAAAAAATGATGACTCCAGGGACTCAGTGGGTCACGCCTCTGCCTTTGGCTCAGGTCATGATCTCAGGGTCCTAGGACCGAGCCCCGCATTGGGCTCTCTGCTCAGCGGGGAGCCTGCTTCCCCACTTCCCCGCCCCCCTGCCCCTGCCTGCCTTTCTACCTACTTGTGAGGTGTCAAATAAATAAATAAAATCTTAAAAAAAAAAATGACTTGGGCGCCTGGGGGGTTCAGTCATTAAGTGTCTGCCTTTGGTCAGATCATGATCCCAGCATCCCGGGACCAAGCCCCGACTGGGTTCCTGCTGGGTGGGAAGCCTGCTTCTCCTTCTCCCACTCCCTCTGCTTGTGTTTCCTCTCTCTCTGTGTTTCTCTCTGTCAAATAAATACACAAAATCCTTAAAAAAAAAAAAGTTAAGAATCACAACTTGCCCTGACTACTGAGATAGAGGAGGAACTGGGTTTGGAATAGCGGTGATGTGTGGGGCAGGAGGGAAAAAAAGGAACAGGATCAGCTGTACTAGAGCTGTAGCTATAGTATCTCCATTACTGAAAAACAGAAAAAGGAAGAAAAAGCCTGAAAAACATGGCAGGGTTGGTTATGGAAGGCTCCATCAATTCCTGTATGTTTGTAATAATAGATAATTAAAATATTTTAAAAGAAGAAAATATTAACAAATACATGAGTCGATCCCATTTATAACCCTCGAGAAAGTAAACAGAATTCTTTCTTCCTTTTTTAATTTTTTGCTTGGGGAGATAACATAAACAGATTTTTAAAACTCAGGCAAGGGAAGAGCAAACTCTGACTTAGAGTTTTGTAATTTACAATCTTTTTTTTCTTTAAATTATTTATTTGAGAGAGCACATGCGTGCACACAAGCAGGGGGAGTGGCAGAGGGAGAGGGGAAAGCAGGACCCTGAGATCATGACTTGAGCTGAAGGCAGACGCTTAACCAACTGAGCCACACAGGCACCCCTGTAATTTACAATCTTCTGGTTGCAATCCTACTAAAATAAAATTCTGAGCAACCCAAGAATTGTCCAGAAGGATCCCGCAGCTCTGGGGACTTGTCCCTCTGCCAGATGGTGCCCTTCAGTGGCAGGACCTTCCAGAGTGAGCGGAGGGCCCACTCGGAGGCCCCACTCACACCTCGGAGCACCTTAGTCTAAGGACAGCAGATCAGTTTCACTTACGGCCCAGAAGAGCGCAGAGAGGTGCTGGGGGAGGCGGGGAGCAGAAGTCAGTGCCACTAAGCCTGCGCTTTGCCCGATGTCCACACACTGATGTACAGGGCACTCCTGTAGGTGGGCATTGCTGACACAAGTGCAGTTCACGGAGAAGACCAAGTAGGATGTGGGGACAGCCCCTGATCCCACCCCTCTTTGGAAAAGTCTGTCAGTCATCCAGTGACTTCACTGTGGATGCCAAGTGTTCCATGCCCTCTTCTTTTGGAGGGAGTTCAGCTGCCACTGTTTTTGCTGCCATGAAGCGCAGAGAAGAGCGTGGAGCCTCTCCCAAAAGGCACTCCCTGGGATTAGAGCACCCCTTGCCCCTCGGACATCACTGGCGCAGTGTGGGGCTCCTGGGGCTGGTCACCGGGAGCAAGGCTCATTACCTACTTCTCCCCGTCGGCGTGAAAGGAGTGCTCCCCAACCCGAGGACCAAGCTCCTTCCGTCGCACAGAATGCTGACGGCTCCGCCTGGCCCTAGTTTATGCAGAACTTGTTCTTGGTCTCGTCCGACTCCTGCACGGGCTCTCCTGCTAAGAGGTTTCAGAGTTGTGGGAGGCTTCACTGAGCGGACCTACTTTATCCTTCTCAATAATCAGATTTATAGACCCCGTGACTTAGTTCATCTTTCAACATAAAATTTACATTCCAACACTTGTTAAATATTAAAACTCCTCTCCCTTCTCAATGCACCGCACGGCCACCTTCTAACAGTCAGGTCTGCTGGCTTCCTTCTGATTAGTTCTGAGTTTTGAGCATTTTGCTAGTGAACTGGGGAATCCGCATCAGGAATTCCTGGCATGTTCCGAGAATAAAGTGTAAATTAGCGTTATGAACGGCATGTCATTGTGCGCACCTGGTTATATAGACACTCTGGGTGCTCAGCCAGGACTGGGACTCCTGCTGATCATGCAGGAACCCCAAAGATAGGACTTGTTGAAGAAACGCACCAGAAACAGTGTTCTTCTTGACAGCCAGACTTACCAGCTTATCAGTGCTTGGGAATGGTGCCCCTTTTAGCTGCCTCAGACCACCCTGGATGTACTACTGGTTACAGGCTGCTGGGCCAGGAAGCAACATTATTACCCTGACAGTGTAGGCGCAGTGCAGGAGGGCAGGGCTTAATAATTAATAATTAAGCAGTACTTAATAATGCTCAAAGTCTCCTCGACAAGGGAAGGTCAGCCATGTTTCAGCAGACTTTTCACTGGGATGCCTGTACCTGCCAAGCCACTGTCAGGGTGGGTAATTTTTAAAAATTCAAGAGGTTATACAGTTGGCCTATCCTGCCGCTTCTGCTAAAGCTGAAGCCCAAATTCCACTCCTGTCAACCCGACCCTGTCACTTCAGCAGACCGTGAAAATGAATGTCACCCGGGAACCTCTTTGAAGAAAAGCAAAGACTCTATCACGGGGTATAAGGAACTGTGGAACTTGACAGTGGCCTCCCACAAAAGTAAATAAAGTGTAGACACAAACAACCAGAAGAACTAAAAATGATTCAGGCAGCGGATGGTGGAGGAAAATCAGCCTTTAATTCCACTGCGCTGGCAGGAGACAGTGAACTCGGAGAGCACTGAGAATGACAATCACATCCCAGGGGATGGGGTGGTTTTCCAGACCGTGGAGACTCCTCAGAGCAGCAACGGCTCAGTTTGGTATGGCCCCTGTGACAGTCCAGCTCGAAGCTCCCGGAGCCCTGGGCCGACTGAGTGGCCGCAATGGCCGCAGAAGCTCAGGGACACAACAACAGAAGTACATCAGGGCCAGGAGGGTGGAGGCAAAAAGAAATCTTTCGGGGCCTTAGAGAAGAATCTTCTAAATTCAGTTGTTTTCTAAAGATTAGCTATTTGAAAAATAAGCATTAAGCTTAGGCAACCCCAGCCTGTCCCTCCTACCAACCTTAAGTTTTCCCCTTAGAAATCCAAAAAGGATTGCATCAAGGCTCTGCTATGCAAGCCTTTCTCAGCGCCGAGCCACACTGTCTCATGCGTTGCTGTAGTACCTCCCCCAATACCTCGGATACTGCTCCGCTCATTCCAGGAATACGATCCCACCCAGCACAGCCCCTCGAGTGCAGCCCTCACAGAGAGGCGCCTCTGCAGATGGCCGGAACTGATAACCCCGCGGGCTGAGGCGTCTCCAGGTGCTCGGACAGCTGACGGGCGAGTCTGCCAGGGTGGGTGGGTGAGGAGGAGGCAGCAGGCCTAGGACACTTGGATGAGTTGCCCAGTGGTGGATACTGCCTGATTAAATGAGCTCCCTGTGCTCCCCTGGCACATACCAGCTTTTCTCGAATTCTGTGAATCATGCATCCCACATGCAGGCCTTGCTCTCTCTCTGAGCGCTATTCTGGACCGACCCCCGGCTAATGAGTTGTCAAACTAGATCATGCCTGCCTGAATCTGTTCCTAGGATGCTGGTTAAACAACTCCAGGGAAAAGAAACCATTACCCTGTTCAGTACAAACCTCAACTGATTACCGCGGGGCGGCATGGTTTGCCTTGGATAAACAGCACAGATGGGAAGCAAGCTGTCAGCTCCAGGAAATCACCTCCCTCATGGGCGGTGTGCGCTGGTGTTCTAATTCACGAGAGAGGAACCCTTGTGGGTTGAAGGCAAGGTTTCAAAGGGCCCCCCACCTGGAGTATGTCCTGCAGAATGGAATGACCTAGCTCCACATCTGGGAGAAGAATGAGGACCCGAAAGGCAAGGTGGTAAGGCTGATCTCTAGTCACACATCAGCAAGTGGCCATGCTGGGTACAAAGACCTCTGCCATCATGGAAAGCACTAGATATCAGCAATAAGGGCTTTGGCCAGAAGACTTTGAGACATGCGGAAAAACAAGAGAAGAACATTAAAAAGAGAGATATATGTGCATTTGTGTGGTACAAATGAATGTTTGAGGATAGCCATAAAAATATTAAGAGGACTACAAGGAGGGGAACTAGCTCTATCACACATTAAAACATATACAACTGTAACAAGTAAAAGTCTAATATTGGAAGAGAACAGAGGGTACATCAACAGATCTCAGTGTATAAGTAAATTTGGTATATTTAGATCTGCACGAAAATGTAATTTAGCAAAAGGCACGGGGATCCCTCAAAACACGAAGCATGTACATTAAACATAATGAGACCATCTTTACCAATCAGTGACAGATGTTTCCACAAGCCTGACAGCACTGTTGAGGTGGAGGGACGATGCACTCCTGTTTCTCCTGGAAGCTCCATTTCTCACCAGCAACAGGGTGAGTAAACACATCTGCACAATTTCTACAGAAGGTAATCTGACGACATCTACACAAATTCTAAACGCACAAAACCTCCCGTCAGTTCTAGCACCTTATCTTGCATACACTGACACTGTACACAAAGGGTGTACAACACGTTCCCAGTGCAGGTCATGACCCACACAAGTACATGACCCGCCCTATGCCAATTTGGTATATTTCAAATACAGAGGAAAAGATAAATTTAGTAAATGGCACAGAGACCCCTCAAAACATGACACATGTACATTCAACACGATGGAAATTTGTACACACGTACATATGTCTCTGAAATATGTACATGTACGTGTGTCTAGAGAATTAAACTTAGCGGATTCTGACCACAACTTTTTTAAAAAACGAGACAGAACAGAAGGGAATACGAAGTATCAGAGTGCATTACACACAGTGAGGGTGAGGAAGGCTTCCAGAACCTTTTGTTACTAGTTTGAGTACTAGGTGCTGATGTAAATGCTTTTATACAGCGTGCCAAGATATTTTTTTTAATGGGTTGAAAGCCACCTCGGAGCAGTGTTATTTGTAACAGCAAAAGACTGGAAAGAACCTAAAAGTCGACCCGTAGGGCACTGCTTCAATAAAGGATAGTCCATCCACACAAGCAGTCATTAATAAGAACGAGGCAGCTCTACACGTGCTACCGTAAAGCGATCTTCAGTGAATGTTGGTGGGAAAAGTAAGATCCAAACAGTGTGAAGTCTGCATCATTTGTGTTTTTATAAAAAATGTAAGTACAGGGATGCCCAGGTGGCTCAGTCGGTTAAGCATCTGCTTTAAGTTCAGACTGTGATCCCAGGGTTGTGGGACGGAGTCCTGCATCGGGCTCCTTGCTCAGTGGGGAGCCTGCTTCTTCCTCTGCCTGCAGCCCTTCCTGCTTGTACATTCTCTTGCTCTGACAAGTAAATAAATAAAATCTTAAAAAAAAAATATATATATATATATATATAAGCATATACATACAGTGGGGTACTCTGAAAGAAACTGGTTACAGGGGTTGCCTCTGGGAAGGGGAGTGGAATTAGGAGACAGATTCTCACTGTAATCTATTTCGTCTTTTTTTTTAACCATGTGCACACATTACATATTAATTAAAAAAACACATCCACCATCTCGACGTTGCCCAGTAACCCACCCGTCTGCACCCTGGATGACGGCACGGTACCGCAGGGAGGACAGCGGGTCCAAGCCGCGCTCCCCAGTCGCACATGAGGTGATTCTGGGCAAAATACCTCCTCCCATTTAAGTCCCCAACTCCTTAATGCAAAAACGCAGATCACAGTGACCTCCACCCTGAGGACCGAAGTGAGGTTTAAATGAGCGGATGCCTAAAAAATGTGCCCGTCACCAGGAGGAACCTGAAAAATGTTAAACCCTCCTTTTCCTTCATGGACTCTTGAGCATTGTTCATATAAAGTCACAATAAAACTGTACATTCGGGGCGCCTGGGTGCCTCAGTCGTTAAGTGTCTGCCTTCAGCTCAGGTCATGATCCCAGGGTCCTGGGATCGAGCCTCCCATCAGGCTTCCTGCTCGGCGGGAAGCCTGCTTCTCCCTCTCCCTCTGTCAAATAAATAAATAAAATCTTTAAAAATAAAAAATTTAAAAATTTAGAAAACTGTACATTCAACGCATCTACAAAACTACGGTTTGGGTTTGGAAATCTACAATGGGTACAATGGGACCTTGTTCGTGATTAACAACTGTGTGTGTGTGTGTGTGTGTGTGTGTGTGCGCGTGTAATCGCGCGCAGGTACACACAGATTTACGGGAAGAACGGCAGGTACCATGCTTATTTGGGAAGTGCTATTAAGGTGGGTCTTTTACTTTAAAAATATCCATTTATTAACCCACTGAGCCACCCAGGCGCCCCTAAAAATATCCACTTATTATTGCAATTTTATTATTATTGCACAGAAGATGAATTACGATCACAGTAAGTGATTTTTTAAAAAGGAAGAATCCTAATTTAAGAAGTATGTCCCAAACCTAGCGGGAATTCCCGTCTTACAAAACAGCTAGCAATAAAAAATAAAACTCCAGCAGGACAGGCAGAGAGCCACACCAGGCCCCTGGACTTGTAACATCACGTGACTGGTCCTCAACAGAGTGTCTTTCCTAGGCTAACAGAGCGATGCCTGCGGCATCTACCTGAAGATGCTGCCTTCAAGCATCTTCCCGTTTGGGATTTGTGATAGCTTCTCAACCGCAGCATCAGGAGCCCTGGGTCCTCCTGGCCAAAGCTGAACACCCCCAGTCCAGCAGCTCCCCCGGCTTAGCCCCGTACCTTGCCATCGGAAGCAGTGTTGATTCTGTAGTGGTACACCCTCCCTTCGTATCTCAGCGAGATGGACCTCTGGCCAGGACTGCTCTCGCTCTCCCGGACCAAGAAGCTGCCGTTGATCCCGCTGCTCAGCAGGTACTCAGCTGCGTTGCGGGACACGGGCCCGTGGTACCAGGAATGTTTCTCCAGACTGTTGACTGGTGTGATGTAGTTGCTTGGGACCCACCCTTGGCCATTTTTGGTTTGGGCTTCACACCACTCCCCATTGTGATTGTAGCCTAAAACCCGGAGCTTCTCACCTTAGAAGAAGAGAATCAAATCAGACATCAGCTTTATAAAAGCTGGCTTCGTTCATTCCCATTGATTCATACAGGATTACCAAAAATCTCCAAATCCCTAAATTCCTACTTCTCTTTAACAAATCCACATAAACAAATGCATTTATAAGTGTACAGAAGAGTATACTTTATAGATGAAGCTTCCTGTTGGCACTGAATAAAAAACACAGAGCCTCAGTTTTCATAAATCTATTAGGTTTAGTCAAGTGTTCTGTTCCTAGCATAATGAAATTACTTAGGGAAAAAAGTACTTTTTCTTAAAAAAGAAAGAAAAAAGAAGGCATTTTTCAGTGCTCGGTCCAGGCATTCTTTTCACTATGATCCTCTGTTTTTCTAAGACTATTGTACAGGAACTCTTCTCTTTAAGGAAAAGCGGCTCTCTTATAAAGATGCTAGGTGTTTCTTTTCTTTTCTTTTCTTTTCTTTGATGTCTCTGCATTCTGATCTTTAAAGCTACTCTTTCACTAGGCAAAGGGGTAGCTAGTCAAGCCACAGTTTCCTCTGATTTCTGTCTCTTGCAAGCACCAGCAGTGGTCCACAGCCCTTTTACCTTTAGTTATACTTAGGGTGTTGTCCCCACTGGCCACAAAATCATACAGTGCAACGAAAAGGTTTGGGTCATTTTCACTGGGGCCAGCAAGAAGGTTTTCCTTGGAGTTCCATCGAGCTGCTTCGCTGAGACCTTGGGGCTCAAAGTCAGATGCTACTGGCCTCTGAAGGGCTTCTGGAAGACAAAGGGGAAACAGAAGAAACAGGAAGAATTCGGGGGAAAAGTTAGTTTTATTCTGAGAAACAAAAAAAGTCTGTTTCCATCATTATACATTTCTAATCTATTTCATTTCTCAACATCTATGTGTAATAATAAGAAAGGCGGTAAAGTAAAAATGGACTCTTCCTTTCCCAAATCTTCTGAAAAATATTATTTTCATTCCAAGGTGGGAATCACTGTTCCCAAATAGGTTCAGCTTGTTAAATTCATTAATTCAAAATGAACTCAGTTAAAACTGGAAATAGTCTGTCCTCATACGTCTTTGCCCCTGCTTCTATGTAACACAAGTTTCTTTAAAACATTTAAAAACATGTCAAAGTTAATACGTGCACATAATTTAAAAAACCAAATAAGACAGAAAGGCTTATAATGAAGGACAAACACCTTCTACGCCCATCTCCCCTACACCCAGAGGCCAACAGCTGTGCTGTCCCGCGCCAGCCAGCCTCTCTACCAGTTACCTTCGCATTTTCACTAACAGACTTGCATAGACTTTATTTCTTGTTCTCCAGCTATAGACAGTGTCTCTCAGCGGTTTCCTTCCCAAGGTTATAGCAGTCTCATCCTACCCTCCCTTCCAGCTCGCTCTCCACTCTCAAATATGGCCTTTGTTACATGTCTTTTACTTTGTGAAAACTAGTAAGTTCCTTCCACTCTGTAATAACAAAGTCCTTCATGTTTCGCATATAGGTAAGTGGTAAAAGCTGAACACCAATCAACATTTCTTGTATTAAGAACATGTGGCTAGGGCGCCTGGGTGGCTCAGTGGGTTGAGCCGCTGCCTTTGGCTCAGGTCATGATCTCAGGGTCCTGGGATCGAGTCCCGCATCGGGCTTTCTGCTCAGCAGGGAGCCTGCTTCCTCCTCTCTCTCTGCCTGCCTCTCTGACTACTTGTGATCTCTCTCTGTCAAATAAATAAATAAAATCTTTAAAAAAAAAAAAAAAAAAAAAAAAAAAAAAACGAACATGTGGCTAATGTTCACTACTGGGTCAAACAGTTCATTATCTTTTCCTGAAGTTTCTTCTTCCTTTTTTTTCTTGAACTACACTCAACCTTACTAGAATTTCTGTGATATACACGTGAGCTTTTTTTAGCCAGCAAATGTAATCCAAGTAGGTTTTTTTTAAAAAAGATTTTATTTATTTATCTGAGCCAGAGAGAGCGAGTGAGGAGGTGCACACGAGCAGAGTGGGGGAAAGAAGGAGAGGGACAAGCAGACTCGACGCTGAGCACGACCCAGGATCATGACCTGAGCCACAATCAAGAGTGGGCCACTCAACCGAATGAGTCACCCAGTTGCCCTTAGACAGAGTCTTAGAAAGTGATAAGTAGGTCTTTATAGTCACAGGATATTATGGGTTGAAATCTAAATACTCATTTAAGGAAACTACAATAAGCAATCAAACTTTATTTATAAAAGGAGGAAAGGGGGAAATTCTAATCTTCCCAAATGATAAGAAACTTATTGAGGGGTGCCTGGGTGACTCAGTTGAGTATCCAACTCGGTTACAGCCCAGGTTATGATCTCAGGGTGTGGGATCGAGGCCCGCATTAGACTGTGCACAGCAGACTCTCCCTCTCCTGTTGCCCCTCCCCCGGCTGCACTCAATCTTTCTAAAATGAATGAATCTTAAAAAAAAAAAAAAAAAGAAAGAAAAATTTAAAAATTACTTAAATGTTCCCTCTTTATGGATTTAGAGAACTCCCAAACACCTTTTCTTGGGCAATGACACTTGTCTCAGGGATGGGCCTGATTCTGCAGTATTCACTTCTCAAACAAACAAAAACAAAAACAACCACTGGAGACACCTAAGACATCTGAGGAATGAGGCTAACCTCCAGAAACACACCTGGAGAACTTACAGAAATCGGCATTCTTTAAAATATCTCTTTGGAATAAACTAATACAACATAACTAATGAGGGTCCTTTTTTTTTTTTTAAGATTTTTTTAAATTTATTTTTTAAAAGATTTTATCTATTTATTTGAGAGACTGACAGTGAGAGAGAGCATGAGAGGGGAGAAAGTCAGAGGGAGAAGCAGACTCCCCACAGAGCTGGGAGACCTATGCGGGACTTGATCTGGGATTAAGTTCCGAACCGAACACAGTTGCCCAATGAACTGAGCCACCCAGGCACTCTTTAAAGATTTTTAAGAAAATTTATTTGAGATAGAACTTGGATTTTTAAGCTCTGTGACCCCACCACAGTCCCTTCCAAATATTCACAGCTGGCTCCCTCACACCTGGTCCTGCAGCAATGTTAAAATCACCTATCTAAGGCATCCATCTGAATATGAACCTTAACCCGGGGGGTGGGGGCATGCGTGGAGCAGAGGCAGAGGGGGAAAGGCAGTCTCCTCACTGAGCAGGGAGCCCAATGGGGGGTTCTATCCCAGGACCCTGAGATCATGACTGGAGCCAAAGGCAGACGCTTAACCAACTGAGCCACCCAGGCGCCCTAACAAGGGTCTTTCAATTCTAGCTTTCATACTACTGACTGAACTAAACCTTCAGGAATTGTTTTTGCTAAAAGAGTAAATCCCAAATTACGTCATGACTATGTTTGGTAATCTCACTGTATGAATCATAAGGGCAAAGCGAAATTCAAGGGAGAGGACCTGTAACACTTCCTAGAGTGTGAGCCTTCGTGATGACTTAGGGCTCGCTCTTCCGAGTATCTTACATGGGATCTAAAAACACACCTAGCACCATCATGATCAGGGACTGATCAGTTAACTAAATAAAGCCAGTTAAGGCAGAGAACTATTTTTTTTTTTTAAATTAAAAGGAAAAAAAAAAGTGTGATCTACCATCCCCACCTGAATGGGTGTTGGTTGCTGGCCCTGACTGCAGCGATGAGGCCTGCCCTTTCAGGGGTGGGTATGTGTTGAGTGTCAGAGCTTGTCCCCACCACTGGCTTCCAGCTTTGGTTTCCTGCAGGCCAAGCAAGGGAAGACTTGGATTTTTAAGCTCTGTGACCCCACCACAGTCCCTTCCAAATATTCACAGCTGGCTCACTCACACCTGGTCCCGCAGCAATGTTAAAATCACCTGTCTAAGGCATCCATCTGAATATGATAGAAACTGTCCTCTTTTTACGCCTGCATTTCACTGGTTTCATACTAAGTAAATAAAACAACAAGTGTCACTGAAGATCCGGAGGGAAATATAACTGGCCCTGGGAGTGGCTGCAGCAGTGAGTGCCAGAGGATGGTGGGGGGCCCTGGGCACCGGAGAGGCAGGTTTTACAGGAAGCGGAGCTCGCTGGCGGGTCAAAAGTCCTCTACTGCCATTATATTAAGTAACACCATTAGACTGAGGATTCTTAACATAAAAGAACTCTTGCATATCAACACAAAAAGACAAATCCCTCCACTATGGAAAAAGGAACCAAAACCATGAATAAGCAATTCACAGAAAATTTAAATTATCCCCAAACTTAGAAAGCATGTTAGCCCTGGCTAGTAATCAAAGAAATGCAAATTCTTCATCAAATTGGCAGGTACATTTTCTTGAGGCTAAGTCAGTGTAAGACTTCAGTGAAATGTAACTTTCTCCGGCAGTGGTTCCCGGAGAAATCTCCACAACACTTTAGGAGGGCAACCAGAAATACAAACTGAATCTTTAGTTAATTCCACAACCTTTTATCACCTGTAGGAATTATCCTGAGATCTATATCTACTATTTCTATAGACTGATTTTTAAATAGCACAGAATTAGAAAAGTACAAAATATCAACAGAAGGTAAGTCAGCTTGTGGTCCATCCGTAATACAAAATATATTCATAAGCCATTCAAAATATTTTTCTAAAGATTTCATTTATTGGGGCGCCTGGGTGGCTCAGTGGGTTAAAGCCTCTGCCTTCGGCTCAGGTCGTGATCCCAGGATCCTGGGATCGAGCCCTGCATCGGGCTCTCTGCTCAACGGGGAGCCTGCTTCTCCCGCTCTCTCTCTCTGCCTACTTGTTTTCTCTGGCCGTCAAATAAAAAATAAAAAATAAAAAATAAAAGATCTCATTTATTTATTTGAAAGAGAGAGAAAGAGATCACAAGTAGGCAGTGAGGCAGGCAGAGAAAGGGAAGCAGGCTCCCCACCGAGCGGAGAGCCCAACATGGGGCTTGATCCCAGATCCCTGAGCCAAAGGCAGAACCCTACCCACTGAGCCACCCAGGCGCCCTCATTCAAAATATTTTTAGAAACGACAGCTTTTGGCTTGGGAATATACACATAATAATGCATTGTTTAAGTGCTCATATTACAACCTGTTATATACAATATGATCCCAATTTTGTAAAAAAAACAAAAATCAAAAAACTGAGGGGTACCTGGGTGGCTCAGTAGGTTAAGCCTCTGCCTTTGGCTCAGGTCATGATCTTAGGGTCCTGGGATCGAGCCCCGCATGGGGCTCTGCTCGGCGGGGAGCCTGCTCCCCCCACCCTACCTCACCCCCTGCTCTCTGCCTACTTGTGATCTCTGCCTGTCAAACAAATAAAATCTTAAAAACAAAACAAAACAAACTGAAAACAGTACAGAAGGAACTGCACCAAAATGTGAACAGTACTTATTAACATGGGGTGGTAGGACCACAAACATGAAAAAACCTCCTTTATTCTCTTCTATATTCTGGCCTACTTCTCACAATATATGGGGACTGTTTTTATAATTCAGAAAACAATTACAAAAATAGAGAAACTGCCGTCACAAATAGGAAGTGGCGGACACTTCCCTAATTGAGAGTCTAATGTGAAAAAGAAGCCTGGGGGAGTAGGAGCCTCGAGCTGTCCTGAAAAAACATTTGCGCGCTTCCCTCTGGAGTCCCGACCTCGTGGCCATGAGCACACAACTCTGGCAGACCCGGCCCACACAGGAAATTAAACCAAAGTCATGAATACAGAAATGCTTTTCTTCTCCAGTGCCATTTGACCTCTTCTATCAAACATTCTGCAGCATCTGGATTTGATCAAAGTTACATAATCAGGGGAAGTGGCCTGGAAAACACCTGGACTAGGCAGAAGGCCGATACTGGCCCAGGGGTGCCTGCGGATTGGAAGTCTGGGACGAGGAGGGACTGTCCCTAACATGGAGACCGCTGCTGGGAATTTCATGAGAGGGGATGAGCCCTTTGTCAGGAAGGAAAGGGCCTCCCACTGCTTTTTTGATTCAACAGGACGTCAGGAAATCCAAGGCAGTCTCTCGATTTTCCTCTCCAGTTCTTGCTCCATTCCAGAAATTAATGGCCCAAGCCCAAAGGGAAGTATTGCTCACGCATACCTCTGGATCGAGACGCTGAAGTGCGGCCACAGCCCAACACCAAAACCTTCCAGTCAAGTCCCAGTCCAGGCTGATGTCAAAATTGACTCACAATGTGTAAATGCCAAGTTCCTTGCTTCATTTCATATTGAACTACGCTCGTCAACCTTAAAAATGATCACAGCTTACAAGGCCAACACTGCAGAATGTTCTTCAGCCTTCCGGCTTCATGAGGGGACTTTCTGCCAGGCCTGAGGTCAGGAAGTTAGACCCCTGAAGAAGGCCCGAGGCTTCATTCAAAAGAGAGGCCCCAAAACAGCTCCCCTCTTCTGTTCTTCCAGGGGATCTTTTGGTTACTGTTAAGTCTTGGGAGAGAAATTTCAGCATCTGCTATTATTCTTACTTTTTTTAGTGAACATTTTCTGCCTCATCCTTTCTGAGTCATACTTTAAGTCTTACTTAAGATTTGTATCTTCGAAAGTGCCTCTTGCCCCTTTTAAGACCCCTTTGTTATTATTTTACCATACCATTCATCAGAAGGCTTCCATTCACCCATAAAACTCAGGCAAAGTCATTATTAATTAGCCAGTTGAGTACCAAGGATGGGGATAGCTTTAACACACACACACACACACACACACACACACACACACGGCCTCCAGGGACGCCTGGGTGGCTCAGTCTGTTAAGCACCTGGCTTAGGCTCAGGTCAGGATCTCAGGATGGAGCCCCTCATCAGCCTCATGTTGGGAATCTCTGCTCAGTAGGGAGTTTGCTTCTCCCTCTCAAATAAATAAATAAAATCTAAAAAAATTAAATTAAATTAAAAAGCCTCCAAAAAGCTATGGCTTGGGGCGCCTGGGTGCCTCAGTGGGTTAAGCCGCTGCCTTTGGCTCAGGTCATGATCCCAGGGTCCTGGGATCGAGCCCCGCATCGGGCTCTCTGCTCAGCCGGGAGCCTGCTTCCTTCTCTCTCTCTCTCTGCCTGCTTGTGATCTCTCTCTGTCAAATAAATAAATAAATCTTAAAAAAAAAAAAAAAAAAAAAAAGCTATGGCTTTAACCAGGAGAATATCAAACTGTTTAAAAATCCAATAAAAATAATGCCACCAAATTCAGTGGGCCCATGTGTGTCGAACCTACTTCAATGGTACTCTAAAATGGCCTGGGTCTTTAAGGTACAATTTAAAGACAGTTTTACATGAAAGTAATCCTTTCTTAATTTAAAGTTGTGTGTCACGGATCAGAAACGTTCAAGAAAGATTCTCTGACACAGCCTGTCTGATCTAGACTTCCAGGGGCTGCCCCTGAGCCCCTTCCGTGGGCCAACAGAGAGTTATAGCGTCAGTGAACTGCCAGGCCCTGTGGCCACTTCATAGTCCCGAGGGGAGGGGAGATTTCACCTCCAGGAAAAACAGCCCTGGGAAGCTTCCCCCCTTCGGCAGGTGCTCCTGCCCCCATCCCCTCCGAGGACAGAGCAGCCCACACTGTATGGCTGGGACGGCCCTTCCCGGTCAGGGAAGGGGGGAGGGCAGGGCGTGTCGGGAATGATAAATATTCCCCTCACTTTAGCTAGATTTCAATTATTTAAACCTTGTTGCTTTATTCTTATTTCCTTTGTGGGCCTTTCACTATTACCCTCCAGTTCCAGGCATCTCTGTAATTCAGAAATCTATAAAACAGATCCCTCAAAACAGAGGGAAGGCTTCATGTTTTATTTCAGACTCGGTTCCAACGGATGAGATCATGCTCGGACTATTCTCAAGTCAGTACACAACAGTCTCACACAACTTCTTATAAGATGAGCTTAGAGGAAAAGTATTATTTCCCACAATCTGAACTCGGTGAAAATCATTTTATCTACATTCTACATGGTTCTTTATTTCATAATTTACACCCTCACCCAGAGCAGTTAAAATTGTTTAAAAAACGAGCCTAGCTGAATACAGCCTTGGCCTTAACCTCACACTCAACAAATTTCGCCAGCACCTCAAACGCTGTGTTATCTGCTGGGGAGCAGGGGTAGGCGAGGTGGTAATGATGCCAAGGATCACCACATGGCCTCTGCTCCTTGTGGGAAGAACACAGCTAAGGAAAACGAACATGGCCTCGACACTGGAAGTCAAACAGAAGACAGGCGCTGCCCTGTGGATTAATTTACAGAACACAGACACTGAGGGTGAGGAGCTGTGAAGGGACCAGCTCACTGGCATCAGGAAGGATGTGGATCCTGAACAAGATCCTTAGCAAGGACAGCAGGACTATGACAGGCATCCAAGGCCAGCTGGCATACTGAGGCTACTAAGGGAGGGGTCTTCATCTGTGCTGGGCTGTGGCCCCTCTGGTGAGGTCTGGTATGCCTGAGAAGTCTGCAAATGCCCAGAATATAGAGGACTGCAAAGGAGAACAACTGTACTGAACGAGTCCTCAAGAGCTTTCCAAAAAATTATTTGTGACACACCACTTCCTTATTAATGCATTAAATATATGGTTCTTTAAAAAAAAAAAAGATTTTATTTATTTGGCAGAGAGAGACACACAGTGAGAGAGGGACCACAAGCAGGGGGGAGTGGGAGAGGGAGAAGCAGGCTTCCCGCCGAGCAGGGAGGCCAATGCGAGGCTCTATCCCAGGACGCTAGGATCATGACCTGCACTGAAGGCAGATGCTTAATGACTGAGCCACCCAGGTGCCCTAAATATATGCTTCTTTATTAACACATTAAATAGCAAGAACCAGGGGTAACTACTGTCATTTCAAAGTAGTGATATGTGTAAGCAAGAATCACAACTGTTAGATGACATAGAAATATCTGAGTTCTACCAGTGACAAAGTCACAAGTACCTCTAATATGACTGAGCTTTGCTGCCTACATTTTTAAAAAAATGAAACGCTAATTTTCCGTTAGAGGTCGGTGAAATAAAGTTCTAATATTTCCCCATCCAAGGACACGGAGCCCCTGTATTCTATCCCAAACCCCAAGAGCCTTCCAGGTTCACAACTCCTACACTACAGATGTGGTTCAGTAGAAACCCCAGTGATCTAACAGGGAGAGGGGCCTAGACAAGAGGCTGCTATAAATCAGTGAGAAGTCCAAATTATGCAGCTTTCTTTTTAAATAAATGCAGTTTTATCACACTTCCCACTAATGGGCATTATAAGCAGTAAGTTAAATAGGTTTCCAGAGAAACCCCCTTTATAAAATTGAAGAGTAAAAAGTAAAGTTATTTAAATTAGCCCAAGGTTTAACTATTTCCCCTGGAATCTGTTTACATTATAATGTTCCAAGCCAGTCAAGTTTAGAAAACAGAATTCTCCATGCTAACCTCTGTCTCTATCAGCAGTCCAAGTACTAAGCCTTTCTGAAGGTACACAGTCCATTCCTTCTATCAAAAAGTAAAAAATTAAAAAAAAAAATTCTCTATCACTTTCTAAGACTCTGTTCAAAGAAGCCTACAGTTCTTGGAGATGGAGCACAACAGAGACCCCAATAAAAGAACACCCCACCATCCTCAAACCACTCTGAACATGATGGTCACCCCTCCCTGACCCCCACCTCGTCCCAGCTAAGTTTACACCCACACTGTAGCCACTTTTCCTGCGAAATCTCCCTGGACAGTCCCATCCTATCGCTGCCCACCACAGCCCCGACCGGTCTCCCCTCTTCGACCCTGCCCTGCTCCATTCCCCCTCCACACCGCCACCAGAGGGGTCTTTCTAAAACGCAGGCCTGACCAAGCAGCTCTCCGGTTAAAATCCCACGGGGTGGCGGCTGGCAGAAGCAGAAGAGGAAGCCCAGGACGGCTCTGCCTGTCACTGGGTGGCCACTACTGGACAACAGGGTCGCCTGCGGCAACACAAGAAGAGACCCTGCCTTGTAGGGTCTCTGGCGGTCTGCAGAGAACACGGGAGACACGGCTCCTGGCAGGATGGCTGGGGTTCTCCTTCCTCCCACTGCTGCACAAGCCCGAGCTCCTGAGTGGGCACAGAAAGCCCTTCAGGGGCTGGTCTGGGGCCAGCTCCTCCCTCCCAGCTCCCCATACCTCTGGCGGCTTCCCCCACATAAACCCTGTGGCCGCCTCATCTCGTGTGCACCCTGACAAGTGCCATTTACTCTCCCCGGAATGCCTTCCCAGTCGACTCCCCTGCCCCCTGCCCCGCCTACGTCTACCAACCTGACCGGTCCTTCCCACTTCCTACCGCCTCGCCCCGGGGGGATAAGTGCCACCCACCTCATGGGTGAGGAATCTGTAAGCCTGGGCTCCAGGGCGGACAAGCATTGCTTAAACCTTAGTCCACCAGGTCTTGGAGTCATTACATCAGCAGCCTCCGTGTCCCTGCTGCACCACAGGGCAACAATGGCATCTACCTAGCCGGGCTGTCAGGAGGACTCCATGCACATTGGATGCACAAAATTTCTGCACCAATGTCAAGTGTGGTACCTGATTGCACGGCCCTGCACTGCGGGGCAGGTACTCCCTCATCTATTACTGTCCCCACAAAACTGTGGACTCCGGGCCAGAGCCCGGCTTTCCTACCACAGTCTTCACCGCCTGCCTCGCGCAAGGCAGCGTGCACGGCACTGGCGGGTGTTTCTTCCAGGCAGCCGCTGTGTAGGACAGGCGGTACTTGTGTTTAGCAACAAGGTAAAAAATTAAGTCATGAAGGAAGAGCGCACCTCAACGATCTGTTCATCTGCAGCCAGAACGGCAGAAAGACAGAAGGACGCAAACTAAAGGCGCATCACCAGGGAAGCTTTTGTGAAGCTCTCGGAAATGCAGCCATTTTTTTTAAATGGATTGTAAACCATGGTTAAGATCCTAAAGCGAGGTGCAACATAAAAGTCCATTTCTCTGTGCTTTCGAAAGAAACAGGATCGGTTATAGTCCCGGCACAGGCAGACAGCACCTCCACGCACGTTCTGTCTGTGAGGGAGGAACGGTTCCCCGAGTCCCTGCACTGGCCCAGATTCAAACTGTCTGCAGTGAGCCCGCTAACCGTACAAGCATTTTTATTCTGTCACAGGCCATTTGCAGCAGACTGAAAGCCTCCCCCTCTGCCTGCCAGGCCTGGGATGGTTTGCAAGCATTCATTTCACATTTCCTGTCCTCCCTGAAAGGGTCATCAAGGACTCCTGGATCATTTTAGACCAGACTCACTGAAGAAAAAGGGCCACCCGACGGCAGGTAATATCCCCAGAAGGTCTTGTTAGCCATTATTATTCCTATTGCTAATCTCAGTGATAGAATGTGATCAAAAAAAGGTATGCATTCCAAAAATCAATGACTAATTCTATCCATGGCCCACTTTTAAAATCAATTTTAAGATGTATGGTGTACAGTGCTGTTAATGACATTTGAGGACTGGTAAGACTGATAGGGATTAGGTCTTTAAAGAGAATTTAAGAGCAAAGAGTTTCAAGTTTATGCAACCAAGTGTGAAAGAAGAGTGGATGGTACTGATTGGTGGCTTCCCGAGGGCCAGGACTGTGCCAAGCACCGTGTCTGCAACTGAACCCCAGGAGCCTACTAAGCAGGCGCTCTCATGACCGCTGGAGAGGCCAGGCAGCGGGAGCAGAGGTGAGGCTACTCCTCCACCTCTCCCTCGGCTCCCCGTGCCCCAGCCCATCCACCAGTCTGCATGGCTCCCACTCAAGTCTCTCATTCTACTTTCGGTCTCAGAATCTGGCTTTCTTCCTTGCTCCCCTCGGGGTCTCTCCCTCTGCTGACCTCCGGCCATCCTCCCTCAGGCCCCGGTCCCCCCAGCCTTTCTCGTCTGGGTTCACTCTTTCTGGTCTCAGCCTTTCTCTGCCTCCCTCTCCTCCGTAATTCCCAAATGTCTCCCAGTCTCATTCATCCGTCTTCCCTGTCACCACCACCCAATACAGACAGCAGAATCAAGTACGTACGGTGTGGGTTAAGAAAGGAGGATCTGAAAGCCAACTTCAGAGAATAACAACTCTCATCATCCAAGGGCCAAGTTAGCCTCTCAAATGTCAGTAATTAGCTTTGGAACTGTAACTTCACTAGGCAAGAAAACAAGATCGACCATAGTGTGCTTTGTGTTTTTTTGTTTTGTTTTGTTTTAACAAATGTAACTTTGAGCCCCACTGACTATGAGAAGTGACTTAATCTGCCCTCTCTGGGGCTTGAACTCAGGACGTTCAGATCGAGAGTGACTCTGTCAGTTGCACTGAGGGCAATTTAAGATTGAGCACAATTTGGTCATTGTTCCAGCTGAGTATGGGTACAAGGAGTTTAATGGGCTATCTGCTTTTCTTACAGACTTAGAATTTTCCATTTAAAAAAGTAAAAAAAAAAAAAAAAAGAAAGATTTATTTTATCAATCTTTTAGTGTGTTTAATTATGATCCACTATTACACAGGAAAAGCTAAATTCTTCCAATAACCCATTTCATCTTTAGTTTTTGTTGTATATATTTTTTATTTCATCTTTTCTAGTTTTATAGAGATACGACTGGCATAAAACAATGTATAAATTTCAGGTGTACAACATAATAATTTGATACAGGTCAATAATGTGAAATGATCAGTCACCATAGTAAGTGAACATCCGTCACCACAAGGCTGCAAATCTTCCCTATGAGGACAATTTTGAAGATCTCCTCTCTTAGCAACTTTCAAATCTACAATACAGTACTATCAACTAGTCATCATGTTGTACAATGTTGTCATATATTTTCAAGCTTATCTGTGGACAATTTTCCCTGTTTCTACTGTAGATCAGTGATTACAATGGCAAAATTATGATGATTTTAGAACAAAGTAACGAGTAGTATGAGATGTTCAGTTTTCACTATTTGGAGCTGCAGAAATACTGCCTCTGGAGGGAGTAAGATGCCAATCTTGAACCAATGGGATTTCTTCTTCCACAATTAAAACATTCGCCATGGGCATAAGAAAGGATCAGAGAGGGAGGCACGCCTTGCTGGCTCAGTCAGAAGAGCATATGTGACTCTTGATCTCACAGTTGTGAGTTCAAGCCCCATGTTGGGTGTAGACATGATGTAAATAAATAAAACCAAAACGGGGTGGGGGGGCAGGATTAGAGAAAGGGAAGGTATCTTTCCTTAAAACCAATGACAAGAAGTATTAATTCTATGCACCAAAGCAAACTTGAAACAAACGGTTTTATTAACAAGAAAAACCATGGGCAAGGTTCAGCTTATTTCTATCATGACCTCAAGCAATGGAGAAACAGGCAATGCCACATTTTAGCTAAATATTTGTTTAAAATAACAGTTAATGTGCTATAATATCTTGCTCTTTGCGAGGCTCTATGCTGAACAATTTAAACAAAATCTCTCGTGCAAATCTCCCAACTCAACAAGGCAGGGACTCCCGCGAGTTGAATTTGAGAGATGAGAACAGCGAGGCTCCGAAAGCGGCGTGCCCCAGACCGGCAGGCACGGCCGGCTGGCAACCAGGCCCAGGCTGCCGGCTCTGCGGCCACGTGCCCCACATGAGACCGGGACTTCCGCAATGCCCTTACCATAGAACAACCTGGACCAGGGACATCTCAAAGAAACTGCATGTCAGTATAAATACAAATACTTAGCATTTTATTGGTTTCAAAAGCTTCACTGGAATACTCTCCCAGATCTTCAAAACAATCCTCTAAGGTGGGCCGGACGGAGGATGTTCGGTCTTTCTGTGTTAGAGGTAAGTAAGGAAGCAGAAAAGCTGAGAGGTCAGACAAGAATTGCGATCTCCCAACTCTGGATTCACAAGCAGTCCCAGCCAGAGTGAACTGGGGCCCTTCTCCTCTTCTCCAGAAACCTCGCAGTGCTGGTGGGAGAGCAAAGTGAGGATGTGTGTGAAGTGCTCAGGGCCGCGGCCCAGCACATCAGAAGTGCCCGAAAGCGTGAATGTACCCTTGAACGAGAGGGCTGGCTGGCGGGCTGGCTGGCGCTCTATTAGGCTCCTAAAAAAGCCTCACAGTTTCTTTGTTACTAAACAAGGGAAGCCTGTGATGACCTCAGGAGAGAGTATTTAGAAAAAGAGCATAAGCTTCTCTGAAGCAGAAGTTCTGAACAGTTTATCTGTGTGGCTGGCACCACATAAAGCATTCGCCAGAAAGTTAACTGCTGAAAAGAAGCATTTAAAAGCAGGCCCTTAAAATAAATTTACAAAGTTCAAGAAGAGTTCATTTCACAAGACATTAAATTTCGATTCCAAACATTACAGAACTAGCATATCCATGTACAAAAGTCATGCACAACGTACACAAATACAAACACGAACAAAGAAAACTGGAAAAAAAGAGGATTCAAATGGCTGGTGTTCGTGTTTTCTTCCACGTATCTATGGGAAAGAAATAACCAGAAAATTCAGTGTTTGAAGTAGACCTAAGGTTGTAAAATTAAATGTGGTCATGGTGAAAGATGCCGCTATAAACATACCTTTTCAGAGGTGGAACACAAAACTCAAATGCTATAAATACTTATTATATGCATAGGCTATTCCCAGAAGGATACACGAGAAACTGAGTGATTGTCTCTGGATATATGGAAACTGGATAGGAGATACAATTACTTTTAGAATTTATCATGTACAGCTATTTCAAAATACATTTAAAATTTTTATTTCTATTGGTAAAGATAATCATTTTTATCAGTATTAATTTTCTAGGAAAGAAAGAATAACCTATTTCAGGCATTCGAGTGTTTCTTAAAGACACTATTTTAACATCCATGGAGAGTGCCAAAGGTCACAGTCACAGTTAGTAAAGCACAGAATAGCTAAAACTGGGCTCTTTGGAGTCAGACAGCATGGGTTCAAATTCCGACACCACCACTTGCTAGCTCTGGGACCTCAGGCAAGTTTCCTAATCTGGTAAATTAGATTCTTTCTTCATCTATAAAGAAGAAATAACCACAAGGCCATCATGAGAAATAAGCACACTAAATCCAAGACAGAATGCCCAAACACAGCTTGGCATACAATAAGCATATAATTGTTTCTTTGACAGCCAGGCCTGGGTAGCAAGTAGATGAGTGATGAGTGATCAAGTTGCGTTTAGGGCTGAACCCTCTTTGACATAATGGAAAACTTGACCATATTCAATTCTCTGTGACCTGAGCTGCCTGAGCCCTGAGTGGGTGTCAATAAACACTGATTGATTGATTTAGGATGTCAGTAAAAACGGAAAGGCTGGATTACTTATCCAGATGTTGGCAATTGTTCTTCCCTAGAGACTAACAGCACGGGTCCAGTCTTCAAGAAACCATCACTGAGGTTAAATTCTCTCCACTTAAAAAACAGTAATTCCATTTACTTTCTCCAATTAAATATACCAGCAAAGTAAGGGAAACTCAGTAAGGAGGGAGAATTCCCACAGTGATTCCTTCCTAGATGCCACCTTAACCCAAGGCAGTCTGTGGTTTTTCTGAGACTTGGGAGGCTGCATTATTTCAAGACACGACGGAATAAGACATTTAGGATTAGATAACCCTCCCCAAACCCCAATAATTACAACAGCCAGGTACACACTAAATCTCCAGTTAACCCCAAAACACAAAACAGTATCACAGCTCTGCTGTGACCTAAACTTTCCTCCAGCTCTGCAACTACAAAAGTCTGTTCTTCTACTCAGCCGACAGGCGGTCCATCTGCAAAATGGAGATGATAATGCCTAACACTAACTCGATACAGATGTAAATGAGAATGTGTTCAGAATTTTGAGCAACTTGGAAAATAAGTGACGGATTACTGAAGATGATTTTGGCTGCCTCGGATGCCAACTTTTAGGGACAAATAAACCATCTCCTCCCTCCAAATGCTGGATTTTGTGAGCCTGCTCCAAAGCCCCAAATCCCAAACAGGGAAGGGGACGGATGGGTGTACACATACTGTGTAGCAAGGGCAAAGAGGTTTCACCTACCTCAACCGTGCTTAAGGTTTAAGTTGCTTATGTGATTCCAGGCAGGCCCTCAAGTCAGGAAAAAAAAAAAAAAAGGTGCCCAGTGAGGGTTGTCGGGTATATATATTAGGAAAATAAGTTGTAAGAAAGGGAGGTTAGACCATTTATAAGGCCTTCCTTTATTTCTCGTTCATTTTAAAAAGTAAAACATTACAACTTCATGGCACTATAGCAAAAATTCTACTTGTTCTAAAATGAGTTTTACGTTTCTATTCCTATTTTAAGTCCTAAGTGAAAAGGACAGAAAAAGGACAGCAAGATTATATCTGGGATGATCAGTCCCTAAGTCAGATCGATTTCGTCCACTGGAAGCAACAAAATGAAAACAACCGAGCACCATCCGCACTTCATTCCCCCCCCCCCCCCCCCCCCGTTGTAACGGGTACAGAGAAGGGAAGTCAACAGGAAAGAAGAACACACGGGCGAGAGAAGCCAAGTAGAACGCAAAGAAGGCAAAAGTAAGATGCCCTGGCTCTGCGCTTCACGGAGCGAACCTAACATGAGCTTCCCCCTCCCCCGCCAAGGACTCTGGACTCATTCACAACGCCTTCCTAAAATCTGCAATTTCGCTTCCTCCCCGCCAACCCGAAAAGGGAGAATTCCTAAGACCTCTTCGTGGTCTGCAGATAACACTGGGTTGGGGTTGTGAGCGTGGGGTGTGGGGTAGAAAGATCGCTTGAAATTTCGTATCCATAAATGGTAGAGCCGTGTTCCTTTGTACCCGATCCTTAATGAAAATCACATGTTTCACAAACACGGGTAGACCTTTTTTGACACATAATTCCCAATTAACGGTAGAAATTCCACAGCGAGGGCTCACAAGGCCGTTCGGGCCTCTAGAGTTCGCTTTCTCAAACTTTCTCGGGCAGAGCCGCGCGGCTGGGGGCCCGGCGACGTCGCCATCCCGGTCCCGGCGCGGGCTCTCCCGGGGTTAGGGCGCGAGGACCGGAGCCCCGCGCCTCCCGCTCGGCCCGCAGCGCCCAGGCGCGGTCGCAGGAAAGAGAGAAAGAGCGAGAGAGGGAGGGAGAGAAAGGGAAAGGGAAGGGAGGGCCGAGGAGGGAAAGGACGGAGCGCGCGCGGGCGGGTGCGGCCCGGGAGGGCCCGGCCGGTGCCCCGCGGCCGCCCTGACCCGCTCGGCGCCGGCCGGCGCTTACCTTCCAGGTAACAGCTGGAGGACGACGAGAGACCCTTCTTGGATTTGCAGCCCACCAACTTCAAGCAGATCTCCAACATTTTCGCGTGCCGGCGGCCTAGCGGCCGGCCCCGCCCGGCTCGCTGCGCCGCGCGCTCAGGCCCGGCGCGCCCGGCTGGCCCCGCGCGCCCTCCCGCGCCCCGGCGGCCCCGCCACGCCGCCTCGCCAACGCCCCGCGCGCCCGCCCATGGCCGCGGCGGCTGCGTCTCGGTCTCCGCTCCGGACGCTCCAGTTAACAAAGGGCCCGGAGTCCGGCCCGCGAGGCCCGCCCCCGCCGCTGCCGCCGCCGCCACCTTAACCCTCTCCGCGCCGCGCCGGCCAGGCGGCCGCCCCGCTCTTCCCGGCGATCGCAGGCCCACCCCGGCCCTGGCCCTCTGCGGGGTTCCCAAACCAACCCGGGGCCGGCTTCTAAGTCAATAGGGGGGCTGTTTTGAGGTGCAGCGTCTAGTGGTTCTCAACGTGGCTAAGTCCTAACGACCCAAGAAAGACCTGGGCTACTCGGGCTGCCAGGAGCGCAGGCCTGCTCAGCACCACCTTTGGAACCTCGAGTATCCCTCTGGCGAGATGCCCCCAACCTGCACTGCTTACAGTGGAACAACGCTGGTGCGCAGGGGCTCTGGTAAGCCCTGTGTCCCCAAAATGTTGGTGAATAATGCAAATTCCTTTGCAGTTAACAATACTGGTTTCATTTAAGTTCACTGAGTTTACAATGATTAAGGCTAACTCAGTGGTTGTGTAAAAGAATGAATAATCAGAGAGCTAGCACCCACATGACAACCCCCGAAGGTATGCAAGACCTTTGTCAAATCATACATTCATACAAGGAGGTGGCTGGAAACGGAAGAAGTTAAGTTCAAATTCAAACATAATTTCTGATTATAAGTAAAGGCAATGCAGCTTTCCCAGCAAGTACCCATCAGAGGCAGGGCCCACTTCCCTGCTTTGCCTCATTTTCTTCATGAGGAAACTTTTTTCCTTGTTTGGTAAATGCCATGGGTACTATTATTTAAAACCCATTTCATTGCTGTATAGGGCTGAAATCTTTAGAACTCTGGTTAGGACTGACAATATACATTATTATATATAAAATTACAATAATCACAATAGTGTATTACTTGGCATAAAGCCAGAAATCTAGATCAGTGGGAAATAACAGGGAACCCAATCACACCAACTCATTTAATAAAAATCAGATATATTTCAGTAACAATAAGAAAAGGAATTTATTTAATATTTATTTAACAAAGAGTGTCAGATAACCACAGCAGAAAAATTACTGTAGCTCACATCTTAGAACACACTTATAACGAGAGAGAATAGGTACTGAGACCTTACTGTGTGTCAGACACTTATGAGAAACCTGTTCCAGTCACTGCAACACCGCATTTGCACAATGATCCTGCCAGGAAAAGAGAATCAGTATCCCAATTCTTCAGGTTAAAACCTGACAGAGAAGTCACGCGACTGCCCAAGGCACCTTAGTTGGAAACCAACCCTGCTTTGCCCAGTTCCAAGGATCAGGCTCCTGACCAGTGCATGACACAGCCTCTCCCATCAATAATAAGTTCCAAGTAGATTAAAACCTTGGATTTCTGGGGATGCCTGGGTGGCTCAGTTGTTAAGCGTCTGCCTTCAGCTCAGGTCATGATCCCAGGGTCCTGTGATGGAGCCCTGCATCGGGCTCCCTGCTTCTCCCACTCCCCCTGCTTGTGTTCCCTCTCTTGCTGTCTCTGTCTCTCTGTCAAATAAATAAATAAAATCTTTATAAATAAATAAATAAATAAATAAATAAATAAAACCTTGGATTTCCGTATCTTCAGTTAAATAGCTAACATCGTGTATTTCAGAGGAAGGGCTGGTTAAGAGACCCTGTCTGCGAGTGGTCACCCCCGGAAGGCAAAGCTGGACTCGTGTGTATACCTCCCAGCCTGTCCTGTAACAACAGAAATCTGGGTACCTTGGAGTGGCTAAGTAACAAGATCTTCATATAGGTCTGCCAAATACAGCACATAAAAATTCACAATTGGACTGGATGGGACCAGTGTACATCACAGGGGCTCTCAGCCACGGCATCCTCAGCTCTTCGAGGGTGTCCTACCAAATTCTGATCAATGTACAAAATGTGTCTGTCCTGCAGCTGAGTGGCCCTAGGTCTGGCTAGGGCTGTGGTACCAGCTCAGAGCTCATGAGCCCCTAAGAAGGTGCGGTCCAGGAAGTAGGGACGCAGTTCCCACCACGTGGAGACACAAAGTGACAAGTGCACCAACTTTGGATGCTGTCTAGGTTCTGGGAGGCACTGTCGTTCTGCTAGAGAGCCCGCAAGTAGGGACTGCTGACTTGTTTAGTGTTGTCTTAAAAACTTTCAAACTCCACATATAAAGCCAAAAATAAAATTCAAAGGGTGCCACCAGTACAAACTGAAAAATACAGTATATCTGTTTTAGTGCCATTCTGGAAAGTTCAAGGGCTTTGGACCAAGCTACAATAAAGTCCATCATTGATACAGCAATACAGATGTAAAGAACTATATCTAAATTGGCAGTTTAATGCTAAGAATTATATACTAATAGGGATTTTTCTGGTTCTAACCATATTCTTGAATACTATCAGTTAATACAGGCCCAGATATTTGTTTGCATGTCTTGTATTATATTGGATGTAAGTTTATTTTAAAAAGCTAATGACTACTACTAATATTCTCTTCTTGAGTCTACAATGACTTTATCCTCTTAAGTCCTCTTAAAATGAGTAATGCTTATAAACTGTGTCCAAATCTTTTAAATTTTAGTTATAAAACCATGCATCAACAGGCCTGGCAAAACACGGAATTAGCAACAACGAATACTGAAAATTTTGCCAAACTGTACAGTACCATATCAAACTGTTCTTTCCAGATCCAGCTTTTGATGGTTTTGAAACTCATTTGCAAGATACAAAAAGCACTGTTACAAGTAAATAAAGGAGAGCCTCCATCTTTTTGCTAGAATGAAAAAAGGTCCAAGAAAGCTGCCCCTTAAGCAACCTTAAACCCATAGGCATTAACTTAAACAAGCAAAGAAATGAAAAAGACTGTGAACTAACTTGTTTGTTCTGTTGCATTCAGTTTGGGAAAGAAGCAGATGTTTAATATGCGCCTGATATGTGCCAGGCACAAGGTCACAACAATTCCATTTCACGGGTAAGAAAACTTGAGAGGGCAGGGAGAGAGTTGTAAGTTCACACAGCCTGAAAGCAGTATGGTCCAAAGCCCCTGACCTTTCCAAAATGGCACATAATTTTCAATTTAAGTGGAAAGATACTATGAGCAAAGCTAGAGGATGAAATAAAAATCATTAACTGTTGGGGAAAATGTTTTAAGAGAAAACAATTCAGAGAATTAGAACTATTTAAAAATATTTTAAAATGTATTCAAAAAGAATGAATTTAGGGCCTTAATTAAAGTATGTGATCTGAGCCATATTTCTGAAAGTATAGTTCATGGACTTTTCAGAAAAATTTTATCTACTTGTTTGAGGGGAGGGGGGTGAGAGAGCAAGCGCACACGCGAGCAGAGGAAGGGGCAGAGGGAGAGAGAGAACTCCAAGCAGAGCGCAGAGCCAGAGGTGAGGTTGGACCTCCCAGGTGCGCCTGTGGATAACCTATTTGGAATCACCTGGGACACTCTCTTAAAAGGCACACTCTTGGGGGTGCCTGGGTGGCTTAGTCAGTTAAGTGTCTGACTCTTGGTTTCAGCTCAGTCATGATTTCAGGGTCACGGAATTGAGCCCCCGCTTCATGCTCCCCACTGGGCTGGAGCCTGCTTGGGATTCTCTCCCTCTCCCTCTCCCTTCCGCTCTGCCCCTCCCCAAGCGCACACAGGCATGAGCGCCCGCGCTCTCTCTCTCTCTCTCAAATACTCTCTCTCTCTCAAATAAATAAATACATAAATCTTTACCCAGAAATAAATAAAGAAATAAAATAAAATGCAGACTCCTGGTTTTTACTCTAGCCTTTAGAATCAGAATACACGGAATGGGCTCCATCTTAACAAGTTCCCCAGAGGATCTGTGTGTATACTTAAGGTTGAAAACCACACGTTTTTGAGAAGAGTTGCTTCTTATTTTCACCAGGAATAGGACAAACAGGAATGGGTATTTCTAAAATTTTTTCCCTTTAAAGGCAATTTTTTCTTTATATATTTTTAAAGATTTTATTTATTTGAGAGAGTGAGCAAGCACGAGCAGGGAAAGGGCAGAGGGAGAGGGAGAAGCAGACTCCCCACGGAGCAGGGAGCCCCACAATGGGCTCAATCCCAGGACCCTGGGATCCTGACCTAAGCTGAAAGCTTAACTGAGCCACCCAGGTGTGCCCCTAAAGGCAGTATGTTTAATTCTAGAACAAATTACCAAAAGAGGATGCTTCTCTTATGATTTTAGGCTAAAGGCAATTTTTTTTTAAAGTCTGGAGTTCAGTCCTATTTAAAAGGGGGAGCTGAAGTGGGTTAAGGGAGAGAGGCAGGAAGCCTGCCACGTGGCCTGGTTTGGGACCCCCCCAGGACCAAATGATCCCAAATGTGACTGACCCCTCCACTATTTCCACCCCAGCCAATAACTCTGGGGTGGAGGGTGTGGAGAGCAAACATCTTGAGGCACGTACACGCTGTTTCACGTGCACCTGCCAAAGACCCCACTTGCTCTGACTCTGCAAACGCTCTCCAGTGACAGCCCGCTGGTTTCTCTGGCTCTGCGTGTCCAGCGTGTGTCCAAATGAAGGGAAGGAGGCTCAGAACAGCCTATCAGTCACATCCATTCTGGCCACTGTATAAGGACACTCATGTATCTCTTTGTCTCGTAACTTTTCGGGAAGATTGAACGACCTGGGGGTTGAGTGTCACAAAGGCCTGCTGACTCTGGACTGGGGAGGCCCCGCCGCGGAGGCTGGGTGAGCTACGTCTCGCAGCCTGGCTCTCAAGAGCACCTCTGCCACCCGCTGCGGTGGCCTGGGCGAGTGACTTCACCTCCCAGAGCCTCCACTGTCTCAGCTGTCATACTGGGGGAAGGCACTCTCTCACAGGGTTATGAAGATTAGGAACAACACATGGAAGGGGCTCCACAAACAGTAGCTATGGTTATTTCCAAAAGAGCCCTCTTACCAGATCAGATGATGGCCTGGGTTCCTGCCTAAGTCTTACTGGGACTAAGTCAAGAGCTAAAATTAACAAATGTGATATGTGAAAATGATTCCAGAAAGCACAGTCTGAGGGAGTGAAAGCGGTCTGGAGGTTTTCCAAGGGACAAGGAATCCATTTATTTTATTAGGGGAAAGAAACCCTCGCTATGGAGTAGGACTAGCAACGACCACCGCAATGTCACGGAGTCCCACCTTTCGCCGGGCGGCCGGGGACTGCAACCACAGCTTGGTGGCAAATCACAGATTCCACACCCCACATCTTTAATGGGGGCCTCTTTCAGGCCAGGACCTGACAAGCTAGCAGCACAGAGGACTGTCTTTCAGGTAACACTGACTGTTTTGTTAGTTCCCTTGGTACTTCCAGAGACACAATTCTCAGCTGGAGGCCAAACCTGAACTGTCTTCCAGTAAAACTACTTTCCAGAAAAATCTCATTATCGTAAGACTCTACCACATGTTTATAATTAACAAGTCAAATATAACTATTAAACTAACTTTTCTCTAAGAGGAAGCTAATTTATTATTGGTATGCCCACTTTATTCTTTATTAATTTTAATTTTTGTCTTATACCAAGGTTAAAAATCAAATAGTACTCAAGTTTTGTAATAAACACAGCAGTCCCCTGACGCCATCCCCGAGCCTCCAGCTCTTGAGGCAGGCAGGCTCCTTCAGATTTCTAATTAATATCCTCATGTTGTTGTTTCTGGATTCGTCAGCTTTCCACATTATATATTAACTTATTACAGTAGTATCCCAACATCCCTAAACAGTAAAATCATAATTTGGGGTTAAGTCAATGGTCAGTGTTTACATTGCTGTGATTATGTAAATATTGTTCACTGTTTTGTCAATAATATACTATGCATGTTTCCTTTAATTTTCTTGGAGATACTAATTGCCTTGATTTTTTTCATTTGGTTAATCTTCTACACATCTATTATTATTACCCCCCAAATATTTCAACGATCCATCAAACACCTAGTAGTATTTTTTCCAAATACTAAAACACTTAAAATATTCCCAGTTCTATTTATTTTTATTTTTAAAAATATTTTATTTATTCATTTATTTGGGGGAGAGAGAGAGCGTGCAAGGGGGGAGAAGGAGAGGAAGAGGGACGAGCAGACTATGTGCTCAGCATGGAGCCCAATGTGGGGTTCGATCCTATGACCCCAACATCATGACCTGAACTGAAACCAAGAGTCATATGCTCAACCAGCTGAGCCACCCAGGTGCCCCCTCAGTTCTATTTACTGACTTCCATCCTCGTTTTGCTGGAATACATTGTCCAGTGGCTTCCTGAAAAAAAGAGGGGAGGGAGGGTACATTCCAGAAGATGCCTTTCTTTTATCCTACTCTGACAGTTTGGGTGGGTATATAGAATTCTAGGTTAAAATTAATTTTTCCCAGTTAATTTTGAAGATGTTTTTTCACTAGCTTCTATTTTCTAGTATTGTTTAGAAATGCAATTCCACTCTGATTCTTGATCCTTTATATATGAAGCTCTTTTTCTCTTTGGAAGCTTTGGAGTATCTTCTATACCCTTGGTGTTCTAAAATTTCACAATGACACAGCTGGGAATGAGTCTTTTATCATGTTGGCACTCAGGAGCTAAAACAATTCAAAGATTTAAGTCATTTAGCTCTGGAGAACACTCTGAGGTTTTCCCTGATGCTATCTCCTCAGTTTTCCTCTATTTTCTTTTGGCTCTCTCCTTCTAGAATTCCTATCGGATGGATGCTGAAGCCCTGGGACTGAGCTTCCAATTTTCTTATCCAATCTCTCTCACTGTCCACGTCTTTTCTTTATGTACTGCTTCCTGCAATAAGGTGTATTCTGAGTCTTCTGCTGAATTTTAAAATTTGGCTATAATGTTCTCAATATTAAAGAGCTCATTATTATTCTGATGTTCTTGTTATTCTATTATTGTGATTATTTTTATTAACACTTGCTTGATGTTTGCAATATGTCTCTATGAGCACAGCAAAGGCTAATTCTTCTGGACTTTTCTGTTTTCTGTATTGTCTTTATTTCAACCAAGTTGTTGTTTTGTTTTTTTTTTTTCCTTCTGCGAATGTTTTACCTTTTATCTGCTAGAGACTCTTCTCTAATATTTAGAGAAATCTCCTTGTCCATTCATCATAAATAAATGAGGGACTACATGGAGAGGCACAACAACTGGTGGACTTCAGTCAGGAAAGGTGGTGAGCTCACTTTTCCATCAAGAAAATCCCCAAATGTTGGTCTCTGTAGGGCTTTTTCTAGGGCCATTCACTTTTGTTTGTTTGTTTTTCCCAGAAAAGAAATTTTGCATCTCCCCTCTGTTAGGGCCCTGGCTGACAATTATTAGAAGAGGGTGGAGAATCTCACTATTCAGGAGGCAGTCTTTAAAAAAAAATCTGCTCAGGGCACCTGGCTGGCTCAGTAGGTAGAGCACACTTGACTCTTGATCTTGGGGTGAGTTCAAGCCCTCTGCTGAGTGCAGAGCTTACTTTAAAACAAAACAACCCAGGGCGCCTGGGTGGCTCAGTTGGTTAATGTCTGCCTTTGGCTCAGGTCTAACCCCCCACCCTCATGAGGCTTCCAGCTCAGCAAGGACTCTATTTCTTTCTCTCCCTCTGACTCTTCCTAGCGTTCATTCTCTCTCTCTCTCATTCCCTCTCTGTCAAATAAATAAAATCTTAAAAGAAAAAAACTCTTCTTTTGCTCATTCCACTGCTTTCAGCCCCTCGGCTTCTTTGTATCCATGGTGGGGGGAACGCCCCTGAGTGGAGCCTCCACAGACCACTTACTTTGTCACTGTGCCACTTCCAGCCTCGACCAGGAGGGAAGGGGAGGTGCTCATCTGCTGGACGGAGTTGGGGAGCAGCGTGAACCTAAACACTCCTTTTGCCGGCTTTCAATCGATCCCCTCGATTCGGTTCCAGGCCTCACCACTCCCTGCCTTCTGTAGTACTAACGCCTCTAACGTCCCTTTTCTTCTCAGGACCTTACAAGCACACACCGGGTCACGTCTAGTGTCTCCCTCCGAAGACGTTAGGCTTCAACTTGCTTTTGACTGCCTTCCATTTTCAAAAATGTGTTCACCTTTCTTATCCTCTTATCCTTTTGCCTTTATGAATTTTCACTTAGGAAAAATATCTTTATTATCATTTCAGTACAGCTTTGGGAGCAAATGGAGATAAAAAGAGGTCTTCCATGTTTAATCATCTTTCATCAGAATCTATTTCGCCCGTTTTAGAGACGAGACAGCTGAGGCACCGACAGATTAAATAACTTGCACGGGGTCTCAGAGCAAGGTATGGCAGAGCCAGGAAAAGAACCCGGATCTCCAAACTCCCTTGTTAGATTTTTTTCCATTACATCACCCACGCTAGGTAGGTACCCATAATCAAGAACTGACAGACCAGTTTCAGGACACCAGGCTGCAAAACTATTTTAAAATTTGTGGCACACTATAGGTCTCAAATCATAATACTGCTGCTGGTGAAGATACAACCAAATCCTGAATTCTTAAACCCAGTTGAATCCACTTGCAAGTTAAGTTAGAAACAGATATACAATTAAACAAAAAATAGTTTGGGATAATTCATATTAAACACTAAATGCTTGAATTCAACTCAAAGAAGTTTCAAACATTTTTGTGAATTGTCTCTGTCCCTTTACTTTGGTTAACTTACAAAAGGAAAGCCAAAGAATTTTATTTTAAATCCGTAAAACTCTTGTTTGTTTGCCTTTAACCTGAATATTGAATAAAGATTATAGTATCTATAAAACAAATAAAACAATAGCAATGTTGCAACAATCAAAATGCTTCAGACTATCATCTGGAGAGTAAGGTACCCTGAAGGGCACTTAGGCAGAAACATTGATAAAGGAACAAATAAGGAACAAAAACACCCAGCACTGGCTATTTATAAGCAAGACAGCTTTTACTTCCAGATGCTGCTTTTGGCTTTCATAGCTTTGCTCACTTTGACCTGGGAAACCAGTGGTTAATTTCCCCCTCTCTTTCTCTAAGACTGAAAGAATCTGGCCAGCAGTGAGCAGGCCTGGGAGATCACGTTACTTGGGGGTGGGGGAGGCAGGCAGCTGGAGGGAGTGTAGAGAGAAAGGCCAGTAGGGAAGGAAAACACGTCGTCTGAACCTCCCCACAGGGCAAGGCCCTGCAGGGATCAGGAGGTTTGCAGAAGGGCCGGTGTTTATCCAGGTTATCTCTGGGGTAGCTGACATGGGCTATGCAAGTATGGGCTCCTTCAGCATTAAGACCCTCTCAGCAGCCTAGAGCTGCGCCTGGGAAAGGCGAATTTCTCGATAATTGTTAGTGAGGATGAAAAACTGGAAATGAAACACTGGAGGAGTTTTATGTTTGTTTCTTCAAAACATTCAGCAGCAATTTGTTTTGTTGTCAAGGTTTTTGAACGCACATAAAGGACTAATGGGTCCAGAAGCTTTCCCCCCACACTTGTTAGAAATCACTGTTGTCCTTCGAAGAAGCAATGGCATCTCCAAATGAAATGGTACTGCTTCTTCCTCCTACAGCGTCAGATTCTGTGTATGAATCCAAAGCTACATATTAACCAGAGAAGAACAGCTACAGATAACACTGGAGAAATGACTCGACTCGTTAAGTGGCCCTGTGGTGATGTCAGGAGGAAAGAGTCACTTGAAAAAGGAAATGACAAAGAGTTCTGCTTCCAAAGTCCATAAACCGCCTGTCTGCCACCCTACTGACCAGCCGGTGCACAAGCTCTACATTCAATAAAGCAACTCCAAAATCGGATTTAACCGCTAAGTTAATTTTCACAGTTTCTAAGCAATAATAATTCATATTTTTTACTATTTCAGCAGGAAGAGCATTCTGATGCTATTATAAAACAATAGTAAAAGTTAACTGCTGAATAAGGTTTAGGCCAATAACTATACATATCAGCTAGACTTTCTCTGAGGAAAAACGAATGGGAATCCCACACAGACTAGTTACAGGAAGCCCCAGGCCAACAATGGTCCCTAACTTCTGTTCTCCTCTCTTACCCTCTCCCCTTAAGTTTTAGACCTTAACCTTAGTTGTAGATGGACACATGGCCCCATAGTAAAGACTACATTTCCTAGTCTCTCTTGTACCTCAGCATTACCATGTCACTAAGTTTTAACCAAAGGTACGTGAGCAGAAATAATACATGCCTCTTTCTCTCTTTCTTTTTTTTCTTTAATTTATTTATTTGGCAGACAGAGATCACAAGTTGGCAGAGAGGCAGGCAGAGAGGAGGAGGAAGCAGGCTCCCCACTAAGCAGAGAGCCCGATGAGGAGCTCGCTCCCAGGACCCTGAGATCATGACCCAAGCCGAAGGCAGAGGCTTAAACCACTGAGTCACCCAGGCGCCCCTACATGCCTCTTTCTTAAAAGGAACGGGCAGCCCCCCTTTCTACCAATCCCTGCACAAGAACAGGACAGCTGGAGTGGCCATTTGGAACTGAGGGAGAATCCACATTTTAAAGAGTAACAAGATGAAGGTATCTGACCCATATAGCCGGACTAGTAGTAGTAGTAGACCAGTAGCCAGGACTGCTGCCAGCCTGCTGCAGCGGACGGAGATAAACACCAGCTTTGCCTAAAGCTGCCGGCATTCCGCATCTGTTAGAACAGCCACCTAGTCTTTGTCGTAATATTAAAATACCAGTTTTAACTCATAGAGATTAAGCATTTCTAAATCAATTATTTCTTTTCTTTATCTATCAAAAACTGTTAACTGGAAAGCAAGCATTAGAAACAGTCTCACAACCTTCAGAAAACGAGAACGTGTCTTACTTATATAATCGACATAAAACACACAGCTCCATGTCCAGCTCGTAATAAGCACTCAAATATCACATGTTAATTATTAGTACAGTTAGCGGCCCCCCACCCTTCCATAATCTCTGGTAAGGAAGATTAAAAAACTCCTCCGTTCTACCATATAGCTGATAAAGACCTTGTATCCAGAATACAGAGACTCTATCACTCAATAATAAGACAGTATACCAACCAAATAAAAAAGAGGTAAAGGATTTTTAATTGATGTCAAGGAAGAAGAAATACAAATGGCCAATAAACACATAAAAAGAAGCTCAGTATTGGGGCACCTGGGTGGCTCAATGGGTTAATAAGCCTCTGCCTTCGGCTGAGGTCGTGATCTCCAGGTCCTGGGATCGAGCCCCGCAACAGGCTCTCTGCTTGATGGGGAGTCTGCTCATCCCTCTCTCTCTCTGCCTGCCTCTCTGCCTACTTGTGATCTCTGTCTGTCAAATAAATAAATAAAATCTTAAAAAAAAAAAAAAAAAGATGCTCGGTATCACTGGTTCATTCAAGAAATGGAAACTAAAACCACAAAGAGATACACTAAAATCAGACAGACAAAACCAAGTATTGGTGAGGATGTGGAGAAACCAGAGCCCTTGTACACTGTGGGTGGGAATGCAGAACCAAGGGCTGCTCTAGGGAAGAGCTTGGCAGTTTCTTAAGAAGTTCAACACAAACTTACTTTACAAGACCCAGCAGTTCTACTCCTAAGAATCTCCCCCAGAGAACTGAAGACACATATCCACATAAAAACCTGTCCCTGAGTGCTCACAGCATCATTAGTCTTCATGGCCGAGAACTGGAAACCACGCAAATGTCCTTCAGTTGGTGGATGGATGAACAAAATGTGTGTCCGAAGACTAGAGGAATACGCAACAGGAAAAAGGAATGATGTGCTGTTACGTGTTGCAATATACTGCCTCAAAAACGTGCACCACAAAGACCATATAGCACATGATCCCATTTATAGGACATGTGCATATAGGACAATCTATGGAGATGGAGAGTCTTCGGCTCAGGTCATGATCTCAGGGTCCTCGGATTGAGCCCCGCATCGGGCTCTCTGCTCGGCGGGGAGCCTGCTTCCCTCTCTCTCTCTGCCTTCTTCTCTGCCTGCCTCTCTGCGTACTTGTGATCTCTCTCTCTGTCAAATAAATGAATAAAATCTTAAAAAAAAAAAAAAAAAAAAAAAAAAGAATATGGACAATGAGCTCTGGCTGCCTGGAATCAATTCCTAGTTTAACACCTCCAGAGCAAGCAAGCCAGAAAGCCTTATTTAAAAAAAAAAAAAACAAAACCGAGTCCAGAGACCTGGTATTCAACTTCCTGCCAGTGAGCTGTATAAAGACAAGAAGTGTGGGGCTTATCAGTCTCTCGTACATGATCTCCTAAGGACTGAAGGTACCACTTAATTCCTCAGCTTCCCACTATATAGGTGACAAAACTGTCTTTAACTTTGTCCTATAGTTACACATCATGAAGGGAATGCTAGCTCTTAACTCTATCTAGAATTCGCATATCTGATTCCCAGTTCTCAAAAAGCCCCAGAGAGGAAATTCGACAATATTCAGTATCTATCGAAATTGCAAATATATTTATCAGCAATTCTATTTTGGGGATTTAACTCTACAGACTTACCTACACATACATACACAACTGAGTACGAGTTCACGCACGCAAACACATCTTCACTGAAGCAAATGTCTATCACTAAGTTAAATAAACTCTAATCTTCATCTTCAAAATAGGGTACATTTGCATCTGGACAGGAGTACATGAAGCTGTCCAAGAAGCATGACAGTATTTTTAAAAGGGATCAAATTTCAGATCCTCGATTTCATACATAACCTATTCCTAAAACTGATCGGCCCGAGAACACCTCTGCCAGTTCTCCTTCCTAATGCTGCTTTCACAATTACTCCTTCCTTCCTTATAATGAAGAAGAACACCTCTCTTAAGTCTCCATAGGTTTAAAAATTCCTGGTCACCAAACTATGGGATAACCTGAAAATACATGACTTTACAGGGGAAGTTTTCTTTCAAAGCTAAGCAAAGCAAAGGGAGCATCATTAAGAGATAGAACATTAAACATTCTGCAGATGTTTACTGAGTATCTACTAAGAGCTAGGTATTGTCCTAAGCTCTAGGGTTACAATGGGTAAAACACAGGAAAAAAAAAATCCCTCCCTCCAGCAGTTCATATTCTAGTAGGGGTAGGCAGACAACAAAATCAATTAGTAAATTACAAAATATGTAAGAAGGTAAAACTGCTTGGGAGAAAAAGCACGTGAGTAGGACAGGGATGCTGAGGTCAGGGAGTGGAGAATGGACTGTAACTTATTTTTATTTTTTAATTTTTTTTGAAAGGTTTTATTTATTCATTTAATAGAGAGAGACGGCGAAACAGAACACAAGCAGGGGGAGTGGGAGAGGGAGAAGCAGGCTTCCCACTGAGCAAGGAGCATGATGCAGGGCTCAATCTCAGGACCCTGGGATCATGACCTGAGCTGAAGGCAGATCTTAGTGACTGAGCCACCCAGGCACCCCTACTTTGTAATTTTAAATAAAGTGATCAGAAAAAACACTGCTGAAAATTAAAAAAAAAAAAAATTGAGCAAAGACCCAGAAGACGGAGAGTAAACTATGGGATTCAGTTGGTTAAGTTCTGTCTTTGGCTCAGGTCATCATCTTGGGGTCCTGGGACTGAGCCTTGGATTGGGCTCCTTGCTCAGTGGGGAACCTGCTTCTCCCTCTCCCTCTGCCACACCCCCTGCGTGTATGCTCTCAATCAATCAATAAATAGATGTTGCTCCATTGTCGCCTGGCTTACACTGTTTCCAACAACAATCTGCAGACATTAATCCTCAGTCTAATGTACACAATGTATACTCTGGCTGCTTTTTTTTTTTTTTTTTGTACTCTGGCTGCTTTTAACAGTTTTCTCTATCACAAGATTTTTTTTTTTTTAAGATTTTATTTATTTATTTGACAGACAGAGAGAGGTCACAAGTGGGCAGAGAGAGAGGGGGAAGCAGGCTCCCCACTGAGCAGAGAGCCCAACGTGGGGCTCGATCCCAGGACCCTGAGACTATGACCTGAGCCGAAGGCAGAGGCTTAACCCACTGAGCCACCCAGGCACCCCTATCACGAGTTTTAAGCAACCTATGATGCCATTTTTCTTCATGTTTCTTGTGGTTAGAGTTCCCTGAGATTCTTGGATCTGCGGATTTATTGATTTCCTCACTCTGGCGATTTTCCAGCCGTGTTTCTTCTATTATTCCTTCGGTTCCTCACACTTCTCCTTCAGGTGCTCTAGTCACATACACTTGGCCACCTGACACTGCCCCACACTTTACTGGTGCTCTGTTAATTTATTTTTTTCAGTTCTTTTTTTTTTCTTTCTGGGTTTACACTGCTGTCTTCAAAGTCAATCATCTTTTTTTCTACCATATTTATACTGACATCAATTTCACCCAGCGTAGCCTTCATCTCAGCCACTGGTTTTCCTCTCTGGAAGTTCATCTTCCATGTCTCTATTTGGTACAGTCATTCATTCTGCTAGCTTCTTAAACATATGAAATACAATTGTAATTATTATTTGATGTCCATATTTACTAATTTCATCTTTTATGTCATTTCTGGTCAGTTACTGGTTGTACTTCCCACTTCTTCACATTCCTAGTCATTTTTTATTGGATGGTACATGTGAATTTTACCATGCTGCACCCTAGATATTTTTGTATTGCTAAAAATAGTCTTCATTTTGTTCTAAGATAGTTTTGGGTCTTGCTCTTCAATGCTGTTAGATGAGACCAGAGAAGCATTCATTCTACAATTAATGGAGACAAGAGAATTGTGATGGCCAATTTTATGTGTCAACTTGACTAGGCAGGCCACAGGGCACCCAGATATTTGGTCAAGCATCATTCTGAGTGTTTCTGTAAGGGTGTTTTTGGATAAGAATGTTCTCCCTAATGCGGGTGGGCACTGTCCAATCAGATGAAGGCCTGACCATGAAAAGAAAAGGGATGATCCTATCCCAAGTAAGAATTCCTTCTGCCAGACAGCCTTTAAACTGGTAAGCTAGCTTTTGTGTAAGAATGGGATTAAAAACATATGTTTATATTTGTACAAAGAAATAACAGAAAAAGGGATGCCTGGGTGGCTCAGTCTGTTAAGCATCTGCTTTCAGCTCAAGTCATAAACCCCAGGGTCCTGGACTCAAGTGCCACATCGGGCTCCTTGCTCAGGGGGAGCCTGCTTCTCCCTTTGCCTGCTTGTCTCTCTGCCTACTGCTCCCCCTGCTTGTGCTCTCTCTCTGACAAATAAATAAATTTTTAAAAATCTTAAAAAAAAAAAAAAAAGAAAGAAAGAATGGAAAAAGATACAAGAAACTACTTACAGTGTTAATTTGGAAGAAATGAGCATGGGATAACCAAGTAGAAAAGTTCATGGACCAGAGTAAAACTTCTCAACCTACTAATTTTCATATATATATATTACTTTTTAAACTAGCAAATGCATTATTTTATTTTTTAAACAGTCATGATAGAAAAGAGGTCTGGCCTGGCTAATATCCTGCAAAGAGCTGGAATCTAAAATGGGGTTCTTTGGAATTCAAGACTTATTACTGCAACTATTTTATGGTCATCAAAACACTTTGGATTGATTCCAGGGCAGATTTATCCCACCAGGAAGACAATTTAAGAAGTATTTTGCTTAAAAAAAAAAAAAAGCTAAGCTGTGAGCTCCTCGGGGGCTAAAACTATGTCTTATGTCTGATCCATCTTTGTACACCTAGGGCCAAGTCCTGTATACAGCCATTCAATATGGTCTGGTTGGGTTGGCTGAACTAATAACTTAATTCTACCGTCAAGCAAATGTTGTTATAGGGAAGTTCCATAAGCCCATTCTCTAAGGATACTAACAGACAGCTGTTGTTGAAGGGTCACTGGGACTCCACTCCACTTTGACCAGATTCTGGCGATACCAGATATATATAAGTACCAGCCTCACTGACCTCATTCTTGTGAGGTCTTCTTAGTCTGGCCTTCTGAGCCAAACACCTGCTCTCTTCATATTTTCATTTATATACATTTCTAAACTGCAGTTGTCACTTTGAAAATTTTGTTATGAAGGGGCACCTGGCTGGCTCAGTCAGTTAATCATTTGCCTTGGGCTCAGGTGGTGACCCTGGGATCAAGCCCTGAGCTGGGAGCCTGGTTCTCCCTCTCCCTCTGTCCCCACTCCTGCTTGCCTCTCTCTCTAGTGCTCTCTAATAAATAAAATCTTTTAAAAAAGGAAATTTTGTTATGAAAAAGACTGTTCATCTAAGAGACATCATAAATTCAGAACAAAAAGGGAAGGAACCTCATGATGAGGTTCTTTGTCTTGCCTATCTAAAAGGGATACCACTTTGGGACGCCTGGGTGGCTCAGTTGGTTAAGCGTCTGTCTTTGGCTCAGGTCATGATCCCAGGGTCCTGGGATGGAGACCCGCATTGGGCTCCTTGTTCAGTGGTGAGCCTGCTTCTCCCTCTGCCTATTGCTTCACCTGCTTGTGTGTGCGTGTATGCTTTCTCTCTTAAAAAAAAAAAAAAAAAATCTTAAAAACTATAATACAAATAAAAAATAAAAGACATATCACTTTGTTTACAAAGGAGACCATCCTTTTTTTCCCCTTATTTACTCATAAATCCTGGCTTTTTAAGGACATGGCTTAATAGGACTGTCAAGGACCTGAATTACTATGTGACGCAGATATAATGACTTAGTTCTTGGTGGGTTTGAGTGGGCCTGTCAGATTTTCCTGCGTCTAAGTCCCTTCCCTTCCTTATAGGAGAAGAGAACCAGTCATTTGTGCCTGCGTGAACCAGCTTCCTCTCACTTCTTCCTTCCTTCCCCACTTTTCCTCTTTCCTTGGGAAAGTTTGAAGATCAATTAGTCTTAAATAATTATTCTGTCATCATGTGCATACCCAAGAAATACCTAGTAGAGATAAACAGTCCAGAATTTCCATAAGAAAGCAAAAAAAAAAAAAATTAAACTATTGGTGCTTCTACTTTTCCCTTGTTGAACTAACTCAAAAGAAAAAGTTTGAATGTGAGTTTGGGTAACAGTCTTGGTTCCTATACTTAGAGCTTGGTATATCCAAGAGTCGTAAAAATCTTTTTGGATATATGACCATAATAGCTCTATTTATATTGAAACTTTATGTTATATTCCCGACAACTAGTTGATTCTTTGGACTATAAGTAAGAGTTAAGTTTAAATTAGCTTAAAAATAACTTCATGCTTCCTTCCATGATTTTATTATGACATAAAAATGTTACTGCAATAATTAACACAAGACTTAGGTTTAATTTCTCATGATTTAAACCTTCGAAATTAATAATAGTAGTTCTAAGGGTTCAGTAAGATCTCACTATTCCCACAAATTGTTTAAAAATTACAAAACCACAGAACTGTATTTAAGTAAAAGAACTTATATTTAAAAATTATTTAATCTCATAAATTCTTTTTTTTTTAAGATTTTATTTATTTGACAGAGATCACAAGTAGGCAGAGAGGCAGGCAGAGAGAGAGGGGGAAGCAGGCTCCTTGCTGAGTAGAGAGCCCGATGCGATGCGGGGCTCCATCCCAGGACCCTGGGAACATGACCTGAGCCGAAGGCAGAGGCTTTAACCCACTGAGCCACCCAGGCACCCCTAATCTCATAAATTCTTATGTTACAAATTATAAATATCTGATGCACTGATCTAAATTTTAATTTCCAAATATTTAGGTCAATTAAAGATCTCTTAAAATAATAAACTGAGTTAATTAATAATCCTTGGAAACATGGATAATTTCTAATTAAAGGAAAAGATCCAAACACTGGGTACCACATACAGTTTTAAATTACCTTTCCTCTTTATTTTTTTTAAGATTTTATTTTTAAGTAATCTCTACATGCAAGATGGGGCTTGAATTCACAACCCCAAGAACAAGAGTCATCTGTGCCCCCAACGGAGCCAGTCAGTGGCCCTTCTCACCCCCCGCCTTTTTTTTTTAAGAGGGAGAGAGACAAGGGTGGGGATGTGGGGGAGAGGGACAAAGGGAGAAGGAGAGAAAGAATCTTAAGCAGGCTCCATGCCCAGTGCGGAGCCCAATGCGGGGCTTGATCCCACAACCCCAAGATCATGACTTGAGCTGAAATGAAAGCAAGAGTTGAGTGCTTAACTGACTGAGCCACCCAGCCGCCCCCTCCTCCTTACTTTTATATATAAAATATCTGCAGATTAACTGGATGTGTAAATTTCTCTAAATGATGCCTGATCCATACTTACTTTGCCATCTTAAAATTTGTTAAAGTGACATAAAATGTATGCTTGTGGAAAAAAATTGCTAGGCAGTTCCTCATTTCCTGTCTTCCAGCTTTCTCTTCAGTCTAAAAACTTTTAACTTTGAAGTTGGCACTTAATATAAATGGTAACAAAGAAACAAGAATATGTGTGTAATATAATAAATGTTTATCTAATTTTTTAATTAAGGGAAATGTTAGTTTATTAAGATGGTAAATCAATAAAATCTATACATTATTTTATTTAATGTGCTAATACAATTAATTATATTTTACTCTTATCATCTTTCACAGAATTATCTACTTCTAAATATCTAAATATATACCTAAGAAAGTACATTAATTAAATCAAAAGTTAATAAATGATAAGATAACAAAAGAGAAATCTGAGGGTAAACTATTAGTGAGAAATATAAAGGGTCTGAGGAAAACAAATTCTGCCTATAGATGGTGAACTTAAAGGAAATAATGAGTTGTATTTAAAAATCATGGCAATGTCGGGGCACCTGGGTGACTTAGTGGGTTAAGCCTCTGCCTTCGGCTCAGGTTATGATCTCGGGGTCCTGGGATCGAGCCCCGCATCGGGCTCTCTGCTTGGCAGGGAGCCTGCTTCCTCCTCTCTCTCTGCCTGCCTCTCTGCCTACTTGTGATTCTCTCTGTCAAATAAATAAATAAAACCTTTAAAAAAATAAATAAAATTTTAAAATTTGAAAAAAAAATCATGGCAATGTTGGCTCAATGTTAACAGATTTATTCATAAAAGAAAAGCACTTATAAATCTCTTATTGTAAATACTTAGATGGATAACAGGCAAAAAAGAAAATGCAAATTTGGGTTATCTTTCTGTAAAGTGACCAAGTTATTCCACAGCCAGATAAAAGATTCCTTTCCTTTTTATCATCAAAATATTGTGTTGACTGTCTGAAATTTCTGACACACTCAGGAATCATTTTGAAAAAAAGTCCTTTTTAAAGTTCCTGTAATCATTTTATTTACCGTTGTGTGTTTCCAAAATGTTGCCTTTAGCAATTTCTTGTTTTTGGATACTATGAGTCATATATACAGAGAGAGTAGGAACATGCATTAAAAAACTCACAGCATTTTTGACTCGGTAAATCAGAAAAGTGAACCCAGAAAACGGAATACTAAACAGAGTGGGTAATCCTAGAAGAGAGAAAGAGATGGGGTGATCTCCAAGCTCCCTACGTATATATTTCTGACCGAACTTTGAACTACTCACACTCATGCATGGCCTGGACCCAAAACAGCTCAGCTAAAGACCAAAGATCTAAGACATGGGAGCTGCCCTCTGAGAAACAAGTTTGTAGTTCAAACTCAGCCAAGAAAATTACCTGATAAAAAAAAGAAACAACGATTATTAGAGAGAAATAACAAAATCTAGGATTTCTACAAGTTGACATTCATAATATCCAGGATACAATTCAAAATTACTCAACATACAAAGACTCAAGAAAACAGAACACATTTTAGTTCAACCCCAAGCCTACCTTGTTGATGAACCAACAACAGATAAATCTGTGTTTATCTGGAATAAACACAGATTTTTTTAAAAGCTATTATAAATAATTCAGTGAAGTACAATAAAACATGTTTTTAATGAATCAAGCTCAGTAAGGAAATAAAAAATCTGGATAGAGAAACCAAATACAAATTCTAGAACTGAAGAAATACAATTGCTGGAATAAAAAAAATCCACTGGATGACTTAACAGCTGAATGGACAAAGAAGAGGAAGTGTATGTGAATTTCAAGAAAGATGAACGGAAATTATCCAAGGTGAGGGTGCCAAGCTGGCTCTGTCAGTAGAGCATGAAACTCTTGATCTCGGGGTTGTGAATTTGGGCCCCACGTTGAGTATAGAGATTACTTAAAAATAAAATCTTTACTTAAAAAAAAAAAAAGAAAGAAAGAAATTATCCAAGGTGGAAAACAGAAAAGATTGGGGAGAAGAAAGAACAGAGACCTGGAAACTTGTCAGAGGACATCAAATGGTCTACCATGTGTAAGTGGGATACCAGAAGGACAGAAGATAGAGAATGGGGTAGGAAAAAAACCTGAAGAACTAAGGGCCCCAAACTGCATAAATGTGATGAGCTACAGAAATCTGAAGATGCAAGATACCAAATGAACACCAAGGAGAAACAAAGTGGCCAGAAAGTCACTTAAATAAAACACTTGAAACCAAAAATAAAGAGCAAAAATGCATGAAGCCAAACTGACACAATTAAGGGAAGAAAGATAATTCTACATTAGCAATTGGAGATTTTAATACCTCGACTAATGGAACTAGACAAAAAAAAAAAAACAAAAAACAAAAAAACCCCAAACCAAACCAAAACAAACACACATAGAATATATGAATCACTTTGACTTAATAACCAAGAAAAAAGGATATACATTCTTTTCAAGGGGTATTTTATATGGTATATTTACTAAGACAGATCTATCTTGATAAACAGAACAAGATCAATACATACATATTTTTAAAAAACTTTTATTTATTTATTTGAGAGAGCGGGAGCAGAGGGACCATGAGCAGGGGGAGGGAGAGGAGGAAGCAGGCTCCCCTGCTGAGGAAGCAGCCGATGCAGGGCTCGATCCCAAGACCCTGGGCTCATGACCCGAGCTGAAGGCAGATGTTCAAGCAACTGAGCCACCCAGGTGCGCCAAGATCAATATATATATAAAGATTAAAATTACATAGGGCATGTTCTTTGACTACAATGTAATTAAGCTAGAAATCAGTATCATCAAGATAACCAAAACCCCCCAGTATTTGGAAGTTAAACAACATGCTTCTAAATAATCATTGGTTCAAAGAAGGAACCACAAGAAAAATTAGAAAATATTTTGAACTGAATAATAATGAAAATACAACTTATCAAAACTTATGAGACACAGGAAAAAGCAGTGTTTAGAGGGAAATTTATAGCTTTAAGTATCTATACATACATAAATAGCTATATATACGACAACCTATGAAATGAACAAACCCCTTGAAAGATGCATATTACCAAAACTACTAAGAACAAGACTTAAACAGCCCAATATCTACTAAAGAGAACGTATTCTTAAAAACCTCCCCACAAAGAAATCTCCAGGCCCAGGTGGTTTCACTGGTAACTGAAACATTTTAGAAAGAAATAATATCAAGGGGCGCCTGGAAGGCTCAGTCATTAGGCATCTGCCTTTGGCTCAGGTTGTGATCCTGAGGTCCTGGGATCTAGCCCCATGTCCAGCTCCCTGTTCAGTGTGAGGCCTGCTTCTCCCTCTCCGACTCCCCCTGCTTGTGTTCCCTCTCTCCCTGTTTCTTTCTCTCTCTCTCTCTGTAAAATAAATAAATAAAAATCCTAAAAACAAATAAAAAAATAAATAATACCAATCTTTCAGAAAATTGCAGAGGAATCACCTCCAAACTCATTTCATGAAGTTAGTATTATCCTGATGCCAAACCAGACGAAGATGTAACAAGAAAAATGAACTACAGACCAATATCCCTCATAAACATAGGTGTGAAAATTCTGAACAGAATGTTATATAGTAAATCTAATAATACACAAAAATACGTATCAAGTGGCGTTTATCTTGTGAATGCAAAGTTGGTTTAACATATGAAAAATCAATGTAATTCATCATATTAGAAGAGTAAGCAGAAAATCATATGATCATTTAAGTAGATGCAGAAAAAGCCTCTGACCAAATTTGTTACCACTTTCATGATGAAAACTATCAGTCTGACTCTTGATTTCAGCTCAGGTCATGACTTCAGGGTCATGAGATCACACCCTGCACTGGGCTCCATGCTCAGCAGGGAGTCTCCCTGCGATTCTCTCTCTACCTCTCCCTGTACCCCTTTTGCACACACATATGCGCACTCTCTCTCTGAAATAAATCAAACTTTAAAAAAGAAGAGAAAAAAGAAACTACAGAGGCCAGAGGGAATGGAGCAATTTTCACGTGCTGAAAGAAGAAAACAGGCAACCCAGAATCCTATATCCATCAAAAGTATCCTTAAGGAATAAAAAGAAAACCGAAATATTATCAGATGAAGGAAACCAAGAGACACAGTAGACAACAGACCTACACCGTAAGTACATCTAGGGGCACCTCGGTGGCTCAGTCGGTTAAGTGTCTGCCTTTGGCTTAGATCATGATCCCAAGGTCCTGGGATCAACCCCACATCAGGTTCCCTGCTTAGCAAGGGGTCTATTTCTCCCTCTACCTCTGCCTCTCCCCCTACTCATGCATGCTCTCTCTCTCTCTTCAAATAAATAAAAAAAATTTTAAAGATTTTATTTATTTATTTGTCAGAGACAGAGAATGAGAGCTCACAAGCAGGGGGAGCAGCAGGCAGAGGGAGAAGCAGGCTCCATGCCAAGCAAGTAGCTCAAGGTGGGACTGGATCCCAGGACTCTAGGATCATGACCCGAGGCAAAGGCAGCTGCTTAACTGACTGAGCCACCAAGGCATTCCTAAAATTTGTTTAAAAAAGAAATGAAGGCTATGTGCACACAGTGATGAGGACAGAAATGTTCATGGCCGCACTACTCCTAACAGTCTCCAAACTACAAGCAACATGTTAGTCACTGGTAAACTGGTAAGCAAATTGTGCTTTATCCACACCGTGGAACATTACTTAGCAAAGAAATAGAAGAAAATATTAGTACATATGACAACATGATTGAATCTTGGAAAGATTATGCTAAGTAGACACAAAAGTCTATGGCTTCCATATGATTCGATATATATGAGTTTCTTGAAAAGGTGAAACTACAGAGACAGAAGGCCTATGGGTGGTTGTCTGGAGTAAGTGGTTGAAAGGAATCAACTGGAAAAGGGCACAAGAAAACCTTCAGTGATGAGGAAACGATTCTATAATCTCAACTATAATGGAGGTTACATGATTACATACCAAAATTAATCAAAATGCACACTTAAAAATAGGCAGATTTTATTACATATAATACCTTAATTTTAAAATAATTACTTTTTAAAAAAATCACCCAACCCAAGCCCTAATATTCCATAAACATCCTCTCCTGACTCTGTCAAGTTAGTGTCCAGTGTTCTCCACTACATGCTTTCCTTCCTTGACAAGTTGTTGGACATGGACCACATTAAGAAAATAAACTGCCAAACCAATCCTCCCTATGTACATTTCCCCATGCCTAACCTGCTCAAGACGATGCACTGTAGTCTTCCCAATAATTATCTCCCCAACCCTTCCGTGGTCAACCTCCACGCACTTTACAAAAGCAAACCTTATGCTCACTTACCCCAGACCGCACTATGGAGCACTGCTTATGGGTACGGACACCTCTGGAGGACAAACACAGCCATGAATACTGGCAACAGTGAAACCTTCCTTCCTCACAGCACCTTAAGCCCACGGTTTTATGACTCTCCAGTTTTATCTGTATTTCTATTAACAGTGAAGCATGGGGTTCAAAGAGGGGTCCTTGGGGTCACTCTGAATTCATGTATATCACAGACTGGAGTGTAAAGACAATTTCTCACCCCCTTCATAATCTTAAAAAACTCATTGCTCCTGTGGGAAGATGCCTGGAGAACAAAATCAAGCAAGAGTTAGTAGGGAACACTGAAGGGACAGGTGCTTTCTTTCATCCAGATAACGAGCCATGGCAAAGTGCTGTGGAATGTCCAAGAAACAGAAAAAGAATGCTGGCCAATAGCAATCAATGTCATAGCACGCCTCCTGCATATTTTCACTGTTCTCAGTAGTGAGGAACTTGGCAAACACTCCCATTTGCCAGAGGATTCTTAGATATTGGAAATCCGTATTTATTTTTTACCTGGGCATAAGTCTCCCTCTCCTTGTTACTTATCTACATTTTCTGATGATTGGAATAATATACTTAGCAGTTTTAAATTAACTTAATAGGAAAATGTTACAGATTCCATTGCAAGCAATGACTTAGTAACAGTCATTTACCTTTTGTAAGCCCAGCATTTAACATTGGGTTCAATGTCTTCTCTGCCTTTTCTTAATGATGCCTACAAAGGAAATTAAATTGTACTCTCAGAAGCAGAACATCCACTATGATATACAGATGTAGGATAAAATGTTTTCAAAACTGCAACCTAGAAAGAGATTCCTTAAAATATTCAAGAACCCAGGAGAAAAAGGTCTGGTAAGATATTCAGAAAAGAGCAGTGGTTACTCGTGAAGGGATGATCAAGAGAAAGAGACATTTACTTATTTTAAAATAAAGAGAAAATCCTACCTTTGTAATAAAACCAACTACAACCAAAAGGTATTCATCAGAATAAGAATTAAAAACTAATCATTTGGGTGCCTGGGTGGCTCAGTGGGTTAAAGCCTCTGCCTTTGGCTTAGGTTCTGATCCCAGGGTCCTGGGATTGAGCCCCACATCGGGCTCTGTGCTCGGTTGGGAGCCTGCTTCCCCCTCTCTCTCTGCCTGCCTCCCTGCCTACTTGTGATCTCTGTCTGCCAAATAAAATCTTTAAAAAAAAAAAAAAGCTAATCATTTGTTTATTGGAAGCTACATTAGTTTTGTCCTGCTAAAGAAATTAAAATCAAACATGGGGGGAAAAGGAACAGGCACTAATCTCCTGATGCAGTGTCTGGGCTTGAGAACAGGCCCCTGGTTCCTGGCAACAGACATCTGCACCTGGAATCACAAACACATCAGTTCTGGGAGCGGAAGAATATCCTGTGTTCTTTTATTGCCAAAATATTCCTATATGGAAAATGCCTGGAATAACTGTCGAACGCTAACAATAAAGAACTGGGCAACCAAGAGTTAAATGTTAACCAGCCTGTTGTTGAACATTTTGTATGCAGTCACCACCTAGTACTTAATAAATATGGACTTTACCTATGTAAAGCACTGAGATCAGTGCCTGATACAGTTAAGACTAAAGCAAGTTTGCTATTATCATCACTATACTGCACTCTAAGTGAAAAGTGTCTCTCTGATTCATCCATTCATTGAGTTTCTACTAAACACTTACTATGTGCACAGTAATCTGATGTGTGCTACGACTTTGATAAAGCATAACATGGGCAAGGTCTCTATGCTTAGGGAGCTTGCAGTCCAGGAGGGGAAGGGCACTGAACACAGTTTCACATTAATTAATGTATAACTATAAACTGAGATACATTCTCCAAAGAAAAAATCCTATAGGAGAATATAACAAAAATGAACGTTTATATATAAAAAGTTCCTAATAAGCAGGGGTGCCTGGGTGGCTCAGTCGGTTAAGCTTCTGCCTTCGGCCCAGGTCGTGAGCTCATCAGGGAGATATTTCATTTATAGCTGATACTTAACAAGCAGCATGTTTTATAAATTCCTATTTCTATTTTTTTTAAAGATTATTTATTTATTTGACAGAGATCACAAGTAGGCAGAGAGGCAGGAACCCATAAATTCCTATTTTTAAAAGGTTCCTTCATTAAAAATCTTTTTTAATAACATAATAGAGGGGCGCCTGGGTGGCTCAGTGGGTTAAGCTTCTGCCTTCGGCCCAGGTCATGAGCTCAGGGTCTTAGGATCCAGCCCCACGCTGGGCTCTCTGCTCCGCGGGGAGCCTGCTTCCTCCTTTCTCTCCCTCTGTCTGCCTCTCTGCCTACCTGTGATCTCTGTCTGTCAAATAAATAAATAAAATCTTTTAAAAAAGTAAATAAAAAATACAAATAAATAAATAAATCTTTAAAAAAAAGAAATTTATATCCTACTTAAAAATACACTGATTACTTAATATACTGATTAATTAGTCCAGCTCTGGCTTCTTGTTAAGAATTTTTCATGCTTACAAAGAGAAAAACACTTATTCCCTAATTTATCTGGTCTTGTAAGTTGAGATTTCTAGACATCAGAGTCCCTTAAAGGAGAATATACCTAAACCACAAAGGAATCTGGTCAGTTTTACAAAATGAAAAAGGTACCGGATTTAATCCCAAAGCTACTGAATACAGTAATCAATGTAGCATGTCTGAACACAAGTCTATCTTAAGTGCAGTAACTTTAAGCAGAATGTTCTAATCTGTCATGCTCTTGCACTTATGATATCGTTGAGAAAACATTTTTAAAAATAAGAGCAAAGAAACAGCTACAAGGAACAGACTATTCTGAAACCATTTCCAGGAACAGGGTTTGTTTAAACAAAACGTATTAAGTGAAACCAGCTGCATTAAGGGTCGATGCCATCTGAAGAGGAATTCTAGAACCATCTACTACATAGCATCAGGGTCATTATTCCTTCCTGTTGCTACAAATGAAATATCTGGTGGCCAACTAGCTCTAGGGTGGCCTGGCAAAGAGCAGGTCGTCACTGAACAAAAGGCCCAGCCCGTGCAGGTGGGTGCTCACAGAAACCCTGGGTCCCACTCGCTGGCACACAGCTATCTGCTTCCACACCACTCAATGGGACACAGTACTGAGGAAATGGGAAGGCAGCCCCTGTTTTGGGGGTGCCAGCAGAGAAGGGCCTACAGTCAGGGGGAATCGGCATGTTCTGCTAGAGGGTCAGTTGATGCTTTCCCACAACCTGACAACTACAACAACAAAAATTCCACTAATTAAGTATAGGTTCTGGGAAGCTCTAAAATGCACGTTTTCCCACCTGAAAACCAAACCAGATCTCAAGGAAAATGGAGCCTGAATAATAATAGCCAAGGTTTCAGGACTTGAAATCATCTTCCTTAGCTCATAACGAAAAGCGTAAGAAAGAGCTTGCTCCTTTGAAGACTTTCTAGTGGCAACAAAGCAGAGAACCCTCCCAGAAGTCATGTGACCCGGCAAGCAAGGATCACCAGTTTGGTTTCCCAATGCACCACCAGCACAGCCAGTAGGACTGTAATCAAAACAATGCAGTTGAGAAACGTGGCCCTTAATCATTTTATTTTGGAAACCAATTAGGGGGTGATGAAGGAAGAAAAAACAGTGATTCATTTGTTTTGATGAAATCTGGCCTTCAAGAGACAGAACAGGCCAGGAAATAGGCATATTTGTATGGTCTGAGGTATCTTAAACTTGGCCTTTAAAAAAAAAGTTTTTTCACAAGTTTAATAAATGAACAAAATAAATCAGGTAGTTTCTGTATTCATCTATGACATATTCTGCTAACTTTATGGATGTAAGCTCACAGGTTAAAAACAAAAAAGTCGGGGTGCCTGGGTGGCTCAGTGGGTTTAAAGTTTCTTCCCTTTCGGCTCAGGTCATGATTCCTGGGTCCTGGGATCAAGCCCGGCATCGGGGAAGGGAGCCTGCTTCTCCCTCCTCCCCTCTCTCTGCCTGCCTCTCTGCCTACTTGTAATCTCTGTATGTCAAATAAATAATCTTTATTTAAAAAAAAAAAAAAAAGCCTATATATATGACCTAAGGGCAGTCACAAACTTTGCAGTCTGAAGCACTTCACTTAAATCAACAACACAGCCGCATTCCATGACCTCCCATGTCATCTGTAGGCTAATGGTGTAGTTTGAAACTGCCCTCATTCACTGAGCTCATCTGCCTCTTTAAAAAGCAGGCAACGCTTACTACTAAAATCCAAGCCAAAGTATGCCTTCACAGCACAGCTTGTATGGACTTGAGCTGTTTCTCAGAATAGTCGGAAACTTCTAGAGTGAGTGGAGAGGGTAATATCAACAATGTCTTGAAAAGTAGAAAAGAACATTCCAATGACAGAAATCCTGATGAGCATCGAAACCGCTAGTTAGAAATTCATTTTTATCTGGGCCCAGGTTAGGCGTCACAATAATTATGGCGAAGAAAGGGGGTAGAGGCCAAGTAACTGGAGGAGTTAAGGAAACGCACAATCAAAGAAATCTGTGAAAAATGCTTTTGAAGAAACTCATCAGTATGGACAGGGACACTAAAAACAAGCAAATTTCATGTGATTCTTGGTGGCTGATTAAAAAGTGGTGTTCCTTATGTCAGTTACAACTAAAAAACAGTGCTGTTCCTTAGCACCCTTTGGAAGCCATTACCACGGAGAGGAAAGATGGTATTAGGGGAGAGCATAAGACAAGTAAGCAGAGAGAAGCCATGAGGTCTAATTCCAGGGCCCTGCCACCTCCCACCTTCAGATCAGAGGCAAGTCACTCAGCCCCTCCATGTCCTACAGCCTATCCACACACCTGGACAGTACCTGCCATCTCAGAGGATATCGAAGGAGATGGTGTGACAGCACCATGGTTGCTGAGGACAACCATGTAAGCAGAAGGTACAATATTATTTGAACTATCTGATAAAATATCCTACTCAACATTGCTCACACACCTTAAACCCTCCCTGAGCTGAGTACTCCTTGTGCCATCCTGCGCCGCCACATTGAGAAACCAGCTTTTTTTTTTTTTTTTTTTAGATTTTATTTATTTATTTGATAGAGATTACAAGTAGTCAGAGAGTCAGGCAGAGAGAGAGAGAGGAGGAAGCAGGCTCCCCAGGGAGCAGAGAGCCTGATGCAGGGCTCGATCCCAGGTCCCTGCGACCATGACCTGAGCTGAAGGCAGAGGCTTTAACCCACTGAGCCGCCCAGGCACCCCAAGAAACTGTATTTCCCGGGGCTGCTGTTTGTTACAGAGAACGAGGGAAAACTGGAGGATAGGGAAGATGAAGAAACTCTTGGGAGAACCAACAGGGGCAGGAAGGAGCTGATGCAAAGTGGAAAGGAAAAAAGAGAGAGAGAGAGAGAATTAAGAGAACAAGCAGAGAAATGGAAGTTGTCACATCCAGGCAAGGGGAGGGGCTTCTGGTACTTTGGCCTTAAGCTACCACGTGGCCTCCAGAAAGTCAGAAACCGAAGTTCTCAGCCTGAGCAACCAACTCAGTCTCAGCAGAAAGGAACAATGATGCTTTAGCAATGGAGAACTTAGAACAAATTCCCGGAGGCCATGAAGACTCAGCTTCAGTGACGGTGTGGAACGTAGGGCTTATTTCAGAAGAGAACCCCCAGGCACCCTCTATTTACTTCCTAAATAGAAATGCTGTTCTGTTTTCAACCTTTTTACACCCATTCTACCTGGCTCAAAGATGATCTGAGCTGAAGTCCAAGCTCAATCCTAAACCAACTGGGATCTTCAGGCAAGTTAATCTACCTCTCTGGGTCTATTCAATGTCCTCATAAATTTTAAACCTTTCTTTGGGTGACATTCCTTCTTGAAACACAAACTTTTTTTTTTTTTTAAGGTTTTATTTATTTATTTGACAGAGAGGCACAGTTGAGAGAGGGAACACAAGCAGGGCGAGTGGGAGAGGGAGAAGCAGGCTTCCCACCAAGCAGGGAGCCTGATGCGGGACTCGATCCCAGTACCCTGGGATCGTGACCTGAGCTAAGGGCAGAGGCTTAACCGACTGAGCCACCCAGGTGCCCTTGATATATATCCCTGAGAAAGCTCCTTAGTGATGGGTTCTCAGTGGCAAATCCCTTTTGTTTTTATTTCTCTGAAAGTGTCTTTTTTTTTTTTTTTCTCAAGATTTTATTTATTTGACAGAGGGAGAGAGAGAGAACAAGGAGGGGGAAGCAGCAGGGTGAGAGGGAGAAGCAGACTCCCCGCTGAGCAGAGAGCCTGATGTAGGTAGGGCTCAATCTCAGGACCCTGGATCATGACCTGAGCAGAAAGGAGATGCTTAATTGACCTGAGCCCCCAGGCGCCTCATGAAAATCTCTTTACTCTTAAAAGACAGTTTCATAAGTATGTAATTCTGAAGTTCTTTCTCTGCCTACTCCAGAAATAATATTATACTGCTTAAGGACCTTATTCTTGCTCTAAAAAGCCAGCTGTCACTCCAAATGTTGTACCTTTACCAGCAATCTTTTCTGCTCTAGTTATTTTTTATTAAGAATCTTTTCTGTCTTTGATTTTCTATACAGTCACAATTTCTTTGCTTTCCTTTTTAATTGGCTTGGAATTTTGATGGGCTTCTAGAACCTGAGAATTTTTGTCTCTCTACCACCCTTAAAACCTGGGTCAAGAGGCCCTCGGTCCGATTCCACAGTTTAAAAGACTCCAGCTCTCCCCACAGGCTACGGGGTCAAAAGTCTCGGGAATGTGTCCACCCAGAGCTGACTACCAAAATTCTAGGACCCTGGAATTCCCTACCTTATCACCTCCAAGCCCAGACTCAGGACCTGCCTGGTTCTCTTCCCCATTCTATTCTGAAAGCAGAATGTACCTGGTGGCATGTTTGGGAGAGGTGTCAACAGAGGTTAGATATGCAGGTGGAAATATCTATGCACGTTCGCATGATATCCCTCATAGAACAAAATAAAGCTGGGGGAAGAAGGGGAGAGGGCTGGGCTACAGGCCAGGGTCTGGCTCAGTCTATGCTGCTGCTACACGCTGTGCTAATCTCTGTGGAGTTCAAGAACTATAAAGTTAAACCTGGCTTTCTTGGTTATTATGAAAGCATATTTGTCGAGGCAGATATAGAGAACATATTTAACAGTTTTGTTACACTGGTAACTCTTTGTACATACCTAGAACATTTGGTTTCTAGGCCTCCTATATACACTGTAGCAATAACCCCCACAGATGGAAGGGGGAGGCACGATGCTAATCCATTACTAAAATTCTCACCCATTACCTCTTTCCGTGCTGCTCTCTGCCATTTCCCATAGCATCTTCTTCTGGAACTCCAATTAAACACAAGTTGGAACTGCTCACTATATACTCTCTCTTGTAACCTCTCATATTTCCCATCTCTTTGTCTCCCCATGCTACAGCTTATGTTACATCTTTAGAGTTGTCTTCCAGTTCACTAATTCTCTCTTCAGCTCTAGCTATTCTGGTATTCAACCCTTCCTTAAATGTTTTACTTCAATAATTATGCTTTTATTTCTGGACATTACATTTTGTTTTTTAAAATAAGTTTGCTTAAGCTTTTTTTAAAAAAATTCAGACTTTTCTTTGTCCTGTGTTGATATTTTTAAAATTTAAATTCAATTAATTAGCATGGTGTATTAGTAGTTTCAGAGGTAGAGTTCAGTGATTTATCAGCTGTATATAACACAGTGCTCATTATATCATGTGCTGTCCTTAATGTCCATCACCGTGCTTAGTTGTTTTTAATGGTATCTTTTTCTTTACTCATATTTTCAATTCCTTCTTTCATTTGCTCAAAGTATTAAATGAGTTTATTTTATATTCTATATCCAATACTTCTAATATCTGAAATCTTCAAAAGTCAGGGTTTACTATTATTTCTACTGACTCTTGCTCGTGATATCTTGTTTCTGCTGTATGTGTGTGTGTCTGTGTGTGTGTGTCTGTGTATGTGTGTCCATGTGCCTGTCTATCTGCTTTTTTGGTGTGTTCATATTGGTTAAAATGATCTATGGAACTCTCTGAATCCAGAGAAGACTTCAATTTTCTTTTGTCAAGTGCCAGGGTGACTAAAACCTTTCCACTTTAAATCAAGATTTCCAACTTGCCTTTACCGGAGGTCAAACAAATAGTATAAAATCAGTTTCCCAACCCATGTAAGAGCTGGTCAGTAGCCACAAGTTCTCATGTCACTTGTTTTTTCTTTGCCTTCACCCAAAACCACGGATGAAACAATTTTCCTTCCTGCTAGTCACCAGTCCACCTCTGCTCTGAGAGTGTTACCCCTCTGAAGTCTTGGCTTTACAAGAAATGGTCTTGGATTGCTAACCCTTTTTTCTACCGTCAGAGGAGGCTAAGGCTTGTCACAGGTATGCTATTGCCTCCCTCACCCCCAACAAGGCTCTAGGTCATTAGGATCTATACATCCAAGCTATCATCAGTGGAAGGTTTTACAGGGAGTGGATTATTTACATGGCCACAGAATGTTTTCCCCCCCACAGGTTGCTTTTGTGTTGCCAGAGGACAACTAGCAACTATCCAATGAAGGAACCAGACCATACCTTGACTAGATAATCAAAATTAGTATCACTAATTTCAGACAGAAGGACACTGTGTGTACCTGAATGTAATACCATGAGAAAGACACAACATTACTTCCATAGATTTCTAACCAGGAGTGTGTAACTTGAACCTAACAGTAAGGAAACACCAAACAAACCGAAATTGAAAAACATTCTATAAAATAATGGCCTATATTCTTTACAAATGTCAATGTTAAGCAAGACAGAAATATTAAAGAAACTGTTCCAGATTACAGGAGATTAAGGAACATAACAAATTAATGCAATCCATGACCCTGGACTGAATCCTAAATTCATGGGGGGCGGGGGGGGATGCTACAAAGGTCATTATTCAGACAACCAAGAAAACTGGAATATGGACTACAGATTAAATAAGAATATTAGGTGGTTCAGTTGGTTAAGTGGCCGGCTCTTGATTTTGGCTCTTGATCTCAGGGCCCTGGGATCAAGTCCTGCGTTCAGGCTCCACAATCAGTGGGGGGTCTGTTTCAGGATTCTCTCTCTCTCTCCTTCTGCCCCTCCCCCCCAACACACATTCTCTCTAAATAAAGAATATTGTTATTTAACTTAAATTTCCTAAAACTGATCATTATACTGTAGCTAACTAAATAAGAGAATATCCTTGTTCTAAGTAAACACACCTGAAGCTCTAAAGGAAAAAGGGACAAATGTTACAACCTAATCTCAGCTGACTCAGAATAATGAACTTTACATCCGTACACAATTCAGAGAGTGAGAGAAAGAGAGAAAAGCAGAGACAAAGAGATGGAGGGAGGGAGGGAGAGAACAGGGGAGGGGGAGAGTGATAAGCAAATGTCATATGGCAAAATGCTAAAAATTGATAAACCCAAAGGGCATGTGGGAATTCTCTATACTAGTCTTGTAAATTTTCTGTAAGCTTTGAAATTTATACAAAGTGGAAAAAAAGGGGGTGGTCAAACTTGAGCCAACGGGAGACACGGAAAATAGAAGAGACACATACACAGTACTCGCATTAGCAAACTATACTGATCTGTGAGGAACCTAAAACTCTATTTTACCCATATACTCCTGCTAAGGGACTAGCAAAGAAACAGCAGAATTCCATTTCTGCTGGAGACACAGAAAGCCATAGAGAACACCACTCCCTCCTTACAACAAAAAAACTAGATAATCTATAAAATCATAATTTTCCTCGAGCTAGTCGGAGAGCCAAGGTCACAAGGTAACCAGCTGAACTGAATTCTAAAGAGTCACGAGTCCCTCCGAGGAGAGACAGACACATAAATTGTGTGACCTTTCCCAAAGCACAAGAGGAAAAGGTAGCTGCCATAAAGTTAGGGAAGAGAAGAACAGCTTAAATTATACTGAATTCTTATAAAGCCAAGTGTGGCCCAATATAATATATCAAACCCCTGGGATTTCCAAACACAAGGGCAGTCCAAACTCATTTGCAAGCTCTGTTCCATCGGGGCCTCTACCAAATGCTCTTGAGAAAGACTGGGAACGGAGCAGGAGATTGGAGAAAACGCCCCTCGGTACTAGACAGGGATAAAATCTTGCCCATTTCTTAGACGCTTCTCTCATCCAATGTAGACGCCCTAGTCTATAGAGGGAAGGCAGGGACCTCCCCCGCCAACCCCCGCCAGCCCCTGGGATCTACTGCTTCTGGAGGTCGGGGAGAAGTAGAGCTTCATGGGCTGGATCCTGCATTAACACAAAGCAGAAGTCTGCTACCACTGGGGAGGAGGGCACATGGAAAGTTCTATCCACCCAAGATCCCTCCCTGGCCACATACACACAGACACTAGAAGGTAAAGTCTGGGTGCCACAGAGGACAAAAGTGCTAGAATGCTTAGAAAGCCCCACCTCCAGAGGCAGCTGGTGGCTCCATCAGTTAAATATCTGCTTTCAGCTCAGGTCATGATCTCAGGGTCCTGGGATTGAGCCCCACATTAAGCCCCACATTGGGCTCCCTCCTCAGCGGGGAGTCTGCTTGCCCCTCTCCCTCTGCTTGCCAGAGAGGGTGATCCAGCCTCTGCACGTCCTCAGTTGCTGTGTGGTAAAAAGGAACTCAAGTTCTTTTTCACCTTATGGAGCAGGAATATACAGGAGGGCAGACAAGGACAGCCCCTGGACATGATGGAGACAGAAGAATAAAACACAAGGTCCTGATCATACTCCAGCAAACATCCACACAATGGTCCCAGGGACAAGACCCAACCAGATCAATAAAGCATGGCCAAGGGGCCCCCCTCACCACCACAGATCTCTTCATCCCCAGATGTCATTTTTTAATGGGGATGAGCAAGGGATGGTAGGAAATGTAAGACTCTTCTAAGAATTTACCCAAAAGATAATGTTTAATCTATAAAGAACTTATCAAACGCTACATCCAAAGAACAAATAATCCAATCAAGAAATGGGCAGAGAATATGAACAGACATTTCTGCAAAGAAGACATCCAGATGGCCAACAGACACATGAAAAAGTGCTCCATGCCACTCGGCATCAGGGAAATATAAATCAAAACCACAGTGAGATACCACCTCATGCCAGTCAGAATGGCTAAAATTAAGTCAGGAAACGACAGATGTTGGCAAGGATGCAGAGAAAGGGGAACCCTCCCACACTGTTGGTGGGAATGCAAGTTGGTGCAGCCACTCTGGAAAACACCATGGAGGTTCCTCAAAAAGTTGAAAATAGAGCTGCCCTATGACCCAGCAATCACACTACTGGGTATTTACCCCAAAGATACAAACGTAGTGATACAAAGGGGCACGTGCACCCGAATGTTTATAGCAGCAATGTGCACAATAGCCACACTATGGAAAGAACCTAGATGTCCACCAACAGATGAATGGATAAAGAAGATGTGGTATATATGTACAATGGAATACTATGCAGCCATCAAAAGAAATGAAATCTTGCCATTTGCGACGACGTGGATGGAACTAGAAGGTATTATGCTGAGTGAAATAAGTCAACCAGAGAAAGACAATTATCACATGATCTCCCTGATATGAGGAAGTTGAGAGGCAAAGTAGGGGGTTTGGAGGGTAGGGAAGGAAAAAAATAAAACAAGATGGGATCGGGAGGGAGACAAACCCTAAGAGACTCTCAACCTCACAAAACAAACTGAGGGTTGCTCAGGGGAGAGGGGTAGGGAGAGGGTGGTTGGGTTATGGACATTGGGGAGGCTATGTCCTATGGTGAATGCTGTGAAGTGTGTAAACCTGGCGATTCACAGACCTGTACCCCTGGGCTAATAACAGATTATATGTTAATAAAAAAGAATAAAGAAAAAAGAATCCCCCCCCCAAAAAAAGAATTAAAGCAGCTCTGAAAAAATATAGAAGAAACTGGCAAGGTAAGACGTTTAACTGAATGCCTTGTTTTGCTGATTTAATTTTCTACTGTTCATATGTGTACTTTAAACATACATGTCAGGGATGCCTGGGTGGCTCAGTTGGTTGAGTGGCTGCCTTCGGCTCAGACCGTGATCCCGGTGTCCTGGAATCGAGTCCCGCATCTGGCTCCTTGCTCAGCGGGGAGCCTGCTTCTCCCTCTGCCTCTGCCTGCCATTCTGTCTGCCTGTGCTCGCTCGCACTCACTTGCTCTCTCTCTCTCTCTCTGACAAATAAATAAAATCTTAAACATACATGTCAAACATCCATACTGTCCATCTAAAATTCTCTCCTTACAAGACAACCTTATCATTCTCAACTGGAGGAAAGAACTTAAATTCCTACCTAGACACTTTGTAGTTCCAACCAATACTTCCGATTCACAGTCACTGAAATTCAGATGTAACTTCCCACTCTAGCCCTTTGCATTTTAGGGTGTTTATTTTCGACCCACCCTCCCCGTTTTCTTATCAGAGCTCAGGGAAGGGCTGCAATCGCTAAAGTAGGTATGATGACTGCCAGGCTCACTGTTCCTCACAGGGGACGTGACCACCACCTACAGCAGGTCTTGGGAGTTCACACAAAGGAGGCCAGAGGGAGGCACGGTCAAGTTCATATTCCGTGTGAGAGTGCCTCATGGGTGGTCATTTTTAACTTCACAGGAGTCTTCACATCCATCACCATTTTTAAAAAATTTATTTGAGAGAGAGAGAAAAAGTGCGAGCTAGCACAAGCCAGGGATTGGGGGGAGAGGCAGAGGGAGAGGGAGGAGCAGGCTTCTTGCTAAGCAGGGAGCCCAACTCAGGGCTCGACCCCAGGACCCCAAGATCCCACAACTTGAGCTGAAGGCAGACACTTAACTAACTGAGCCACCGAGGTATCCCTCCATCAGGCATTCCTCAGACCATCTGGTTCATCTGAAATTCTTTGAGTGGTTCATCAATAAAGTTATTGAGGGGGGCGCCTGGGGGGCTCAGTGAGTTAGGCGTCCAACTCTTGGTTTCACCTCAGGTCATGATCTGAGGGTCTTGAGATCAAGCGCCGCCCTGGCCCCGCACTGGGCATGGAGCCTGCTTCAGATGCTCCCTCTCGCTCTCCCTCTGCCCCCGCTCGTGCCTGCATGCACTCGCTCTCCCCCTGTCTCTCAAATAAATAAATATATCTTTTAAAACATTTTTTAAAATGTTACAGAGATGTGGAGTTTTCAAAATGTTTTTCTTTTTTTATTTTTGAGAGAGAGAGAGTGGGCACAAGCAGGGGGAGGGGCAGAGGGAGGGAAAGAAAGTCCCAAGCTGACTCCCTGCTCAGTACAGAGCGCCAAGTGCGGCTCCATCTCATGACCCAAGACCATGACCTGAGCTGAAATCAAGAGTCAGAGGCTCAGCGGACTGAGGCACCCTGGCACTCAAGATGTGGGAAATTTTGAATATATAGTGCACACTGAATAACATGTTCGGATTAATGCTGATTTTCTTTGTGTGGCAATGGTGCTGTGGTGTCATAAGAGAATGGCCTTGTTTGTGGCTATCACAGTCAATTTCTAGGTGGTTTGGTAAAAAGAAGAAGTGGTCGTACGTAAAGAGAAATGTGGAGAGGGTGTAGCAAGTGTTAAGAGTTGATGAACCAAGGGGCGCCCGGGTGGCTCAGTTGGTTAAGCGGCTGCCTTCGGCTCGGGTCATGATTCCAGGGTCCTGGGATCGAGCCCCGCAACAGGCTCTCAGCAGAGAGCCTGCTTCTCTCTCTCCCCATCTCCCTGCCACTCTGCTTACTTGTGCTCTCTCTCTAGCTGTCAAATAAACAAATAAAATATTAAAAAAAAAAAAAGAGTTGATGAACCTGTATGAGGAATATATTGCTGGTTCTTTGCACTGTTCTTTCAAGTTTGTATAGGTTTGAAAATTTTCATAATAAAAAAATAAGAAAATAAAATAATAACAAGTGCTTTTAACAAGTACAATCAATCCTTCTCCACGTCCTCCGGGAAGGAAATTCCACAATTTCCCACGAAGCCAGTACAGCTGTAGCATCTTAACAAGGACGTTCGCGACCACGAGCGCAGCCAGCAATGCCATCGAGGTCCGTGTGCAGGGGCTGCACCGAGAGCGTCACACGTTCCTTCTCAACCTCTCAGCGACCCTGGGAGAGGGGGGCGTGTTACCACCATTCGTATCTCACAGGAGTCAGAGCCAAAGCTTTAGAGGGGTAACCCAGTCACAGTGGGATCCTCCTCGAGTTAGGGTAAATCCAGAATTTAAACCTGGGTAACTAACTCTGGAGCCACATTCTTTTTTTTTTTTTTTTTTTTTTAAAGATTTTATTTATTTATTTGACAGAGAGAGATCACAAGTAGGCAGAGAGGCAGGCAGAGAGAGAGAGGGAAGCAGGCTCCCGGCTGAGCAGAGAGCCCGATGTGGGACTCGATCCCAGGACCCTGAGATCATGACCTGAGCCGAAGGCAGTGGCTTAACCCACTGAGCCACCCAGGTGTCCCGCCACATTCTTTATAAACTACAAATCTCTCCAAATGTGGGTCAGGACTCACTCCTGGTCATAAAAACTATTAGTAAGTCACAGCCTGCATTTTTTAAAGCAATTAAATAAAATAGAAAATATCACTATGATCCATAATAAAGATATTTATTAATTCATGGACTTTCTTCTCACACACAAACCCAGTCCTAGCAGAGTACATATTCCTCACGCAAGTCACATGTTTGGAAGCCACTGAGTTATTCTATATTACCTCCCCCACCTCTTTCATTTCCTGCCCAGAAGCCTCGCTGTTCAGGAGACTAGAGAGAAAAAGCAATACAGATTTAGATGGTTAAGGGAAACATTCCATTGGGAATTCTCTAATCTCGAAATAAGCCAAAATAATATACTTTTAGTACACACTAATAGATAATAGTGCAGCTAGCAAATTTGCTAATATAAAAGACATTTTCAAGTAGGAATCTGGATAATCCTCTTGATGTTTGTTACAGTAAGATGTTATCTGCAATTCTATTAAAAGATAGCAACTTAAAATTCAGGCTGAAATAGTGTACGTAAATATGGTCAGTGGTTAAAATTAAATGAAAGATTCTTCTCTGGTGATTCTTCTCCACTAAAAATCCCAATGCATGTCAACACAACTGAAGGTCAAGAATGACCAGGAGAACTCTACTGACATTCCCCAAGAAATCCAAAAGCAGCTGGGGGAGAATGGGGTGTGTAGATGGCAAGTGAATGGTGGAGAATTATTTCAACAGGGTCCCCCCAAACCGAGCACCTAACTACACAGTCCTGCTTTTAAAGGTCAAATGGGAAAAGTAAAGGAAAACAATCATGCTACATGTGTTTAAGGTCCACCATTAAAGGAGGGTTTTCTGTGAATTACCATTACCAAATGAAGTCATAGGAAGAAAGTACTCTGTCTTTAAATCCAGAGCTATTTTTCATTCCAAGTTTCTGTTTGAGGCCCTTACTGCTCCCTTGGGACTGCGTTGACTCACTGCATCTCAGGATGACGCAAGCGAGCTTCTCTGCACAACTTCAAAACAGACTGTGAATATACCCCGGCAAAGGCTGCCTTTGGAGCCATCAGCTGGATCAGGCGCTTCCAGAACTGCCAGGGCCAGGCAGGTGATGGGCGTGTTCTCCTCCTCATCGTCAATTTCATCATCATCTGATCACTCTTTTCTTTTCTTTTTTTTTTTTTCCCTAAAGATTTTATTTATTTATTTGACAGACAGAGATCACAAGCAGGCAGAGAGGCAGGCAGAGAGAGAGGAGGAAGCAGGCTCCCTGCGGAGCAGAGAGCCCGATGCAGGGCTCGATTCCAGGACCCTGGGATCATGACCTGAGCCGAAGGCAGAGGCGTAGCCCACTGAGCCACCCAGGAGCCCTGATCACTCTTTTCAACTAGCAAAACAGCTTGACCATTTATTTCTCTTTTCTTAACTTGTCCATCCAATTTGGAACCTCATCTCTACCGTCCCTGTCCACCCTACATCCAGTCTACTTTCTGGGACTTACCCGGTCACGTGGTAAGAGAAGAATGGAAAAAAGAGGTCAAGCCAGGTTTCTCCAGTGCTGGGTACTGCACATATCTGGAGTTGCCTCCTCTCGTCTTTTTATCTACTAAAAAGGAACTCCTCATAGGAAAGGGGGAAGCAACTTCAATTATCCACACTCTCCTACCCATTTTTAGAAATAGTGAGAGCGGACCATAACTCAGTATTTCTTCCAGACCTAAGAGAGATGACACTGCATGGCTCACCTAGGCTCCTGAATCAGTCCCCGTATGTACCCACCGAAGATGGTGAGCCTGATGGCAGAAGCAGACCCAGGTAACTCAATACCTGATGGCAGAAGCAGACCCTTCAGGTTGAACAGCATCAGCCCATAGCATGCACCAGGCTTGCCGCAGGCACTGGACACAGAACAGACGGAACAAGACAGTCACAGCCCTTCCCTGCACGGAGCTTACAGTCCAACGAAGGAGGGAGGCTTTGAATAATTGTCATCCCAGTGGGATTCACTGTAAGCATGCCAAGTGCCACCAAGGACTCATACAGGCAGACTGAGACAGGAAGGCTCTCTGAAAGTGAGGTGTGACATGGGACTAGAGGCTGAGTGGTGTTAGTTACCAAGAGGAGAGTGTGAGATACGGAAGAAAAACCTGAGGCCAGGAAAGAGCTGATACAAGTACCATTAGGAGGTGAGCAGAATCTAAAACCGAAGCTGCGATGGGTTTCATGTGGGTTTCATGTGGGTTTCGTGTGCCAGATTCTGACAGCTGTAAGATCACCACAAATATGACAGGGGTGAACAGATCACATCTACATGGCCTATAAGCAGAAAACTTCACTGTTACCTGGTTCACCACGTTTCCAAAAGGCCCTGCAGCTTCCTTCCTAAAACAGACAACCAAAAACCAGAGGACGAGCCAATGTAAAATGTGTTTGCTTTTATTAAAAGTAGCTTACATTTGGGGCTGATCGTTTTCACACAATGTTCTTTTTGAGAACACTCAAATTATAAAAGGCCTCCGTGGGCCAGAAAGCAGAGAGGGCTCTATTAATACAACAGCTGAGCAGCTGTAAATAATGAAACCTCTAGTAATCAAACTAAATGTCGGGATTTGCCAGTAGTATCTCTCAAGATCAAATACAACTTTACCGTAGTTCTAATTTATCCTTACCAAGATATCAGCCATCTAAGAGCAGCAGACACTGTTTTAAACCCAAAGTAACTCCCCACAGAACAGATTACTCACACAGTGAATATACTGTTCTTCTTGTAGTGGCTACGTTCGCTAACGGCATTCCACTAACGCATGCACCACCTCAAACCATTTCTCTCTATACGTTTATAAGCCCCGCCCCCCCACCAAGCATAAAGGACTGAACAGATTAAGATCCTTTCGTGATTTACTCTTGGCCACTAAAGTCTTTGATATATCTTGAGATTTTACAGACTTCGTTTCAGAGATGGATTTGAACTACAAAATGCTATAAATCAGCAAGTTCTAACATAAAGTAAAAAAAAAAAGAAGTGGCAGAGGACCGCAGAGAGACCAAGAAGGACAGAGTTTTCATAGTGAACGACTTCGCCATCACGAATAATGACTTACTAAATGTCCTGCTGCTTGTCTAATATCTCTCTCTTTCTCCCTCTGTTGATCTTTGTCGCCATAACTACCATTTGAGTCATCTTAACAAAGTGCACACACATCTCCGGTCACAGTGGCTGTTTCTGCCACTCCGCCATTCTAGAGCAACTTCCACTCACCTGGCAGCTCTCAGGCCATTATCACATCACACAGGGGGCTGATTTATGAACAAGTAATTAGAAATCAGTTCTTAGATTTCTTAAAAAAAAAAAAAAATCACAGTTGCCATCAATATATGATAATATTTAAATCTCACTTACTCATAATTCTTAATTAACTAGAGGGTTAATCCTTTCTTCCTTATTTACCAATTTTCTTTTTAAGGAGAAAATGACAAGTTTTCAAAATACAGGGAACTTTAAAAAAATTCTATATAAGCTTTTGATAATACCCTAAGAGTTAATATATATTTGGCTTAATGACCTATGTTTTCCCTATTTGCAGTAATCCATAATCATCAAAGGTATTAAAATAATAACTGGGTTTCTGGGGCAAACTTGTGGACTGAGCACATGTGCATACCCCTGCTCCTGCCAGCGACCCCTTGAAATTACAGTAAAGGAACTAAAAAAAAAAAAGTCTAATCCCTCAACAATGAAGAGAACAGAAAGGAGGTCATCATCATAAAAGTAATTTCAATGAATTTTGGAAATCTGAAAGTGGATAGGTACACATTGCCTGGCAAAGGAGAGGAGAAGAAGTCACAGCCAAGGAGAGTTTTGAAGGGGTAGAGGACAGAGGGACAGAGGGAGCCCACCGACCAGGAAGAACCCCAAACATGAAGATGGCAAGGAGAATGGAATGGGGAGTGAGGGAGAGGGTGCAAACTGAGGTTTCCAAGTCTGTCTGTGAAGTGTCAGACAGCCAAAACACACACCTGACCCACCTCTCCACACCCAGACAGCTACCTCCCCACAAGGATGCATTCTCTCTAAAGAACAAGATCTCAAAAGTACTAATGCATCATTCATGCCCCAATGATTTTCCTCATTAATCCAGAAATGTAATTAGCCAATCTACAATCACTAGTTGTATTACAATTCTAGTTGTACTAGTTGTACCATTCCTAGTCCCACTTTAAATATAAATGGACAAATAGGATCACCAGACTTTGAGGGAAGCCCTAGAGCACCACAGAAAAAGGCCAAGAAAACAGATGAACCTGAAGGAAAAAGATAATTCAGGAAACTGGAGAAATTTTTTAAAAACACCAGCACACATTCCCCCCTCCCCCACCACCCTGCAACACACACAACTCTTCTCTAACTCATACCCTCAGAGAAACATAAAAATTATACGCTCAGACATCAAGAATGTGATGCTATGAAAAAGATTTTTAAAATAAGAGAGAGCTGGGGCACCTGGATGGCTCAGTCGCTGGGCATCTGCCTTCGGATCAGGTCATAATCCCAGGGTCCTGGGATCGAGGCCTGCATCGGGCTCCCTGCTTGGCAGGATGCCTGCTTCTCCCTCTCCCGCTCCCCTTGCTTGTGGTCCCTCTCTTGCTCTGTCTTTCTCTGTCAAATGAATAAATAAAATGTTTTTTTTTTTTAAAATGAGAGAGCTCTGGTGGTTAAATATAGGGCTACCAAAATAAAGAAATTTCAAAATGAATGAAAGGGAGGGCGCCTGGGTGGCTCAGTGGGTTAAGCCACTGCCTTCGGCTCAGGTCATGATCTCAGGGTCCTGGGATCGAGTCCCGCATCGGGCTCTCTGCTCAGCAGGGAGCCTGCTTCCCTCTCTCTCTCTCTCTGCCTGCCTCTCCATCTACTTGTGATCTCTCTCTGTCAAATAAATAAATAAAATCTTAAAAAAAAAAATCATCAGGGAAATCTCCTACAACCTGGAAAAAAAGACAAAAGATCCAAGAGTACACATATTAAATTAGTATGAACACAGAGCCCCTTCTAAGCAACATGACCCTGTTGGTTGCTTCTTGAGCAGCAGGCACTATCCATGCAAACTCTGCCCGTCCCTCCAGGGCTTTCTCCTTCATACCTGCCTGGCCAACATGCAGCCTCTGAATACTTTAAGAAATCAGTTACCACAACTTCTAAACTTAGGTTAACCTAAAGCTTACTTAATTCAGTTTCAAAGAGGACACCTAGACCAGACTGTCAGTGACAAACAGGACTCCCAAGTTGTAACTCCTTTATCTCAAACTCACTTCATCGTTCCTGAGCTAGCTTTCTGTGCACCCCAAGGAGATCCTCTCTCGCACTGCAGACATCATTCCTTTTCAAGTCATTTTCTGTTTGTTTTGTTTTTTGAAGATTTTATTTATTTGAGAGGGAGAAAGAGAGCGCCAGTGCCAGAGCAGGCAGACAGAGAGGAAGACTCCCCGCTGAGCAAGAAGCTGAAGGCTCAATCCCAGGACCCTGGGACTGTGACCTGAGCCAAAGGCAGACACTTAACCCACTGAGCCACCCAGGCGCCCGTTTGTTTCTTTTTAAGTTTAAAAGTTCCTTTGCGAGAGTCTGTTGGAGGTAAAACTTAGTTTTTGTTTGTCTGAAAATGTCACTGTTTTCATTTACCCTCATGCACCATTTTATTTACCCTCATTACTAAGGTACATTTTAGAAGAGCTTAATGTTCTAGGCTGGCAACACTTTCTCTCAGCACTTTTACGACACCATTCCAATGCCTTCTGGTTGCCAGCTGATGTAGACAAGTCCCCCTTCAGCCGAACGGTGCTCCTCAGAAGATAACGTGTTTCTCTCTGTTTGCTCTTTAGGCTCTCTTTTTGTCTTTGGTGTCTATTATACTACACATTGTCTGGATAAAGTGTTTTGTTTTTGTTTCTGTTTTTTTTTTTTTTAATTCTACTTGGGATTTGCTCTGATTCATAAGCCTAAAGATTCATGGTTTTCTGTATTTTTGGAAATTTTTGGTATTATTTCCTCAAATACTGCCTCTCCCTGGTTATCTCTATTATCTTCTTCTGCCTCTCCACATAAGCCAACATGTTACATCCTCTCACTCTGTTCTGTTTCTTTAGATTTGATTTTCATCTCTTTCTGAGCGGCAATCCGTGTAACTTCTTCAGCTTTATCCTCCAATTTACTAAATCTCTCTTCAGCTGTATCTAACCTGTTTAACCCATCCATTCAGGTTTGAATTTCACTGATGATATATTTCAGTTCTTTTTAAATTCTTCCTGGTTCTTTCTCCATAGTACTTTAGTTTTTACTTTTTTTCCATTTCACACTTTATTTCCTTAAATATTTTAAATCATTATTTTATATTCCAAAACTGATCCTTTTAAAATCTGAAATTCTACGCTAGCTCCACTGTTCTTTTCTTTTGTTCTCTTCTTAGTCATGGTTGTTTGTCCAAGTCTCACAGATACCTACTGTATAATGCAGCCATTCCCTTCCTGGCTAGTTCCCCAAAAGAAATGATAGCATATGTTCACACAAAGACTTGTTCACAGATGTTGAGAAGCTTAATCTGTAATAGCCCCAAAATGGAAACAACACAAATGCCCATCAATAGGTGAATATATAAACAAATTATAGTATATCCAGACAACTGAATAGGATGTATCAATAAAAATAAAACAGTGATATACATAACACAGATGACTCTCAAAATAATTATGTCAGACAAAAAAAAGTATGTAGCATATAACTATATTTTCTAGAATTTTAAATGAATAAAGATTAACTTATGTTGACAAAGAACAGGCAAATGGCTGACTGGGAATTGAGGGGGATGGAACAGGAAAGGATTTTAGAGGGTCATTCAGAAACTTTTAAGGATGACTGATATTTTCTTCAGACTTAATTGTGGTGAGGATTTCAGGGGTATATATATATATGTGTGTGTGTGTGAAAATTGATCAAATTATATACTTTAAATATGTGCAGTTTATTGTCTGTCAATTACATATCAATAACACAATCTGGGGGGAAGACAACCTCTTGGTTCCTAGAATTAGCAGACGGGAAGACAGCTGTAGCTGAAGGCTGCCCATCTTACTTTCAGCTCTTCCCTTACTGCTTAGGCCGCCCCTCCCTTCTTTCAAGTTCAGCTCTTCGTTAATAAGATGTCTGTTCCATTTTAGACATCATGTCTAGGTGGATTTTCAGGATAGCTCGTCTGTCATTTCACTTGCAGAAGTCTCCCCCATACCCATGTTTGAGGGTGATGCTAAGTGTCCCTGAAGTTCCATCGAGCCGTCCTCCTCCCGCAAACCCTTCAACAGAGACACCCCTCAAGCAAGCATACGGAGCTGGGTCACAGTCTAATCCCTCTGGACTTCGTATTTTCCTTTTCTCAGGCTTTCTCAGAACACTCCCTCTGCCCACAATCTGTGTGTCCTTCCTGTACCCTCAAAGGGTATATACTTGGGGTGGAGTTATAGCTGGGGAGGGGTGAAATTCTACCTCATTACAGGCCTCTTCATACACCCAGACACTCTCTCTTCTCATCTTCTCCTGCTGAATACAGCTCTCCTATTTCTTCTTGACCAGCCACCCTAGTGAGGCGCAGTCTCTCCTCTGAGCCCCTGTAATTCTTCTTACATACATTATTAATGTGAACAAAATAATGCTTAGCATTTGGATTAAATGAGCGTTTCATCTTATCTATTTGATTCCTGAAAACCAGGACCATCTGAATCTCCCATGGTGCTAGCACAGTTCCTTGTACCTGTGTGGACCACAGTAAACGTCTGGTGCATGAATCAGTGAACATACGCAGGAGGGAAAATTCTTCAGGGAAGTCAGTGCAATGGGGGCAATCTCCTCTCCCTCCCAAAGGCACATGAGGGCCAACCAGCCTGAGATTCTGGTGTAAATAACCTAAACCCAGCCAGTGACAGCAATGATGCTCAGAAGTATCCATTGCAGATCTATAAGGCAGACACACTCTGCTTTAAGAGAATCACAACTAAAATGTTAAAACTGTACTCCCTGCAGTAATTAAATTACCAGGTAAACATTTTTTACATGCCAACTTCTGAAGGAGAAATACTTATGATGTTCTATTTACAGACGTATTCCTTTTCCCGTTAAGCACACAAGCTTCTGAGTGAAGGTATCTGAAAATTTTTTAGAGTACAGTACCAATAAATGTACAATAAGTGTCACAGTGTTTAAGAAAGAACAAACGTTCCCACATTCTCACATCTTTATAACTTATTGGGCCAATGAAATGACAGGACTCTATTTCCCTGTTCGTCCCCCAAAACTCCAAGCACAAACGTACAGAACAAAATTGGCACTTCAGCTGCCTCTACTCAAATCCATGCCTAAAACTCAGTGTTGACCCATAACTTTTCGTTTCATTTTGTTTTGTTTCGTTTTTTTAAGGGAATGCCACCCTGTGGTGAACGGTTTTAGTACACCTTCAACACGGCCACCAAAAGAACTATGTTCTACTTAAAAACAAGGGAAAGAAACAAATTACCCAGGCCCAATACAAAATAGAGCCACATTTTATAGGAGATTTTTACAACAGATTACTTTTGCAATGAGCAAACTTTAGAGTTAAAATATTAGAGTTCAGATATTATCTGTTCTCTTCAGCAGGATTCAAATTATAATCCATCCTCATTTCCTGCTAGTGAGACTCAGAAAGAGGCAATCACCCAAGGTTCCAAAGCCTTTAACAAGGGCAGGGGGTAGGTAGAGAAGTGGCATTGCAGGGGTCTACTACCCTGGTCGCCCACCCATCCGTACCGGCCCACAGCACCTCTCTTGTACAAGAAATGAAAATGATTTCCTAACTTGAAATTCGCTATGTCTTTCACGAACACATATATAAAGCACTTACCACGGGCCTGCTACTGTTCGAAGCATCAGTATTTGTAAAGCAATATGTAGTACAGTGGCAGACACACCGTAAGCACTCTATGTGACCCATAAAATTCAAAGTAGCCAAATAATTTCTATTTTAGACAGCTCTTCTCATATGAGGATTTTGGGGAAAAAAAAACAGCCTATATTATAAATCTCAATAATCTTATAGGGTTAAGGGAAAAAAAGAGGCAAAACTGGTAGAAATGAAAACAACAGCAAAGCCAGAGGTCTGTTTGTGTTCTAAAAGCCTGGAGCACTATTCGGTGGGTGACTAGATAAACAAACTGTGGTATATCCATACAAGGGGATACTGCTCAGGGACAGAAAGGGAGGAACTACCCATAGTGAGCCAAGAACTGGGATGGCTCTCAATGTGCCATGCTAAGTGAAAGAAGCCAGACTCCAAAGACCATATGTTGTGTGACTCCATTCATACAACATTCTGGGAAAAGCAAAACTGTCAAGACTGAAAACAGCTCAGTGGTTGCCAGGAGCTGGGCTGGGGGAAGGGATGATGGCAAAGGGGCAGCACAGGAGAATTCTGGAGGTGATGACACTGTTCTCTATCTTAAATGTGACGGTCATTTTACAACTGGATGCACTTGTCGAAGTTCGCACAAGTGTAGGGTAAAGAGAGTTTTATACTCCATAGAAATTATACCTCAATAAACTTGACTAAAAATATAGTAATAAAAAATACAATAAAAGTCCAGAGCCATGTTTGGCCTTCCAAATTAAAGATCTGTTATGTTTTCAGAAGCTAAAGAAGTCCCATTCAAAGTTAAAAACTGATTCTACTTTTTCTCTACAACCAATCTACTCAACTTAGATGTCCGGCCTTTATCATAACTGCCCTTTATAATATTTACAATTCACCGAGTGCTGACTGTGTAACAAGCACTATTCTGTCATTTTGAGTTTAGTATTTAATTTTCTATCTCAATTATAGGTATATGTAAAATAAAGAGTGGAGAATGCCCCCTCACCTCTCCACACCATACTCCCCTGTCCATTCCCTACCCAGAGATAACTACTATCAACAAATCTTCTTCTCCATGCCTACAGACCCACAATTTTCTCTTGACATTTTGAACAGGTTCCATATCAATCCACGTAAAGCTACCTCAATCTCAACAGCTACACAGTGCTATACCACACCATGGCCATCATATATTTTGCCATTCCCAGAGGCCCTCTTAGCACAGTGGGCAGCGCGTCAGTCTCATATTTTCCCATTCCCTCTTAACAGGAATCCCTCTTAGGCTATTTCCAAAGCCAATGCCAATCTAATGCCTATCCCTCTTAGGCTATTTCCAATTGTTCTTTTTTTTTTTAAAAGATTTTATTTATTTATTTATTTGACAGAGATTACAAGTAGGCAGGGAGGCAGGCAGAGAGAAGGGGGAGAAGCAGGCTCCCTGCCGAGCAGAGAGCGTGATATGGGGCACGATCCCAGGCCTGGGATCACGACCTGAGCCGAAAGCAGAGGCTTTGACCCACTGAGCCCCACAGGTGCCCTATTTCCAACTGTTCTAAGTTAGGTTCCTCACAGACATTCTAACTGAATTCTCCCGATGACCCTATAGGGTGGGCCTATTACAGATTTAGTCCCCTAAGGCTTGAAAAGCTGCACTCATTCCTTTCTTCAACAAACAGGACTCCAAGCCAGGAACACAACGCCCACGGTCAGATGGTCTCGGCCGTCCTGTAACTCACTAACTTTCTTCTCTGTTCCCTGTGAGGAGCAACAACCCCCCTGACCAGCGCAAGTCAGGCCTGACACACGGACGGCTCTCTCAGTCCAGGTGGGGCACGCTGGTCACGGGCTGAAAGCTACCTGCTCCTGCTGCTTGGTGCTGCCTCTCCTCCATCCCCAGTAGACTGAGGACACACAGCGACAGTCATCACTGGCTCTATCCTAGGGAGGCTCTGCTCTCGCCAACGGAAGTCCTCTACAACTCCCCAATGCTGCTAAATGCCCATTCACACCAAGCTTCCCCCTGGCGTGTGTACATACTCTGCACAGTGCCAATTACTTTACATGCCCACAAATGTAGCAACCAAGTAAATCCTGCCACCAACCAATCTTTCTATCGAGAAGGACAAAGAAAAAGAAGAGGCTGCGAGCTCTAACGCTTGCAGGGGCCGACAGCTGTCCCTGGGAATGGAGTGCATAGGAAGCCTCTCCCATATTAAGAAATACGGCTTTAAAAGAGCAGCAGACTGTCAGCTCTGGCAGAGGTGCCATGGGAAAATGCAGGGTTTGGGGAAGTAAAATCTCCTCATAAGAAAAATTATTATGGAAATTTCAAACTATAGCTCAAAGTAGACAGAATGGTTTAAGAACCCCCATGCACCCCCATCTACCCACGTATGGCCCCACCTGGCAGCAACAAGTCCCGACCCACAGCTGACTGGCTTTCATTCAATGACACCCCCCATTCCTCCTGCTCAGGTTGTTTTAAAGCAAATATCTGTTATTACATGATTTCATTCATAAATATTTTCATATGTCTCTAAAAAGCAAAGACTGATTTCTTTAAAAGTTTTATTTATTTATTTGAGAGAGAGAGAGAGAGAGAATGCACATGCATGAGTGAGGGAAGGGGTAGAGAGAGAGGGAGAGAAAGAATCCCAAGCAGACTCTGTGCTGAGAGCAGAGCCTACCACAGAGCTCGAGGCAAGGGTTCAATCCCACCACCCAGAGACCATGACCTGGAGACCACGACCTGAGCAGAAATCAAGAGTCTGATGCTTAACTGACTGAGTCACCCAGCCACCCCAAAGACTGATATTTAAATATAATGGTTCTTCTGGCTATCATCCCTAAAAATTAACAATAAATTTTTAATATCTTCCACCAGAGTTCAAATTTCCCCATTCAGCTCACAAATGGGTTCTCCCCAATTTATGCCCAACGTGGGGCTTGAACTTGCAATCCCAAGGTCAAGAGTCACATGCTCCACTGACTGAGCTAGCCAGGTGCCCCAGATCCCCCCCCACCCCAGTTTTATAGTTTTATAGTTTGCTTGAATTCAGTTCTTAATAAGCTCTACAGATTCCACTCAAGTTTTTTTTCTTTCAACGTTTCAAGGATGAAACGTTTAATTAATGACCTAATTAAAATAGGTAATTTGTTCTATGGAGTTCTCCTTAGTCTGAATTTTGATGACAGAGTTTAACATGTTAAGAGGTGTATTTTAATGTGTTTTTCTGTGTGAAAACTTTCTTTACTCAAATGCAAGTAGCTATTTCTGTTTAAAGGATATGCCCTATTTCTCCGGGTGCATGTGCGTGTGTTTGTGCCTGCACTTTTTTTTTTTTTAAAGATATTTCTTTATTTTAGAGAGAGAGAGGAGAGAGAGAGAGAGAGAACGCAAGCAGAAGGAGTGGCAGAGGACGCCTGGTGGCTCAGTTGGTTAAGCGGCTGCCTTCGGCTCAGGTCATGATCCCAGCGTCCTGGGATCGAGTCCCACATCGGGCTCCTTGCTTGGCAGGGAGCCTGCTTCTCCCTCTGCCTCTGCCTGTGCTTGCTCTCGCTTCTCTCTCTATGACAAATAAATAAATAAAATCTTTAAAAAAAAAAAAAAAAAAAAAAAAAGAAGGAGTGGCAGGCAGAGGGAGAGGAAGAAGCAGGCTTTCTGCCAAGTAGGGACTCTGGGATCATGACCTGAGCCGAAGGCAGACACTTAACTGACTGAGCCACCCAGGCACCCCATGCACGCACTTTCTTTCGAAGGGCTGTGCTATGGCTGGTTTGAGGAATCAAATGTGTTTCTTTCTCATACAACCTGCAGCTCTTCCAGAACTAAAACTTGGCATTCCCATAGGAAGCCAGACTCTCCAGGGCATTCTGAGGCCAGGTAAGCCTCTAGAAGAATGAGATCGCTAAGGGATGCTTCTAGTAGGAGCGCAAACAACTATACCAATAAATAAACGAGGGGATTTCAAATGGCGTGTGCGTTAAGTTGAGAGAGGAAAGACAGCTGGTCCTGGCATGGGTGGCCCGGACTGGGTCGGCAGGAAGCCTTTCCCAGCAGGTGCCACATTAGCCGGGCTGCAAAGGATCCAAAAAAGTCAGGCACCAGCAAATCTGGTGTAAGAGCACCCCTGTTGGGGGGGGGAAGGACAGAGCCTGGGGCAGGCACTCACAGGGAAAAGGACCCTTCTAAACAAAGCGGGTGAAAGGAAGGGAAATCCAAGACCCAAGCCCAGACGGGCCCAGAGGCTGTGGAGACGCATACCCTGCAGGGGACAGACAACCGGGCAGTGGAAAAATGTGATGGAAATGTCTCAGGAAAGGTCTCTGATGGCAGGAGAACAGACACAGATGGGGAATAAGACCAGGTCAGGAGACTGGGAAGTCTCTCAGTAGAGAGCCAGCAGCGGTGCCGGGCCAGGGTGGTGTGATTTCCTTGGGGATTCATTCTGGAGCGTTTGCTGCCACGCTGGATGTGGGCAGCAGGGGTAAGGGAGGAGTCAAGGATGAAACGTGGGGGTGGTGGGCCAGGGCACCTGGGGAGGTGATACCTTGGCCACAGATCACGGTGTCCTAAGTCACCAAAAAGAAAAAAAAAAAAAAAAGGACAGGGGGAGATTAAAAGGTACAAACTCCCAGCTGTAAAATAAGGAAGATTCGAGTTTGCAATATACAGCCTAGGCGATGATATGTAATGCTGTAATGTTACACATGACAACAATATCGTAATGATACCATAACGACTCTGCATAGTGACGGATGGCAGCTGGATCGATGGCAGTGATCACTTCATAATGTATGTAAATACTGAATCACTATGCTGTCCACCAGAAACTAACACTGTAACAAGCCACACTTCGAATAAAAATTTTTAAAAAGGACTGGAATGCGAAGACCAGGTCTGGTGAGAACCTTCTTAACGTGAAAGAAGTCCCTGAAAACACCTGTGCTGCTCCTCGGTCATCTTCACAATCACAGGGCACACTCTGCTCTGCACCCTGACGAACCACATCCAGCACCGCCCGGCCTGTGCGCCTATGCGGCTCTCCAATTTCCGGTCAGAGCCAACTCTGGAAGGGGCCTCCGCTCACTGCAGGTTTTCCGTTCTTTGCTCAGGGTCCTACTCAGAAGTTTGTCTGGGACCGTCGTTCCTCCCCCGAGCCAACAGGGGGCGTCTGTCCTGCACAGCCGGACCTACTTGCCACGCTGTGGTCATGTGGGTTGCTCTGTTATTCAGCATGACCATGAGCTAGCTGGAGGGGGCATCCAGGGAAGGCCAAGTGTGCTTGGTATGTGACTCCGGAATGTCCCAGACCACATTCTTCTGAGTGCACCAGCGCACGCCACGGCCCCAGGGCCCTCACAATGGCAAGCTCCCGGGCAGCAGTCTCTCCTGGCCCCTGAGAAACTTGTGGGTGAGGACCTGCGCCCACCTGACCTCCCTTCTGCCAAATACAATCTGCAGAATTCACCCAATTCTTTGCTTTATCTTCTGTCTCCTCAGAGAAGCACTTGAAAGGAGCCCAAACCCAGTATTTGTGACAGTTTCCTTACCTAATTCTGCTGGCGAACCACCAAGCCTACACGTACGACCGATTCATTTGGTCAGTGCCAGGATTGGGAAAACCTGCCAGGCTGTTATGCCCCATTAGATTTATGCAATTTTCCAAAACTTTCTGCATTCATTAAAGCATTAGAACTGTGGCATAAAGAAGAAAGCAAAAGGCTCCTGGGGTGCTTAGGAGAGATTAGAAGCACAGGGGCTAGCAGGTCAAATATGGCTCTGTGCCACCCAATGGCTTGGATTCCTCCCTTATCAGAAGAGAAATAAATACTCATCTGTTATTGTCAGCAGACAGGTAAACTGATCTACCAGATACACCTTCCAGAGAGACGTTCACAATACGTACCAAAGCTTTTAAAAGTATCTATTCTTTAGATGCAGAAATCCCACTTTCAGAAATTTATCCGGAGGAAATAAGAAGAACGTACAAAAATGAGTCATGAAAATTCTGGGGAGAAAAACTGTCAACATAGGTACTCAACAGCAGAGGATCAGGGGACTAAATCACGGCATGCCCGCATGTATCCTACGTATCTGCTTTCATCCGCCTGTATGTGCATACTACTCCCTCCTCCCACGAGAACTCCGCAGAGTAGGTGAGGAGCACGCAGGTACCCCCAGGCCACTGTAGCACTATCTGGTGTGTTCCACATCAAAGCCTCGCCTTGCGCCTCCAACACCACCACCCCCAGAAGTGGATAAGGGCTTTTCCTCACCTAAATAAATAATTTTTAAAATGGATAAATCATGTGAACACATAAATGGTTGCATATAATTTCAGGAAGGCCTATAAAGTACAAAGAGAAGCATATCCTTCATATTTAAGAATAAAAAATCACCTCGGCAAAAATTCTGAATATGGGTAAATCTGGCCTAAAGGAGAAGAGGTGGGGGAACTTTAGTCTTTGGAATGGCTGGTTAATGAGGCAGGCGCTGAGCATTCCACCAACTCTACCTGTATCCTCTGAAGCAATCAACTCAACCCAAACCCAAGGTATCAAGAAAACAAAACACAATATCTTGACCTTACATATAATAAACACAAGGAAATAACGTGCCACGAGCAACAGGAAATCTGTACAGAGATTTTGGATGCATCCATCAGAACAAGAATCTGATCTTGTGAAATAAGCTAAGTACACTGTCGAAACAAGAAGGCACAGTCCCCCTAAGGAAGAGGGGACCTTCAACTCAGCCTGTGAAAAGGTCAGCTACAGAGTTGGGTCTGACCTGGAAGACCCAGATGTATGTTTCCCTCCAGGAGGCAATAAAATAAAACAACTTGAAGAACTCTAGGGAAACGCGTGGTAAACAAAAACCTTACTTTGCAGGGTAGATAGACTCCAGAAAGCCTGGCTTGCAGGCTCCTCCTATTTTGTGCGGGTTTCTAGGTAAGCTCAGAGATCTACATTCCTAGAGAAGAAAAGCTCCCTAAAAGGCGCAGCAACGCCACATGCTGGCCTCTGCCCCGTGTGCAGCCCTCTCCCCCCTCCACTCAGCATCTTCGGGTGTGGAATGTTCTTCTGTCTCCAAAACCTGGTCCGGGGACAGTCTCCGCTTCAATGTGTCCTTCTCAGAGAAGGCTTTCCCTGTCCTCGCCCCGCCCCCATATGCTAGATTTGTCTTCCCCTTGCGCCGGCAGAAGAGGGCGCTGCAGTGGCAGTGACAAGACACAACCACTGCTCAGAATTCGAGCACTGACTGTGCCAAGACTTCTCTTCATTCACTTCCAGCGTGTTATTGCATTGAATCTTCACTATTCAAACCACGGATGCAGGTGCACCGTGATGCTCAGTTTACAGCCAGTGTCGTAGCCAGCCTCCCAGACGGTCCCCAGTGACTCCCACCTCACATGCTTCGTCCCCTCCCTCACTCAATAGGACGGACCTGTGTAACTAATAGGATACTGCAGAAATGACAGTGGGACTTCTGTAACTACGTGGTAATAAAAGACACTGTGAGCAGGCCGCCGTAGAAGCAGATCCTCCAGCCCCAGTCAAGCTGTCGGATGACAGAGTCCCAGCTGACATGGTAGTCCAAGCAGAGGCCACAGGCCAGAACCTCCCAGCTAATCCACTTCGGAACTCCTGCCCCTGAGACACTGTCGGGTAACACAGATATGTTGTTTTAAGTCACCCCATTTTGGGGTGGTTTGTCATACAGAAATAGATAACCAGTACTAATGGGAAAACAGGTTCAGAATGTAACCGGCTCACAGGTAGACAACTTGTAAGCGGTCCAACCAAATGTTTCAAGTCTTGCTAGTCTGACCCCAAAGCCTGCATTCTTAACCGACACCATGCAGCCTCCTCCACAAAACGATGAATACTTCAACAGACTTCACAGAGGTGAGAGCCATAACTGTCTTTTTGAATGCTGTAACCTTACCAAACACCAGAATAATACACCTAGCATATCACCAATATTTTGTTAAAAGAATAAACAAATGGAGTGACTGAAATGAAAAGAATCACAGAAATGGAAAGGCAATGGGGATTACAGGTGACACGTTCCATTCTATATCTTGCTAAATTAAAAAAATTTTGTACAATGTACATGTATTATGTGCTTCACCTCACCTGAATTCAGTTTGAACTGGGACCTGAAAGAAAAGAAAGCCAGTCATCCAAATGTCCCAGGCAGAGGAACTAGAACCTAGTGCAAAGGCCCTGTGGTTGAAACAGATCTGTCATGTTTAAGCAGAACATGGGCCTACGTGGCCGCGAGGGGGATGCTGGGACACAGGCCAGATCTCAGTGTGGCTTTCAGTTGAAGTGAAATGAGAAGCTACTAGAGGGCTTTAGCAGAGGAGCAATATGATCTCATTTGCGTTCCTGAAAGATTATTCAGGTTTATGTACGAAAAATAAGTTGTAAAACAGAGAGACTGAAAGCAAGAGCATCGGTAAGAATGCGATTGCACAACTCTGGGCAAAGGGATGGATTTGATGAGCCCGTTCCTGTAAAGCGCGTATTAGCACAATGCCCGGCACACTGTGAGCACCGAACGCCTGCGATCTCTTTGCGAGTGCTCAGTCTGAAAATCACTCTACACACACGCAATCACTATAAACTAGGAAGTGCACACACATGCCAACAACACGGAATTTTAAATTGCCATGTTCTATATTCAATGGTATGAAAAAATGCTTACAATACACTGGAAAGGTTTTTTTTTAAAGCAAACGAACAAAAACTGCATGCATTTTGGGACCCTCCTATGTAAGAGGGGTGTGGCTATAGGCCGAGAAATACATCTGGAAAGGTTTCCACAAAATAAACAGTGGTTATCTCCAGTGGTGGGATTATGGGTGGGTTTTGCTTTCTTTGTTAGCCCTTTCTACACTTCTGAATTTTTAAAATAATGAGCATTTCTTTTATAGAGATAAACAAAATCATTTTTGTTTGTAAAAAGAACAAAAACAAACACAAAACCATAAAAACCTTAACTCGTCCATATTAAAAAAAAAAAAAGGAAAAGAAAAAAAATTTGAAGGACTGACTGGACAGTCCACTAAATGAAGATCTGAGCCATTTCAGAGGACAGACCGTGCAAACTGGGGAAGTCTGATGACACGGTAGCAGCAAAATGGCAACACCGGTGAGGCGGCGCAAAGAGATGCTACTCTCCATGCTTGACCAAGGTGAACGGCTCCTTAGCTGTTAATGTCCAACAGTGACTTTTAAAAAAATAAAAGGGAGAGTTGATTAAAACAAAATATCCCACCATTTCTTGCTTTTGTTTTCCTGGTCCTAATAATGCATCAAAACAAAGACCTTTCCCTCCAAACGGAAACGGAGAAGGCTGTGAAGGGCTTCAGGGCCGGGAAGGGCGGCAGGTGGAAAAAAGGGAGAAGCCACTTTTCCCTCCAGAAGCCAACATGAATCAGATGTGCACCATATGTCTAAGACCAAATAGTCATAAGAAAGAGGAAAAAATTAATTTAGCCACCAAAAAATTTAGAAGTGTGATTTCCTTCCTTAAAAAAATAGAGAACCTGTAAAAGACAGCATCCTAAGGCTTAAGCATTTTAAACCTTAGTATCCTAAGGTTTAATATTTTCAGGTCTTCTTACCAGGATAAGTTATGCAGCCAGTTGGAAAAGATCAGAATATTTCCTGCTTTCAAGAACCCCTGACATTTGGGAGACTTGGAAGGGTCTACCCTAAGAGAACAGAAAGAAATCCAGGAACAACAGACCTCTTGTTACCAGCCGGTAGCTTCTACTACCAACCCAAGAGGAACAGGAATCCTAATTGATAACAGTGTTCCAGCTCTTCCCAATGTAAATCCCCCCACTGAGGACTGATTTTAAGGAGGGGGAAGAGACCAAACACAGCTACTGTTGTTTATCCTTGATACAGCAGAATGACCTCCCACAGCACCAGGGTCTGCAGGCCAGAGAGTGGCAAAGTTAACCCCACTTGGTCCAGGATCCAAGCATAAAGTAACCGCATTTCAACCCAGTTATGGCAACGAAACAAAGCAACCGCACGGGGCTTGGAGGTGAGGCTTCCGAGTCTGTGACAGGAGCTGGGCCTACCCCCTCACCCCGCTGGCTCCACCACTGAGACGAACCCTAAGGGGCTTCAACGGGGGAGAGTTCCAGACGTGTAATGTGCGCTCAACACTTACTCCAACCGTGGTGAGAGCCTGGGAAAACTCAGCCCCAGCTCCATGTGAACCTACAACCTGTTGCCCCCAGGCCTCCACCGCCCTGGGGAACCTCTGGAAGGCATTATCAGGCCTCCCTCAACTGCCATAGATGAGACAGTGTCCCCTCTTAGTAACTCTTGAAATGCAATGAGATAGGTGAGATCTAGGCTTTAAAAAAAATAACTAGATCTGATAGCCAGTGAACACACAGTCTGAGCTCCAGCCCAGATCTGTCTGACTCCTGGGCCCAAACTCTCAGCCACTGTGCAAGCGGGACAGAAATACCGCGTCAAGTAGCCAGCAGAGCGCATGGCTCAGGCAAGCACCCAACTGAGGTTGGCCAATCGTCTAAGTAATAGTAACGACATCCCTGAAGGAAGGTATAAGGGGCCCATTTCACAGGTAGGGGACCTGAGGTAAAACTCCCAGGAGGAAAAGAGACAGTGCTTGGGGTTCCCCAGAGGCACCATGGCTTCTCAGCTTTCTTAAAATCCTCACCGAACTCCTCTAGTTTTTAAATATCAACTTTAGATTCTCAACAGGAAAATGGGGCCTACAAACTTCTCACCATCTGGCCTTCTCCTGCAGGAGTCGACGAGCCCTTCCCAAGTGGGCTGATCTCAGAGCCTGCCTTAGAACAACCTGTTCTCACTGAGCTCTGAACATGTGTTCTAGCTGGCCTGACTTTCTTCATTTACAAAGCAAGCTTCTGAAAAAGCCCCAAGTGGCCCTTTTTGAAACTGAGCCCCCCTTTCCATTCAGCTTTCGGTGGGCTGCCCTGGGACAGGACTGTATCACGAGGGTGGCGGACAGCACTGAGGGGAGCCCAGCTCTGCCCAGGCCCAGAGCCTGGGGGATTCCAAATGCCCAAATTCCACAACCATGAGCGCAAGGCAAGAAAGAGATTTGTTTTCATTTCATTTTAACATTTAAACATTTTAAAACACTTAAAGCATTTTAAAAATATTTAAAACATCCCCAGACACACACACCTCAAAACCACCTTACGGTGCAGTCAAAGGGGCCTCAGATCCGCTCTCGCACATTAGAGCGCGGAAGCCGAAGCTGACACTGCAAAGGCCCCAGGGGGTGGGGTGGGGGGCAGGCCCCACGCATACAGAAGTTTCTTTTACTTCTGGAAGATAATTAGGCGAGTAGCAACAACAGAAACACCAGAAACAGTCCCTTCCCGCTGAGCTCCCGCAAGCCCTAAGTTCTTCTCAAAGCAAAACGCTCTGGGGTTGCCCAAGACACGGTCCAGATAATCCCAAAGGTGAACAGAACATAGAGTAAAATGTATGTCAACGGCTTGAAAGGGAAAACTTCTTACAGCAATGCCGAAATATAGCTGAAAAAGGCACCAAAACTTTGTTGTGTTTCAAGATGTAAAATGTTTCAAGTTGGGAAGAAGTAAGTGACCCACGGAATTTGCCAATTCGAAATCTGAAGATTGCTGTACTCATGAGTGGGAGATGTGAGGAAAAGTCCTATCTGTCATTTGACCAAATAATGAAAATATCCACCCAAACGCAGAAAAGCCCAAGAAGCGGCTCTCTCCAGAAGAAATGAATGGGAGAGCTTCAGTGCTAAGCTGGTTTGTCAAAAGTCAAGGAGAGGGACGCCTGGGTGGCTCAGTTGGTTAAGCGGCTGCCTTTGGCTCAAGTCATGATCCCAGCGTCCTGGGATCGAGTCCCACATCGGGCTCCTTGCTCCACAGGGAGCCTGCTTCTCCCTCTGCCTCTGCCTGCCACTCTGTCTGCCTGTGCTTGCTCTCGCTCGCTCTCTCTCTGACAAATAAATAAATAAAAATCTAAAAAAAAAAAAAAAAAAGTCAAGGAGAAAAGGATGTGAACAAACACCCCCTGCCCCAGTCTGCTGCTTTCCTAAATGAGGATAAATGTGAAGCAGGCTACGGCAGGAAACAACATATACTTGTGGATCTTTGCATTCAGAATCCCACTCCTCTTTATAAGAAAAGTCGTTGCTGCCCCTTTTCTCACAGAGAAGTGATTCCTTTGAAAACCCACACGACTTACAGAATGGGAGACAACGATGCTTACGAGTTGTTTTTTAATAAATGAGAAATGTAATCAGCTCTTTTCTGCTTTGACAAAAACTTGCCCTGATACTAAAGACTATTCTTTCTGTACAATGAAGCTCCTGAAAGGCGCAGGTCCAGGGGAGTGTCCTCGTCGTCCTCTGTCACCAGCCTGGCAGCCAGAGCAGACTGCACAGACGGCAGGTCACAGAGCAGACCCTGGGAGCCCGGGCAGGCAAGCCCGGGTCGCTCTTGCGGCTGTTCCCGCACACACCACTTATTCCACAAGCCCCACAAGCCTGGGAAAAGGAGCTTCGGGGCCAGAAGCAACATCTTAAGAAAACAGACCTTTGGTTTTTCCAAGTCGGAAAAAAGGGAGGACTGGTCCAGAGGGTCTCCTTACTGACCCACTATTACAGCTAACGCACCGAACGCACCTGCCGAGGGAGCGGGAGACCATGTGAAAGGATGCGCCATCCTCAACCCACAGGAAGCAAGTCCTACCAGGCAGTTGTTCTAATCATTACAGTTGATTCTCTCCAGAGACCCACAGTGCCGAGCCACGTTGAGAACCACAAATGACTTATAAGTAAGTGACGAGTGAATGACACACAGGGACAAACCACTGTGGTGAAGAGCGGATGGAGACTGTTAGCCCAATCACATTACTGAAGCATGTCCAGAACCAAAAGCCTCATGTTCTTCTGCTTAAGTAAGAACTAAAAGGAACCACCCATTTCTGGGACTGTCACTCCTATTTCTGGCCACCAGACTGAAGTCCATGGGATCACCTTTGTCTCTTCCCCCTTCTACCTACCTGACCAGTCCAGTCAGCCCCACGACCACGACGGCTCTCAGTGTCAGCCCCCTCTCTTCAGGCTCTCCTGACCTCCTATTTATGTGTCCTCCTTTCCATGCTCAAGCTAAACTCAGGTTTCAGATTAATTTTCTAAATCACGGCTATGACCTTTTAATAAGTTCCTTCAACAAATATTTATTGAACAACTACTATGTGCCAAGCATTACTCTAAGTACTGGAGATACTTTCATGGTGCTAATATCCTACTGGGAACTATCTGTAATTCTGACTGCCCACCAAATATTTCCAAAATCTTTGGCTTAGCACTCAAGGTCACCTCTGAAGTTACATAACTTGCCTGCCTTAATCCACATACTCCCCTGAATATTCCAGCCAAACTACTCCTAATACACTCTGCCCTTCCCCGCCAGATGATACCCTCCCTCTCCGACTAGAAAAGTCTCCCTGGGATCACCAAAGTGCGTTTACTAAACATACTCAGAGAGGAAAATGCCCGAGAGTGTTCCCAGAGTCCCACAATGTTTGGATAGTCCTGATCTCTTCTTACCTCCTCTTGCATATCCCCAGGGATACGCACTGCCTTCCAAGGCACCCATGCTAATGCTTGACTGCTCTCACTGTTTGGAAGCTCTCTCCACAATGAGCCCGAACACCCCTCATTTTGTGACTACTATCCACTACTCCTAACTCTGCCTTCCAAAGCAGCACAAGGTGAAACCCACTTCCTTTTACATGATGGTCCTTTAGATATTTTCAGGTGACTAACATGTCCTCCCAGAGTTTCCTCTCCTCCAAGCTAAAAAACTGCTTTACTTTACTTTTACTTGCCCAATTCCTTTAACCATTCAGTTTTCATTCGTTCATTTAATAAACATTTACTGAACACCTACTATGGGACAAGCACTACAAACTAATCTCTGCTCTGAAGATGTGTAAGGGGGAGTGACAGAGAAGCAACGATCGAACGGTGTGAGAAATCCCATCGGGCTACACAGGATGCAGTGGGCACAAAGGAAACGATACCTAAGTATACTGAGACACCAGAGAGAGGAGTCACCAGATGGGACCCTCAACAGAGGCAGTAACAGGCTGTAATTTTTGGGTTGGCCACCTTCTTCCGAGTGAACAAATGAATGCAAGAATGCATGAATGCACCTACCCGTTACTGGCTGTTACTCAGGGCTGGGCAATATACTAGGCACTATGACACAGGCTTCGATACCACACCCTCACAACAACCGTAGGAGAGAGGTCCTAATATCCCCATTTTCCCCCATTGATTTATGAGAGAGAGAGAGAAAGCATGAGCAAGACGGGCAATGGGAGAGGGACAGAGAATCTCAAGCAGACTCTGAGCTGAGCGTGGCCCCTGACATGGTATTCAATCTCGCCACCCTGAGATCACAACCTGAGCCAAAGAGTCAGGTGCTTAACTGAATATGTCACCCAGGTGCCCCCTAATGTCCCTATTTTGAGGAGGAGGAAATTAAGACTTAGAGAAGAGAAGTGACAGGTGCACACCAATGGAGGTCTCATACCAGGTAAGTAGCAGAGACGGGATTCAAACTTAGGTTGCCTGATTTCAGTATCTGCGTGCTTAATCACTGCCTGGCCTACAGGAGCTTACCCTTTGTTTGGCCGTCATCGTCTTTGAGAATCTCATGAAAGCCTAGGCTCCAAGCAATGAAAAATGTTCTTATGCACATTCACAAGAGTACACATAAAATCCCAGGGGTCAGAGACTTCGTAATTCTATGCACACATCTTAATACTCAGGGTGGGAACCTGGGGCCAGTAGAGTGAACTGATGCTCCGGACCCACTTCTTTCTCCCCGTCACGTTCCGTCACATAGCAGCGCAGAGGCTGGAGAGCTAAAAACAACGTGTCTCTCTCACTTCTCTGTAGCTAGGGCTGGAGTATGATTTCTGTTTCACCAATCAGATAACCATCACAGGAGATCCGGAGAGCAGATGCAGGGCCAAGCACACTCCTGCCGCTTCCACTGATGCTGGGGCAAGCCCAGCTCTGGAAGCATTTGGTTTTCTGGGGAGGAACTGGGGGTCCCACGTCCAGGCATTAGCTTCACAGGTGTGGAGCTGATCTGCTCTGGAGCCAGAGGCATAATGTCCTTGATTGTAGGGGTGGTTCTGGAGCTGGCAGCTCTCCAAGGACCAAAGAGGCTATAGCTGCCTCAGTGGCCCAAGTCTGTGCATTCTGTGACTTTACCAAGCTCAACCTACAACCTGCTTTTTCAGCTTTCCCAATAATTCTTTTAGATATAAATACCTTGTAATACAGCCCTCACCCAATAAAATGAGCTATTGTGGGTTCTCGTCTCTGTAACTGAATCCAGACCAGCAGGAAAATCCCTGTTCTAGATTTTTTAATAAGTAGCTGTTGTACTGCATTACAAATCCCAAGATATAGGTTCTGGTCTCCACCTTCAACTTTATTAATGTTTCAAAAAAAAAAAAAAAAAGCCCACGATCCACCATCAAGCTGTAATTTAAGACTAAAGGGTTCCCAAACTCAAAGCTCCAAAGTTAACTAATTTGGGGAAGAACTGGTTGTCCCTTTGGGGGCTCAAGGGGCAGTTGTACGTAACGGGTTAGAGACACAGTATTGAATATTACACAGCTGCTCTTCCAGGTGTCTATCTCCGGCTGACGTTACTATTGCTCACGAACAACTGGAAACCCTTCCCTTTCCTGAACAAACAGAAGAGATTTCATAGGCCTCTAGCCATGAGGTGAGACCTTGTACCTAGATCTGCACGTGGGGTGTAACCAGAGGCGATCACGTACCCCTTCTGGCCGGAGAACTCACAGTTCTTGTTGCTCACTTGCATTATCTCAATATCCAGGATGCTGCACTTTCTAGTTATAAAGGCACAAGACGCTGGGGCCACAACCGTCTGGGTCCCCCACAAAGTATGTGGGGCAAAGCAACGCTCAACCACACTCACAAGAGATAACCCTCCTGGGTTAAGCAACTGGGATCTGACAATCATGTTTATTACCATAGCAAAGCCTAGCTTTGCCAGCCTAACCCACCACTCTGAGAAACTTCCAAAGCCCTGCACAAGCAGATGTGCAGACAGATGTTCACTGCACCACTTTTGTCATTGTGGAAAAGGTGGAAACAACCTTATTGGCATAAATGGGAGAAGGGATAAACTATGCCATAATCCTATTACAGAATACTATACAGCAGGTAAAATGAGGACCTAGATCTACATGCATCAACACAGATAAATCTTAAGTACAATGTAGAATTAAAAAAATCAAGTTTCAAACGAATGTGTACAGAATGACACCACATATATATTCTTAAACATTATGTGACTGGGTTTTGCATGTTTCTAAACATATTTCATCAAAGGATAAAACCTCTTTCCTAGTCTAAGACATTCCCACCAATCACCCCAGTCCCACCAACAGAGTAGCTTAAAGAGGTACACGTTATAGGCAGGAGTTTTTCCCTTCTTTAATCTACCCCTACTCTTCAACTGCCAAAACCCAGAAGAAATTAAGTTGAAAAGTCAGTAACGAAAAAGCCTGTGCTTGCCAAACTGTAAGTATTCGATTTTACTTGGCAATGTTTTTTTAAGCAAGTGAAAAAATTCCCCACAAGCTTTAGCATTCAAAGAGAGATCTGGTATCTCCAATCAGGAAGACAAGTGAATGATTTCATGAAATCATAATGATAATCATGTACATTTATGAAGAATTTTACAGTTTCCTATGCTCGTTCACAGATCAGCTTATTGCGGTCTTCCACCATCCTGGGAAGGACCAGAGCATACCATCGGCGCCATCTAAGAGATGGAGAAACCAGGTCTATCCTGTCAGCTAAGTGCCTGCTCCAAGATCACATGGCTGGAAGTATCAGCACCAGAGCTAGAAACAAATATTTATGGCCAGCAAATGTTGGATCAAGTCGACAAGCTCAAAGCTCATGCTGCTAACAGCAACTTCACACACCATAACTAAAGCCCTACGATCTTCGGAGGGAGTGGACTCTCATAGGTGAGCAAGGAAATGCCATGCAATCCTGTTTTCTGAGCCACGACTATTTTAAATCATGGGCTTATCAATTTCCAGAGACTGAGACTAGGTACTATTTATTTATATTTAACTGCAAATGTCCTATTTTTTTACAGGAAAGGGATGGTTTTATTTTTTTTATTGCTTTTAATTCCAGTGTAGTTAACATACAGTTTCGTACTAGTTTCAGGTGTACAATATAGTGATTCAGCACTGCCATACCTCACCCAATACCCAAATATCGTAGTAAAAGCAGCACAATTAGAATAACAAAACACTCCAGGGTGCCTGGGTGGCTCTGCTAGTTAAGTGTCTGGCTCTTCATCTGGACTCAGGTCTCAACCTCAGGGTCCTGAGTTCAAAATAATAAAATAAAAACTAACAAATAATACTCTAAAAAGATGTCATGTATTTTGCATCAGTTCGTTTTATTCTATTCTGTCATGCCTTTCTGAACTGAGGTTTTAATTTCTTTTTGAAGATTTTATTTATCTGACAGAGAGAGACAGCAAGAGAAGGAACACAAGCAGAGGGAGTGGCAGAAGGAGAAGCAGGTTTCCCACTGAACAGGGAGCCCAAGACTGGGCTCGATCTCAGGACTGGGATCACGACCTGAGCTGAAGGCAGACGCCCAACGACTGAGCCACCCAGGCGCCCCTGAACTGAGGCTTTTAATTCTCAGATAATGGACACCAGCATTCATTTACTCCCCCTCCTAACTCTGTAAGAACTCACGCAATAGAAGCTATGGTGTTGTGTTGGACTTAGTCAAGGACCAAAAGAGAATTTAGTGCAACTTATTATTACAAACCATAGCTTCGAAAGAAAGTGAATGGTTAGTGTTTGAACTCTAGTCTAGAAGATGGTCATGTCCCGAAGAGTGGTGTCTAGCCAGGCGGGATCAGTGTGAATTGCCACCAGACGGCAGCAGAAAGACGAGCCAGCATCGCGCCTGGGGTCATGGTGGTGAGGTGGCTGGTTAAAGATTGGTCATTAAAAAAGAACAATTTGGCAGATAATCAGCATGATTTCGATTTTTTTATTATTCATTATAGTCACCTCCTAAATTAGAATCAAGCACATGATCAGCTCAGACAAAACTTTGTAAGAAAATTTAATGGGCGGAGCAACTGAAAGGAAACAGATTGTACTGTGTCCCCGCGCTCTCCCACAGACTCGCTGCTCAGCAAGCTTCTGCCGCGAAGACAGAGATGTTGTTCCTTTCCTTAGCTATTTCCTCTTCATACTTATTAAGGCAGTAAAAAGGGAAAATTAAAAAGTATGCAGTTTTCACATGAAAAGATGCTCAACATCATTAGCTATCAGGGAAATGTAAATCAAAACCACAGTGATGGGGCGCCTGGGTGGCTCAGTGGGTTAAGCCGCTGCCTTCGGCTCAGGTCATGATCTCAGGGTCCTGGGATCGAGTCCCGCATCGGGTTCTCTGCTCGGCAGGGAGCCTGCTTCCCTCTCTCTCTCTCTGCCTGCCTCTCCATCTACTTGTGATTTCTCTCTGTCAAATAAATACATAAAATCTTTAAAAAACAAAACAAAACAAACAAACCATAGTGAGTACCCTCCAGAATGGCTACCAAGCTCTAGCGAGGAAGCCAGGAATTGCAGCATGTGAGAGTGCTGTAGAGATACAAAATAAGAGCTACTCTGTGGAAGAGTTTGGCAGTTTCTAATAAAATTAAATATACACTAATCATATGACCCAGTAACACCCACGTGTAGGTCTTCACGGGAGAGTGGTAGGCTGAGAAAAAGGCCCTGGAAGAGACACACACAGCCTACTCCTGGGAACCTGTGTTACCTTCCATGGCCAAAAAAAGGAGTCTTTGAAGATGGATTAAGTTAAGGATCTTGGGATGGGGGGGATTATCCTGATGGGTCCTAAATGTAATCAGAAGCATCCTTCTAAAGGGGGGGCAAGGGAGATCTGACTGTAAAACAGGAGGAGAGTAACAATGGAGGTGAGGGCCTGGAGGAATGTGAGAAGGGGGCCACCGTCCAAGGAATGCTAGTGGCCTCCAGAAGCTGGAGGAAGGGGTTCTTCCCTGGGGCTGCTAGAGCTAATGAGATCCTACTGATACCATGACTTCATCCAAGTGATACCAATTTCAGATTTCTGGCTTCCAGAACAGTGGAAAAGAAATCTCTGCTATTTTAAGTACCCCAGTGTGTGGTAATTTGTTACAGCAGCCCTAAAAACTAATATGTTAAGTACACTGAAAATGCATGTGCCTACAAAAACCATACACAAAGTTTTTAACAACTCTATTCATTGTCATCAATAACTGGAAACAACCCAATGTCCCTCAACAGATGACTGAATGCACAAATTACGGTACATCCATACCCACACGATGGACTACTACTCAGCAATGAGTATCTGGGAAACAGAAGCAAAAATGAATTACTGGGATTCCATCAAGATAAAAAGCTTCTGCACAGAGAAGGAAACAATCAACAAAAGCAAAAGGCAGCCTATGGAATGGGAGAATATATTTCTAAATGACATATCTGATAAAGAGTTAGTATCTAAATACTAACTGCCCAGTTAAAAAATGGGCAGAAGACATAAACAGACATTTTTCCAAGGAAGAAATCAGACGGCTAACAGACGCGTGAAAAGATGCTCAAAATCACTCACTGTCAGGGAAATACAAATCAAAAGCACAAGGAGATACCATGTCACGCCTGACATAATGGCTAAAATCAACAACATAGGAAACAACAGGTGTCGGTGAGGATGCAGAGAAAGGGGAACCCTCTAGCACTGTTGGTGGGAATGTAAATTGGTGCAGCCATTCTGGAAAACAGTATGGAGGTTCCTCAAGAAGTTAAAAATAGAGCTACCCTACCATCCAGCAATTGCACTTCTGGGTGTTTACCCAAAGGATACAAAAATACAGATTCATGGGGTGCCTGGGTGGCTCAGTGGGTTAGGCCTCTGCCTTCAGCTTGGGTCATGGTCTCGGGGTCCTGGGATTGAGCCCCGCATCAGGCTCTTTGCTCAGCAGGGAGCCTGCTTCCCCTCGACTCTCTGCCTGCCTCTCTGCCTACTTGTGATCTCTGTCAAGTGAATAGATAGAACCTTTGAAAAAAAAAAATACAGATTCAAAGGGATACATGCACCCCGATGTTTGTAAGCATTATCAACAACAGCCAAACTATGGAAAGAGCTCAAATATCCATTGACTGATGAATGGATAAAGAAGATATTGGGGGGGGGGAGTCTGTATACACACACACACACACACACACAATGGAATATTACCCAGCCATCAAAAAATGCAATCTTGCCATTTGCAGCAACATGGATAGAGCTCGCAGTATATTATGCTAAGCAAAATTACTCAAGAGAAAGACAAATACCATATGATCTCACTCATGTGGAATTTAAGAGACAAAATGGATGAACATATGGGAGGGGGGAAAAGAGAGAGGGAGGGAAACAAATCATGATTCTTTTTTTTTTTTTTAAAGATTTTTATTTATTTATTTGATAGAGAGAGATCACAAGTAGGCAGAGAGGCAGGCAGAGAGAGAAGGGGAAGCAGGCTCCCCACTGAGCGGAGAGCCCGATGTGGGGCTCGATCCCAGGACCCTGAGATCATGACCTGAGCCAAAGGCAGAGGCTTAAACCACTGAACCACCCAGGCGCCCCAACAAATCATGATTCTTAACTGCAGAGAACAAACTAGTGTTGACGGAAGGAGGTGGTGGGAGGTGGAGGATGGGCTAATGGGTGCTGGGCGTTAAGGAGGACACTTGCTATACGAGCACTGCATGTTGTAAGGCATGAATCACTGAATTCTACTCCAGAAACCAATACTGCACTGTATGTGAACTAACTAAAATTTAAATAATAAATAAATAAATAAGAATATTAAATCTTTAACTCCAAAAAAGAAAGAAAAGGAACAAGCTATTGTTATATGCAACACCTGGATGGATTTCAGGTGTTAGGTGTTAGGCTCAGTGAAAGAAGCCAGTCTTAAAAAGTTATATACTGGATGGCTCCGTTTATAGGACATACTCAGGAAGACAAAACACAGTGACAAGAGCAGGTCAGAGCTTGCCTTGGGGTGAGCATGGGGGGCACACAGAGCATAAGATTCACTTTAAATTCCTATGTGTTATTTTTTTTAAAAGATTTTATTTATTTATTTGACAGAGAGCACAAGTAGGCAGAGAGGCAGGCAGAGAGAGAGAGGAAAGAGGGCTCTCAATCCCAGGACCCTGGGATCATGACCTGAATTGAAGGCAGAGGCTTACCCCACTGAGCCACTTAACCCAGGTGCCCCAATGAGTTCTTTTAAATTGACAGATTCCAGAAACTCATGGACAGAATTACCCACCACAACAACATAAAGAAAAAATGCAAATACTGTGGATCAAGGAATTTCTCAGGCTTTAGTCCATACAATAAATCCTTCTGAGCAGGGGAAATTAAGTTTGTTTTACTGTGTAATTCTAGGTTGGGGGACAGCCACACACACTTCCAAACCTCAGAAATTAACCTCCAGCAAACTAACCACAATGTATTACAGACCAAACAGTTTCACCAACCCAGCTCCCATCTAGGTTCACAAATAAAGCCCACGTAGACTCTGAGAGAAAAGCCAAAAGAATCAAGTGTGCTTAACAAGCAGCAGCAGATTTAAGGATTCGGTAACTTGGTCCTGGAGAAATCACAGTCAAAGGAGTGAAGAGCAGCGATCCGGCAGAGGATGCCGCCTCTCCCGGCGAGAACGGACAGAAGGCCTAGGCACCAAGGAGAATCTCCGAGAAAACCACCGGAGTGCTGATTTCATGTGGCAGGGATAGAAAGCTCCCCACAGCTCACATCTTCCAGCCACGACAAAAAGTACTTGTAAAAAAATGCTTACAGGTGGCCGGCGTTTGGGGGCGGGTGTCCGGGGCTCCAGCCCTTGGCTGTGTGTTAGGGAGAAGCCGGCGGCCGAAGCTGCACGTTCCTGCGCCGGTTCCCAGGGTGGGGAGGCTCGAACGAGCTGCACCTGCGCGGTCTGCACCAGCCGCAACAGAACCGTGCGGAGACCCACGCCTGACGTCGGAGCGGAGGCCGCTGCAGGATGTGCAGCTTGGGGGTCTCTTAGGCCTCGCTGACTGGGCCTTTTCCGTGATATTGTAATATGAGAAAGCCCTATCTCTTTCTTTTTAAATTTAAAGCACCAAGAACTATTAAAACTACATTTCTAACAAATGCAAAATGTGAAGGCAAGAAAACAATGACAGGAAAGAGTAAGTCTTTCAGATAGGATGTGGGATGTGGGTTTGGGTCCCGGCTAAATTTTAGCTGCATCTAAATTGTATCTCTGTAGTAGAATGGAAGCTGGGTAGCGGTCAAGTGTAGAAGTGTTACACCTCACATGTTTTGTCTCTCAAAATACTCTTCAAAGGATCTCTAAAATTATTTTATTTTTTGATCCTTCAGCTAATACATTTTTTAAGATGTTGGTAGTTAACATGCCCAGCTCTCTAATATGAACTGATATTTTAATATTTTTACTGTGCCAAAACTATGTCACTAGAATTGTCTAATTTTACTTAACCATTAACATTCACCCAGGGTCCCAATACATGTAGTAAATAAAAAGGCATTTTGAAAATTAATAAAAATTAATCTTAAGTTTTGTTTCATGCTTCATTAAAAAAAAAACTTTTTTAAAAATTTAAAAATGCTCACAGTTCAAAGAGGGGTTTTTTCTAGAATTTTCTTAAAAAACACACACACAAAAGTGGTGCTTGGGTGGCTCAGGGGGTTAGGCCTTCTGCCTTCGGCTCAGGTCATGATCTCGGGGTCCTGGGATTGAGCCCCAAGTCGGGCTCTCTCCTCAGCAGGGAGCCTGCTTCCTCCTCTCTCTCTCTGCCTACTTGGGGTCTCCCTCTATCAAATAAACAAATAAAATGTAAATAAATAAATAAAATTTTTTAAAAATTAAAAAACACACAAAAAACCCCATTTCTTTATTTAGGGCACCTGGCTGACTCGGTCAGTTAAGCAGCCCCTTTCGGCTCTGTCATGGTCCCAGGGACCTCGGACTGGGCCCCACATCCAACTGGCTCCCTGCTATATGGGCACCCTGATTCTCCCTCTCCCTCTGCGGCTCCCCCTGCTTGTGCTCTTGCTCTGTGTCAAATAAATAAATAAATAAAACATTTTTAAAAAGAAAGAAAGAGAAAAGATTTATTTAATTATTTATTTTAGAGAGAGAGCAAACATACAGGGAGAGGGACAAAGAGAGAGGGAGAGAATCTCAAGCAATCTCCCCAATGAGCATGGAGCCTAACGTGGGGCTTGATCACATCACCCTTGAGCCGAAGTCAAGATTCAGCCACTTAAACAACTGAGCCACCCAGGCAACCCCTAGAATTTTCCTGAAGCACTGTGGTCTGGTATGATTAAATATAAGCCACAAGTTTCAGAGATAATCCTTAATAACCAACACAGTACAACCTTGTCGAAGGCGAACTATTCATCACAATGTTATTACCACTAGAATTTCTTTCTTTTTTTTTTAAGATTTTATTTGTTTATTTGACAGAGATTACAAGTAGGCAGAGAGGCAGACAGAGAGGAAGGGAAGCAGGCTCCCTGCTGAGCAGAGAGCCTGATGTGGGGGCTCGATCCCAGGACCCTGGGATCATGACCTGAGCCGAAGGCAGAGGCTTTAACCCACTGAGCCACCCAGGCGCCCCTAGAATTTATTTCTTAATCGTCCTCTGTTTAGTCCTTTTAGGTCTGCTCCTTATTAGTGAAAGACATATTATTTTAGAATTATAAATAATAAATAGCAATAATTATTATGTATTAGGGCCTAATCAAGGGCCAGGCACTATTAGACATTTTTAATTTATTATCCTATGTCATTCTCTCATCAGTTGTAAATCAAGAACTATGACTCCCACTTTGCAAATCAAAAACCAGAGACCTCTGTTAAGACTTGCTATAGTCCCAGAACCTCGCAACGCAGAGACCAATATCTACGACTAACATCTACCAAGCACATGTTAGTATCTACGCTCCCACTGCTAGCAAGCGGTAGTCTGGGACCTGCATTCAGATAAAACCCGTCTCCCTATCTAAGAGACAGGCACACAAGCAGGAAATGATCAAAGTACAACAAAACTCCTATATATCCCACAGTCTGTATTCTCATTTCTGGGAAGGTCTGGCTTAATTTACATGCCACACTGTCAAGGCTTACTTTTCCAGCCCACTGTATTTATTTATCCGATCTTCAATTTGCTGAGAGTAGCAACAAATTCTACTCTTCTAAACACAGAAATTTAGCCACAACCAAACAAGCAGGAATTTGATAATCAGACAACTGTGGAATTTCATGAGATCAAAAATGACAAACTTCCACGCTGACCAACATTTTCCCACGTGCACGGCGGAGACCGAGAAGTGAGATGGGTTATGAAAACGATCTGGGCTGAAATATGGGGGGAAAGAGTAAGAACCCTAGTGTGAAAGTCATTCTCCCCTCGTCCCAGGCACTGTCACCTCCTATCAAAAGCCAGACAATGTGGGCAGGAAGGAGGGAGAAACAAGGAGGTCCCAAGGGCTTTGCTATTATTTGTGTGAGGGTTTTTCCTTCTACAGAAAACTATAAATCGAAACAGCTGGGCGCCCCACTCAGCAGACCTGCATCAAAGTGCCTGCCCGTGCGACACCGAAGAGGACGGGAGAGTACCCTTCTCCCTCCCTACCTTTACTCGCGGCCACTTCGTCTCCAGAGAAGCAAACAGCTGAGGAACATTCCACTCCACAATGTCAAACACAACTTTGGCAAATATTTCTACCAATTTAGATACAGATACGGATATACAGCTATATAAATACATGTATGATACTTTTGCTCAGAAAGTTTTTAGGGAGAAGGGTACAAGACTGTTTACAAAAACAGAGGTTGCTGCTCTCTGTAATGGGAACCACCAGAGGGTTCTAGGCTACATAACCCCAAACTCAGACTGCATTTTAGATGAAGGGCGCTGGCATTATCTGGTGACTTTTAAAAATAATATGTCAAGGGCTCTGCACAGCACTCAGCATAGAGAAAGCAAGCAAGCGGCAGCCATAAAAGGTAAGGAATATACGACAATACTTGGTATCTAAGACGGTTATTTATACGCAATCCACCATCTGTGAATCAAGGAACAGCTTCCAGTTTTTCTAATGCTCTTCAGAGGAGATGGAAGTGTTTTTGTTGAAAATTCCAGCCAGTGGAGAAAAAGTTTGAAACGTACTCGTCACTGCTTCTCAGAAGTACTTCAGGAGAGCGTGTGCCGCGCTGGGTGAGTAACCCAAAAGCCACGTGTGCACCCCATCTGCGCACTGCTGAGCACACGTCCTGCAGCGACACCCACCGCAGCTGCAGCGTGTAAGCGAAGTGGTAAAAAGTACCAGTTCTCGTCGCAAATGGCCATCCTGTGAGTTTAGCCAAAACCAGGCACAGCCGGCCACCGTACAGGACACATGTCCTCGCTAGGCCTGGGGAGAAGCCCCACGCCATAACGGAGGATGAAGACCCGAGGGCAAATGGCTGTATTCCCCTATCTGGACAACGGGTGTGAGAAAGGCATGGGCCTCCTGCCAGAGACGGTCTGGGCTAGACCGGCGGCCCCCACGGCACCGACTATGCACCGGGGAGGAGCCGCGGCCCTACCAGTCCCAACCAACACCCCCCCGCCCCGTCTCCTAGGCTCTCATCCTGTGTCCTTTTCACCAGGGTTTTCGTCCTCTGCTCTTGCTGCCCCGTACTTGATTACAAGCACGGGAGGACAGGCGAGGTCTTGTGCTCTTCTGCATGACCCACACGTCTTGGCCCATACTTGCACCCTAGTAGGTGACTGTCCTTTCTACTCTTCCTCCCACCACCAGACTGCCATGTCTTCTGTGGGGGCCAGGCCGCCCCCTCGACCCGCACTCACACGTACAAGAACAGCCCCTCAGGGAGCGCGGGGACTCCTGCTGATGCACGGGGAAGGAGCCAGCCTCTGGGTCCTTTCCAGCCCTGAGCGGCTGCAAGGACACAGCTCTGAGCCTGGGTATTTGTGTGCATTCATTATGAAAATCAGTATCAAAAACATATCCCACAAAATGGTGAAAAAATAAACATTTTATTGAAGTAAATTCTAACTCAAAACACTCCCTCATTTCAGGGCTGTGAACATTTTCAAAAGGATTAGTTCTAGTTCATCTTCAAAAAGTAATGTTTTGGGGAGAAAAAATACTCAAGCTCTCAAGAAGTACCTGACCTCAGTCGAGTGGCCGGCTCCTTAGGGCTCCGGTCATGATCACAGGATCTTGGGATCAAGCCCCGACTCGGGCTCCCCACTCAGTGGGAATCTGCTTGGGGATTTTCTCTCTCTCTCCCTCTGCCCCTCACCAACTCACGAGTACATTCTCTCTCTCAAATAAATAAATCTAAAAACTTTTTAAATAAAATCTTTTTTCTTAAGATTTTATCTATTTTTTTGAGAGGGAGAGAAAGAAGGCATGAGCAGGAGCAGAGGAAGAGGAAGGAAAAGGCAGACTCCCTACTGAGCAGGGAGCCCAATGCGGGGCTCGAGACCAGAACCCTGAGATCACAATCTGAGCTGAAGGCAGACGCTTAACCAACTGAGTCACCCAGATGCCCATTAATAACATACGTTTAAAAAAAATCCAAACATCTCAACAACAACAAAAAACAAAACAACAACAAAAAAGTATTTGATTTCAAATCCAGTTCTATAACAAATCAGCAATATCATTCTAAAAACACTTCATTACCATCCTGAACCACAGTTTTCTCTACTGAGCAACAGGAATAATGCCTACGCTACCTGCACGGAGAACCGAGAAACAAGAGCTTTAAAAATACTTCAATCTTTCACTTGCACCACAGACAGACACTCAGGATGCTACAGAATCACCAATAAAACCAGGAACTATTATATGATATTGCAGAAGTAGAAAGTACAGAAATTTGTGGTGAATCCATGTATCACCAGGGCAAATGCCGGAATTGTTCATTTTGACTAAACTCTTGTAACTGGATCGGCTGCCTTTCTTTCATAGAAGTGCAAGTGACAGAAACAAAATCCACTGAGTGAAGGTTCCAGTTAGTGGTTTAGGAGTTCCTGAAAATGCAACTGTATAAGCGAGATTTAGTTAGTGGCCACAAGCAGCCCTTGACATACAAAGATAAGAACTGAGATGACAGATGCAGGCCAGGGGTCTGCTCACCTTGTAACAACTATCATCAAGTTGAACAAGCACCCCGCTGCCCTGGCCCATTCGTCAGACCCACCCCCACACTGCTGGTCCAAAGGCGGCAACCATTTTCCCAAGCAGATGGCCAACGGTGGCCCTTAGGATTGTAAACTGGACACAAAGAGCCTTCTGCCGGCCGGCTATCTTGTCGCCTTGTTCCAGGGTAGTCGGCTGTATACACCAGCTTGACAGTGCATAATACAGAGTAGGCACTGAGATAATCAATGATATTCAATCCCATATTTACTGAGCATCTAGTCTGTACAAAATATAATGCTTGGTCCGGTGAAGATTATGAATATGGTCTCTACCAGCAAAAACCAAGTACTAGGTGTCAAAGAAAAGTAGAATTAAAAAAAAAAAAAACACACAATAAAGGTGAATCTGGAATAAGCAGATATTTTGAAATTTTCAACAGTTTATAGGAATCACTCAGCCTTTAGGATTAACGAGAAAAAAGTATCCTGAAGTGGTTTGCTTTCATCAGTAAGAAGTCTTTATATTCCATTATTTATTCCTAGGATCAAAGTAATCTATAGATTTAGTGTAATCCTAGTAGAAAATCCCCACTGGTATTTTTGCTTTGGTAGAAAATTGATAAAACTGATTCTAAAATGTATTTGTAGGTGGCTCAGTCATTAAATGTCTGCCTTTGGCTCAGGTCATGATCCCAGGGTCCTGGGATCGAGCCCGGGGTCTGGCTCCCTGCTCGGCGGGAAGTCTGCTTCTCTCTCTCTCTCCTACTCCACCTGCTTGCATTCCCTCTCGCTCTCTGTCAAATGAAAAGAAAAAATCTTAAAAAAAAAAAATGTGTTTGGAAATACAAAGGAGAAAGAAAAGCCAAGACAATCTTGAAGAACAAAACTGGAGGTCTTACTCCGCGAGATATTAAGACTTATTTTAAAGCTCCAGTATTTAAGATAGTATGACCCTGGTGCAAGGACAGACAAACAGAACAAATGAACAGAGTTAAGGAGTTCCCAAACAAACCCACACATATATCGATACCTGATTTATACAGCAGCAAACGTGCTCTTCGATTAAAGAAGAGGTCAATATGAAAAAAATAAAAGTAAACCATCATCCCAGAACAAGAAAGTCAATTCCAAGTGCAATGTAGATTTGTGTATGAAACATAATAAAATAAAATTTCCTCATGAAACCTTAACTATGTTAAGCACCCTGGAATTAAAATAAAAACTTAATTAAAAAAAAAAAAAAGAACTTTCTCATGACCTTAGGGGAGACAAAGAGTTCTTACACTGGACATAAAAAAGCACCAGCCTTAAAGAAAAAAAACTGTTAAGCTGAACTACATTAAAATTAAAAACTTTGGGGCGCCTGGGTGGCTCAGCAGGTTAAAGCCTCTGCCTTCAGCTTGGGTCATGATCTCGGGGTCCTGGGATCGAGCCCCGCATCGGGCTCTCTGCTCGGCGGGGAGCCTGCTTCCCTTCCTCCCTCTCTCCCTGCCTCTCTGCCTACTTGTGATCTCTGTCTGTCAAATAAATAAAATCTTTAGAAAAAATTTAAAACTTTGATTCCTCAGAGTTACCATTAAGAGTGAAAAGGCAAGGGGAGCCCAGGTGGCTCAATCGGCTAAGCATCTGCCTCCCAAGAGGGTCATGATCCTGGGGTCCTGGGATGGACCCCCATGTTGGGTTCCCTGCTCACCAGAGAGACTGCTTGCTTCTCCCTCTGCCTGCTGCTTCCCCTGCTTGTGCTCTGTCAAATGAATAAAATCTTAGAAAAGAGTGAAAGGACAAGCCACAGAGTGTGAGAAGATATTAGTAATAAAAACATCCAACAAAAGACCTGTACTCAGAATATACAAATAACTCCTGCAAATCAGTAAGAAACATAAATAGAAAAAGGGACAAAAGAGGTGAACTGACAGGTCAGACACACATACATACACACCAATACGGACACACAATACAGAAGTACGAGACATCAAAATGGCTAATTAGCATATGAAAAGGAGCTTAATTTCGGTGAGTCATCCAAGAAGCTACTGAATCAAAATCGCAAGGAGACAGCACTGCACAACCACACAAAGAGCTCGCATTTAAAACACTGACAAGATCAAAGTCTGTAAAGAACAGAGAGCAACTGGAACTCTCCTATCAGACAGCCTCTGCCCTAAGCAAAATACTCAAGACAGCTGTTTCCAGGTGTTCAACAACAGGTTCAGCAGGACTGTAAGCCCTGAGAAGAGAACCCACAGGGTGAGCGGCCTGCACCACCGCCGACTTCCTGCCTCCCGGCCTCGGCCTCGGGGCACCTTCTCGCTGTGGTGTGGGGAGTTGGAGCCCAAACCAAAGCAGGAGCACTCTCCTGGAGCTGAGGAAGCAGACTGCGCCAGGGATCCAAGGCTGCAGGCTGTGGAGGCAGCTGGAATGCGGAGGCAGAATATCTGAGAGGAGGCGTTGCAGGGGGGGCAGAAGAGAAGGGAAGTACTCTGTGGTACTCTGGGCAGACACGAGCAAGGTGAGATTCTGGAACGCCCAACAAACAGCGGTGACCGGAGGGTTAATCTCTCAGGGTGCCTGACACTCAAACACTGGCCAATCCCCTGTGGAGGAGACCTGCTGCCTCCACTCTTTAGCGGACAGGCCAGAAAGGTCAAGCATTAAGTCTGAAGAGCGCCCTCTACAGTAAGGGCCAGACCTTCAGACTAAGTGTAAATCCGAAACAGACTCGCTCAAACAAAGCATAAAACCACGCCTGACAAGGTCAAAAGAACAGGCCAGGAACTGTCTGTGAGAAAGAAACGAAAGCCTCTTGAAAGACAGAAAGACAGGAAGACAAGAAGGAAGGAAGGAAGAAAGAGAGAGAGAGAGAGAGAAAGGAAGGAAGGAAGGAAGGAAGAAAGAAAGATAGCGCCTGGGTGGCTCAGTGGATTGAAGCCTCTGCCTTCGGCTCAAGTCATGATCTCAGGGTCCTGGGATTGAGCCTCGAATCGGGCTCTCTGCTTACCAGGGAGCCTGCTTCCTCCTCTCTCTCTGCCTGCCTCTCTGCCTACTCGTGATCTCTGTAAATAAACAAATAAAATCCTAAAAAAAAAAAAAGAAAGAAAGAAAGAAATGAAAGTTTCTCCAAGTAAGACAAGATCCAGAATCCCTACGGTGTGACATCCACATATCTGACACACAATAAAAAATTATTCAACATGCTAAGAAACATGAAAATGTTGATTTGCAATGTAGAGGAAAAAGCAATCCATAAAAACTGACCCCCAAATCACCCAGATATTCAAATTAGCAGTCAAGTTCTTCATTATAAATACTTTTAAGAATTTGGAAACAGGGGTGCCTGGGTGGCTTGGTCGGTTCGTTAAGCATTTCCTTCAGCTCAGGTATGACGCCGGGGTTCTGGGATGGAGCCCCACAGCAGGTTCCCCGCTCAGTGGGGAGCCTGCTTCTCTCTCTCCTCCCTGCTTATGCTCCTCTCGCTATCTCTGTCTCTCTCTCTCTCTCTCAAGTAAGCACTCTTCAAAAAAAAAAGGAAAAGAAAAGAAATTGGAGGCAAAGATGGGCCTGATAAGTGAGAAGATGGCGAATCTCAGTAAAAAACGTGAACTATCAAAAAGAACCACATGGAAATTCTAAAACTGAAACTAGCACACCTACAATGAGAATCGCAGAGACTGACAACCGCAGAGGGGTTAGCAGCCTTGAAGAGAGATCAACAGAAAGTACCCAAACTAAACAACAGAAAGAAAAAAACCACAGTGTTGCTGACCCAAAAGAGCTTCCAAATACAAGACACAAACCGACCACATGTTTGCAGTTACGTTCCCGTCGGTCCTAAGTACCACTCACTCCTGCCTCATCCTTTCCTTCATCAGTCCTGCTAGAAGGCCGCCTATTTTACAGACGCTTTCCCGCGTGACTTTTTGGTTTTATTGATATTTTCATTTCTTAATTTCTTTTGTCACCGTCACGACTCTCTTACATCTGTGTGCTATGGACTACTTTGTCTTTCCAGCCTCTTGAGTTAAATGCTTAGGCCTTCCCCCCAGTCTTTGTTTCCTAATAATTGCTTTTAAGGCTAAAAAAACCTGATAGAATTAAAGGGGGGAACCCATCATCATAGCTGCTAATTTTTAACACCCGCCTCTCAGTGAAAAAAGAGAACCCAAAGACACTCAGGAAAGGTACAGATAAAATCGGCAGACAAGGGGCGCCTGGGTGGCTCACCGGCTTACACCTCTGCCTTTGGCTCATGTCAGGATCTCAGGGTCCTGGGATCGAGCCCCACATCAGGCTCTCCGCTCGGCAGGGAGCCTACTTCCCCTCTCTCTCTGCCTGTCTCTCTGCCTACTTGAGATCTCTCTCAAATAAGTAAATAAAATCTTTAAAAAAAAAAAATCGGCCAACGAAAAATAAGTAAGGATGTGGAAGATTTTCAACACTGTCAACCAACTTGATCTAATTCACATTCACAGAAAATTACAACTGCAGAATATATACTCTTTTCAAGTACAAATGGAACATTCCATAAGACAGGTCATAAGCGGGGCCAGAAAATTAGTCTCAGTAAATGTCAAAAGACTAAGATTTACAGAAGACCTTCTCTAACCACAGTGGCATTAAGTTAGAAATCGGGAAGATATTTATTTAGACTCCCCAAATTTGGGTACAGCACATTAGGAACGTCTGGCTGGCTCAATTGGTAGAACATGTGATTCTTGATCTTAGGGTCATAAATTCAAGCTCCATGTCAGGCATGGATAAAAAACAATAGTAATAGGGACACCTGGGTGGCTCAGTGGGTTAAGCCTCTGCCTTCGGCTCAGGTCATGATCCCAGGGTCCTGGGATCAAGCCCCACATCGGGCTCTCTGCTCAGCAGGGAGGCTGTTTCCCCCTCTCTCTGCCTGCCTCTCTGCCTACTTGTGATCTCTTTCTCTGTCAAATAAATAAAATCTTTTTTAAAAAAATAGTAATAATATTAAAAAGCACATCAGAATTTATGTTCAAGTGAGAGGTGGGACCCAGGCAGTTCTGAAAGGCAGGCAGGTTGTGGACACAGAGAAGAGTCAGGGCACAATCACCAAAAAGGCGAGGAAGTGGGGAATGACGGAATATGCATCAAAGGAAGCCTTCAGGGAGTGCTTTCTTTTACTGAAGCTTATCTTCTAAGTAGCAAATTTAACCTTTTCCCCCTAGACTAAGATAATGTGCCTGATATACTCCTCTGGGTATAATTCTCAGCTCAAGCATGTTAACTCATCTCTATTCCCCCATGCAAAAAAATGCGTTATTTGCAACACGCGTCACAACACACCACTGTCTATCACATGGAGATGTGACGCATAAGTGAAATCCTTAGCCAATGGAAAATGATTTCATGTTTTCTCCAATCTTTATTATTTTCTTTGACAGAACGCTTCATTAAGGTAAAAATTCTTTGGATTAAATCATTTTTGATCCTCCTCCTTTATCCCACAACTGAAATTCCTGTTTTCTTCGATATTTATAAGTGTATTTTTTTTAAAAAGATTGTATTTATTTGACAGACAGAGATCACAAGTAGGCAGAGAGGCAGGCAGAGAAAGAGGGGGGAAGCAGGCTCCCCGCTGAGCAGAGAGCCCGATGCGGGGCTCGATCCCAGGACCCTGAGATCATGACCTGAGCTGAAGGCAGAGGCTTAACCCGCTGAGCCACCCAGGTGTCCCTATTAGCATATTTCTTAAAATGGGTAATAAAGTTTCATGAAAAGAAGGCCATATAAAACGTATTCACCGGGCGCCTGGGTGGCTCAGTGGGTTAAGCCGCTGCCTTCGGCTCAGGTCATGATCTCAGGGTCCTGGGATCGAGTCCCGCATCGGGCTCTCTGCTCAGCAGGGAGCCTGCTTCCTCCTCTCTCTCTGCCTGCCTCTCTGCCTACTTGTGTTCTCTGTCAAGTAAATAAATAAAATCTTTAAAAAACAAACAAACAAACAAACAAACAAACAAAAACGTATTCACCTATGAGAAATAACAGGGTGTCTTAAAAAAAGGTACATATATACAATTCTGCATTTTCACAGTTCAGAACTCAATACCTAACAATAAGTACATAAATATAATCTTTCCAAACAACTTCTTTTTAAAAATCTGACTGATCTAACTTCAGTACCTATAAGACTCCATAGCTGCACTGTCTCCCACCTTCTTATGTATATGGATATTTAGTATAATTTAACAGTGATGGGAGTAAGTGTTGATCTGTCAAATTCCTATTCTATGACCTTCAATAAAGCTTTATTTAGAGGATTTATTTTATAATGTATTTGAGACAGAAAGTGCAAACATGAGCAGGAGGGGCAGAGGGAGAGGGACAGAGAGAACCCCAAGCCGACTCCAGGTTGGGCACAGGGCCTGACAAGGGGCTGGATCTCACAACCCTGAGATCACAACCTGAGCAGAAACCAAGACTCAAAGACTTAACCAACTGCACCACACAGGTGCCCCTACCTTCAATAAAGTGTTTGTTCATTTGTTTTTTGAGATTTATAATATAGTTTTAAAATGATAGTAAACAATTTCTTAAAACCAGTTTTCAGGTAAGCTCATAAATAAAACAACATGACATAACCAAATAAGAAGGACATACATGTACTAGCTTAAAATTAGAAAATCCAGAAATAATTTATTTTTAAAAATCTTCAATTTTTAAAGCATTACCTAGAAACGCATAAAAAAACTTTTTATTTTTAAATTTTATTTAATTTTTTTTTTTTTAAGTAAACTCTACCCCCAACGTGGGGCTCGAACTCACAACCCCAAGACCAAGAGTCACACACACTACCAACTGAGCCAGCCAGGTGTGCCTACAAAACTTTGTAAATTTTATATTTAAAACAGTCACTACCGGGGCACCTGGGTGGCTCAGTGGGTTGAGCCTCTGCCTTCTGCTCAGGTCATGATCCCAGGGTCCTGGGATCAAGCCCCACATCGGGATCTCTGCTCTGCAGGGAGCCTGCTTCCTCCTCTCTCTCTGCCTGCCTCTCTGCCTGCTTGTTATCTCTGTCAGATAAATAAAGAAAAAATCTTTAAAAAAAAAAAAACAGTCACTACCAAGAATAGGAAAAGTTGTGTGCATTTTTTTTTTTGTTGTTAAATCTGCAATTTTTAGATTTAGGGAAAAAAAGTCCGCATAGAAAACAGGATTCAAAACTTAAAAAGGAGTTAAAATCATTCTCAGGCAAAACGTGAATGCCGCCATCCCCCGAAAGGACTCAAATTAATCCTACAGAAAAATGTGAGGTCTTAATTTCCTAAACCACTGAATGTCACCTTATGTATTTGAAAGGTTCTTACTTGGAGATTTCTCCCTTGGGCTTGTCACCCTTTTCACAGCTTTAAATACCACCTACAACCTGACGACTCCCAAGTTCCCTCTCCAGCCTGGACGGCTTCCCTGAATTCACAGGGGCAGACTCGAATGCACGTGCGACCCGTCTGCCTACATACATGCCTACCACCAGGCATCGGATGTAGCACGCCCCAAAAGTAGCTCCTGATCTCCAATCCCCACAGCGCACCTCCACAAAACCACTTTTCTAGTCTACATTTCAGTAAAAGACTCCATTTTGCCAAAAACCTTGGAGTCACCCTTGACCTCTTTGCCATCCGGCTCGCCCCGCCTCCTGTCTCATCCAACAGCAAATCCGCCCGCTGGGCCTGCGGGAATTCACAGAACCCGAAGCCTTCCCCACCACCGCCATCCCAGTGCAAGCCACGACCGCTCCCATCCAGGCGAGAGCGGGCCCCCCCCCCCACGTCCGCGGAAGCCCTGCGTCCTCTTTGCGCCCCTTCAGAATACAGCAGCCAGGGACATTTTAATAAAATGTAAGTCAGGGCTTGGTACTCCTTCCCAAACCACATGAGTCAAAGTCAAAATCTTCAAATGGTCAACAAGGCAACACTCTTCTCCAGTCATTCTCTCCCCACCTCCACTTTACCTCCGGCCACTCCGGGCTTCTCCTACAACACGCTACATAAGCCACTCTGGGGGGCTTCTGCACCCGGATTCCCTCTCCCTGAAATGGTTTTACCCCGTTATTTCCAAGGCTCGTTCCCTCCCCCTCCTCCAAAGGCCACTTTCTTAGGGGGGGCCTCCCTAACTAAACTCACAGCTCCCAACATTCCTTAGCCCTTTTTCTACGTCATTTCTCTCCCCCGGCCCCGCTACCATCTAACACACTTCACATTTCACCTACCTCGCTTATTAACGGTCTGTCTCCTCCCGCTAGAATGTAAATTCCAAGAGCGCAGGGATGTTTTTTGTTTGCTAATGCATCACCAATGACTAAAACATTACCTGATACATAGTCCCAGCTCAATAAACATTTGTTCAAGAAAGAATCCCTAAGGAAAAGAGGCTTACTAGTGGAGAATGCTTTTGTTCCTCTTTTACCAACTTTCCTGAAAGTGAATTTTCTTTAGTCGAGCCCCTGAAATTTGAAAGGACTATATGATGCATGAAATAATATCATGGCTTCCTTTATTTTCTCCCTGTACACACGACTAGCCCTTCTGACCCTGAACGACCCTGGCAAAAAACTGCTACCTGCCCTGTGCTTCCAGATTCACCACTGACACCCTCATCCGTTAGAATTCTGGGCTTCCGGATTCGCATCTGAGCCAACACTCACATGTGTTATAACTGCAAAAATTTTTAATCCAACTTATATGAACATTAACCAACCCTTAGAAAGATCACCCTAGAAAGATCAACAATTTGTAAGACAAAGTAAGACTGTGTTCCCCTAGAAAAGGAACGTCGGAGTCCAAGGAACTGATTTTGTCTTCAGTAAAACGTGACTCAGGCAAACTCTCAGAAAAAGCTGCTGCAAGAAAGTGACTATTTGGTTGGGAGGCCATCAATTGGGTTCTTATATCTCTGTATTTTTTGGATTATAAGACAACACAAATTTTTCAGAGAAAGAAATCACAAATGCAAAGTAAAAAGTACAAGTTTTCTCCCACTCCGCCGAAATCCCAATTCCCGCACCATGCGGACCCATCTCCGAGTTGCTTTTTTCCACTTGCCCACTACTGGATGCCGTTCAGGGTTAGTGCTGTGGGGTACCCCGGCGATGAACAGCTTGTGTGCCTTTCTGACAGACCCCCTGTCGCAGCAGTTCTCAAACTGTTTTATCTTAGGACCTCTTCACACTCTTGAGGCTTATGGAGGACCCCCAATGAGCTCTTATTTCTACACGCAGTCTCACCAATGTTAACCGTATTAGAAATTCAAACTGAAAAACTTTTAATTATTTATTAATTTAAAAACATTTTTTATTATTAGAAAAGAATTGTTTTCCACCAAAAAAGTAACCTTTTTAGAGAACTGTAGATTTTCTTTGAAGTGACACCAAGATACCTTAAAAGGTAGTTTCTTTTTTTTTTTTTTAAAGATTTTATTTATTTATTTGACAGACAGAGATCACAAGTAGGCAGAGAGGCAGGCAGAGAGAGAGAGAGAGAGAGAGAGAAGGAAGCAGGCTTCCTTCGAAGCAGGGAGCCCGATGCGGGGCTCGATCCCAGGACCCTGAGATCATGACCCGAGCCGAAGGCAGCAGCCCAAACCACTGAGCCACCCAGGCGCCCCTAAAAGGTAGTTTCTTAAAGGTTAGTTGTGATGTAGAATCTAAAACTGTATGAGGGAACTTTGTTATTGTTAATAACAATAACTTTGTTAATTGTTATATTAAAATCCACGGGTCTATCTTGCACCTGTGTGTGATTTTATAATATCACATATTGATCAATAGAAAATACTGGCTCACTGAATTATGTAGATTTTCTGAATAGATATTTCATTATATCAATATTTCGTTTTATCAAAACATCACATTTGTAAAGGATCACCACCAATCTCTACATCACAATAGCAGATACAAGTTTTCCAAAATCCTAATCTTCATTGAAAAGCTAAAATTTTATCACTGGCCACATATACTACCAGTTGTTTTCCTTGAAAGACTCCTTTATACTCTTTTTAGCCTGAATAACCATTGTTTTGTTGGTGTTAGTTCAAGTAAAAATGGTAGTTCCATGAAAAAAGCAGCTAGTACAGCTTGCAACTCAAACAACTGCCCATCTGCTTTTCTTGGAGATAACCACTAGCTCCTAGAGCACAGCGAAGTGCTTTACATGTACTTCTGAAGTCAACCTTCAGAGCACTAAAAAAAAAAAAAACCACGTATACAGGGGTCAATGGTTCATAAAATTAATCTTTCCTACTGCTTCATCAAGGATATTCTTATGTGAAAAATGAAATCTTTATGTATTTATTTAAGGGTACGTGGCACAATTTATTCATAATGAGTACAAAGAACACAATGGCTACTAGTACAGTGAGGTGTAGTGTTACCACTTTGATGCACCCTACAGACCCTGCATGACTTCTGCACCATTCGGGCAAAGAGTGCAAATAACATCAAAGTACTACATTAATATGAAAATGGTTTTAACCTCTCAACCCTCTCTGAAAGGGCATCAGGACACCTAGGAGACTATACCATTCTGTATGAGAAGAGCTTCCTGGAAGTGAGATTACTGGGTTATTGGTATATGCATTTTAAATTCTGGTAAGTTTGGCCAAAGCTCTCCAAAGAGTCTGTAGCAATTTTCATTATCTAAGGCTGCACGATCATCGCTAGTTAAAAACATAAATAATTCACTTTATATATCCTGAATTGGGAAATTACACCATAATGTAACAAATTCCTATATTTGCCTGTCTAAAACCAGGGCTAAAATGTAACTAATATTTCAAGGAAAAATATAATGCGAGTAATCCAATCATTTAGATGAGGTATTTTTCTGTAAGAAAGTAAACCTTCACAGTCAAGGAAGTGCGAGTTCATGCAACAGAGACCTTTGTTTATCGTGGTCACCCACTGTCAAAAGGCACTCTTCATGATGGAATTTCAAAGTGTGGGCCACCTGCACTCATCTCACGTTTGCTTATAGGGCGGGTGCGATCGATATTTCAATACGAAGTGCACAGTCTGAAAAATGTCAAGCTACCATAGTACAAACAGGCCCCTAATTAATTGGCTCACAGCTGGCCCCCGATCGGAGCATCAGTCTCAGCTGACCCTTTGCTTTGAAACTACACAAAGAATTATGGGAAGCGAGGATGGCATCGCACACACGGTCTGCAACCAAATGCCACCTGTGTTCACAAAAATGTCAAGGACCACCTTTCTTGCCTCCAGTGTCATCCAGAACAGGGAGAGGAGTTATAAAAGCTCCACCCATCCCTGGGGAAAGGATTACTCCAGCACCAGGTACAATAACCAGAAGGTGGGTATCCTCAATTCACAAGGGCCGCTGCTTCCCTACTCAGTCTTCCCCACGTAGCTCCGGAAGTGGGTATTTTCATGTCCTACTTACGACTGGAAAGGTCAAGGATATTAGTGTCAGCTGGGATCTGTGGTTCTTAACCTTTTGGGGAACACAAGCCACTCTGAGCATATGACGAAAGCTCTCTGTGGATGAAGCTCTACCGTGGGTAGAGCCCAAGCCTTGGGTTCCGAGCAGGATCGTGGACTCTGATCCCGAGAAAGCACTTAAGTCCAATCTCCTCAGGAAACTGGAAGAGTAAAATGGCTTATCTAAGGTCAACAGTGAGTTAGAAGGGGAATTAGGCAAGAAATAAGCAACCCGAAGAGATTTTGAATAAAGCCGTCCAGAGATCCTAGGTAACTTCTTATACAAAGAAAGTTCCACCACAAACCAAGAGAAAACTACAGTAACACAAGTTTTAAGTACAGCTGGACACAAGCGCCGCTGCCCACAAGTCCCTTATGCGTTCCTAGGCTGAAGACGCGAGGAAACAACGACCAGAAAGCCTGAAAAGCACTCACCGTGTTCCACAAAAACATTGCAGTGCGGGCCCCCATGCCTCGATGACTCCTTCTTCCCTGCTCCTTTGATAAAGTGCAGGGCAGGCAAACTTGGCCTTCTCTGGTCCCCAACAACTTTTCCAGGCTGCTGCCCCATAAAGTAATGATAGGCACCCCTTTCCAGAAGAGGGTTCGAGATCGTCCAGAATGGTCAGCGGGCTTAGGAGGAAACAGTATGTTTAGGATTTCACATTCACGGAATCTCCACCAGTCGGGAATTGAGGTCAATCGCAAAAAGACATCTTCCCTAACTAAAGGAAGCAGAGTTTTAGGTTGACATATGTAAACAGGAGTTCCGATTACTTCTGCAGTTGATCCGTTCGAAGTAATGTCATTGCAGTGCTACTCAAAAGTTGCTCGAGTTTAAGTGTCTTTTACTGGCTGAGTAAGCTTCTGTCTTTTCAAGAAGAAAAACATTCACAGGGATGCTGTAAAAGGGTCAAGTCACACTAAAGTCATTTCGATTCCCACACCACGAAGGAAATGTTGATCGCCCCTGGATGCTTCTCCAGAACTTTTCCTGTGGAAGTCACCCACCCCCTATCTTGGTTTCTTCATCTTCCGACAAATTTCCTGCCCAGCTAGCTGCCGCTCTTGCTTCTCTGCCGTGCGCTCCGGAAAAGGACACGGGTCACCCAGACTTCAGCGAGAGCTTGCCCTCGACTCGGACGAGAAGGAATGCATTGCCAGCAACTTTTAAGTCCGCTTTTTAAAAGGCCTGTGAAACCAGTCCAGACTTTTCCTCTGCATTAAAGTTTTTGTTTGGGCTGAGACTAAGGGGACCGTAGGTGACATTGGAAGAAGTCAGGGCATTGGAGGCTCCCGGGAGCAACCTGGGGGCAAGGGGAGGCCACCTGACAGCAGGGAAGGGATATGAATGGGGGGTGAGGGGAGCTCCGTGGCCAAACGAGGGGCCGCGAGACGGAGCAAAGGGCGGCTGGGGGGGTAAAGGGGAGGCTGCCAGGGCGGGGCACGGGCGGCTTACTCGGGGGCGTCGCTCCTTCCACGCCTCAGGAAACCGGGTGTCCCAGGTCTGGGGGAAACAGAGACCACCCCCAGTGTCCCAGAGTCGGGGCAGGGCTGTACAGGACGAAGGACCCTCGCGGCCCCGAAGGCGGGAGACGGGCGGAGGGGGGAGGAGGCCCGGCCGCCTCAGCTGCCCCGAGCCCGGGGGTCTCTGCCCGAGACACCCCCTCCCCCGGCTCCGGACGTGGCTACAGCCGCCGCCGCCAGGCAGTCACATTCCCGGAACTCCGCCGCGGGACCCCGCCTCCCCCTGCAGGTGGGGGCCGTGGACAACGGAGGGGCTCCTCAGCCGCAGGACCCAGGAACCGGCTCCGGCTCCAGCGCTGCTCAGGGACGGCCACCGACCCCCGCGGCCGCCATGATGGATTAGAAGCCGCTCCACAACGAGGCCAGGCCCCGCCCCTGACCCCGCCCCCGGCGAAGTCCGGCGCGCACCTCGCGAGGACCCGGGCCCTCCCGGGACCGCTCTCGGGGATGCCGCCGCGCCTTCTGCCTCTGGTCTCCCTACCCGCCAGAACTTGGCACCGCACGACCTTTTAAATGTGGTTTTTCCTAGCGCAAGGTGAGTGGTAAGGAAGCCCCGCCTCCCCTGTACGGCCATTGGCCTCTGAGAATCCGGGTCAGGTCTCTCTCCTGCGTCCCATTGGCCAGTGAGGGCAGTGAGGCCGGAGTTCCCAGCCAACCGCATTCGGCGCAAGCCGCAGGGTGTGCCGGGAGTTGTAGTCCTCCGGCGCCCGCCCCTGCACGCGCGCCCTAGAGATTTCTTGCCCTCTGCTCCCGGCTCCTGAGCTTCGGTCCCGCCCTCCAGGGAGCCGGTGGACTCTCGCCGGTCTCGCGTAGGGCTGGCCAATGTCTCTCCTGCGCGGGGAGCGACACCGGCGAGGAGCCAAAGCAAGGGGAAAACTGCGGATCGGATTGTCTCGGAACTGGAGTTGGATTACTTCCTTAAGCCTCCTTAGGGAAGAAAATTTGGCTCGTTCCTGGAAACCAAGGTATTGGGTGCCTTATCCTCCTTCCCCAAATTTTCACCTTTTCCTCAAGAAGCGTGAATATTAGAACTAGCGAAAAATAAATGACTGGGAAGCATCCGACATATTGCTCTCGAATTCATTGTTTCTCTGGGTTATCCCGAGGCTCACTCATTAAAGAAACAGCGTGTGTAAAGCACCTCTCGCAGGCAAAGCCTGGCGCAGGCATAGATGTCTGCCTAGAAAGAGCCTTTAAGATGAAACGACCTCATTTCACAGATACACATGTATGCGCGTGAGAACACCCTCTTAGGCGAGAAAATGCAGATTGCTGGGTTAGCGGGCCTAACCAATGATGCAGACAAGGGCAAATACACACTTGTGATCTGCAAAAAGCACGCAGGCCCCTTTATTCCCTATTACACAGCTAAAGGTTCAGAGACGTGACTTACTCAAGGTCACTTGCCTAGTTAGCATGTGACCAAATCACCGTTTGAGCCCGGATCGATTTTGCTGCAAAGCCCATGCTTTTCCCACTGCACTGTGCAACTGTTGGCCACGTTGGACAACTGATTTTTCAGAAGTTGCTATTCAGGGAAAACCACAGTCACATTATAGGTGTTGTAACCCTGTTACTATATTGTTACATATTTTATGAATATTTCCGCTGGGTGGGGAAATGGTAGTCATTTTGTAGATAGCGGCTTTGAGAATGGTCATGGGACACACTGAATGTGACACGTTTGAGAACTTGTTCCCAAATTTAGAACTCAAACTTACAAATTCAAGTGTGAGTTGGTTTAGCTTTGCCCTCTGGTGAAAGAACCTGGCCGGCGAACTTAGTCCTGACTTGATATAAATGCTACTTCATTCTTCAAGCATCGGACACCCTGGTTCCCTTTACTCACCCATGATCTTGTCCTGATTTTTCTTCTTAGAGATGTTGTTGCCTTTCTATTCATGCTCTAATCATTTCCTGGCCATCACCCATCGAGAACCAGTCTCAATGCTGGAAATAGAGTTTCTGGACCCACGTTCGTTCACCATCGGTCCAACCCATTCTCTGAAGGGTTGCTTCATACCTAATGCTTACGTCTATTCCTGACTCATAATCAAGCTCAGTAGGAGCTTAACCAAGTCACTTTCTTTATACCGCTTTCTTTGTTTCTTTCATTTCTAAGTGGAGGTCCTATCTGCTCACTATCAAATCATCTTCTCCAGCTGAGATGATGCTTTAGGGGACAATGGAGAGGCCACCTGGACCTGATCTAAAGGTGTATCCCCAATCTCCACTTTCCATTCACCAATGTCTGATTGGTGAATCCCAAGCCTAGATGCAGTATTTTCTAGAGATGCACTATACCCTTTAACTTCCTGCATAGCACTGTAGAATGACACTTCTGAGGACTTAAAAAACTAAAATGCAGAGCCCAGCAAATGCCAGATATCAACGTAGCTAGATGTTGAATAAATCCCTTTAAGTTCACATATTCTCAGTTCTGTCTAATTTTGTCCTCAGTTTTATGAAGCAAAGCAATCACAAGTTGCTACTTGGATTCAGTGCCAGTGTAAAAATTTCCCCTCCTTTTTGAAACGTCCACTGGAATTAACACTCGGCAAGCACGCCCCCTAGTGGGCCACGAAGAGTAGATCATCCCCAAGAGGTGCTTTCAGACCATTCTTAGTATCATTCCCATTGGCAGGTAAATTGCCATTCCGGATATACTGAATGAACAGCACAGGCTGGCAGCTTGGGAGACCAGACCAAGCGAGAACAAACTTTCAGAGAGCTCACAAATGATCCCAGTCAAAACTAAACCAAATCGGAGACTTCCCACCCTCTCCTTCCCTGCTCCTAAGAGGTATACAGCCCAGCATGTGCTCTCAAAAATACGCCAAGGGAGCCAATCTACGGTTGCACCGCAGCCTATGGAATATTCAGCTGTCTAAAATGGTAGCTCTCGAGTGATGTTATAAGGACAAGAAATATACCAGTAACAAAGAGCCGAGCTGTATTTCAAAAGTGTCAAATGCAGGGTTCAAAGTCGCAACCACTGAAACTATGCTAGGCTTACACTTCACTGGATGACCCAGAGGGCAGTTTAAAGTCCTCTGTCAGGTTTTATACCTGCTACACTCCCAAGTATTACACAGGGCATGGGGACAGAAACAGTGATGTTAATACCACATTTATAAATATAGAAAAAATATTCACATATTGTGAAATAAGACAGCACTTCATAGCCTGCCTTTAAAAAAATGTTTTCCCAAACCTGAGAGTACCGTTTCTAGTCATTAGGAAAGCCAATGCCTGGGAATCCTAGCATGCCTCAGTGAGAACGTCAACCTCCTGTTTTTAACCCTGAATTGTTCCACAATTAATGCATTACTACTTCAATCACAAGAGGAAGACAGCTTTTCTGTTCCCATCTGCATTTCTCTTCCTGTTTTCCCGTTCCTCAGAGCACCCTGAACACTCACTCGATTACTGATAATTCAGCTTCTGACAAATCACCCCTTAGAAGCGGGACAGATCACAGCAGCCTGATGATGTACACTCGCATGTATCACGAGAAGCAACACTCTAAGCGAGCGAAGGCTGCTTGGTCGGCTTTCTTCTTCCATGTGACCGCTGGGTTCATGTTGTTAACCATACAGACACCTGGGTGGCTCCGCCGGTTAAGCTCCGGCTCTGGGTTGCAGCTCAGACCCCAGTCTCCCGGTCAGGAGACAGAGCCCTGCGTTGGCTCTACCGTGGGCGTGGAGCCTGCTGAAGATCCCTGCTCCAGCACAAGCATGTGCGCTTACGCGCGCGCGTGTGCTCTCTCTCTCTCTCGAAAAAAAAGTTACTACTATATTCTTCAGTGTCCTACTTGCGCCGCAGGAGTGGGAACAGAGGCCAAAACAGTTTGCGGGTCAGGGAGGCTGTGTTTTTTAGACCATTTCATGGGGCACTGTGGCTTGTGATGGTGATTCACCAACTGATGGTGAATAGGAGAAAAAGATTCTCCATATTATTCCAGAATGGGAGTCCACTTGGCTGAAACACTGTGTGCTTGTAAAGGCTTGAAGCTTAAAAAAAAAAAAAGATAGTAATAATTAAAAAAATAAAAAAATCAAGGCCTGCAAGTACCCGTACTGCCCGACTCTGCAGGCAACCCAAGGGGCCAGCAGCACTTCCCCAGGCTCTGCCCTAGATCAGGAGAAAGCAAGTCTTTGGGGCTGGACGTAGCCTGATGTAGGTCAGGTGGTGAGTGTCACAGTTCTCCACGGAGCCACACAGGGACCACAAATCGGATTCTTCACTTTCAAGAACTGCTCGGGTCAGGTGCACACCATCCTGTCCTTCAGATGTCTCTCCTCACCCCTCCTGTTCTAAAAGCCTCTGGCGCGTTTCCATAACTACTTCCTCCATTATTTCTGGCTTTAAGAGGTCTTTGATCTAAAGAAGAAAAGAAAATAAAAAAGAAGAAAAGAAAAAGGTGTATCTGTTCAGAAAAGAAACCGACCATAAGCAGACATCCAAACGCAGAAACCAAGCATGGTTACTATAAACCTTCCATATTCCTTTCATTTTTTTTAAATTTATTCTTATTTATTAATTTATTTTTAAAGATTTTATTTATTAGGGGCGCCTGGGTGGCTCAGTCATTAAGCATCTGCCTTCAGCTCAGGTCATGATCCCAGGGTCCTGGGACTGAGCCCCACATGGGGCTCCATGCTGGGCGGGAAGCCTGCTTCTCCCTCTCCTGCTTCTCCTGCTGGTTCCCTCTCTCGCTGCATCTCTGTCAAATAAATAACTAAAATCTTAAAAAAAAATGAAGATTTTACTTATTTGACAGAGAGAGAATGAGCGAGCATGCGCACAAGCAAGGGGACCTGCAGGCAGAGGTAGAGGGAGAAGCAGGCTCCCCACTGAGCAGGGAGCCCGATGCAGGGCTCAGTCTCCATGACCCGAGCCGAAGGCAGATGCTTAACTGACTGGCCCACCCAGGTGCCGCTAAGATTCGTTTATTTTAAAGAGTGAGAGAGAACACATGAGCAGGAGAAAGGGCAGAGAGAGGGAGGGAGAGAGAATCCCAAGCAGACTGCAGAGTGCGGAGCCCGACGTGGGGCTCAATCCCATGACCCCGAGATCACGACCTGAGCCAAAATCAAGACTGGCAGCTCAACCAACTGAGCCATGCAGGCACCTCTTCCTTTACTGGAGGCTAAGTATCGCAAGATATGTTCTGCTAGAAGCAGCTTAATGAACCATCAAGATTCAGTTCTTGGGATTCGCTAAAAAGATAAAGCTAAAATTTGGGATGGGAGATGAAGTCCAGAGAACTGCTGTCCTAAGGTAGTCCTCCCAGCACCTCCATCCCCCCCGTAAACCCTTGCACTGACACAAGACACCGAGGCTATCCCAAGTATCTTGGGGAAAGATCTACCGACACTAGACAGGGCCGTAGGCAGATCTGTTTCCACCCCCGCACACGGTGAAGGTACTGGGAGACACACTTGCGACCCCTCAGGAGACGCTGGAGCAGTGGACACTCGTCCTACAGACAGATGAGGAAGAGGGGAGGCACAGCTGGAGCGAGTACCTGGTGCGGAAGGGACGCCTCGTAGCAGTACAAGATGCTGGTGTCATACAGCATCACCCTCTGGGTGACCAGCAAGACGATGCAGTTCCGGAGCCGGGAGATCACCTCTCGGTCGGCGAGGGAGACGGGCTACCCGCGGAGACAGAGGGAAGCACAGAACCAAGGTCAGCGAACAGTCATGGCAAAGCACAGAAATCACTTGTAACTTCGACCTATGACTCCGAGACTCCAAAACAATCAACCACTGACTGCAAGGGACGGTAGAAAGGAGGGTGCTTCAGCTGCGGGGACCCGCAACGTGCCATCCCTGTCACCAGAGAGCACCCCAGTTCCACTTCATCGCAAGGAGAGGGCAAGACGATGTTCGTAAAGACGCCTCAGTGGAGACTCGAACTCCCTCAGTCTGCAGCAATCACACGGTTTTTTGTTTTTTTTAAAGATTTTTTTTTTTTTACTTATCACAAGTAGGCAGAGAGGCAGGCAGAGAGAGAGGAAGAAGCAGGCTTCCTGCTGAGCAGAGAGCCCGATGTGGGACTCAATCCCAGGACCCTGAGATCATGACCTGAGCCGAAGGCAGCGGCTTAACCCACTGAGCCACCCAGGCGCCCAGCAATCACACGGTTTAAAACCAGGCAGCTCCTAGGGCGCCTGGGGGCGGATCGGTCGGTTAGGTGTCCGACTTGGGTTTCGGCCCACGTCATAATCTCAGGGCTGTGAGATGGAGCCCCAAGCTGGGCTCTGCCTCTCCCTCTCTCTCTCTCCCCCTCCCGCCCCTGCTTGTGTGCGCTATCAAATAAATAAATAAAACTTTAAAAAATAAAAAAAATTTTTAGACTGGTAAGAGCCAGCTCCACCCGGCCCAGAAGTACAGCGGAGACCGTGCGCCACTCGCCGCAACAGTAGCAACGGTGTTTACTCACCTCCAGGTCGGCAGTGAAGCCCCCCGCGCCCTCTTCTTTGTGCTCCGGCGTTGGGTAGATCCAGATGAAGCCATTGTTCCCCAGAATCACGGAGGCCCCACAGGGCAAGTCATGGAAGTGAGTCTTCTGCCGCTTCACCAGGGAGGGGGAAACCTGGACCAACACCCCCTGGCCGAGCTAAAGAAACACAGCACGAACGAAGTCACTGGAGAGTCAGGAGTAAAGGGCGTAAAAAGCAGACCCAACAGAATACCCATCCTTGCTCTGGCGGAGTCATGGCCACTCCCGTTAACAACTGCAGTCACCTGTGCATACACACAGGGTAACTGCGCCCCGAGGACATTTGTGGATGCAGAGGTTGTTGACACGCCCCAGGAGCAGGTGACTCTCCATACCCCTCTCATCCTACCATTCTTATTATGATATCTGAATCTGGGGCTGGTGCGCTGGCAGTCAGGCAAGCTGGGCCGAGTCAGGACATGCGCCTGAGCCTCTTGTGGGCCGGTGCATTCTGTTCCACCTGGATCCCAGCCACCCACCTCGCCCGGGGGATGTACGCTGCTGGGCAAGGGGAGCGGCTGAGGGCTGGGTGCAAATCCATCCCTGGTGGGGGGAAGGGCAACACCGAGTCCCCATCCCGCTGAGGGAGGGTCTGCAGTAGCCAGGCCCCAGAAGGCATGAGCATGGCTGACCAGAGCCGCTCCACAAGGGAAGAGGCTTCCGTGCCACTCAGAAAACAAAAAGGTTCCCCTAGCCAAAAGACTGGTAAGCCATAATCTGTTGTAGAAAGTATGCTGGCGTGGGGCACTGGGGCGGCTCAGTCGGTTAGGCCCCCGGCTCTTGGTTTTGGCTCAGGTTGTGAGCTTGGGTTTGCGAGATGGAGCCCCATGTGGGCACCCCGCTCAGCAGGGAGTCCGCTTCTCTCCCTCAACCCCTCCCCTTGCTCACGTGTGCTCTCTCTTGCTCAAATAAAGTGAATCTTTAAAAGAGAAAAAAAGTAAGCTATCGTTAAAACAGTAAGAGCCTCAATAATAGAACTTCATACAAAAAAACCAGTGACCATTCATTTAAAGGCCCAAGTGGCGAACCAATCTTTCCTAGTAAAGACACCCACTTTATTTGACTGGACATTTGTCTCGAGCCAAGGCCATCGGGCTTCAATATGACCTCCCTTTGCTCCTGGCCCTAGCACAAGGCCGTGGCCCCCCGGAGCGAGCTGAGCCAGCGGGGCCACAGGGCCGCAGGGCATGGGAGCTCTTCTGCCACACCAGTCTCCTCAGTAGTAAGAGAACCGGAGCTGTCGTCCATGACCGTGCCACTAAGCCATGACCGTGTGAACCTGCCGCTTTGCAGGACGCCAGCCTGTCATGCTTAACTTCCAGGGCTCTTTAGGGCTGAATTCCAGAGAGCACTGGGGATTTCAGAAATGGACTGAGGGCTCAGTCAGTATCCAGGAACAGCAAGAGACCACCTTACTTTGCCATACTTCAGACTCCTCGTGTGCAGCGACACCGCTCCATCTGAGAACACCGCCTGCACCTCCGCCTGGCCAGAGTGCTAAAGGAGCAAACCCTCTCTCGGCACCTGCCTTCCCTGGGGCCCCGCTCCCGCCTCTCCAGCCTCTCCTCCCATCCCCAGTGGTCCCACCTGCAGCCTTAGACCCCGAGGACACCACCGCGACCTAACCTCCCCCCACTGGTTCTCACGAATCTCTTGATGTGAACAACACCTTTTCTACTCCCTGCACAAAAGCTAGCCTGGTTATGAAAATCTGAGTCTAGCTTGAAGCACGGGCCACCATAAGGGATAAACCCGATGAAATGACCGAGGCAGCAGGCCTGAACAGGAGCTGGGGGGTTCGGTTGGGTTAAGGAGGGGGAGGAAGGCTGCAGCAGAGCCCGTGACACTGGATCTAGGATCCAGATCCCCGCCAGGACTACGTGTCCCAGGCGGAGGCATCTGATCGAAGCCCCATTTCCCAGCTCCGTATAAAGCACAGAGATGCTATTATCCAAGGTGCAGGATACACTGATGAGATCCCCTTCCTGCAAGAAACCTCTCATGGCCAGCTCATCTTCTGCAGATCTTCTTCTCTGAAATACACAAAGCGATGACGTGACTTAAGTCAGATCCTGCAGAAAGATCTCTGGAACCAGCCACAGTATTCCGACACTAGAGTAGGTAAGCAGGAACACCAGAGCGATCACCACCACTTTCCCTCTTACAGGCCTTCCCACAGCTCCCCCCCCCCCTCCTCTCTCTGGACAGTATTCCAACTCCTTACGTGCTGAAACCCCTCCCAATCGGGCCCAGCCTCCCCTTCTCCACTCACTGTCCACGGCAGCTCTCCAGGCAGCCACAGAATCAGATTACCGGCGGCCTGACTCTATCTTTACTCACACATTTCCCGTGATCTGGAACGCCCTGTGAAATTCCACCCATTCTTCAGGGATCCACTCTAACGCCCCTTTCCTACAAGCATCTCCCGGCGAAATCACTCCTCTTTCTGTACAGTCACACGCTTGTTCATTCTCCGACTGCCAGGGACTCAGATCAGTTATCTCCCTTCCCCTGCTAATCTGTACGCTCCGTCAGGAACTCAGTCGGGCCTCCTTTATCTCGCATTCTCCGGAGAACTGAGCACTGAGCCTCTCTGTACAGGCATGCTGAACTGACGATAAACCAAGGCATTTTACAGAAGGCCGCCCCTTAGGCCCTGCAGTTGTCTGGGATGACCAAATGCCATTCAACTGACAAAAAGCTAACCTAAACACAACTTTTCAAGGGACACCTTCCCTGTGCAAAACAGATACACCCAGACAAGGAAGATGAGCACCAGGCAACTGAGAGCTTCTCTTCCAACTCTCTTTTGGGGTCACTCCCCACCGCCGTTCCAGATCCTACCACATACCAACTGCCGCTTATGCGGGGAGGCCTGGGCTAAGTGGAAAGCCCATGTGTACATCTAGGCAGCAAACCTCACTGCAGACAAACAAGGGTAAAAAAGAGGCAACCTCGGCACCAAGCAGAGTTCTCTGGCGGAGCAGCGGACCCCAGAGCCTTCTCCAGCACACGCTACAGCACCGGCCCGCAGGCCCTCACCAGCTCTCCGCCGGGAAGGTTCATGGACGACAGCAGCAGGACCGAATCCAGCCTCGAGTTGGTGTCCACCTTCCACCTCTTCTGTTGAACCTACAGACAAAGTCCACAGCGGGGCACAGACTCCAGGGGCAAGAGCTCGCAGCATCAGCAGCCCGTAACCCCCAATACAACAAGCCACCTGTCTCTATCAAAGGGCACAAAGGCGCGCCTGGGTGGCTCAGTTAGTTAAGCCTCTGCCTTCGGCTCAGGTCCTGATCCCAGGGTCCTGGGATCGAGCCCCATGGGGCTCTGTGCTCAGCAGGGAGCCTGCTTCCCCCTCTCCTTTTGCCCCTCCCCCACCCTACTTGTGCACTCTCTCTCAAATAAAAAAAAATAAAATCTTTTAAAGGGGGGGGGCCCATAAGAGTCAAATATAATGAATGCCCCACTTGCATAACTACAGATAGAATGACTATCCCATTCATTCAATCACCAGCTTGCTTCTACTTTGTAAATACCAACTTGATATCGACTTTACCTCTGTGATTCTCCCCACCACAATGTCTCCTACTTCACCATTGTATCTGGAAGATAAAACAGGTCATCCATCAGTGAACAGACCTTATCACAAGACTAAGCACCACTGGAGATTTCAGTTCCACAGGATTAGGGCCTGGATTAGGCACCATGCTGAAGTCCGGCAAACTCCCCTAACTATGCTGTTCTGACTGATTTCCAGAAACTGGTAACTTGAAACACTCCTACATGTATAAAGTCTCCACTAACTATTCTTGGACATTTATTCCCAGTAGTTCGTTAAGCCTGAAATTCCTATTTTGTTAATTACATGACACTGTTAAGCACGGAATATTTCCTGGTGGGCTCTGGAACACAGATGGCTTCTTCATCAGCAAAGGAAGAGGAGGAGGAGACTGAGACAGGACCTCACCCAAACCAGTCCACTCACAGTCTCCTCCACCCACAGGTGCTCAACTCCAACCCCAGTGCTAGTCCTTATCCCAGTTCTAATGAAGACATGTTCCACGCTGAAGGCTCCAGCCGCGGACCTCTACTCTTAGAACACACACACACACACACACACACACACACACACACCATGTATTCCTGTATGCCCTCACTCACCTCTTGCTGAGCTCATCCAACCTAATGATTTTAAAGACCAGTGACTATGCCATTCCCCCGAGTTCTAGACTCTGGTCAACTGTTGCCCAGCATCTCTATTTACATGACTAGTAGGTAGTTCCAAATGTCACCAACCTAAAGCAAAGCTTTCCAATAGCCCCCTCCCCAGCCCCCATCACAAACTGGTCCTCTCCCAGCCAGCAGGGCTCAGTAAACGGCAACACCATTCCTCCAGCTGCTCAAGCCAGAAGTCCCGGGAGGCCTTGGAAGAACACTAGATTTCTCTCTCACTCCAGGACAAGACCAGCAGCTGATCCTACTGGCTCTACCTTCGAAATATACAGAAATAAAAGGCATCCAAATTGGGAAACGAAGAAGTGAAAGCTATCTCCATTCACAGACAAGGTCCTATACATGGAAAATCCCAAAGAATACAAAATCCAACACCCTTGTGTGAAAAGCAAAACAAAAAAACCAAAAAACTTAGAACACAAAATGTATGCAGAATCAGCCATTACTCCCCACTTCTACTGCTCGTCCCAGCCACCATGACTTCAGATAACGGAAACCGTCCGTTAATCGTCTCCCTAAGGCTGCCCCCCTTCCCCTTCCATCTCTCCCAGCAGCCAGAGTGATTTTATTAAGACAGAAGTCACACCATGTCCCTCTTCTGCTCCACCCCTTCCAGGGGCATCCTAGACTACATTAAAGTGGAAGACACAATGCTATCCAGGCAGGCTGCCCCTCCACTCCCCCTTGCTCACTCTGTTCCAGCCCCATCGGCTTCCTTTCCGCTAACCTTTATTGAGCGCTTCTAGGCAGTGGGCCCTGTGCTGAGTACTTTCCATCCCGTTTCCATGAATTCTCACGAAAATCCTACAAGATGGATCATGCTTTCATACTCATTTTGCAGGGAAGGTAACCAAGGTATGGAGAGGTCGAGTAGTGCGAGGAAGCTTTAGTAGCCCACACTTGCCTGTAGTCACCTATACCCTTTCTATTTTCATGTTCAAAACCGCAGACCTACTGGATGATAAAGCTGGTGCGGGTCGGGGGTGCGGTGGGGAATGTTCCTGGCCGTATAACATGAATGACCACAAGAAAGAATACACACCTTTTGTTCTCACCTGGTTTTCAAAGCTTTCACACAGATCAACTTGTTTACCCTCTCCACGGAGCCGGCCACGGATGCAATGAGCTTCTCTTCCCCCATGTAAGTTCCATGGCCCCTGTTTTGAGAGTAGGGTACAAAGGATACAAGAGTGACTCTTGAGATGACCTCTCCCTTCAAGAACCATGTACTCCTGGGGTGCCTGGGTGGCTCAGTCGTTAAGCATCTGCCTTCAGCTTAGGTCATGATGCCAGGGTCCCAGGGCATCAGGCTCTCTGCCCAGTGGGGAGCCTGCTTCCCCCTCTCCAACTCCCTCTGCTTGTGTTCCCTCTCTCACTGTGTTCTCTCTCTGTCAAATAAATAAAGTCTTAGAACACACACACACACACACACACACACACACACACACACACACACCATGTATTCCTAACAGGCTCCTCCTGCTTTAAAGTCTGGCTTCTTTCTGTGCCCTGAACACTGTTTAAGAGAGCTGCAGAGACATCTGCCCTTGTCTTACTCAAGTCTACTCAAATGTCACGTTCTCCACTGGGGCGACCTTGATTACCCCATTTAAAATGGTCGCCCACCTGCTGCCACCACCCCCACCGTATTCCCAACCCCATTCCACTTACCCTGCTTAACTTTGCATTTTCCGCACTGAATTTATCACCAAACATACCAACTTGCTTGTTGTGCTTATTGTTTATTATCTGTCTCTCTCTGGTGACATACATTTCCCTACTTTGACCGCAGTTGTACTTCAACCACCCATAACACAAATACATGCTGAATTCATGAAGGACTGACACTTAAGACTCCTTAGGATCCAATAACCTCAAACTAAAAAGTTAAAGAGCAATATTATAAGTGCTGTACCCCCCAACCACCAAAAGGCTTTGAAATACCACTAGTGTTTATCTATGATAGTTATGTAATGGTGAGTTTTGCTTCTTTTATTCTTCTTCTTTTTTTTTTTTAAGAGAAAGAAAGAAGAGGGGGAGAGGCAGAGAGGGAGGGAGAAAATCCCAAGGAGGTTCCAAGCCCAGCGTGAAGCCTGCGGGGTGAGGTTTGCAGGGGCTGGATCTCAGAACCCTGAGATCACACCTGAGCTAAAAATCAGGAGTCAGACGCTTAACAGAGTGAGCCACTCAAGCGCCCCGTTTGTTTTCTTAATTATTTCCTCATTTAATTCTCACTTCCCTACCAAAGAGTTACTGTTATTATCACGATCTTACAGATAAGGAAACTGACCTCGGAGAGGAAATACAACTTGTAGTATGTGATGGCACAGGGCTGAAATCCCAACTCTCTGGCTCAAGAGCCTACTCTCTTAACTGCACATAAGTGTACTGCCTTCAGCTTCAAAATGTGGACTTGGGTGCGTGTAGCACAATCTACTGTATATGCCCTGAGCCCAAACAATTAACTGATTTCAAAACCGAGCACCTGGCTAAGAGATGTCGCCTAGAGAAGAGGCCGAGTCAGGAATGCCCACTGTCCCCTCATCTGAAAACTAGAAGAGGCCCCTGATCCTAACCCTCCCCAGTTTTGCAGGTCACCAACGAAGGGGAGGAAGGCTCAGAGATCAGGGCCTCGGGCAGAGAACCCAGGAGTCTTTGACACCGGAGGTTAGGAGAGAGGGATTTCCAAGGACCGAGGCAAACGCAGACGGGGACAAAGTGCATTGAGTGAAAAGCCGGAGGACTCGGAAACAAGGGAGCTCAGATGATCAGCTGTGCCCTGCGTCCGCCGGTACTTGGATGCAAGGGAACAGAGGCCACGTGCAGACAGCCCAGCAGGCGCCCTTTGGGATCCCGCGTCCCCAAGTCCCCACGTACCGCATGAATCCCGTGTCCGTGGTAATTGTGTCCCCCGGAACCACCAGATGTTTTTTAGTATCGCGGCCCATGCTCTCGCTAAGAGGCTTCCGAGCCACGGGAAGCCTCATCTCCATCGCCATCTTGGCGCCAAAGAAAAGCGCAAGCGCAGTCCGGCCGGGAACCGCGACTTCCGTCTTTGCAGTTCCCAGCCGTCGCACGGAGGGGCGGGGCAAGGCGGGCCTCAGAGCAGCCGCCAATGGGAACTCACAGTCTGGCGGCCATGTTGACTATTGGCAACCATTTGGCTAACACGAAGGGAGTGAGGAAGCTAAGTTGCCATTTTTACTATTGGCAAGGCTGCACCGGTGGAATAATGAAATCTCAGGTTGCATGGCGTTTGATTTAGTAATCATCAGCCGATGTATGGTTTGTCAGAGTTAGAGATCATTGAGAATTGGGCCTGTGAGTCTCCTTCCAACTCTAAGTTGCTAAAATGTGATTCTTTGGTAGGTGGGATCTACAGAAAATACAGTTAGTTGGAAAGAAAAAAGAGGCTCTATTCATACTGTTCCTAGTAGCCCCAGTATTCTACTTAACTGCTCCTCGTGAGTCCTGGTTCGGCACCAAACAGCCACCTCTACCCCCAGACAGTGTTCCAGATGCTGATTCTGTTCTTTCTTAACAACTTCTTCTGAATGAGCTGATTCACTCTAACTTAAAAAGAAAACTCCCTAAGAAAATATGCAAACCTTGCAAAGCAGTCCTGTTTTGTAGGGAGAGTAGGTGCACACCTAATACAAAGATATGGGCTTATATTTACTCGTACAATAAATTGAGCCCTCTCTGTGTGCCAGGAGTTGTTCTAAGGATTCAATAGTGGGCAGACAGATGTATATGTGGCTATAATCTCTGTGTCCAGTTTATTTTTTTAAGACTTTATTTATTTATCTGAGAGAGAGCCAAAGTGAGTGAGATCACAGAGGGAGAGGGAGAAGCAGACACGTCCCTGAGCCGAGAGCCTGATGTGGGTCTCAATCTCAGGACCCCAAGATCATGACCCAAGCTGAAGGCAGATGCTTAACTGACTAAGCCACCCAGGCACTCCCTCTGTATCCTACTTAATAGCAGCACTTCCCTCCTCCCTGACTCCCACTACCCTCTCCCTCCTCCTTGCCCTACGTGATTTATAGACTCCACAACAAACCGCATTTCAGCCTCAGGGAACTGGAGCTGATGATTATGCACAGGGACCCTAAAGAGGATTAAATAACCTGTATCAGCCTCACGCACTGTACTCAGTAAACCAGGTCCACCGCCTCCCAAAGATCCATCAGACCAGTTTGTTAAACCTCTGAAAGGACATTTCTTTCTAAGCAAAGCTCACAACTACATCTGTCAAGAAAGCCAATCCTGCAAGGCAGTCAACAATATAAATTCCAGGGCTCCATGGGACGTCCACAGGTCAGACACTTCCCCTCCTGCCTGGAAGAAGAAGATAGAGCTAGGAAAGTGTGAGAAGGGTCCATCTGCTGAGTCTGGCCTCCGCCATAAGAGGGCAGTGGTGTCCTATGAGCCCGGGTAGTCCAGTCCGCTAGGGAGCTAGGCCTGGGAGTGCCCCTAGACCAAGAGTAGGGTACTCTGGACATCATCCACTTTCATCCCAGGAGGGACGGACATAACCTCCGCCCCTCCCATTCTCACAGCACCCACGTTTCCAGGGCCTGTCACAGCATTGGGATTATGACTACTTAGTATATTGGAGGATTCTGTGTCTGTTGAGAGACTGCTTCCTGGTTCACAGACAACTCACTTCTCACTGTTTCCTCGTATGGCCCAGAAGGGGTGAGAGGAGTCTCTGGGGTGTCTCTTCTAAGGCACCCTGGTGAACTCATCGCCTCCCAAAGGACCCACATCCTCATGCCATTTACTTGGGGGTTAGGATTTCAACACGTGGATTTAGGAGAGACATATCCACTGCAGATACTTTTTTAAAAAGGCAGAAACTAAGGGCCAAAAAGGACTAACATGCACAGAGTGGTTGGTGGCAGGGCCAGGGTTCCTTCCTACTGCACCTGCTTTGCCCCAAAGCCTGCACCATTTACCAAACACTTCTCGGGGGCCTCGTCCTTTGCTGGATGCTTTATAGACGCATGCTATTATTCCTCACACTTGACCCATCTTGGAGGTAGGAATTGCTATTCCTGATGGTCCTTGGGGTCTCTGAGTCCCACAAGAGACTTGCAGTTGGGACTGACACCCGAGACTCCAGACTCCTCACCACACTTGTTTCTGCATCACACTTGTTTCTTCGTACCACACAGACACCTGGGCACCTGGAAACAGAGTGCACATCCCAGAGGGGCTTATTAGGAATATGGATTCCTTGGGGCACCTGGGTGGCTCAGTTGGTTAAGCGTCTGCCTTCGGCTCAGGTCATGATCCCAGGGTCCTGGGATGGAGCCCCACATTGGGCTCCCCGCTCTGCGGAAAGCCTGCTCCTGCCACTCCCCCTGCTTGTGCTCTCTCTTTGTGTCAAATAGGTAAGTAAAATCTTAAAAAAAAAAAAAAAAAAAAAAAAAAGGGCTATGGATTCCTGAGCCCCAACTTGGGCACTGAGGTACTACAAAGGTGGGGTCTTGGAAATCTGTGAGTGTGTGTTTAACTCCCTCCATGATCTGAATGGCCCACCTGGTCTAACATTCATCAGTTCCCTCCACGCCCACCTACCTCCCACCTGTGCACTTTCCTCGGGCCCCTCAGTCATCTCTTACCTGGGCACCACCTCTAGGCTGGTCTCCTGGGTTCAACATTTGCCCTCCTACCGTCCAATCACCAAACAGCAGCCAGAGTGAGCTTTTAAAAACACATCAGGTTAAACCATTTTCCTGCTTAGAACGCTTCTGGCAGCTTCCGTTTACACCAAGAATAAAACCCAAACTCCTCTTCGTGGGACCGGTCTCTGAGCGCGCCCCCCTCCTCACCCGACCCCTTACTCCCTCCACCGCAGTCAGATGTGCGGGTCTCACCTGCCTTCGTTCCGCACACACCGCTCTGGTCACCAACCCAAGATCGGTGCACTTGGGATGCTCCTGGCACGGAATTCTCTTCCCGTGGGTCTTGGTGGGGCTGGCTGCTGTTTCTCAGGCCTCAGCTCAGCTCTCACCTCCTCACAGAAACCTTCCCTGACCACCTTCTCTGGAATAATCCTTGGTCCCTTTTTTATCACTCGATTCCGTCTCCTTTCTTGTCACTGAATGTTCGTGTTTGTTTATTGCAGACTTCCTTCACCAGAACAGGGGTCCTCCAAGAACCAGGGGCTTTATGTATTGTTCATTGTGTATCAGTGCTCGGAACTGAGGCCCCTTCCTGGGTTAGCCATTCCCTACCAACCTATCCAGAGCCCACACCCTCAACCACCTCCTTTGGGGTGGGGGGCTGCAGGGTCGTTCTGGGCCACTCTCCACCTGCCCTAATCCCACCTGGGCCAGGTACCAGACACGTGGGGGCAGGCTCCTGGAGCACTTGTCTTTGAAGCCCTGGGCCGACATGCAAGATGTCTGATTTGGCCAAGGCAGCCACGTTGCGGGAAGCATTTGGTATGGGTGCTAATCAGCCCCCATCTGGAACTCTCCCCACCAGCCACAGACATACACCCCAGCAGGCCAGCTCTGAGGCGGGAAGGAAGCTGAAAGTTTGGGGTATCTGTTCCTCTATTTCAAGAGATCCAAGAATAATGGATATGGCAAAGGATAGGGGAACAGAGGTTGGACAGCTGCTTCAGATGCCCTCTGGGGGGAATGCCCAGTGGGGTAGGTGGTAGAAGCTTCAGCCCTTCTCACCCACCAAAGGCACCCCTGTCTTAACAACGGCTTCTGTTTGTTTAACTTAACGTTGTGCCAGTCATGACGCCATATGCTTTATTCGTTGATACACGTTAGCCCACTTACTCCTCACAACATTCTTTTCCATTTGAGAAAACTGAGGCACAGAGAGGCTAACTGCCTTGCCTCCGGTCACACAGCCAGGAAAGGGCAGCAGAGCAGGGTTTCAAAGCAGGAACTCCTGCCAGGAGTTCCTGAACCATGCAGTAAGATGACAAAAAGAAAGAAAAGGCCATCTTGATTGGAAAGCAAGAAGTAAAACTGTCTCAATTCGGAGACAACATGATTGTGTACACAGAAGTCCTGAGGAATCTACAAAAAAGCTTCTAGAATGAGTAAGCGAGTTTTGCAAGGCTGAAGAATACAAGGCCAGTATACGGGCTGGTCCGCACTGGATCCCTGTGGAATATGCCCAAAGCACTTTGGACCGACTCTGTGGGCCGACTGGGATGTGGTTGGCCTACTGGTTGGTCATGAGCAGAGCTCCTAGGGTCGGCGGCTACGGCGAGAACTGCTCAACCACTGCCCACAGGTGACATGGGCAAATGATTTACTCTCTAGCTCAGTTTTCTTCTACTTAAAATGGATATTAATAGTGCATCAGGGAGGAAAAAAGAGCATCAGCCTCACAGGTTTGTGGGGAGGATTCCCAGAACAAATGCATTTAAATCCCTAAGGCCAGAAACTGCCAGTGGTGTTCACGTGCCTTTGTGGGGAGGAGAGGGGTGTGCAGAGGGGCTTGAGGCATCTGCTGGGAATGCAAGCACGGTAAGAGCTGAGGCCTTCAGAATCAGGCTTCCCACCAGCGTGCAATTCTTCAGGACCCCCATTCCACACTGCTCATCCTTGGATCTCTCTCGCCAGCACATTTCCAGAGGTCCGTAGCCCAACTGCCTGCAATTACAGCCTGCTGCCACCAGGCGGGTTCTGGAGCCCGGGCTGTGGATCCTGGGCTCCGCAGCAGGGACTTCTCAGAATGGAATTACCCAGGGAGAGCCATGGAGATTTTTGGTCAAGGGCCCTACTGCCCTCTCTGAAGTCTGACTGCTGAAGGAAGCCAGCATTACTCTCTGGGAGGCATGGCAGGTGGGTGGGAAGGTTGTTTAACTCCATTGGTCAGCATATAGTGGAAAGGAGATTCAAGATTTATTTATGGAAACAAGAGGCCTCTGTGGGGCCTACAGTGGGTGGAAGGTAATACCGGGGCCACTGGAGGCATCAGAAGCCTAGCGGTGAGGTTTCAAAGGAGAGGCCAGGTTGGCGACAAGGGGAGGAGGACTACCAAGGGTGACTTTCCCCATTGACCCTTGGGAGGAAACCCCAGATGGGCCTTGTAAATGGACACACCAAGTGTACATCTCTCCCCGTGCTGTGCTTCCATCTGCCTGGGTACAAGACCAGAAGTATGGGGGTCTTTGGGAGTACCTGAAGCTCCAAATGGGGATGGCCTGCCTATAAAAGTGTGAGCTCAAGCGTCTTCCTGTATGTGTGTGTGTGCTCGTCGGCACATGCCAACTGAGGATGCACAGACAGTGCCTGTGGGATGCCAGTGGACTGGACGGGTGACCCTCCAACTAGCAGGTGTTGGAATACAGGTATGAACTCACACTCTCCAGGGGGCACACCTCCTCCTGGCCAGGAGGTCCTGGATAGGAGAGCCAGGGCCTGGCCCTGCACTGATGGCCTTCCTGGTCTTTTGACTTCCTCAGGGAGGGTCTGGAAATGGGTACCCCGAGCATTTGGAAATTCTAGGCATCGGGAGGGCACTTGGTGGCCATCTTGGTCCACCCCCACGGGCTACTTGAAAACTCTTAAGTTGTCCATGAAAAGGAAAAAAAAAAGGTAGGTAATGATTTTAGGGAAGTAACAAAGTGGGACGCCAATATTTGAGAGTCAGCTGGAAGCATGAAGATTACACCCAGCCCCGTCAGAGATTTCTGGTTGCTTTGAACTGTGGCGATCTCTTTGGGAGCTGACATCCCAGGTGTGTCAGAGAAGTTTCCTTGGGGAGGGCACAAGAGTGACTTTCAAAAGCAGTGGAACAACTCTTCCCATCCCCTCTCCAGTTTCTAGGCACTTTCCACATTTCCTCTTCATGCAGATATGCAGATACATGTGTCGACCCCTTCGGAGGCTAAGTGATAAATGTTCCAAGTAATTTTTATTTTAGAATACAAGAGAGGTACAAATGTATTTACAGTTGTACATATACAATCAAATAATATATATCACAGTTTCGTAAATATCATTTTAGATAAATATTTACAAAGTTAAAGTGACCATTTTCTGGAAGTAGAACACAGTTTCTTGAAAACTCTATACATTTTATACTTTTCTTTATTATTATAGTTTTTTTATTTTACAAAACGCCCTACGGGAGTTCTGGTACATGACTGCAAGGTGGGACAGGAGACACCAGAGGGCGCCCACGGCCAGAGTTTGGGGAGACTCGGGAGGAGGCAAGGGAGGGTGTGGGTGGGCGGGGCGGACACCCCCCACCGCCCCCACCACCGGGATCGCGCACTGCCTGGGAAGTGCTTTCTCCGCCGAGAAGCCGGTCTTGCCCTCTTCCCGCAGGAGTGTGGCCAGGAGGGGAAGGGACGCTTCTCCTCCCTGAGCAAGAAGTCAGAGATGAAGGGGAGGAGACATGGCTCCAACTATCTCATTTTTTACGGATGGGGAAGGGGGAAACTGAGGCCGCAAGAGGGCCTTCCCCGGGTACCCCAGTGGATTTCCGTCTGCCCTCGCGCTCGGCCTGCCCGGGACACTGCACCCTGCTCGTGCCTCGTCCCTCCCCAGGAGCCGGCTTTGGGGGTAAGGTGGCCAGAAGGAGAAAAGGGCCCGCCTGCCAGGGAAGAGCAGGTCTCGGGTCTCTTCTGGCTGCCCCAGAGCCCCGCCAGCCCCCAGCTCTCAAGATCGTGTCGGTGACTCGCGACACCGCGGGGCACCAGTCCCAAGAGGCAGCCGGAGGGGCCGTGCGCGCACCGGCCCGCCGCCCGCCTCCCGCCCCCAGGCTCCCCGCCCCCGCTGAGGCCCTACCACCCCCGAGGGATGCCAGCCCGGGAAGCCGGCTGGACAGGTGTGCCAGAGCGCCCCCGACGCCGGGCGTGGGGACCCTCGAGGAGGAGACGGCCGAGCAGCCGCCCCAGCCGGGGGGCCCGCAAAAGGGACCCTGCCCCTCCGTGTCCTCACCTGCGAGACGGAGCGCAGACTGTGTGCCTAGGGGCTCACTTGTTGGGACGCACCTACAGCGCCGGGCGCCGGGCCCTCTGCGGCCGGGGTGGGGGTGTCAAGCGCGGGGAGAACAGCCCCGGCCCGCGCCCCGCGAGCTGTAGGCGGGAGGCGGGACGCGCGTGCGCGAGGAGGCGGGGCGCGCGTGCGCGGCGTGCGCGTGCGCGGCGCTCACAGCACCATGGCCGGCAGGTGGTGCGCGGCCGCGGCGGCGGCGGCGGCGGCGGCGGCGAGCGCGGGCGCGTGCGCGTGCGGCGCGGGCAGGGCGGGCGAGTGCGGCTGCAGCGCGGCGCTGGGCGGCCGGTGGCGCGCGCTCTTCTGGTGGGCGCGCAGGCCGGCCAGCTGCGAGTAGGCGCTCTGGCACACCTGGCACTTGTAGGGGCGCTCGCCCGTGTGCAGGCGCACGTGGTTGCGCAGCGTGGACGACTGGCTGAAGCGGCGGTTGCAGAAGCGGCACACGAAGGGCTTGTCCAGCGTGTGGATGCGCATGTGCGAGCGCAGGTTGCTGCGCGAGTTGAAGCCGCGGTGGCAGATGACGCAGCGCATGCGGCCCGCGGTGCCCGCCGCCGAGTCCGCCGGGTGGAAGTCCTCTGGCCGCGCGGGCAGGGCGCGGGGGCGGGAGGGGGGGGGGGGAGAGAGCAGCCTCGTTACGACCCCGCGCCGCCCGGCCCCCGGCTCCCGCGCCCCACCCCCAGGCGCGCGCTCCTCCCGGCGCCCGGCCGGTCCCGCCCCGCCCGCCTGGGATCCACGGGGGTGAGGGCGCGGGTCTGAGCAGGCTGCTCCGCGGCGCTGCCGGAGGGATGGGAGGAACTTGAGGTCAAAGAGGACTTGGACTCCAGACCGTGCTGTGAGACCTCGGGGGCTGAGTGACTTCGCCCCCGAACCTCAACGTCCTCATCTGTAAAATGGGTACCGACTACGACCTCGCGGGGCTATGCACAACTTCCCGAGATGATCATAAAAACCTGCATTTGAGGGGCGCCTGGGTGGCTCAGTGGTTTGGAATGCTGCCTTCGGCTCGGGTCATGATCTCAGGGTCCTGGGATCGAGCCCCGCATTGGGCTCTCTGCTCCGCAGGAAGCCTGCTTCCCTCTCTCTCTCTCTTTCTCTCTCTCTCTCTCTGCCTGCCTCTCTGCCTACTTGTGATCTCTGTCTGACAAATAAATAAATAAAATCTTAAAAAAAAACAAAAAAACCTGCATTTGACCTCCCTTAGCCTGTATACGGGAGGAGCCTCACTCAAAGTAGCCATCTGTAAATGGCAGGCTTCCATAGAAGGCCCCTCCCCCCAAAATAAACCCTTTCATTTATTCATCCCACAAATATGTACTGAGTGCCTACTATGTACCAGGGAACTGCGCCTCACCTTTCTCATTGCTGAGATGGAGGTAATGGTAACATCACCCCCATAAGCCCGCTGTGAGCATCAGAGAAATTACTGTTTGTAAAACATTAGCTCATAAATAGTAGTTCATGAGCCTCGGGTTCTCCCTCTAACCAGATTTCACAACGGTTTTATGAGGACCCAAGTGGGGTGATACCTGTAAAAGTTTCAGCTCAGTACTTGGTATGAAATAGGTCTTGGGCAAACGGTGTCTATCGTGATGACCAGTGTCCCCCACAACACACACACAGGCACACTGTAGCCCACCTTCATTAAACAGATTAATACCAAGCGCCTCCACCAGGCCCTGCACCAGGGACAGAGGGAAATGTACATTGTCAGAGCTGGAAGGGAGTTTAAAGATCATCTCAGTTTGGGACCAACATCTTGCCTTTACAGATGGAGAAACTGAGACACAGAGCCCTTCCTAGGATCGTACAGCAGAACAGGAACTCAATCTAGGCTCCCACCACGGGGCCCTTACTCCTTCTGCCTCTCGGGTATCCTGCCCACCCAACCTGCCCCCAGATAATTTATTTTATCCAGAAAACAGTGTCATTTGTGTCCAGACTGTGGTAGTAGCTCTGGGGGGTGTTGGCCTGCTTAAGCCAGTAGCCTCACGGGCTTGATACTGCTGGAGATTGAACCCGGGTCCCTGGACACCAGGAGCGTGCACAAACAGGTGCACGCACTCACTCACTCTCTCACTCTGGGTTCCACGGGTCCCTTGTCATTGCGGCCTCACAGAGGCTACCTACCATGCTTGTTCTTCTTCTGCTCCTCCTCCAGCCCGGGCACACCAGGGATCCCCAGAAAGGTGTTGTGTGAGTTTCCATACCACACCAGCAGCTCCTGGTCAGGCGGGATCATCTACAGAGAAGAAAGGCAGATAAGATCAGGGAGGCAGCAGGCCCCAGGGTGAGAGTCACGGTCTCACACGTGCCCCTGCAGCCGGGGCGGGGGGGGGGGGGGGCAGCTGTCCTGCACCTGCCATGGAGACGTAGATCCAGTCTTGGCTCCAAGAAAGCCACACGGGCCATCGCTAGCAAGCTGCTGAAACACAGAAGGCCCTGGGATGCTCAGGCCCTGCCCTCTCCCTACTTCCCCTCCCAGCTCAGGCCTGGCCGTTTCTGTCCTAGCTGCTGCAGCCGCCCAGCCGCATAAGAGTTCCACAGTGACAGCAGCAGAATTCAAGGCTTGTAGCAAGGTGAGGTACTGGAAGAAGGAAAGCTAGAAAATGTTTCCTTTCTTACTGAGGGGAACCAGCATCAGCCAACCCTCTGGTCGGCAGGTCTGAATCAGATGTTCCCAAGGAGCGTGGGCTGCAGGGCACCCCACGGTACTTCGTTACATCCTGTCTGATAATGTTCTGGAAACATCTCTCACGCAAAACGCCCACAAGGCAGCAGCACGCCCCGTGTACCTCTCTCCGGATCACAAGCTCTGTGTGACTCCGTGCACACGGCAAATGCTAAAAAAGAACCACTGGGGTGGAGGAACCCCCCCGACCTCAGGAAACACTGAGGCACACAGCCTGGAACAAAATCCATTCCTGCAGGACGGAACTCGACAGATGGTGACAGTTCTCTGCTAATCCCAGGGAGGACCTGCACCAGGGAAATGGGAAGGCCCCTGGGAGGAAGGGGTTTGCAGTGACAGTCCCGGGAGGCTGTGGAAGGCCTGCTCCTGGGGAGGCACGGACCATAAATCCCTCACTCCAGGATGTCCCCAGGGGCCCATAGGCCTGTGGTGAAAGCCAGTTAGCCCTCCCAAGTGGGGAACCTTCAGGCCCCAGCCAGCTAAGACAAATGAGAGAGATGGGGCGTCTGGGCTGGCTCAGTCCGTGGAGCGGGCGACTTTTGATCTCGGGGTTGTGAGTTCAAGCCCCACACTGGGTGTAGAGAAGACTTAAAAATAAAATCTTTAAAAAAAGAAAAGACTGTTGAAAGAGCCGCCACCCTCCCAAGCCTGCACCCCATAGAGCTCAATTTGCCACCTATCCTAGGGGTCCTCTGGGAGCTTCCCAGGGAAATCCGGCCACACCCAGGCAGCAACTGGTTTGCTTTCCTCCTGGGTCCTCAGCCGCCTCAAAGGAGTTAAAGCGCCAAAGATTCCATCTAGGGGTATCTGAAATCACACAAGAATGGGACCCCCTCTTTTGGGTTCCCTGCTTACAGAGAAGGCCCACCCCTTCCATCTGACTCTGGCCTGCCACATGCAACACCCTTCTGTACCACAGCTTCTTTCCTCTGGTCAGAGGCAGGAAGACCCTCAGACCACCAGCCAGCTCTGCTCGACGCTGAAAGGAGAGAGGCAGGAGAGGAGGGATGCAGGAAGAAAAGTGTGAGGGGTCTGGTCACGGCCATCCTCCTGAGGCTCAGCCTGGGGCCACCGTGTCCCTGCCCCCATGGCCTGTGGGCCATCACGTCAAGCCCTTGGCATCAGGGAGTGACCGGAAGCCAGGCAGAAAGTGCCAAACTGGCTCGGAGGTACAGGGTCCAAATGTGGAAGAGTCAAGTACAGTCCCTGAACCCGAGGAGAATTCGGTGGCCCCTCAAAGAGAGCACACAGGTCAGAATCTGGCACCATGGCAAAAGTCCTCGAGGCCATTCACAGTCATGGCCGTTGTCCTGGGGGTCAGCGGGGCAGAGCTGGAGGCCCTGCTGGAAAGGGGACGGAGAGACAGAGGTTTCGTGAGTCCTCCAGAAAAGAGGAGGAAGGAAGGGAAACACTTAAGATCAGTTTGTTGGGAAGGAAACTGCTCCCTGTGGGAGGATGGACACTGGGCCGATGGACCCTGGGCCACCGGGCCCCTGGGTGACCTTAGGCAAGCACTCATCCCCTCTAAGCTTGTGTCCTCAAGTGAGGAGTTGGGGAACGCGATCCCTGAGGTCCCCCAACTCTGAGACTCTGATTGTAAGTCACCTCTGACACTGTGCTGGCCCCTGGCTTCGATGTTCACAATCAGGGTTCTTTGAAAGCAACCAGCCCCCCCATCAGACTTGTCTGAAGAGGAGACAGCACTGGCAGAGGTCACACACGTCAGGGTCCACCTGGGCTCCTCACCTGCTGTGCAAGTTGCCTTCTGGTGCTAGGCCTCTGTTTCTGGGACTATAAAAGAGGGACAGTGCCCCTGCTCAGCCTCACGGGGTCAGGGCTCAGCGGAGCCGTGTGCAGAAAACTTTGCAGGGTGGATGGACACAGGAGCGCGTGTTTTAATTTTCCCTGAGCTCGCCAGCATCTCAGGAAAGTCCCCCAGTGCTCCCCACAGAGCCTGCAGTGTGGCTTGGGGCCACCGGCACAGTGAAAACCCAGGGCGACCGGTGGCTTTGCCGTTAGGGACCAACAACATCACAGGCTAGGCTCCAGTGCCACTGCTTCCTGCTTTGCTGGGTCGCGGGGTGGGGGGCACCCCCAGGGAGAGCACAGATGTGCAGAGCAGGCTCTGCAAGCCCCCAGCGGATATGGCCCTGAGGTGCACCTCCAGACTCTCAGCCCAGGAATCAAATATCCACATCAACACCAGCCTTTTTATTGTAATGGATAATAACAATTGTTATTAAATGTAAATTTGGGGCACCCGGGTGTCTCCCCAACCCACTTGGCCATCCCAAGTCAGACGCTTTACAGACTGACTTCGGCTCAGGTCATGATCTCAGGGTCCTGGAATCGAGCCCCACATCGGGCTCCCTGTTCAGCAGGAAGCCTGCTTCTCCCTCTCCCGCTCCCCCTGCTTGTGGTCCCTCTCTAGCTCTGTCTCTCTCTGTCAAATAAATAAATAAATAAAATCTTTAAAAAACAAAACAAAACAAAACAAAAAAACAGTGGTGATGTGTGAGAAGCCAAGAACTCTGGGTTTGCACAAATTCCGAATATTATTTAAAATCATTGTTTGGAATATGATTTTCTAAATGAGCGCTTCGATACTGACTTTTAACATTGAATGCAGCATTTACTTACTAACACATTTTTTGCATGGACTAAAATTAATCTTCCGAGTTCATTTCAGAAATCAGAGCAACGACGCAGACACATTGACCAACCCGTGTAAACAGGTGAGGGGTCGGGGGAGGCGAAAAGGGACTCTCTCTCCCACCCTGGACGCCCAGCCACGGTGGCCAGTTTTCTGAGCTTCTTTCCCTAGAAGGGTTTGTCATTTTGAGTCTATTCAGAAATGCTGATTTAAGGTTGGTGGGGAGCAGCACGACAGGCAGAGTGGCTTCTACTTTTTCATATGAGATATCTGATTTTTTAAAAAATAATGAGCACACAGTACTTTTTATACTATCTCTATGTTAAAGAAAGCAAATCTGGGGCGTCTGGGTGGCTCAGTCGGTTAAGCATCCGTCTCTAGATTTCAGCTCTGGTCTTGATCTCAGGGTAGGGTGAGTTCAAGCCCTGTGCTGGCTCCACTTAAAAAAAAAAAAATCTATTAAGAGGAATCTACTGGAATTGAGAATGGCACAAATATCGAGAAGCCACCAGCACTGGGGAAGGCCGGAGGTGGAGTCTGTTGGCCCTTCAGAGCTCTGAGCCCCTTTGAGCTCAGCGACAGCCCCTGCCCTGGGTGCCCAGTCCCTACTTGCTCGTTGGTACCCCCCATGGGATAACCAGGAGGACCCTCAGGACCAGCAGACTCTCTGGGAGATCCTGGCACTATTGTCTGCAGGTTCCCAGGGTCCCGGCAGCTGACCGACTAAGCGCAAAGAACAGCCACTGTCGCCCTCCCAGGCTTCCCGGTCCCTCGATGCTACTGTTGCTTCGTCGCCAGCTGTAACTGACAGGACCCTGCCGGGACTGTCCTTTCAGGCCCGGAGAACCAGAATCACAAAGGTGTCCTCTTCGAGGCAGCAGGGACTGATGCAGGACACACAGTAAACCAAATAATTCCCCCAGGAAACGGAATCCCGTATCATAAAATCCACATCCCCGAGATTCTGGGCGAGTATCGGGACCTGAGTCTTCCCTCGACAAATCACGTAATCTCTCAGGTCACGCTTCTGAACCTTCCCCACCAGCCCAGCCATTCTGTCCTGCCCCCTTTCTGAATTTTTATTATAAATGGAAACCGATCTGGTTTTGGTTTGTTTTCTTGATCTAAATGTATGTCACACTATTGAACACACTCCCAGGAGTCTTGGACACCCTCCCTTCCCCCCGGGGCGGTGCAGAAACCCTAGTCCAGAAGGATCTCTGTGTCATCTGGACGAATATCAATTTCCATTGTACCACAGATGTCCTGACACACCAATTAATAGAGTTCCAGCAAATACGTATTGATCGGGGAGGCCCCACGGCTTGGTGACCAAGAGCTCTGCTCCGGGGTCCGACAAGCCTGGATTCAAATCACAGCTCACTAATGCCCTGTGATCTCCTTGAACCTCAGTTTTGCCATCATTAAAATGGGGAGAGTAATAGTATCTTCACAGAGTGGAGAGGACTCGAGTCTTAAAAATTTGCTAAGACTTTAGCACGATACCAGCAGGGGATAAATGCTCCGTGTATTATCAAGGATGCTTATTATTAATAATCAGGGTACCCCAACTGCGTCTGCCGCCGAGCAACGTCAAAAGGAAAATGGTGCCAGGAAAAGCAGACATGGTACTCAGGGAGCTGCCATATAAAATGTCTGGGTGTTTGAAAGGAAAAGGAAAGCTTCGGGCACAGTAATCTGCCAAGACACCGGGAGGGGAAAGACTGGGAATTATCTTCCCAGCTCCAGAGTCCAAAGCTCTCTTAACTTAATTACTAAATCCTTTCCTTGCACGGAGTTTTGGCATCAAAGGGTCTTGCTTCCTGGGGTAGCTGGTTTTGTTTCTTTGGGAGAACAGGGGTCTCTGTGTCCCCCCCACTTTCGACCCAGTCCCCATCACCTGCAGAAAGACTTACTCATTCGACACCAAATGGTCACTTGCTATGCGCTGGGTGCTTTGTAGAGAGGCCATTTTAGGCCTTTCTACAAAGGCCTACCTCACACTATAGTAACATCTTCTGTGGTTGAATCTATGGGGAAAATGCCCCAGGAATGGCGTGCCGTAGATCCGGCCAGATGCCAGTCCCGCCTGGGGGTTCTCCACTGACTGGCTGGCCTTCCAACCCTGTCTACATTTGGAGGGCTACTATTTTGTATCGGTGGAAAATTGGAGAGCAGCGACAGTGCATCCTGCTTACCAAATAAAGATGGGCCTTCCCATTGTGGGGGTGAGTCACGGGGGACTTGTAGGGGTAGATAAATGGCAGTTCTAAGTGACAGAAAGACTAAGAAAACGGGTCGTAGCCAAGACCCATCTCCTCGAATAACTCGCACGAGCACACAAAACAAACAGCCCATGTATCCTGGAGACTTTAGGGAGTGGCCTGGCAGAAAAGCAATTTCTTCTGCTGGAGCCTAGAAGGGCCAGCGAGCCCTGGTCTCTGCCCAGCGCACGCTGGGTGGTCACACTGGCCCAGACGCACCCCTGGTCTGGTAAGTGGAATCTGACATGGCCACACGATGATCTGAGAAAAACTGCCACCCCGGGAAAAGTGTCCAGCTTTGCTGATGAAAAGCGAAATGACCGTAACGTGATATTCTCTGTTCCCTTGTCCCTCACTCAAGCAGTCCCTGCTTCACAGGCTTGCTTACCTCTGGGGCAAAGCATTGACTGGAAATTCAGGGCATCTCGCTCGTGTTATCCTGCATGAATCGATTTCTTTTTCCTGATTCTCTTTTATCAACTTAAATCCCAATAAAACGTAAATGACTCTAGGGTTGCCTGGGTCCTTTGGCCCCAAACCACACGAGCGTTCCCACGATCTCTCATGTGCATGCGTGTGCATCTGTCCCTGTGTACGTGTGCGTGCACTTGTGTTAGAGAGGAGGAAGGGAACGACTGTGGGTCTCCCACCTCCTCTGTATCAGGACGGCAGGGAAGCAGGCAGGATGCGTGTGTGAGGCCGGGAAGACGGGGCTGGGGAGGATCCTGGAGTTACTCTGTGCTCCAGTGAGATTCAGCCACACCTGAGGCCGATTCCTTGTTCCCACAGGGTGGCGGCCCAGCCAGATGGTCACAGGAGCCACCTTTGTCCTAGGTGCCTGGGCCCCTTCGGTCCTACCGTCACACAGCCCCAAGCTATTCCGCGTCCCCTGAATGCCAGTCCAGAAACGGGGCACCTTTCTTTACCCTCCACTTCCTGGTGCTCCCAGAGTCTACCCCTCAGCTGGGACCCCCCTCCCAGGCCACACCAGCACCCAGGCAAAGACCATTCTGTTGTCATCCCTGGGAGATTTCCTGGAGCCTGGTTTTTGAGGGACAACTGGACCCCAGTTCCAGAAGCTGCTAGGCCCCAGTGCCCCTCAGGCCTTAGAAAGATTTGAGGCTCTGAGTCCCAGGGAGAAAAATGGACTAGAGGGAAGTCATTCTCTGTCCCTGGGAGACTTGCTTCAGACCTCTCCAAAATTCAACCAAGGCTAGCCCCTCTCCCAAGGGAGGACACTGCCTCTCTCCATTAGTGTTCTCCACCAGCGGAGTGGAAGCAGGAGGTCCAGACAAGTTGGGGCTGGGGGAGGGGGAGAACATCCCATCCACACCCCCACACGGCACTCACCCCCAGTCTGCCATGGGGAAAAAGGACAGCTTGTCCCGCTCCTGGGCCAGACGCTGAGCATCCTGCCAAGAGACCCTGTCTGGAGGGTGCCGACAGCTTGGCCCACCATGGCTACCACTACTTGTCTTGCCTCAGCCCCTCTCTGTAGCCCAGGAGCTTTTCTGCCTCTGTCCAAGGTTTCCCTACTGGGAACACCTCCTCTTCCATTCTCCTGAAACTTCCCATGACCTGGGCATGGTTTAGTTACTCTCAACCACGGGATATGATATTTATCTGCAGCTACCTTTCCCTTTCCCTCGCCTCGAAGCAGTTCGATCCAGCACAGGCATTAGCACCAACATCTCCCCCAATGCCTGGTAAGAGCTCCCGAGTCCCCCTGCCACCAAGTGAACCCCAGCCTCCTTGTCGGCAAACTGTGGATCATCGCAGAACCCTCCCTCGTGGATTAAATACACAAAGATTATAAGGGATAAGGCATCCACAGAATCTAGGAGACACTTCAAACAGCGCGTGATCTACGTGTCACAGCCGAGACTTGGAGTCGTGATCCGCTTCAACGTCCCATGCGTGCAGAACAAGGAACAGCATGCAGCGAAAATCCTGCGGACACGATGACCTCTCTCGCCTTCAAATGCTTTCCCCATGTCTTGCTCTCTGTATCTCTTGGCTTCTGAACCTCAGGACGCCCTAAGCAGCTATCTGGGGACCTCAGAGTAGAGGGACTCATGACATCCACAATGGCCTAAAGTCAAAAGTTCCATACTTGCTGACTTGCAGTGCAGAAAACCTGCCAGGATGTTCCTGCTCCCAGAGACCATGATGCCTGGGCAGGGCCAGCGGGGGCCGGCATCAGTGCTCCTCCATTCCCCCCGTCCCATCAGAACCCGGACACGGCTGCCTGCACCCCTTCTCCCAGCTGCCCCCTGGCTTCGTACACAGCAGCGCATGCACTCACCTCGATAGCCTTGTAGAAGATACTGGTGCCGATCTGGACGACCTCCAGGTTCTGCTCCTGTTCGTTCCGCGCACACTTGATGTAGGTCATCCAACTCCGGTGGTCCTCCTGGCTGGCATCAATGAAGTAGCGCACTGTGCCGTCCTCATTGAACACCTGCGCGCAGGTAAATTAGGGACAGAGTATGGCAGGCTGAGCCACCTGTGTCCGGGCCAGGCCCGTGCTGCTGGCATATCAGCCTATGCTCCCTCTATCCCCACAACAGCCCCAGGAAGGACTCTATAATCATCTCAGCTTTCCTGCTGAGAAGGGGGGGGTGGCTCTGGGCTCAGAGCTGGAGGCCAGGCAGCTAGAAGTGACTGACAGGGTGTCAGTCTCCAGGGCCCCAAGGGCTCCCGCAGCCATGTTCTGCCCATCTCCGGAAGGAAAGGGTCTCCAAGGGATCACTGATTCAACAAAGTGCCATCCAGCTAATTCCCTGGGGACGCAGATGTGCTCCCCAAAGCGGCGGCAAGCACAGACCAGGAATCAGAGGGGGACCCAGGAGCCTGGAGAGGGAAGGCTGGCTCACTGTGGCACCCTGGTCTGGCCCAAGCCCCCTTGTGGGAGCTACCAAGAGTACTCAGAGATCAGACTAGAGCCCAACTTCCTAACCTAGCAACAAATGGAGACGAAAACTACTGGCCCAGGTCTCCAGGGAGGGAGGAGGTGAGGTCAGGACAGGTGTCTGGACCATTGCCGTATTCTCTTCCTCCCGAGCTGTGACCAGGGGCAAGATTTGTGACACTGGGCTTCTCCAGGGACTGTCAGGTGGGGGCTTGGGGGGAACGCATGGAGGGAAGGGAAATGAGATTAGGGAGAGGGTGCCAGCCTGGCCGCTGTGTGGTGAGAGCCCCAGGGGGGAGGAAATGCTTTGGGAATGGCTTTGTCCTCAGGGTGTCTGGGAATGGCTTTGTCCTCAGGGTGTCCTAAGGATGGCTGTCCTGACATCTGGCACTGTCGAAGGAGAGGAGGGTCAGAAGCCGGGGTGGAAGCTTCTCTGAGCTTCAGTTTCCCTCTGGAGAATGGGAATAATAATTCACAGGTGCTGAGATCATTTGGTGGCATGCGGGTCACTGCCTCAGAAAGTTGACTCAACACCAATTTGTCCCCCGATGATTTCCAGTTGTCACTATTCTGCCTGGGCTGAGAAGCCCATTCCTAGGAAGCATGGGCCCCTCCATTCTCCATGCTGGCCACCCTCACCCCCAGCTCAGCGAGGGCTTTCCTTGCAACTTCCTCCGGAGGAAAAGAATGCAGGTCCTGGGAGGTCTCTTTGGTTTCGGTGCTGTCCGCAACTGCGCTGTAGGCTAGCCACATGGCTTCCTGGGGCCTCAGCGCCCTCCTCTGAAGTAGGGCCAACAACAGTCCCAAGGGTTGGCCAGAGGAAAGAGGATCAGAATTTCCAAACAAAGGCCTTAGCTGTCTTAGCTGGGTTGGGGATGTACCTCCAGGCACAGGGCGGCAGGATCCGCAATCCCGGCAATCCCGAGTCAGGCAGCACAGGCGACCAAGCACCCCAAGATCCCAGCAGGGGCGACAGGGACAGAGTGGCGGATACCTACCTCCCACATCAGGTTGTTGTTCTTGCAGATGTCCACGTGCTCCGGGGCGATGATGCGGCCGGTGAAGGGGCCCATCTCCGTGCCCGCCTTGATCCACGTCTTGGAGAAGATGCCGAGGCCCTCGCCGGGGATGGAACTCTGCGCGATGATCACCTCCGCCGGCAGCACCAGGCTGGACAGCTTCTGCACCTCTGTGACCGCCACCGGGGGCAGGGGGACCGGGTAAGAGCCTGAGGCAGGGGATGGTCGGCCCTTCCCGCCAGAGACTCAGGGCGGTCCCATCCGGCCAGACCCACCTCAGGCCCGCCCTGGAGTGACTCGGGAGAAGTCACTGGGGTGTGTGTTTGTGTGCGGTGGAAGGGGGAGGCGACGGCGGAGTTGGGGGGTGCTCCGCGCAAGAGTCGCCCCCGTTTGCAACCCGGGAACGTCTGTGTCCTCCGAAGCAAGAGGTGCTTTGGGGCTCATTTCTGGGAGCTTTTATTGTTTTTATTTATTTATTTACTTATTTGGGCTCTCCACTAATTCTCAAACCATCCACAACCTCCCTGACCCCCACCCTGTAAGATTTAAGAACAACTGTGCCCACCGCAGCGGGCGGCGGCTTTACAAATGGGAAAACGGAGGCGCTTCCAGGAGGCGGTGATCGTCAAGCCTGGGATCGCCCTTCCGCGGGACAATCCGCGCTCACTGCGCCTCCCTGCTCAGAACACGGGGCGCTGTCGAAGGGCCCCGGATGCTGCCAGGAGCTCTCTTTTCTGGGGTGCGGGAGGCCCTGCGCGGGGGGCCGGCTGGCGACTGCGCTGGGAAGAGACCTCAGGCTGCGGGCGGGGGGTAGTGGGGGGGCGCGGAAGCTCAAAAGGAACACCGGCTTCGGCGGGCCGCCTCGGGGCGCTCTCTGGATGACCCCGGGCCCACCTCGGTCCTCCTCGCCGCCCAGGATCCCAGGTGCCCTAAAGGGTGGCGCCGGACCCCCGCGAGCCCTGAGTCGCCCTCTGGGCGGGAAAGAGCCCGGCGGCCCCCAGCCCCCTCCCCACCCCCTGCCCCTGCCGGGCCTGGCAGCCGGAGTGGGGGCGGCGAGGCGCACAGGGACGGCCTCCGTGTCTTACAAGGTTCCCCTCTAAGCTACCTGGGAAAATAGCCGGCGAGCGGGCCGGCTGAAAGCGGGGGGGTTAAACGGTGTCCATTGCGGCGCGGCCGGCAATTTGTCACGCTGTTAAAGTGATAGCATTCATTCGGCTCCATTCGAAAGAAATTGCTAATTCTAAATTCATTAGCCCTGGAAGAATGCTGTAGCAGTAAATTGTAGCTCAATGCGGAGAGGACTTGTTTAAAAGGGGCCGAGGAATTCCCCTTACAAAAAGGGGGGATTAGATGGTTGACATAGCGTGAATGGAAGTGGAATTAGTCTGCACGGTGAATTAAGAGAGGAACAGAAATCGTCACGGGGGAAGAGAGGGCGACGCGCAGAGATGCCAGCGCCGGGCAAAGATATTGTTTGCAGGTTGATGAATGAGGAATAAGAACTTGAGACATCTTAAAGAAAAGAAACTTTTCTGGCTCTCTCTTTCTCTCCCTCGCTCCCTCCACGGCTTTCTCTGCCGGCCCGCCCGCCCTCCGCCCCCTCCCCAGCCCCCCTGCCTTTTAAAGTTCTCGGTTGAAGTGGGAACTTTCTCGGGTCAAGCCCAAGTTAACTAAATGAATTTTAAACCCCTTCTTTTTGAGTCAACTGCTATTACACGCCTAGTAAGGCTTTAAATGCCGGGAACCCGCCGGCTCAAAGGGGTGAGGGGCGGGCCGGGGGGCGCCGGGGGCCGCAGGGCCGGGGCAGCCTGGACGCGGCGATCCCTTCTCTGAGCCGCCGGGGGCGCGGAGCGGCTTCCCGCCCCGCCCGGGCTTTGGCTGCTCGCGCCCCGGTTCGGCTCCCGGGAAACTGAGGCCCACCGAACAGCCGCGACGCCCCGTGTCCCTGCCGTGCCCCGTGCGTCGCCAGGACGGGAACCCGGCGCCGCCTGGAGGTGGGGGGGGGGGGCGCGACCGGCCTCGACGGCGCGACTCACCGCCGGAGAAGGACTGCGCCAGGACCTCGGCGGTGAAGGCTGTCTTGGGGCTGGCGTGGTGGCTCTTGTCCTCGAAGAGCTGCTCGCCCAGCACGTTGCGCCAGCGGCCGTACAGGAAACTGTGCAGGATGTCGGAGGTGATGACCTCGGCCAGTGCCAGCCCCGGCGCCTTCAGCCCGGTCTTGAGCACCAGGGCCTCAGCCGGGAGCACGGAGCCCATCATGGGCGATCCGGGGCTCGCCGGCGCCGGGGACGGACGGCCGGGCGGACACGGGGATGCGGCGGGCGAGAGGGGAGCGCAGGAGCGAGAGAGGAGGGCTGTGACGGAGGAGGAGGAAGAGGAGCAGGGGGAGGACGAGGACGAGGAGCGGGGGGGTGGGGGGAGGACTTAGGAGGGAGCAGGAGGCGAGGCGGGCTGGGACGAAAGTGAACGAGGGGGAGCCAGGCGGAGAGGGAGAGAGAGATGGAGAAATCAGCAGAGGTGGCAGAGGCGGCGCGGAGGGCTGGAGACACAGGGGTGGAGGCGGAGGCGGGTGCGGGGGGTGCAGGGCGGGTGGGAGGCGGGCGGCTGCAGAGAAACGGCGGCGAGGGGTTCTGGGACGCGCGCTCGCCTCTCGCACACCCGGCCCGGACGGTTTTCGCCTTGGCAAAAGCTCAGCGCCTTTATAGGAGCCGCAGTGACCCTCCTAATTGGTTATTAATGACCCCCTGACGTCGGACAGACTTGTTGTACCCGGCCGGGCTCGAGGAGCCCTCGTCGCCAGAGCTCAAGGGGCGGGGGCGCGCGGGCGGCTTGGAATTGTCCCTTTTCGCTCCTCCCGCCCCTCCCTGGCCCTTCCTCTCCGCCCCCCCTCCTCTTCCTCCTCCTCTCCCCGTGGGAAGCGCTGGGCTGGGAGGGAGGCTCAGCCCTCGGCGAGGAGAGGAGGGGACGGAGCAGGGGAGGGGGCGTGGGGAGGCTCCCTCGGACTCCAGGGACCCGACTGGGCAGGAGGGACGCCTGGCCTTGAGCCCTGCCGGCCCGGAGCTCACCCACCAGCCCAGGGCGGATCTGCACTTCTCATCCCGGCTGGCGGCATTCACCTCCCCTAGGCTCCCTGGCCCTCCTGGCCAGCCGGGTTCTCCGGAGCGCCTAGCAGAGCTCCAGAACACGGGCTGCGCTGCTCTCCTGATGCAGACGGCGCTTGCCAGAGTCGGCTGCTTCGCTTCAACCGGGCCGCTAAACTGCGGGGTCCACAGCTGGCAGCCCAGTGTGAAACTCTTCCCCCGCGGCAAGGGCTGCAGGGAGGGGCTGTAGCGCGGGTTGGGGCTGAGCCCTGCCCTAGGCGGTGTCGTGGGCAACGGGCTCGACTCTGGCGGGCTAGGGACCGAAATCCGCACAGGCTGTGGGTTGCCCAGAATAGGTTTTTCTGATGGATATGGGAGGGGGGTGGAAAAGGGTCCCCGGCCAGTTCTGAGTGGGAGCAGCCTTGCTCCAAAGCCAAGGATCTCCGAAAACTGCAGGCGGTGCCCGCCGGCCTTGAAGCTCCGGCCTCCCAGCGCCTTCGCTCAGCTGCGACCTCGGGGAGACCTCTGCATTCTGCAGTCCTTCTTTCTTGCCTCCTAGTTCTCCTTCTTTCTCTTCTGGCCTCCCCCTTCTCTCCCTTCCTCCCAACTGCCCCCTCCCCCATTCCACCAGGATGCTTTCTGCACACAGGTTCCAAGGCACCCAGGGCGCCAGTGCCGTGTTTCTCCATCTCTTTCCCGTGACAAGGAGCTGCTGAGCCCGGCGCCTAGGAGGGAAGACCAACGCTTCCTGCAGCCTTTGCTGACTTCTTAGGCTAGCCTCAAGCCGCCGACTCCAGCCCTAGACCCTGGAGGGGCATCATGGAGACACCTCACCCTCCCTGCAATGTCAGATTCGGCTAGCAGAGCCCAGTTTTCTGGACCCTCGGGGCAGGGGTTGAGCTTACGGGTTAGCTGGAGGAATCAGACTCTCTACGCTTTCTCCGCAGTATGGGGCCTTGGGCAGATGGACAGGGGCCTGGCCTTCCCATAAGGAGTCACTGTTCTCACACCCCTTGGCAAAGAACTCCTTCTGCGGGGCGGTGTGTGGGGGGGTGCTGTCTTGGCTTTTGCTAAGCCATCCTCACACCTGGCCACCACGGACCCCCGGCCTTGCAGGCCCAGTGCCAGCCAGTGGTCTCTGCCGTCCCAGTGTCCGCATCCGGACATAAAGTAAGGAAGGCGGCAATCGCTCGCCTTCAGACACAGAGCCCTGGTGTGCCTGGTGGTGATGCCCAGAGGAGGCTGCTCTGGGCACAAGGCATGACCGTCGGGCTTGGCGCCAGCAGAGGGCAGCCCTGCAGAGGAGCCTGTGCAGCTTGCGGGTTAGGGTCCCGGAACCTCAGATCCCTTCCAGATGCCACCAGCGAGTCACCACGGGCTCAGTTTTGAGCGGAGGGCTCTGCCAGAGGGGGGCTGAGGGAGTCCGAGTCTGGGTGCCTCACCCATGCCTGGACCTTGGTTTCTACAAAGACTTGGTGGAAGGGAAAATGCACCAAGGCAAAGGAGACTCCATGGGGTGCACCGCCCAGAGCTTGGAGCTCAGTTCTCAGGGCTGGCAGCCGTCCTCGCCGCCTCCGGGAGATCAAAGGAGGAGGAGGACTGCTCCTGGGGCCGCTCTTCTCTCTGGGCTGCGGTGTCCCCGTCTGCGCAACAGTTTAGGTGGGACTTTGTGAACTGAGATTGCTTCCCACCTTGTCCCGTTTTGGGTCAGGTCACTTTACTCTGAAAGCCGGGAGGATTTTGTCAATTGCGGGGGCCACACCCCAGAGAAAAGCCCTCAGGTCTGTGCATACTTCCAACCATGGGCACAGCTTTTGGGACCTGCACCCCAGCTCGGGGTCAGAAGGTGAAGGACCGAGGGTTCCAATGGCGACTAGGGAGCCCTACTCCTTTCCGCCCCCCCGGACCCGAACTCCTAAGCAGCGATGCTGCGGGCACAACGAAAGCGCGGCTGGGGACAGCCTTCCAGCTCCCGCGCCCGCCGGCACGGTGCGTCTCCACTGTGCGCTCAAATCCTGTGCTTCTGATCGAGCCGCAGACCCACCTGGACTGCGCCCCAGGGAAAGGGGAGCTATAGGGAGCGCCCCAGTCTCAGGGCCCATTGGAATTGGGGAGCAAGCCTGGTGCGCCGAGATTGCGAAGGAAGATACTGCACGCTCCCGAGTTTCTTCGCGGCTGAACTGGGTGGTTTTCCGCGGGGCCCAGCCGAGGAGTGTGCCCGCGCCTAGCCCCCTAGCCTACCCCAGCCCGGCCGGAGCTCGCAGGCGCCGCCCTTGTCGCGCCCGCGGGCCGCCGTTCCGAGATCTCTTTAATATTCATGGGCGTTAATAGAGAGGCCCCCAGTATATCGGTCCATTGTGGGCGGCTCGTAGGGCTTGAATAGGCCCCGGCCCTCTTTCTTCCGCGCAGCTTCCCGAGGGGCCGGGCCAGGAGTGAATGGCCCCGCTTCCCGCCCCGCGCCCCCTCCCCCTTGCGGGAAGAACATCTTTATCCCCGTCGCCGCCGCCGCCGCTGCCGCCCCGGCCCCCATTCACGCGGCCCCAGCTCCGGGCGGAACGAATCAATCGGCCGCGGCTCTTCGGAGGTCATCCCCGTGGCCCGGGCTTCTCCTTCTCCCGGAGCCCACGGGAGTGGAGAGAGGGAGTCGGCCGCAGGCCGAGGGACCCACGGACTGAGGGACACTTGGGGAGGGGAGGCAAGGGCCGGGGAGCCCCGGGAGGAGGGGCCGGTCCCGGGCAGGTGAAGCGGGACTCAGGGTCCCACGGCCGCCCGACGCTGGCCGATTTCTACCTGTTGCCCCGCACGGAGCGGAGCGCGGAGAGAACGGGGGCCACGGAGCCAGCTCCTCCCGAGGCACCGGCGCGCGCCCCCCGGGGCCGGCGGCAGCACCCTCGAGCCCCAGGATCCGGGGTGGGGAGCGGCCCGGGGCTCCCCAGGCCCGGCGGCCCGGCCCGCAGAGCACTTTCGTTCTCGCCTCTGCGCCCGGGCTCAGCTCGGGGACGCCCCGGTGCAGACAGCGCGCCTCAGCGGGGCGTTCCGAGGGGAAGCTGGGCTCCCGGCCCCCGCGCCCTCACTCGGCTCCCCCGACTCGGGTGGAGGGGGGCGCGAGCCGGTCAGGCGGGGCCGAGCGCCCGGGTACCCGCCCCTCCCGCCCCGCCGGCCCTCGGAGCAGCAGAAAGGAGCCCATTGTCCGCCGGGAAATACATTTTTGGGGGCCGAGTGAAAGCCCGTCTTTCTTTTGAACTTTAGAAGAAAGTCTTCTGCCCTCGCCCCTCGGAGGGAGAGATTTGTCTCCCCTCCCGGGGGCCCCGCGCGCCTCCTCCTCCCGAAACATCTGCCGGGGGAAAATCCACCCTGGAGGGCAGATCGCGCTCGCTCTAAGCCCCGCGAACTCATTAAAAAGATATTAGCGGCGGGGGCAGGTCCCGCGCAGGTATCGATCGGCCAGAACGAGCCGAGGAAGAAAAGGCGAAGAATGCGGTCGCGCGGCGCCCCTACCCCCTACCCGGCTCCCCCGGGCCCCCGCGCCCTAGCCCCGCGGCGGCAGTGGGGCCCCCGCGCGGTCCGCAGCGGCCGGCAGCCTCCCGCGGCGGCTCGCCCCCTCCCCCCGGGCTCCCCCTTCCTCCCCTCAACCGGCTCCTCCCGCGGCTTCCCTCCTCGGCTCGCCACCGCCGGCCCGCGGTCCCCCGCGCGCGTCGCCCGCCTTCCCCCGAGCGCTCCCCTGTCTCGGCCGCGCTCCGGGCCCCTCGCCGTTGATCTCACACCCTCTCCGCTTCCTCCTCCCATTTCTCTCCAGTGCAGAGTCTCAGTCTTTCGGGTCCCAGTCCCGCCGTGGCCCAGGAAATCTGCTTCCTCTCGTGGGCCCGCGTGTCCCCCGGCCCCGTTCCCACGGGAGGGTTCAGGGCTCCAGGGCGCTCCCGCCGGCGCCTACTAAGGCCCGACGGGCTGCTAAGACTACGGTTTCATTAGACGTGACTCGGGCCAGGCCTGCCCGGGGGCTGCCACGCGGTGTGGCGACCGCAGCGCCTTGAAGAGAGACAGAGCCCCAGCCCCACCCCAATCTCGTTAGCCTCCCCGGCCCGGGAGAGACAAAGGCGCGCCCCTGGGCCCAGGTGACTGGCACGCAGGTCTCTCTGGGCGCTGAGGGCGGGGACCAGCCCCCCCCCCCTTCCTGGCGCCTCCTGGGCGCCACTCAACGCCCAGGCCTGGGCCCCCAGCCCCGCGGGTGCCAGTGCCCAAGTCCGAGTGATGAGTGGTGGGTGTGGCGGGACCAAAGGGAGGAACAGCCGGGGTGAGGGGAGACGCTCTGCCCAGCAGGAGACAGACAGGGCTCATGGGAGCAGTGAGGGGCCGAGATGGAGGGAGACTGAGGCAGAGAGAGGCCAAGATGGAAGGATCCAGATGACAAAGCCTGGTTGGCGGAGACACAGGGATATGTAGCGATGAGAGAAAGCAGAGCAGGCATTCAAAGTGCTTGAGGCTTTCCGAGACTTCTGAGAGCTAGAGAGGTGGCCTGGAAGCAGGAAGAGGGAGGACAGGGGCGCCGGGGACAGACTTGGGGTGGTGGTGTTTGGGCAAAGCAGGCCGTCAGGACGAGGAGAGCAGGAGGCAGGCCGGGCACGCCCCTCCCGGCTGTCTCCAGGCCCTCCGCCACAGCCCCTCCACTCTCCCCAGTTTCCTGCCCTTGGGAGACCTGGGGCAGCCAGAAGGAATGCCCAGGTCCCCCTGACCCCCTTCCTTCTCCAGCTGCTTTGCCCCCCAGGCACCCACCCTGTTCAGCCTTCCTCCGTGTCTCTACTGCCTGCCTCCCAGTCCCTGCACCTGCTAGCGCTCTGCCTGGGACGCCCCCGGAGTGGGGAGGCCTGGGGCAGACAGGCCCCCGTGCTGGTGCCCCTTGCATCCTGCGGGGTGCCACCCACACCCTATGTGGCCCTCACAGAGATCGCAAAGGCCCTGGTCATTCCTTTGTCCAACAAAGCCTTACTGAGTGTCCACTGTGTGCCAGGCTCTACGCAAGACCCTGGGGCACCTGGCTGACCCGCGCAGACCCTGCCCTAGCTTTCTCAGAGCAGCTTCCAAGAGTGCTGGTGGTGGGGTGCACCCTGGTGGGATTAGAGGTGGTGGCAGCCTGTTTGGGGCCTGTCTGGTAGCTCTGATGCTTCTGCTCAAGCTGATCTCATCTGCAAAATGGGAACAAGAACCCTGCCTTGTCTCACAAAGCCTGATGTGCCCTGTGGGTGAGCTCACACTTAAGAGATGCCTGTGGTTGTCATTCTTACTACTGTCCCCCCTCCAAAAACCTGATGTGGATCCTCCAGGCCCATCAGGAGATGCTCCAGACCCTGGACCCCTGAGGATATGAGTCCAATCCTGGCTCCGGCAGGTGCTGGCAAGTTCCCCTCCTTGAACCTCAGTTTCTTCATCTGCCAAATGGGGACCATAATAGTCCTGTGGAAGAAAAGACATCATGCATGAAAAGCTCATAGGATAGAACATGTGCTTCCTCTATGGAAAATATTGGCAACTTCACCACATTTAAAAAGTAACACGGGCCATGCTTGAACATTGGGGAACTATGAAAGCACCAGGTGGGCACAAAATGTGGTCCCTGGGACACCGAGAAACGAGACCAGATGCATTTATCTACGCCCACGTCTACACCTGCCCCCTGCAACACTCCCACTTTACCCACCCCCACCTCTCCCTTCCTCTCTGTCCAGGGTCTAACTTGGGGCAAATTTGGGAGGATAAACTTATTTGAAGACCAGTTAAATAAGTTGTAGTTATAATGAAAGGGAAATTTACTGTTTCCGACGTCCAGTAAGTCACAAATTGTATTTACTCTGGAAGCTTCTGGACCCTCTGGACTCTCAGCTCAAAATGTGTCTATTCTAATTATGGAAGTAATTATGCAAATGTTAAAAGCACACTTACAATGTGCCAGGCTGGACCGGGAGTTTGAGGCATTGAACAAGGCGGGTTGTGTCTTGTAACATCTGCCCAGCCCCGGCAGCCGCTGGTCCCTGAGGACTTTGGTTAAAGGTGAATGAATTAGTTCAGGGGCGCCTGGGTGGCTCAGTTCGTTAAGCAGCAGCCTTCCGCTCAGGTCATGATCCCTGGGCCCTGGGATTGAGTCCCACATCCTGTGAGTGGGTTTTCCCGAGCGAGCGGGCACCTCCACAGATCCCAGGCCACACTTCTAGATGTTGGCCAGGGTCGTGGAATTCAAGCCTCAGATCCTTGTTCTCTAGCTGGTTGGAACGTCTCTTGCTCCCACTTCTGTGCCAATTCCATGTCTCCCACCATGAATTGTGGAAATCACTCTTACACCCCCGGATGAGGGGCTTCAAATCTTCAAATGCATGTTAAGTAGTAAAATGCTTTCTTCAGATAAATGCTTATGAAGAAGTCTGACTTATTGATCGATTGATTGATTTGACAGAGAGAGCACAAACAGGGGGAGTAGCAGGAAGAGGGAGAGATAGGCTCCCACTGAGCAAGGAGCCCAAGGTGGGGCTGGATCCCAGGACCCTGAGATCATGACCAGAGCCGAAGGCAGACGCTTAACCGACTGAGCCACCCAGGCTCCCCTGAAGGAATCTAATTTAGAAAATAGATACAGGACTTCATGTTGAGAACTTGGAAATCATCATTCTGGTCGTTACAACAAGAAAAAGCTGATGTTCTGGAAATCAGCAATTTTTAAAAAAAGATTTTATTCATTTATTTGACAGAGATCACAAGTAGGCAGAGAGGCAGGCAGAGAGAGAGAAGAGGAAACAGGCTTCCGGCTAAGCAGAGAGCCTGATGCGGAGCTTGATCCCAGGACCCTGGGATCACGACCTGAGCTGAAGGCAGAGACTTTAACCCACTGAGCCACCCAGGTGCCCCCAAATCAGCGATTTTTTTTAAGGAACTACTGAGAACTGAGGTTGCAAGGTAAAGGGTCACCTTGGGGGTGGATGGGGGGGGTGGGGACAGGGGGGCCTGGAGGACCCCAGGGAGGACCTGTGTACCTGGAGCAGGACTGCTGAAGCCACAAACTTGTAGGAACACTTCATGGCGATTTTGACAAATTGTTGGAGGCTGAGTGTGGAATAGTATCCCAATGAGAAACTCCTGTAGTCTCCAGTCTTGGGGGGAGGCACACTTGCATGGTGTTCTTTTTGTTGTTATTTTTGATTTTTTTTTTCCTGTTTGTTTTTTTGTTGGTTTGTGGTTTTTGTTTTGTTTTGTTTTGTTTTCCCTCCAGGAACTCCATCGGGTTCTCCAGGAGAAGATCTGAGAAGACTTGCTAGTGTCCCTGGCATAAACAAGGAGGGGAGAGACAGCCTGATGAAATTCACCCACAGCCATATCCCAAAATTGGGGAAGGGCACTCTCTCTTTCCCTCCAGCCCCTTGCAGACTTCCTGTCTCATGTGAGGGAAAAACAAATGAATAAACAAAGTTAGCAGGACACAGGGCTTCCAAGAATTTGCTTGGAACTCCTACAGCCTGAGAAGACTGTGGTAGGCAGGTGGGGGAAGCTCTTTCACTGGAGAAACAGCCCTAAGAGCCAGACCCACTAAGAGACTGACATAGAATTGGTGACTACAGCATGCTCCCCACGTCCTGCCCCTCCCCCACACACCAGCAGAGCTCCGAATACCGGTGGCGGTTCCAGCAGATACAGGAGCAAGATTCCATCTGAGAGGTTGGAGACAGGGAAACCCCAAGTCCAGAGAGGAGTTGAGAAAAGACAAAGGAGAATTTAAGGTCATGGACACTCGTAACTACAGTGAATATTACAGAGCCTCACTCCCAGGGGAACACAGGACCCTCTCACCCTAAAAGCCTATTTATTTGCCCCAGTTCCTGTGCTCTGATACAGGATGTTTGGCTTTCAACAAAAAATTATAAAGCATGCCAAAAGGCAAGAAAAAACGCAGTCTGGGGAGACAGAACAAGGATCAGAACCAAACTCAAATATGACACCAGTACCAGAATGATCAGAGAAGGAATTTAAAATAACTATGATTAATATGTTGAGGGCTCTAAGAGAAAAAGTGGGCAACTGGGGTGCTTGGGTGGCTCAGTCTGCTAAGTGTCCAACTATTGATTTCAGCTCAGGTCATGATCTCAGGGTTTAGAGATCGAGTCCCGCCTCGGGTTCCACACTGGGTGTGGAGCCTGCTTAAGATTCTCTTTCTCTTCCTCTGCCCTTCCCCCTACACTCAAGCACTCTTTCTTAAAGAAAAAGTAAAAGTGGGCAACATGCGAGAACAGATGGGCGATGGAAACAGAGAGATAGAAACTCTAAGAATTGAAAGGGAATGCTGGAAATTAAAAGCAGGGTAACAGAAATGAAAACAGCCTTTGGTGGAGTCCTCAGTAAGCTGGATGGGGCTGGGGAAGGAGTCAGTGAACTTGAATATGTGTTGATGAAAACATTACCAAACTGAAGTGCAAAGAGAAAGAAGAATGAAAGAAACGACAGGATAGCCAAGAACTGTGGGATGATTTCAGAAGGTGCAACATATGTGTAATTGCCATAAACACCAGAAGGAGAAGAGGGAGAGGTGGGGGCAGAAGGAATGTTGGAAGTGATAACAGCTGAGAACTTTCAAAAATTACTGACATGCAGCAAGCTACAGATCCAGGAAGATCAGAGAACATTAAGCAGGACAAACAATAATTTTTTAAAAAGCACCCAAAATAGGGGTACCTGGGTAGCTCAGTCAGTTAAGCGTCTGTCTTCAGCTCAGGTTATGATCCTGGGGTCCCAGGATCGAGCCCTGCGTCAGGCTCCCAGCTTAATGGGGAATCTGTTTCTTCCTTTCCATCTGCCTGCTGCCCCCCCTGCTTATGCTCTCTCTGTCAAATAAATAAGATCTTTAAAAAATCACCCCAAATAACACAAACAAAAAGAAACAAAACCAATAACAAAAACCCAATCCCACAGAAAATACCAAACTCCCGCATAATACAGGCAACCTGCAGAAAACCAAAGGAAGCAGGTTCAGGTGGCTTTTAGGTAGCAATAGATCGACAAGTTCACATTTACGGTCTCTGCTTGCTGCGTGGTCAGTCAACGGCAGCAGTGAGGCTGATGAGAGACTCAAAAAGAGTTAAGGGATGATGATTTCACGTGAGCCTCAATGTCCGCATTCTTTGTGAACTGGTTGCACAGTACGGGTGTGATTCCAATTCAGACAAATAAGCAAGCGATTGTTAGTGACTATAGTTATTCGGACTGCTGACCTTGTCCTCTTACATACTCTTCTTTTATTTTTTTAAAGATTTTATTTATTTATTTGACACACAGAGAGAGAGAGAGAGAGAGAGAGAGAGAGAGTATAAGCTGGGGGAGTGGCAGGGAGAGGGAGAAGCTCTCTCTGCTCAGAGCCCAATATAGGGCTTGATCCCAGGACCCCGGGATCATGACTTGAGCCAAAGGCAGAGTTTAACCACCTTAGCTACCCAGGTGCCCTACATGCAAAAATTCTAAACAAAACTATGAGCAATTCAACCCAATGATATATAAGAAGTACTGAAAATATATTACAACCAAGAGGTTTATTCTAGGAATGCAAGGCTGGTATAAAATTTGACCATTGAAGTAATTCACTATGTTAAAATTAAAAAGGAGATAAATCAGGCGATGATTTCTAGAGATGCAGAAAAGCATTTGAAAAATTCAGCACCCAGTCATGATAAAACTTTTGGCTAATGGGACACAGAAGGGAACTTCCTTATCTGATAAAAAGTATGTATAACAAATGTACCACAAACATAAATAATGGTGAATTATTAAAAGTGTTCTCTCTGAGGTTGTGGGTGAGACCAGCCAGGATGCTCACTGTCACTACATTTAGAGAACAATGCACTGGAAGCCTTGGACAGGGCAGTCAAACAATCAATTTTTTAAAATGGCATAAGGATTGGAAAGGAAAAAAAATAACACCATTGTTACTCATAAATGACATGATTTGGAACATAGGAAATCCAGATGAATCTACAAGCTCTTCTAATAGATAAGGAATTCAAGTAAAGTCATTGGAATCCAGGTTAATATATTTTAAAACTATATTTCTAAAACCAGCGATGAAGAAATGAAAACTGAAGTTTAAAAGGTACCAATTTCAATAACAGCCAAACATCAAAGCCCCAGGAATAAATGGAAGGAAAGGTGTGCAAGACCTCTCCACTGAAAGCTCCTAGAATTCTAGAGAAAAACCAAAGAATGAAATAAAAGAAGGGATATACCATGTTCATGGAGTGGGAGACTGCCTGTTGCTGGGTTTTGATTCTTCCCAGATTGATGCATACATTCAGGGCAGTTCCAGTTAAAATCCTGGAAGCTTTGAGCACATTGTGGGGCACAGGGGATTGATAAATGAATTCTAAAATTTACGTAGAGGGAAGCCTGGGTGGCTCAGTGGGTTAAACGTCTATCTTCGGCTCAGGTCATGATCTCAGGGTCCTGGGATCAAGCCCTGCATTGGGCTCTCTGCTCGGCAGGGAGCCTGCTTCCCCCGACCCCCTGCCTGCCTCTCTGCTTACTTGTGCTCTCTCTCTGTCAAAATGAATAAATAAAATCTTTAAGAAAATAAAGAAAATTTACATGGGCATGCAAAGGGCTGAGGCCTAGCTGAGCAAGCTTGAAGAACAACAGAGCTGAAGGACTTACCGTGAAGGCACAGCCACTAAGATAGTGTTGTATTGGCACAAAGATAGATACACAGATTGAAAAAAGTGGGAATGCCATTGTAACATATTCGAATGCCCAGTGTGTTTAAAAAATTATAGCCAAAAAGTTTTAAATACATTTAATGTATTTTATTGGAAATCGAATCCAACAACAGTGGCACACTTGACCCCAGCCTCACACAATTTGGAAACCTCTGGTGTGGTCTGGTCTAATTCCCATGGAAGGGACACTGAGGGGTGTGACCTGTTCCAGTCACAGAGGAGGTCAGCTGACCAAGTAGGGAAAACAAGCCAGGCCTCTGGGCTCTCCATGTGGCTGTTTGCTCCCCTTGGGTGAAGAAAAGGCAGGTTTGGGGAAGAACTTGTTAATACATACACTCAGATGGGTTGACCTAGTGGGATGTTATCCCTAGAAGGAAACTGTGAATCCCAGGCCTGTCACCACCCCGATCTTCATTGTCATTCTTCTCTTAAGCACAGCTGAGAGCACCCAACGACACCCCAGGGAACTAAAGGTACATGGGTTTCTGGAGGGTTGTGTGAACTCAGAGCAAGTGCAGCCGGGACAGTGGGGGGCCCAGGCAGGTCCCCCAGCAGGGGTCGGGGCTTCCTGGGAAGATTAGAGAGGCTGCTGTGAGAAGGGGAGACACAAAGGATCAGAAACCTTTCTCGTGTGCTTGAAGGAGGATTGCCTTATCACCACCTTGCAGGCCAGAATTCGGCAGCCTAGGTCCACTCAAGGGCTGGCCAAAGTCGTCTCCTACACAGCGGTGGCACATAGCGATGTGTGTGCGTGTGCGTGCGTGTGTGTGTGTGGGGGGGGGCGGGGGGTCCTGACTTCTTCCAGAGTCGCTGCACCTGCCCTTGGGGGCCTTCTTTCCTAATGACCTAGCTGTCGTGGCTTCAGGGGACCAGCGAGCTAGACCTGGGGTCACAGAATCCTGGGGAGACCAGGAGAGCCCAGAAGCAGCTAGAGGGTCAGTGGTGAGGATACTTTTTTTGGGTCACACTCAGTTCGTGGCATTCCTCGTGGAATAGAAAAAGCCACAGGAGTAGTCAGAAGCCCTGGGCTCAGGGTGCCTGGGTGGCTCAGTGGGTTAAGCCTCTGACTTCGGCTCAGGTCATGATCTCAGGGTCCTGGGATCGAGCCCTGTATCGAGCTCTCTGCTCAGCAGGGAGCCTGCTTCCCCCTCTCTCTCTGCCTACTTGTGATCTCTGTCTGATGAACAAATAAAATCTTAAAAAAAAAAAAAAAAAAAAAGGAAGCAACAGCAGCCCTGATCTCAATTATTATTAGGAGTTGCTGTGTTTTGGGTTCTCAGTGTGAGGCAGGGGTCAAGTGCTTTACATATTTGTCATAGAATCTTAGCTCAGCCCATGACCAGGTAAATAGCTCTTATCTCCACACCGCAGATGGAGAAACGGAGGCATAGAATCTTAAATGATTTGTCTTCGGTCATAGCCTTTGAGTGGTGGGGACAGTGCTCACACCAAAGCTTGAGGGGCGCCGGGGTGGCTCAGTGGGTTAAGCGTCTGACTCTTGATTTCAGCTCAGGTCTGGATCAGGGTCCTGAGATCAAGCCCCACATCGGGCTCTACTCTGAGCCTGGAGCCTGCTTGGGATTCTCCCTCACCCTCTGCCCCTCCCCTGCTCACGTACATGTGAATTCGCTCTCTAATAAATAAAATAGAATCAAAACAAAACAAACAAAAACCCCAACTTTGAGTGTCCACACCTTTACCCCTGTGCTCTGCTGCTCCAGGTGGACCGAACCTGCTGGGTCCCTCTAGAACCAAGTTAGTTGGCCTTCGCCCAAGTGCCATTTCTGTCCACGAAAGTGGCCACGTGGGCAGGTTTTACAGTCAGACTGAGGTCTGAGCCCGGGCTCTGCCACCTCATGCCCATGGTATGACCCTAGCAAGAACCCGTTCAAACCTGTTTCCCTGTCTCTAACATGAGCCCCAAGAGTATTGGGGTCCTCTGCGGAAAGTAAGATAGCTGATTCTCCTTGTCTGCAGTGTGGTCGCATTCTACAAGACCTCGGAGAACCGGGATCGGTGAATATGGCACCATCACTCCCAGCGGGGCGTGCAGAGTTGGGGTCCTTCTAGCCTCTGGTCACAACTTTTCATCAATCAGTTCATAACTGTGTTTTATGTGTGTTTCTGTTTAAAGGCACCTTGCCTAATATGTATCATCGACTCCTGAAGATCAAACTCACGGCCAACCGCACGGTAACTCGTGGCTGACACAATTTATGTGACACACGGTGTCCATGTGGGAGTGCCAGACTCCCAGCGCTATGCTTGGGGGCCATTTTAAGCAGCAAAATCACCGACAGAAAGCGAGACGTTGTGGCACTAGATAGGCAGCAAGGCGGACACGTGCTCATGGCCGGAGAGGCTTGACATGTGGGCGGTGGAGGTTGTCCTCGGTTAGAAACGTGTGCAGAAACGTGCGCATTGGGCAACTCAGATTTGCTGAGAATGACTGCAGGAGAGCGGGACGGGGGGATGTGCTTTAAGATTGTAAATAAATTTCAGCGAGTATGTGAATTTGTAAATATGGAACCCAAGCCCATGATCGACTGTGATGGACGTGTAGGCTTGATACTCAATGCTAAGCGTTCAGGCCATTTCCCCGCTCCGAGGACCGCCTCACTTGGTGGTGACTGCAGTGTCCCCCCGAGAGCAGCCATTATGCTCTCGAATGAAACCCTAGATGAAGCCCAGCCTAGAACTTGGCACAGAACCCGCCCCTACACTTGCGTGTACAAGAGCAAGTCGCGGGGATGGGTCCTGTCTACTCTCCAGGGTGTGGCGACCCTCAGCAAAGGAGATGCCTGCCAAGGACCACAAGTCCCCGGCTAGGTGCTCCTGGAAGGCCCTGGGTACAGAGACCAGCAAGGCTCCCCATTGTTTCCGCGGTTCATTGATGAGGGCGGTCCTTACTTCCCCCTTCCGACCCACAAGAGGCACGGACCCTGGGCCAGCACCCCCTTCGGAACTGTGTCAAGCCACTTTCTGGCCATTAATCTCTAAGAGTCTGTCAGGACCATTTGCATTAGCCTGTCTGCAAAAAACCCCAGCTGGGCCCCAGTGGACCAGAAGTGGGGCTTGGGAAACCAAGCTGCTGTAGCCAGCTAGGAGCGGAGGCTCCGAGGTGTCCCAGCGCCCTCGTGGACCAGCTCCTGCCTCATGCCATCTGTGCCCCAGCCAAGCCTCTGGGGTTGGGGGGCAGAGCTGTAGGACATCATGGGGGTGGCCACCCCTTAGAGGGGACATGGAAAAGACACCACCTCCTACCTGACGAGAGGGCAGGGATGCTGACGGAGGACGCTGGCTGGAGCACTCCCCACCACTACCCCGAAACTCTGAGGTCGGATGGGAACAGCCCAGCCCCGTCCTGGAACCCGGAACTCGGACCCCGGGGGCGGCGGGCAGAGACGGGAGTGCGCATGCGTGGTGGTGGGTGGGCGGCCGGGGGCAGAGTTCTGCAGACAGACTGGGCCCCCGCCCCGCCCCCACCCCCCCCCAAACACAGACTTGTCCTTTCCGTGATGACCATGCAGCTTTCTTAATGGAACACAATCGCTGAACCTGGTACATTTCAAGCACTTTAGCCTTCCAGAACACCAGACTGCTGATGAAAACCATCTTCTGTGGGCGCCATGTTAATGAGAGGCCAAATTTCATGTGCTTGCAAACTTTCCCCCCTGCCTCCTGCCGTCCTGGACCCCGCCTTCCCCCGCCTCAATAAAAGATTGCATCAGAGAGAGAGAGAGAGGGAGAGAGATTTCCATAATTTATAGTATGGGCATTTCACTGGGGACAAGCGCTAATCTGTACTTACCGATACATTTAAGAAAATGCATCCTCTCGCAAGCCTGCAGCATTTATGACTCTTGGCACAAACCGCAATGCTCAGTCTTCAATTAAGGGACACCTTAGGGTTCATTATCACACAATCGCTCCCTGTGAACCATGCCAAATGCTGTTTTGGCACAGAGCTTGGAAGATGAATTAGAAGGAAGTCTTCTCTGTAATGCCCTCTCCCCAACTCCCATTTCCATCATCAGCGGTTATGCCCTCCTCCTCCCGCCCCTCCTTCTTTCCAAGTGGCTTTTACTATTCAATTTCTCAACGTCAAACTCGATTCTCTGGAGGTGTAGTTAAAGATGCCACTGCTCCTTTTTGTCTTCCGGCTCTCAACAGGCCTCAGAACGGCTGCAGATGGGCTGCTCTCCACACCCCTTTTCGGCCTCAAGGAGCCACAGATGCTTTTTTTCCCTTCCTCTTAGAGCGTGGGGTAGAAAAGAGAAAAGGGACCTGAACTGGAGACACACACACACACAGACAGACACACTCACACACACCCACAGCCATAAGGAGGGCTCTACACGGGATCCTCCCAGTACCGGGCATCTAAAGGAGATGACACACATAAAGCTGGCAGCAAAGGCAGGGCATTTTCAAACGGGGACGTCAGGAGCTGTGTTTGGAGCCGGTTGCTTCAACGGACCAGAAAGGAAGGGGGGAAAAAGAGGAGCCGAAGGCTCTTCCTCGATATCCTCCAGAGAAGGGTCCCCACGGTCCCGCTGTGTCCTGAAACCCCTGGACCCTCCCTGAGTTACACCTCTGGGTAAGGAGGACCCTCCTTCTGTTTCCTTGATGGAAACACCAAAAGCAAATGAGCACCTCAGCGGGCACCTTCCAGCCCTCCTGGCGACCCTGGGCCCCCCAGCGTGGTCCGGTGTGCCAGGAGGGAGCAGCCCAGGCAGCCGCAGCCAGAGAAGACTGTGGAGGACAGCAGCGGCCCAGTGTGCCAGGCCAAGGCAGCCCTACCTTCTGCGCCAGGGAGAGGGTGTGTGTGTGTGTGTGTGTGTTGTGGGGGAGCCGGTGGAGGGAGGGGGGCGAGCTGACTCAGTTACGGGAAGTGAGCTGATCCAGCTGCGGGAGCTGGTCACAACCTCCCTTAAATGAAGCTTCCAGCTCTGCTTCCCCTGACAGCGCCTCGGCGCGAGGACACTCTTATTGACTTCTCAGTGTCACACCCACGTCGAGAGCGGCTTAGACTGACAGGTAAGAGGGGCTGGTGGTAATCAAGGCTCTGGAGTCAGACTGTCAAATTATGCAAAGCCATTAAAATAAAATTAGCTTAACGAAGTAGCTAGAAATCTGGATTGGGCTCCAAGTCGGGCTGGTATAGTGCAAAGAGTAAGAACCTTCGCTCGAAAATCGGGGGGCTCGGGGGCAGGGGGAGGGGCCTGGGCGGAAAGGAAAGCAAACAGACTAAAAATACTTCGCCCACAAGACGGCTTGTGGAAATTTTATTATATAGAGTGTAAAATGAATTGTCAGTCAAATAAAAAGAACACTTTTTTTTTAAAAAAACAACATGCATAACATTTTCCAATTGCCTCTTTTTAATAGTTAGACATTTCAAGCATTATAAGGAAAATAAGGAGAAAAACCCAGAAACTGTAACTTCGGTACATTTCAAACGGAATGTCCCTCGGGTCAATTAAAAATGCAAGAAAAAATAGCTTCGACTCCGTTTTTCTTTCCTTTAAAAATACATGTTATCTGTACAAGACACACTACAGTAAACACTGGAAATCATATTATCCCTTTTATTAAATCAAAATTATTTAATTCATATGGTGGTTAATACTAGATTTATTTATTCATCTAGTTAATTTGACAAATATTAAGAAAATATTTAAAAGAAAAAAGGAAGAAACATCTTGGAATTAAACAACAGTTACTACATTTTCACGCGGTTTAACGTTCCACAGTGTTTGTTAAAAGTTATATCGAATTTCTTTTTAATATTAAAAATAACAGTATTTATATTTCTGAGAGAAGACAGAAAGGTTTTTCGTTTTGTTTTTAAAACAAGCTTGGAGGTCTTAGATACACAATTGCAACTGGTAATGGAGACACGAAAAAAAAGTATGCTAAACACACGGACACGTTTTTATATTACCCCTTTAGCACTCTAGAAATTATACAAACCCTATAAAATGCCCCCTCCCAATCCCTGTTGGACAGCAATACAATTATCTGTCTCAATTCAGAATTCACATAATTAATTACAATACATAATAGTTCAGTTTTTTAAAAAAATGCAATAAAACCAGACAGCCAAGATAACAAGAAATTAGAAGTAAAACATTTAATGAATTTACACATTTAAGAATATTTAAATACTGTTTAAAAATTTTTTAAAGAATTTGTTACATACCACCTAAGACTTCCAAGCCACTTTCTGCTGCAACAGAAAAAAACTGTAAATAAAAAGACACACAAAACGGAACAGAACAAAACAGAAACACACCGTGTTGAAATGTCACTGCTCTGAGGCACGCGCTGGTGCCTGAATTTGCAGGTCTCACTCCAGAGAGAATCCCAGAGCTTACACATTTGAAATAACAAACAAAAATAATGAAACAAATTATCAGCAATTTTTAGTAACTAATTTTCCCGATTTTTAGAAAAATCCTGTTAATCTAAATATAGTGTTTCACAGAACAAAACAAAGGTTCTTCATCAAAAGGTTTGCAAATCTAAAAACCTCTGTTACAAATAGGTTTTTGCTCACAATGATTTCGGGGAGGAAACAGCCGCAGGTCGCCGTCCTACTGCTCCTGCGGAAAGAAGGGGACACAAGTTAGTGAGGTCAGCTCCTGTGACCTCGTCCCGGTCTGGGGCTCTGAAGGTTCGGGGGTTGGGGCACAGGTCGCCTCTGGCTCCTCAGCGGGCATGGACACACAGCCCATGTCCGTGCGTCCTGGGATCCAGGACAGACAAACCCTCTCCTGCACAGGAGGCCCTGGGCGGCTCCCCAAGCCCAGGTACGGGGGGTGGGGCAGGGGAGCGCGTCCCTCCCCTTGGCCACCCGCCAGCCCCAACACCTGTCTCCACCGGGCCCAGGCACAGAGGGACCACTTTGGCAGTGAGGTGACCAGCGAGCTTTGGGTCTAGGGCCTGTGGGAACCAGCACGCTGTCCATGGGGACCTGGCCTGCATCAGGTCACCTGGAGAACACACCTGAGACACGACTCAGGGCAGCCTTTGGCCATATTCCCTATGTTAGTAAGAAATCCGTTTTTGGCTTCTGCCTGGACAGAGCGCTCCTGGCTTCCACGCAGGGTGGAGATCCGGCTTTCTGCCCTGCCCGGCCTTCAGAGCGTCTGGACTCGCCCTTCTCCTGCCGCCCCTTGCCGCTGACTGGGGGACAGTCTGGCCACACCATCCTCTTTAAGAACAGTACGGACTGTGACTCCCACGGTCCCTACTGCAGTGCCGAGGCTGCCCAGAGTCACAAAGTCTTGTCATTTCGTGGATGGTGGGGAAAACTGAGGCCTAGAGAAACGGGAGTGCCCCTCGGCACTGCAGTCTCAAGACTCGGACATGAGGGAGGGGCAGGCGCTTCCTCTCTCACGGGGCCCGAACTTGCTGTCTCCGGGGCACGGAGAGGGGGGCCTGCGCGGCCGGGGCCTGAGCCATTCCGCCACAGGCCCGGGAGGAAGGGGGTTCGGGCTGGCCTGGGAGTGCCCGCGCCGCTACTGACCTGGCTGTGGGCCTGCGCCTGCCCTAACGTCTGCCCGTAGAAAGCGACCTGCTGCCTGTAATATTCCGCCCAGGCCATTGTGTAGTCCGGCGGGGAGCTGGCCTGAGGAGCGGCGCTGGCAGCGTGACCTGATTGACAAAGGAAAGCACGGAGGTTAGCGGGGACGGCGACAAACTCGGGGAAGGCAAAGGACGCTGTCAGCTCGGAGGCGTCCCGGGGCAGCTGGAACAAGGGCCGACGCGGTCTCCCTCTGGACGCTGGACGAGCCACCGGGACACCGTGCGGCCGGGCGCTGCCCAGGGGCACAGAGTGCTCCGAGCTGCCTGCGGCCTGGCCCTGCTCTGCCCCCAGACCTCATGGCTGGCTGTCGGCGCTTCCCAATCACCCCCGCTGCCCATCTGCCTGCCCCATCGGCTGCCAGAGACAAAGACAGAGACAGAGAGACCGAGAGAGACACACACGGAGAAACAGCACAGACAGATGGCCAGGGTGGGTGGTGGGTGGAGGGGGAGACGAGGGGGGAGGGGGAAGAGGGAAAGGAGTGCGGGTCCCCGGCCTGGGTGCGGGGGTGCCCCTGCGCAGGCTCCAGTCCCAGGAGGGCTGGAAACACAGGCCCATGTGTGCCTGCGCGTCTGGATTTGGGAGGTCTGGGGGAGACGGGGCATCTGGCGTCTCAGTAGGGGCTCTGGGTGACGATGACCTCCCTGACCCACCGAAGCCCCGGGGAGGAATCTCAACGCCAGAACGACCACAGTCCTTGACTTGATTTTTGCCAACCAGCAGGTGACGTCCTGCGCAGTCACGGCATGAGAGCGCCTCCCCTGACCACACTCCAGCCAGGCACTTCGGAAACTCATACCGGGGACTTAGGACTTATTTAAGTTGCTGTTACTCGATTTTTTTCTTTTCTTGTTAACAAGATGGGCTTAGTTCCTGGCACAGCTAAGAGCACGAGCTTACTCGAGAAGGGAACTGGCGCCCAGGCACCGGCTCTGACGGCAGGCTCCCTTCCTGGAGTCTTACCCTCTTCCTGTCCCCTGCCCTGAAAGGACCAAAAAGAGCCGGGAGGAAGCGCGACGGCCGGGGACCGGGACGCCTGCTGCTCTGAGGCCTGGCCCAGCAGCTCCGGAGGGGACGGCTGAGGACGAGACAGCAGGCCCCCGGCTGTCCTCAGGCCCTCTGGCGTCCAGAAGGGGGGCGACTTCACCACGTTCCTTCTGACGGACACACAGGGGACGCAGGGAGACAAAAGCGGGGACTGAGACCAAGTCACACAGGGAAAACACTGAAAAAAAAACCAAAGGTGACAGGGAACCACGGACAAGGAGGCCCACAGACAGGCACGGGGGCACGGGGCCTAGGGGTCTGCTTCGTCAGAAGGCCGGCTCACTCACTCTGCTTTTTGTAATAGTCTTCCCAGGCCTTGCTGTAGTCGGGCTGGCTGCTCTGTGGCTGGCTCTGCTGGCCTGTGCGGGGAACACAAAAGCAGTCAGGCCCCCGCCGGCTCAGCATCGTGCCTTAGCCCGGTCCCAGCCCTGCGGCCCCGGAAGGCAGTGGCCAGGGAAACCGCGATGCCCCCAGGGGGCCTAGGAGTGACTGAGGCCCTGTGAAGAGGGGGTTGACAGGACAGCTAACCCCCAAGAGCAACGGGTCAGAACAGCCTCGACCCTTCAGATGGAGATCTGAGCTTGGGGAGCCCCCGAGGCCAGAGTGACAGAGTCTGAGGCTCCCTGAATCGCCCTCCAAACCGAACAAAGAATCCCAGCGGTGCTGACCGCACACTTGTCACCCGGCCGGTCTCGCACAGATGAACGGCTTTCACTCCGGACAAGCCCAAGTGCAGGGAAAGCACGTGGGAAAACGGCTCAGAGACCGAGCCCGGCGACGGTGACAAAAGCCGGGGTACACGCAGCAGAGGGCCGAGGGCCACAAGATGCACCTGAGCCCGACTTAGCCTCATGCCTTTCTAGGGGAGGAGCAGATGGGGACAGGAGGTGTGTGGGGCTGTTCCTGGCGGGCAAGCCAGGACGCCTGCTCCGCCTGGCACGAGCAGCAAAGATCCGGGCTGGGGTGGGGGGGCGCGGAGTGGCAGCCACCTGTCCCGGGCCTGTAGGGTTCATAAGCCCTGACCAGAGCGACAAGTCAGGACCTTCTTCTCTACCGAGGTCAGGGCTGGCTTGTGTGTTCCCTGCTTGGCCCCCCTTCTGTCCTGTCTTCTGTTAGAACCGCAGGTGGCAGCCAGCGGGCAGGACGCGCTGGTGACCGTGGTCATGGCAAAGTGTCTTCCCTGCTCATTGATTTACTGCAGTCTGAGGAGGGGCGTGGGGTGACAGGAGTCTGTGTGTGCGGCGGGGAAAGGAAGCGAGGTGAGAAGAACACACGGGGAGAAGCACCCCATCCCGGTCCTGGTCCTCCCAGCAGGGCGGGAAGGACCTCAGGACGATACTGGGCACAGAACACGGTGGCTGTGGAGGGTGTGGGCAAGCCGGCGGGTTCTTCCAAACAAGATTCCACTGACGGAAACCAGTTCTCACCGCCCCCTAGAGACAAACACGCTCAACACCACGAGACGGACGGGAACAGAGGCGAGAACCCAGGCCGTGTTTTCTTTCACTTTGCCCTACAGGCCTCTGCCGCAGCGGGCAGCGGAGCTGGGGCGCGGAACCGTGGCACAGGGGTCACTTCCCCTCAGGCAGGAGGACATGTCCCCTACCCACATCCCCCAGTCTAGGGCTTTCCCACAGAGTCCCTGTCCCGGACAATGGGGCACATGGGAAGTCTGCCCGGGGCCACTCTGGTCTTGCAGGCCCTTTTCCATCAGAACAGGAAACACAAACAAGCTTGGGAGCAAGTGAGTGCGGTGAGACAGGCTCGGGGACTCTGGCGGGCAGGGAGGGTGCAGGGTGCAGGCGTTTACGGTGAAATTCTTTCTAATATTCTGCATGTTTGAGACATTTTCTTAAAGAAGGGGGGGCAGAAAAAAAATGCAACCATACAATGTCAGAGCTCACGGTTACTCTGGAAATCGAACCCAAACCTTTCATTTCTTAGACACCAACTGGAGGCCAGAGGAGGGAAGGTGTGCAAGGCCCCACACGGCATCGGCCTCCGGACTCCAGACCCCCCGGGGAGCTCGTGCAGCTGGGACCTGGAGCAGGCACCGGGCAGGGCTTCCTCACAGCCGCGCTCTGCTCAAGGGGGCAGCGGGAGGGGCTCGGAGCGCGGGCTCCGTCCCTTGTGAGCCGAGCAGCCACAAAGCGGTGTGGCGCTGCGAGGACCCGGGCAGCCGCACGGAAGGACACCCTCGACGCAAGCAGCTGCCGCCTCAGGGGGACAGAAGAACGGAAGGTAAGCAGTTTGGTTTGGTTTGGTTCTGAAGGCTGCGTGAGATCCAACTCCAGAAGGATTTCTGAAGCTCGTGTGGGGGCCCGAGGGCAGGCCGAGGGGACTGGACGCCACAGGGACCTTCTCTAACGGTCAGCTGTTCTGCCGAGGTGTCCCTCCACTGAGCTAACTCTCCAGCTGTGTGCTTTCTGAAAAGTTCAGGAGACAGAAAGACCATCCCTTCTAAGGCAGTGCTGGAGAGAAAAGCGGGAGACGGTCACCAACAGGCCTGAGCCTGGGCGGGGGCCTGTCTGGGAGGGCAGTGGGGGGGGGCTGCAGGCTGGGCCAGGTCCAGATGGGCATCTGTGGGCCCAAAGCGGACAGAGCCCCTAGCTCTGAAAAGAACAGAGGAGATGGGAGAGAAAGGCTGGAGAGGGGGCCAGGAGAGAGCCGGCCTCCTCCCTTGCTTCGCTGGGGGCCCACCACAGGGGTGCTGGTGGCTCCCGCTGCCCCAGGTGCTCCTGGCAGCTCTGGGGAGGGGTGTGCGGGCGTACTGGCCAAGAGACGCAGCGAGAGCGTTCCAGACACGTCGGCCGCCCAGCCCTCCCGTGTGGCGTGCGCAGTCCCACCTCCTCCCGGGTCACTTACTTGGGACCTGCTGTGTGGGCTGCTGCCACGCCTGGTAGGTGCTGCCCCATCCCTGGGTCAGAAAGGCTGGAGGACCACTGCGGGGGACAAAAGAGTCACTCGTTCCACAGCAGGTCACACCCCCGTCTCCTCAACTGGGTCCACCTCCCGCCAGGCCATCCGTGATCTGAGGCTTCACGGCTCCCCCCCAACCCCCACCCCTGGGCAGTGGCCATGTGGCAGCCCTGGTCGCGAGAGTCCCGAGAGAAGCACACAGAGGGAGTGAGAGGTCGCCTACCTCACAGGGGTACTGTGGGGGTTTCCGTTCACTTTAGCAGCAATGCTCGGGAAGCAGCCCGAGCTCCTTGGGGGAAACGTGCTGAAAGCAAGTGAAGAACACATGAACATGGCGGCCGCGGACTGCGGGGGGGGGACAGCCACTCGGGGACGCCGGCGCTGACAAGGCCCTCCACCCTGCGGGAAGGCCCCCACCCCTGGGGCCGGCCAGTGGGCTATGAACAGGCTAGAGGGGCCGGCCGAGAGAGGCAGAGGGAAGAGTCTTACTCACACCCAGGCTTTTGGCTGGCCCTCCCCAGAAGTAGCGGGAGAGGACCTCCTGGGACGGAGTGAGCTCTTCCCGCCGAGACCGACGTGCGAGACTTACTTCTGATGAGGCGCGGCAGGCGGCTGGCTGAAAGGGCTCTGTCCAAAGGCTCCCGGCGCTCCGAGACTCGTCCCCTGTCATGGACACACAAGGAGCTCTCACTTCCTGTCGGCTGCACCTCTGCCTTCTGCCCAGGCCCCTCCCACCCCCAGCAAACCACAGCTTTCGGGGACACAGAGTCAAGTGACATCCAGATACCCTCTGACACTCGCTAGCCTCGCTTCCCCACAGGGGCTTCACTTGCAGAAATGGCTTCTGCCCCCTCGAGTGACCAAAACCACCACACAGCCCATACGAGCGCCGTCACAGGTGCCCTAACGCGTCACCCTGGGGGTAGGGACCAACCTGCTTGACTCTCCCGTCAATTTAGGCTGGCCCATGGCTCTTTCTGCCATTCTATGTCCCCTTTGAGGTGAGCAGTGGCCAATCTGTCCTCCATCAACACTCCCTTTCTTTATCTGCTTTGAGGTGCCTGAAACTAAAGCCAGAGTCAATGAAAGCCACCTGCAGGGCTGGCCGCCAGGGCCGCGCCCGCGGGAGTCCAGGGGCGGTGCTGGGGGAAGGCTGCCGCCCCAGCTGCTCATCTAAGCCTGCAGGGGACCCGGCTCTGGGCCTGAGCTGCTGCGCTGCGGGGCCTCAGGGGCCTCGGTGAGTTCTGCCAGGGGGCTTCCTCCAGCGCGCCCGGGGCCTGGCCCTGGCATCCCTGGGCCCCAACCTTCCCCCTTGGCAACGTGGGAGGGGCCGCCCTCACGTGACATGCGGACTAGAAGGCACAGGAGGTACCAGGTTCTGGGGAGGAGCAGGTGCCTTGGACGTCCAAAAGAAAAGCCAGCTATCATTAAGCCAGGCAGGGGAAGGACCTTGTACGTACGCCAACTTTCTCATCTATGAGATGTCTGGCCACCTCGATCTGCTGAGGGATGCCCCTGATGGTGAACATCCGCAGGTTGGGGTCAGTGCTGGGAGGGGGGTTCCGCTGGAGCTCCACGTGCGCTCCTGACTGCTGATTTATGCTTTTGATGTTCTCGCCCCCTGCAGGCAGGTGGACACAAGACACAAGGGTAAGTGGCAGTTGGGGCAGACCCAGAGGCCCGGTGGTCCTCTGCCGCTTAGGGGAGGAAAAGGTGTCCTCCGTACCCCGGCCCTCACCCGAGAGCAGACAAGTACCTTCAATTGACTCCGAAACCCCCCGTTCTGACAAACACCAGAGCTCTCTCATTTGCAAAACCAGACTGAAGAGCGAGGAAGCTGGTTCTTCTCCCTGAGCCAGACTGAGGCCAGACACCACACGGCACCCACGCCAGGGCCTGGAGCCCAAGGGTGTGCACGCTGGAGCCGGGCTCTTGGAGGCTCACTGCAAGCCCGCCTCTGCCAGGGGAACACACTCTGTCCTCAGCCCTGTGGGCCATGGCCCGGCGGCTCCCTCCCTGCCGCAAGTGCAAACAGACGGGCCACGGGCTCTAACAATGGCCAGAGCCCACAGGCCTTCCATGGCCCTTCTCAAGTCCCTGCCTCCTCTGGGGGGTGGGGCGGGGGAGGTCTAGACAGAGAGGCAGCCGAGGATGGGGGTCACAGAGGCCTGGGTGGAGCGGGGTAATGAAAATTTAGTTGGACCTTTTGAAAAACCTTTGAGAGTTCCAGTCTCTTAATGAGATTTGCGTAACAAAAGGTCCAGCAGTGTCACAATGGTTTGATTCTTCTTTTGAAATTTCACAGAATTTACAGATCGGTTCTGCTCAACTGGGGTGGTGGGGGGGGTGCAGAATACAAGGAGAACCCGGGAGCACAGAGTCTTGCAACATCAGAAAAAGACAGTCTGGAAAATATGGTACAGGCGACCAGAGAACCCCAGATGATCAAAAGCAAAGACTCCAGGCCAGTCTCTGTATCACTCAACCCCGCCCAGAGTCAAAACCAACCTCAAATGACACTTGTCATTTCTGGGTACCACGTGCACAGTCCTTCCAGCCGCTGCTGGGGCACCCATCGCGCCCATCAAGCAAGTAGACAAGGAGGATCCCAAGAGCAGGCCCGGCCCGTGTTGTGTCTCATCTCACCCTCTTGGGTACTACAGGCCCAGAAAGCACAATCGGAGCCGGGGTCCTGTGGGCCTTCCCGAAGGTGGACACTGCAGGGAAGAAGCCCGGAGGAACCAGGAAGCTGCTGGCCTTCGGGGAAAGCTTTGTTCAAACTGGCACGTGCAGCATGGCAGTTTAGCGGAGGATGGGTTTCAATTTAAAAGCAAATTAAAAACAACAACGCGTCAGACCTTCCTTCAAGTTCTGCTACGGTTCAAGAGCATCCCTGTGTCGTCCACCTCCAGCACAGAGCACTGGCCAATGCGGAAAGTCACAGACAAGCCTTTCAGCTGCTCGGTGGCCTTTGGGTCAGAGCGAGCCCCTCCCAGCCCTACAACTATCACCCTCTGCTCCTGCGTCACGATTTCATCCTCTTGGCACCATGAAAAGTGAGTAGCTTTGCTCCTAGGCAAAGTGTTTCTGGGGCTTAAGGAAGGGCAAGAAGAAGGAACTGGAAGCCTTCCTAGCGCACACCCAGTGCCTGCAGGAATCCTCCAGCCTCCCCGGGACCCGTGGGGTTCCAGAGGCAAGAACACAAAAGGGCGCATGTGTGAAGCCGAGCGCCCTCGGCCCCGACGACGAGCCCGGCTCCTGTGGGCACTTGAGAAGCCGCGCAAGCCTGAGGCCCGAGAGTGGGGCAGCATAATAACCGGGGGAAGAGGCAGCACAAACACTGCGCGGGGCCGGAAGGAGTTCATTTAAGTTCATCTTCCTTCAAAATGAGGTCACCAGCTTGGCACATGGTGGCTGTCTAGAGGCTCATTCAGCAGCCTGTCCATTCTTCCACCTGATGGGGGGCAGAAGCGACCCACCAGCGGCCCCCCAGCTGGACGTGAAATCGTAAAGCAATTAATCAAACCTGCTAAAAGGCCTGGCTGACAAGAGCAGGGCTGGTCGCTCTATCTGTCGCTGCTGCTGTATTTATCATGGAAATCCAGCAGGGGCCCGGGGAGGCGCAGCGTCTGTCCACGGACTAGAGCTGGGGAGGGGGGAGCACAGGCTGCCTGCCTGCCTGCGGCTCCCTCTCCTGTCTCCCTCACCACGCACCTTCCTTAAGAGGGTGTACCCCCCCCACGCCCAGCCCCTGTGTGTGTGGCTGGGGGGCGGTGGAGAAAGACCCCGGCCGACCAACTTCGGGCCTCCGAGGCCGCAGTCGGAACGCCATGTCACACACAGATCAGTCACTGCTCGGCGCTGCCATCACTCTCCCGTGGGAGTCGATCAAGATGACTTTGTCGAGGACAAACCATAAGGGGGGTCCTGCCCACACCCTGATTTCCCCGACTACCAGGAACGGTCGCAAGGCCGCACTAGGCCACTGAGTCAACTCTCCTTGACAAAATGGTCCTCAGAAGGCACAGAAACCTAGCTCTGCTTCTCAACCCACAGGCACCAACTGGTCTGAATGTCCCGGCAGCCACGCTGATGGTCTGGGTGGCGGATCTGAGTCACCACAGCATCTGGGCAGCTGACAGCACTCCCTGAGCCCTGATCAGCATGTATACCCCGCCAGGAAATGAAAACACACCCACATTGTTCCTACCGCCTCCAAGAGATGAACGATCTAGAAGACGACACTGAGACAGGAGATAGACGTTTCGAAGGAACACACCACACATGCCGCCCACGGCACGGCCAAACGCACACTCCAGAAGGAGAATGAGAGGGGCAGGAGGCCTCCTGTGCTGGCTAAGGCAGCCTCAGCTTTCCGTCGAGTATGTTCCCAAACCCAAGCCACCGTCTGTGGGACATTAGCTCCCTCCCGTAGGTCGGAGAGGTCTGGTGGTGGCAGAAATGGGAGATACTCGGGGGTGGGGGGGGGGGCGGCGTTGCGGGGAGTCAGTGGTGGGGGAGGCCTGTATTTACTCCCTCCACATGTTGTCAAACAAACATGCATGGAGGTAGGCACAAAGGCCTCAGCCTGTGCTGCTGGGGGTGGGGGGGCCCCGGAGAGCCCACAGGGAGGCCAGCCCGCTGCAGAGAAGGCTGCTCGGCAGCCCAGAAAGCTGCCTGCTCTCCCCTGGCTCACAGTGAAGGACGGCAAGGGGCCGCATCAGCCGCTAACAAGGGTTCCCAACCTAATGTTCCCTACAAAGCCTAGAAACGACGAGTCAATCAGTATTTATTTCCCTCCACAGAGTGTCTGTTACAGTAAATGTGCTCAAAAGATAAACGCCATTTTCATATGTGTCAATATGGACCAAATGCCCAAACCCAGCCAGGACAAAAAGTGACACGCTTGTCAGAGGTCCATCTTTGCTTGAGCTGTTACCTTAACTGTTCCTCTGAGCTCCCAGGAGGCATCTTAATCGTTAATCAGCCGATGGACAAACACCCAGAGGCCCTCACACTGGGCAGGGTGCCTTTGCGGCAACCCACACAGCTTTACCAGGCGGGGGTGGGGTGGGGGGTTGTCTCACTTCTGGTCTGTTCGGACTCGATAACCGACAGTCCCCTCTGGCGGGAAGACCGTAGGGACCGGCAGGGTCCCTATGGAAGGCAGCTGGAGTTGCAGGCTGGGCACCTGCAGTTAGGTGCCACCAATGGACCCAACTTCACACTCCGGAGGTACCGCAGGGGCCCCGTCTGCATGGGGGGAGGGGGGAGGAAGGTAGGGCAGAGGGAGGGGGACCACGAAACCCCAGCAACGGCCCCTCACCTTTGCCTATGACGAGGCCGCACTTGTCTGCCGGGACCGTGTAGGTTATCTCCTGGATGCCACCAGGGGCTCCTACGCTCCAGTCGCCACGGCCACGGCCCCGTCCTCTGGCCACCGCAAGGCCTCCGAAGCCATCTCTCTCCTGGGAAGGAAGCAGAGCTCAAGTGATGATTTCTGCCACTGCCACGGGACCGCTCTTCAGCCCACGCAGGAGGCGCAGTGACAGGATGTAATCAGTGCCACACGCTGGAACCTCAGCACTTCTCCCCGGGCCAGCCTCAGAGGCGCTCTTTCAAGCCAGGATTAGCACAAACCCCAGGTGCAGTCACGGAGGACAGGTGCAGACCAACCCGTGCTCATACCAGCGGCCTCGCGGACCCGACCGAGACAGGCAGTCGGCACAAACTCCTGTTTCTGGAGGCCCGGGCCCTACTGTCCAGGCATCGGGCATCGCTTTTCTCCTCCACGCTGATGCCCTTTCCCTGTGGCTAACGCCCGCTGGGCCTACCAGACACCGTGCGTTAGATGCGCACGAGTCTCGGACATCTCAAAGGGCCACCCGACTTAGGCCTCCAGCCCTCCGGTCCCGACACTGCTGACGGCGGTCGGGGCACCTCGCAAGCCAACCAGCGGAAAAAATAAAAGGCTTTTCAAGAAAGTTGGTTGTCCCATTCTCCCCAAATTGGGGCGCAACAAACCAGGTGTGTGGGGCCAGCGTTTGGGGGTGGAGCAGCCTGCGACACGCTCACACCGGGCCCACGCAGAGAGCACAACCCCCGGCCGGCGCCTAACAGAAGGTTCCCTTCATTCAGGGCCAGCAATCTCATGGGACGTCTTTGTCCCGAGTCACCCTGGAGCGGCAGCATTTACGGTCTTTTTTAGATGCTGAGGGCAAACCTGGTCCAGCCCAGAGCCCCTTCGGAAGGGAGAAGCCGAGCCAATGCTTAACACAGCGGACAATGTTCGGCAAAGCCCACCTATGCTGATGGAGAGTAAATTGAGCACCTCCCCAGAATCTAAACCCGCAGAGAGACTTGGAGGGCTTCTTACCCTGTACTCAGCTCTTCTGAGACACAAATCATGAGTAAACGAGGCAATTCTAGGGATTTAAGTAAAAATGCCTGCACACGTGCGTGCACACACTGCCGACCTCCCGGCCTGCGGCAGACTGTCGGAGGGGAGGCTGTCTCCCCCGCGCTCCCGCAGCTCTGGGTCTGTCGCTTCTTCCTGCTGCAGACGATGCTGGGCACACTCAGGCACTCTCTTCTGAACTTGTCGCATCCCAAGAACTTCCCAGGACTCTGGCTGCAGCCCAAGCCCCCTCTCTGGGATCTGCCGATTCGGGAAGTCCGTGGTGGGGGCTGTCACGCCGTAAGTTCAACACGGTCACTCAGCAACTTGGGGGCTCGCATGGGTGGCACCGCATGCCCCACCCCCTGGTCTATGGCCACAGCTCGGCCCAGAGAGGTTCAGAGGCTTGTCCCGGCTCACATGGCTCACAGCAGACGGGTTACGGTTTCCAATCCCGTGCTGCTCCTTGGCCCCAGGTGTTTTTAAACCTTCCCTCAGTTCAGCACACCTGGGAGACCTGCCGACCCAGCGTGAGGCCCAGGGGTTCCCGGAGCACTGAACAGCAGGGGCGCCAGCAGAGATGCTAACAGCATCATAAGCTTGCTTTCGTGCCCCAAGATGCACACGGAATCCACTTCGTGAAGACGGCTTTAAGACTCTGGGGGAGGTGGGGCACCTGGGTGGCTCAGTGGGTTAAAGCCTCTGCCTTTGGCTCGGGTCATGATCCCAGGGTCCTGGGATCGAGCCCCACATCGTGCTCTCTGCTCGGCAGGGAGCCTGCTTCCTCTTGTCTCTCTGCCTGCCTCTCTCCCTACTTGTGATCTCTGTCAAATAAATAAATAAAATCTTAAAAAAAAAAAGACTCTGGGGGAGGAGCACCCCGGTGGCTCAGTAGGTTAAGCCTCTGCCTTTGGCTCAGATCATGGTCTCAGGGTCCTGGATCGAGCCCCAAATCAGGCTCTCTGCTCAGCTGGGAGCCTGCTTCCCCCGCGCTCTCTGTCTGTTGCTCTGCCTACTTCTGATCTCTGTCAAATAAATAAGATCTTAAAAAAAAAAAAAAAAAAAAAAAAAAGACTCTGGAGGAGCCTAAAGTGTTTTCTGAGATTAAGAGTTTATTTATTTATTTAGTAGACTCCATGCCCCGCATGGAGCCCAATTCGGGGTTTGAACTCCTGACCCTGAGACCAAGATCTGAGCTTCGATCCAGAGTCAAGCGCTGAGCTGACTGAGTTCCCCCAGAGCCCTGGAGTTGACTTAACGCAGTTCGCCGCTAAAGGCACTCGATGGTCTGACCCATGGTGACCCGCAATGCACTTCTCCTAATAGTGTAGGGTCAGGAACTTCCTATGTCAAGAAAACACAGACCCTGGGATAACAGAGGGAGGAGAGCAAGAAGCTAGTGACAAAATACAGGAAGGCAGGAAACAGGTAGGTGTAGAGAAGCCGCTGGCCATGTCCCCAGAGGCGGGTGACTGAAAAGACCGCTGTGTTCCAGAAATGCAACTGGAGAGAGCTCTACGGCGCTGCCCCAAGACCCCTGTAGCACTTCCTGCTTTTGCCGGCGACGCAGTGGAACCCCAGAGAGCCAACCCACCTGGGCTGTGAGGATAAGCTCATTGATAACGTGTGCCGCGTGCTGACACCGATCTGGAGGTCCCATGACTTGCGCGGCTCTCTCCGGACTGATACCGTCGTCTGCAGGACAGAGCGAGAGGTGGCGTAAGGAAAAGCCCAACTTCAGCTGGAAACAAAGGTCACCTGACCTGCAATCAGTATTCCCACCAGAGGCCTAGAGAAGCACATGCGGCTCCATCTTTTTGCATGGCCCATGCCAACACCTGCTTCTTAGGTAATTACAGGCATTAAAAAAAGTTATCATTACAGAAACGCTAAACAATAAAGCAAAAGAAGGCAGCAGACATGAGCTATGGCTGTGTTGCCAAAAATGAACCTATCACACAGTTTTTCCAACTTCAGAGGAATGAGGAAAATTAAGACAATGTCAAAAATTTTGCTCATGAAGCTAAATCTACAAAATTTAAAGAACTGTCCTTTATGCTAAGACGTTAGTCCTTTTTTTAAATGGTTTTATCTTTAAATAATGAAGTCAGAATAACAGGTTTTTTTTTTTTTTTTTGAGTCTTTACTGAACAAAATTAAAAGCTGGAAATGCCATGAGGGCCCAGAGGAGAAAGCTAGATTGGTAATTTGGTGATAGCACTGGTGGGAGGGGGAGCGGGGGACACACACATGAGCTAGTTACAGAGTCCTTGTGTTGCTTTATTATTCTTCAGAGCACTAAGGAGTTTTGACAGTCATCGAAACCAACCTGGCTTGAACTGAATCCTCACCCCGGCATCATTCTGAATCTTTTTGATCATTTCCCCATTTCTTCCTATTACAATCCCAACAGCAAACCTGGGTACAGACACCTGAGCACAGGGAAACAAAACCTGATCAGAGCTGTCTGCAAATCTGTTATTTCTTAGAGGATACATTAAAAAAGACAAACCCAAAACACAGACTTGATTTTCATTGCAAGTGCCTTCCTGGAAATACAATACAGCATATTTTCCCCTCTCCCCTCTTTGGAAAACTATCATGATTGAGGATTGCATTCCTACCTATTAAATATATCTAACGCATCTCAGATTTGATCACGATAGCCATAAAATGAGGAATAATAAACTTTTTGCAGAAAAGGTTGAAAGTGGCAAACTTATTTCCCAATTCCACGAACTTAGCATAAATATACTATGGACACTGATTATACTGGTGGTCCCTGAAAGTGTATTTTTATTCCCCCTTCATTCTTCTATTGTGCTAAAATATACAGAACATAATCTTCATCATTTTAACCATCTGTAAGAATACGGTTCAGTGGCATGAAATATACTCACAACGTTGTGTAACCACCACTGGTCTCTATACCCCGAAAACCTTTTCTTCACCACCCCGCCACCCCCCAAAATTCTGTAGCCATTAAAGAGAGACTCTTTCCATCAGCCCTGGTCACCTCTGCGCAACATTCTGTCTCGAAGAACTTGCCCGTTCTGGGCACCAGTGGGGGTGGAGTCCCCCGTACCCGGCTTACTTTACTAAGCACGATATTCACAAGCCCCATCCAAGGTGAAGCGTCATCGCGGCGCTCCACTGTAAGGGAAAGCTTTCTGGAGCACCTGGGGGGCTCATCGGGTTAAGTGTCCGACTCTCAGGTTGTGAGATCGAGCCCTGCGTTGGGCTCTGTGCTCAGCAGGGAACCTGCTTGAGATTCTCTCCCTCTGCCCCTGCCTGGCCCTGCACACATATTCTCTCTCTCATAAATGAATCTTTAAAAGTTTTTTAAGAAATAAAGGCAAGATTTTCATCCCATTCCACCTCATCAGTAAGTTGGGCTTCCGGGTCTGCTACGTGCACAATGCAGAGCACCGAGAAAGCCTGGCCTCTGGTCTTGACCTGGGCAGCAGGAACAGCCTTGAGGCAAAGCTCAAAACCAGGACGACGGCCTCGTTCCCTGAAAGGCGTGCAGCTGGCTCCCTTCCCTCCCCTTCTCTCTGGCTGTGACTCTCTCTCGGTCCTTCCTCACACCCACCCTGGCCCACTCAGTCAAGGTTAAAGAGCTAACCAAAGTGCGGCCTGTCTGCCCGGGAACTACTCTGCAGGACAGGCATACCTCTATGCTGCCTCCTCCCGCGCGGGCACCGAAGTCCCCTCGGACACCTCGGAAGTCAGCCTGGTCCTTTTCTCGGATGATCTCCAATACCATTTCTCTTGCTTGCTGCGTAAACACAGAGGACAGGCATTATGGAAATCAAACTCCAAGAAAAGCCATGACACCGGGTGAAATTTCCACACCACAGCCTGTTACGTCAGACTCGCAGACCCAGAAGGCACTTAGCTGGGGCCCAGCTCACTTCCTGCGTTCCAACACGGGACACGGGGGCGCTGCTGGGGAGGGTCACAGAGATCGAGTCCTAGGTGACATGTTCTTTACATTGCCCAAGGCATCCACACAGGCCCGGCTGGCTTTAAACCAGTCAGATCGGCACATGTGCGGTGGGTCAGAGCCTGAGGACTGTGGCCTGAGGCATCTGGCACACCGTTTCTTTCTCAGAGCTCTGTGGACAGGTTCACCCCACAGGAGCCCCGGGGAGGTAAAGGGAAAATGCCAGCCCAGGGGGCCTGAAAATATCTTCCAGCTCCCAGAGAGCAAATACCCCGATTACCAGCTGGCAAAGCCTACCTCCAGGGCCTCACGCTCTCGGAGGCACACTCAGCGTCCTCTGCCCCCAAACGCACCTGTCGCCCCCCCTCCCCACACCGTTCCTGGCTGCACAGGAATCTGCACCAAACGTTAGGTGTACGTAAGAACTCAAGGTCACGGGCACCCAGACTGCGTCTTGGTTCTGGAAAAAACAAACCAAACCAAAAAAACTCCAAAGCAGCAAATGAAGTCTTCAGACATTTGGAGAAACTGGAGTAGGACTGACTGTAAGAGAATGTTAGGGGACTTGCTATCATTTTCTTAGTCCTGGTTCTAGAAATTAGTTCTCATTCTTAGGAGACACATACAAGATCCAGGGGCAGACGGTCACGACGCCTGCCACTTACTTAGAAATGGTTATGGTCGAGCAGAAATAAGTGCCACAAGTGTGGCAAAATGACGGGGTGAGGTTACACACATATATGTTCCCTGCTCTACCCTTTCAACTTGTCTGTATGTTTCAAGTTTTTCATGATAAAAAGTTGAGGAGAGAAAACAAATGACCAACAATTTATCCTCAACACAGCGAACGGCTTCTGCCAAATAAAAAATGTGGAATACACATAGTTTTAAAATAAAAAAACAAACAAACAAACTAAAAACCTTTGGTTGTCAAGATTTTCCTGCAAAGCACGGGAACATCAAGGAAATACACTCTTCGCTCTAGTGTTCCTTTCATAAAAGAACCAAGGTTCCACTACGGAAGGCAAGTAGGGAGCCCACCTGTACACACTCAGGGAGGTTAGAAGCCCTGGGGGGGCAAGGTACCTGGGGGATCCTGGCCTGCTGGAGGGGAGTAAAGGGTGCACCCCTGCCTGGAGCTCAAGGAAAGAGGCTGGTTTCACCACTGGCCCTCAATCCTGCTTTAAAACCAGGATTTTACGTCTGTGCCTGGACCAGAAGAACTACCAGTGACACAAGCTTGAGTCAAGCCGGACAAGAGCATTAAGCACTGGGGGAAATAAACAGATGAAGGGGATTAGGAGGTATAAACTTGCATTTATACAAGAAGGAAGCCATGCAGCTGAGAAGTGCAGCACAGGGGATAGAATCACTAATACTTTAATAACTGCAGTGACGGAGGGTAAGTGCGCTTATGGGGAGCCGCTCCGTAACAGAATTTCCCCGTGTGTTGAGTCACTATGTTGCACCCTTGAAATGGACATAATATCGTGTGTCAATTTCAATAAAAACGCACACAGACACCAATAAGCACCCACATGAATACATCCATTCGTAAATAAGGCGTCGTGGGAGGGGAGGAATCGGGGGCATATTTTGCTGGAGACTGGTAACCTTGGCTGGCTCAAAGCCCCAGAGCTCCCACGGAGAAATAGCTGCGGCTGACTAGCTCACCGAGGTGCATCACCCTGGAGCTCTGCTAAATGCAGCAAAGGCACAGCACGCTGCAGCGGGCAGGAAAAGAACAGTCATAGTTCACGGGAACAGACACGTCCCACACCCGCAGCCCACGCACATTCCTGCTGACAGCAGGAGTCAGAGGCTGGACCTGCCCCAGAAGGTCTAGGACGACGCCCCTCACTGCTTTCAGAAACGGGCTCTCCTCTGTGGCCGGGTGCTTGGGGCACAGGATGCTCGCTCCGAGGGCATACGTATGCCTGGGGGCTGCTCACCTCCCCCACCGGAGCTGGAGGTCTTGTAAGAGGGGCCAAGAGAGAAGCAGCGAGCAAGAGCCGAAGAGAGCCTGCAGCTGAGGTGCCCAGAGCCCAGACGGGAGACTACGTCTGATCAGGGCAACAAAACCATCTGCATTTATGGGAACGTCACATACGTGCGCCGGCCACAACCATCGCCGCCACCCTCATGTGGATCTTAGGCTCTCAGAATCCGGCCGGTGTAAATGAGGAACTCCATCCTCGTTGGCTCCGGATTCATTTAAGGAACACCTGGGGCTAGTGGCTTGGCTGAAAGCAGGACATCCCTACAGCCCTTCCATCACACCCGGGTTGGGACAACAGCTCCCCTTAAATAAAGGAACACCCAGTTTCACAACGTCCTGCGTGACAAGCAAGCCCCTCCACCCCCATTGCGACCCCCCACATAGGACCTGCTCCATCCGTGGCCCTTCCCCTACCTGTACTTTGAACGGGTCTCCCGTGATGCGGAGAGGCTTGTCTGCTCCTGTAGGCAACGGGCCATCCTGGATCATGACCATTTTCACACCTGTCCGCTCCTGTGGGGGCAGCACGCCAGGACGGCCGTGAGGAAGGGCACAAGTGCGCGCCGCAAGCACGGGGCAGGGCCCTGTCCACCATCAGCCCCGTCCCTCTGACCACAGGGTGCTGCCCTGGGAGGACACCGGCACGCAGGCCACCCTAGACAGCTGCCAGGGGTGCGACATGGAAACTGTTTCCCAACACTCTCCTCCCTTCCCGGTCTCCAGAATAGCGCGACTGGATCAATTTTTCTGATCCAGGCAGTAACGGCTTCTCATTAGGGCCCGAGCACAGCTCTGAGATGGAAGGGTTCCCGCTGCCCTATTTCACTGACGGGGCGGGCCCGACAGCAGGTGCCCAAGGTCCCAGAGCTGAGGCAGGGAGGAGCAAACCGTGGATTCTGGCTTCCAGGACCTTCGCGCCCGCACCAGAGTGCTCACCAGGCTGAGGACTGGGAGGGGAACGTGCGCACCGGGCCGCCCACGAGCCCCGACCTACAACCTCAAAAGCCCAGGAAGGGAAATAAACGTTTGTCCACAGCTCATTTGGCCGCAAAATGAACCTCAACTCTTGGAAGCATATGTGTAGCCCCTCTCACGTGGGGACTGTCACTGCGTCTGGCTAGACCAACCGGAGTCTGGTTACAGGGTGTGCCCCAGAACTTGCCAGGGTGTTCCATCCTGAACACGTCTGGCCCCCGTGGTCTCACACGAGGGATTTTGGAACAGCAGCAGCTAAGGCTCGGGGAGCATTTACTCAGTCACGGGCTCTGTGCCGAGAGTCTGAGGTGAAGATAAAGTCACGAGTTATCACTTCTGCTTCATGACAGCAGTGAGGCCGACAAGGACTCCGAGCCCTCGACAAATACACACGCGTATGTAAGATCCCACAGCTAGTGAGAGGGCGTACGGCTGCCTAGGAGCCCCAGCTCTGGCAAGTCCACGCAGGACTTTCACCTGAGACGCTGTCACCTGGTGGTAAGAGCAGCCGCCACAGAGCGTCACTGCCCCAGCGAGGGCGTCACCCTGGCGTCGCACCTGCCCACAGTGCCTGTTCATAAGCACCGGTCCGACGGAGGATCTGTGGCACCTTGGAAGCAGAGGGGTGCACGGCCAGCCCAGCGGGGGGTAGTCCGAGGTAGGACCAGCCCTCCCCACCGCCCCCGAGTCCCAGAAGGCCCGCTGGAGCGCGGCTCAGGCCTCACGCACCTGCAACTGCTTGATCGTTTCCCCTCCTTTGCCGATGACCAGACCCACTTTGGACGCGGGAATAAGAATTTCCTGGATCGTGCTATTGCCATCTATGTCGTTGTGAAAGCCAGGGCCGTTCCGACAGCGGTCCACAATCTGCCCCAGGAGCCGTTTGGCTTGTCTTTGGGAGGGAAAAGAACCACAAGAGAAGGAGCATTAAATGGAGGTGCCGGGCGCCCACGGGAGAGCAACAGCACGGGGGGAAGACCACGAAGGACTCAAGGCAGCCCTCCTTCCAGCTCCAGCTCCTGCCCCCACAACCCGGGAGGTCTCTGCCATCCGCCACGCTACCGGGCTGGAATTTAAAAGCAACACACACCACACGCCAACATTCCAACACAGCCCTGTCCGGCCTGCCCTCTGCCCGTGAGGGGGTCCGGCAGTCCCGGCACCAAGTGCCGCTCCCGCGGCGGCGACCACCTCTGGTCGCCCTGCCTCTCTCTCTGGTCCTCAGTCTGGCACAATGCTTCCCACAGAGGAGACACTCAAGAGACGTTGGTTAAATACAGGCAGGAGAGAGCAACGAGAGAGATGGGAAGAAAGCAAGCGAGGGTTAGTAGCCACCGTCTGAGTTCCCAGACTCCCAATCTCTTCTCCCTAACCCACCTGCTCTCTGGCTTCTGAGCTCAGGCTAGGAGCTCCCGAGCGGGGAGGAGAGGCCGGGACCCAGTGTGGCCGCAGAGCCCCAGATATGGGCTCCGTGCCTGTCCGCTTGGATTCTCGGGCCCCGGCTTGCCCTGTGATGCTGTCTGGTGCCGGGAGACTCGGAGGCAGGAGAGGGAGACCACAGGGCCGACACAGCACGCCCAGCCCGGCTGTCCAGGCCACCTGTCGAGGTGATTGCCTTTTCAGCACCAGAAGCTCCCCTGGCTGGTTTGTTCTTTAAATCACCATATACGATCTAGTTTTTGGGTCCTCTGCTAGGGAGGAATTCAGCTACTATGCAGCAGAGGAAGAAGATGAAACTGTTTCTTCCTGAAGTCACAGTGCTGTTGCCCCGACTGCCTGGGTAGAGAAGTGGAAGCCGGAATGGTTACAAGAGGAGAGGACAGAAGAGAAAGGGAGGAAACGGACGTCGCCTTTTGTCGTCTTGAGCCTCTCTGTGTACAGAATCGGCCTGGCCGGTCTTCTCAGCGACACCAGCTTTTTAATATTTTGCTTGTGTACTAAATTAACCTGTGTTGGAAGAAAGATGCCTGGACCCCGGCAAAACCATCCCGCTTGCCCTATAACGCACACCTGCCTGCGGTATTTATTCTGGTTCACTGCTTGCAATGTTGCGGCAGAACAAGAGAATTTAAACTCATCTGGACTCCCGGAGAAATAGAAATGGTAAAACAGCCCTATCTACTGAGGCAGGCATAATCTTAGCACCCCTGTCCCCAAATGCAACGCTACTCAGTCGATTGAAAAAGGAGAGCAAGCAGACTCGGGAGTCAGTACCTCCCCGTTCCCCCGGGAGGCGCGCGGACTGCCGAGGCCTGCCTCTGACACGAGGCTCTGAGCACGGGTGTCCCACGGTCAGAAAGCAATGCCAGCTTTCCTGGCAGGTGGTGACAACGGCTCCCGCTCAACGTCAAGACACCCTCTGGCCGGTCCGTGCAGCCCTCTGAGAGGAGCAAGGGCCACGAAGAGTCAACTCATTTGATTCACAAATGTCAGAAGGGCAGTGGGATCAGCCCCGGGCAAAAGACCTGGTGCCAGGATTCTCAACCGTTCACCGAGTGACAGGGTCACGACGGCAGACCTGCTCAGGGAAAGGAGGTGTTACCGAGGAAGAAGGAAGCAGATGGGGCCAGCGCACACTCTTTATAAAGAACCTGGTGTACGGAGTGATGTTATGACGGCTGCCAGAAATTCTGTAGCGTTGGGGGGGGGAACCCATGGTGATACCTTATGTGTTTTAAGTAACAGAAAACTCCCCTGGCGTGGCAACCTCCCAGATCCTTCTCCACAGAAGCATCTGCTGCCGTGGGCCAGGCTGCGGCGCGGCTCCACAGCGCTCAGTAACAATCTGGCCCTTCCACGTCTCCCCATGTGGGGAAGGAGGAAGAAGAGTGACAGGAAGAAGTAAATAAAATAAACTTACTCAATACTTTCTGGGGTTCCGGTAAGTACACAGGGTCTCTCTGGAATCCCAGAACTCTCTATAAGAAGAATCAAGAAGATGAGGTGTGTTGGTGGGCACCAGGCAACCGTGCACCTGTGCCTCTGTGTACAGACTCTCTCTGGCCTGGTCCCTACACCGGCCCCACAGAAGCCCGGGCCCCAGGAAGAGACAGTTGGCTTCCGCTTGTGGAGAGAACGGTAGGCTGATGGCTCTGCCCTAGATTCCCAAAGTAGAAACAAGTTCTGCAGGGGGAGTGGGCGGGACGCCACAGAGCCCTGACAGCGGGTCCTAGCGGGCTCAGCTTCCTTTCTGACCCAGCTGTGTGCCGGGCAGTGCCCGAGTCCCGTCACTCGCTTGTCCTCAGTTTCTCCGCCTGCAGAGTGGGTTAGGGTCACATGTTTGCACACCAGTGAGCAATTTAATGGTAGACGCACACCAGGCCTGGTACCAGGTAGTGTGTGAATCTCCCGAGAGAGCAGGGATGTCTATGTGGAAATAGTTCCAGGCCATTTGACGAGAGAGGAAAAGCTTGCTTTCCGACACCACTCGACGCTTTCCTGTGTTCTTAAAAAACCTGCCTCTTAAAATTCTTAACTCAAAAAAAAAAAAAAAAAAAAAAGAAATATATATATATATATATACACACACACACACACATATATACATATATATCTACTAAATATATACATGTATGTATTATATATATATATATATATATATAAAAACTAATAACAGTTACAGCCTTGGAAACATGGTAACATGTATCTTTTAAACAGACAAATGCTTCTCTAGTCAACAGTCCTCCACACCCCCTCATCCGCTATGGAAAGAGACCAAATTCAAATGAGTTGCTCGAACTATTAATAATGTTAAGAATGATTCTTGGGGTGCCTGGGTGGCTCAGTGGGTTAAAGCCTCTGCCTTTGGCTCAGGTCATGATCCCAGGGGCCTGGGATCGAGTCCCAGAGTCCCTCTGGTTAATCACTCTCTGCTTAGCAGGGAGCCTGCTTCCCCCCCCCCCCCCCCCCCCCCCCGCACCCTCTCTATTTGTGATCTCTGTCAAATAAATAAAGTCTTAAAAAAAAAAAAAAAAGAAGAATGCTTCTTTTCCTCAATCTGTCTCTCTCCTTAATGCATGGGCCAAACAGCCCCAGCTGGGAAAGGTCCTGAACTGTGTTTCATGTGGGCTAATTTAGTCAGAACCCCCAGCTGGCCTTGGCCTCTTTCCACAATGGGGGGTGGGGGAGATAAGGGGAGGTTCTGATCCAGGGGAGCCAGAGAGCAGTCCCCAGGAGTGACCCCAAAGCCACATTGCTCCTCTAGGCCCCCACTGTCTGGCATAACCTCCTGGCGCAGAAAACTGCGGTCCTAGAGCAGCCGGTCTGGCCGGGGCCACGCAGAGCCACAGAACTACAGAGGGCCTCCTCCAGAGGCCAGATGGGCGGCCTTGTCTCCAGGCCCGCTTTTGCCCTGGTTTTTCTGGTTCTCATCTGGGAGTCCAGCTCTAAAAGCACAAGGAGAACGGCAATCGCATATACTTACTCAGGCCCCTAAACTTCTAAGCAATGAGCAAAGGTAACGAATCTGGAAAGTCTGGCAAAACACGGATTTCTACCAAACTGAGATCTATGAAGAAAGAAGCCTTACCTGAGGCAATCTGAATTTTGCAACCAGATTCTGCTTGAATCCGTGAAATCTGCTCACCTCCCCTGCCGATAACTGAAACAAATGGAACAGGGTCAGAACATGCCTCCGTTCCATGTTTAACCATGCATGAATGACTTAATTAACTCAGCAAACATTTACACTAGGCCCGCGGCACTGCACATCACGGTGGCCTCGGCGAGCCACGGAAATCCTATGGGAAACACAGCAGACAGGTACAGGGTGTTCTAGCTGAAGTGAGGAGAGAGACTGGTGGGGGTGCGTGGCTCTCTCTCTCTCAGCCTGGAGAGAGGCCTGCAGCCCTTTAGGGCTCTGGGAGACACAATGTGCAAAGCCTCCTACCACAGTGACGGTCACACTGAAAGATTAATCAGGGCAAAGTAGATAATGTGGATACTTACTAAATCCAACCATCTTATCAGGCACTTTGAATTCTTCTGTTATTACTGCCCTAAAAACAAAGAACATTTTGGAAAAACATATAAAGAATTTCATGGTCATTTCAGGTTCCCCACGTTTCCCATATTGGCAATGCCAGAAGACAAGAGACTTAAAAGAAATCATGCCAACAAGTCCCCAGCCCTCGAGAAAGAACATCATCTCATAGGACCTCTGGTTAATCACTTCTGGAAAAGATCCTAGCCTCCTCTCTCGCTGTGAAAGAGGGAGAAACCTGATTTTTAATTAAACCATCAATTCTAGTAACAACTGCCTTTTCTTCTCAGTATTGTCTAATGCTTTAAAAGATTCTTTGGGGCCTGTGAAGTTAGCTTAGACTTCTCTGCCAGTCTCCTTAAGACACAGATAGCAATGCTGAAATTTCTCTTCAACATTCCTGGTTTCCCCATCTTTTTCTTGATTTCTGGCCTCCCTCTAACTGATCTGTTGCTTTGGGTGAGATGCTCCAAATGGAACCCAGTATCCAGCAGAGGCCTAATCAGTGTTGACCAGAACAAAATAATCACCTTACTCTGCAAAGTACTTTCGTTCAACGCTATTCCATCCATTATGTGTTGGGTTTTTTTTTTTTTTTTTTTTTTTTAAACAACGGCTGCACTGGTTCTTTCAAACAAACCTTCAAATTTGCCACAGAGTGTACTGTGGACAATATCCAATTTGCCCAAAGCCCCAGAAAGCAATTAAATCTAAACATTTACCTTAGAAGGAAGCTAAATGCAAGTAGTTAAAAAGAAAAAAGGGTAAGCATTTTTAAGCATCTCTCACACAGCTGGATTTTTACCCATCACAAAAAGGATCGAATCCAGCCCATGTTTTTAGGGAAAGCGTGGCACGCAGGAGAAAGGCAGAAGGCGCGACAGCACTTGCCACCGTCCCAGTTTGAGGAGAGCGGACATCCCCGAGGAGCTTACCTCCCCCAGTTCATACACGTGCAGAGAGCCTCTCTACAGTCTTGGGATATTTGAGTTTGCCTCCAAATCAGACAATGCCACATTCCTATGTCAGCAGCACCGTGGACACAAATGCCGAGCCTCGAGGGCCCAACCCGTCTGGACAGGCCGCGGGGTCCCCATGAGGCCAGTTTCCCTGCCATGGTGGAGGGTCGCAGTACCCCTGTACGTGCGGCCACGAGACTGCAGCCCACGTGTGTAGCCCTGTCTGTTCTCCGCAAGGGTCCCTGGGGGATTTACTGGGAGCGGTTCAACACTATCACAATACAAACGGTCACAAAACTCAGCAGTTCCTCAGCCCTCAGGGAATGGCAGGAGCAGACTCTCCTGGAATTAGAAATGTATGAAGAGGAGCTACTCTGGGCCCCGAGACAAACCTCCATTCTGACTGTGAGGCTGAAACTTGTTGACTGCATGAAGTATGATATTCTTGGGAAAGTAAAATCTCAATTATGGCTTTATAGGAAAATTATGTTTGATACTAACAGCAACATCATTTAAATTATTCTAATTCACTAAAAAAGCAAACCAGTAACAATAAAACCCAGGTTAAATCTTTCGGTTGGTTAACTGAGGCCTGATGATTTCTAGAAACTCCCAAACACTTGTGTAGAACACAAGAGGATATAACTGTATTGTTACTGGTGAAGATTAAGGATACAATATTACAGTAATGGAGACACAGAGAATGACATCCATGTGGGGAGAGAAACTGAGGCAGGTTCCTGCACATTTTATTCCATTTGAAGGTTAACATTTTGACCACAAACATCCTATCTTACAGACTGGTCTTTTTAAAGCCCAGACCTCTCCGTAGCTCTCTAAATCCTCAACATTTAAGGGAAGGCTATGAGGGTAAACTGAGGCAGGGAAGCAACTGGGCCCTTCTCCAAGGTTCTCCGGCAAGTCCTTCTTCAAGGGCATGGGGCGGGGCCTGGGTTTCTGGCTGCCCAGGACCACGACTCCTTGAGAATCACAAGCTTTATCTTGTGGAAAAGCCCAAAGACGAACACTTCTTGGGGACACTTTTGCTCGCATGGAGGCATTAAGGATTCATAAAACTGTGGAAACCATCAACTCAGGATGGAAAATTTCTCTTTTTAGATTAGATATATGTGGGACAGAAAAAAGCTCCCACACTCGAGAGGTCTGTTAAATTTACATACAATAATGGGTGATTTTTAATAGCTCCCGTTCGTTTCTCCCTCGTGCTTATGCTGTCTTGGAAAGGACTACAAAAAACTTGAGCCTTAAAGAAATCTAGCCCCTGGTTTTTCCCATTCTCAACCTCTGACTTTCTAAGACTCTAGTACAGATGGTCGATCGATAAACAATTAGAAATGATCAATAAATAATAAAACATAACCCACTGCTTACCTTTGATGTACCAAGGCCCCTAACTGGTTACCTACTGTGGCAAAGAGAAAGAGAAAAGAAAAATCAAAGCATTAGCACGGATAAACTGACTCCATCCTTACACGAGTTCTTACCATTTCAGGGAGGGAGGGACGAGAGGCAGAAAGAAAGCAAACGGTAATTTAGGCTCAGTGGCTGCAATGAATGCGTTACATGATATGAAACAGGAGGGGACGTCTTGATCAACACAGTCTCTAACCCAGTGTCCAGCTGAACGCAGGATAAGAAATTGATCTGTGTGTCCGCATGCTGAGAGGCCTGGGAGAAAATCCCGCCTGCCTAAATCCCTCTCCCTTTCCCCCTCCCTCCTGCTCTGGATCCAGATCAATGTAAAGATACTGAGGGTTCCCTCTTGCTCTTTCTCAAGCAAATGAGAAGGTTTAACCTCCTAGCCTGGGAGCATCGTTAAAGGACTGCTCCGTGGCAGCTGTGGTCACTAAGAACACGCACATATGTTCCTGCTGGCCACGGGGCACCCCCCCCCCCCCATTCTCCCTGTCCTCCCAAGAACATAAACACCTCAAGGAAGAGGATCTGGCATCTTCCTTCCTTGGGCCTCTTTGCTGACCCACACGGCAGTCCGCATGCAATGGACACTAAGAATGAGCGTGCCTTTCAAGCCCATTTCACAGAGACAACGGTGCCAAACAGCCTCTTATTATGAAAACCGACTTGTAATCACATTCCCACAAAAACACTTTAGCTACGCTTTTTGTCCCAGTTTCTCCTCTTTCGGCGACTGATGAGCGTCTCCCTAACCAACCAGCAGCTGTTTCTCTTTTGGAAAACGCAGCCCAGGAAACACAGTCGGTGGACGAGGAAAAAGTATCAATCCTCAGCATATTGTGAGGGACTGAACGGACCTTGCGAGGCGCTAACCAGAGCACTCAGAACCTTGTCTCTGGGGAAAGTCAGGAGAAGGACAGACAGGAGGAGATCAGTGGGGAAGGGTCAAGCACAACAGCTTCCGAACAAAGAGTGGAATGGTCTGGCATCTGAAATCTCTGACTCCCAACTGCTCTTCTTTCTGCCTGAACTTAACCCTGTCTTTCTGGCTGGACGGGAACTAGTCCTCAGACGACAAAGGAAAAGAAACCAGATCATGGTTTTTTAAAAGAAGAAGAAAATGCATACAGAGACACCGCTAGCAGAAAGCAAATGAGGCTCTGGAGTCAGTACCATATTTCTTCTGGATCAATAGCGAGACAATGGTTTGCAGCCAAAATATTGACATTACGTACTATTAATCTGCTTATCTCAGGGACGAGAGAATTGTTTTTTATTGAATCTTCAGATTCTCTTCTTGCATTTCCAGTTGGAATGTGACAAAAGCTCCCTCACTTGGGACAGCTGGTGCTCAGGATTCCCATCCCGTGAAGACTGTTCAATGACAATCTTGGGCAAGGAGTCCTCCTCACACCCTTGGCCCCTGCATGGTGCATGAGAGGCCTGTCCACCATCCAAGGCAGTGGGTATGAAAAAATAGACTGGATAAGGATGTCCCCAAGAGTGCCCTTGAGTTTGGTCAGCTGTCCCTACCCGAGGGTCCAGCTCCGTGTCCCTGCTCACTGTCAGAATGCCTCCCAGGGATCAAGAATACACAAAAGACAGAGAGACTGAAGACTGAAATGCCTTGACATGCCGAGAACACAGAAGCGCCTGGTCCCCAAACAGGCTAACATGGCCGGACCTTGGCTCTTGGCCCGCTGTGATGTTTGGTAAGAGATGTCAAAAGGCTGATGATCTTCAGCTATTCTGGCCAGAAACGCCACAGAAATAGGGTAAAGGGCAACACTACCATAAAGCACCTGATGAGATTCAGAACATTTAAAAGGCTCTTGGTCAAAGCCATTTGAAATTTTGCGCTTGTCACATTAAAAAGGGCAATTCCTTTTTGTGGGTAAGGTACGCGTCACAGGTGCCCACTGCCTCGCTGGTAAGGGGAGGGGCTGGCAGAGAGCAAAAGCAGAAGCACACACAGCAGCATGCCCCCCCCCCCCCGCCATGGACTGCTGCGAGCCACCACACAGAAGAAGGAAATCAAATTCCAACCGAGACTCAGCTCGGAGTTGGTGGGCTCTGAGGAACGACACACCTCCTCCTTCTTCTGTGCACATGCCGCAGCCACAGGCTGAAACGTGCAATTTAATGAAGTTTCAGTCCCTGCAGAAACGGCCCCATTTGTTGCTGACCAGCGAAAACAAGCAGTTAGATCAGGGGCGCTGGGCACTCACAAGGCGGACGGATAATGTCCATTCCGTGAACACGGAGCCTCCCCTCCATCTTCAAAGTGAAAAGGGGTCTGAGGAGGGAGGCATATGGGGACCTATCAAGTTCAATTCCATGGTAACTGCAGTCATTTTACTGTAAAAAAAGGCAAAATGCTGCCCACAATCAGTCCCATTTCCCGTTAATGGTGCACGCTGGCCCACAGTGCCTCATCTCCCCTCAGAAGTTCAACCCAGCTCCATTCCAGCCCACGCGTGTGCGCGCGTGCACACACACACACACACACACACACACACACACGTGTGGTTCTCGTTTACCTGGCACACCACATAATGGGAAGCTGACTGGGCTAGGGGAAAATGAGCTTCCCATACAAGAGATTCATGCTACAATATGAGACATTTTTTCTGAAGAGTAATACTCTGCCAATTTCAATAATGATCGTCGAAAAAAAAAAAGGCACTGGATACCTTCTTCCCGACTAGCTAGGAGAAAAAGGTCTTCCTCTTTCTTCCCCTGAAGAAATGCTACGAAGTATCACTGAGGAACATACCTAACTTTGTAATATGCATCAATTTTAATAGTTAACCCCCATTCCCCCACCCCCAACAAAAGCCCGAGGAGTGACAGCACCCGTCCTCCTGGCAGAAAGGCGGACAGCAGGCGTGGGCACAGTGCACAGAGCAGCAGACCACACGCAGGTGAGTGGGTCAGCCAGGAGAGAAAACATCAACACTTTTTATGTAACTGACCAAACAAGCAAATAAGCCAGAGCTTCCTCTGCAGATTTCGGGAACAATCCTGCCCCTGCCCCAGGTTCCCCGGCTCCTCTGACTCTGACTAATGCCTTCCCAGGCCCTGGTTACGGTCGGGAATACCTACAGTCGGCAGCAGGGACTTCTGCCGCTTCCAAAAGTGCTTTCATAAAGCTTTCCTCCCAAGGACAGTACAAAGGCTTCCTGTGTTCTCAGGCAGCAACTCTCCAGCCAGGGCCACAAAACACTGACCTGCTGAGTTCAGCTGCAAGTCCTTAGGCCAGTAATCCATCACTAATTTCTGCAAATTATTGTTGTTTAAAAAGTGAGAGTGGACTCAAGCTCTTCTCAGTAATGGCGCCCTCACTCGCAGGCTCACGGGCTTTGGCGGGCGGCGCGCTAGGTGCCTCGCCTGCGGAGCCCAGCCAGGCCCACAAGAGCCCCAGGAGGCACCAGGCCCACTCTACCAACCAGTAAGGCGGAGGGCCCAGGACATTCCTGTGCCTCCATGAAGGCACGCCGGTCACATCTGTCTGGTCTGGGCCCTGGGCCAGTCTGGGGGTCACACAGTGTGCAAGGCTATCTTGGCCCTTGGGAAGCAGAGTCCAATAGGGCCAGGAGGAAGCTTGGAGGAACAGTGACCCAATCCAGTCTCCCAAGGTTGTGGGGGTGTTAGGAACCCCACCAGCACCCACCCTGGGCCGAGGGCCTACCCACAGACTGACCCAAGGAGCACTGCAGTGACACTAAGAGGAAAACCAGGTCTATGATACGTGTTTGTGGCGCTGGGCCATATTTGCCTTTAGGCCAGAGGTCATAAATATCAACTTGGGGGATCATGACCAGCTTTATTAAAAACCGAAATAGAAAACAGAGGGCACCATATGTAGTAAGGGTATAAATTCCCTTAAACTTTCATTTCAGCTACATGTGCTTTAGTGTGTATGTATGATTTCTGATGGAAATACTGTTGAGTGGCGTTTCACAAGTTTGAAAATAACTTGTTATAATTCTTAGGATAACCTCATAAGGTCAGTATTAATTCCATTTTACAGGTGAGGAAACAGAGGCTCAGAGAGATTAAGCAACCTGTCCAAAGTCACACAGTTAACCAATGGCAGAGCTGGAATTCCTACCCTACCACTCTGGAGCCCACATTTTCCTTCTTTCTTTTCTTTTTTTTTTTTTTAAGATTTGTTTATTTTGAGAGAGATAGTGTGCATGAGTTCACGTGTGTGCTACTGGGAGGAGGAAAGAGAGAGAATCTCCAGCAGATTCCACACTGAGCATGGTGTCCAACGCAGGGGCTTGATCTCAGGACCCTGAGATCACAACCTGAGCCAAAACCAAGAGTCAGATCCTTAATTGACTTGAGCCCCCCAGGCGCCCCGGAGCCCACATTTCCAAGCAAACACTATCATGGCACAAGAGACAGAGACTTGGGTTCAAGTCTTCCCTCTGCCACTTCTCAGACATCAGCCCTTGGTCAAACCACTTCTCCAGACACTGGTTTCCTTATCCACACGAAAAGGAATTCAGGCTTCTGGGTTCCTCCCAGCTGTCTTTTTAAAAAATTCTACACGGGGTCTGCCCCCACCCAGCTCCATCTCTACGTCCTGGCAATCACCTAATCCATCCTCCATTCCGAAGACGTTACATAAATGGGATCACACAGTACGTGACCTTTTGGGATTGGCTTTTCTCGCTCAACTGAATTATCTGCAGATTCATCCAGATTGTTGCGTGTATGAACAGTTTATTCCTTTTGTCGCTGAGTAGTGTTCTACCGTATGGCTGCGCCATTCTGTTAGCCGCTCACCTGCTGAAGGACATCTGGGCTGTTTCCAGTTTGGAGCTATTACGAATAAAGCTGCTACAAAGATCTGTGGACAGGTGTCTGTTCCTTTAACCGTGCGCTAAATGGTGAGCACATGCTTAATTTTCTAAGCTTTCTAGAGAGGCTGCACCATCAGATGTGTTTTTAAAAGCTCCTTGGGTGGGTCTCACACCCAGCTAGGGTAGAGAGCCACTTAGGCTCCCACATTTCCTAAAAGGGTTTTGAAAAACTCTAAATCCCCTTTTAATGTGACATCTAAAAGTCATCCCTAGGTTAACAGGTACAAAGAACACAACAGGTATGGTGTAGAAGCCTCAGCTGTTTCTCAGTAACACTGATGTGACAGATTTATTAGGTCATCCATTTCTGTGGATAATCTCTCTCTACTCTGTGTGATATCTAGTTGGCTAAACCAACTGTCAAACCCATCAGAGATCATACTTTGCCAGGGGGAAAAAAATCTCACTTCCTTTCTCCAACTCACCCATACATGTTAATATGCCCCTATATGACTACCACTCACTTCTAAATCCTAAAATGGATGGATGGATGGACGGGGAGGAGGGACCACCCGAGTCTCTGTGATGAGTTGCTGCCGTAATAAAAATCAAAATCAGATCCTGTCCCTTTCAATACTTCTTCCCAAGACTCTCACACTTTGTTATCTGGGGATGCCCCAGTCAGAATTCTGGACTCACAGCCTCTTGAGGCATCTGAGGACGGGGATGTGCCCCCGTAAACCCAGAGGAAATGTGGCTGGGGACCCGGAGAGGAGAAGGGCACAGCGTCTCCACCACAGACCCCATTCTCAGAGAGATCCATTTTAGGAAAGAGGCGGCCACAAACGGAAGAGCTGGGACAGGACTCTTGGAAACGCCTCCCACCACCTCAGGGATCTTCATTCCGCCTGCTTGAAGACTACTGCTCGACAACACTCCTGATGCCCCCGCCCCCATCCCTGCCCCATCCCGTCTCCCTGAGCCTCAAGGACTAAGGTTTAGTCTCGGCTCCTCATCCATGTGGCCCGTTACTCTCTTCCTTTAGGGACGGCACAAGCACGTGGTGGATTCAGTTTCGCTCTTTTCAAAGCAAAGACTCTGGGCCCTGCGGGCTCCTGCCAGAGGCAGTGCAGACCCCAGGCAGTGGTCCACGCACCCTTGCCGCCCAGCAGCAAGAACCCAGGCCCTCCCCACTACCTAGCACCAGCACCTCTCATCCCGCCTTCCCTCTTGCAAAGTGTGGATCTTAAACAAACAAACAAACAAACAAAAAAGAAAACTCCCCTCCTCATTCTTGTTTCCTCCTTCTCTTTGTCCTGGGCCACATGTGTTGAAGCAAACCTCGGCCAGGGCCACAGCGCTCCTCTGTCCCAATCTTCCTATAAGTGGTTCCCGCGAAAGCATTCAAGAACTCTGCCTTCAGTCACCAAGAACGCCACCAAGACAACGTTCAGAAAGGGTGGTACCATCTGAACGGTGGTACATAAATCTCAAAGGCACGGAGGGCCTGCGGGCCAGCTCATGGCCATGTGCCGGGCTCCGGCGCTTCCAGATTCCTCCGCTGCTTTCCAGCTCTGACAGCAGAGCTGAGTCGGTGGGACAGAGCACATATGACCTCCAAGTCCAAAAAAATTTACCGTCTGGTCCTTTTAAGAAAAGTTATACTAATCCCTGATTCAGATTAAAATCGGCACTTCTAAACCTCTTAGCTAATACCAGTCTCTTCGATTTGGATCTTACGTTTCACGAAATTTCCTAGATGCTACTTGTAGGACATGGAGAGAAAGAACGGAAGCATCAAGCAGGCAGTCACCTCCACGTAAGAGCCCGTCTCCAGGATCGCAGCCTGTGGAATCCAGCAGAAGCCCACGACACACCCTGGTCCCTGCAGGATGCCCAGGGCACAAATGAACGGCTGGAGGTTCTGAGCAGAATGTGATGTCTCCGCTCTGCTCAGGTGGGCGTGTGAAAAGGGAGAGGCGGGGAGAGGGGAGGGAGGAAGAACAAGGGGCAAGAGAAGAGACTAGGCAGCATCCGGCAAGGCCCTGAAGAAAGTCGAGATGAGGATGGGGCCGGGTTCTCAGGAGGACATCCTGTCAATTCTGGGACCTACGGACGGAGCAGGACTCAGCCACGTAAAGAGCTGGGAGGGGGGATGGGTTTCGGGAAGGGCAAAGAGAAGAAACAGCTGAGCAGGTTGCTGCAGAGCGCCCAACGAGGGGGAGGGGGAAGAGCCAGAGGAGGGTAGGTTAGGAAGGGCCTGAACCCCCCTCCCCCGCGCCCATTACTGGAAGCTGCCACAGGTCTCAGAACAGAGGAATGGAACTGGTCAGACTGGCTTCAGCGAGAGGCCTCAGCTGCAGCGGGAAGAAAGTACCAGATGGAAGGGCTGCAGGAAGATTCCTGAACTGCCGGGCTGCACCTCCAAGACTACCATGAAGCGTGGGTACCAAGACCGAAGATGCTAATACTTACGATGACCTGACCCGCAGCAGATGGCAGTGGAACAACTGCTCGGCCCAGGTCAGGGCACCGAGGCAGGCGAGGAAAGCCCGGCTCTGACCCCTTCTTGCTGGGCTCCGAGCAGGCTCACGAGCCGGCAGTGTGCCAGTTCCAAATGCCCAGGACACAACGAACCGGGTCCCTTCCTACAACAAGAACAAAGCTTTTCCCTTATTCTACCTGTTTTCATCTTCCGACTCATGTACTTGTTTGCAAATCTCAATGTCCCGCAGAGACCCTGAGGCTTCCAAGGGTTCTCTCTGGTTGACTTAGGAGTTGAAGCACTTTTAAACAGACTCAAGTAATACCTCCAAAAACTTCTAGGGGAATGACCTTCAACGCTTGAGAGGTTAAAGAATCTGGCTTTCCAGGAAAGTTAGAAAGTTCATGTTGCTAAAGAAGTGATCTGTTGAACTTCTGTCAAAAAAAAAAAAAAAAAAAAAGCCAACCCCAAGCCAAACCAAACCAATGGAAAATGGCAAAGCTCTGGAAAACTTTATTGCTCAAGAAAAAACCAAAAAGTGCAGGAACCCCTGTTTGTTGTTCATCTCTGCTTTTCTAAACTCTCACCAACAGCACCCTAGGAAGCTGTCGGGGAACCATGAACATCACTGTCCTTGACGGGATCTGTTTATTCACTATTTGTTTATCCAAGAGAAGGGGAATGGCCCAGTGACCTTATTATCCCTGTCAGAAGACAACCGCGGCCTGCCCTGAAAATGCTCCAAGCGTCCAGAATTCTCTCTGACGTCCAACGGCACATCCCCGATGCCACAGGTGGAGACCAACTTGGAGGAAAACATTACGTAACTCTATTGTTGGAAAGCCACACAACTGGGGAGGATTAACTACTGTCCTGCCCCGTGTAAAAAGCCTGAGGGAAGTTTCTCGTTCTTCAGTAGCCTGCTGAGTAAGACAGAGAGCTGGCCCTGGACAGGAAGGATCTTTCTCAGTTCTTCCCCACTCTAACTGGGCTTCATATTTAGAAGGAAGAAAAAGAGAAACTGTGTTCGTTTTCTGATTCCAAGAACTCAGTCCCCCAAAGGCAGACATGGAAAAAATTATGGTTCTCAAAACAGAGCTGAAAACACACCACAGAAGAGTGAACTAGAGTTCCAGTTGAGATCCTAGAATTTCCTGTGAGTCCCCAGCTACATCTGCCTGCTCCCGAGGCCTCTTTCTCCGTAACTCAGAGCCTTTGATGAACATCTTTCGAATGGGTGTGCAGCGGGTCAATGGGAGAAGGTCAGCCCGGTGCCCGTGGTTTCATTTGCAGGTATCTAGGTGCTCTTTCTGCAAAGGACACAGTGATCACCTGTGCTGTGCACACACAGGTTTTACACTTCCCGCCACGCACGGGGTGCAAGCAAGGCGGGGAGTTGTGAAAGGTATTGATCGTGATTTCTGGAAACAGAGGGCCAGAGGGACTGTCCATTAGCGGGGCATATGCTCAGAGCCAGACAACTTAGTTTTATTTTTATATCGATGTCCCATAAGAGGAACCAAAGCATGACTGCCCTGAGAAGGTAAAAAGGTCACTCTGCATTACAGTTTTTCAGGTCGGCAAAAACGCAGATGGTACAATTGGTCATATTTCTTCTAAGAAATCACTAGCACCAGTCGAATACAAAAAGATCACAGGGCAACATTCTGGAATAGTACTTTAAATGGTCCCCTTAGCTCCAGTGGCCCTGGGGTAGATTTTGTGTGTGTGAGCTCATAAATAGTCCCTTTAAAAAGACAAGAACTTTTACACCCAGAAGAGCGCAGCCCCCTAAGACCTTCATGCTGTGACCCTATATGATTATTCCAAAAAGGTTAGCACATTTAAAAACAATGGCAATCTCCCCTTTAGGATCCCCCAAGAAATGTGAGAAACCAGTCATACCACATTACATTTTTTTTCCATGTACATCAAAACACACTCTTTTTCTGGAAAAGAAAATTACACGGTACCTCCTGTTGTACATCTTGATTTTTTTTCCGTTTAATAGTACGTCGTGGAAATATGTGCCCACAGATGTGGTTGGGCACACGTGCAGAAGGACAGGACAGAAGACACAGATCCCCCCTCCCCCGCCGCTGCACGCATATTCATGTACAAACCATTACATTTCAGATTCCCTTTCAGAGCCATACTTTGTAGGACACAAAATGTGATCAAGGAAGTCGGAGTTCTCTGTACACACACATCTGACAGATAGTCTTTGCCAAGGGGCTGGTGACAGGCCTTTCTAAGTGGGCTGAAGAGAATAACAGACAGAAACCAGCGAAGTAACACACGAACGAAGGAAAGACCAGCGCCTGTGGGGAGAGCCTGTCGTAAGTGGTGAAAAACTCAGCAGACAGACTGCAAAGAGGTCACCACCCCCTTGGCCCTTTCTTTAAATCAGGATGTAGCCACAGCTTCCTTGGGGCCGTGCACCAAATCTTAGCTTTTCTTTGGAGTAAAGTGGGAACTTCAATTTCCACTTGAGTCTTTGAAGAGCGGAGGGCTAAATCAAACGGAATTCTTGAATCAAATTCCTTCTGAGCTGATGCGCAAGGACCAAGCAAGTCTTTTACCTTAGAGCCCGGCTGAAAAACATTCCCGTATTATCAAGGCAAATAAGAACTCAAATGCGAGAATCGCGGAGAAAAATCATCCCTAATATGTCCCCTCCACCACTCCTCTTCAGAGAGATGCTGGAGAGAGCTGTTAAGGAACCGGGTGACACCAACTCCAACTTAACTGGCAGGTTCGCTACCATCTGAAAGGCAAAGACATTTTACTGCGACTTACCTCCATCATCCAAGGGCCGTTTCTGTACTCCGTATCCATACACTGAGGGGTCCACTAGAGGTGTGGAATTATTCAAGTGAGGAACTGAATCAATTTTAGCAGCAATCTACAGAGAGAATCAGATTTAAATGCTCAGTAACAAATCCTGGCTCCATGTGAGGGAGAGAGAGGAGAGTCCTCTTAAAAGGCCTGTTACCCCACTTCTCCCCCTGACCTAGATTAATGTAAGGCATTGCCACCAAGGGGACAAACACTTTCCACCGCTAACTTAATTTTCTTTCGGCCTTAACAACGTCTTTAGGAATAAAATACTTCCAAACGTGTGTCTTCTACAAATTAGACTTAAGCAGTCACTTAAAATACAGGTATCCTGCATTCTATGAAGAAAAAAGGAGGCCAACAATATAAAGAACTTTGTTCAGAAGCTTTTATCACAGGGTTCCCTTAAGAAACAAGCTCCCCGATACTATTTAAAAGGCTGTGTTTGCTCAAACATGACAACTTGTTAGGAAAACATTCATCCTATAAAGTGATTACGTCATCTACAGAGAGCTAAAATAGTAAGCTGCTCCTCACTGGAAGTGTCCAAACAGTGGGGAGATGACTGTCCACACCATTTCAGAAGGATTCCTGCACTGGAGAAAGGGAGACAAGCTCTGAGAGCTATTTTAATATTTAGTATCTGTTTAAAAAAAACAAGATTGCATAGCTATTAAAGCATTTCCCCCCAGAAACAAATGCTATGGGGGAATTACTTATCTACTTTGTTCTCATTGGAAGATTAAATGTGATCTTCATGGTAAATCAACTCTTTCATTTAATCAAAAGAATATTTACAGCCACTGCTCTTGATGTTAGTCCCTAAGTTAAGCGTTATAAGTGTGTGTGGGGGGGATAAAGAGCAGACAGAAGGGCTGTCCCACGAGAGCGAGTGTTCAGTGTAGTTCTTCCGAGCTTGTCCAAATATGCCCAGAAATCTGAGACCTTCTGGAACCAACATAAATGACCTTAAACATATAATGTCTTAAACAAGACAATCATGACACCGAAACCCCAAGGCAGGGCTTAAGTGTCAGGGATCCAAGGTCAGGTCTCTCTGGTTTCGTAGTTCTGTAGTGTTGGACAAGCCCCTCTCCCCTCTGCATGAGATCCTCTGGGTGTCCCACCACCAGATGCAGTTTGGGGAAAGCTAACAACATACTCTCAACACAGAGGAACTTTGCATCCTAGAAAGCACTTCACAAAGAGCGCGGCTGTTAAAACAAGACAACTTGGGGCGCCTGGGTGGCTCAGTGGGTTAAAGCCTCTGCCTTCGGCTCAGGTCATGATCCCAGGGACCAGGGATCGAGCCCCGCATCAGGCTCTCTGCTCAGCGGGGAGCCTGCTTCCTCCTCTCTCTCTGCCTGCCTCTGTGCCTACTTGTGATCTCTGTCTGTCAAATAAATAAATAAAATCTTTAAAAACAAACAAACAAACAAACAAAAAAACAAGACAACTCATCCAACCAATGTCGAGGACCTACTATGTGCCGGGCTCTGTTCCAAGCACTGGGGTTCCTGTGGTGAACAAGAATACCTAGGCCCAGGGGCACCTGGGAGGCTCAGCTGGTTAAGTGTCTGACTGTTGACTGCAGCTCAGGTCATGATATTTGGGTTAGGAGATCGAGCCCCTCATCAGGCTCTGCACTGGCCATAGAGTCTGCTTAGGCTTCTACCCCACCCCCCCACTCCTCAACTCTTTCTTCCTCCCTTAAAAAAAAAAAAAAAAAGGAATAACCAGGCCCCTACTCCGAGTTAGCAGTCAGTGGGGAGTAACAGGTACACAAGCTAACCAATAACTGATCATTTCATGGGTTATAAGCATTAGGCTAATAAGAGAAGACAATGACATAGAGCGTTTTGGAGAGTGGATCAGGGAAGGCCATTGTGAGCACATGAGGTCGTGTGATCTAAGACCTAAAGGCTGAGGAGGAGCTGGCGATCCAAGAGTCTGAGGGAGCACTCCAGGTAGAGGTAACATTCCAGGCAGAGGGAACAGCCTGTATAAAAGGTCTGAGGCAGGAGCCAGCCTGGTAGGGACGAGTCCAGAAGATAGAAGTCAACGTCACAAGAGTAGGGGGAACTAGATGTGCTCCAAGACACAGGCAAGGGCCAGTTCCCTAGGGCTCTTGGTCATGGTAAGGGCTTGGGTTTTATAGGAAGGGTGACAGGAAGCAACTGCGATGCGTACGAGGGGAAGAAACATGTTGGTTTATGTTTTTAAAAGGTCCCCTTGAGGGGCGCCTGGATGGCTCAGTTGGTTGGACGACTGCTTTCAGCTCAGGTCATGATCCTGGAGTCCCGGGATCGAGTCCCGCATCGGGCTCCCAGCTCCACGGGGAGTCTGCTTCTCCCTCTGACCTTCTCCTCGCTCATGCTCTCTCTCACTGTCTCTCTCTCAAATAAATAAATAAAATCTTTAAAAAAAAAAAAAAAAAAAAGGTCCCCTTGAGAAGGAAAAGACATTCTAAGGGGGCAGGAGTAGGAAAACCATTTAGGAGACATTCTAGGTCAGGGCTCAGCAAACTATGGTGGCTGAACCACTTGCTTTTGTATAGAAAATTTTATAGGAATCCAGCCACACACATTTTTTGGGGGAGGAACTGCACCCAGACCATATGGAACACAGTGCCCACACAGGTCATTTACTATAAAGTCTGTGGGTCCCTGTCTAAGCTAGCGATGATGGTACCTGGATAGGTGCTTGTTCAAAATTATTATCAGTAGTAAATAATTAAAATATCAAGACTACTGATAGAAACCTAACTTCTGTATTCAAGAGGCCATTTTCTCTAAAACAAAATACTGTACAGGTCTTGCCTAACAGCATTCTACCACTGACTTGTAATCTTGCTTTCCGTATTTGTTTTGGATAAGTTTATGGGGGTTGGCTACTTACTTAAGATGCAAAAGTTACCTTTATGGGCCCAGCTGGTAAAGCAGGTAGATTAAAGGAGAGAACACTGCCTCGGCTTGTGCCCCACGGAGACTCTTTCATTTGCTACAATAAACTTAGTTGTAAAGGACTGATGGGGGGTTTTTCAGGATTGTTGGCTGGTTTGCTTTTAAAGATGACCCAGAATGTCCCCAGCAGATAGTGAAGATGACCCCAAAGCACAAAGAAAGGGGTACAAGGACACATGATTATTGGTGGAGACCCCCAAGAGCGGGCATGCCAAACCACATGACACCAGAACCCCAAAACCTCAACTCGACACACATCAGGCATGCTCCCTGCTCCTTTCTGGTATTTCTTTGCTTCCAGATCGTTTTTCTTCTTTCCAAAGCAGCTAAAATGTTATTCCTGAGTCTCTGGCCTTCCTTCTAACTTACACAGTATGTTTTGCATGTTGCTGGAATGTCATTTTTTCCCAAAGCTGATATGCTAAAAATGTTACAATAGTTTCCTGTTCCTGAATTTGATTAAAGGCTGAGGCTTTCAGATTTGTTCTTAAGTCATGTTTACTTCAGTTATCTATAATTTGGGAAATTTCCACTAAGAGAAAAGCAGTACACACTACTGGTTAAGAGGTGTAGCTCTGAAGTCAACAGACTGCATTTGAACCCTGGCTCAACAAATGTTAAACAGGAGTTTAACAATATAATATACAATTGTATCATAATTTACACTGTACACATAATATTCTGTAAAGAAACAATGTACTCTTTCGTCCATACAAATGCAACCTTATTTTAGTTTTTAGGTAGGCTCCACAGTGTGGAGCCTGATGCAGGGCTTGAACTCAGAACCTTGGGATCGAGACCTGTGCTGAGATCAAGAGTCAGATACTTAACCAACTGAGCCACCCAGGCACCCCAAACCTTAAGAAATGATTTTAAATGTCCACCAAAATGAATTAAAATTTAGTGTTTACTGTATGCTGGGCATTCTGCGAAGAGCAGAAAAATAAATATATATTTATTTTTTCTAAAGTTAAAACTTTTTAAAGTGATTTTTATTTATTTGCAAAAAAGAGAGAGAACGCGCTCACACACAAGTGTGGGGGGGGGCAGGGGGAGGGAGAAGCAGTTTCCTAGCTGAGCAGGGAGGCAGATGCAGGACTCGATCTCAGGACCCCAGGATCATGACCAGAGCTGAAGGCAGATGCTTAATCAACTGAGCCACTCAGGCACCCCGGGAAGCACATTTGAAATATTCTATCTTATTTATTCCTCACAATGACTGTCTAGGAGGTTGATACTATTTCAAGACAAGGAAGAGCGAGGCTTGGAGCAGCTGAGTGCCCCGCACACTGTCACACACGTCGTAAGTGGCAGGAGGCCTACTGAAGCCCAGCCTGCCCAGCTCTAGCCTACGTTATTACCCACAGTCCTGGGCACCTCCCCTCTCCCACCTAATACTCTATTAAACATATTCCATTTCCCAAGGACTTAAAACCTAATGATTTCCATGGCACCGAGCTCAAGCTCAACTCAACAAGTTCCCCACATCGTAACTGATGGCTCCGAAGGGCAGCTGCTTAAGGGAAGTGAGGTACGTTCTCAGCTAATAATGGTGTGGGTCAGAAAACAAGTCACCGAAGCCGTTATCAGGACACACCAACCAAACCAAGGCCCCTCTTGTCTTCGCCCTGAAGGGACTCTGCTACTGATTTTTTAACCACTCGATTCCCTTTCCCCCCTTCTTGGGGGGAGGTCAGGAGGAAAATCTGTTATCTCACTACCTATGCTATTTTAGGCACCATAATAGATGAACTACAAATCAACATCACACGTATTTGACCTTGACTTCGAATAATTAATAAAAACAAGGAGGAGGATCACTGAACCAGGAGTCAGTCAAGGGTCCAGGTTTTCCAGCCAGCTCTTCCAGTGTATGACCTTAGGCGAGACTTTCAGTGGACTCGTTTCTTGGGGTACTCACCTATAAAATGCAGGGACAGACTAAACCAGTGTTTTCCAAAGAGAAGTATGCAGGCAATTTTGGGAGGTACATGGATCAATGTTTTTAAACTTTGAGAGCATGTCTGTGTGTGTGTGTGTGTTTTACGGCTATTTATATGCGGATATATATATATATATATATGCGGATATATGTATATTTCTTACAGTTACCTTCTATGCAAGGCAAAATTTTCATTTACAATAGTGATTTAGTTTCCTTTTAAAAATAGTAAGTAAATAAACACTGAAGGTTCAATGATATGGCAGAAATTGTAAAGGTGCTACACACATCATTAAATTTAGGAAACACAGTGATTAATTATTCCTAGTGCACATTTTTACAACTAAAATTCTCTGACTTGTTTCTTAATTGAAGCAGTTCACCTTGTAAACCCAAAGAGGAAGCTCTGTGTATCTCCACAGTTTTACATTTATTTAAACATTACATTCCACAGAAATAGGCAAAGCCACCTGAATGCCAAGTCACCCATGTCCCATGTCCACACAATCAAATATAGCTGCTGTTGATCCTCATGGATTCAGCAAACAGAACACTCACACAACCTCCTAGGGAGCATGAACCCAACTTGCTTCCAGGGAACCTCTGCTCCACGGTCACCTGAGTGACCCTGCCCAGGCCCTGGAGAATACAAGGGCTCGACGGAAAGTGTCTGCTGCTCACGGCAGGAAGATACAGTATGTTACCTGCGCGGTTAAGCCCAGGCACTGAGCTCACGTCCCAGACGGCAGGTTCGAGGATCGTGGTGCATGGGAGCAAGTCCCAGTTCTGCTTCCTACTGCCTAAGAGGTCACACTGCGGACAGTCGTGTGTCAGACTTATTGCACACTTGCTAAGTGCCTGATGGTGTCCTCAGTTCACCTCCATGGCAACCTTATAAAGTAGTTACTCTTCTCGTTATTGGGGGACTGGGAGCCCATCTGCCTGGAATGATATCCACGGGGATAATGGGACAACAACATAACGCACCCAGAACAACGCTGGGTACATGGTAAGAAATAAGAAATGTTTGCCATTTTAATCTTTTATTGAATAATAACAGGAAAATACACAGATCGTAAGTTTACAGCTCACTAAATGTCCCCACACTAAAATACCTGTATCAACCAGCATTGAGATCAGGACACAGAACATTACTGGGGCCCCAAAGTCGGTCTCGTGTCCTTCCGTCATCACGTCCCAAGGGGAACCTCCTAACTTCTAATATCAACTATTAAAAAAAATTATTACAACCACCAATGACCTCCATTTTCCAGATGAAGAAACTAAGGCTTAAAGAAGTTAAAAGAACTTGCCCAGTCGCTAAGCTTGTAAGTGGCAGAACCAGAACTTGAACTCACACGGGCTGAATCCAGAGAATCTTTTTTTTAAGATTATTTGAGAGAGAGAGAGAGCAAGCGCACGAGCATAAGCAGGAGGAAGGGGCAGAGGGAGAGAGAGAAGCAGGCTCCCCGTCGAGCAGGGAGCCCGATGTGGGGCTCGATCCCAGGACTCTGAGATCAGGACCTGAGCCAAAGGCAGATGCTTAACTGTGTCTCCCCAGGTACCCAAATCCAAAGTCTTAATAAGCACTTCACTGTACAGTGATCCCGCCTTATCCACGGCAGATATATCCCAAGACTCTGGATACCTGAAATGGCAGATAATACCAACCCGTCTGCGTATTATATTTTTTCCTCTATACGTACATGCCTATGATAAAGTCTAACCTGTAAGTTAGATTAACGATAACTAAAAATAAAATAGAACAATTATAACAATATACTATAAAAAACTGTCATGTGAATGTGGCATCTCTATCAAGATATCCCGCACTCACTCTTCTTGTGATGGTGTGAGATGAGCACCGGAGGGGCTGTGACGGGGCGTTAGGCTACCAGCGACCTTCTGGCAACATGTCAGGAGCTGGCAGGACCAGCTGCTTCTGGACTTCGACTGCCCACTGGCAACCAAAAACCTGGAAAGCGAGGCCGCAGATAAGCGGGACTACTGTACTACCCTCTGGGGGCTTTGTGACCATCAAATGAGAGAACATATATGGAAGTCCTTGCCTGGCATCTAGCGCAACAGTGGCTCGATGAATGGCAGCTATTGTTGTCATCAGAAATGGGGCCCCAGCTGATCCTGCCCTATTTACTGGCATTAACCAAAACAAGGAATTCTATATGCCAATCAAATAAGGCACAGCCGGAGTAGCTTTTTCAGACAGCTTCATGCCACCAACATTTGGGCAGAATTCAATATTCCCTTCTCTATGCTTGCAAAGCACTTTATAAACTACCTCTAAACAATGTAGCTCACTGAGAAAGTTACTGGTTAAATTGTCTCCCTGCTATTGGGAGCTCTCTGCACGGTAGACCTGTCTCAATCCTTAGTACCGCTGGGGCAAAGGTTTTGAAACCCGGAACTCCAGGGCTCAACTTTACAGAATTCACAAACCTCCTGAAATTACATACAAAACTATTTACATGTTCCTGAGGGAGGTTGAAAGTTTTCAAGAGTTTTAAAAAGGTCCATGTTTCCAAAGTCAAAGCACAACTTCCCTAATGCATAGCAAAGTTCTCGACCCACAAAAGGTACTTTAAGGGTTTGCCAAACTTACAGTGGATCTGGAGAAGCCCACCTGAAGGCAAAATGCTAAGATGCCCGGCGGAGGCTCGAAGCGGAACGCTGCTCCAGCAGGACCTCCAGAGGCCCTTGAAGAGGACACGTCCATTCGGTTTGTACCCTACGTCCCAGCTAACTCCACCAGCATCCCCTGGATGCTTTGTTCAGATTCTGATTCCTTGGAGACAGAAAGTGACCCAGCTACCCCTACGAAGGAACTGAATCCTCAGAACGCAGAAAACAGTGATCCAAGAACAGCTGTGTATATTAACTACTTGTGTGTGTCTGAGAAAATGGCTTTATTTCCCTTCGGCTCATCATTTTCAAATATAAAATGAGAATCAGAACCCTTGTCCTATCTCACCTGGCTGTTGTGAGGACTAATCCCACAGTAAGATGAAACCAGCCACAAATCTGTTGGTCTTATCTTTGCGCTGGCCCAGCATCCAGGCAGGAGGCCCCGAGGTCAGCAGATCTTCCAATAATCGCAGGCAATCCGAATCATATCACTACTTCTATTAACACGCTCAGTTTTGCAAGTGATCTGCTATTAGCTGGTTTGAGGATAAAAGTACAGTTTCTGCCCCTGAAAGAAGTATTGGCTGCTCTTTCCCAAGTGTCTCTATAACGAAACTCTAAACACAAAACATATTCAAAAGACATGACTTTTGACAGAGTAAAAGGATTGCACAGAAAAGATGGGGGGGGGGGGGTTCGAACAGATGCCCAACACAACATAATGGAAAGCAAAAGAACCAAAATGCTGTGGCCATTTTTTTCCCCCCAGATCCAGCTAGATGACAGCTCAGAATGTTCGAGGGCTTGAAGGACTATTAAGATTATCTAGCTCAACATTTCCTGAAATTTGATCTGTAGAATGTGACTTGGTTTTATGAAAAGACAGTATGAAATTACGTAACTTCAGGATATTTACAACACCCATCCCAAACTCCTATAGGACTTGACACACACAAGCATATCAAAGGTTCTGAGAAGTCCTGCATTAAAGAAGCTAATTCACCTTTACTTGACGCTGAATTCCCCAAACCTATCTGTCCATTACACCTTTTCCACAGAAGATGCACGAACGGCCTGTAGATCAAGTGTTGGGAATGGCTAACGCAGCCCAAGGTCAGATAGCTACTTGCAGGAGACTCAGGTCTTCTAAATCTCCCTAAACCGTTCTTTCCATTAGAAATTTCAAATAAAACCCAGATACGGCGGACTCGCAATTCGGAAAAGAACAATGGGGGAGAAAGCTGTTGATGATTAGGCATCCCAATGGCATCCCAGAGAGTCAAAGGGGCAGCTGCTACTCAGCTCCTGGGGAGTACTGCCATTCCAGATTGTGTCAGCAGTGTGGCCAGATCTTTTCTTGAGAAGCTGGAGAGCTCAATTTTTATGCGAAATCATTCTAAGTATTGGCACTGTGTGGGTCAAACAAAGCATGCCTGCCGGCCCACTGTGAGCCTTCTCCAGCCCATGGGCCAGTGGTTTGAGAACTCTGGTCTAGGCAAATTTGGATCTACATAATAAATGGGACTTCAGGAGAAACCAGAGTCTGACACTACATTTGGGCTATCAGATTTTAAAAAAGAAAGATAAAGAAATTTCCGATGAAAAGGAGAAAAACTGCAGAAACAGTGGAATGTATTGTGCGTTTCCTATGCACTTTTCAAAACCGAATAGGCAGTTCAGCACTTCCACAAAAGCAGTGACCCAGATGGGGTCAGTCACGTCACAAAAACCCTGTAACAAGGACTTGCTCTTTACAGGGGACTCTACTGGGTCCTACCAAAGCAAAGATATAAGAGCAGCCCACAGATTTCCTGCAAATGTTGGTTTTCTTCAAGTGTTTGAGAAAGCAAACACGAATGCACATTCAGGAGTTAGTCCCTCATGAATCGATGACGTGAGCTACCTGAGCTGGGTGTGTAGGAGATAATCTCGGTGGCGTACAGCTGCAACCAGTGGAGTGCTCAGCACATACGCCATGAGTCAGAAGCATCATGTATTAAGGAAGCAAAGACAGTCTCTTTCAGGGAGTGACCAAGAACCAATGAACAAAGGCTTTTTCTTTTAAAGGTGGATGCACATTCTCGTAAAGGCAATTTTGTCCATGTACAAAGCACACACGCCAAATCATCTCCCGCTTAGGCTCAAAGCTCGAGACGGCAGCGATGGCAGGCATCTGCGGAGAACCAAGGACATTCTGAGACCCCACGCCAAGAACATTTCCCAAAATAAAGTTCTGGTGACAAACAGGCTCTAGGCCTACAGAACTGTCAACAGATTACTTCCTATAGATTCTACAGGGGCTTGGTCACAATCATTTGGGTGCTGAACCACCATGATGCCCAACTCCAACTGGCACCCGTTCCACTGTAAATACACTGTATTTATGTGAAGAATACCCCGGATTTGTGCAACACAGAAGCACTGACTGGGTCTAGATCAAAACAAGGGCTTAAAGTCCTGAAAAGCATTAGCAGTTAGGCAAAGCAACTTCTTTCTATTTAGGTGATGACTGGCAGACAGCTGGCCTGAGGTGGGGAAGGCTGCCGGGCATCTCCAAGACACTGGTGTTACACTGTCCTCTTAGCACACGAATGTGTGCACCGCATGTCGGGGACTACTCAACCACCAGCAGCAGGCTCTCTGGGAATATTTTTGCTTTTAGAAAAAACAAACCAAACAGAACAGAGTTGTACCTACTTATCCATAATCTCCGTGAGATCCTCCAGTAACCAGGGTTGGTCAGGGTAGAAGTGCACTGTGGCCACAAAACAGGACGGCCTAGCCTGTTCTGGCTTTGAATCCACATCCCACCCTTCAGAGGATCCCGACCTCTCTAAATGATGAGTTTAAAAAATGTATTTTTGCTTATCTGCCAATGACTTGGAGAACAGGACGTGTTTTTTTTTAATTCCCAGGACTCTTAACTCTTTATCAAGAATCAAACCACACTTCTACACTTGAACAGTTCCCTATGGAATGGCTGCATTATTCGTTTGTGCCAACCACTATTAACTCACTGAACTTCATGCTGCTGCAGAAAATTTTACATTTTATGTGACATCTTCATAGACTCTTTTGATCTAGGAATACCACGCTCGGAGGAAAGGAAGAGTAACAGCTGGTCCCCTGTGTTGGAAAGAGTCCAAAGGATATGCAGGAGGCTTCAATGATGCCAGGCAGGAAGCTAGTGGATTAGGTACTGGGCTCCACATACCAAACTTAATAGAAAGTGCAGGTTCAAATCCCAGCAGGGTGGATTTGGACTTGGTTATGATCTTCTACATAAACTGAGCACAAGATAGCTTACTGCTCCCTAACAAACTTGTGAGGACTTTCTAGACTATTGCGGGTATTTATGAGGGCACGTAAAGGTCGGGTCAGGGGGGGAAAGCTTTGCAATCATTAAAATACAGAAATACCTTATCTTTTATTTCCAGTTACTGGGGGGGGGGGGGAGGGCACATTTCTGCAACACGCTGCGTATACAATGAAGTAGGACCATCATCACCCACATGCCCCAATAATGTGAGACCCACTGAGGTGAGCTTTACTATAAAGCATACAACAGTTTCAATTTCTAACATTCCATTCTTGCCCAATTCGAATCTATACATAAACCTAAAATTACCCACAAACCTGTTTTTTCTTTAGTTTTTAAAGGCCATCAAATCCTTGGAGATAGTATCGACCACAAGCTGTTAATATTCAGAAGTAATACACTCACAGCACTGTCTCCATTGGGCTTAATACTGCTCCAGTCAATGGTGCATTTCAGAGCTGGGAACATTTCCAATGAAGTTTTCTTGGCTAGTAGTATACACCACTGCTTCAACAATCCACACTGGGTCAGCCATTTAACAGAGGGTCTCCCTCCCTCTTGAGCAGGTTGTCCAAGAATATGAGTTCAACCACTGGCTCAAGAGAAGCAGAAAGTCTTCTCAATGGTTCAAAATTCATGTTATGTTCAACTACAGGCCTTCTGCAAACTGAGGATCTGAGCTCTTTAGGGCAGTGACTATAATTCTTCCTGGACAGAGAAAGCCAACAGGTGATTGTCACATATCAGCACAAAGTGAAAGCCATTACATATTAGTAGCCAGTGAGAAACAAGGTTCAGGACCCTGTTCTGCAGAGGAAAGCAGTGAAACACGCCGGCAAGCAGAGTGGTGCAAGGGAAGCTGGATGGCATGTTCATCCATTACAGCCACTGGTGGGCTCTGAAGTCTAAGTGAGATGAATACTCACTACTGTACTGCTTGAGGCCTAGGCAGTAAGTAACAAGTCAAGTCATCGAAAACAATTTTAGGTGGAACCACAGGTTTGGAAAGTTCGGGGATCCAATATAATGTCTATAGGAGCATCAGTATTAAAATGAAAAGTCAGTATCTGGGAAACAGGTAGGGTTCCCTCCCCTGGAATACTGGAAAGAGATGTAAAGACCATATCTTCAAGCGACCAAGTGGAGACCTTCTTCTAACACAATGAGTCCTGTGGCTTTCTGTTAGGAATCAAGCAGTCATTAGTTACAGCCCAACTTTTAAGGTGTCAGTTAGTACGCCTACAATTAAATAGGAAGAGGTGATAAGTATAAGACACTCAGAAGCAAAGGTTTAAGTGTCAGAGGTAACTTGTAAGTTTTACACGCACTAGAACGACATGTTCTCCTCTAAGCACCATGCCAGAAGCCAGAGTATTTCTGGCAGGTCCCATATTCATTCTCCAGGGAGGTATGCAACCTCTTAAAACCCAACTTATTTAAACTCTGCCAAAATGCACGACACTGTGATGGTAAGGCTTCACGGTTGGGATGAGTCCGTATCACATTCTCCCCGAGAGAGGAAATTATTGCCCATAAGGGACTTCTACGTCTTGTGGACCACCCACACTTACTGAACATCTTCCTCTCTTCCCTCTCCAAGAGTAACTTCAAAAGTAAAATACCCTCGAATTCCTGCCACTCCACCCTCCGAATACAGGAAGTCCCAAAACGATGTTTTCCAAGTTTTAAGAAGCTACACGGCCTGAGACGGTCGCTTTCTGTCTACACCCTGGTCCTCACCGTGAGCTCCCCAGCCCCCACCCCTAGCGAACCTCAGAAGCCCACGCTGGGCGCCCTGCACGCCCAGCCGGGCGTGGGGGCGCGGTGGGGCCAAGCAACCCGGGCAAGCCCTTTCCCAGCGGCTGCACTTAGAAGAGCCGCCCGACAGACTGGGCCTGGGCCTCACTGTGGTGCCTTATCCCTCGGCTTCTCCGGCTGCAGAAGCCCCAAGAAAAGGCCGAGCCCCGGAGAGGCGTCAGTCCAGGCTGCCTCTCGCCCCCAGGCCCGACCCCCTCCTCCCCGTCTGGCCCGGCCCGGCCCCGCCTCGGGCTCCCGTGCTCCCGCCAGCCAGCCGCGCCCGTACCTGCCGGACCCGGTGCAGGGCGTCCACGAAGCCCTCGGCTTTCATCCCCACCGGAGCGCTCTGCCCCTGCACCAGCTCCGCCATTACCGCCCCCGCCGCTGCCGCCGCCGCCGCCGCCGCCGCTCGGCTCCCCCGTCCGGCCTCCAGCTCCGCTTGGGGACCCGTAGCCGGAAAGGGAAAGACTCCCCACTTCCGGCGGAAGGGAAGCCGGGACGCTCAACGCGAGAGGAGCCGTGTCTGTGGGGCGGGGTCAGGGCACGTGATCACGGCCTGGCCGGAAGTGGGGGCGGGGCCGCGGACGCGTGGGCGTGTCCAACGCGGGAGGTTGCTCTCCGACCTCCAGCACAGGTATTTCTCTGTTCCCAGATCAGATCTGGGCCAGGCCCGTGGATGATGTCGTGATAGGTCGTAAGGCTCGGGTATGGCCCGAGGTGTTCGGCTGTCGGCTGTTTGGAAACCCAGGGAGGAATGGTGTGGTTTCCCCAAGATCGCGCCCAAGCAGTCCTGGTTCTCTAAAAACCTGACCCTGGCAGCCCCTCCCAGGAATGGCTATTGATTTGGCATATTGGGACTGAGCTCTTTGCAATGGCACCATGAGGACCGAGGGAGACTGGAAGGCAAGGGGCAGCACCACAGAATGTCAGTTTCCCCAACGATTGCAGAGTACAGGCTGGAGATCCTCAGACTGCACCGAGCATGGGTTAAGCCATACCTGGGGTTGCCTGGCGACACAGCTCTGGAAGGACGCTCCTTCCCAAACCCTGGGACTCTGGGGAAAGAGGAATTAGAACAGGACCATCATTGCTGCCATGCCTGCTGAGTCAAAACCGTACTACAAGGAGGCCTCTTGGAATGCTTAAGTAACTTTCTCTTAATGGTACTAGCTAGGTATAGATACTGCAAAGCAAGGGAAGGAATCTTAGTGTCGAAACACACTTGAGCTTTTGAGGTGGATCTTACAAATGAGCAAACAAAACCGCCAGAAAAGGAACGAGGCTTTGGGGCTTTGACACACATCTTGTTAGTGGCAGGTCCAAGTTGGGGCTCCCATCTTTTGATTAACAAGATTGCCCTTATGATTAATATTTCCCAAATCCTGTGGTGCCAAGGAGTTAGATTTTAATGGAGAATCATGCCAAGCATTTTATGCCCCTTTTGAAGTTAGGAAGGAAGATAAGCACTAGAAAAGAAATTAGGAGTGCCTGGGTGGCACATCTGTTGAGCATCAGACTCTGGTTTGGTCTCGGGTCTGGTCTTAAGTTCATGAGATTGAGTGCTGTCTTAGGCTCTGCACTCAGGAATGGAGTCTGATCGTGTTTCTCTTTCCCTCTCCCTCTGCCCCTCCCCCTGTAAAATAACTAAATCTTCTAAAAGAAATAAAAAGAACATCAAGAAGTAAAATATAGTGTGATTTTCCTTGATGACCCTTTGTGTTAGCATGCTAGGAGAGCTTTGGGTTTTGGAAAGAAGTGTGAAGAATAACTGGCTAATAATCAAAGAGTTGTTCTACATTTGTTAATGATGTCACTACCAGACTGTGAGTTCTTTAGGACAGTGACTGAATCTTACTTTTCCCTGTGTCCCTGGAATTTGGCTCATACCTGCAAAGAAAACTTATATTGAATTGTATAATGCCAGGTTGGGGTAATTCCTAGATTATGGTGAAATAAAAGAATTTGGCAACTGTAATGTTGAAGATTATCACTTTCAGACAAAACATTTCAACCCATGTAGGAAAGCACATCGTTGGCTGTTTGGCAGTTGCTGGTGAAGGGCTATCATGAGGCAGGATGAACCCATGTCAACACACCTATTTGTGGCCCACCACCAATAGTGTTCTGCTTCAATTCTGCTATGTTTGTAAGACTCAAGGATATAGTATTAACTTTCAGGAATGGGGATGGTTCTACTGACAAAATGTCATGATGTTTGAGTTTTGAATATTTTTTAAAATCAGAGATGAGTATGTTAATTAATCCAAATTCTAGCTGGCTCTCCCTATGACTATGAATAATGAAAAGAAAGTTATTGGCCCAAACTTAAAGGCACATTCCAAAGGCCACAGACTGCCTAAGTAGGAAGACAAGGTTCTGATTCTCCCTCTCCTACTGGTTGAAAAACTATGGGCAACTCACTCATTTCTGAGAGTATGGAAGAGGAAGATGACCCACACTGGGTCAAGTCCACTGTTCTACTTATGTTCTACTAAGACACCGCCCTTCATCATCTTAGCATTTATAACAATTGATTTTAAATCACTGTGCAATTGTTTATTATTTTTCTCCTCCACTAGAATAAAATTAACAGTTTAGCTAGTTACAGAACTCTGGGTTGTAAATAATTCTTTAAAATATTGAAGACACCACTCACTGTCTCAAGCATCTAGTATTTATTAAAAGTTTTATTGATAAAAATTTGATATACAATGAATTGCACGTATTTAAGGTGTATACTTTGATTTTGTTTCTCTCTCTCTCTTTCACACACACACACACACCTGTGAAGCCATCATTACTATCAAGGTCATGAATGTATACACCACCCACAGTTGCCTCGTGGGCCCTTCTGATTCCTCCATCCTACCCTTCCACAATTCTCCAGCCTCCACTCCACTAGCCTCCCCAACCACAAACAACCACCAATCTGTTTTCTGGCACTCTAGGTTAGTTTGCATTTTCTAGAATTTTATATAACTGAATGAACACAATATGTACTCTTCTGAGTTGTTTCGCACAGTGTAATTATTTTGAGGTTCATCCATGTTGTGCTGTGTATCAGTATTTCATTCCTTTTCATTTCCCAGTAGTATTCCACTGAATGGATATACCACAATTTATTTATCCGCTTACCTGTCAGTGGATATTTGAACAGTTTCTGATTTTGGCTATTAAAATTACATCTGTCTATTAGTCTTTATATGGGCATACACTATTATTTCTCTTGGGTAAATACCCAGGAGTAAAATAGCTGAAACATATGGTAAGTGAACACATACATTGAGTTATTGTTTAATGGGGACAGAATTTCCATTTGGGAAGATGAAATAGTTCTGGAGGTGGATGGTGGTGATGGTCCTACAACAATGCAAACATTCCTGGTGCCACTGAATTGTACACTTAAAATGATCAAAATAGCTAATTTTTATGTTATATGTATTTTGCTGTAATAAAAAATTTTTATCACCCTAGGAAATAAAATTTCGAGGAGTCCAAAAAAGGGAGGAATCTGTTGAACTGATGCATGTCCTTAAAGAAATGGGGTTGGCAATGGAGCAAGGCTGGCAAGTCAAGAAGTGCTCTCTCTCCGTCTCTCACCTTGGTCACTGTCTTGTGCCTTTTTTTGGCTGCATCCTTCCTTGTGGCCAACCTGCTATTTCTTCTCCTCTGGATGGATGTTGGAATTTTGAAGCAAACGGCACTGGAGTTTACGCAACATCATTTCCAGCCACCTGCAGAGAAATTGAGTTTTTTGCTTCAGCTCCAGTTTTGGAATCCCAGGGCATGATTCTGATTGGCTCAGAAAGGCCAGGTGTCCACCCCAAACCAATCAGCTGTGTCCAGGAGTGGAGCTCACCATCAGTCTTGAAGTTGAGAGGCACCTGGGTGGCTCAGTTGGTTAAGTGTCCATGGCTAAGGTCATGATCTCAGGTCCTGGGATTGAGTCCCATATTGGGCTCTGTGCTCAGCCAGGAGTCGGCTCAAGGATTCTCTCTCCCTCTCCTTCTTCCCTTCCCCCCACTTTCTATCTCTCTTCTCACTCTCTTTCTCTCTCTCTCTCAAATAAATAGCTTTAAAAAAACCCCAAACCTTGAAATTGGAATGGGAGTTGGAATGGAATAGAATGTTTTCTAGGCAGACAAAAGTCAGTGTCTGTTATAGAGTTACACAAAGAAAGAATTAGATTCATATTTGTTCATCATATTCCTTGAGGAGCTGAAATTACTTTTATCTCTTATCTCTTGATGTCTTTTCCGTCATCTTTGTGACTCATCATAGATGAGCATCAGATCCATTTTATAAGTGGAGAAAGTAAGGCATAAGGAAGTCAAATGACATATCTAGATTCCCAATAGAAATTAGTATGTGCATTCCCAATACCAAGTATCTGGTCCATAAGTGACATTGAAGTATACTGGGGGGATGAATCCCAATTTATCAAATCCTTGAGTATTATCACTTGGATAGAGTTTCTTCCTGATGCTCTGTTAGAACTGAAGTGGTATCATTGGTTCCATCCAGAGCTCTTCCACTCTTTGCTGACAATAGGACAATTTCTCTAGCTCATTATACAGCTCTCACTCTTTGTTGGATGGATATAAAATCTTAGATTGGGATAAAAATTTACAAGGTATTCTGGGGAGCCTGGGTGGCTCAGTGGGTTAAGCTTTTGCCTTTGGCTCAGGTCATGATCTCAGGGTCCTGTGATCAAGCCCCGCATCGGGCTCTCTGCTCGGCAGGGAGCCTGCTTCCCCCTCTGTCTCTGCCTGCCTCTCTGCCTACTTGTGTCTCTCTCTCTGTCAAATAAATAAATAAAATCTTAAAAAAATAATTTACAAGGTATTCCTTCATTATCTTCTTGCAAACATTGTTACTGTTGAAAAGCCTGATGTTATTCTGATGTATAATCCTTTTTAAAATTTCCCTCTTTTCGCTGGAAATCTAGAGAATCTTTTATCCCCCCTCCAGTGCTCTAAAATTCCATGGTAATGTGTCTTTGAGTGGGTCTTTTTCCATCCTTTATGCTGGTCTTTCAGTGTGGAAATTTATGTCTTTCAGCTCTCAGAAATTGCCTTGAATGATTTAATTCAGGATTTCCTCTAGCACTTTCTCTATTCATCTTCCCAGAACTTCTATTATTTGGATATTGGACCTCCTGGAATTTTCATCTAATTGTCCTATATTTTCTACTTTCTCTTTCTCTTTGCTCTTCTTTCTGGGCTATTCCCTCAATTTCATCTTCCAGTTTTTCTGTAGCATTTAAAAAAAATTTATGCTGCCGGGGCACCTGGGTGGCTCAGTGGGTTAAGCCTCTGTCTTTGGCTCAGGTCATGATCTCAGGGTCCTGGGATCAAGCCCTGCATCGGGCTCTCTGCTCAGCAGGGAGCCTGTTTCCCCCTCTTTCTCTGCCTGCCTCTCTGCCTACTTGTGATCCCTCTCTCTCTCTGTCAAATAAATAAATAAAATCTTCAAAAAAAATGTATACTGTCATGTCTTTAAATCACAAGAGCTCTTCTTTGCCCTCCAAACAATCCTTTCTTTAAAAAATCACATTTGTTTCTTGTTTTGTGCACAAAATACATTTCCTTATCTCTCTGAGGATTATAATATTTTTTGAGGATTGTAGTACTTTTTTAGAAGTTTATTTGTTCTGCATCATGTATGTTGCTTGTAGGTCTCTGTTCCCAGTTATTGTACGTACGTATGTATGTAGGTATGTACGTATGTAAGTGGGCATTATGTCTTTATCTTTCATGTTACAGACTTTTCTGAGATATTTGGGAATCCATAGTGGTCTGCTCATGCCTCTGGGTAGGTGAGAATTGTGACTCTGAGCTTCCGTAGAACGGTCCAGCCGGGGTGTTTGTTGGGCATCCCCCAATGTCAGCATCTTCAAACTGCTCTTCTTGGGCTTGTTAGATTACCTGTAGAAAACTATCCAGTCCCCTTACTGGAAACGAGAGCACCTATTTTAGTTGAAGTTATATTTTCATTCCTCTGGCTTTGGAAATGGTGGCACTGTGTCCATGTTGTTTGTTATTGTATCTCCAGCATCAAGCACAGAGGATATGTTCAATGAACAACTATTTCTATAAATTAATGAATGAACTCTTATGGCAGTGTCCCATCATTTTCTTTTAATCCCTGTTTTATTATTTTATATTATGAAATATTTCAGGTATATGAAAAAGTAGATGGACTAATGTAATGAATGACCATTTACCCAATATCAACATAAGAAACCCGCACTGCAGTTACTAATGAAGAATGCTGTGTAACTCTCCACCATCCTACTCTATTCCTTCCCTCTGCAGGGATAACTGTATTCCTGAATTTGGTAACCTGCATGCCAGTGGATGCTGTATTCTTGTGTGTATATATAGTGAGTGTTTTAATCATCATATAAATGGTATCAAGCATTATGTATCCTTCTGCAATTTGAGTCTTTTTTGGTTTTGGTCCCACGTGTATTTTTTAGGTCTATCCAAGTTCACATATATAGCCATATCTCAGTTACTTATACTCCATTCCACTATATGAATAAACCAGAAACTATGTATTCTTTCTCCTCTGGGTAACCATGTAGTTTCCTTTTCTCTGTTACAATGTTGCAATGAGTCTTCTCCGACTTGTCTCTTTATTTGAGAGGTTTTCTGGAATATATGCCCAAAGGTGAAGTTGCTGAGGGGCCAGGGCGAGTAGAGAACACACCCCTTAGCTTTGCTCGATAAAGCCAAATTGCTCTTCAACATGAAAACTATATTCCCAAAGTAGGACACACATCCCATCAGCTAAAGATGAGTTCTTGCTACTCCTCATCCTTGCTGGCATTGGCTATTACCAAAATTTTTATATTTTGATATATAATGAGTTAAAAAACTTAAAATAAATATTTAAAATTTTATTTTTATATCATGGTAAAAGATACATAGCATAGGAATTGCCTTAATTTTAACCTCTTATAAGCTTACAATTCATTGACATTAAGTACATTCAGTGCTGGGCAACCACTGCTACCATCCGTCTCCAGAATTTCTTCATCTTTCCAAACTGAAACTCTGTGCCCATTAAACACTAAGTCCTCATTTTCCCATCTCCCAGGGCCTGGCACCCACCGCTTTACTGTCTGTCTTCATTGACTACTACAGGTGCCTAAAGGAAGTGGGATCATATAATATCTATCCTCTTGTGTCTGTGTTATCTCACTGACCATAATGTCTTCAAGGTTCATCCATGTTGTAGCAGGTGTCAGAATTTCCTTCCTTTTTAAGGCTGAATGACATTCCATTGCATGTGTAGACCACATTTTGTTTGTTGTCATCTGTCAAAAGACACATAGGTTGCTTCAACATTTCGGCTATTGAATAATACTGCTGTGAACACAAATGTACAAATATCTCTCTGAGTTCCTGCTTTCAATTAAATTACATTCTTAATTTATTTTCACTTACCTGAAAGAGAGAGAGAGAGAGAGAGAGAGAGAGCAAGTAGGGCATGGGCAGGGAGGGCAGAAGGAGAGAAACACCAGCAGACTCCATGCTGAACATGGAGCCCAATGTGGGGCTCGATCTCCTGACCCTGAGACCATGACCTGAGCTGAAATCAAGAGTTGGAAACTCAAGTATTGAGCCACCCAGGCGCCCCCTCAGTAAAATTAAATTTTAATTTATGTTCTTTTCTTGGGATGAGCTCATACTAGCTCTCTAGAAAGATAAGTCCCTTTAGGGCTTACCTCTCTTCCCTTCAGCACTTAGTATATAGTGAGTACATAGAAAAGAATGGTTGGATCCCTGGTAGAAAGTGAAGGTTGCATGTGACCCTTAGCTAGTCATGGTTATGATATCTGATGTACCAGGCCACTCTGTAATTATTTATGAGGAGGTCCTGAGAGAGAGTCTCACCAAATGTCATGTCTGTGTCTAGCAACAACAATTGCCCTATGGACCACATGCCCCAAGCAGGACTAACTAACTATTCAGGGCTTGGTTGTTATTCTAGCAAAATTGTTGCCACTTGAGATAAGAACTTTATTCGACAAAGGAAGGGAGTCAAGGCATTAGCACAACCAAATGTAGACCCTTGACCTTTGCTGTTCACATTTTACAAGTGCTCAGCTGACAGCCAGGGGAGACAGGATCTGGTCTGCTTGACGGTGGAGGGGCTTGGATTTCCAGGGAATCGTGCAGAAGCGCTTTCTCGCTCTCTCGCCTCCCTCCTCTCCAGTTGACTGAGTGCTTTCCCATTCTGAACACCTGATATACATCTGAACACCTGATCTACATCGCCTCCTTTAATGCTTGTAACTCCTAGGAGGTGGGTACTGGCTGCTCTGTTCCATAGATAAGGACACCAAGGCTCAGAGGAATTGAGACACAAGCCACAGCTGCTTAGCCTTCTCTCATATGGAAGAGTGCACTTATAAGATTATACTAGTTTTCTATTGTTGTGTAACAAATAACCACACATTTAAGCAACATAATTTATTACCTCACAGTTCTTGGGCCAGAAATTGTGTCACAAAATTGATGGGCTTTTTTCCTGGGGCATCAAAAGGCTGAAATCAAGGTATTCCTGTGGCTGAGGTTTTATCAGAGGCTTGAAGTCCAATCTCATGTGGTTTTCAAATTAATTTCTTCGCGTTTGTAGAACCCACGGAGGTTGGATTTTCATGACTAGTAAGAATGCATCTCTCCGACACTTCATCTTCTTCTGAAGACTCTACTGATTTGGTTGGCTCACTCAAGATAATCTTCCTTTTGATTAATATAAAGTTAACTTATTAGTAACCTACTTACAGGAACGATATCCCATCATATTCCTAGATCTCATCTACTCTCAAGACAAGGGGATTATACCGGGTGTCTACACCAGGAGACAGGAGCTTTGCACACCATCTTAGAATTCTACCTACCACAGAAATCAGTGAAGGATTCTCTTCCATGCAACAAAATAAGATTGGTGGAGTTTGCAGGAGTAAGCAGGGTGATCAGCCATTCAGGTCTGCCTGGAAATAAAGGGTTTCCAGGATGTGGGAATTTTGGTACTAAAACGAGAATGGTTGTGGGAAAATTGGGATCAGTTGGTCACCAAAGACATAGAAAGAACAAGGGAATCAAAAGGGGAATGAAGCCTTGACTGCATCTCTGTACAACTCTGGGAGTGGAATGAAATATAATAAATACACTCAATTGTTCATTCATTCATTCACTCATTCAATGAGTTTCAAAATCTTTTTTTTCCCTCTAAATATAAAAAAAAACCTGCTTTTATAAATACAGTGTTCTCAAGAATACCTTAGGCAGAAAATGAAGTTCCCTGTTCTCCCACTTCTAGAGATCTCTACCAATACAGTTTTGTAAGATTGATGATGATGGTGATGGTGATGTCATTATAAATAGGTGTGCTAAGAGATAACAATAATATTCAGTACCAAGAAGAGGGGGCAGTCACTTCATGGTGGGCACAGAAAAAAGCGAGAGACATCAAGAAAAAATCTGATGGAGAAGGTGGCATTTCAGGTGGGCCATGTAGACATTTGGAGTGTGGCAGAAGGACATTCCTGGTGAAAGCAACAGCATGAACAAAGGTGTAAAGGTAATAAAATGTGGTCTCTAGGTGGACAACAGTTTGACCTGGAGCTTGCTTCAGGCACTTGGATGGTATCTCTGGGACCTGGTCCCTCTGTCTTTGGTCTCTGCTTCCACGGAACCCATCTCAGTTAAGGTATAGGTAGGGCATCCCCTTAGGTTCATGTCCAGCCAAAAGGAATGCCTGTTTTTGTCTCAGCATTCCTAGAACAGGAGTCATTGGTTTGACTGGGTTGTGTACTCCTGCCTGAAATAATTCTTGTGACCAAGGCAATGACATTTGCTAATTGGCATAGACCCTGATTACATGCTCTTAAAATGCACCATTAAGAAACTAGAAAGGTGGGGCACCTGTGTAGCTCAGTGGGTTAAGCCTCTACCTTCAGCTCAGGTCATGATCTCAGGGTCTTGGGATTGAGCCCCACATTGGGCTCTCTGCTCAGCAGGGAGCCTGCTTCCCCCTCTCTCTTTCTGCCTGCCTCTCTGTCTACTTGTGATCTCTTTCTCTGTCAAATAAATAGATAAAAATCTTTAATAATAAAAAAAAGAACTAGAAAGGTTGGAGCACTCCTAACTACTTCCAGTTAATTGTTGCTTGACTGGAATCAATGTTTGCTCAAATAAATTCTCAAAAAAAAAAAAAAAAAAAGAAAGAAAGAAAAAAAGAAAAAAGAAAGGAAAGGAAAAACAAACCACAGACTGGGAGAAAATATTTACAAAACATACACCTGACAAAGGACTAGTATTTATGATACATATATTTTAAAAAATGGGGCACCTGGGTGGCTCAGTGGGTTAAAGCCTCTGCTTTTGGCTCAGGTCATGATCCCAGGGTCCTGGGATCGAGTCCTGCATCAGGCTCTCCGCTCAGTGGGGAGCCTGCTTCCCCCTCTCTCTCTGCCTGCTTGTGATCTCTGTCTGTCAAATAAAGAAATAAAATCTTAAAAACAAAACAAAACAAAAAAACCTCCACTACTGGGGAAAAAAACCCAATGAAATAGTTTTTCTTTTTTTTGTGTTTTTTGGATGTGTCACAAAGGAAGATGAATGAATGGTCAATAAGTACACGAGACTAGGCTCACCACTCTTGGCTATTAAACAAACGCAAATTAAAACCACTACCCACCCACTCAAATGGCTCAAACTAAAAAGACTGACAACACCAAATGTTGACAAGATTATGGAGCAACTGGAACTTTCAAATTGCTCTTGGGAATGAAAAGTGGTTGTACCACCTAGAAAAAAAGGAGTATAAGTTCTTTAATAAACTAAAAATATATCCACTCTACCACCCAGAAATTCTACTCCTACATATTTACCCAAGAAAAATGGAAATTTATGTCTACAAAAGAAGTTGTATGGTAATTTTCATAGTGGCTTTATAACACCTTATAACTGGAAACAGCCCAGGTGGTTGCCTCTGAAAGTTGAGGGTGGATATGAACTGGAAAGAGGCCTGAAGGAACTTTCTGGGGTGATGGGAATGTTCTACGTATTTTTATTTATCAGAGAGAGAGAGAGAGAGAGAGAGCGCGCACAAGCAGGGGCCACAGCAGGCAGAGGGAAAAGCAGGCTCCCTGCTGGGCAATGAGTCCGATGAAGGGCTTGATCCCAGGACCCCAGAATCATGACCTGAGCCAAAGGCAGATGCTCAGCCAACAGAGCCACCCAGGCATCCCTGTTCTAGATATTAATAGAGATTTTGGCTACATGATGTATATAAAACTCAGCAAATGTTAAGGTGTGTGTATTTCAGGGCACATGTGATTTGGAATAAAAGAAGCCCCATTTAAAACAGAGTCATGAGGCTAGAAAGGGAAGCTCTCATGTCCTACCACTCATCGTCAATTGCAGACCCCAACAGCAAGAGACCTACCTTGCATTCTCAACAGGAAGAAGCCCAGGGGTGCTTGGGTGGCACAGTCAGTTAAGCATCTGACTCTTGGCTTCAACTCAGGTCCTGATTTCAGGGTTGTGGGATCGAGCCCTGTGCTGGGCTCTGCATGCTGCGTGGAGTTTGCTTGGGGTTCTCTCTCCCTTTCCCTCTGCCCCTCCTGCTTGTGCTATCTCTTGCTCTAAAATAAATAAATAGGCCTTAAGAAATTCTCTATTAAAAAAAAAAAGGCAGGGGCGCCTGGGTGGCTCAGTGAGTTAAGCCGCTGCCTTCGGCTCAGGTCATGATCTCAGGGTCCTGGGATCGAGTCCCGCATTGGGTTCTCTGCTCCGCGGGGAGCCTGCTTCCTCCTCTCTCTCTCTCTGCCTGCCTCTCTGCCTACTTGTGATCTCTCTGTGTCAAATGAATAAATAAAATCTTTAAAAAAAAAAAAAAGGCAGGAAGAAGCCTATATTTTACTACCCCAAGAGGACGAAGGTTGATTTTACTCTTCGCCTGACAGCAGCTCATCCGATGAGAGACTGTCACAACTCAGCCAATGCAAAGCCACCATTCCGAACTCCCAGTTTATTCCAATGGACTTTTTGTCCATACCAGTCCCTCTCAGTTACCCCCCCCCCCCTTTTTTTTTTATAAAAGAGAAACTCTTCTCCTTTGTTCTCTGGATTTGACTATGGTTTTGCTGTAGCTTGTATGTCCCAAATTGTAATTGTTTGCTATTCCTGAGTAAACCCATTTTGCTAGTAAAACAATGGGCTGTTTTATTTTTAAGGTTGATATATATAAGTTTTACAAAGAAAAAAAAAACCATGTAAACCAATACTGGACTCTAGTCAAGAATACATTTGTAGGAGGAAATGTACTGATGTCTGCAATTTACTCTCAAATACACCAAAAATGAAATGGATTAATTGCAAGATAGAAGGATGGTACAGGATAGACATGAGATAAAGCAAGTATAGTAAAACGTTAATGGTAGAATTTGGTGGTGGCCTAATGGTGGTGGGTTAATGAGTGTTCACCATTAAATTCTTTCAATTTTCCCCTATATTTGAAAATGTCACAATAATATGTCAGAAAAGGAGATTACATGAATCATCTTTGGGGATAGGGACTTGAGCCATAGATCTCAGCCATGAATTTGGAGACCTCATAGATCCCAGAGCTTTAGATCTTGAGTGTGAGTGAAGTCATCAGTTCACCAATGGAAAGACAGCTGTGAACAGAAGACAAATGGATACAATGCAAATAACCAACTCTTGTCCACTACAAATGGTGACATACAAATATTTAAGGATGTAAAAAATAAATAGATTTGATGGAAGATGAAGAATTCAAAAGGGTCATGATCATACAGCATTCAAGTATACGTGTGCTCCTGTTGGACACAACCAGCCTCCCTCACCCTTACCTAAGTCTTGGACAGACACCTTCTTCCCTGGCTAGACTAATACAGAACCGTTTGGTTATGTAACTTATGAAACTGTTTCCTTTCCTTCTGCATAGAGAGTTTAAAATGCTGGTAGGGACTATTATGCTAATCTTTTTAAAATTCCATCCATCTATCCATCCATCCATCCACCCATCCACCTGTCCGTTTGTCCATCCATCCATCCATCCATCCACCTGTCCATTTGCCTGTCCATCCATCCATCCATCCATCCATCCATCCATCTGTCCATTTGCCTGTCCATCCATCCATCCATCCATCCATCCATCCATCCATCCACCCATCCATCCACCTGTCCATTTGCCTGTCCATCCATCCATCCATCCATCCATCCATCCATCCATCCACCTGTCTGGTTGTCCATCCATCCATCCATCTATCCACCTATCCATTTGTCCATCCATCCATCCATCTATCCATCCAACAGAGGCTCTTCCTGTGGATGGATTATTGAGGACAGGGTCTCTGAAAGGCCATTGCCTTCAATAATCCATTCTTAAGAGCAGGGCATGATATCAGGAAAAGGAGTTAGCATGGGGCTGGAAATGAAATCTAAGGAAGAGTTGCAAAGGACACAAGATAATAACCAAACCATCCAGAAAGCCTACCCTTACTTGATGTCTGTGACTGGAAAGAGGTATGAGTCAGCAGATAGAAGTGTGTGTGTGTGTGTGTGTGTGTGTGTGTGTGTGTGTGATTACAGTGCTAAATGAGAGAGAGAGAGAGAGAGAGAACAGTGATGAATATCGTGCTGGACTGGGTTCAGGTAGGTGTAGAGCCTCTCTGCTATTGACTAAGGGAAGGACATGGCAAGGACCGTAAAACAGCCATTGTTAGCACGTGTGCTCTGTTGGTTGCACAGAGATTTTTAGAGATTCTGAAATTTCAGGCCTCTGGTCCCCTAAATCAGGAATATGATTAGAACTCTCTGTGTAGTGTGTGTGTCTCTGTGGTGTGGATTGGGTTAAGGCTGGAAGTATCTGGAGTGGACAAGAGGCAGGCCACCTCCCCTCTCCTGGTCACATAGGTATTCTACGTCTGTCTCACGTTTACTTTAGGAAACACTAGTTTTCTGCTCTGCAACTTGGCTGTTGTGCTTGGCTCAGATCTGGACCTGGAAACCAGGGTGAGAAATGATGACTACTCCACTGAGAATGAGGCTGCTAGGAAGCAGGAAAAATGTGAAGTTTCCAAAGGAAATTCCATCCTGTGCAGCAGCAGGAAGTAACCTGGCTGCATTTTCACCAGAATGTCCCTCCTCGCTAAGTGTGTTTCATCTTTAAGAAAGTCAGTGGCTAGGATTGTCCCAAGGGTCAAAAAATCTGAAAGGCCAGGGTGCCTGAATGGCTCAGTCCATTAAGTGTCAAAGCCTTGGTTTTGGCTCAGGTCATGATCTCAGGGTCTGGGATCACGATCCTTGCATCAGGCTCCATGCTCTGCATGAAGTCCGCTTGAGATTCTCCCTCTCCCTCTGGCCCTCCCCCTGCTTGCTCACTCTCTCTCTCTCAGATAAATAAATAAATAAAATCTTTAAGAGAAAATCTGCAATGCCAGGTTGTGGTTTATCCTCTATCCTTGAGAGCCTGGGACAAGGTGTGATTACAGTGCTAAATGAGAGGCTCTGGTGCCTATTCCAAAAGCATGGTGACATGTGCTTTTCCATTTCTTCTCATTGATTATCACAGCTTCCACTTGTGGCTCCAGAAAAGAGGCCTGAACCATGGGCCTGGGCCTTAAAGCCCGTAAAGTAGAAATAGAGCTCACAGAGAGCTCACAGCCTCTCCCCCCACAGCTGGCCAGAGTTGATAATCCGGCCCAGCTGAGTGGAGAGAAAAATGCTGTCACATTTTAGAAACGGAGGGGTGATTCAATCAAAGAACGATTGTGGTTTGTTTGCAAAGATGATATAGAGAAGCTGGAGAGAGAGCAAAGGTGAGCACGCCCAAAGTCAAGCGTGCCAGCGGACTCACAAGTCGTTTGGGAGTTGCAGGCTTTCCACGGAATTTGCCCAGTTTCCAGACATGGGATCCCCTCCTTCCTCACTGGCCATCATAAATCCAAAGAGGTGTTGCCCAGTTTAAAAAAAGCAAGTGGTAGGGGCACTGGGGTGGCTCCCTTGGTTAAGCATCCAACTCTTGATCTCAGTTCAGGTCTTGATCTCTGGGTGGTGAGTTCAAGCCCCACATTGGGCTCTGTGCTGGGTGTGGAGCCTATTAAAAAAAAAAAAAAAAAAAAAAAGGGCGCCTGGGTGGCTCAGTGGGTTAAGCCTCTGCCTTCAGCTCAGGTCTTGATCCCAGGGTCCTGGGATCGAGCCCCACATCGGGCTCTCTGCTCAGCAGGGAGCCTGCTTCCTCCTCTCTCTCTCTGCCTGCCTCTCTGCCTACTTGTGATCTCTGTCAAATAAATGAATAAAATCTTAAAAAAAAAAAGCAAGTGGTGGAATGAGCAGTTTGCTCCCCTCACGCAAAAACAAACCAAAAGTACCGCACACACAAACCATTCAGTTCATTTCAAAAGCTAAGTATGTATGCGTGCAAATGCGTAGTTGAAAGTCTGAGGCACACACAGCAAAGGGCTCATGGAGATTAATGCTGGAGGGAGGGGCAAAGGGCACAGAGGGGAGGGGCAAAGGGCATGGAGGCGGGGCCTGCAGAACAGGCAGTCAAAAGAGACTTAAGTCTTACCTATAATGTTAACATTTTTAAAACAAGAAACATGGGGGCCCCTGGGTGGCTCAGTGGGTTAAAGCCTCTGCCTTCGGCTCAGGTCATGATCCCAGTGTCCTGGGATCAAGCCCCGCATCGGGTTCTCTGTTCAGCTGGGAGCCTGCTTCCTCTTCTCTCTCTGCCTGCCTCTCTGCCTACTTGTGATCTCTGTCTGTCAAATAAATAAACAAAATCTTTAAAAAAAATAAAACATGTAACATGTATTTCATGTATTTGCTCAGCAATTACAGCCAAGTTTTAAAAAGATCTTATTCTTCAGCACATATCAAACTGGACGAAAAATGTTTTATAGGTCAGATAAAGGAACGATAGAAATTAACATTTACCTATTATCTGCATTGTTACAAGTAATGGTGGTGGTGGTGGTGGTGATGATGCCGGGTAATATCAGTTATTCCCATCTTAACCATTGAGGAAGCTGAGGCTCAGAGAGAAAAAGGGAGTGACTCAGTGTTAGTATTTCGCACAGCTGGATTTCAAGGTCACATCCTTGGATGTCAGAACCTCAACTTTCGACCACAACGTTATGCCATCTCCTGCTGACTCAGACTCCCTTCCCCACCAAGAATGTTAGGAGGGTAGGGCGTGTAAGGGAAGAAGGAGGTAGGAGGAGCAGAAAGGGAGGCAGGGCAGAGCAAAGAGATGCTGGGATTGCTGTGGGGTGAAGCCTCCAGACCCTGAGGGTCCTGAGCAAGTCAGGAACCTTGGCCAGACGTCCTGCCTAGGCTGTGGCAGTGTTGCCCAGAGGCTGGGAGCACAGGTGTCAGAGTCCAATGGGGCCTGAATCCCAGCTCTGTGACTTGGTAACTGAGCCACCTTGAGCAAACCCCTAAGTCTCTGGCCGAGCCCAGTATCCTCCTCTAGAAAATGGGTGTATCACCAGGCCACTCTATGGAATGCACGTAGGATATGTCCAAGCACTGGCCAATGGCAAGAAGATACTTAGAACTGCCTATTACCAGGACTGGCAATGCCAGTGGGGCTGAAGGCTGGGTCCCACGGCCGGAACAACCAAACTGTGAGTACTTGGACTCCTTGGCAGAGACCGAGGTAAGGACGGTGTTTGAGGCCCGCAGCAGGAAGGTGTGCCCAGCCCAACCAGGCCTGCCCTGCTTCCTGAGGGTTCTGAGAGTGGACAAAGTTGCCCTGAGGGCAGATCAGTCTTGGCCAAGGCCCAGAGAGGTCATCCTTCAAGAGAGACAAACAGATTGTGCCAACTCCTGGCTCTGTGGCGGCTTCCACAATTAACCACACAGGAGGGCCAGGAGGCCGAGGAGATGTCCTCTGGAAGGTGCAGATGGAGGGAGCCCAGGTTGCTAAGCTCTGGTATCTAGCTCTCACCATGCATTTGCAGGGGTGTCCAGTGATCCAGCAGCCTTTTCCTTTGGGGGCCATGCTTTTGGGGACCCTACAGCACTGAGGCACCAGGCTGGGGAACCAGAGCTTATGAAGGCTAACCTCCCATCCATTCCTGCAGGCAGGACTCTCCGTGAGAGCCAGCAGCAAGCGAAGAGGGAGAAGATTATGTTAGCCAATTTCCCTGCAACAGAATGGCCCTTTAACCTGTGTTCTGGTTGCCTTCACTAAGTCACAAATGGACCCAAATATCATCACTTTAAAACAACCTTTTTTTTTTTTTTTCTTTTTTGCTCCTGATATGCAGGTCAGGGGTTTGGGAAAGGCTCAGCGGGATGTTTCTGGCTTGCGGGGTCTCTCGTGCATTGCGCTGCAGTCAGAAAAAGAGGGATGAGCTGGAGTCGCGGGGCCAGGGCTGGAAGCCTGTTGGGGTGGGTGCGTCTGGGACCGTGGGGGCTAACTGCACCCCTCCTTTATTGTGAAGTCTCAGGTCTTCTCCACATGGACTTCCTCACAACAAGGCGGCCGCAGGGCAGCTGGCCTGCTCACATGGTGGCAAAAGGCTTCAGGAACAGGTATTTCAGCAAGCAAGGTAGACTCTGCATTGCCTTTATGATCTTGCCTGAGAAATCACCTCTGCTTCCTCTGTTTGTTGCTACAGTAACAAGAACCCACTCAGGTTCAAGGGGAGGAGACACAGACATCAATTCTTGCTGGGTAGAGGGTCAAAGTCACCTCATCTGTAAGCACTGGGTTGGGGGACATTGCAACAACTTTGGAAAATGCAATTGCTCACTCCCTGCCATATTCCTCAACCATCATCTTAACCCCATCTTAACAGGATTTGGCCACCTGTTCTCAAGGGGGTAACCAGCCAGTAGTAGGAGAAATTTGGGATGTAGGACCACCAGTGGAGCGCCATCTTTTGAGTGGGGTTGGTGTCTCAAAGGGCTGGCTCTTGTCAAGGTGATAAAAGTAGCTAACCCCTACAGATGATTTCCTGTACACCAGACACTGCTGCACACATGTCTGCCCACTCTCTCACAGAATGCTCATTCTTTAGAAGGAAGAACAAATAGTGTCGACATTTTACAGATGAGGAAACAAGACCTACAGAGACTAGTCACTTACACAGTTGAGTGATGGCAGAGTCCCCCACCCCCAGAAAAGGGCCCCGAGACAAGGACCTGGGTGCAAGTGTTGTGGGGGAGGGGCACCGAGGCAGGGGCAGGAGGAGAGCCGATAGACGACCCCTGGGTAGCAGGGTTGGGTGATTCTAAGAATGGCTACAAATTTCCACGAAGAGATGAGGACTATGCCCCTGTTCCTTGAATCTAGGAAAGCATCTTTCAACTAACCTCTTCCTTCATGAAGAGAGAAACATTTGCAAATGTACGTGTGGAAGCATGAGGAAAACTCCTATACCTAACTCTAGGGAAGGAAGCATCTCTCAATGAACATCTGCTAGGTGTTCTTGTGATTCCTATAGCCAGCTGACAAAGCAGAAGGGACAATCTGTGACTTCCAAGGTGAGGTTTAAAAAAGACAATGCAGGGCACCTGGGTGGCTCAGTGGGTTAAGCCGCTGCCTTCGGCTCAGGTCATGATCTCAGGGTCCTGGGATCGAGTCCCGCATCGGGCTCCCTGCTCAGCAGGGAGCCTGCTTCCTCCTCTCTCTGCCTGCCTCTCTGTTCTACTTGTGATTTCTCTCTGTCAAATGGATAAATAAAATCTTTTTTTTTTTTTAAAAGATTTTATCTTTTTTTTTTTTAAAAGATTTTATTTATCCATTTGACAGAGAGAGATCACAAGTAGAACAGAGAGGCAGGCAGAGAGAGGAGGAAGCAGGCTCCCTGCTGAGCAGGGAGCCCGATGCGGGACTCGATCCCAGGACCCTGAGATCATGACCTGAGCCGAAGGCAGCGGCTTAACCCACTGAGCCACCCAGGCGCCCCTGGATAAATAAAATCTTAAAAAAAAAAAAAAAAAGACAATGCAGGGGACGCCTGGGTGGCTCAGTTGGTTGGGAGACTGCCTTTGGCTCAGGTCATGATCCTGGAGTCCCAGGATCGACTTCTGTATTGGTCTCCCAGCTCCATAGGGAGTCCGCTTCTCCCTCTAACCTTCTCCCCTCTCATGCTCTTTCTCACTTGCTCTCTCTCTCTCTCAAATAAATAAATAAATAAATAAAAATCTTTAAAAAAAAAAAAAAAAAAAGCAATGCAGCCTCTTGTCCGGTCCAGGGGGCACTTGCTTTGGGAGCCCTGAGCAACTGTGTAAGGAGTTTGCCCGCCCCGAGGCCATCATGCAGTGAGGAAGCCCAAACTACCTGGAGAGGCTGCGGGCACGTGCTTCCATCCCCTGTCCCCGCTGAGCTGAGCCCCGCCAGTGTAACAGAATGGTTATGCATGCCTCCAAGCTTTGGGGTGGTTTGTTCTGTAGCAATAGTAAGTGGAATGGGGGCAAGTAGGGCTCATTTTCTCCTGATCATCCTCTGGGCCATTTGCCCTTCCTCCTGCCCATCCTTGGTTTCTGGTTTGCCTCTCCAGGGGCTGAGCGTGTTTCCCCAAGCAGAGAGGAAGGAAGTTCACGGACAAGCTTGGGAACTTGGGTAGACTGTGGAGGTGGCTAAGTGAGTGGGGCTGACCAGACCCTGGCTGCCCAGTGGTGGATTCAGGATTTGAACCCTGAACTTTCTGTCTCCATGGAGCTCAGTTGTTTTATCAGACTACCCCGGGGCACATGGAGAGACCCCAGCACAGGCAGGAGTGGTTTTGTGACATTTACCTGTTGTGCGTGTAAGGTCAGTCATCGATGCACAAGGATCAGCCTGTCCACCGGCACATCCCGGAGCTGTCATCTCCCCATCTGCGGCAGTCTGTGACTACTCCAGTCCCTTCCCCGGGGTCACGGAAGCAGGACGGTGACACACCAGGGTGACATTCCAAGATGTGCTTTGCATATTCGCCTCTAGTCCTGTTTCTGCAACCAACCAGTCTCCTGGTGGGCTTCAGTCCCTGGGGGACCCTCCTGGTGCCCAGCTCTGGCTCTGGCACCTCGCTGGGAGCTCTGAGAGGGCAGGGGCTCTGCCTGCTTTGCTCACACCATAGCCGGGTGCCCGGGACAGTGTCTGGCACACAGGGAGTGCTTAGTAATTATTTTCAACAGAGAAGAAGGTTGGGTCCTTGATTACAATTCCCTACCAAGGTTCATCCAGGTTCACTGAGCATAATGTTTTCCAGGTTCAACAACAGTGTAGCAGGTGTGACAGTTAATCTTTTAAGATCAAATACTATTCCATTGTAGGGACAGACCACATTTTGTTTATGGGTTCATCCATCCAACGACCCTTGGGTTGTTTCCACCTTTTGCTGCTCTGAACATGCACACACAGAAGCTGACTTTTGAAGCCATTGTGCAGGGAGGTGGGGGGGGGGAGAGTTTGGGGGATGGGGGAAGGTGAGAATGTGGGGGCTGACCTCCCCCTACTGACTCCTCGCTGGGAGAAATCAGGATGAAGGGAACCACCCATTGGTCAAGACCCTTTTAATCTCTTGTACTGATGAAATGAAGCTCAGAGAGGGCAAACGACATGTCTGAAGTCACACAGCCAGGAAGTGGAGGAGTCAGCATTCACACTCAGAACTGTTGCATGTAGCGGGGCTTCCTGGGACCTCCACCACTCTTGTCCATCTTTTCCTGAAGACCTTGAGTCCTGCTGGTGCCAGCTTGGTGACAAGGCCTGTCCGTGGCCCAAAGCAATCCTGGAGAGGGAGGCTCCTCAGCACTGGGTGACTGGGCTGTGGGAGTCCGAAACCCACTTTGTTCATTACAAACGAAAAGCAGATTTGATTTTAAGCTGTGCTTCAGCTGCCCGTGCTGGATGGAGCAGAGACCCTGTGAGCAGCCACACCAAATAAAACGTATTATTTAGGAGTGATTGGAAGGCAGACAAGCTGAAAACATTGTGCATGGAAAAGCTACCGTTATCCATCCATGAGCAGCGAAATCACTTTCCCCAGCTCATACGTGGATTCACATTTAGGGCAATTTCCCTCATGGTAGCACAACTCCATGAGTGGGCTCGGGCTTGTGGACAAGCGATTTCCTAGGCGAATGACTTCTAGCCCCGGCGCGGAGCATGGGGCTTGGTGGGATTTCCCTCCCCTGGGTCTGCTCCTGGAGACGTTATCCTGGAAGCAGTTCCTCAGCACTCAAGAGTCATTTCCCCAGTTTCGGATGGGATCAGAAGAGGGGGCAAAACCTCCATCCCATGCATTGGTTGAGCACTCACTCTGCATCGTAACCAGTAGGCTGCAAGCTGCAAAGTAGGAAACGGGGGCTCAGAGAGGTTAAGGTGTATGTCCAAAGTCACACAGCTTCCCCAAGGAGCTTCTAAATGGGAGGAAGGCAGGGCTGGCTAGCAGGTGCAGTCCTGTGTGGCTCCAGTGCCCTGTGTATAGACGTTATGGTAACTGACCTTCTGAAGGCCAACACCTTGCATTAGAACTCTGAACTAGGAGGCTGAGGCATGACCACAGGTTGGGGTTCCTGAGAGTGGGTGCTGCTGCATCTTCCTCACATTGGGTGGAGGTGGGGCCGAGTCTATAGCAATAGGCAGGAGGAAGGAGCCAGGAGTCACTGACCGGAGGTCTTCCTGGCAGAACAGCAGGGAGCCCAGCTCCTAGAGCCTGAAGCCTGAAGAGCTGGGACAGGAGCACTGTCCCACCTGCAGATGCAAACACCCAAGGCATCGCCATGGACTTGTGAGCACCCGGGATGTGCCGGCTCTTGGAGCTCATGCTCTGGCTGGAGGGAGCCGTGGAACCATGAGGCTAAACCGTTCAGCAAGGTGTACTAAGCGTAAGCATGGTGCTGAGCACTCTGGGAGAGAGTCACTCTTCATCCTCGGAGAGCCTGGTGGGGGCTGTGTTAACAAATAACCCCAGGCTAAGAGCTCGTTCCTGCTCCCATCACAGTCCAAGGCGAGGCAGGGTGTCAGGTGGGGACTCGACTCAGGTGGGCCCAGGAAAGAATGGCCCAGGACATTTGTGGAGTCACTTCCTCCCACCGTCCAAGGGTGAGAACTCAGGTGCACAGTGCCTGTGGGGGAGCCTGGGAATGCAGTCTAGCTGGGAGCTCCCGGGAGGAGAAGGGAAAGAGATTGGTGGAGAGCAGCCAGTATCTGCCACCGGTAGGAACCACTCATATTCCGATCTTGCCTTGAGGACACGGAAGCTCAGAGTGGTCCTGTTGTCTCTCTGCGGGGGGCAGGGGGAGGGCGCCCTGGCTCAAGACCTTGCCAGACTACACTGCCTTCTGGGGAGTGGGTGCTGAGCTAAGGAGGGGGCCGCCTGGGGGCAGGGTCTGTGTTGAGAGCAAGGACGGCCCACACTTCCCAGGTTTTATTCCCTGACTCTGCCTCTGACGGGCTGCGTGGCTTTGGGCAGATCAGGTAAACTCTCTGTGCCTCAGGTCCTCCATTCCTGGAGAGGGGTCCTGGCCTTTCCTCGACCCTTCCCTGCTCTCTCCTGGCGGCATCAGGGACAGGAGGAGGAAGGCAGGATGACACACAGGAGGAAACCAAGCAGCTCATACTGGGAACGTGGGGAAGAGGAAGGAAAAGCAAGGGACCATCTTGCCCGTTTCATCCTTTGCCTGTGCCCGGGGGCTGTGGTTGGCAAAGTTCATCCCTCCCACCCCCTTCCTGCTTCAAATGCTCCCTTGCACCCCACCCCCGCAGTCCCCATGCTCCTCCACCCCGGGTCCCCAGCTCTGTAGGATCCGGTCCTGCTCCTCCAGGCCCACCCCCTCGAACTCCAGGCACCCACCTTGCTGCCTGACAGGCGCACCTCGGGACGGGTCCTTCCACGTCTCCATGTGCATTCACTTGCTGGGGCTCCCGGAACAAAATACCACCTGTGGAGTGGCTTCAACAACAGAAGGTCGTGGTCCCACAGTTCTGGAGTCTAGAACTCTCAGATCCGGTTGTCCGGGGACTTGGTTCCCACTGAAGGTTGGGAGGATCTGTTCCATATTCCCCAGCTGCTGGGGCTCTGCTGCAAACTGCTGGCATTCGTTGGCTCGTACAAGCATCACCCCAATCTCTGCCTTCAGGTTCCCCTGGTCTTCTCCCTCTGTATGTGTCTCTGTCCACTCATACTGGAGGAAGGTCCCTTCTTGCCCCAGCATGACCTCATCTTAACTAAGGACGTCGGCAATGATCCTATTTGCAAATCAGGTGATACTCTGAGGTCCTGGTGGCCACGATGTGAACATGTGAATGGGGGAGGGGGGCACAATCCAACTCCTAACACCAGCTTTTGCCTAGGCCGTTCTCTTAGCCTGGAACCCCCTTCCCCAAGTGGTCCAGCAAGCAAGCATCCGCTTGCTTCCAGAAGGCAGCTCAAGCACTGTTCCTCAGCCAAGGCCTCACAGTAGGGGAGCTCACAGTGACCCTCCGTCCGGGGTGTCCCTCTGTCCTTGCACAGCCATCGGCCAGCACACCCAACACTGTGTGCCAATCTGTCTGCCTCTTTGTCCCCCTGACTCCACTAGACTGTCGCCTCCTCAAGGACAAGGATTGTAGCCCACGCATTCTGGGGCGCCCAGCACCCCGAGAGGACCAGCCCATAGGAAGTGGCCCTGGGTCGACACCCACTGAACTAATGCATGAATGAGGAGGGGAGAAGTTGAGGGAAAAGATGGAACAAAGAGTGGGGATCGGGGGAGGCGGGGCCCCTTGGCCCTCCCCTCTACCAGGAAGGCCTCCATGGTTGCACATCTCCACCGGAACCTCAAGAACTGAGGAGGTGGCCTCTGAAGGCTGCGTCCTGCCCAGCGGCTCAGGGTGGCAGACGTGGGGGCTCCTGTTGGGGGGAGGTGGGGGTGGGCAGGAACCCACAGGGCCAGGCCCAGCCTCCCGCAGGAGCAAACGGCAGTCCTTAAACACTCCCCAGCAAATGTCTGATGTAAATCTGGTTTTGAAATAATAACCATAATGATAAACGAAAAGGACGGGGAGGCAGGAGGGAGGGGGAAAGGGGGCCCCGCCAGGCCCCTCCCTCCGGGCCACCAAGCGGGGGGAAAAGCACATGGGAAAATTGAAATTAGTTGTGACAGCTGAAATTCTCTGCTCTACAGACGACATTTGACAGGGTACTTAAAAAAATAATAAGAAAAGGGAAAGTGGTTTGGGTCGCCCGTGGAAAGGGGGGGACGGGGGATTTCAAGTGACACAAGACGCATAATTCAAGCTTCTTAGATTGCAAAAGCTCTTCTTACCTAAGGGGCCCGCTGCCTTTATTTTTATCCAAATGGCTCAATTACTGCAAAGCCCCACAGAGAAAATTACGGATGTTTGCCTCTATTTTCTCCTCTTGTCTCGACAACTGGAGATATTTTGTTTTCCTTCTTTCTCTTGCTCTCTCTCTCTCTCTCTTTCAGTGGTGAGGGGGGTGGTGAGGAGACAAGGGGGTGTTCAGATGGGCCGAGGGGCCGGAGGCTTCTGAATTGCTCCTCAAAACCCGCATCTCCCGCGCACCCCACCCCCAGGCCAGGCCACCCCACCGTCCGCCGTCCCGGGTCGGTCCGAGTCATTCCTCCCTCCCTGTCCCCCCCGCCCCGCCCTCTCTCGCCCGGGCCTCCCGCCCCGGCCCTCCTCTGCCCGGCGGCACCCCTCCGCACCCCTCCTCGCGGCTCTCCTTCCAGCTCCGCTATTTCCAAACCCTGCAATAGACACAGGGCGGCGCAGAGGTGCCCATTTTCCAACCTTCTTATTGGGTCTCCGTTTGTCATTTTCCGAATTGGCGCTCCGGGGAGCCGGGCCCGGACGCTGCCGCACTCGCGCCCGCCTGCTCTGCCAGGCCAGAGGGCTGAGCCTCGGAGCCCACAGCAGGCTCCCGAAGGGTCTCTTTGGGGGGGCTCTTGGGGACACCAAGGGATGGTGTCCGAGCATCAGGTCCCAGGGTCCTGACAGATGGGGACAAACTGGGGAGGGGTGCCTTCCCTTCCATTTTACCTCTCCTGGACTGAGGGGTTGAGCTCTCTCCTCTACCCCCCTTCCCAGACCTTCTGCGGGGCCGTCCTGACCACCTCTGCCCCCACTAGGCCAGAGCCTCCCTTCTTACCCACCTCCCTGGTCCCCTCTGCTTCCTCCCACCAAGCCAGGCTCCTGCCTTGCCTAGAACCTCTTTCTGGGGCGCTGACATTGTAATGAAACCCAGTCTCTTCCCCTGGCCCGAGAGAAGGCCCGGCAGCTCTCAGCCGCACCCCAGCTCCCGCTTCGTCACCCGTTCCCTCCCTCGGCTCCCCGCACCTGCTGCGGCCTCCACCTGGAGGGCTGGGTGCCTCTCCTTCTTCACCCACCTAAATTCTCTCTGCCTCAGGGAGCCCTGGAAGACCTGTTCCTTCCTCAAGGAGCCTTGCTGGTGACTCTACTCCCCACCCAGCAGGCCAGGCCCTCTGCAAACCCCTGCAGGTGAGGTTCATATATAAACTCCCCCGGCACCCAGAGCAATCAATCAGAGTGCTGGCTGGTGCGGGGGATGGGGGGCTCCTCAGGCTGGGCTGGACTTACCCCTCTCCTTGGAGGGGGGGCATCACCAGGTCCCTGGTGATGGGTCCCAGGTCCCACAGGAGGGCAATCAACACGGGAGTCCTCCAATAATTTCAACCCTGTTGCTGCCATGACCTTGAGCTTGCCTGTCCTGTGTCCTCCAGGGGTCTCTACCAGCTGGGAATTCGGGCTTGGATATCGGTCCAACCCCTCCACCTGTGCGAACCGACTGTGTGCTTCCTGTTCAGGGCTGTATCCCGGGCCGCCCACATAGAGGTGGTTGATGATAGGTGCTGAGTAGCTGGGACCGGGGCCTCTTCTGCGGAACCACCGAGATCTGGGCCCACCGCACCCTGCTGTGCCCGCGTGTAGCTTAGCCAGCATGGTGGGCATGGTCCCCGAGGAACACGACGTTGTTGGCACTGGGTATCCTGGTCAGACTTCAGAGGCTTTAGGATCCAAGAGCCTGGATGTAGTGCTCGCTCTCTGGGTGACCTTGGACAATTAAAAAAAAAAAGATTCTAATTATTTATTTGAGAGAGAGAGACAGAGAGAGTACCAGTGGGGGGGTGGGGGTAAAGGGAGAGTGGTGAAGCAGGCTCCCCGCTGAGCAGGGAGCCCTAAGCAGGGCTTGATTCCAGGACCCTGGGATCATGACTTGAGCTGAAGGCAGACCCTTAACCCACGGAGCCACCCAGGTGCCCAGACTTGGGGCAATTTATTGAATCCCTCACCTGGGGGGGGGAAATGCTAATGTATGTAAATTACTTAACCCCTGGTGCCTGCAGGTAGCTGATTAGTGATTACTGATACTGATTAATGATCTAGCTATTTCTCTTATCCCCTTGCCCGCCACAGTCGAGAAGGACCTCTAGGTGATCCTGGCTTGCCCCCCACAACACCGCTGTCCACGCCTCCATTCATTCGACCCATATTTACTGAGCGTCTATTATTCTCTGACTGTGAAGATAGAGCAGTCGAACAAATTAGGCTAAGAGCCTGCCCCTGGCCTCTCTGAGCCGTGGGTCGTGCTGGACTCCCAGACCCACGCACAGCATCTCTGTGCAGGAGAAGCTGGGACAATCCTCATCTGGCAGCTGGATAACCTGAGGCTCAGGGACCCTGAGCCAGTCACCCAAGATCCCGGACTCGGAGACAGAACCAGGATTTGGAACTCAGGCCCTTCTGAAGCCAGACCTTGAACTTTCATCTGCCAAGTGGGTTGAGCTACTCCTTTGCAGAATCCTCCTTAGGGGCCTCCACACTCCTGAAGCACCCCAAGGGTCTTATACCTTCTCCTTCAACCCTCTCCTGTTCCCCTGGAGCCCCTCCACCCCAGCTGGGTGCCTCCCTCCAGCCACCCTGGTCCTTCTGATCCCCAGGCAAGTCTAGCGCTCTTTTACCTCCTAGCCTTTGCACATGCCGTTCCCTCTGCCCAGAACACCCTTCCCTTCCTCTTGCTAACATTTCCTCTTCTCCAGGTCTCAGCCAGACCCAGTGTCCCCAGGGAGGCTCTCCTGTTTCGCTGAGGCTATGAAACAACTCTTACCTTCTCAAGGATGGCTTGCCTTGTCTGAAGCTGTTACACTAACAGCCTAACTCCGCTCCTAGCCTGTGAGTTCCCGAGGCCATTGCCTTGTCAGCCTTTCACAGGTCAGACCCCGAGCGCCCAGCACGGAGCCTGGCTCACAAATGGAGCTCAGTGTATTTGCCAAATGAACGAATGAATGAAAAATTGCAGAAGCCCCTCTCCTGGCCTCCTCTCAACCACGCTGCGAGCGTGAGCCACAGCCACGTAAACAGCAAACACTTCCCGTGATCAATGAAAACGGGGAATTGTTCACAAAAGGATTGCTTTGATATAAACTTGCCCTGTCCAGGGAACACAACTCAAAATGAGCCTTTCACTAGAACAGTTGTTTGAAGAACTTATTTTCCCCCCAAAGAAGAGCAGTGCAAACAACCCAGGGAAGATGAGTAACATTCCGTGAAATCACCGGCGACCACACACTTTGGAAAGAGTGCAAAGCCGCTGCGTGAACAGGGAGCTCACTCTTTGATCCTTGAACTCCCGTGTGGGTTCCTGGGCAGCTTCCTCCAACATCCAGGTTGCAAATAATGCAACTGCCATGTTTTGGGTTTTGTTTTGTTTTGTTTTTAAGATTGATTTGTTTATTTTGACAGAGAGAGAGAGAGAGAGAGAGAGAGGGCACATGGGGCAGGGGGAGGGGTGTTGGTGTGCACGTGTGCATGGGGGAGGGGGAGAGGGAGCCAGAATCTCAAGCCGACTCCCCACTGCAGGGCTCCATCCCACCACCCATGAGATCATGACCTGAGCCGAAACTGAGAGTCAGATGCTGCTGCCTGAGCCACCCAGGCGCCCCCAAAATAGGCGCCAAGTGAAATGTACTGCGACGTCAGACTTACTGGAACCTCCGTGCCAGGCCGCTCGGCATCCCTCTAGTGTGGGAGTCACACAAGCATTTCCCGCCGGGCCTGAGCCGCCAGGTGTCAGGAAGGGCCCTGCAGAGCAGAGAGAAAAGTCCAAGGAGGTCCCGTGGAACGCCCCCCGCCCCCAGCCCAGTCATCTCCAGGAAAGGCCTGGAAATGCACAGATGCGGTGTGCGGGAGAGGAGAACCGGACGGGGCTCCTGCTGGAGTTGCTTGCTGGAAGGTGAACCCACAGAAGCAGAGCGGGAGGCCAAGAAGGCTGCCCTGGCACCCACATCCCGGGATCGGGAGTGACACCTGTCAGGTCATCTCGGAGCCAGGCCAGAAAATCAGGAAGAAGGGACAGCAGAGGTGCCCCTCTGTGGAGCCCCAGATGCGGAGCTCCCGGATTCTCCTGCAGAGGCGGGGATGGCCAGAGGCCAGAGACCTGAGCTCGGCCAGTCTGTGGGTCTCAGCCTGCAAGTCCCCAGGTCCCCTTGGTGCAGTCAAGAGTGTCTGAAGGTGGGAACCAGTCAGGACCAGACCCCGGCTCCCAGCTGTCCACACGCCAACACTAACCTCTGCTCTTGCCCCTTCTTTCTAGCACCTTCTCCTTCCTTGGAAACCCTTCCTGGCCTACCTGAGCAGGTGGGGCCCCAGACACTTCTGCTGGGAGCATCAGCCTGGAGGGCCCCAGGCGGGCGCTCACCATGGCCCCTGCCTTCTGCTGGGAAGCACCCAGCGGGAGGGTAGTTCTAAATGCAGACACGGGAGCCACGGGCCCTGGGTTCGAGTCCTGCTTCCACCCTTTAGTTGCTGTGTCTTCGGCAGCTGGCCTCACTAAGGATCCTCAGTTCTTCCCCCTGTAAAATGGGTTGGGAAGAGTCAGTGAGACATGGTTTGTGGAACGCTTGTCACAGAGCAGGTGCTGGGTCCCGGGACTGGTGGTGGCCGTGGTGCTTATCATGATTCTTTTTTCCAGTCCCGGAGGCTCTGCCCCAGCCAGCCACAGTCCCAAGAGGAGCCCACGTGGCTTTTGAGAAAACCTGGCTGAGGGTAAGTTTACCTCTACTTTGTGGCCCTAAACACAGATCAAGTCAGAGGGCCAATGTCCAGAGACCCAGAGAGCGGGCACTCATGCCCACTACAGGAAGAGCCAAGACAGGCAGCCAAGAGAATCCTGACCCCAGGCCCAGGACACTGCATCGCCAAGACAGGGCCTGCCGCACACACCCTTCCTAGAGCCTGGGGCTGGGAGGGCAGAGGGTGGGGCTCGATCCGATTCCAAGTTTTTGAAGAACAAACAAATCCTACAGATCTGGTCCCGTCAGTCCCCGCTGAATACCTCCCCCAGCCGGCAGGAGCGGTTCTAAACACGTTCACTGCAGAGAGCCCTTCAGAGGAAATCTTCCGCAGGAAATCTAATCCTACAACCAACGAAAGTACAGATTCCTTGTCTGAGGCCAGGGTGGGGGGCTGGGGCCACCTCCTTTCCAATTCTCTTCCTCCAGGGTGCCTGGGAGGCTCTAAGGACCCGCTGGATTTCCAGCGAGCCCGTTTGGAACCGTTGGCCGGAAAGCTCAAGTCCAAAGGCCTGTACGGGGTATTTAAGGCCTGGCAGAGGCAGCCAGCAGATTGCCTCTCAGCTCACCTCCCAATCCTTCCCTACATGCATCCCTGCACTTGGCTCTCCCACCCATAACTGACTCAAACCTGTGGCCGATCCCAGAGCCAATTTCCTCACCTCCTAGTGCTTTCTCCTTGATTTCCACCTGGCTGACTCCTAGACCTATGCATTCTTCAAAAATCAGTGAAGCATCAGCTCCTCCAGGAAGCCTTCCCAGGTCCCTGTGGATGTTGGCACTGCTCTTCCCATCCTGGGCACACCTCGCGGAGGGCATTTATCACCTGTCTTGTAGGGTCAGAGTCATGCAAAGAGCCAGTCCCATGTAGGAGCTCAGAGCTTGGGCCCTGGCCTCAAAGACTCAGGTTTGAATCCCGGCTCAAAGCTCAGCCGCTGTCGTTCCTGGGGCAAGCTTTCTAGCCTGTCTGAGCTGAGTTTCATCATCTGCAAAGTGGGGGTAATAACAACGCCTGCTTCCCACGGTCATTGTGAAGATCAGATGAGCTCGTGTGTGCAAAGGGCTTGGCTTGGTGTCTAGCCCATGCCACCCACGGTTGCTGCCCTTCCTGTGGGTGCCCTGAGGTCCTACTCGGGAACAGGCTGGGCCAGGGCTACCAGGAGACAGAAGCTGTGGATCTGCCCCCACCCCGCCACCCCACCCCGGAGCTGATCATGCAGGCCCTGGACCTGTCTAGAGGCCAGGTAAGGAAATCATGCCTTACTCGTGATGTGCAGGGGGAAAGCTCTGAGTCTGTACAGCTGGATCCAAGACAGAGGCTCCGTAAATGCCCTTGAAAGGAAAGGAGCCGAGCTCAATGGAAGGAAAGACAGCCCCGGGCCGCCACGGTCTAGAGACCCTTTGTGGGGAGCAAGATCCCAAGCTGGGGCTCCGGGGTGGGCAGGAGGTGGATGGGAAAGGGAAGGGTGTCAGCAGGGCTGGAAGGTTGGGGCCAGGGAGCCCAGGCAGGGGGGAGGGTGGGGCAGGCAGGGAGCACCCCAGTTTTATAAAGAGGGGGCCTTCTTACTCCAACTCTGGTCCCAGCTACCTGAGGCTGCTTCAAAATCATCTTGTAGTTTTGCTTCTGTCTCGCTTTCTGTGCTGTCTGGATGTTTTTCCTAATGAGCAAGTTTACTTTGAAAATCAGAAAAAGCAATTAAGTTATTTTCATGGGCAACTCGGTTCCCCTTACATCAGGCGCACAAAGGACCATTAAAATCAAGCTTAGAAAGAAAAGAGAGAGGAGACGCCAGAAGCAACGGTCGGGGGGGCCAGTTATCACACCAGGAGCCTGGGAAGAGCAAGTGATTTTGACCAACGGTTCACTTTGGCTTTGAGCTGCCAGAGCCAAAGTCAAAGGGGAAACTGGCAGAAGTAGAAGATGGGGTCATGAAATCCCTGGTTCCTCGCAGCATGGAAAGGCGGGGCTGTGGCAGCTGGGAATGGTAGTAGTGGCCCCAGTTTGCTGAGCCCTTTCTCCCAGCCCAGGGTCTCCCTGGAACCTCTCCTGGTCCTCTGGGGAGCCACCACTGCTGACTTCCTTGGGCAGGTGATATACGGAGGATGGAGGTTCAGAGGGTTTGAGCATCGCAGCCCCAGTCCAGGAGCCAGAAGTGGCTGGCATGGGATTCAAACCCGGGCTTCCCGGACTTGGAGCCCACGCATGCCCGCACCTCTGGGGAAGGGACAGGAGGAGGTTGCCACATTGAGCGGCAGACAGAGCTGTCCTCAAATGTAGACACAGGGGTGAGGACTTGCCCCCCTGGGACCCCCTGGCCTGACAGCTGGGGCTGCTGCCTGGGGCTCCCTAATGGAGTCCAGATACCAGGCACTGCTGTGACAGTTGAGCCCAGAGAAAGCAGGGTGCACCAGAGCCCATGGGACAGAAGGGACAGGCCACTGGCAAACCTGCAGTCCTCTCATTTCTGTGAAGCACTGGCGTTTAACCCTTGCCTCTCCGGGCTGGGCAGCAGCTACACCAGTGGGGCCAGGGAGCAAGGGGTCCCCAGGAACCAGAGCAAGGAACATTGGCTCCCTCTTCTTTCCATCCAAGTGGGACTGTCACTTTGGCCACCCAGCCAGTGCTTGCTTAGGCAGCTCCCTTCTTCTGCTCTGTCCCCTACTCCCCAAAGTCTTTCTACCCGGGAGGCAGGCTGGGTCTTTGAAAAAGAGAAATCTAGTGGGAACACCTTCCTGCTCTCATGCCTTCCATGGCTCCTTATTGCCATCTGGATAAAAGCAAGCTCCTGGCCTCCAGGGTGCTTCTAGCCAGCTCTTGTCATTTCTCTAGCTCTTCCATCTAGGCTCCTTTCTGATCTTCCAATTCAGCCCGGCCTCAGGGCCTTTGTATATACTGTTTCCTGCCAACCATGATCCCGCCCTGCCTCTGCCCAAACCCTGTGCTGGTTTGGTTCGTATCCTTTCCATCTCAGCTTTACCTATCCTGATCCCTGAGACTGGGCCCGGGTGCCCTGTTACGGGGTCCCAGCCGCCGCCATCCTTTAGAATGTGAGCTCCTGAGCACAGTGGAGGGCCGGTGCTCCTGGATCCAAGATCCACACAGGCACGTCCTGGGCGAATTCTTGCAGTACCCGATGAGAGCAAACACGGCATTAGCTCACGCTCTCGATGAGGAAAGTAACGTTCAGAGAGGCTGAAGCAACAGGTCACACAGTGGGTCTGTAGTTGAGGCAGGATTTGAGATGGGGTCTGCCTGAGGATCCCGGAGTGCCAGACCAGGCAGCATCTAGAAGCTGGAGCAGACTGTAAAGCCATACTCCAAAAGGCCCAAGCGATATATGGGGTTTGTGATCCCTATATCGATGGGGAAGCTTAGGCTCAGAGATGGGCAGTGAACCCCCCAGGGCCCCACAGCAAGCTGGCAGGAGCTAGGAGAGAAGTCCAGCCTCTTGGTCCCAGGCTTGTTTCTCCTTCCCACCCAGAAGCGTCTCCCACCCCCACCCAGGGAGGGCTGCCTCTGGTCTCCTGGGGGGGGGGGTCTCCTGGTGCAGAGGCAGGGGACGCAGGCGGTGCCCAGGCCAGGCACCCTGCCCCAGGAGGAGCTGGTCTCAGTGAGGCGCCCAGGGGCTTCTCCCAGAAGTGCAGCCTGAGGGCTGAGCTGGCTGGAGGTCCCCTGTCTGCCCCTCCCCCAGCCCTGCTGGCAGCTGCTTCGCACAATTAGCCAACAAGTGGCTGTTTTGTGGAGTTACTGCTGATGTGTTTTAAGTGGCTTTCTGAGTGGGAAATGTTCTGTAGGAGAGTCGGGCAGACAAAGGGGAGTGAGTGCATTAGGTTTTATTGGTCTGTTTGGCACACATCTGACATCATTCTTTGAAGCAAGTTCTGTTCAGCCCTGGGAGGATGATAAAGAGACAAGAGGGAGAGAGAGCAGAGAGGCAGACACGCTCGCTCGCTCACACGCGCTCCATCCGGTCCTCCGAGTGGAGGCATAATGGCCGGAGACATTGGAGCAAACTGTCGGACAGATGGGGCCTGCCCTGTTCCGAAGGGGAGGCTCCGGCTGCAAAGAGAGTCTTCAGGTGAAAGAGAATAACTGAATTAGCCAAGCATTGTGCGCTGAGAGGGTAATGCGCCCGCCTCTTCCTAATGGCTGCCCCGTCGCCAGAGAATGAAACCTCTTCTGAGCGCGCAGACGATCCAAGGACAAAAGTCACCAAGAGAGATGGCAGAGGGAGCAGGGAGAAGGGAGCCCCCCCACCCCACCTGGGCTGAGGCTTGGACAAAGGGCCTGTCTCCTCGCCACCCTCACACCCAGGGCTTTGGCTCCAGGTTTGGTAAAAAAATAATGAGCAAGGAAGTAGCTGCTATGGAGGGGAGTAGCTACCTGTGGAGGGGAGTAGCTACCCGTGAAGGGGCAATAGACACCTACGGAAGCGAGTAAGTAGTCAAGTCACCTGTGGAAGGGAATAGCTACGTGGAAGGGAGCAGCTACCTATGGAGGGGAGTAGCTACCTGTAGAAGGGAGTATCTACCTGCGGAAGGGAGTAGCCTCCTTTTGGGAAGGGAGTAGCTACATGTGGAGGGGCTGCTAGGTGGGAACACCCGGGGGTGGGGGGGGCAGAGGCCCTGGGAGCAGGGAGGAGTGTGGCTGACGGGTGTCCGTAACAAAAGGGCAGGCAGTGGGACATGGTCTGGAGTTAAAGCAGCTTACCGTAGCCTTGATCCACGGCAGCCATCTTTTTAAGTCTCTCTTTCTCTTTAGGTCAGTTTCTGCTTCTTAAAAGGAGAGGATTTGATTTAACCCATTATCCGTCTGTCTATCCATCCATCCATCCATCCATCCAGACAGAGAGTTATTCATTAATAAGCTTTCTGTTTGGAAAAACATGTTTTGTTCTGCTGTTTCATGAGGCTGGCACGCACTCTCCTCCCTCTACTTCCGGGGTCACGGTGAGCTCCCTCCTTAGAAACCTCCGTTACTCTGTCTTTGCTTATTGAGCAATTTTATCCATTTTTGAAACCTCTTTTGGATACTAGCTCCTTTGTGGTGCCTTTTCAGCTTTTTAGCCGACTCTATATGGTTTATAACATCTGATAAGTATTTCTGGGCTTTGATTATGGACCCCAAGTTCTGCAAGGGGCTGGGGATGGGGGAGGGACACTGAGCCCTCGAGGCCGAGCCTTGGGGACAGAGAGAGAAGGAAGAGAGGCATCTGGGTGCAGAACAGCAGTGAGAATGCTTTGAGGGGACAGAGCCCCAAAGGTGGGAAGGGCACAGCCAGAGCCACAGAGCCTGCCTGATGCTGGATAAAGGGGTGACATCGGGAGGGGCCCCAGCTCTCCACGTAAACACTGGAAAACATTGGGGTTGACCAAGGCGGGGATGAAGGCAGGTGCTAGGGACAGTCCTTGCCCAGGAGGAATCGGCCGTGGAGGGGACCCAGTCTGGGCCGAGAATCCAGGGAGGGAGAAGAAAGAGGCTCCACCTTGAGCCCGAATTTCATTCAACTCACCAAAGCCTTCTTGTTGCCCCTGGCGCTCACGCCACCCCCAGCCCCTGCTCAGGGCCTGCTCCTCTGTCCACATGCCTGCAAGCCCTGGGTGGGGACGCAGCAGGTGCAGGGAAAGATGGCGCCTCCTGCCATTCACCGCCCCGGGGATCGCCTCCAACAGAGAGAGCTTTTCTCCCCCTCAAGTAAAAGATACAGCTTCCCCTCCTGCCCTTTCTCATTACGACAGTAGCACAGCACTTCATTGTAAGAAAAAGTCAAGAATCATGAAATTCAACAGGCCCAGAACCTTGGTGCCCTCTGAGCTCCTCCATACCCCCTAACCCCACATCCAGTCCTCAGCCATTCCTGGTGTCTCTACCTTCAGAATGGATCCTGCCCTGACCCTGACCACCACCTCCACCTTATCCTGGCCCAAGCCCCTAACATGGATCTTCTGTACCGAGCAGTAGCCTCCTAATGGTCTCCAGACTGAACCCTTTCCTCAGGCTCCTCACTCAGCAGCCGGCAGAGACTATGTTATTGAAAGGGCAGGGGAACAGGACACACCTCTCCCTCAAAGCTTCCAGACACCCTTCCTCTCACTCAGAGAAAAAGCCAAAGTCCTCCTTTGCCCACACGAAGCTGCATGATCTGCCCTCCTGCCTCTTCTTGCTCCTCTTCTCTCCTCTACCCACTGCCCCACCAGCATCCCCCTTGCCACTCTTTGAATCCATGAGCCCAGTCTTACCTCAGGGCCTTTGCACCTCCTGCTCTGAACACCCCTAGTCACATATCTGAGGAACTAGCTCAGGTCACTCCCCAAATGTTACCAGTTTAGAGAATTTCCCTCAAGACCCTGTTTAAATAGTCTCCTCCTGGGCCGAGGGGACGGAGGAATGGGGAGCTGGTGTTAAATGGGTACAGAGTTCCAGTTTAGCAAGATGAAAGAGTTCTGGAGCCGGATGGCTATGGTGGTTGCTTAGCAATGTGAATGTCCTTAATGTCACTGAACGGTGACACTTAAAAATGCTAAGAGAGCCCATTTTATACGTACTTACCACAATTAAAATTTAAGAAAATTCAACCATTATAGAGACATAGCAGATGATCCTCCTCTAAGTGAGACTCATAGATAACCCAGACTCCGACCTATGGGCAGGTATCTTCACTCTCTAGGATGCCAATGTCAAAGCAGGTAGAGGGTTTAAATGCCATTTTCAATGACCAAGTAATACAGTGGCTATCAGAGGGGAGGCCAATTTCAGCATTCACCACCATGGAGGTAATTATAGTAAAGGAAGGTCCAATAAAAAAAAAAATAGTCCCTTCCCATCACTCTCTACCTCTTTTTTCTGCTTCATGTTTCTTTCTAGCCCAATTGACTTCTTATACACTTGGTTCCAGGTCTATGATCTGCTCCCTCCTGCTTGCTGAGCATAGGGTCCCATGGGCATAGAAACTTGGTTCACTTACCAGCATCTTCATCACCTGGTGGACTGGAAGGTCACAGAATGACTGAGGCAGGACCAATCACTGACCTTCCACTGCCTTCCTTTCCTCCTCTCCAACCCACAATCAGAGCAGGGAATGAGGTGTCTTCTCCAGCTTCATGCATGCATCCATCCACCCACCCATCCATCCATCCACCCATCTATCCATCCATCCATCCATCCATCCACCCACCCATCTATCCATCCATCCATCCATCCACCCACCCATCTATCCATCCATCCATCCATCCACCCACCCATCTATCCATCCATCCATCCATCCATCCATCCACCCACCCATCTATCCATCCATCCATCCATCCATCCATCCATCCATCCACCCACCCATCTATCCATCCATCCATCCATCCATCCATCCATCCATCCAGCATATATCCCTTAACACCTCCTCTGTCCCAGTTGTTCTCTCCTTTAAGAGAGGAGCCAGGTCATATTTCTTTCTGTCTCTTCTGGTTCCCCCCTCCAACCAGGGCTAGTCCAATCCCTGGCACACAACCTACCAGTGCCACAATATGGAGAGTTTCCCCTGTGCCAGTAGGCAAACTGTCTCTCTCTCCCATTGGGTCCCTGTCGCCTTGGCTGCAGACATGATTGCAACTGTGAAGGGCTCCAATTCCTGCCATCCTTTGTGAGTGAGGTAAGGAAGGAGCGATGGGAGAGAATGGACACTTGCAGAGCTGGATGGAAATCATGGACGGCCATTTTCTAAGGGTAATTTGTCCAACTGCATGAGATATGATTTTGTTTTTCTTCTCCCTGGCCCTGGTGACCCAGAAGAGGTTTACAACCACCACCACAACAAGGCTGGACTTCATCTGAGGGCACCAGCTCCAACCCACACTGAAGGACCATGATGTTAGGGAGATGGAAGCCCTCAGATGTTAGGCAGGATGCCCTGTCTAACATCCTGGTAAAAACACGCAGGCAAGGGAGCCCAGAGTTGCCATACGTGTTGGATGTTGTTTGCCCTTGACAACCACACTAAAATGGTCTAAAGCCTGGGGAACAGGCTGGGTTTTGAGCTCCTTCCTCTTAACATCTCAAGCAGAAGAATAAATGATTTTAGTAAAACCACAGTGAAACCCAGTAATTCCAATCCTGAGTAATAATAGATGAAGACTGTTCAAAGCAGCTTTCCTCCTGTGTCTCTCGTAATTTTTTATTATATTCTGGACATTGTAAAGATACACGATACAGACATTGGATTCCATTATCTCCTGAGGAGGACTACTGATTCCTTTTGGAGCACACAGTTTAATTACTGGCTGATCAACTTGAACTTAGCCATGCTTTGTTTTATGTCTTGTTAGAGCAGATCTGTGGGTAGACCAATGTGTTTTTCAAAACACTCTAACTTGGTAGGACTTAAACTCCAAATTTTGCTCTACCCCCATAGATCTTGTCACGGCTTGCTTTTAGGAATTATTAGGGCACATAAGCTTACTCTAGGACATGATCCTTATTCCTGACGTCCTTATTCTTCTTCTGGTATCAACGCTGGATGCCCAGGATGTTAATGAGGCCTCTCCTCTCTGGCTGGACTGGGACTCTGATGTCCCTTAGCACTGCTCTTAGCACAGCAATATCTCTGTTTCCTTCCCCACCCCATAGCAGCAGATCTCTGGGAAGACTCAAGTAGTCTTGTTTTGGGAATGGGCAGCCCAGATTTGGACTACTTACTTGCTTCAAAACCCACCCCTGTGCAGTGCCTTCTTCTGCAGTCCCAGGAGCTCCCCAATCTTGACCTCTGTCTCCCCAGCTCAGTGGAATGCTTCTGTTCAGCTGGGACCCATGCTCTGCTCTCTGATTTGTGCTTGGGAAACTGGCCCCAGGCAGAGAGCTAGATGACTATAGGGCTCCTGGGTCTCCCTTCTCACAAGGATTACAGTCTCACCCTGCCTGAAAATAGCTGCCTCATACATTTTGCCCAATTTCCTGAATGTTTATGGTGGGAAGGCTAGTTGTGTGCCCACTTCTCTACCATGACCAGTAGCAGATGCTTCCTAGAAGCTTGATTTATTTTCTTCTTCAATACAGTTTTTATTTTGGAATAACTTCAGATCTACATAAAAGTTGCAAGGAGAGGGCAGAGAGCTTCTCTACACTCTTCCTCTGGTTTCCCTCTTGTTAACGTCTCCTATGGAACCATGGCCCATTTGTCAAACCAAGATATTACCATTGGTACACTATTATTCATTAAGCTGCAGGTTCTACTCTGATTTCTCCAGTTTTTCCACGGATGTCCTTTTGCTTTTCTAGAATCCAGGCAAGAATCTCACAGGCTAGCAGCTCGTGTTTATAGCCAGAAAGTGGACCCCACCCAAATATCCACTAGCAGAAGATGGGGCCATCAATGGTGCATTCCCCTACTGAAACACTATGGTGCTGCAAAAAGAAACAAATTGCAGACACGGGCAACAGGTAGACAAATCTCACAGAGGCAGGGTTGAGGGAGGGAGAGGAGACTGAAGCCAAGACGCTGTGTGCTTTCTTTGGTGGGGAGTTCTAGCTGATGGCGACGGACCTTACAATAGTCATCACTGTTTGTGGCAACAGACCCTAGAGTGATCCCCCTGTAATTCCAATCCCCCATGTTTACAGCTGGTGTAATCCTTTCTCCTTGACTGTGGATGGGACCAGTAACTTGCTTTTAGACCACAGCACCTGACGGAGGTGAGGAGTTTTACAGGTGTAATGGAGGTTCTGTATGTTTACTTTTCAGTTCATCCTGAGGGTACATTGGACTTCATCATGCAGAAGCCTTAAACAGACTCTCCAGCTGGCTTGTAGGAGTGTGAATTGCCTGGGAGGAGGGCCACGTGGCCAAAGCAGCCCCCGGCTGACGGCCAGCGGGACAACCGGGACCTTGGTCCTACCACTGTGTGGACCCAAATTCTGCCAACAGCCATGAGATCTTGGAAGACAGCCCTGAGCTCCAGAAAGGAGCGCAGCCCAGCTGACGCCTTGGCGGAAGGCTTGGGAGACCCTGAGCGGAGGGCCCAGGAAGCCGTGCCCAGACTTCTGATTCACAGAAACTGGGGGATCCTACATGACTGTTGTGGAAAGCTGCTTAATTTGTGGTCATTTGTTACACGGCAGGAGGTGACTAACATACCCTCGGAGGGAGAGTGACTGGGAGCGGGGAGGAGGGGCTTTTTGGGATGCTGGGAATAGTCTATGTCTGGATTTGGGTGGGGATATTAAATAGTAAAAATTCACCAAGCTTCACACTTAAGCTTTGTGCAACTCACTGTACGTACCTTATGCTTAAATTTAAAAGAATTTTAATTAAAAAAAAAATTCCAGTGGCCAGCATTATGGGTCGCCAGCCCTGATTTTCTATCCCAGTCACATGAGGACTGAAGAAAATTTGGACTCAGGGCCTTCCGGCTCTCGGCAACCTTCCTCCCTAAATAAAGGCTGCTCTTCTTTTTGGGACGAGGACCTCTGAGCACGGGATAGCTTGGTGTCTCTGGCTTCTGGTCTTGGCAGGATGTTATGGCTGAGCCAGAGACTGTCCAAAAGGTCTGGTTTCTGCTGCACCTGAATCAAAGGCAGGGAGCTCTACCCCGGTGGTGTGGTGGGTCCACTATGGTCCAGCTCGAAGGCTCTGGGAAAGCCAAGCTTGGCCTTTCAAGATGCCAGTGACCTCCCAAATACCATGACTGCCACCTTGGCTCACAGGAGAAGACAAAAGAGCTGAGCAGGGCGTGTGCCCCAGGGGGAATCCAGAAACCTCCTTGAACTTGCTCTGTGAACTTGAGGAGCGCCCCAGCCTCAGTTTCCCCATCTGAAACCAAGGCAGCTGGACTCTATAATCTGGGCTGTTGCAGGATTATGCCTGAGACATTTCCGTGGAGCAGTGGACAAGCCCAGAGATGTCCCAAGTCTGTGCGTGCACACAGACCCCAGCTCAGTGGCTGTCGGTGTGGGGCTTCCGGGGAAGGGGTCCTTCTCTGCTGTCCTAACTGGCCCATGTGGGGCTGTTTATCACGGCACCATTGATCCCGCTAAACCAGGGAGATGCATTATGTCGCCCCTCCCGAGGTCAGGGCTTGGGCATCTCCCCCGCTGGTAAATCGCCCCAGGGGCAGTATTTTAAAGTCCTGCACTGTGTTTTGGCTCCTTGGGGCTCAGCTTGGGAGTGAGGCAGGGGGCAGGCTGCTGAAGCCTGATATGGCTCTGGGGGGCTGGCCGGGCAAAGGGCTGCAGCCAAGGGAGGGACAAAGAGATGGATGAGAAACTGCCATGACCTCAGGACCTCAGAGATGGCTTTAATCCATGATCTTAACATGCCCTAGGAAATCTGGGGCTGGGGCTGCCTCCACTGGGGCAGGGGAGGCGAGGAAGGGGATGCTGAGGCTAGATGCCCAGCATCCCTGACCAGACTGGGTTTGTCTGCTCTCCTTGGTGGTCATAAAATGACACCACAGACTTCCGGGTTGGCATGGAGCTCTCTATGCATCCTCCTTGCTGGAGGGACTCTGAGGGACAAGGTTCATGGCGCCATCTGACAGTGGGGCAACTGGGCTAGACTCAACCCACCCATACCCCTTCCCCCGACCCCACCCGCCAATGGCCCAGCTTGCTGGTGGCAGTGCTTTTGACAAGCTGCAAATAGGTCAGTCTGGCTCACAGACAAAATTCAAAGGGGTCTGGACAGCTTGTGGGCTGGGGCCCATGGGTGGCAAGGAGCACCTCCAGCCTTAAGGAGTCTCGGGAGGGTTTGGGCTCATGTGGGGGAGGGGCAAGAACTGACGCAGTCTCTGTTCTGGAAATCTCACACTGTCATGGTCGCTGGGGGGCTAGAGGGGAGGTGGGTGTGGCGGGGCTGACTGGGTTTGAGTTTCCCTCCCAGCATTGCTCCCTGGCCCCCACCGTCTTCCCAGGTATTCAGCCCGCTGTCCCTGGAGTCTGACAGACCTGGGTTCCAACCCCACTTCTGCCCCAACTTGCTCTATGGATGTGGGTGAGTGACTCTGCCTCTCTGTGTGTTTAGCAGAGAGGGGAAACTGAGGCTGGGGTGCTCCCCAAGTACACAGGTTTAGCAACACCTAGGGTCAAGTGCTGAGTCTGGTTTCCATGAGGATCCCACTTCCCCTTCTGGTGTCCTCTGCCGCCCCCTCCTCAGGGTTCCTCCAGCCCTGAAGACACACCTGCCAGGGCCCCGGTGCCCAACGCAGACAGGCCGAGGCCACAAAAAAAGCAGGCCATGGGGCCATCTGCTCATCTGCCCCCCTGGTGGTGTCAGCTTTCCCTGCTGGACCCCGCTCCGCCCCCCCCCCCCCCCCCCCCCCCGCCCCGGGGCCGAGGTGCCTCCAGAGGCAGCCTGGGTTCCAGCCCGGGCTTTGTCTGACTGACCCTGTGCCCAGGGGCTTCTCCTTGCTCTCTCCAGGCCTCCACATCTATACAATGATTGGTGTTTCCCTAAAGTAACAGGTGGCCCTGGTGCCCACAAGCAGATTTAAGACGTCATGTGTTATACATAACATTGGACTTGCTTGTGATAAGCGATGTTGTCCTTTAAATTCTCCGTTCCTTCCCATCGTGCCAGGGGGCCTTGGGTTGGGGTCCATGTATCTCTAGCGGGTGCCACAAAGGGTCTCCTGGGCATGAGAAATGGTCCCCAAGGAGTCACTGCACATGGGCGTGTGTACATGGTCGCACATTATCATGAATGCCATTATCCGCGCTCAGACGGACAGACAGACACCGGGCTGGGAGGCACCACGCCACGCGCCCAGGGAGAGTCTGCGCAGGGGACGGCAGCCCTTCCGGCAGGTCCTCTTTCTGATTCACGCTCCCTCCAGTCTGCCCAGCGAGGGCTAAGGACAGAGATCTTTCTCGAAGCTCCTTTTCATGTGGAAAGCTGCCCTCCTCACCTGTTCCTTCCCACTCCCTGGTGTTTCCCAGGACCAGAGAAGGGGAGTGGGGACCTGGGCCCAGGAGATCTGGTTACAGGCGCCCCAGCCTTACCTGCCTCCTTTCTCCCACAGGACGGGGACGGCACAAAGGGCCATGTCAGTGACCACGCGATGGAGCGACCAAATTGCAGGGGTGGTGAGGAGCGATGGGAATGCCTGTGTCGTCTTCTCGTCTTCCTCTGAGGTCGGGCTCTGACCTGCTGCTCCACCGGGGCACCCTTTTGTCCCCAGCCTCTCTCTGCATTTATAGCCCGGGGACTCAGGTCTCCCGCTGCTGCCCGGCTTCGTGGGCTCGCGCGGTCTGCCCGCTTCCCAGCAGTCTGGCCTAGGACACAGATAAAGCCGCCTTTCAGGGGCCTGGGGAGGAGCAGTGGGGTCCTCAGCGCCGGCAGACAAAGCTGCCTTGTCGGGAGGCCTCAGAAGGAGCAGGGACCCCGCTCCCTGGTGAGACCCTACCCCTCGGGGGCTGTCCAGGGTACACAGGGGCAGCTGCTCCCAGGAGCAGGGCCATCAGTCTCACTGAGCCCCAGGCACTCAACAGTGGAGTTGGGGCTGCCGAGGGGCCTAGATCCCTGAGAGCTGGACTCTTGGGCTTGGGAATGGCTTGGCTGCCTCTTGACCTGGCTCTTCTCAGCCACAGGAAACAAGCATGACTTCCCAGTGCTCTTAAAGTAAGTTCAAGACCCGTAAGGCCTCAACGTGTCTCTCCCTCTCTCTCCTGAGCCAATTCAACCCCTTTAGTTCCTCAAACCTTGGGTCTTAACCTTGCTGTTCCCCCTGCCTGGAATGCCCTTCCCTGCACTTTTCACATAGCTCCCCCTGCTGGGCCCCCTCGGAGGTCTGCCTGACTCCCCTATCTAAATGACACCCCGTCTCATTTCTGTTTCCTCCTCGACCACGTGTTATCTGGTATGTGGGGGAGCTTGTGTTTCCTTCTCTGTGTCTCCAGCACCCAGAGCTGGACAGGATAAATAGGACATGTATAACAAATAACCATGGAATGAACACAGCATCCCTGTTTCCCTGGGGCGAGTCGCCCAGCAAGAGGAAGGAACTGTCAAGTATGCTCATCTCTCACCCACAACTGTAGAGTGTCTCCCCTGGGCTGCTCCGACCCCACGAATGGGGAGCCGTACACCTACCTCTGTCTTATCGCCCACACCCCATCCTCTGAGTGGTGCCAAAGGGCTTGGGGCTGCCTCCATTGGGGCCACAGCCCTGGACATCTGTCTTCATGAACGGGTCTGGCAGGGACAGAGTGAGGCCCAGGGGAAGACCAGGGGAGACCAGCAGGAACTGGGGGGCGGGATCTGTGCCCAGGGAACATGGACATAAATAAATGATCGCACCAGGGATAAACAGCTGGGCTTTGGGCGGTGGGATGGGGGCAGGGTGCACACAGGGATTTCTCAGACCTCAGGCAGGAGTCGGGTCAGCCGGGGTCCCAGATGGAAAGGCCTCCTGTTCCCAGCCGCTTCATTACCGTCTTAACTGAGTGGCCGGCTGGGTCCCTGTTAGCCCCAGTGCGGGTGGCTGGTGTCACGATTAGTCACAATTGAAGCCCCTGACCCGCCGGGGCCGCGGTGTGGGGGAGGGGCTGAGGGAGGGGAGCCATGCGGGGGCCGGGGTGGAGGGGTTTGCTGTGGAATTGTGATGAGCACTAATAATGGAGCAGTTCTCATTTGCTGAGGAGTTACCAGGAGCCTGGCCCGTTTTAAGCTCTGTACGTGCATCATTTGTTTCTCAGGAGAGCCCCATAAGATAAGGACTATCTTGGGCCCATTTTGCAGATGAGCAAATCGAGACTCAGAGAGGTCTGCCTGAGTTCTGGCAACCGCTGTGCTCGCTGGTGTTACTGTGGCTGTGCAGGGAGCCCTCGAAGGTCCCAGCCTCTGTGGCTATCTTCCCCAAGAAAGGCTGGCCACTGCGGGCAGAGTCTGCACAATCCTGATCAAACTCGCAGCCCTCTACCCAGCCTAGCTCCCACAAAGCCCAGACCGGTACTGAGGAAGCACCGGGGAGCCCAGATATCAAGCCTCCCTTTCCATGGATGCAGTTAGCCTCCATCTGTCAGGCCTGTGGTTCCCAAATTCCAGTGGGCATCAGCGTAAACCAGGGAGCTTATTAAAACAGGGGCATTTCTGGGCCCCAGATTCAGAGGCCTGACTTGGGAGTCTGCCTGTATTTCAAGAAACATCCCACTCCCTGTGTCAAATATGCCAATTTAAAAGGCGTAGAAGACATCAACCCAGAGTCCTTTCCTATTGGTATAACCAAGCGATGCCAGAACTCGGACAGGTGGGCCGGTGTCATGTCTCAAGTCCTATGGCTTGGCCCTAGGGAGCTCTCCCGGCTGTCAGCAGTGGGGAGCTCCATGAGGGGCTTCTGAAACCTCACAGGCTATAAAAAGGACACTTGAAAAGAAAGGGAACCTGGTAATTGTTAAAATTCTGACCCTTTGTTTTACATATGGGGGAACTAAAGGCCCAGAAAGTTAAGGCGCCTGCCTAAGGCCACACGGCAAATTAGTGGCAGTTCAGCAAATTTCCACAACATCGAGCTGCCTGGGGTAACAGGTGACTGGGATTTCACTGTTTGAGGGTCAGTACTCACTGCCAAGTTCCTAGAGGCACCCATGAAGCCATTAGAATAAAGGGCTTTGTGTTAGCTGGGCTGCTGTGCCCCGGGGCCTGGCACATAGTGGCTGCTCAGTGAAGAGTTTTGAAATGTGTACGGGACATCCACCATGACAGTGGGCAAGATAGATGTGGCCCTTGCTGTCTCAGGGCTCACAGCCTGTCACCTCCCTGGCTTGTGAGCCAGGAGAAGGAAGACTGAGCAGGGATCCCACTTCTCCAGGGAACAAGGTTGATTCTCTTCCTCTTCATCCCACTATGCTAAGACCTCAGTCTTACTAATCCAAGTCCAGACAGGTGATGAAATGAGGCAAGCTGGAGGAGTGTGAGACATTAAGGCACGGTAGGGACTGTGGCCAAATTTCATGGCATTTGAAATCCAGTGTTTTCAAGAAGCATTGAGTCAGGCAATGGGAAACCCCAACATACCCAAGGGCCAAATATGGTCCATGGCCATGAGTTTGCTGTGGCCAGCATCCCCTGTATGGGATGAGGCATCTGGAGACCAGAATTTACTTCTGGGGCCATCTTCTGAGTGTGTGACCTCGGACAAATCACTGCTTCAGTCTCCCCACCGGTGCTCTGGAGGATGGGTCAGGATCACCTCCCAGACTTGCGCTAGGAAGTTGCTGGAAACCCCGGATGGACGCAGTGAGGCTGCTGTAGCTTTAAATGTGCTCCAGTGGCAGCAGTGAGCTGTGGGCCACCTGCGGAGCCCTCCACAGCTGGGAAGATTAGTCTCTTCCACAAGACAACACCCATTACCATGTTCCAATAGCCATCACTTCCGCTAGGAGAGCCACAGATGAGATATCGATTGGGCTGACCCCGGGCGAGCCCTTTCCCCAGCCTGAGAGGCGTGCAGATCAGCTCTGGGCCTGGGCCTTGGCCGCCGGGCCCAGCCACTCCTCCCTGCAGCTGCCTGGGGCCTGCCTGGAGATCCAGGTGAGGCCGACAGCGGGCCCCACCAGGTGGGCCTGTGGGCCGGCCAGCGCCAGGGCTCTGGGCCTTTATTCCAGTGCTCGTTACTATCAAGAAGGGCTGGGGAGACCAGGGTTTCCCAGGAGCAAGGGTGCCCGCATGGGAAAGGAGGGTCTGCCTGGGAAACGGGGAGAGGTGGGGAGCGAGGCTGCAGTCAGGGGAGGACAGTCTGAGGCCAGCGCTTGGCCCAGGAGTGCAAGCTTTGGGGCAGGACGCGACACGATCTCAACCTCACCTTTGTCACTTGAGACTTTGGCCTGTGTCCCAGGAAGCCTGGCTTGCGGCAGCTCCTCACATCTGCTATTTCTCTGCAGTTCAGGCACCAGAACACTTGGACTAGAAAGGGGGCTCACCCTCGGACCCCGTGCCCCAGGAGCAGGCCGCTCTAGCAACGCCGCCCCTGCCCGTACGTGAATGAAATATCTCAGGAGAAATCGGCGGAAAGCAGAGGCAGGTGCGATCTCTTTCCTTCATTTGTTATCTCGTTTGCTCATTCAGGAAATCCCGCCGGGCTGGAACCAACCACCGCCCAGAACTCTCAACAGGCAAGCAAGAGGCCCTCCGTGGTCCCTGCTGCCCGCACGGTGACCGGCAGCCTCGGTGGCTTTGAGCTTTCTCCACTTTCCCATGTGCCCAATATGTCTCCGTGATTTTTAAAAAAGAAGCAAGGTGTCTTTTCTTCCCCCAACCCTATGATTTCTGAGTCTCATGGTGGCACCACGGAACCTTCTGGGGGCTGGAAATGTTCTCTGTCTTCATCTGACTGGTGCTTACACAGGTGGAGACCCCTCATCGAGCTGTCCACCGATGATGTGTGCACTTGATGGTGTGTGGAGCTGTGCTTTAGTGTGTAGGAGCATTGGGTCTCACCAAAACCACCCCCATCTTCGGCCTAGAACAGGAATGTTTTGCTTCTTCAAACAGCAGGGAGGGGGGCCTGGAGGGTGGGCGTGGCTGGCTGGCTGGCGGGTGGCTTGGCTCTGTCCTTGTCTCCCCTGCCCCAGGAGATGAAACGGGTCTGGGGGTCCTTGCTCAAGACTGAGGTCCAGCATCTGACTTCTCAGGATCCTGTAGGTGAGAAACCCTCCTCCACCCAGACAGGAGCTAGAGGACAGAGATGGGGTGGATTTAGAAACAGTAATAAAATAATAGCTAAGCTGGATGGGGAAATTCGTTCATTTACTGTAATTTCATCTAGAACCTCTGATGCGTGAGATCCTGGGCTGAGTGCCGGGGGATAGAGCGGGGTCACAGTGTGCACACTCAGGGCTCTCAGGGTGCCTGCCATCAGCAAGGTAGACGGAACCCATCCCAGGAAGGTTCAGGGCAGAGCATTTAGGGACAGCTGGAGGATGTCGCCCTCCACCTTGAAGGACAAGAAAGTGGTGCTTGTCAGGGTCCAGGGCTCATCAGCTCTGAGCCAGTGTCTGCTGATAAGTAAAATGCAAAAAGTCAAATTGTCACAGGCCAGACACATCAAGGGAGTCTTTTCCCTCGCGGGCATGCTCCATGGGCTAACAACCGTGGCTGGAAGCCAGGAGCCCTGACACCCACGGCTGCTGCCTCTTAAAGAGCCCCTGTGAGGCGGACACTATGATTATCCTCATTTGATAGCTGAGGACACTGAAGCCAAATGCTAAAGAGGTCACGCCAGGTCACGGGTTAGGAAGTGCAGAGGCAAGATTCGAACTCAAGTCTGAGTTCTCCTTCCCCCTCCTTTACTCACCCCGATTGCGAATCTCCCACCGTGTAAAGGAGGAGAAAAGGCCTTTGGAACGGTGCACCCGGGGTGCACATAAAGGCGGCGACTAGCTTCGCTGATGCTGCCACAGCTCTCGTGTGGCTCGAGGATGGAGACCAGGGTCTGTCCCAGCAGCTCGCCTATGCCCCGGGGGGTCCTCTCATATCCCCGGGAGGAAGGACCCATTATGACCCATCCTACAGATGGAGAAATCAAAGCTCAAGATGGTGAAGTACTTACCCAAGTTCTCAAGGGGACAGAGGAGCCGTCAGGATTCAGTATGGGATGCCTGTGTCTAGTGCCTGAGCTGCCCCCACGGTCTCATCCCACTTGCCTGGTCCACAGCTGCCTCGTGAGAGTTCTTTGCTCCCCTCTGGCCAGACACCTTCCTTGCCCGCCAGAGACTGGCTCCAACCGGTGCCTTCCTAGACCATGCTCTTTCCCATCCTTTAACACTAGCCGTCTTTCCTTCCTGCATTAAAAACATTATTTGGTTTTTTAAAAAGATATTATTTATTCATTTGAGAGAGAGAGCGCGAGCACAAGCAAGGAGAGTGACAAGCTGACTCCCTGCTGAGTTGGGAGATGGACATGGGGCTCGATCCCAGGACCCAGGAGATCATGACCTGAACCGAAGACAGAGGCTTAACCATCTCAGCCACCCAGGTGCCCCCAAAATGATAATTGTTTTTAACAGCTTTAAAATGTAATTTATATCTCACGCAAGATTTACCCATTTCAGGAATATAATGCAAGTTCGTTATGAAGTCTATCGACGATATGGAAAATTAATTATGCTGTCAAGGGAAGAAATGAAACAAATATGCAGGTATGCACTGTAAACAAATTACATTACATAGATGAAAACAAATGTACACATGCAAAAATGACTAGCAAGAAACATAAAAATATTCACCAGAGAATTTTGGTTAACATATGGATGGAGAAATGAATTTTTTCCCAATGATTTTCCAAAGTTTTTGTAAATTTCAGTATCTCTCTACTAGGTCACTCTGGCTGGGCCCAGGTAAACAGTGGTTGGGAGATACTGACAGCCCCATCTACATCCAACATCTTTTTGAATTTCCTGATTTTTTTAAAAGATATTTTTGTTTATTTTAGAGAGAGGGAGGGAGGGTGAGGAGGGAGAGAGGCAGAGGGAGAGGAAGAGAATCTCAAGCAGACTCCCCACTGAGTGCAGAGCCTGATGTGGGGCTGGATCTCGTGACTCTGTGATCATGCCCCGAGCTTAAACCAAGAGTCAGATGCTTAACCAGCCAGGAGCCCCTTGAATTTCCTGATTGACTTGAGAGCTAGGAACATGCCTAAAGACAGATCTCTAGTGTTGACAATGACCTCATTCAGACATACCTGGACTTCTGTGGTGGCCCGGGGGCCTGTGGGTAACAGGATCTTGGGTCTCCCAAAGATAACGTCTAGGATATCCTAGATATCTCCCAAGGATAACCCCGAGAAAGGCAGAGTCAGTCCGAATGAACTAACCCCTGCAACAAGGTCTGTAGCTAGAAGACAGACTGGTTCTAGTAACAGCTGGGGGCTGTTGGTTGAAACTATCAACAACCCAGACCACTTATCTACACCTGCATGCCCAGATGTGGCAGATCTGTGTTATGTGAAAGGCTGAGAGTCCTAACCCTTCAGTGTCCAAGCGACTCTATTCTAGATCCCTAAGGTGGTTTCCTCCCACTTCTCAGTGGAGTTGGGGTCTGTGGTCGAGAGATCAGGGGCAGTGGTATGTCAAGGTTGTAGATAGTGGCTGGAATGAAGTTACAGGAGTGGCAGGAGATGAAAAGAAGCAGGACCAGGGCTGTGGGGTGAGGATTGGATTGAAATATCTCCATAATGCGTAAGCACCATTCCCTGTACTTCTAGAGCAGGACTGGGAGCTGAACTGGGTAGAGAGAGAAATTTCTGAAGTTCCTGGGTTGTGGCTTCCGTGCTAATGAAGACTGGGTAGATATTCACTCATTCTACAAATATTTACTGAGCCCTGTTATGGACTGGGCTTGGTTTCAGCAGCTGGGACACAGCTGTGAATAAGACAGATCTGATCTCTGCCCATACAGAGCTCCCTATCCTGGTGGGAGAGACACTCAGCAATGCCCAGCATCTAACAAAAAATTATTAGGCACACAAAGCAAATCAATGCCTAGTAGGTCAAGTGATACGTGATATGGAGCAGAGAAAGCCAGGGCAAGGGGTACAGCAAGTGCCAGGTCAGGGCTCGGTAAACAAGCAAGCCTTGTAGCTCTCTCCGGGAGGAGGGTCCAGGGAGAGCTGGCCTGTTTGGGGAACAGCAAGTAGGACAGCAGGCTGCACCGAATGAGAGGAAGTGTGAAAGGGGGTGAGGAAGGGAGCTAGTAGGGAGCCAGATCCTGAAGGGACTGATAAGCCATAGTCAATTTTGATGATCTGTTTCTGCATTATAAATAACCCAAACTTAATGGAATAGAACCAAACTTTATTTGTTCTAATGTGCCTAGAGGCTGTTGTTCTGGATGATTCTTCAGCTGGTCTTGTGTGGGATCACTCAGGCAGCTGCTGTCATCTTACGAGCCACGCGGTCTCACTTCTGTGTCTGGTAGTTGGTGCTGGCTGGTGGTAAGGACTTTGGATTTTACGCCAAGTGAGATCCACGATAGAGACAGTAAGGATAAGAAACGACATGATGTATAGAAACTGAGAGGCATAACTGCCAAAAATGTTCCTAATTTGGTAAAAATCCCCAGGTTCGAGCTCAACAAACCCCAAAAGATTAAATGTAAGAAAACCATAACAACGCATAATCAAGCTGCTGACAATCAGCGATAAAGAGAAAGTCTTAAAAGTAGGCAGAAAAAAGAGACGTTCTGTAGAGAGGATCAAAAAATGGTAAGTTTTTAGTGACATTGATCAAGAAGACACTAGGACTCGAATTACCAAGGTAAGTAATGAAAGAGGAACATCACTACCAGTCTTAATACATTAAAAAGATAATTAGCCTTTCCAAGCATGATGACTTCCCCCTGAGAACATGACCCTCTCAAAGGACGTTCTCATCCCTCCTGGGAAGAGGACAGAGGAAGCACCTGGTACAGAGCCCCAACTCCTACTCATGCGTGTGAATGCCACAAAATCACAAAATCTTTAGCTACACACAAAATGGTTGTTTTGAGTGTTGGCTGCTCCACTGTCCTTCGCCAGCCTATGAGAGGGAAAACAAGGCTTCCAGAAGGATGCTCCTTTAGACAGAGGCAGAGCTAAAAGCACCCTGAATCCAGATGAGTGGGAAATTATCCCAGTAAACACATTTTGGAGAAAAAAGGAAAAAAGATCCTAAGGAAATATCATGAAAGGTTTTATGCCCATAAAATCGACAGCCTAAATGAAATGGGCAAATTCCTCCAAAGACACAATTACCCAAAATGACCCAAGAGGAAATGGAGAATATGAAACTCCCGATATGAATTAAAAAAAACTGAATTTACACTTTATTTTTTAAAGATTTTATTTATTTATTTGAGAGAGAGAGGGAGAGCACAAGCAGAGGGAGTGGAAGGCAGAGGGAGAGGGAGGAGGAGACTCCCCACTGAGCAGGGATCCAGATGTGGGGTTCCATCCCAGGACCCCGGGATCATGACCCGAGCCCAAGGCAGATACTTAACAGACTGAGCCATGAAAGTGCCCCTTTAAAAGCTTCCCACCAAGAAAATTCCAGGCCGAGATGGCTTCACCGGTCAATTCTGTCAAACACTGAAGAAAGAAACATTACTGATCCTACATGAGGATAAATACAAAACATTCTTTTCTTAAAACAAAACAAAACAAAACAAACCCCATTCTTTTCTTATTTGTAATCCTTTGAAAACACTTGGCAATCCAAAGCAAAAGTAATAGCAACATACTGTGGAGTTTTGAAAAAAGTAATGCCTAGGACAATAAGAGCACAAAGGCAAATGTCATAAGGTTGTTGTATGTCAGATTCTCATCTTCTACATGAAATGGTGTGGTATTACTTGAAGGAAGACTAGGGTAAGCTAGAGGTAAACCCCAGAGAATCCACCAAAAAGGCAAAAAAAAAAAAAAAAAAAAAAAAAAAAAAAGGCATAGCTAATAAACCAACCACCCAAAATACTCAATTCAATTCAACAAAGGTCAGGAGAACAATTTAGATGTGGGGAAAAAAATCTATAAATGGGAAAAAGTTGAGTGACTTAATCTTTTTTTTTCCCCCCAGTATAGCAGAATATTATGTAGCTGTTGTGTTTGAGAAGAGATTTAATGATGTGGGGAACCATTCATGACATAGAGTTAGCATTTTAAAGCACAGTGCAACATCTGATTTTAAAATACTTTAACCTAAAGAACTCTGCAAAAATATTTATAAGCATAGAAAAATAGGATCATAAAGAAATACACTAAGTGTAAGCAGTGTTTGTAACTGGGATGCTAAGCTGATGGCTGATCATTTTTGCCATAAGATTTTAATTTTTTTAGTAAGATGCAGGCCATTATGATGATTCAGGACATAAACAAGGCTCTGGGGGTCAGCCAGGCCAGGGTTTGGTTCTTGGCTGCCATCGTGCTAGCTGAGTGGCCTTTGGCAAATCAATTTCTCAGCATCTGTTGCCTCCTCTGCGAAACGGAGATGGAAGTTTCTACCTCAGTGTTGTTTTGGAGAGCAAGTGAGATCATGTGCATAAAATGTACAGCAAAGTGTTCGGCAAAATTAATATCGAGTAATTCATTTATAATTTTATAATTAGAGAAAAATACGTTTTCAAGACATAACCTGTTTGGAAAGAAACCCTCACCGACAAAGGCAGTACAGAGATCAGAACCAGGGCGGGGCCCAGAATAACCAGCACTCGAGTCTTCCCAGTAAAGATGCTTCTGGTTCCAAGAATCAGAAACTCCCTCATCAAGCTTAAGCCCTAAATGACAACTGGTTATGAGAACCCCAGGGTGTCTTACAGGATCCGGATGGAGAAATGCCACCATTAACGCCACCAGCACTGGGGCGCCTGATGGGCTCAGTGGGGTGTCTGACTCCTGATCTCAGTTCAGATCTTGATCTTGGAACCTGAGTTCAGGCCCTGCGCTGGACTCTGCGGTGGGCACGGAGTCGCCAAAACAAAACGCCAGCAGCACCACAGGGCATACCAGGATGGGAAATGGGGTTTCTAAACCTGGAACCCACTCTTCCCTCCTTCCTCCTGCTTCTTTCTCCTCTCTCTGCTTCCCCGGGCACAGAGCATCCTAACCTGCCCAAGTACACCTGGGCTCACTTCCGGCTATTTGCCCCTGTCCAGTTCCTGGGAGTGAAATTCTGATTGGCTCAGCTTGGGTCAGGTGCCCAGTCATGGTCCAATGAGCTACGACTGCGGGGGTGGAGTCACTGCGCCAACCAACATGGCGGCCTTGGGCGCTGGTTGGTGGAGGTGCAGTAGCGGAAACCTTGTAGGCCAGGTGGCTTCCCCCCAAGAGTATGGGTTAAATGCTGCGCCTGTCCTTTGGGTTCTCTGTCCAGGCTTTTCTTCTTACTGGGGGCTCCTCCTCCTCCACAACTTGGGCTACTTAAGGCCACTGTGCTGTGGTGGGGGGAGTCTCGTGGGGTCCGTCATGGCCGCCATTCCCGGTGGTTCTCCGTGGGCGACGGCAGGACAGCTCTCCAGCATGTCACCCCAGCTCTCCTTAGTGGGCCCAGGGGCGCGGATCTGGGTCCCCTGGGTTTTGCTGGGGGAGAGAGAGTGTCCCATCCTTCCGGAGGAACAGGTTCCCCTGAAAAGACGCGTCTGGCAGCGCTTAACTCAGAAAACACAAAAGGTCGGTGTAGGGAGAGCGAGACTGACAACACACGCACGCCCTCGCTGCAGAAACAAGGAAGCAAAAATCTCATGTATCCTTTTTTTAATTGTCATTTTACATCTCCCCACTGCGGCCGCCCCAGCCCCTCCTTCTGATGACCATTTCGGCGGGCCCACCGGGGAGCAGGGAACAAAGCTGGGGCCTGGCACCCCCACCAGGCCGCCAGCCGCGGAGAACGAGTCACAATTACAAATTACCACAACAATTAGCGCCTGTACTTGGGAGATGGGCAAAGGAGGAGGCCCGGCTCCTCATTGTCAGCCGGTCTATTTGGCAGTGACCTTGCTCTGGAGGCGATGATATTCCTTCAGCCTGTAAACCCGATTGAAAACAAAGAAAAATGTAAATTAACAATAACAACATGCACTCCGTTCAATTAATTCAGGCAGAACCCGGGTGGCGGGGGCAGCTGTTAGTTAAGATGTGTGTGAAGTTGTCTTTTTTTTCCTCCCGCTCTGTTCCCGCTCCTGCCCTGGCCCCTCCTGCCCTCCAAACAGGATAATGTAATTAATTTATCTTTAGGGGAAAACATTGCTTGGCATTGTTGAAGACAAAGCATTTAACTGGCAGTGGGAGCGATGAAGAGGCCATTATGAGAACCCAATGTGTTCGGGGCCATTTAAAAGGGTTTATAGTCATAAAATACAGAGGGCGAAGGAGGCGGGGTAGGTGGAGGTGATTGTTGGAGCAGGAGAGCGCCCAGGAAGGTCAGGCTGGATTCAGCGTCTCTTGGCTCCAGGGACAAAATGGTGGCTCTGTGCCCAGGACATGTGTTCAGGAGACAAGAGAGTCTCGTGCCTTCTTCCCGACGCCAAGCCCGGAGAGAAGGAAGTTGGTGACTCAGTTGGACAGACACACCTTCTGGACTTAGCTCAGAGGCTTCCTAGCTGTGTGACTGTGGGCGGCTTACTTAACCACTCTGGGCCTGTTTCTGGGGTTGCAAATTTGTGTAAGAATTCAGTGCAACCCCGGAGAGTGGCTGGAAGTTAGTGTATCATAGCCAGTGGTCATAAATGACCCTGTTTGCCCTCGCACGTGCCCATCTCCTCCCCAGGCTACACCTAGGCTGAGCACGTGAGCTCTTCCTGCAGGCCAGGGTCCGGGCTGATGTCCCGGGACTCATGCAAACTTTTGCCACACCTGCGAGGTGGCTAGGGTCAGTATCCCCACCTGTGCTCCCAGGGGTCCGGAAGGGGTCTGAGACCATCCTGTGGAGCCAGGATCTGAACCCAGGTCAGAGTGACTACAGATGACGCGTGCTACCCCACCAGGCCATGGGCATCCACATAGCTAGGATGGTTTCCGGCTCGATCTGTAGCTCAGGTATGATGACAGGCACGAGGGACCTTGCGGCCCGATGACTTTTTGAGGTCCATTTCTACCTCTGGGCCATCTGCCTTTCTAAACCTGCCCAGGCAAGGGCTCCTGGTAGAGTCCTTCTTGCAGCCAGAGGGGTTGGGAGTGAATGTCTGAGGCAATGGGCAGGACCCAGAAACAGGGAACCCAAGCACCCAGGCTTCTGGTAGTTTCCAGCGAGGCCTTCTGCCCCTCTGAGAACAGGAGGCACTGAAGATGCTGTGGGCAGAGGGACGGGAAGGCGGGGTTTGTCTAGGATGGGACAGCAGTCAGAGCAGCCGAGGCCCCATCAGAGCTTGCTGCCCGCACCTGGGGGGTCCGAAGACCAGAGGGAGCGGCTCACCTGAGGGAGTTGATGTTGATGAACCCAGTGGCATCGCCGGGCTCATAGTCACCCTGCACGTTCATGCTGCGGAGAGAGGAGAAGCCGGTCAGCACACCTTAGGCTTCGCTTCCGGAGGCAGGGGCTCTCCGGGGCTAGGGATGACAGCTCAGGCTCGCGGGTACCCAAGATATCTTGGGAAGCGTGGCCCAAACTTTGGTCTCTCATGGCTTTCTGTCCAATTCAGGAGCCCTGCTATGGGCAAGGCACCGTGCCCAGCGCTGGAGAGCAGGGAGCCTCAGCCCTGCTCCGTGGATGTGCAGGTGGGGTTCCATCCAGCTCAGCCAGCGCCAGTGGCTGAAATCCTCCAGTGAGGACACACCTGTGAGCCAGCTCTGCCTTCAGGCATCTCCAGCAACAGCTGATGGCATCCAGTGGCCCAAAGGACCAGGAGGCCACGGGATGCCCCCAGGTCAGCCTCGGACTTGTGACAGTACCCCTGAAGAACTCAGTGCTGGTTCCCTGCTCCGCCAGCACGGAGATCCATCCACAAACCTGGCACCCACCCCATGCCGGCCAGCCCCAAGAAGGGCCTGGTAAGCCACCACTGTTACAAATGTTCCCCCTGTCTACAAGTGCCATCTTCTGGATTCGACAGCCTTCACCTTCGGGGCTGTTTTCACTTAGCCGTCCTTCGAGAAACCCTTCCCAACCACAGTCCTTCCGGTAAGGCTCTGCCACCCCTCCCGCCTCAGAGCTCAGGGTACCCCTTCCTGCTCGCTGAGCTTCGGGCTTTCATCTGCCAAACAGGCCTCTCGGATTTATCGCCGGCCCCATGGGAAATGATGTGGCTGCCACACCTGGCACACGTGCACTAGGACTTGGGTCTTTCATTCACTCATTCACTTATACGGGCCCTTCTTAGGCACTTATGGTCTGCAGGTGCCGGGGAAGCAGGAGCAAGACGAGAACAGGGCCGCGGTGCGTGCAGGGGCGGCAGATGTCAGCAAACCGTCACCCATCGGCCTTAATCGCGGCTGGGATAAACTCTTTGAGGACAAGTTCAGGGCACTGTGTTCTCAGATCTGGCGCCTCATGGCCACCCTCTGAGCCTCTGGTGGGGAGGGGTCCCTCCTCTGTTTCTCACGCATCCTGCTCTGAATCAGCCCCTTGTCCTCCCGTCTCCAGAACTCCAGCCTCAGGACAAAGCAGTCTCAAGGTTCTCGATGACAAGGCCGCCTCAGGAGCCTTCTCGGAGAGGTGAGATTGGGGAGGAGGAGGGCAGAGAGGAATCTGCTGATTTTTTTTCCCCCTGAGACCCTAAGGCTGTGCCTCTGGCTGGCTCTGTGGACTGTGGACTTCTTACAACAAGTGGGGTCTCGGCGCTCAGCTGTCCTACAGCTTGTTCAGGACATGGGCTCTGGTGCCCTAGCCCCACCACGCCCTGGCCCTGCCCTTCACGGGGCTCGTGAAGCTGCCCATGAACGCCTACCCCTTCCTTCCTCCTCCCCACCTCCGCGGGCCCCTCCAGGTCTCAGGTGGCAACAAGCCACCAGGAGTAGACCAGCAAGTCCCCTGGAAGGGCGAAGCTTCCGGACCCCTGAGGGGCTGCCTCTTGGCACCCCTCAGGGGGGCAGAGGAAAAAGCCAGACAAACTTAAGCATGAGCCTCTGCAGCTCCCTTGTAGGGACCTCACTCTGGACGAGCACGCCTACCCCTCCCCACGTGAATCAGATTGTGGCACGCACCACCACTATCCGAGCCACCCGTCCCCTTGGGAAGGATCCCTGTGCTCCGCTCAGGGAGAAGCCAGGGCTCAGGGCCCCTTCCAGCTCCCCTCCACGCTCATCTGCCTTTTCACTGCCACCTCACGCGCGCGTTGTCAAAACAAACTTTCCCGCTCCCCTCCCCGGACACCCCGGCAGCCCCGGCAGAGAGAGGCCCACGTCCGGGGACACGCTTGTCCTGCGTGCGAGGCTGAAGAAGGCCTCCCAGAGGTGCTTCTTGGGAGCCGAGAAACCTCTCTTCAAAACTGTGGTTTGGAGTGGTGGTTGGTGGGGGGGGGGGTTGGTGGTGGAGAAAGAGTTTACAATGATTTTTTTTTTTTTTTTTACCTCCCCTGACGGTCTACAGAAAACCTCTGTGCTTTTATTTTTGCTCATTCGAGTGGCTCTGACCTGCTCTATAATTACGTTACTTTCTACCTACTGCGCCGCGGCATTTCCAGTTCTGTCACCTCTCGCGGCTTCCTTGCCGGTCCCTGCGAGGCTGTCACTCAAGGGCTTTCAAGTCAGCGATGTAGAAATCAAAAAGAAAGGGGAAATGGTCGGAGACACAGTGAGAATAAATGCGCCTGCTTTTCTCTCTTTTTTTCCTTCCCCTTTTTACTTTCTTCATTTAATCTCCCTGAGTGAGGCTGTAAGGTTTAATGAAGGGTTGGGCAGATTATTAGAGGCTGCTGATTCGGAGGGGGAGGGAGGAAAGAGCCAGAGAGAGAAAGAGAGAAGATAATTTGACATTTACCCCGACTGATCTAAACTGATTCAGTTATATTTATGGCTTATAAAGTGTTTAGAAAGATGGAAGGGGGGAGAAGCTCAACGCGGCGAGGACGGGAAAGAGGGAAATAATATTGACCACCAAACAAAACTCGCCTGCTAATTCCCAACGGGCCTGCGCCGGGGCTAAGCTGGGCCTGGGACCTGCGTCAGGTGGGGCTGTCGGTCCCGACCTCCTGTGTGGCCGGGTGACCTCCCAAGGGGATGCTGTGGTCCTCAGTAAAGGCCACACTCTCGTGCACAAGTGTAGGCGCAGTTCAAGAGCTCGGGCTGCCTTGGACTGTCCCAGGGCCTTGGCAGCACCCTTGGCGTGGCCTCAAGTCCCCTCCTTGGCTCCCTTCCAGGCTCACTCTGACCCTCCCCTCCCCGGCCGGTTTCCTTCTGGCTTTGGGAAACCTCGAGATGTCTGCCACCCTGCCCTGTCTTCCCCCCACTTTTTCCTCCACTCTAGACCTGTGTGTCCACGGGCTGGCCAGATACCCTCCTGGTCTGTCTCCAGGATGACTCACCCTCAAGGTGTCTGAGCCCACAGGGAGGATCTTCCCTCAAGAAGCCCCTCACTTTGGGAACTGCCACCCACGGGGGCCCAACTGCGTATGCCAGACGATTCCATACCTTTTCATCTCTCTCCGCATCCAAGCCTTCTCTACTCTTAACCTCTTAACCAGTTGTCAAACCTGTTTCTCTCCTGCCCACCTCGCCCAAATCAGTTCTCCAGAATGGCCAGAAGCAGCTTGAAAAGCACAGGTCTGACGGCTCCATTGCTTTAAGATCTGGCCCCGGGACCCTCACGCTCTGAGGTCTGGCTCCCGGCGTTCCTGTACTGCCTGGGATGTTCTGGAATGTTCTTCCAAGGCCCAGAACCTCCACACATGTCCGTGCCCCTGGAAACCTCCTGCTCCCTCTCCACCTGCTTAGCTCCTGTCCTTGGGAGCCCGGCTCCAAGGTGACCTCCTCAGGGAAGCCTCTCCACACCCGTTATATACCCAGCCAGCCTCTCCTGCGCCTCCGCACAGCCCGACGCCATCTTGCCTAATTCTACGTTCAGGTGACCATTTGCCGGGTGCCTTTGGAAGGCCCAGGGGTAGGGGCGGCATCGACTCCCCTAGTGACTGTCTCCCCCGCGTCCCGTGCGTGCTTCGGCGTGTCTCTGTGGAGAAAGCTGGTCGGCAGCGACGCTGGCCATGAGGTCAGTCTGTTCCTCAGCCGGGGGGCCTGGGGGCGGGGGGCACCTACCTCACCAGCTCCTCGTTGTAGAGGGACAGCGGGGACTCCCGGCCGAGGATGTACACCTGGCCCTTGAAGACAGACACCTGCACTTTGCCTTCCACGCGTTCCTGGGATTTGGCGATGCAGTGGCGCACAAACTCGCACTCGGGACTGTGCCAGAAACCTGCGGGGACGAAAACAGCGAGGGAGCCAGGGAGGCCCAGTGGGCTGGGCCCGGGGCTGGGAGTCCGGGGAGGGCACCCCGAGCCTCAGCCCATCACGGTGGACCTCGGGGGTGGCCGTTGGCCCAAAGCACACTGATGAACAGTCGCATCAAGGAACGAGCCCGCGTGCCTGTCTGTGACCTTGCAGGTCTCCTGTGGGTAAGGAGGGCCCTCCCCGCCCTCGCAAACAGTCACCACCCAAGGCTCAGGAAGCGGGGAGGTAACCTCGGCCTCATGCCATGCGTTCGGGCACCACAGGGGGCCAGACCCTGGGAAGACAGCCAGGAAGGGATGCTGTCATTTGCCCACGGGGGCTGGGGTCCTGAAGACAGCTGTGGGGCAGGAGAGCTCCGCTAAGACTCAGACATATGTGTGTGAGCCCAGGCTGAGCGATGCGAGCACCCAGCAGGGGCAGCTGGGTGGGCGGTTCGGGGTCAGAAAGACCGTGAGCGCGTGGGCTTCACCGCTCCGTGCCTCGATTCCCCCATCTACGGAGTGGCGAGGATGCAGCGCCCCTCCCTCCCAGGACCAGTGAGTGGGCTTCCTGGGTGTGGAGGCCCTGGGCATCTGCCGACAGACAGGAAGAGCCCCCCACTCTGCCTCCACCCCCGGACGTCCGTAAACGGTCTACAGGCTGCTAATACTTTCCTATGCAAGTTCTTGAATGTACGGAGCGCAGGCTACGTTCTTGCCCCGGACCAGCTCTTTGCATCATCAGAAACAGTCCTGCGAGAAAAACCTTCTTCACCTCTCTCTTTTCTGAGCGAGCAGGTACGAGCTGGGGAAGTTGAGGCTTCTCCAAGATCACACACAGGCTGCAGTGAGGGCCCGGGGTGGACCTACATTAGAACAGCTCAGCGTAGGGGCGCCTGGGTGGGTCAGTGGGTTAAGCCTCTGCCTTTGGCTCAGGTCATAATCCTGGGGTCCTGGGATCGAGCACCGAGTCAGGCTTCCTACTCAGCCAGGAGCCTGCTTCTCCCTCTCCCTCTGCCTGTCACTGCCCCTGCTTATGCTCTATCAAATAAATACGTAAAATCTTTAAAAGAAAAAGAACAGCTCGGCCTCACAGGATAATCTGGGACTTTTCCTGTGGAAGGAGCATCCGTCAGTATACAAGGTGCCTGGGGAATGTGCTATCCCCCACCCCTGCCCCTTACCCACACTCTGTCCCCCAGAGCCCTCAGGCCCCAAAGGCTGTGTGCTCAGTTCCCGGCTGCTCCGGGGCCGGTACCTCAGCACCAACGGGCTTAGCCGTGCAGACAGCCATCTCCTCTCTAGTCTCGGTGGCGGGAGGGCGGGCCGTGGTCAGGCCTGGGCGAGGGCCAGCTTGAGGGGTAGAGTTTCCCTGAAACGGAGCTGGGACGGTGAGCCCACCTGGGCAGCTGCGGGGCCAGATGGTGCGCGATCTCCTGCCCTGATAAAGGGCCAGGTCAGCCCCGGGTCCCGGGCTATTGTTGAAGGCCCAGCCTCCGGGGGCACCTGTGGAGGCTCTCCGTGGGAAAGGGGAGCAGGCCTTCTCTGGGATAGGGTCTGGCGGCTTGTAGGGATGGGGGAGGGTCAGGCAGGGAGAGGGGAGACTGAGTCCCCACCCCCTGGCCTCCTGTCATTTGGGTTTGCCTCCTGCTCTACACTGACAGGCAATGTACCCTCTCTGCACCTGGGTTCCTCACTTGCACAGTGAGATATTAACCCTCCGGGTCGGGGGGTAGATGGATTCCCGGATGGGATGCAGGCTGAGCATTAAGCATTTTAAAAATTTGAGATCTGAATATGGCCTCCGCCAGCCCCCCGGCCCCCGTATACAGGGAGACAGGCACCCAGAGAGGTCCCCATCCACAGTGAGATCCTGAAAAGTACTCCTGACTCTGGGCTGCACCCCCATGAGAGGGGACACTGATGGCCCCCAGACCCCGCCATGCCTCAGTGGCTTGGCCTTCTTGCCAAGTCAGGATAATTAGACCATTAAGCTCTCAGCCTGGAAGACAGGGAGGAGATGGAGCCAGAGATAAGGGGAGGGGGTTGGGCAGAAACCCACGTGGGAGCACCTGGCCTGGGCTTTATCTCAGGATCTCCCACCTCCCCTGCATGGGGGTCTTGCACTCAGATTTCTTTTCCCAGCAGACCCCGGGGGCCTGGGGAGAGGGAGAGGGAGCTTGGCATGTTGCATGGGTGTCTTGGGTCTGGGGGAGGGCCGAGCGCTGTGCTGATCAGGACAACAGCCCTCTCTGTACAGCTGTGTGTCACCCCGTCCTCCTGCTGAAGAAACAGCCGAGAGAGAGGAGGTGAGCTATGTGCCCCAAAGGAGATGGGTCCTGAAGCTGGGGTGCTGCCAGGGTGACCCCGCGGATTGGCTGGGGGAAGGGGGTCCGTGTGAGTCCTCAGCGAAACGTGGGGATGGGGCGAGAACAGGATGATGAACAGGGCATGTAGCTGGGGCCGAGGTAGAAGGGCTTCTCAGTGCCTCGGTCTCCCTCTCTGCGTTTCCGATGAAGCCAAGTGTCACAGCAGAGCGGCGAGAAGAGATCTGGCCTGGTGCCCTTTATTTTACAGGAGGACAAATGAGGCTCAGGGGAGACAGACCCAGTCGAGGTCATAAACCCTGCCCAAGGCAAGGTCCCCGGTCCCTGACTCCAGCCTCAGAAACTACTCCAGGCCTTTGTAATTTATCAACCCACACTGAAATTGCATTCCTCCCAGTTCTAGATGCTTTTTGCAAATGTTTATGTAGTTAGTCCTCCCTGTGTGACACGTACATTTACGATCCCCACTCCGCAGATGAGGAGACGGAGGCACAGGGAGCTTCACTAACTAGCTTAACCCGCTCGGTAACGGTCATGTCTCCCTAACGTGAGAAAGCACATCAGGCACCCCCTCCAAGCTGTGGCAGGGACGGGCTGTTGCCCGAGGCCAAGCAGACATCTACAGGGGCCTGATGACATCACGGGTACCTGGGAAGGCGAGTATCAATAATCCGTTGAAAGCTTCTAATCACTGTACTTTATTTGGGGATTTGGAGGGCTCAGTGTGTAACAGAACAAGGATTCCACCCCGGCAGTCAGGTGTAGAGGCACTGAGCCGGCGGGCCAGGCTGTGCCCCAGGCACCGAGGGACCCCTTGATCTCCCTTTCCTAAGGGCCCCAGCCCACCTTCCCGCAGTCCGCTGGGTCTACTGGAGCGGCTGAAGGCTTGGCCTCCAAAGCCGGCCTGTCCTGGGCTCCAAGCCCCAGCCCATCAGCCATGCAACCTTATTCAGGTGTCCTGGCCTGCCTGGGGCCCAGCTTCTTCACCTTGGTGCAGCTGAGATCAGGTAATGCCGGTGAGTGCCTAGCTCAGAGTCCTGCAGCAAGACAGTCAAGCCTGCCTCCACTTGGCCCGGCCAGGTGCTCTCCCCTATGGGCCCTCCAGGCTTAATGACTCTCCTACTTTGTAACCAGAATCCACCTTTCTGCTGAAACCCCACTGGGCAAGAGCGCCTGCAGGAGACAATGGTATTTAAACACCTGTCGGTACCTGGGGGCGGGGGGGGGGGGGGGGGCTGGCTTCAAAGCTGCCAGATACAATGGGAGGGAGAAATCACCAGTCAGTAACCACCGAGTCCCCTTGAAATCCCAAGATGAGTTACAGTGATTAGGAGCTTTCAAAGGAAATAAAACCTCCGAGGGGAAGAGAGGACCAGGCAAGGGCAGTGGAGGCTGATCCCAGGTAGGGATTATGAATATGCACTTTCCCAGTCTCCCTGATGTCCAGGCCTCGAGGCAGCATGTCCCCCACCGCCCCCACAACCACTCAGAAGGACCGTTCGATAGGACTTCTCATGTGACAGAGCAGGGTCAGCAAACATTTTCAGGAAAGGATCAGACAGTAAATGTTTTAGGCTCGGCAGGTCATGTGGTCTCTGTCAACTCTGCCCTTGTCGCTCAGAAGCGACCACAGACAACATGTAAGCCAGTGTCCGTGGCCATGACCAAGATGCTATTTATGGACACTGGAATTTGAGTTTCCTATCATTTTCATGGGACATGAAATAGTATTAATAAACAGTTTCTCCCCCAACTGTTTTAAAAATATGTAAAAAAAAAAACCAAAAACACCCCACGGCTTCGCTTGCATGCTGAACAAAAACAGGCCATGGACTGGATCTGGGGACCCCCGCGACATGGCGTGAGGGATGGGTTTGTGGTCAGGAGGCCTGGATTCCAGACCTGTGACAGATATGGCACTGAGTCTCACCTGTGACATGGGGACCACCCGCCATACGATGTGCTAATGTCATTGCATGCATGGGCTACCTCTGGCTCAGGCAATGCCCAGGCCTAGGACCAAGTTCTTGGTCAAGGCAGGCTTTCCCTTGTTTGTGACAGCTCCAGGTTCTGCCTGGTCACAGCCCAGCCTGGGGTCAAAGCCAGCTAGGCCACTCCAGCTATGTAACTTTGTACACGGTCCTTTAGCCCTGAGCCTTCTGTTTCCTCATCTATAGAAGGGGCTGGTTGCTGCTCTCCTAACGCTGGGAGGAACCCCCGGGATGGCTCATGTCCCCAGAGGGTGCGTGCTGGGTCACAGTGGGCCACCCGAGGGGTGACACTGCCCAAGTAGTGCAAATCATAGTGGGCAGAGGCAGCCGGCTGTCTTGGGGACTGCACACCCCGTAAGTGAAGGAGGCAGGTGCCGTCAGCGCCCCCAACTCCTTGTCCCCTGCCCTGGCTCGACCCCCTCCAACCTGCCCCTGTCGGGCTCCTGTGAGGATGGCCGTGGGCAGGGAGGAGGTGCTGTTCACCTGGCGGGGGGGGTGGTCTACGCACCTGTGTACACCAGCTCAGCGAATTTCAGGCCCAGGCCCTGTTTGATTTTGCGCACTTCGCGATCCATGGTGAAGGCCTCGATGTCTAAATGAGCGTGGTAAAGGATCGTCCCTGCTGGGGTCTCGTAGATACCTAGCCATTTTTCCAGGCAGGGGGAAAAGGAGAAAAAAGAGAGAAACGCATGAAACCCAAACTGTCAGCAAATGACAAAAAAAAAAAAAATAATGACTCGTCTGACAGGAGACAAGCCGGTCGGACCCATTCACTCCCAGCTTGTTGCAAAATGCGCCTGTCATTATGCTCATGCTGGGGCCACGACAGTCCACTCTGCGGCTTGTGGAGAAAATGTCTGGATGCCCCCCTTTGAAGAGGCCCTCAGACGCTGGAAAATGACAGGGTTTCGGAGCTGCTCCCCCTCCTTCCCAACGCGTGCCCACCGGCCCGCGGCTGAAAACCTGTAATTAAACCAACCACGGTGGAGCCCAGGGCCCCAAATATCCTTTCCTCCCTTCCACTGGGGAGCCAGGGGAGGGGACAGCTGTGCACACGCTTGCACACACATGCACACACGTGTGTACACACACATGCCACCTTCAGCCGGCAGCTCCCTTGCCAGTCATGTCTCTGCAGATATACCCTGACCTCTGTGGCCGCCGGGGCCCTGGTGGGCTCCCGCACCAACCCCACCTGCAGATGGGGAAACCGAGCCCAGGAGGAGACAGAACGGGCCTGGTGTGGAGCTGGGACCGGGGTGGAGGCGCCAAGTCCCTGACCGGTGTTGGCTGCTGCCCCGCAGGTCAGCTGATGACGGGGCCCCCACCCAGAAGGTTGTGGGAAGAGGGTCTTGCTCGAGCCCCCTCCCGATGACCTCAGGGCCCTGTGTCTCTACCTCCTAGACAACCTGCTTGGACCCAGGGGGAGGGAGGTCTCCAAAGTGACCCTGAGCTGAGCATGGTCCTGGCTGGGAGAGAGGTCTGATGAGGAGTCCCACGCCGGATTTGAGGACACTGAGGCACGGGGAGGCAGGACTGCCCATGCGCACACGGCCAGACCCTCTCGAATAAATCAGGGGAGCGCGCTGAGCGGACCATGGGCACACCTGCCCTGCGCCCGCTCTTCCTACGGGAGAGCAGCAGGAACAGTCCCCATCCCACCAACGCGACTCTGAAAGCTTCCTTTCTTCCCACCACATCATGTTTACAGCGGTAAAGGGACACAGTGATCCCGAAAATTTATCAGTCCTTCCACACTGGTTGCTTTAGAAATCAGAAAGGATCTGTGCACCCGTGTTCACAGTAGCAGCACTGTTCACAGCAGCCAAAACGGGAGCCACCAAAATGTCCATCACCGGCTGAGCGGACAACAGGATGTGGCACAGTCATGTAACAGGTAAGCTGCTACTCGGCCTCTAAGAGGAGGGGATTCTTGACACCTGCTACTATGGGGACGGACCTGGAGAGCAGCATGCTGGGCCTGCGGAGGCACATACTGCCCGACTGCACTTCGAGGAGGTCCCCAGAGTCATGGAGTTCACGGAGACCGGACGTGGGATGGCGGGGGTGAGGGGGTGGGGAGGAGGCGGCAGCGGGAGGTTGTCGCTTGGGTGGGGGCTACCTGGGGGGTTCTCAGTTGGGGAAGACAGAATGCTGGGGGATTCTGGGGATGACGACTGAGTGAAGGTACTTCCTGCCCCTCAACCACAGATTTCAAAATGGGTAAAATGGTCAGTGTTATGTACATTTCACCACAATTAAAAAAAAAGAGTTTTTAACCACCTGTTCCCCACACCCCCCAAATCAGAAGGAGATTGTTTTTGACCTTGGAGCCCAAAAGGCCCCCGGGCGTGGCTGAGGGTGCAGCCACTCATCCTCCTCTAAGGGACCTTCCTGTCTTCCGTCTTCCACTCCGGGAACTGGAGAAATGTCAGCTGCCAGGACAGGTCCTTCCAGACCACTGGTGCCCCATTCTAACTTGGAGCTGCAAACCCCTTATTCCGTCTTTGGCAAAAGCCTAGCACACAGAAGAGAGAGCCCAGGCCCCACCACGGGGAGCAGAGGCTTTTCTGCAGAGCCCGGGCTCCACCAAGATGTCCTTACAATGCCCGTCTGGCCCCAACATCGATTTTACAGATAGACAGACTGAGGTCCTGGGAGAGAAGTGACTTGCTCGAGGTCGGTGGGAGAAGCTTCTGGCTGTCCCTTCCCTGCTCCAGGTTGCCCCTCAGATCCTTTGGCCAAGCGACCCTATGCTCCCCGGGTCATGGACGGGAATGCAAATCTGGGGAACCAAGGAGGACCAGCCTGGGCTCCCACCTAGCTCTGAAGTGTTCCCGAGCAGGAAAGAGCCTCTCTAGGGGCTTATCCACAAACCCCTGACAGCCTGGTCTCGGGGAGGGGGGGTGGGACACACGTGTTAAAGCCCCACCTGCAGAAGAGCCTGTCCTGTTTCATTAGTGTGGCTCTTGGGCCAATCTGCTGTCCTGATCCCGTTGTGACCTTGTGGGGGCAAATGGCCTCCCCAGCAGGAAAAACACCAGTGTACCAAGTTCACGCACCGGCCCCAAGCCCAGAGTCCTGGCTCAACCTCCTTGTCACTCTTGCAAACACAGTTCACAGGGGCTCTGTCATCTGTTTCCACCAAGCGCCTGGGAGCCCCAACCCAGAAAGGCTGTTGGAGGCGGAGGTGGAGGGGAGACTGAGAAGAGCCAAGAGCTTGAAAACGGGGAGTCATGGGAAACCTGCAAAAACTCAGCCCAGAAGTCAGGGCTCCTCCTGGGAGGGGACAGGAAGGAGCCACAAGCAAGTGGCTCCCGCTGGCCCCAGGCCACAGGGAAAGGCGCAATGGTTCAGCCACCTGTTTACAAAGACGTTTGTAGAACATTTAGAAATGTCTGCCTTCAGCATGGCAGACACGACCGACCACCACGTTAAAGGGCAAGTTCCCAATTCCCCTAGAAGTTTCATCACGGTAGTATGGTAACTCCCCACGAGCCACCTAAAGCGAGCCACACGGACAGAAGCTTACTGGTCTTTCTTCCCAGCACATACTAAGAGCTTTTACTGAATCAGAGACAGGCCGTCTAATGATTTAGTTTTGCTACGTCTCGGAAAAACCCAGAAACTCTCAAAGGCTGTCTGTATATTGGCACAGACAGTCTCAACAGTGCCAGCTCGGCCAGGCTGAGAGCTGGAGGCCCCCTGCTTTCAGCAACCAGGGAATCGGACTCCTTGCTTTCCTGTCTTCAGCTGGGGCAGGCCTGGGACACAGTCCCAGCTGTATTTGCAGGGCTGAGGCTGGGGACCAGAAGGCTCGGAAAACCGACGCCTTCACGTTGTTCCCAGCTCAGGTTTGCTGCATGACCTTGGCCCAATTCAGCCACCTTCTGAGCCCCAAGCAAACTGCTCTTCCTTCTCTCTTCCACTGAGACCTGCCCAGAAGGTAGGTCCCCGGACACACTGTCCCCCTGATGTGGTGGGCACGCGGATGGTTTTGTTTCTAGGAGACCGGGGCCGACTCCACAGCATCACCTCCCAGCAGCCCAGAGAAGGGACGACAATGGTTGTGTGCAGGGTGCCGGGAGGTCCTCTATACTTTCCAGCCCGCAAGAGCCAGGACCTGCCCAAGGGCCACCTGCTGTTGGCCCACAAGAGCCAAACCCCGGGAAAGGAGCAGTGTCTCCAGTGGGCAGAGCTGCACACTCCTGCAGACTCAGAACCAGCCTCATAGCCATCAGCCCTCCTAGACAATGGCAGGAAGCGTTGGGGGCCAGAAAAAAAGCCACAGCCCTCAAATGCACCGCACAATTAATACTCCTTTTCTTAGGTGTTAAAGTTAATTGTGACTGATCAAAAAGCTGTTTTCAGGCTGCTGCTGGTGTGTGTGTGTGTGTGTGTGTGTGTGTGTGTGTGTGTGTGCAAGCACTTGAAAGATCCCCCCGCTCCTCTCCGCAGGGGTAGGGGGCTACAGATGATTTCTGTGTACTCCTTCTGGGAAAAAATGACTTAAAAAAAAAACCAGTGACAGAAACCTGATGCTAAAAGACTATGGATTTGGGGCTTTTGACAGTCGGCATACAAACCACTGCGCAAAAAGAAGGAGGAGATGACAGGTGAGTCTCGCTGTCGCGGTGGAAGAGACAACAGACATCTTCGCGGTGACACGCACAGCGGCTCCAAGTGTCTATTTTCATCTCCCCGTGTTTACAGGAAAAAGACAGAGGTGTCAGCGGTTCTCCGTGGAGCAGCTTCAATCACACCATAATTACTGCCGGGGGGGGGGATGGGAAAAGGGCAAGGAGCTAGGGGGGTAGTGGGGGGGTGCGGAGAGTGACCAAGGAGGAAGAGGTGGGGACCAAAACACTGCTGCGGCTTAAATTCGTCTCCTCTGTTCCTGAGGCTGCCGGGTTAACCGGATGGCACGACCTGGCAGAACGGGATAGGGGTCCGCCAATCCACTGGGGTCTGGGTCGGGGTGGGGTGGAGTGTGGGTTAGGGCACCCAGACCAGAGGCTCTGGTCCTTTGGGAAAGCAGTATCTAGAGGAAGAGATGTGGAAAGGTCCGGAGAGGGGCGGTTGGCTGGAGCCCAGGGGTTTCCCCCCTTGGGTACCAGGGCCTCGGATGGAGGCGGTTGCCATAGTGATGGGGAGGTAAGTCATGGTGGGTCTCTAGCCATCCTCTATGCTCCCGGTGCCCTGCAGGCCCGTCTGGGGATCTGGGTGAGCCTCTGAGGGTACGGACAGCTTTGTTTCATAGCTCTCCCTCTACTCCCCATCTGGAACGTTCCATCTGAGCAGAGCCTCTGGGAGGCCTGGACAGGTGGGCAGGCAGGTGGGTAAGTGGGCGGGCAACCCTTGCTTCTTCCTAGCCAGCAAGTGGAAGAGTCAGGAGGAAGTGAGGTGGGAGGGGAGAGTGGGAGACAGATGGGAAGGGTGCAGGAGAGAGGGGCGGGGAGAGAAGACCGGAAGTAGGCAAAGAGGAGGAGGGGGAGGGAGTCCGTAGAGGGAAGAGGCAGGGGCAGGCAGCGGGGAGGCGGCAGGGGCAGGACCGGGAGCTAAGGAGAGAGCCTGGCAGGCTGGAGGAGGAGGGAGAAGGTGAGCGGAAGGACAGGCGCCGGCTCCTTCCCCACTTCCCTCCTGCCTGCCCTGCCCCCCCCCCCACTTCTCCTCCCCACTGATTTCATTTACTTCACTTAATTAGCCCCCCTCCGGAGTTAAAAAGATAATGTGATAATGACCATGCCAACAGCCACAATACAGCAAGAGCGACTCCATCTGCAGCTGCCCCAGCCCCCTGGCCCTCTGACCCCGTGACCACCCCAGACTCAGGGCACTAACACTGCCCAACTCCCCACCCACCTCCCCCCTGCACCCCCCCTCAAAAAAATACAAGCCGTTTAACGAGTTTTCAATTACGAGCTTTGTAAGATCAATACAAAGGCCAGCTCCCCCTCGTATACGGAGGTACGGACACGAGCATCTTCCTGTTCTGCCCTCAACATCATTGACAATGAACAGTTTCTCCCACTACCGTAGACTTAATGAAAACTGTGGGACGTGGACACCCCCAACACCCTCATTTACTGCGCCTGCTCAAGCTTCCTCATGATGAATTACTCGGAGCGGAGACATGAAAACAGGACATCACCCTAAACTCATGAAGCAACCCTCTTCTCTTACCCCTCTAACCCAAATAACAAAACAGGCCAGTTAAAACTTCCGGGGGAAGATCACCAGGTGTCACCCCACCTTTGATAAGTTGGAGTCACAGAGAGGGCAAGTAACATACTAAAGTCACACAGCAAGCTCCTAGGAGTCCGAATTCTGTTTTCCCCAAAGACTGTACAACCCTCAGGCTAAATTCCCTGCAAGTAGGGACAGCCTCTCCCACAGGTACACATAGAGTACCTGGGCACTGCAAAGGCCGTGCTCTAGGAACCTTTCCCTTGGTGGGGTTTTGGGGGGTGGTTAGAAGTCAAGGGAGTCAGAGCTGACTGCCAGTCTCAAGGCTCTGAACTTCAGGGGTGATGACGCCGCCCAGCTCTGGGGAAAAGGTAGTAGTCTACCATTCAGAGCGCTCTGTATTTGATCCATACAACAACCCATTTCACAGATGAAGAAACTGAGGCTCTAGGAGGCTAAGTTTCTTTCGCGTGGTGCTGGGGCCAAGATGGGGACTCACGTCTGCCACCAGAGCCCAGACCCTCTGCATGTGCCTCCCGCAGGCTCCAGGGGCTCAGTCCCCTTCAGCCCTTATAAACCACCTCAGGGGACCCCCACCTTCTCTCCCAATCTTCCAGAATGTTCCTGATCCATCCTCTCCATCCCACATCTACCAGCCTCCTCTCCTGCCACCACCTCCAGGAAGCCTTCGCGGCACAGCCTAGCTCAGGCCTTCATCACCACCCCTTCAGTTCAAGTTTACCCGACTGTCCCTACCCAGCAGGATGGCATTTCACGGAGTGACCTCGGGCCCATCCTTACCCGGCAAGGCAATTCATTTTCACCACAAGTGCAATCCTGGTCCATTGGTAGTAACTACTCGCACCACTGGGACACAGCCACAGTCAGTCATTGATGGCGCGGGGACAGGCTTGATGGCAGGTGCCATCGAGGACACCTCTGAGCTCCCAGAGGGCACAGGCTGCCTCTGACCCTTCTGCCTGCCCCTGGGGCCACTGCCGTTTATGGGGCATCTCCCCTGCACTGGACACCACGATCAAACATGGGCTGGAACTGAGACCTACCCCACCCCAGAGTTCTAGCTCTTAGCCTCCACTCTGTGCCTGTGTGGGTCAGGGCATCAGCCCTGGCCTTGGTTTCCCCTCCTGTAAAATGATGGCTGGTCTGTGACTCCCCAAGGTTCCTCTCTGGTGTGCCTTGTATGATTTACACTGTGTCGTCTCCCAAGGGCAGACTGAGACAAAGGGACCTTTAATCAGATGTTAATACAGGTCGGAGGCAAAGGTTTACCGAGGACAGAAGGGAGCAGCTGATTAATTATATTGTTCTGACAAGGCCTTCCCCGAGAGTTTCAATTAGGTTGCTTCTCCCAGACAGTAGCTGTGTTGAGGAGGGAAAAAACCCAACTCACAGGAAAGAGGCAAAGTGGCCGCTTCACTTCCCCCCTCCCCACACCTTTCGCGATAAATCCAAATAGGTCAGAGTCAGAAGTATCTGACCCCCATGCCCAGGGCCACCACATCACACTTGGGGAAATGGGGCCCAGAAGGGACAAGTCAGAGGTCAGCATCGTGCAAGGCAGGGCAAGCTTTTGTGAGGACACCCACTTCCTGTCTGCCAGACCAGCACCCTGTTCTAAGGGGGCTAAGTCTGGCCATTGGCTCTCTGGATAGGAGATCCCCTCATATGGGGAAACTGAGTCTGGGAGGGGAGGGTGTGGTCTGATGACCTGGCGAGGGACCGACAGAAACCCATGGGCTCTGGTTAATAAGAGAGCATAGAGGCACCTGCTTGGTTGGCACCAGACCTCTGTTCACTCCCGGTCCATCTGGGAGGCAGTGACAGTCCTGGCAGGGGCTCCACACAGAGGCCAAGCCCCACCCAGCCTGTGCCCTGCCTGGGAGGGCCCTGGCTGGCTCCCACCACCAGCGCAGCCCACAGTGCCCACCCCTGGCGGGACTCCTGCCCTGCCGGGCTGGTCACCGCCTCAGAGCAGCCTTAATGACCATGAAATCAGCCCTGCAGGGTCAGCCTCCAAACCTGGCCGATGCGCCCAGGACACAGGAGAGCCCGGCCTCCGGGCTGGTCCCTGGCCTCCCCTCTCCTCTGAGCCCCTCCTGGACCCCCAGGTTCCTCCTCACATGCTCAGGACAGCACTTCTCATCGTGCCCTTGAGAGTCAGTGGCGAAGGGCCCACTGTCCTCACCTCCCAGGGCAGAAACAGTCTGGTGGGGGAAAGGAGCGAGCCCAGAGTCACCCCCATAGCAACACCCAAATGGGAGGGGGTTCTGAAGGGCCTCTGGGGTCTCCGGGAGCTGAGACACGCCCCCAAGGGCGGAGAGCAGACTCACCTCGGGACTTCATCCCAATGAAGCGGTTCTCCACGATGTCAATGCGGCCCACGCCGTGCTTGCCCCTGGGGGGGAACGGGTCCCTGAGAACCACGGGCTGTCATGGCTGCTGCGAGGACTTGGGTCAGATGCCACCCACCTGGCTGGGCTCTCAGGGGCAGGACGCCGGAGCCCCGCTCAGGGCGTCAGGCACCATCCCAGGGCCAAACACGCAAAAGAGCCAGGTCACCCGCTTCAATGGCTCACTGGACAGGTGGGGAAACTGAGACCCAGGGAGGGAGAGGGCTGCCTGTGTCACACAACGGGTTGGCTCTGCTCTAGGGTCTTGTGTGGCACCAGCCCTAACCACTGCTGCCTCTCCTGCTGTCTGGGTCTCAGGTCTGGCAGGAAGCTCAGAAGCTCTAGTTGGACCGTCCCTAGGGGTGGCAGACCGTGTGGGGGGTGGGGCGGGGGGGGGGTTATTAACCTTCCAAGGCTGAAGGCCACCAGAGGCTCCCATCAAACCGGGAGACCCTATGCCTGTGGGCTGCACCGAGGCCGCTTGGCCTTCTCAGTCCCTGAGCCTCAGGCCGTGAGCATCAGGCATAATGCCCACCCCCACCCCCCACCGCCCAGTGCCAGCGCTAGCCACCGGGGTGGGGGGCGGTTAGCTTCCAGGAAGGCCTGGCCGGCGGTGGGCACTCACGCGACTTCATTCAGGTACATGAAGAGCTCCAGGGATGTGCGGTGGGTGGTGCCGTCCTTGACGTTGGTCACCTTCACGGGGACCCCTAGGGCGGGAGGAGAGGGCAGTGGGCCAGCGGGCAGGGGCTGCTGCCTGCCACCCCGCCCTCTCCCTCCGCCCGCAACGCCTTAAATGGATCTGACAGATATGGACTCCAAATGACTCCTTGAAAAGCCCTGTGCAGGTTGGGGCCTGCTGGAGGGAGAGAAGGGGCGAGAACGCCCCCCAGAATGAAAGGGAAAATGCAATAAAAACGCGCCCCCCCACCCTTCCCATTCTCTCCGTCCCTTTTGCATTTAGGGGCTGTGAAATTGGAACCAGCCCTGAACTAATTGAATTTCACGCTCCACCATTGTCTTACGCCGGGCACCTTCTGTCCCACCAGCTACCCAGGCCTCCTGGCCGAGGTGCCGCGGAGCTCGTGCTCGTGCGCGCGCCCCCGCTTGCACATGCACGCACGCCCTCGCGGCCCCCTGCCACGCCGTCGGGTGGACCCCAGCGCCCCCCCACCCCACAACCAGCCCCCAACCCCGCACCTCAGACCGCCCCAGCCAGCTGATGGCTGGAGTGCAGCGGTGCCCGCTCGGGCAGCCAAGGGGTCGCAGGCAGCGGTGAATTCTGAGAAGTCGGGTCTGGGGTGGCAGGAGGGCCGGAGGGAGGCGGCTGCCGCTCGGAGGGGAGAGCAGGGCCGAGTCAAGGGGGGTGGCAGGGAGGGGGGCAGTGGGTGGGTTCAGGGTTGACTTTGAATAGCAAGGGGCACTTTCTTGAGCGGTGTGAAATGAGCAATAAATGTATTAGGGGGCTAACAAGAGAGCTGTAACAGTGACAAAGGAAAGCTGTTCAAAGTTGGCGGATAATCCTCCACCCATCTGCCCAGCTCATTACCATGTCGCCAGCAACCGGGTGCCAATCAGGCCTCAATAGCGGCTTTCGAGTCTTTATTAAGCCAGGCGCCGCTTGGAGGGGCTTCCCTCAAGGCGTGTCACCTCGCCATTCTTCACCCCCATTTCCAGGGGTTTTATAACTTGGTTGTAAATTGCTATTAAATGTAAGTCTGCCCAATAATGAACCTTAAGCCCCTCTCGCCACTGCCCGCCTCTCCCCTCTCCCTTTCTCTCCCTCCCGGTCCTATTATGGCCTTCGCAGGGGCCGTGGATGGGGCCTGCCCCAGAGAGGAGCCGACATTGTTGGTGCTGCTGCCGGAGAAAGCCTCTTAGCCTTTAAAATAGTTAATAATTAGATTAAAACTTCAAATAAATTAACTAGAGGGTGAATGGGAGTAGTCGGGGACGGCTCCTCCTGTCTATTTTTTTTTTTTTTTCCAGACGGTCCCCAAATCATTAAAATGGATCACGTTTCTTCTCTGGCTCAGCCCTTGGGGCTGCCCTATTTCTGGAGGAAAGGCTGCCAGAGCCTTGTGTCCGGGACCCCCGCTGCCTCCTGCCCACCTCCCACCCTCACCCAGGCTCCCTGGGGGGACCCGTCGGAGGTGCCACCAGGGGCCATCCCACCACCTTCTCCAAGGTGATGCCCGGGGATGCCCCATGCCTGCGGACCAGGCCCAGGTCAGACAAAGCGGGCATTCGGGGCTCTAGCTCCAGTCAGGGGCCCCAGCCCACAGACCCTTGGGTCTCCAAGTGGTGTGAAATTCAACAGCTTGAACGGATGGGGGGAGCCATGGAGATGCCCACTGGTTTGGCCCGTCTCTCAGGAAAGGCCAGAAATAGGCACGTTATTCAAACACGAACAGACTCCGCTCCCCACTCCCTCCGCACACCATACTCGACACCTATGAGCATCACTTCTTTGGCCTATTTTAGAGGCAAGTGAGCCCAAGGCCCAGAGGGGCCTCATGGTCACAGCAGGATGAGTGAGGGCAGGGATCTGCACCCCCACTTCCCATTCCCCATCCTCGGTCCCCGAGGTCTGCTGGGAGGGGACGAGTCCCCCTCCCTCTGCTCTGTTCCAGCCCAGGCAGTCGGCTTGTGGATGGACTGTCCGTCCTCCCTGTCCAGGCTTGGGATGACCTCACACCTCCTCCTGGGTCCTCTAGGTCCTGCCTAGCACCACCTCCTTCAGGAAGCCTCCCTGATTTCTCCAGCTGCCAGATAAGTCCTCTCCTTGGGTGCCCTGAGCCCTCACTCTGAGCCTGGTCCTGCCCTTCTCATCACTAGGCACACCTTGCATCCCTCTCCGTCCTCCATGGCAAGAGGTGTGCCTGGTGCCAGGCTCAAGACTGGGCCTTCAGGTCAGGCCAGCAAACACGTCTTGTTGCTAGCGGCAGAGTTCAGGAGATCAGGACACCCACCCATGGCCAAAGGGAGCAAAAACACTGGCGGTTTTTGAACTCAGGGTGGAGGGGTGGTCATATGGTGTAGGTCTAGCTGAGGCTTTAGCTGGGGGTCAGAGGGACCCCTGAGGCAGGCTCTCTAAGACCCACCATTTACTGAGCACCTCTCCTTGGTGCCAGGGCCCAGTACAGGACACATGACTTACAGACCACATTCTATCCTGTGAAAATGCCAGGCGGCCGGTATTTTTATCCTCAGTTTACAGAAGAGGACAGTGGGGCCCACGAAAGCTGAGTGACTGTCCAAAGTCCCAAAGCAACTGGCAAGTGACCGCTTAGGGACTGGAATGCTCTCACTCCAGACCTGGTGTCCATGAGCCCACGTGATGGGCGGCTGAAGGTGCTCTCCTATCAAGTCTGGAGGCTTCCACGGACCACACCATCCTGGGAAGGGAGTGGTTAGGAGTCCCTGAAGCCCCTGCCTGAGCTCTGACTTCCGGAAACACAGGAGGGATGCAGTGGGCTCATGCCCAGGCTCCCAGGTAGAGGGCAAAGAGTCCCGACAGGTGGGCACCTACCTTTCTTGAACTCGATCTCAAGGATGTCAGGGCTGTTGGGGGCTTTGGCGGGGTCCTGGGTCTTTGTGTAGAGGCCTGGAGGCGCTTGGTTCTGACAAAAGACAGAAAGAGGCTGGAGGATGGGGTGTCCGGAGCCGAGCCGTGCCCCGAGGTCCCCGCACACCCTGCCCCCCACCTCCCACAGAGATCTGCACCCCTTCCCCAGAACCAGGGGTTGTGGCACCTGCCACTGACTGACACAGACCCGTGGGCCTCCCAGTCCCCAGCCCGAAGCCGGCCCCCGCTTGCCAGGGGCCCTCCCAGCCCCCAGCCCGAAGCCGGCCCCCGCTTGCCAGGGGCCTGGGAAACAAAGGGCTCAAGAAATCAGACAATTTTTCCCCTCAACTTGATCTCATCTTTTTCTTCGACGCCCCCACAGCTGGAGGTAGAATAGCAGCGAAGGAACAAGTCAGGCAAGAAAAGTGTGAGTTTGGAGGAGCGAGGCAGCCGTGGGCCTCCGGGGAGCGGGCGCTCGCTCTCCCAGGCGCGGGGAAATGGGGTTTATTCTGCACTGACCGCAAAGCTAATGACTACGCGTGACCCCAGCAGGTGCTCTGGCGAGCCGAGCCGTCCCCGGGGTCCTCGAGGTTAATACTCACAGGGAGAAAAGAGAAGAGCAAAGCAAAAACCCATTTGAAAACACATCAACCTTTATGTATATTTTTCCTTGGGCGTGTTGGAAAACGGGCCTCTCGTCTTGATGCAGCGTGTAGAGGGGGCCGCTGGCTGCCTGGGGCTCTCCAAGTCCCTCCCGGCTCCCAAAGCCCAAGGCCCAGGGGCCCTCCAAGCTGTGCTTGGACCCTGGCCACCAAGGAGGTTGGGGGGCACCTCTTGGCCTGACTGCTCTGTCTCTGCTGTAGGCACCTCGGGGCCCAGCTGTTCCCACCTAGGATGCCCTGGGACAGGCCCTTCCTTAAATCTTTGCTTTCGAGACCCTGTGGACATTCGCTTGTTACTTTCCGTCCGTCTGCGGCTTCCTTTGGGCTCACAGCAGCCCCGCTGGGTAAGAAGGTCAAGTGCTGTCACCTTATCTATAAGTGAAGAAATATAGGCCAAGGGGGAGGGACACCGCCCCCCCCCCCCCCCACTAAGAGTGCGTTCAGTGCAGGCCAGGACCCAGTACAGGGCAGGGAACCCCCAGGCCAGCCGAAAACATCCCCCAAGCCAGGAAGTCAAGGTCCCCAGTGGTGGGGCCTTGGCCAAGTTGCTTTACTTCCTTGGCCCTGTTTTCCTCACCTGCAAATGGGGAAAGGATCCTCCCCTTGACGGTCTTACTTACACCTTAAGCATATAGAGAGTTTTTATAGTTTTTACTGGACATGAACATTACTTAAGAAAACGCCAGGGAGGACCAGGTGCGAGCCAGAGTCTGCTCTGCAGGTGGGGACGGGACGACAGCCGGAAAGGACTCCGGGTAGGGCCTCCCAGAAGAGCCCCCGACCCCGCCAGGAGGCAGGAGGCCTGGTGAGTAGAAGTGCCCTGGGTCCCTCACCTGTGGTCACTTCACTTGCTGGCTCTACGTCCAGGTGACCAGCCACCCTGGCTCCCGCACCCCTAGGCACATCTCGGTCCCAGGCAAGGGCGACGGCGGGGCCTTCTAGCTCTAACGTCTGAGCTCAGACAGTGGCCTGTGGTGGACCCGGCACCTCCCGGCTGCTGTGTGATGTGGGGCCAGCTGCATCTCTTCATGTTTCCATTTGTCCGGTGGGAGTAAGGACCCAGAACTGGCCCCAAAGACAGACCCAAAGAGGGAAAGGGTCCTTAGGGACCCTACACCCAAAACCTCCATGGACCGGGTGGAAAACCAAGGCCAAGAAGTGGCTTGACCACACCATAGTGCCTGCCCCCAGTAGTGTGGAAGCCCCACTGTGTGGGGACTCTGGACTCCCTGTTCAGTGCTCTTTCCATCACCCCCTGCTGTTTCCCAGCCACTTTAGAAACCTAAGGGCTAAGAAACAGCACCAAGGGCTTTGGCCAGAGAGAGCCAGCATCATTAAGGATGGGGACAGGGTTCCGGTGGTTTCAGAGAAATGCCGAGCTCCCCCAGGCCTGGCTGGGTCTGCCAAGCACTGGATTCCTTGGGCACAAACAGGCCCGATGACCAACCACCCTTGGCCAAAAGGCAAAGTGAATCAGGGCTTGGGTCTCTGGGTGTCCAACGTGACTCCAAGCCCCTTTCCCTGCCTGCCCGGCAGGGGGAGGTGGGGGGCACACTGCCAGCCCCCCGCCCAGGAGGAACTCAAAACAGGGTAGCGACAGGGTAGCGGTACTGCCAGCCCCTACACCTCCACCCACAGCTGCTTCCTCCCATCTCCAGCTGCCCGCCTGACCTTCTCCCGCCACGCTTCTCCAGGAAGCCCCAAACGGATGAGCGGGCCTGCCCTTGGAAGGAGAGAGGAGGTGGGCAGACCCGCAGGACGGGCGACACGCACTCCACGGTGCACGTCGGAGGCAGCTGGCGTGGCTTCCGACACCCTGACAGCGCCGATTAAATAAAATAACTAAATAGAAATAAAGTGACATTCGCTTTGCATTCCGAGGTGGCTGGGCGCCTGCCTTCTTTTTACTCGCCCTCCTAAAAGCCCAGTTCAAATGACAAATAGTTTGTTGCCGAGTATCAATACCCTCTATTTATCCAGCCCAGCGGGAGGGCTCACTTCCAATGTCATCTGGGGGGGGGGGTGTTGGGGGGAGGGAAGAGAGGGAAGAAAAAGAGAGAGAGAGAAAGTGGGGGTGGGGTGGCGGACGAAAGAAAGCACGAAACAGGGCTGAGGAGGAGAAACTGGAAGCAAATGGCCCATGAACTAAACCATGATGTAGAGGCATGATCGATGCCGCACATGGTTTATTCATCCGTCAGATACGGCGGCCCGGCGACTGAATGAACTCTTTCACTCGGTGCCGTATGAAGTTAAAGCAAGTAAATTTCTATCTTTCTTCGCATTAGCTGCCTCATTGCCCTTCAATCAGCCCTCACGGAGGCAGAAAATGGCTCCACCATCTGCCTTCAGACCCTCCCTTCGGCAGGTCTCGGGGCTTTTTTTGGAGAGGGGGAGGGGCACCGGGTTCCCTTAAGCCCTGTCTCCCCATCTCCTCCCGAGGGGGCCAGGGCGGTGGGGCGGGGGTGCGCAGGAACTCTCCTTCTGGAGGGTAACACAGAGCCCCTAGTGACTGCCTCCTAACTCCAGAGATCCAGAGGACCATGTCCACCAGGTGGGGGGCGGGGCGTAGGGACCCCCCGGGGATGCAAGGGAGGGTCCTGAGGCTTAGCCTGGGGGTGCTCCCTGACAAAGGAGGGCAGGCCCAGAAAGCCAGAGCCTGGGTTCCTCAGCCTCACCCTGTACTTCTCAGTGGGAATGAGGTTTCCTCTCTCTCACACCCAGCCCAGCCTTCCCTGCCCCCGGGGAGGGGGTCCTGGGAGGATCTTGGCCCATTTCTCCAGAAACAATCTGAGCCCGCCTGAGGAGGCAGAGAGGGACCCCTGGCTCTATCCAGAACTGAGGTGGAGAGATAAACCAAGAGCTTTCTGTGCAGCAGAAGGGAGGGGCTGGGTTGTCCCACTGTGTGCAGGAGGAATCAGAGGCTCAGAGAGGTTGCGTAACTTGCCCAAGAGTGCACAGCAGTAAGTGGAAGCGTCGCGATGCAGACCTGGTTTCTTATCTCAGGGTGACTGATGCATCAACCTTCCCACCGTGATCAATCGATGGCAGAATCCTTGAAAAGTCTCTCTTTGGCACCAACTCATCCAACCACCGCCTTCCTGAGACAGGAGGCCGGAAGGGAAAAACCTGCCCAGGGTCACAGAGCCATCTGGACCCCCAGCCCTGGCCCCAGGGGCCATTTCCCCTCTGGCCGTGCCTCTGCTCCCCGAGTCCCGGTGAGAGCGCTATGGGATGTTGGGAGGGGGGTAGAGCGGACAGCCGGACAGCCGGACAGCAGACAGCCGGCCTGTGCGGGCCCGTGTGCAGCTTGGCCTCTGCAGGGCTCAGCCTCGCCCTCCCCCCTCGGTGCTGACTGACTGGCTAATTAGGGGTGGCTGGCCTGAGTGTCGTAGGGTCAACAGAGCATGAACTGGAAAAACCTGTGGCCAGCAGGCAGCAGCCCCATGGGGCCATCAGCCCCCAGGGGGCAAGGGTGCGGGCTCTCTTGAGTGACACGGTTGGGGAGAGTGGAGCATGGGGCGGCGGGGGGGGGGCGGGGGGCGGCGTTATGGGGGCTCCGCAGAGGCAGGAGGGCCGGCTCCTGAGAGATATGGGGTGAGTCACTTCTCTGGGCCTTGGTTTCTCGGTTTCCTCGCCCATAAGACGAGGGCGCGTACAGCCAGCAGCCAAGGAAAGTAAGCCAAGAAAATGCTATAAACCCAGGCCTCGTCCCAGAATCGGCTGCTGGTAGCTGTTTCACTGTCACTAACGCTTACCGGGCGGCTGGGTCCCTGCTGGAGCCAACCCAGGACCCCCGGGCCGGGCTCTAGCTTTCTCACCCTCCCCAACACCACGGGGGCCTCCTGCCCTCCAGCTGGCCTTCTTGGATCCCCCGGGCCCAGCTGCCCGAGCACACTTCTTCCCGAACGTCAGACAAGCAGCCCAGCCCACCCCCAAACCAGCCGCCCTGGGTGTGGGGCTGAGCCAGGGAACGGAGACACATTCCCTCAGGGACAAAGAGATTTTTCTCTTCCCAGGATGGATTTCGTCCTGCCGGACCCCTACCCCCACCCCATCTCCCATGGTGGCAGGGGGAGATACAAAGGGAAACCCCCCCAGGGACAGAAATCCTAAACTTCAAACAGGGCCGAGGCCCAGCCTGGCCAGTCTACGAGGTTGGGGACAGGGGATCAGGGCGGCCTGCCTGGGGCGGCTGCGGAACACAAACCCAGACAAATGGGTCCTGAGGCTCTAATCTGTGCCACCGGCACCCCCCCACCCCCCAACCCCAGTGCAGCAGGAGCAGCCTGAGAGCTGGTAGGCACAGGCTGGGGGCCCTCCCACAAGTGTCTCATCTGCCTAATTGCTTCTTTATTGTCTTACAATCACACACTCTCTCCATGCTGCCCTGAAATATTTCCTTCCCCTATTCATCCCAGTGGCAATTAGAAAGAGTGTGGTGGGGGGGGGGGTCTCGAAACGCAGCAGCCTGGAGTAGGCAGGCGGAGGAGGGGCTGGGGGAAGGGTCGGGCCCCAGGCCCACACCCGGCCCCCGTGAAATTTCAAATTAGGCTACCATCACATCAGACAGCATCGGCACGGAGTCGGAGTCGCTACCACCAAAGACGGGTAGCGCCGTTCACAGGAGACTGCGGGGATGGGGGGCTTACCTTGGGGTTCTCCAGGATTCCAGCCTCATAACTGTAAGGGGGGAGAGGAAGACAGGGGATCAGGTGGGGAGGGGCAGCGAGACACCCTCCCCAACATAAGCTTGGTCTGCCCTTCTTTCTCTGGCAGAGCAACTGCAGCTAACCCCGCCCGGAACATTTTGGGGGTCCCACGGTTGGCTGTGGGCGCTGCAGGTTGCAAGAAGGAGCCTGGGGCTTCCCATGGGCGGGGGGCTTCATACATGCTGTTCTCTCTGCTTTAAACACACTCTCCCCCTCGCCCTTTGGACAGTCAGTCCCTTCTCATCCTTGAGGTTTTCATCTCAAATGTCACTTCCTTCGAGAAGCCCTCCCTGATACCCCAGCCAAGGGCAGGTGCCTATTATCTACCCCCTGACACCAGCCCCCACCCCGCCCCAGCCCTGCAGGGAGTGAGCAGCAGCAGGGAGCGCTGGGTGAGGGGCAGGAGGAGACCACTACCAGGGCTACAGGTGCTCTGGGGAGGCGGGTGCTCCCAGATGTGGGGCAGCGCAGCGCACAGGTGGGACGTCTCGCTCACCTGATGTGCATGAGGTTCTCGTCCATGCTCCATGGGTTCTTGGGGGTGACCGGGATGGGGATTCCGTGTTGCTGTGGTGAGAAGTGACACGGGGCCAGCGTGAGGCAGCTTGAAGGTGGCCTGAGAGCCATGCCCAGCTGCCTTGGTTTTCTTATGAGGCTGTGGACATTCCCCAAACTCTGGTCCTCGTGCAGTCGAGACCCGCACCCCTCCCTCTCCCCCTCCCCACAGCCCTGGCTGCCTGGGGAATGAGCAAGGGCCCCATTACTGGACACGCCCGTGCAGAAACTACAAGGCTCTGTGTCTAAGATATCATGGAGTGGACACTGACCTTGGAGGTTCCTTCCAGAAGAGTCTCTGAGTCTATACTTCATGGGCCCTGAAGCACTAGGGTGTATCAGGCAGTGTCCCAGAGGCTTCCCACTTGCTGACCCCACCCCTCTGCGACCCCCATGAGCTGGGGTGTGGGAAGGGCCCAAACTTCCACCGTAGATCTCAACCGAGGCGCGCGCCCGCACCGTACTCAGTATCACCTGGGGAAAGGGCTCCTAGCTCCTGGCACCTGTTTACGGTACCCCCCCCCCCCCCCCCCCCCCCCCCCCCCCCCCCCGGCACGTTCTGGAGCCACTCCTGTCCCCCTGCCTTGCACAATCACCACGTGACTCTGCAACCCTTTAAGGAACATCCCAGCTACACCCCCTACCGGCTCTAGCCTCCCCTAGTGGTTCCAATTAGCCTGGCTTCCAAATGGTTCAATCCATTGTTCAAGGAGAAAACTCATCCCAACCTTGACCCTGGGTCTGAAGGGTGTTGGCGATCACTCTGAAGGCCCACCTCACTCAGCCTTTGGGATTAAGGACAAGGCTGACCCCTTAGCCCCCCTGTGCTGTCCCGGCTTGACACCTGGTTGGAATCCAACATGCACATTACATTCTGCTTTCCCCTCCCCTTTCTTATGGGGCACAAGGCAGCTAAGTGGCCCTGCCAGGCCTCTGTAAGGCAGTGAGACCGGACGCTTTGCTTCCCAAGCCCCTTTCAGCACCTTGTCCTCCACCAACCCAAGGTCCTAGAACCTGGCCAGCCCCGGTCCCTGTGGCCCGCCCCAGCATCACCCCGTCTCTCCTGTCGGGGCCACACATGATCTGCCCTCAGTCCCGCCACAGGACGCCTCCAGCCTCCTCCAGGTTTCCTTCGTCACCACCTTAAGATTTCAAAATAAATGAAGCTAAAACCCTCCAGATGTGGGGTTTCTTTTTTGTTGTTGTTTTGTTTTTAAGCTTTACCTGGGGAATTGCATTAAAAGATAGTCCAAGTCTATTCTGGGATCTGTGTACTCTTCAGTTTAAACCACATGGGCAAACAGGGACACCTCATTTAGAGGCTGCTCAATGTCGGGGCGGGGGCACTCACCCCCCCCCCCCGAGTTGTGACCACGACTTCGGGCAAGAGCTGGAACCCCAGGGCTGGGGGCCCAGAGAGCCAGCAGATGGGTTCCCCGCAGCCTTTGTTTTGGGGGGGGGGCTTGGAAACACTTTCACCTTCCTTCCCACGGGGCCTCCACTGTCGTGGTGGGAGCAAGGAGAGGAGGCAGGGAGGAAAGGGCGAGGGACAGGCTGGGCAGCTCTCCTCTGCAGCAAGACACACGCACGTACGCCAGAAATAGTCCCTTGACCAGAGAGATTTTTGTCCCCGCCTGCACCACCCCCATCAAGAAACTCTTACTGCAGTTGAGGACAGAAAACAAAACCACCTTCCCACAAGTACACCGGCAGCGGCCCTGCCTTCCAGCCCCCTCCCTCGTCCGCTGGCCTTTTTAAAAGAAATTAATTACGGTGACGATGCTTACGACAGGATGATGGGGGGGGGGGAGTGGAGTGAATGTGTGTGTGGCTCTCCTGCCGCACCTTTTGGCCTTGGCAACTTGCGGGTCTTGAAAGCAGGGGGTTTTCAAAGTGCCATTGATTTCTGTCTTGGCAGAATCAGCTGTCTGATTCTGCATTTTGGACAAAGCCCGCTTGCTGCTCAGTCATTCTGGTCATTTCCTGGGTGCAGAGACGCGGCCTCCCGGAGTGTGCCCAGGTTCCCCAGAGCTCCATGCGGTACCAGCCGCCCAGGGAGGCTCCGAGGCCTGGGACCCCCCCCACACACACCCCGCCCCCACCCCGCCAGGGCCCCTCTCCTCACCGTGCTTTCCTGCTCCAAGATTACGGGGGACGGAAGCTCCGTGAAGGGACTTCTCCCCCAAAATCTGGGAAGGCGGGCCCACAACACGCCTGAAATTCATCTTTGCTGGGACAACACCAGGAGTCGCTTTTGTTTGGGGCTTAACGGAAACGAAGGGCAAGGCACGGGTCACCCCGGCCCTCTCTTGAACCAGGAGTGAAATGGGGCGGGGGTTCCAATTCATTATTCTTAAAGATGAACCGAGGCTCCATATTCTGTCTCAAGGAGAGGAAGGGGGGTGGGAAGCCTCACCCACCCCGGTTCTCTTAATAGCTCTGCGATTTGACAATTTGTTTGGCAACATATGGGCTTGCTCTTGTAAACTCCCCTCTTAATAATAAAACAACAGATGGTACAGGAGATCTTTCCTCCAAGCCCTCCAGGTCTTAATGGGATGCTGGCGGCTGGGGCCGGGCTGGGTCCCCGCCGCGTCCCCTGCCACGCGGCACCTTGGCTGCTGCAGGAGCTCACAGCCAGCCCCGGTGACTGCTATTTAAAACCCGAGCAATTTTCTGGTGTGTGCACCGAGTTGCTTTTCCCCAGTCTGATTGATTGAGGCTGTTTGTCAAGGGCTGCCATCGAGTCGCTAAAAAGAAAGGGACCCCGGGGAGCGGCTAAGGACCTTTGATGCAAAACTTCTAATATGTTTTATTGCAACTTGTACTTCAAAAGGGCTGGCTCGACAAAAGCCTTTGTCTGCCACGGCCCCTCGGAGCGCCTACCTGTCCCCGACAGAGAGCTGGGGACAATGAGCAGCCCCGTAATTGCCGGCCGGAGAGCACCTCCCTCACACCTCCCACAGGGGCGGCGGGAGAAGGGGAGGCAGACTGAGGACTCTCCGTGGAGATGCCCAGCCCAGGCAGTGACCGCACCTCTGCGGGGGCCGCCCCTCCGGGAACAGGTGCCACTGAGCTGCAGTGGGCGGGGTCAGCAGGGGCAGAGATTCAGTATCCCCCCCAACCCCCCACCACCTTCTACCATTGCCCCAGAACGGGGATCGGCCCCCAGCCTGGTGCGACTTGTCCAGTCAGCCCCTCAAGAGGGTTAGGCCCCTGCGGGCAGCAGGCAAGGGCTGAGGGTGTTTGGGGAGACGCAGCCATACCTTTGCATACTCCATCAGATCATTGCGGCCCTGGAACCGGTTGTAGAACTCGGGCATCCTCCAGGGGGCGATGACCTGGGTGCGGGGCAAGGGGTCAGGTGGCGGGAGAGCCCGGATGTTGGCTTCTGCGGGCCCTTGACCCGGCAGAGCCGGCCTCTGTGCTGAGGGGCCTGGGACACCCACTGCTCACCTGGGGTCTCCAGCGAGGATACAGCCCATGCGGGCTGGGCAGAGGTGCCCCACTAGTCAGGGGAAGGACAGGACCGGCTACACTGGGGGTGGCCCGGGCTCCATGGCAGGAAGGCCCTGCGTCCCCTAGTTGGGTCCCTGTCTTTCTGGGCTTCCGTCTCTGAGACTTGGGGTTCAACCTTGACAGGCCTCGTGTTTCTTGCTGGCAAGGCCAGTACACCCACTCCCATGGCCTGGGGACTCAGAGGGGATGCACAGGGCTGCAGACGCTCCTGCTCCGGGACGGGGGGCCTGGACAACAGACTGTGTTTTCTACCCATTTCTCTTGCTTTCTCTCCCCCTGCTCCCCAGAGCCGCTGGGGGTGGGGAAGGAGGGGGCGTGGGCGCCTGACTGGGGGCACTGAGCTCATTTCACAGGAGTGCCATCAGCCTGGAGGTGGAAAGGCAGGTCCCCAGCAAGAGCCCCCACCCAGCCCTGGAGCCAGCCGGGCCCCTGCCTCTGCTGGTGAGCTGTCCTGGGCAACCCCCACTCCTGCCCCCCTGCCTTAGAATGAGAAGCCCGGGCCCTGGGAGCTCCCAGAAACCAGCTGTGGCCTTCCGCCTCCCCCCCTTGCCTTGCCCTCTATGGACAAAGTTTCAGAAACAGGACACCTGGCCCCCCAAGCTACGTGGGAACCGAGAGAGCGGGGGTCAGGAGAAAGCCCCCATGGCCACCCGTCTGCAGGCGGCCAGCTCGGGGCCACCTCCGAGGACTTCTCAGCTGCCCAGTGTTTGGGGTCCGAAGGGATCACTGAAGCGCCTTAGCTCCAGGCCCCTCCCAGCCAGCAAGACGCTGCGGCTGGTTAAAGGGACAGGGAAAGATGTTCCACTTAAAAAAGCATGAAAGGAAGAAAGATGGAAAAAAAGGGACCCCCCTCCTCCCCGAGGGCCCTGTCAGACCTTAGAAGGCAAATCTTTTTCAGCCTGAGGTCCAAGTGACCTCTGAGGAGCTTAGACCTAGGCCAGTGTGGCCCAGTCCGGTGGCACAAGCCACCCATGGCCCCTGGGGCCAGCGATGTGGCCGGTGCCACCCGAGACGGGCCGCCGCGGATCTCAAAGACTTGGGACAGGAATGGAACACAGCTCACGATGAATGTTTTCATCTCCGTGACAGATTGAATGAGACTATTCGGGTACACAGGGTTCCATAAAATATAGGATTAAAATGATGTCACCTGTTGCTCTTTATCTTTTTTTAATTTTCTTTTTGGTTTGTTTGTTTTAACGGGGCCGCTAGAAAAATCTAAATCCCCATAGGGCTCACATCGGTTACACACTATGGCTCTGAATGCCAGGAGCCTGGCCCAGGGCCTGCACTGAGTGGGCGCCTGGTGCATACCGAATGAAGCAAGGAAGGAAGGAAGGAAGGAGTGGATGGACAGACAGAGGGACACAGGCCCAGGGCCAAGGTCAGGCTGGATGGGCAGGGGCGGTTGATTCCCACCCCAGGGAGGGGCTCCAGGATGCTGGGGGTCAGACAGACAGACAGAGCTAGGGCCTTAGCTGGGTGACCCTGACCGGGGTTGAGTGGGCTATGAGCACCCCAGAAACAGGGCAGCAATGTCCCAGCCTGCACCCAAGAAGCTAAATCCGGGAACACTGAGGACACTGGCCAGAAGGCGCCGCATCTCTCTGTCCCACGCTCTCAACTCCCCAGGCCCCTAGGTGGTACCTCTGGGAGGGGCAGATTGTCAGAGACAGTGTTGGACCCCTGCGTCCGGCATGAGCCCACGGTCTCTCCACAGCAAGACGGGCACCACCCACCCGGGGGATCAGGTGCCCTCTGTCCCTGTCTGTGGAAACTCCCGGACTCCATACCCTGCCCTCCCCCCACCCAGGGACCTTAGCTCCCAGCACCCACCCCGAGGGGAGGGCAGCATCTTACCTTAATCTGAGGGGCCAGTGAGTAGCAGGTGAGCTCAAACCGGACCTGGTCATTTCCCTGGAACACGGAGCAGGGGGTGGTCAGGAGCCATAGCACAGGGGCGGGGGCGGGGGCCTGGGGGTCCGGGAGGCAGGAGCTGCCCCTCACGACTGCTGACCTCGGACTGGGGGGCTGCTCAGGGCAGGCCCCCTGCATGGCTCTCCTCTTACCCCAACCTCGAAACCCCCCACGGTGCATACTCCCTTTGAAAAATGATGGTTGGTCTTAGAGGGGAAAGCCCAGCTCCTGCCCTCCGGGCAGAGTCAGGACGGGAACACAGGGCTCCCCGGGCACCCGGGTGTGACTGCCGTGACTTCTGTGCACGTCGTGCTGTGTGACATGTGTGTGTATGGGGGGGCACGTGTGCAGGGGCGTGTGGCAGGACGGGGACGCAGGCGTTTGGGGATGTGGCAGGGCACCCACACGTACCGTCGTATATGTACACACTTCAGGGGCCGTGCGTGTGCCTGAGGCTGGGGGTCTGGCCCCGCTGAGATCCCGGTCCTTCCCCAGGCAACCCCCAGCTGCCTACACCTCGGCTTCTTCCTCAAGTTTTCCTCCCCGCCTGGCCTCATCCATGCCAATCCAGAGCCCGAGTCTGGGGCTCGGGCTCCGTGGTGCTTGCGCTCCTCATATCCATAAAACTGGGAAGCCTGTTGCCTCGGCGAGCCTCAGTTTCCCCATCTACAGTCGCTGCCACTTGGCAGGGAATGGGTGGAACCAGGGGACCACTAAGGGCCCTTTATCCTCGGCTCTGCTCTGGGAAGCTGAGGTCCCAGCAGAAGGGACCAGTTCAAGAGCCCCCAGCCCCCACCCCCAAGGGCTACGCGGCCTCTCTGCGCCCACGTCCTCCGCTGCAGACCGAAGCCTCGTGTGACCCCCTCCCTGGCATGCAGACGCGAGGGCTGCCAGCGTCCTGCCTGCTTCCCATCAGCTCGGCACCCGGAGGGGGGACTTAAGCTGTGGAAATAACAGAGGGACCTTTCGCCTACTGTGAAAACTGCACGGGCCCAGCGAGGCGGCGGCGGGAATGACATGTTATTTTCCAGAGTCTTGTCAGGCGGCATGGAAACGCAGATCTCAGCCCCTCTCGGCGGAGGAGCCAGGAGCCCAGGGACTGAGGCTGCCCCCCAACCCCACCGTCCTGTGCCTCTCAGGGAGGGGGGGTTGAGCTGCGCCAAACCCGCCACCCTACTTGCCCGCCGGCCCAGACCTGGCATGAGCACCCACTAGGCGCTCGCTGTCACTGGGGATAGAGCCACGTGGGGCCAGTGGGGTATGCACCCGGCTTGCCGATGACAAGAGCGAGGCTCAGAGGAGTGATGTCACCTGCCTGGGGTCACACAGCCAGCAGACATTTCTGTCCTAAGACCTCACCTTCAGGTGACCGGTCCGAGCTCCAGACTTAAACTCACTGAGGCCTCAGAGCTGACAGCAGTCCCCCAGAAGTAGGCTCTATTATTATCCCTGCCTTACAGGTGGGGAAACTAAGGCACAGCCAGGGACATGTGCCCAAGGACCCCATGGCCAGCCCAGTTCCTTCAGCAATGGCAGCTACCACGAAAGGCAGATCCATGTCAGACTTGGAAAGCACAGGGTGCTACATCTCCTGGTGATTTCTCCCCCCACGGCTTCATGTTCCCCTAGTACAATGGCAGCTTGTGCTTCCCTGGACAGGGCTGCTGGGCGGCTGTCTGCCCATTCAGACCCACATGGGGACACCCATCTGTTCCAGAGTCAGAGACCCTCCCAGAAGCCAAACAGCCTCCCTTCGTTCAAATTCTGTCCCGATGTAGAGCCAAGGTGGGTCCAGTCCCCTCCCCCCGCCCCGCCCACCGAGCCCCAGGACCCTGTGCGCCAGGGCAGCTCCTGGCTGCTCTCCCGGGACCGGAGAGAGCTGCACCCTCCACACCATGTGTGTCCACGGGCTGATACATGTACAGGCGTATGTAAGTGTGGGTGCAGCACCCACAGGGACCGGAGGGGGTGGGGGTTGGTGGGGGGTCCGCCCATCTGTTCCTGGGCTAACCATACAGATGGCGCCTTTTACAAAACTGCTCCCTGTACCCCTGCCCAAGTATGGCTCATATTTCCAGGCCCTTTTTCCAAAACTGGGTGGGGGGGAGGCCCCGGAAGGGCTACCCCAGCTTCTGTGCGGCTCTCCACAGGGGAGGGAAGTGGGTGGGGCGTGGAGGGTGAGCCCCAGCTTGAGCTCTGCAGCAGGTGCTGCCTGGCTGGGCCCTGGGAGGGATGCTGCCTCCCACCTCCAGGCCTTTGCAAGGGCTGTTCCTGTGGCCTGGGGTGCCCTTCCCCCTTGGTGTCACTGGCTAACTCTTGTTCCCCCGGGGTTCAACCCCCTGCTGGGTTAGGGCTCCTAAGTTCCTGGGTGCCTCCCAGAGCGCATGCATGGAGGAGGGCCAGTGCTGGATAAATCCTCGGGGAGTGAATGAACACACACGTGAATGCGACTTCTGGGGGGTTGGACGGGGGCTCCCGAGGCCCTGGTTTCCTCCATCAGCGACTCAGGAGCTGGGGAAGGTTGGGGGCTGAGTTTCCACATGGCCACAGCCTCAGAACTGGCCACGCCAGCATCTCCACCTGTGGGGGGAGCCCCGGCCGTCTGCTAATGCTCCAGCTTTTTCTGCCCTGGGACCCCCTTGCCAAAAACTGCCAAGGGTCCTCTGGTGTCTCTCTGGGCTTGCCGGCCTGACCCCCCGGCCTCGGTTCTTCCACCCGGGGCCACAAGCCGTCCACACTTGTTCCAGAAGCCCCCCCTCCCAGAATGTAAAGTCACAGACGCTGGCCCCCAGCCACCAGGCCATAAGCCACGGCAGGCCACCGGCTCCTCTGCCCCCTAACTTCCTGCCGCAAACTTGGCATTTCTCTGGACCCCACCCCGGGCCTGCCTGGCTCTCCCTATTTACACCCCTCAGTTCTAGGAAATTGTCTCCAGAGACTTTGGTGGGGGATGGCTCTCCCCACTTCTGTAAATACGGGAAACTAAGGCACAGCAGTAGGTCTTACCCAATAATCCCAGGGGAGATAGAGATCCAGGGTAGCACTCCCCTCCCAAGGCCTTCCAACATCTAGTCTTGGAGGCCAAAGAACGTCTGGAGGGGGTGTTCTTTTCGGAACCCGAGTCCTGCGGACCCCCGGTAGGACCCTAGGATCCTGGGTGGGTGATGGCCTTTCCAGCGGCTTTTCTCCAGAGTCAGCGACCCAAGGCCTCAAAGACAAGCCTCTGGTGCCCTCCTGTGGTCAAACTGAGAAGCGCATACAGCAGCAGGTGGCTACTGGCAGCTTCGGGGAGGCTAGGGTAGGGGGTGTGTATCTCCCAAGACCCTTGAATCTCCCAAACCAGGGCCAGACCCGCCACATGCACACATTCACTCCACCAGCCCTGAATGCCACCCATTCTCAGTCCTGGGGCTACCACTGGAGGGACCCTCTCTGGGCACAAGCCCTTCCAGAATCCTGATCTGGCCTCTGCTTAAACATCTCCAGGAACAGGGCGCTCACTGCTCAGCCCACTTCAATATGCGCAAATGAGATGGCTGGGAAGCTTCTTTATTCCGCACTGACTTCTGTTCTCCCTGACTTTCCTCTGCCCACAGGAGCCCCCAGTACAGGTCTGACCCTCAGACGAGTGAGGCAGTCCCCTCCAGTCCCGAGTGAACCGAGCCGTCCCTGCACGCCAGCCCTGTGCCGAGCGCTTTTGCAGTTATCCTGCTCATCGCTCCCAAACTGCCCCATGAGCTACTTCCACTTGCTCCCATTTTACAGACAAGGAAATGAAGGCTCATGGGGGTGAATCACACAGCCCAAAAGCAGGGGACCCAGGATCTGAACACAACTGCATGGGCCCTAAGCCCTGAGTCCTGGACCTCTGGGCTCCCCTCCACCCTACCCTACAGCTCTCAGTGGAAGGCGACATGCACATCCCTGTCCAAACAGCCTGGCTCTGGCCTCCTGCTCCAAAGGTGCTCACGACTAGGCTGTCGGTGAGCGCTAGGGTCTGGTTGAGAAACCTGCCAGTTCCCTTCTTCCATAGAAGCCCACCATTTGAGTCCAGAACAATCCCAAACACCCCATTGGGGGAATCACTGGGTGCCCCCCATCTGGCCTGGGGCCCCCCTGTGCTCCAAATTGTAGGCCCTCAACATGAAGCCAGCCCTGATGGAGCCGGCTCTGGTTCCATGCTCCCAGGGAGGCCGTAGTTCAAGGCTCCTGGCTCCAAGCCTTTGCACAGATGGATCCCTCTGCCGGGCACACCCTTCTCATCCTGCAAGGCCAATGTCTATAATCAGCCCTCCCTCCCCTGCCCGCTGCTCTGGCAGCCGCCTTATCACACATCCCCTCTCCTCCCCTTGAGGGCAGGGGGAGCCCAAAAGCTCCACACCGTTGCCAGACCCAGCTCGTGCCCAGCCCTTTCTAGAGGCCCAGCAGAAGCTTGCTGACCTACGGCCCAACGAATGAATGAACAACGAATGAGCTCTCAGAGACATGAACCGGTGTCACTCTTGTTTGCAAGGCTACCCTGCAGTCGCATGTCCTCGGTCCTAATTGAGGCTGCAAGTGCCTTTAAATCCCAGAGAGCCAGAGCCTGGGTCAGGTTAGCACGAGGGTGCCGGTAATGTAGTGAGCTCCCCGTCACTGGGACGTGTGCAGTCTACTGATGGTGAGGTTGTTAGGGAGCCAAGTCCTGGCCTGGGCTATTGGCTTGGTGTCCAGTGATGTTGAGAGCCCAAAACTACAATCTTCAGAGTAACATTGCCCAAGAGCTGCCAACATTGGACTCTTGTTTCCGGAGCACGGCCCCCTGTGGGATAGGGCGCTGAGGGCTCTCCTGCCTGGTGCCCCACAGGGCTCTGTCTCAGTCTGCACTGTCCACGTGGGACCTGGAAGTCGGGGGTGCACCACAGGTGAGTTGTGCCCCCCCCCCAGAAGAGAAGTTGAAGCTTCAGCTCCCAGTACCCGAGGATGTGGCCTTATTTGGAAATAGGGTCTTTATAGAGGTGATGGAGTTAGGTTGAAGTCACTAGGGTGGGTGCTAATCCCCATATGACTGGGGTTCTTATAAAAGGAACCACAGAACCACACATGCCTGCAGGGCAGAGGAGGGACAATGCTCGGGGAGAAGACAGCCATATGCCTGGAGAACATCAGCGTTCTGTCTACAAGGGCGCAGCCATCGCTATAGAAGTCTGGAGAGGCCCGGAATGACGCCTTCCTAGCACCCTCAGCGGGAGTGCGGCCCTGCCCACACCCAGGCCCCAGAGCCCAGAGACACAATCCATTTCCATGGCTGGAGCCGCCCAGGGTGCAGTGCTGGGATGGAGCCCTCAGTGCAAATTAAGATCAGGAAGCCCCCTGCCCCTCCCCAATCCACCCCCGTTTTGCAAATGAAGAATCTGAGGCTGGGGGAGGGGAACGGCCTCCCCAAGGGCCACACAGCTGGGATCACCCTCTCTTTGCTAACGCGGGTTTCCAACCTTTTCCACTACCATCGTGTGGCAACCTGTGCTGTGTGACCTGGGCGGGTGGGGGATGTCCTTGAGCCTCGATGTGGAGTCTGCAAACTGCTCCCACTGTTGGCAGAGCCCACCCACGGAACCCACAGCTCAGCCGCTTCCACTCCCAATACCCGCCCCTACGTATCCTGGTCCTCCTGCTCAGACCCTGCCGGCCATCATGCCTGCCTCTCGGGGGTGTGGGGGACGGTGGGGGGCTGGCAAAGTGTGCGACTGCTCAAGGACCGTTGACCACCCTGGCTGCCTGAGTCCCGTTAGCAGGTTCACCCTGCCCCTCCTCCCCTGCATCCGCTGCCTCACCTTTCCTGTGGCGCCGTGAGACACATACTTGGCTCCCTCCCGCTGGGCGATCTCCACTTGTTTGCGGGCGATGCAGGGCCTGGCGAGCGAAGTGCCCAGGAGGTAGCGGTCCTCGTACAGCGCACTGGACTGGATGGCGGGCCAGATGAACTCCTCCACAAACTCCTTGCTGACGTCCTCGATGAACACCTGCAGGGAGAGCAGCCCATGGGAGGGAGGCTTGGCAAGGATAGAGCCCAGCCAGAAGACAGAGCCCCAGGGGCCTCCCTAATGCCTGGCAAGAGGTACCTCCGTTATTCCTTCTGTATCTGTAGTAGACATCATCAATCAATCCTAGCATACAGTGCTATTACTCCCTTCTTGCACTCATTGCAGACATCACTAATCAATCCTGATTTCCATCTAGCTGAAACTGGATATGGTTCTTTTTTTTTTTTTTTTTTTTAATTTATTTGACAGGCAGAGAGAGACAGACAATGAGAGAGGGATACAAGCAGGGGGAGTGGGAAAGGGAGAAGCAGGCTTCCCATTGATCAGGGAGCCCAATGCAGGGCTCCACCCCACAACCCTGGGATCATGACCTGAGCTGAAGGCAGGCACTTAACAACGGAGCCACCCAGGTGCCCCTGGATGTGATTCTTAAGTCCCTCCCAGCACAGCATTCTGGGCCCCAGATGGAACCTGTCGTCACCTAAGACCTAGAGCAGTCCAGAGTAGAGAGTTATCCACAAAAGCTCTAAGCCAGGGATGATTCTATCCCCCAGGGAAAGTGTTCCCCAGAAACCATCTGGAGATATTTTTGGTTGTCACAGCAGATGGGCTGGGGGAAAGGGCTTCTGGTGTCTCATGGGTGAAGGCCAGGATGCTACTAAACATCCCACGTTGCTCAGGACAGCCGACCACACACACCAATAGTGTCAAGATTGAGAAGCCCTAATCTAGAGGAATGGCTCTCAAAACGTAGACTTTGGACATCTCAAGACCCTTTCAGGGAGACGGAGCAAAAAAGACTTTTTAGGGGTGCCTGGGTGGCTCAGTGGGTTAAAGCCTCTGCCTTCAGCTCAGGTCATGATCCCAGGGTCCTGGGATCGAGCCCCGCATCGGGTTCTCTGCTCAGTGGGGAGGCTGCTCTCTCCTCTCTCTCTGTCTGCCTCTGCCTGCTTGTGATCTCTGTCTGTCAAATAAATAAAATCTTTAAAAAAAAAAAAGACTTTTTAGAGTGATCCTAAGGTGTTATTTTCCTTTTTCACCAGGTTGACATTCTCCCTGAATTTGCAAAAGCAACGATGGCTACTCAAAACACAAATCAGGGCAGAGACATGGTCACTGCGTTCCCAAGGCCTCCACTCCACAATGAAGATTTCACTTGAGATCTGTCTTGAAGCCGTAAAAAATGATGACTTTTGTCGAATCTCGAGCACAGAAGGTGAAATACACACAAAACACTTCTGTTGCATTCCGTGAGTTACAAGCTCAACTAGCCACTTTTTTTTTTTTTTTCATAGAACATTGTTTTTACTGGAAAGAATGATAGACAAATTATGGTCTTTCAGACTTGAGCGTCTGGCCAACAGTTTCACAAAAATGAAGAAAACTGAGTATTTGTTGCCAATGATAAAATTCGGGCTTTCCAGTTAAAATTAGAATTATGGGCAACTTGCATCTGACAGCTTCCTCATATTTCTGAGTAATGGCAAGACTGACAAATGTGATATTTTGATATTTTATCATGAAACATACCGAATTTTGGGAGAGCTGCCTAACTCAATGAGATAATAGTTTTCTAAAGGACCAACGCATGATGTCGCACCATCTCGCATGGTGAAAAAAAATCCATCTGCAGGGCAAGATGGACCAGTGGATTTTAATGCATGAAATGTTCACTGTGGGGTTTCAGTTTCCCTGTTGCACTGATCTTTAAGAAACTACCCCTTGTTGACTTTTGATGCGGTATTCAAGGATATCCCCAACTCTCTGGAAGGGATTTTAAAATATTCCTCTCTTGGGGTGCCTGAGTGGCTCAGTTGGTTGAGTGTCTGACTTACGGTTTCGACTCAGGTCATGAGATCAGGGTCCTGGGATTGAGCCCCACGCTGGGCTCTGTGCTCAGTGAGGAGTCTGCTTGGGATTCTCTCCCTCTCCCTCTTCCCCTCTCCCCTACTCACACACCCATGCTCCCTCTCTTGAAAAATCTTTAAAAAAATAAAATACTCCTCTCTCTTCCAGTGTTACATTCACGAGGCCATATTTTTTCCTGACACAAACCAAAACAACACATCACAAAATGAATGGCGACAGGGCTATGGGAATCCACCTGTCTTCTGTGAAACTAGATATTAAAGGGGTTTATAAAAATGTAACACCATGCTACTTTTACAAAAAACTCTTGTTTTGGAAATAGTTACTTTTCTGAGGTAAAAATGTCACTTACATTAACCTATAAGGTGTTTAATATTATTCTTTTAAAAATGGGTTAATATTGGGGCGTGGCTCAGTGGGTTAAAGCTTCTGCCTTCAGCTCAGGTCATGGTCTCAGGGTCCTGGGATGGAGTCCTGCATCAGGCTCTTTGCTCAGCGGGGAGCCTGCTTCCCCATCACTCTCTGCCTGCCTCTCCGCCTACTTATGATCTCTGTCTGTCAAATAAATAAATAAAGTCTTAAAAAAAAAAAAAAAGAAAGTATATGGGAGCCCCTAAGGGCACAAAGTTAAGGATTACTGATCTAGGGTAATGTACGAAGGCCGAATCTTTACACGAAAGCCCAGCTTATGTGAAAGCCCAGCTCAGGTTCAACATTCACGAATTCTTCCTGCACTTTCTGGTCTCTTGCTCAGACAATTCTTCTCTCTGAGACTCAGGAGACTCTCGACCAAGGAGGGATATGCAGTGTTAGGCGCATGGCCAGTGATGGGATGCGGGACTCATTCATTCATTTTAAGGTACTAATTGAGCTCCTACTATGTGCCAGTCTTCTTTTCAGGTTCCAAGAACCCCACAGACGTACCCTACAGAGGGAACCAGTTCTGGCCAAGCAGGTGGGCTGATGGCCTTTCACACCACCCCTGTTAGGTCCCCTGCGAGGGTGCTCGGGACATCCCCATGGGAGCGGCTCAGACTTCGTACTGTGAGCCTATATGGTGAACCACGTTGGCTCTGTTCACCATCTGGGCTCTGCACCCAGCAGAGGACCTGCCCGCCCCATGATAAGATGCTCAGTCAATGCACTGAACTCAACTAGAACTTTCTGATTCTGCAGAGTGGATGGAAGGAGGGACAGAGATCAAAGAGGAATGGGCAGGTAGGTAGAAGAAGGACAGATGAAAGGATGGGTGGGTGGATGCATGGATGTATGGATGGATGATGGTTGGATGGATGGATGGTTGGATGGATGGATGGATGGATAGATGGATGGGTGGATGGATGGATGGATGGATAGATGGATGGGTGATGGATGGATAGATGGATGGATGGATGGGTGGATGGATGGATGGATGGATAGATGGATGGGTGATGGATGGATAGATGGATGGATGGATGGGTGGATGGATGGATGGATGGATGGATAGATGGATGGGTAGATGGATGGATAGATGGATGGATGGATGGATGGATGGATGGATGGATGGTCAGATGGATGGATGCATGGATGTGCGGATGGATGATGGTTGGATGGATGGATGGATGCATGGATGATGGTTGGATGTATGGTTGGGTGGATGAATGGATGCATGGATGGATGGATAGATGGATGGGTGATGGATGGATAGATGGATGGATGGATGGGTGGATGGATGGATGGATGGATAGATGGATGGGTGATGGATGGATAGATGGATGGATGGATGGGTGGATGGATGGATGGATGGATGGATAGATGGATGGGTAGATGGATGGATAGATGGATGGATGGATGGATGGATGGATGGATGGATGGTCAGATGGATGGATGCATGGATGTGCGGATGGATGATGGTTGGATGGATGGATGGATGCATGGATGATGGTTGGATGTATGGTTGGGTGGATGAATGGATGCATGGATGGATGGATAGATGGATGATGGTTGGATGGAACGCTGGATGGATGATGGTTGGGTGGGTGGACGGATGAGTGAGTGGATGAGGGTAACAGGGATGGGCAGGTGGATGGACGGATGTGTTAAAGGAAATAGGTGAGCAGGTGGGACAAGGAGGTGGTGGGGCAGAGAACTAGGGAAGTCAGGGAGATGACGGTGCCCACATGCCTAAAAAGAGAAGGGAAACGGACAATAAGGAACTCTGGGACAGCATTGCCCCTGCTGCCCCCACATGTCAGAACCCCACTCCCAGCCCTGAATCCTGCCTCCACTTGGTACCTTTTTGGCCCCGAGCTTCAGTGCCTTCTTCCTGGCTTCTTCGAAGTCTTCCTTCTGGCCGATGTTAGCCTGAGAAGCAGAAGCAGAGAGGCACCATCAGCCCAGCGGCATAAAGAGTTGGGGGGAACAGCACCCGCCCTGGGCAAGTGCTGTCTCCAGCACCCCTCAAAAGGAGGTACTTTCCACTTGAGGGGCCAAGGTCACAGTAAGAAGGATAAAGGCACAGAGCAGGGTCCGGAGAAGCTGGAATGCTTCTAGGTGACACTTGTCCCTCTCAGGACGTGCTGGGAAGCAGTTCCCGTGGGTCAGAGCGCTAGGTGGCCCTGGCCCTGCACACTAGGCTGCCAGGACCCAGAACTTGCTGTTACTGCCTTAAAGGTCTCAGGCTTCCCTTAAGTCCGTCTATCTCATCCTGAAAACTCCCCCAAAGCCAGTACCGAGGTTGCTGTGTCAGAAAGTGCTCAACCCCTGGGGGACTTCTGCTGCCAAGCACAGTGACTAGACCATCCCAAGGCATGTGGGCAGGTGGGAGGCCATCTCTGCTGTTGGACTCCAACTTCTGTGACAGTCCCCTCTTCAGACACCAGCGTGGTTTCTGCTGGCTGCACTCTGGCCTGCTGCCCGGGTTTCGACCCTGCATTCTGCTCGCCAGACTCTGGAATCTTTCCAGAACCCAGGTGCATGTGCTTTCTGAGGGCACTCAGCTTTTAAATCTATTTTGCAGTAGCCGGGCTTCTGGACCGCCCCACTGTGCTGCTATCAGCAAGACCAGCACACCCTGGGGTCCTCCCGTGCTCCCAAAGTGGTGACTCTCACTCGCCAGGGGGGACTGGGCGCTGTTAGGTGGTACTGACTTTAACTGCAGACCAGTCATTCCTGGCAACAGCTGAATTTTTGTCTCTGGAGAGCACCATCTTCCCTTCCTCTGGGAACAGAAACCTCTCTTCTGAGCCCTCTTGCCTTAAGAAGGGAGGGGAACAAATCATGTCTCCTGCTCACCGTTGGGACAGGCCCAGGATCCAAGCCCACACAATCAGAACCCTTCATGACACAGCCATGGAAATCAATGCGTGGCGGGCAGCAGCTCCAGCAGTGAAAATACCCCTGGGCTCTCCCATCAGGGCCTCTGCAGGAGGCTCTCCTTTCCCTGGGAGAACCAGGTTACAATGACGGGAGCCTTGCCTGCCCTGTGGAGAGGCCAAGAATGAAGCCCAATAGAGGTGGAGACAGATCTGGATATGCACCTGGATCCAGCCTTACCTGAAGCTGTCAAAGCCCAGATTTCTGTCACATGAGCCAAAAACCTCTTTTTTCCCCCCATTTTGTTGATTTTGCTTAAATTGGTGTGTGTTAGACTTCAAGAATTTGCACTCAAGGGTCCTGAGTACATGGAGGATTCAGAAGCTACCTCCAGTCTAGTTCATTAGAAACAGAGCCAGCTTGACCAGGGATGCCTGCTGGACCCAGCACAGGGGAGTGGCATCACACATAACCTATTATCTGCCTGGGACCTGTCTGCCCCTAGAACTAGGTGGTCTTCAAGGGCACTGCCAGTTCAGCCACTGCAGGGTTCTGTAAACTTTGCAGAATTACTGGGGCTGACAAGGGACTTCTGGAAATGGGGAGGGTGTGCTTTCCATGGCCTTCAGCAGGCCCATGGTCCCTTGCAGGCAGGCTGGCCAAGTCATACTGCCAAGCTCTTTCCCGCCATTCCCCACTCTGGTTGCCCACAGAAAGCTGGCCTCCCTCGTGCTCTGCAGGGCATCCCAGACCTGGGGGACACCACGGATGTTCGTTTTATGAAGGAAGAAAGGGAGGGAGAACCACAAGTACATGCCTACAGCTCAGGGCAGGCTTAGGGAAGGGTCAGGCGAGTGATGGGGAGCAGGACAAATGGGACACTGAGCACCTCCTTACCAGGTAGGCGATGACATCATAGCCTTGTTCCTTCAGCCACACGAGAATGCAGGAGGTGTCCAGGCCGCCACTGTAGGCCAGAACCACGGAGCCTTTGCTGGACATCTTGTCTGGGGGGGTGGGGTGAGGAAGGACAGTGACGCAGAGCCAACCCGTCCGGACCCGTCAGCCCCTGCAAACAGCTCCCCCCTCCTGACCCTTGGCCTTGGGCAACCTCGTCCTCCAGCACCCTCCGGCATCCCCCGCTCTCGCTGGGGGCTCGGGAACAATATGTTCACCTGTCATCAAGGCCAGCCCAGGAGCTGTTCCTTCCCAAAGCCTCACCTTCTCTACCCCTACCCCTGGTGAACTGACCCTCCCACTGCATGCGCAGTCACACACAGGCAGGGTCTGGGGAATACTGACAGCAGCTTGTGGCTGTCGGGATAGGGGGGCCCCTGGGGGGTGGTGGGAAGCACGTCTTAGAGCCACTCCCCCACCAGCTAGAGAAGGCTGAGCTGTTGGGACCAGGCCATGAAGCTTGGGAGACATGGGTGGGGTCACTTGGAGAGCACTAGGCGTGGCTCTGAGGGCCTCCCGAAGCTCGCCCTGCACCCCCACCATGACCCCATGGAGTAGCTGCTGTCACAGCCCCTGGGGAGAGAGAGACTGGGGCTCAGACAGGTGAGCAGCCGGCTCCGGGCCCCAGAGCACGTGCCAGGGCCCTTCAGCATGCGGTGCTGCCTCCCAGCTGCAGACAGACCGGGACGCTGGGGCGCAGAGCTCCTGCCTCCGCGCTTCCTCCAAACGGGGGCCCCAGTGAACCCTCCTGCCCTGGGATCTTAGACTCTCTTCAAACGCAAGCACCTCTGGGAGGGAGAACAAGAGAGCTCGAGCTCCTGAGGGACCTGCTGCTCCGGGACGCAGATGCAGACACCAAGCCCCCGAGGAGGAAGGAGACGGGCAGAGGGAGGGCCTTCCTGGAGGGGCAGATCACAGACCTGTCCCTCTGCCGCAGGGACAGGAGTGTCCCGCCCTAGCCATCTCCTCGGCTACCCCGAGGCATCAAGGGCTCCTGTCTTCTTGCTTTTGCAGCTGCTGTTCCTTCTTCTAGAAGCCTCTCCCCAAACCCCTGGGCTGTGTTGGGGCTCGCCCTACCTCCCCAGGCCCTCTCCCCAGGGCCCTGAGAGCAGATGCCGGTACTATGCCCTTTTGCTAAAGAGGAAATCGAGGGTCACAGAGGTGGAGAGTCATGAGCTTGACATCAGATGGTCAGCAGGCAGCGGGCCTGAATGTGGAAAGAGCCCGTCCGGTCCCAGCATCCCTGGACATGGCCCAGCCTCCTACATTACAGGGAAGATGCCTGTGTCTGGTGACTGCGTTGACCCTGGAGCCTGACCAAGGGCAGGGTACTCTTGGGAAAAGCTGTGGATACCCCTCCACAGACCCATGGAGCCCAGAAGGGGCACCCCACCATGACAATCGCAAAGATGCAGGCTCCCACATACCGAAAACCTACCCTGTCCCTGGAGGTCCCGAGAGGTGCTGTCCCTGTCATTCAACCCTGCGCAGCAGAGCCTGGACAGAGCCCAGCGTGACTAGAACACACGTCCCCTGTGCAGACACAACTCACTGGCTCACCCACCTGCCGGCTCCAGGGCTCACATACCCTGCAGCCCTTTGGACACAGAAGGGAACAGTGAGTTTGGGGGGGGGGTGCTGTTTCTGATGCATGTTCACAACTTTTGCCTCCAGTGGGCATCCGACCACCTGCCAGGCCCTGGCCCCAGCCACCTGTTTGCTGGGGACTCAGCAGACCCTGACCCTGGGGCCAGGAAATGGTGCCCACGGCAACTGCAGCCAGGCAACAGGCCATGAGGGAGGGAGGGAAGGAATGGGAAGGGAGGCAGGAAGGACCAGGAAATCACCTTGGATTGGAGATGTGGGTTCCCGGCTTCTGGAATCTGACTTCGCAGCTCCGTGAACCACTCTGCAAAAGCAAAAACTGTTCAGCTGCCTGGAGCAGCAGTCCAGGGGGAAGCCGAGGCCTTGACCCTGGCTTCTCCTGCTGCCGGATTCCCCTTGAGCAGCCCTATTGATCGGGGAGATGTGGGGAGGCCCAGGAGCCACCCACCCAGCCTCCTGGCCCTGGAAGGTACTAGTGCTCCCAGCTCCGTGTGCTTGTGCCACGGTGCTGGGGTGAGGGGGGTGTATCCTGCTGCATGTCTTCCGAACAGCTCCACTCAGGAATAACGGAGATACAAGAAATTGCATTTACTGAGAATCTCGGATTTAACGCAAAACCGTCACCACGCTCGACATGAGGAACCTATCCATCATGGGCTGAGCCTTTCCCTTCGAGTCATCTCTGTTTTAGAGACTGGGAAACTGAGGCTCAGGTTAAGGAACTGGGCTGAGGCCTTGCTTGGCGGGTCCTGTGGCAGAACCAGGACTCGAACCCGGAGTGGCTGGGCCCCGTGAGCCCCAGCTGGAAGGTACAAGGCCCAGAGAAGGGAACCACGGGGGCACATGTGGTCTGGGGAGCTACAGGGGGCTCAGACACCCTGGCATGACTGGGGCGGGTTCAAGACAGGGAGAGAGGATGCCGGTCCAATATTCACCCTGTTCTTAGAGTCTAATCACCTTTATTTTTCTTACTAGCAGCAAAATGAACAAAAGAGTGTTAACTAATTTTTTTGTTTTTCATTTTAATCTGTGATATTAACTTCAAATGTATGAAGTAGAGATGGGGAAGGTCACTCGTGTATGTAACCTAGCAATACTTCAGTTTTACTGTGGATAAATGTTTATGAATGCCACACACAGGGGCGCCTGGGTGGCTCAGCTGCCTTCAGCTCAGGTCATGATCTCAGGGTCCTGGGATCGAGCCCCGCATCGTGCTCTCTGCTCAGCAGGGAGCCTGCTTCCCCCTCTCTCTCTGCCTGCCTCTTTGCCTACTTGTGATCTCTCTCTGTGTGTCAAATAAATAAATAAAAATATTAAAAAAAAAAAAAAAAAAAAAAGAATACCACACAGAAATGTAGACCTTCAGAACAGGCAAAATGTAAGGCAACAGGTTATTTCTCATAATAGCTTTAAAAGACATTTTTGGGGGACACCTGAGTAGCTCTGCTGGTTAAGGGCCGGCTCTTGATTTCGGCTCAGGTCAGGATCTCAGGGTCGTGGGATTGCACCCTACACGGGGTTCCATGCTCAGTGGGAAGTCTGCTTGAGAGTCTCCCTCTGACTCTTCTCCCTCTTTCTCAAATCAATCAATAAATCTTTTTTTTTTTAATTTATTTATTTGACAGACAGAGATCACAAGTAGTCAGAGAGGCAGGCAGAGAGAGAGAGAGGAGGAAGCAGGCTCCCTGCTGAGCAGAGAGCCCGATGCGGAGCTCGATCCCAGGACCCTGAGATCATGACCTGAGCCGAAGGCAGCGGCTTAACCCACTGAGTCACCCAGGCACCCCCTCAATCAATAAATCTTAAAAAAAAAAAAAAAAAAAAGAAGTCCCTGCCCTGCCGTCTCCTAGAGGCACCTGGAGCCAAGAGGGTGGGCACTGGAGTGAGGGAGAGGAAACCCCATGGAGAGAGACAGACCGCCTGTGCCTGCCCCGCTCTGCCTGTGAGCCCTGGTCCACGGCCCATACTAGCCCACGTCACGTGGGGGCCTGACTGCACCCCCTGCCCCCACAGCTGTGAGCTCCACAGGGACAGGGACCATCTCACAGACCGCACCTGACATGCGGCTGGTACTCAGAACGACGCCTTGGAGGCTGTGGTCTAGAGGTCAGTTCCTTGCCTCGAAAGAGAAGGTTAGGTAAATCCCCTGAAAGCCTAGAATTCTAGGGGTGCCCTCATCCTGTCCGAGGATGAGCCTGTCTGCTTGCCGGGCTGGGTGCGTACACGGGCACTGGTGACCTTGGCCCTGGGGTCCGAGCACAGTGGAAGAACGCACGCAGTCCCATGTGCCCCCCGACATCCTTTACCAGAAGAGGGACACCTGGGAGGAAGGAAGAAGGTGGCCTCATCCTGAGACGCCCGCCAGCCCAGCCCGAGTTGCAAAGGCGGGCGACATTCTCCGTGGCCCCAGCCAGAGCTGCCCTGCCACCTGCCGGAGGTGGTGCTAGGCCCGCCGTGGCCCTCGCCCTGTTCCGTGGAAACCCTTGTGCTCTAAAATGTCAAAGCAGGAACGAGGACAAGAGAGATACTGTGCTCAGGGCCACACTCGAGGAGGAGACTTTTACTACCACATGGGGCTTGGAAAAGGTAAAGCAACTTCCTGGGGCCACAGGTAGGGGAAGGCAGGGCTGGGACAGAACCCTGGGCTGACTGCATACCGCCTGTTCGTTGCTGCCCCGTGCCCTATACAGTCGGGACTCTAGGGGACCACAGATCGCCTCCCCCTCACTGTCGTCTTCCAGAAAACAACACCTTCAATGAGCCATCACCAGTCAGTGCATTTCTGTGTGCCAGGCCTACAGGCCGGCAAACATATTTCCAGAACCCCTCCCTGGCTTCTGACTCAGCTGAGCTTGGTTCATTACATTTTCTTAAAACCCTAGCTCCACTGAGGCCAGAAGAATTCTCTCGGACTTTGGGGTTTCCTCATTCTAGGGCTACTACCTCTGTCCCTTTGGGGCCCCCTTTTCTGTCTGAAGACCTAGGCTGCAATTCCACACTGTGACCAGGAGGTGCCGCTGCCGGGTCTCAGCCTGCGCATAGGTTAGACAGGTTCTGCTCAGCTCTTGGACACATCCTTGGTAAGACAGGGGAAGGATTTTCTTCCCAACTGACAGATGAGAAAGCTGAGGCCAAGGGGCTTGCCCTAGGCTAGACACTGAGCTGGCTCTCAGCCGCGGATTCCTAGGGACTTAGAATCAAATCAGGAACACTGGCTCCCTCAAGGACAGTGGAACTCCAGCAAACATCTCCCACCCAGGGTTAAAGGTCATTCAAAGGGTCTGCCTTGGTTGGGGAGGCTGAGTCTCTGGTTCTGGTGAAAAGCCCCTGAGATGGGTGGTAGGGAGCCTAAGAAGATCTCACTAGACTCTGGTAAGAGACACACAAGAGAGTTTGGAGCCCATAGAGGAAAAGAGAGTGCATTCATTTATTTGTTGATTCTACAAGTCTGGGGAGGACGCCTACCACCCGACAGAACATGCCAGGGCCTAGAATGTCAACCCTGCCTACAGTGCTACAGCAGAGCTCAGAGCCTCAGACCCTGAGCTGGTTTCTCTCTTTCCGTAAGGGTGCCCAAGGGCAAGGCACTCACTTCAGGGGCTTTGTGCTCTGGTGAAGGCAGCTGGCTGGCCTGGCTGGCTTCCCAGGACCCATGGAGCTAAGATGAAACGGGGCATGGGAAAGTGCTTGCGCAGCAGGTGAGTCTGGCCTGGCTCCCCTCTGTGAGTCAGGTTCCTGGGGCCCTAAACCAGGGGAAACGGCTACCAGCACGGCCACCTGGCCACAAACCCCCCGAGCAGGCCCGCAATGGGTGGGGCGCATGTGAGGACTCTGGGGACCTGATCATTCGGAGTGGGGGCCTCCCTCCTCTGCCCCACCGGGTGCCTGGCCCCAGCTCCAGGTGCTCCGAGGGCAACCTTCATCATTCCGTCAACTTGTACTGAGCAGAGCGCTCTGCTTCTCAGAGCAGTGCACAGGTGGCTCCAGCTGGGACAGGTCCCCTTCCCGCCCCTGGGCTCCCCTGCCTGGGCTCTGAGAGGCAGATGGAAGAGGGAAAGGAGTTTAGGATGAAGCCAACCCGGGGTCCATCCATCTCCAAAGTTCCCATCCCTTGGTGGCTCTTTCTGTCTCCCTGGTCTTCCTCCCCACCGGAACCTTCAGTAGGAGGGCAGAGAGCTTGTCTCCTGTCCCATGTCCCCCAATGATGGCACAAGCAGAGACCGTTAATGAGTAAATGGACGCATGCACCGTTCTCAGTGTGTCTACAGAGACTGCCCCACAGTCTCTGTTTCCTGAGCCCTGAGCCTGTGCCAGCTCTGACAGATGGAGAAACTGAGGCTCAGGCAGCTGGCAGCTGACCCAAGACTCCCCTTTGGTGCCTGCCTTCGTGGCTTGGGTCTACTGGCTCCAGAATCTGCCCTGTCACCAGCCATGGTCTGGGAAGGAAGGATCAAAGCCCAGGGTCTATTTGATCCATCCCCGCGGAAAGGACAGGTTTGTTCCTGCCTGCAACGTGCAGCCAGACCGCGATGCTCTGGAGGAGACGCCCCCACTGCGCAGCAAGGAACACTGAGGCGGCCGGGTCACGGGACCTCCTCAGGAGGAGGCCCGGCGGGCTGGGAGAGGAGTTTCCTCTATTTCACAAGGACTCTCCCTCCCTGGCGGGGCGCAGCCGCCCAAGATGCCAGAAACAACAGCAACCCGGACCGCGCACGTTTCCTGCGGAGCGGCCCCTCCCGCAGCCCCGAGCCCAGAGCCAGCCCCGACCCGGCGCCGCCACCCTGCCCACCCGGCGGTGATCGCTGATCCCCTTCTGAGCCAGAGACTGCCCACCGCTGCCGGGGAGGGAGCGCAGTCACACCGACGACTCCAGCGCCTCGCAGCCCCGGTTCCGGAGCCCAGCTGCCCCGAGTAACCTGAGGCTCGGGGCTGTGGGAGGGGCGATACGCCCAAGCCCCGGGACAGGGGGCCCAGGTGGGGCTGGAACTCCGGGTTCACGCGCAGAGAGGCGGAGGCAGAGACCGCGCGGGGGGTGGCCAGAGAGGGCGCGAGAGAGTGGGGACCCCCCACACCCTCCGGACTCCAAGGTTCCATCTGGCGGGCTCCGGCAGAAAGGAAGCTGGATTAGAGACGGGGACTCCAGAAAGGACCCCGGCCCGCAAAGGGGACAAATAACCCGACCTGCCGCCCTCGGAGTCCCCGGACACGCGCCTCGGCCCCATCCCCGAGGGCCCCAGGAATCCGGCCGCCCGGCGTCTGAGCCGCAGAAGCCCGGGGCGTTGGCCTCCTTCCCTCCCGTCCGGTGCCAGCCCGGGGCGCACGGTCACTCGGCGCCGCCCTCTGCTCCCGCCCGCGCGGGCGCCAGGAGCGCGGTCCCCTCGACCTCCTCGGCTCGCTGTCGCCGGGACCCGCGGCGGGGTGTCTCCTAGGCGGCGGGGTGGGAGCGGGAGTCTCCGGCCGGGGGCTCCTTACCGTGGCCCGGGCGGCGGTGGCAGGCGGCGGAGCAGGGCCGGTTGCGTTGCGAATCCCAGATTATAAACACCGGGCCGGGGGCAGGGCCGGGGACCGGGGACACGTGGGAGAGCGCGCGCGACAGGCCCCGCCCCCGGGTCCGGCCCCGACCGCGAGCCGCTCCGCGTCTGCGGCCACCTGCGGGTGTGGGCGGGGCCCGGTCGCTCCCTCCCTCCTGGCCCGCCCCTCCCCCTCCCTCGCTCCGGGGGCCACAGCCCCCGCCCCGCCCCCGCGGCCACAGGTGCTCCAGAGGGCGCTCGGGCGATGCTCGGCCCGGGTCCTCTCGCCCCGGCCCCGGGGCAGACGCCTCCTCCGGACGCGGCGATGGCTGGACCGCGCGCAGCTGGCCGGTGAGCGCGGCCGTCCTGCCAGACACTTGCCACCGCTCCGCGGCGGGAGTGGGAATTAAAGTCCCTTAGATGGGGGCACCTGGGTGGCTCTGTCGTTAAGCGGCTGCCCTTGGCTCAGGTCATGATCCCAGGGGCCTGGAATTGAGCCCCACGTGGGGGTTGTGTGCTTGGCGGGAAGCCTGCTTCTCCCTCTCCCTCTCCCCCTGCTTGTGTTCCTGCTCTCGCTGTGTCTCTCTCTCTTGTCAAATATATAAACAAAATCTTAAAAAAAAAAATTCTTTTTTAAGTCCCTTCGGTGCAGTGAGTTTCGTGTCCGCTCTTATCCCATGGTGGCCTTCTGCAGACCTCGAAAGCCCTCCCTTCCCCCCACGGTAGCCCCCATGAGCGGGAGCCTGGGGGGAGGGGGAGAGCACCCTGGAAGGTCGGGGATTCATCCCTCGGTCCGGGGCTGCTTCTTGGCGGTCTCCCCAGAGGCTGGCAACTGACCAAACTCCCTGGGGCACCCAGTAAATAGTGAATAGAAGACTGGGCAACTGCCATTGGGCAGCAGGGGTTCACAATGGAGGTTTACAGAAGTGAAGTTTCTTGCTTGCAAAAAGAAACCAGGAGCTGCTACCCAAGCCTGGCCTTGAAAAGGTTCTGTGTTTCAGACGTTGGCCAGCCTGGTCTAGAGGCCCCAAAGCCCCCATCACTGCAACCACAATTGAGCGAAATAGCAGGCAGGCGCCCCCTGCCTCTGGCACCCAAACGCCAAAAGTGGCTGAGGTGGCAAGGAGCCCCTTATGAGCTGGGTGGGGCCGGGAGGCAGGCGGCAGCTGGCCCCCTTAGCCCCTCCCTGAGCCGCTGGCCTTCCACACTAGCAGGAAGCAAGTGTGGAAGAGCCAAAAACGCACCCCTGCGGCCTTGGGCAGCCTCTCTCCCCAGCGGAGGCGGGGAGGAGGGGCAGCATTTCCACAGTCCTGTCTCCATCCTGTGACTCTGTTCTGGGTCTTTGAGATGCCCTTTGAGAAAGTTGGGGGGAGTGTGGGTGCATGGGGGGCCACCTCCTTGGAGTTATTACAGAGGGAGTGGGGAGGGAAACTGAGGCAGTGAGGCCTGGCCCTCCCCCGAAGTCCCTAAAGCCAGTGGTGGCCCCAGAGAGAAGCCCCATGACCCAGACCTTAGAAAGAGGGTGGGGTGAGGAACCCCTGCCAGTCTAGGATGGATGGGGCAGGGGCAGGGGGGTGGGAGAGGAAGTAAGGTCATCTGTGCTGATCTGGGACACAACTACACCCTTGTGGTTCTCACCAAGCACTGTTGCATCTCCCTGCCTTCACTTACTCTTCACAACTACCCTATATGAAATCACTGTGACCACTATCCCCATTTTACAGATGGGAACCTGCCGCACAGAGAGAGGGTGTGTCTTCCCCAAGGTCACACAGCATGTTAGTGGCAGAGTGTGATTGCCCAGTGTCTGAAGCTCTGGCCCAACTCTCTGTTTTAGCTCAGGCTTGAGTTGAACTGGTAGAGGCACCAGGGTCTCAGTCCCAGGGTCACAGGCTGTGGGGGACCTTTACTCTGTGTTGCAGAAATGACTCCAGTCCAGGGGACTGTCCCTTTCTGATGCACAGGCGCTGGAGACATTAGGGACAGTGGTGTCACAGCTCTTCTGGAAAAAAAAAAAAAGGGCCCAACTTCCCAGTACAGGTCCTGCCCACTGGGCACCAGAGGGGGATGAGAGGCCGAGGTTAAGGCCAGAGTGGATTGGCTGGCTCCCCGATGAGCCACTTTCCACCTGCAGCCCTCCATCCATACCCTGCCCCAGCCCTTTCCCTGCAGAGCAGGTCCTGGGTCCAGCACTGGGGCGTGGCCAGAGGGGATCCCCCACCTGGGCCGGAGCCGCACTGTGGCTTTTGCCTTTCACCCACACCCAGGTCAGAGGTGTTCATCTGTATTATCTTTTTGCCGCTTATTCTTGCCTTATTGCAATGCTGAGAACCCCCAGTAAGTGTTGAATAAAAATGGTGACGGTGGGTATCCTTGTGTTATTCATGATCTTAGGGGAAGGCATTCATTTAGTCTTTCACTGATAACTGTGATATTAGTGCAGGTTTTCTGTAGACACTTTTCATCAGATGAAGAAGCTCACTTTTAGTTTATTGAGAGTTTTTAGCATGAGTAGGGGCTGAATTTTGTTAAGTGCTTTTTCTGCATCTACTGAGATGATCATATATGTTTTTCCATTTATTCTTTTTTTTAGATTTTATTTATTTATTTTATTATTTTTTAAAAGATTTTATTTATTTATTTGACAGACATTGCAAGTAGGCAGAGAGGCAGGCAGAGAGAGAGAGAGAGGAGGAAGCAGGTTCCCTGCTGAGCAGAGAGCCTGATGTGGGGCTCGATCCCAGGACCCTGAGATCATGACCTGAGCTAAAGGCAGTCGCTTAACCAACTGAGCCACCCAGGTGCCCCGATTTTCTGTTGATTCTATAAATATGGTTACATTGATTGATTTTCAAGTGTTGAACCAACCTTGCATTCCTGGAATAATTATATCTCAATAAAGTTGATTTTTAAGACAAAACACGGGGGGATGGGAGCTTAGGGTTAAAAGAGACAGGAAGGATGTACCTAATCACAAGATGTAGACTTCATTTAGATCCTGATTTTTTTTTAAGATTTTATTTCTTTGTCAGAAAGAGAAAGAGAGCACAAGTAGGGGGAGTGGCAAACAGAGGAAGAAGCAGGCTCCTCGAGGAGCAGGGAGCCCAATGCGGCACTCCATCCCAGGACCCTGGGATCACGACCTGAGCCAAAAGCAGGCGCTCAACTGACTGAGCCACCTGGGCATCCCCGGATCCTGACTTTTTTTAAGCATAAAAGAAACACCCTCTTTGTGAGCGTTTGGAAATCGAACACTGACAGACCTTTAATGATGGTAAGAAATTACTGGTTGGTTTTTTCCTTTTTTCCTTTTTTTTCTAGATGTGATAATGATATTGTAGACAGGGTTTTATTGGGTTTTTTTTTTAAAGTTTCAGAGATATATTTTAAAATATTAATGAATTAAAGCTTTTTTTTTAAGATTTTATTTATTTATTTATTTGACAGAGAGAAATCACAAGTAGATGGAGAGGCAGGCAGAGAGAGAGAGAGGAGGAAGCAGGTTCCCTGCTGAGCAGAGAGCCCGATGCGGGACTCGATCCCAGGACCCTGAGATCATGACCCGAGCCGAAGGCAGCGGCTTAACCCACTGAGCCACCCAGGCGCCCCTGAATTAAAGCATTTTTAAGAAAGGCTTTGATGATCTGTCATCACTCTTAGCATCAAATCTAGAGCCCTGTACTTCCTCTTCCGCCCTCACCCTCTACACCCTGGTTGCACTGGCCTGCTTGTGCTTTCTTCGGCGTGTCAGACTCCTTGCTGCCTTATGGTCTCTGCACTTACCATTCCTTGGCGATGCCTCTCTGACCGCACCCCCCGCCTTCCTCCCACCAGATCCGTCCCTTGTCAGATGCTATCCATCCTGCTGACACACAGTCGATGCCTGGAGTTTCAGGAAAGGATGGTGCAACATGCTTCCTCTCCCCACCGCTGCTGTAATCACTTCTCCCCTGTAGCACTCGACACCTGTCTTTCCAGCTACGTCACCGCCCCCCCAGCCCACCCCCCCCCCGCACTGCAGCCAGGGCGGTTTTCCAGAGGGTGGGCTCCGATTCTTGTGGCCACTTGTCTGAACATAGATACAGCCTGAGCATCTAACCAAGGAGATGTTCCGCCTTCTCGTCCGCCTTCTCTCCTCTGCCACTGGAGGGCTCTGCACCCGCTAGTCACAAAGGGGCCCGGGAATGTAGAGACCCTAAGCATGTCACCCCGCGACCATCTCGTGGTTGGCACCAGATACCACTTTGCTGCTACCCAGACCTGGACACTGGCTCCAGGAACAAGAGTGTCCTCTAGGCCGGACCCCAGGTGGCCTGTCTCTGCCCAGAGGGAACACAGAGTCCAGTTGTTGGGTTCTTGGAAAAACTACATCAGGGAGTTTAATAAGTGACCTGCAGGGCTGTTTACCAACATTGATAGTTCGGGACAGCCTCAGCCTCAGCCTCAGCCTGGAGCTAGGGCTCTGGATCGCTGGATGGCCCCTTGGCCAATGATTGCCTGCCGGCATCTGGAAAAGCAGAAGTGGAAAGCACTGCCTTGGAGCTGGCTCCCATGGCAGCTCCCGAGGGAGGCTCCTCTTCCCCTCTGGGACCATCCCTGGGGATGTGGGCAGGGGTGGGTGGAGTCAGGGGTGCGTGGGCAGCACAAGATCGGAGTCCTAGCCCGGATTCCAGGCCAAGTCTGCCACCGGCTCGGCAAGACATTGAGCAATCAGTCCCTTCCACCAGCCCACCTCAAATAGAAATTTAGATGGTGCGGGAGAAAGGAGGCAGAACTGAATGGACACTCCCTTGGCAGCTCCTCAGGTCTTGAATTGCCCTGGTCCCTCCTCTTCATCGGGCTCCTGGCTCTTCCCCTCCTCCCCCTCCTCCTTTCTTGGGGGAGGGGAGACAGGGGACTCTGCAGGCTAATGCCCCTGGGCTCTGGAGTCAGAAGACCTGGTTGAGTTCTTCTTCTCCCCTTCAGGCTGTGTGAGCTTGGACAGGTGTCTCACCTTCTCTGAGCCCTCATTCCTTCATCTTTGCAATGGGCATACTCTTTCTTGCCTCTGGATCTCCTCGGAGAATTAAAATTCATAGAGACGGTTTACAAATATGAAGGGTGAAGTGGGGACTGGGAGGCAGCAGGCAGGAGACAGCAAGGGTGAAAGAGAGTCAGCACCTCCCCTCCACTGGTCTCACCTCTGCAGTGTCTCACCCTGGGACTGACCTTTTCATGGGCTCCATAAAAAAATTAACAGCCCAGCAAATGGCAGGGCTCAGTTGTGACTTTTGGCCCCTAGGGTTGCACAAAAAGGGGCATTTAGCCCAAGGATGGTCTTCATAGGTGGGTGCTGGATAAATGGGTGTGGAGGGGGGGCTCAGAGGACCCCAGCCCCTCCACCCAGTGTGAAATCCCACCATTAGTGACATCTGTAGCTTAGTTACATCAGGGGCGGCAAACTACAGTCCCTGCCAGTTTTTGTGAAGCCTGCAAGCTAAGAACGGTGTTTGCATTTGTAAATGGTTGGGAAAAAAAATCAAAGGGAGACTATTTCGTGACATGTGACGATTGTATGAACTTCAAACGTAAGTGCCCACGAATAGGTTCATTGGAACACAGCCACGTTTCCTCATTCGTGTGCTGCCCGTGGTTTTCCAGTGTCGCAACGGTAAGGGTAGTGTTTTCAACAGAGACTGTTCTGCAAAGCCCAGAGCACTCCCTATTCGGCCCTTTAATGAGGAAAAAGTGTGCTGACCCCTGGTTTAAACAAAAGCAAGACCAAAAAGTAGCTTTGAAAGTGGAAGCGCCCTGGGAAGATTCCGGAGGGGTTGTGGGGTGGAAGTCCGGAGTGCCAGTCTAACCATGAACTTAGTGTTCGGTCGCCCATCCGGCCAGTGGCTGGGTCGTGTCCCCTCTCCAAGCCTCATTTTCTCTGTCAAATGACACAGCGATTTAATGCAGCAACGTCTAATCCAGCACTGCTGGAAGCCTCCGTTTACACAGTCTGATTGTCACCCACCCCTTAATGAGAAGTAACTCAGACAGCTTTCCTCCGTGCCCAGAGGAGAGCTTGAGCATACACAGGGGGACGGGACAGTGTCACACTGAGCAAGGGGAACAAGGAGGAAGGAAGGGTTTCTCCTCTTCAAAACCATGTGCAAAAGAGCCTCCTTCTGTCACAGGCCATGGCCAGGGGCAGCTGGCAACAGGGGGTCACTGAGGCAAGGGCTGCAGCCAGCCCAGGGCGGGGTCGGGGTGGCGGGGCGGTGTGGGAAGACAAGCAGCACACTCCCCTTCTGCCGGGACTCTGGAGTCTCAGATGCTGTCCCAGCACACTGGAGACCGGCCAATACATACAGAGATGTTCTAATCCTGTCCCTTCCCGGCTCATTCCACCAAAGCCAAAGTCCTCTCAATAGCCCAGAGGCCCCAAGGATCTGACCCCACACCCTTATCTTTCTGATCACAGCTCCCTCTTCCTTCCCCCAACCCAGGGCAACTCCAGCCTCCTCCACCTTCTTGCAGGATGTCTAGAGGAGACCACCTTCCAGCCTAAGGCCCAGGGCTGCTGGACCAGAAAGTTGGTGGTGGCCACCGCCCACCCTGACCCTCCCCCACAGCCAAAGCCTGTCCTTACCAAAGCAAAAATAACTGGAGAAGAAATCGAGTTGATTAAAAGAAAACATTTTTATATTATACGGACACAGGGGGCTCAGGGTGACAGTGCCATCTGTGGGTGGCGGAGAGCCGCTGCGCGCCCCCCCCCCCACCCGGGGCTCTGTCCTTCCCCCTTGGGCCTGCGGGTGTGCTGTGTCCCAGCCAGGTCTCCCCGGGACTTGGAGGAGCAGGTCAGACAAGCAGGCTTCCCTCCAGTCCAGCCCGAGGGCTTCACCACCTAAGGTGACACTCCTGACTGCTGAGCTCCACCTCCGCGAGGGTAGGGGGAGTAGGGTTCGCGCGATCCGGGGGTCAAGGTTACATCCTCCCCTTTGCAGAGCGGCGGGTCCTGTTTGCCAAAAGGCCCGATGACGCACAGGGGTGGGAGATGACGTTGCTTGCCACAGCCCGGTGGCGGCCCAGGGCCACCTGGGCGGTGGGGGCTGGACCTGCTCCTCCCTGTCCTCCATCCTCGGAGGTCACTGGTCCACAAGCTGCTGCCGGCGACCACGCCCCTCAGTAGGGATAAGGGGACACCGCGATGAGCAGGACGAAGACGCTTTGGTGGCGCGGCGCCGCGGCGCGCACCGTCAGCCGGTAGAGGCCGGCGCGGGTGAGCGCGCGGCGGGTGTAGACGGCGCCCTGGCCGGCGCGCAGCGGGCGCAGTGCGAAGGGGCTGCGCGGGTCGGGCTCGAGCACGCTGAGCTCCGTGCGGTTGGCGGGGACGCCGGCCTCGGAGAAGGCGGCGAGGCGGGCCACATCGTGGTGGGCGCGCACGCCCAGGGGCAGCGGCAGGAGCTTGTACAGCAGCGTGGAGGGGCCACCCGCGCTGCAGTCCTGCGAGCAGCGCCGGAAACACGTCCTGCGGGCGGGATACACGGACCGACTCCAGTGGCCGGCGGTATAAACCGGCCCTCAGCCCCTCGCCCCGCAGCCCTCGCACCCGCTGCCTGTCCCCTCGCCCCCAGTGCCTTCTTTACAAGCACCACTGTTAGCCCACGCTGGAGATCAGCAAGCTGAGGCCCAAAGAATCTGGAGATGTGCCCCCTCCCGTGGGAAGCGAGTCTCAGAATCCCATCGGACTTCCCCAGCTCACGGCCCCAGGCCAGTCTGGTGGACAACACAATTTAGAACCCTCCAGGTTGCAGGGCACCCCAGAGCTGAGTCACCTGCTCTGGGTTTGCAGGGGGAGGAGGACTCAAAGACACGTGCCTAGCCCTTCCAGGGCATCCATGTCCCTCCAGGGCCCTGAGCCTAGGCCTCCCAATAAGTAGAGTCAAGGCAAGTCACCTTCCCTAACTGCTTCTGCTACAGCTTGTGTCCGCCAAGGTCCCCATGCAAGTCCATCTTTACCAGTATGTGTAGCTGCAGTGAGTGTGTGAAGGAGGTGTGTTCTGTGCTTGTGTGCCAGTGTGTCGGGTCCTGGGGTTCCGTGTGTGTGTGTGTGTATGTGTCCCTGAGTCTAGGGTTTTCTGTGTGTAGCCATGTGTGTCACGTGAAGGTCTCCAAGTCCCCCTGGCCTTTGGGCTCTCCCTGCCCCCAGGTCCTTATGCTCCAGCCGCAGGATCATTGCACTAAACACTGGTGCCCGGATTAACTTGCACCCTGAGGGGCTGCAGGAGGGTCTTCATGAGGCCGCCCTGCCCTGTGGGGACAGAGGCCCCAGCTCGGGAATTCTGGCAGGATTGATCCCCCCACCCCCGCCCCTAGCAGGGCCCCTGCCTGAGACATGGCCCTTCTGGAGGAAGGATCCAGCCGTCCAGGAGCCAGAACGTAAGCGCCCAGCTCCAGGCAGGCCGCGTGCCCCGATTTACCCCCAGCCAGCTCAGCCCTTACCCTGGGCTGGAGCCTTGCCGGTAGGTGGCCGGACACGGCGTGTCCACACACTGGTAGCTGCCACGGGTGTTAAAGCACATCTGGCTGGGCCCACACTCGATGCCGTCCTCCTCACACTCGTTGATGTCTGGCGGGGGAGGGTGGCGGGGGGGGGGGAGGTTGGCAAAGAGATGGGAAAGAAAAAGGTGTGACTTAGTGGGAGGGCCCAGGGACAGGAACCACAGAAGGTGTGGGAGCAGGGAGAGGCAGGAGAGAAACGCCTTCAGAGGACCAGTGAGGCGGGCAGCCCCTCTCCCCTCGGACCCAGCCATCTTGATCTGGAACAGTCCAGCTGGCAGGCTCTGAGCCCCTCCCCAATCCCCCCAGGTGGGCACCCTGGGGACCTCTGGAGCCTCCAGCTGGGCTGCAGGGTCTGGAAGAGATGGGGGCCCCTCTGGGACCCAGAGTGCCGACTGCCCATGACCCTTGTCTGTCCCAGGGGAAGCCCCGCCCTTCTCATAGGACAGTCACAGATCCTCCTGGCAGAGAGTGAGGGATGGAGACAGGCAAGGCAGGCTGATGCCCACTTTTCGGGGGTGGGATGGCTGGCCCCAGCCTCGGAGCACATTCAGACAATCGGGATCGCACCTTGGCTGGGGAGTTAGGGGACCAGCAGCCGCTGCCTCACTGGAATGCTATCTCTGTGCCTGCCCTCCCAGGTCTCATGCAGTCACTTCAGAGAGGACTGTGTTAACCCCATTTCACCAGGAGGCAGAGGCTCAGAGAGGTGAAGTGAGCTGCCCAGGGACACTGCCCAGCAGCGCTGCGATCTGCCTCCAGGGCTGCTTTCGGAGCCTGCCCAAGCAGCCTCTTAGTTCCCGCCTCGGAATGTGGCTTCCAGACAGGCTGTGGGCCCCTGGGGTGTTCTGACCTCCTCTCCCTGCCCCACCCTAACGTGCGAAGGTTTAGAAGCAGCGGGAGACCGCCTCCCCTTCCCAGGAAGCCCCGTCCTGGCCCGCCCAGAACTGGCAGGGGCGCCCGCTCACCCTGGCAGTTTTTCCCGCTGGGAAGGAGGCGGTAGCCAGCGGGGCAGAGGCACTGGTAGCTGCCCTCGGTGTTTCGGCAGGCGTGCTGGCACAGGCTCCTCACCCGGCACTCGTCCAAGTCTGGCCCAGGTGGGGGTGGGGGGTGGGGGTGATGGTGGCCGAGACACACACTGAGTCATTGGATGCTGTGGCGCTCCGCCCCGTCCGCCCCTTGTTGCCGAGGCTTGCGGCGTGGGGACGCGGGGTGGGGGGGGGGAGGTGGAGACACTGCCCTCCACACCACCCTCCCCTTTTCTTCTGCGGCTTAGCACCAGCCTCCACGGGGGCCTGGGGAGCATCCCCGCCTCCCCACCCCCACCGGTCCCTGTTCACCGTCTCGTGTGGACCTGCAACGGCCTCCTTCCTTGCAAACCTCCCTCCCTGACTGCTTCACCTCTGCACACCAAAAGGAGTTGTTTCTCAAAAGTGGGTCAAGTGTCCAGAAGTCAAGTGTTTGGGAGAATCCTCTGTCTCCCCCCCAGAAGCACTTTCCTGGTGCTTTTTTTCCCGGTGCCTTTCCTGGAAGCTGCCCATCGGTCCGCCTGCGCCACCCATCCCACTTGCCCTGAGTCCCAGGGTTTTGAACACGGGGTGTGGCGCCCACCAACCCAACCCCAGAGCCCACGCTAATGTGGCTACTGTGTCCCCAGTGGGATGGCTGGAGCCTGGCCTTACCTGTGCAGATCCCGTTCTGCCGGATGAAGCCAGCAGGGCACCAGGCCCGACCCAGACTGCTCGGGGCCCTGGAGCCCGGCCGGAGGGAGACCCAGGCGTGGGAGGAGCCCCTGGGGAAGGGGGCACGGGGCCGCAGCCAGGGCCTTAAGAGGCCCCGGTGGCTGACAGTGGTCACGTTTTGGTCGCTGCGCTCTAGCGGGACGCAGGTCTTGCCATCACGGAGAAGAGTCTGGCCCTGGGGGCACAGGCAACGGTAGCCGCCCTGGAGGTTTTGGCACTGGAAGGCACAGGTCTGGGGCAGCTGCAGGCATTCATTGATATCTGCAAAGGAACAAGGCCAGGCAGGGGGCCAGACGTGGCTCAGAGGGCTTGCCACGGCCACTCCACCTGACTGTGGCCACCTTCCTGGGCTCCAGCCTTCCCCGGAATCTGGCGGCCTCCCCCCACTGCATACAGGCCTGCCCACGAGCCTCCCTTCTCCCGCACCGCCTCCAGCCTCTGCTGCTCACGGAGGCCCCGACATCCCCCAGCTCTGGGCCTCCTCCCAGGTTCCCTGGTACTTCAGCCTCCTGGGGAGGCCCATTCTCCCTGCTCAGCCTCTCGGACACCCTCCCACTTCTGCCCACCCTCCCCCTCTTCCTGGACTCCCGAGGGGAGCCAGACAGCAGCAGAGCACGGATCCCGGCTCACGGAAGGGGGGAAACGCACCATCAATGTTAGCTATGGTTTTGGTCCCAGAACTCAACAACACCCTTGTCACCCGTGTCTGCCTACGCGCCAGGGGGTTCTGACCCGGGCTCCAGTGAGGGGCTGAATAGCCCCGTACCTAAGCAGGGCAGGCCGGGGCTCTGGGTCCGGTACCCCCGGGGACAGCTGCAGTGGTGCCCGCCTGGGGTGTTCTCACAGATCTGGTTGAAGTGACACTCATCCAACTCTTCCAGACACTCGTCCACATCTGGGGAGGCAGGGGTGTGGGCAGAGGTGGGGCCGAGCCTCTCCCCCTGCCCACAGCGGCCGAAGCGCACCTCTCCACCTCTGGGCCTCCTCCCTGACCCCTTCTCCCACTTCAGTGCCATGGGTAGAAGGTCAGTGTTTGCAGCCACCTGCCTCAATTAGGCCAGCTTTGGAGAGTAAAAAGGTTCTGGGGTCCGAAAAGAAAGCAGGGGCTTAAAAGGTGGGTTTTGGAGGCCGAGTCCCGGGTTTGGGCTGAGCTCTGCCACGTCTCTGGGTCCTTGAGCAGGGACTGTCCCTCTCCCATCCTTTGTTTTCTTATCTGTGAGGGGGTCAGGACGGGACCTTTCAGGAAAACCCTGCATCACGCACGGGAAGGCGGTCGGAGCCTGGTTCAGGGAAAGAGCTCACGAAAAACAAGGACGCGAGGGCGGGAGGAAAGCAGGAAGCAGAGGACAGCCGGGGTCACCTCCTCTTCTGAGTTCCAGGTCCCCCTGCCCTTTGCCCTTGTACGAGGTGGTCCTATCCTCAGAGCCCGAGGACCTGAGATCAGAAAGCTCTAGAATGCTGGGGCAGGAAGGTCACCCATCCAGGGCAGAATCTTAAAGGCTAACAGCATCCGATTCCTAGTGGCCGCTGGAGAAGCTGTGTTGAGAAGGATTCCGAGGCCATTTTTGGGGCCGGGAGGGGGCCTTGGGGAAGAGGCAGCAGACGCGGCACATTTGCCATCCCTGATCTGGCCAGCTACAGCTTTCTCCCCAGCCTCCCTGCTCCTCCTGCCAAGAGAGTTCTGCTTTCCCCAGAGGCCCAGAGGCCCAGTGGCACACTGTATGTCCTCTACTGAAGCCTGGGACCACTGGAGTCCGGACAGCCACCCATCCTGCCCCGTCACCTTCACAGCCGGCCCCGTGAGGGGCCACCCGGAAGCCAGGCCTGCAGTCGGGGAGGCAGTGGTAGGACCCAAAGAGGTTCACGCAGCGCTGTCCCTCCTGGCAAAGGTGGGCATCCCAGGCACACTCATCCACATCTGGGGGGCAAACGGGGGCGACGTGAACACACGTCCCCCAGGCCCACTCTGGCCCAGGAGCCCCTGGCGAGAAGGCCCCGCCCCTGCTGCTAGCTCCTTCCATCATCTCGCCCCTCCCCCAGAAACACAGAGCCCACCCCCAGGGACCCACGGGCCTGGATCTGGGGGTTCCCTGACATGGGGTTGCAGACAATGCCTCGTGAGCACATGGCTCAAAGTGCAGTGGAGACTTGGCAGGGCCAGGCCTCACTGGGGGGCGCAGAGGCACGCCGCTGGGGAGGGTCCTAGGGTCGGATTTGCTGTCCAGAAACCTTGTGATGGGGGCAAACAGAGCAAGTGGGGCAGATGGCTGTTCACCCACTTCCTAACCCAGTTGGTGGGCAGTGACCGTGGGGTGGTGGGAAAGGCCCCGAGGCCATGTCCAGGCTCAGCAGGTGCGCATGCCATGAACCCGGCGTGGCCCCATGTATGTCTCCGGGGCTCCCGAGCACCCCAGCACCCGAGCCCCTCCCATCTGCAGCCTGTGCAGCAGGAAATTCCCGATGGAAACAGGGTGTTGGCATCCCCAGGCTCGCAGCCAATGCTGTCAGGAACAGGCCACGTCCTGAGGCACGTGCCCCTGGCTGGGGTCGTGGCTCCAGAACGGAAAGCCCAGCGCATGCCCAGGCCGACTTCAAGGAGAGCTTCTGCCCCGGGGCCCACTCACCTCTGCAGTTCCTGTCATCCCTGGCCAGGGCAAAGCCCAGCGGACAGGAGCAGGAGAAGCGACCAGGTGCATTGTGGCAGGAGTGAGAACAGGGGGTGGGGCCCTCCGAACATTCGTCCCTGTCTGGGGGGAAGGATGGGGGACAGAGCTCTGGTGGTCCGCACCCACAGGACACAGCGTCCATCCCAGGCTGAGCGGCCTCCCTCGTCCACCCCAGGGGAGGGGGAAGGCACTCACCCACACAAAACTCTCCCTGGGCATCCAGCTCAAAGCCCTCCGGGCAGCCGACTTCATTCTCGTCTACAAGGCAAAGGGACAGGTCCTAAGGATGCCAGGGCACTGTGGCCAAGGTGCCCCAGGACAGACAGCAGCCCCGGCTGTAGCTCCCTCTTGCCAGCCTAGCCAGGTCGATGCTCCCCAGCCCTGAGCCCGGCTGACGCCCAGCCCATCTGGGAGTCCATTCCCACCCAGCGCAGGCCTGGTGGAGGCACTGGCTGCGGGGGGGCTCACAGCAGGCTGGCCAGACCAGAAGTCAGCACACACAGGAGAGATCATTACAGAAAAGCACAAAACGGGCCGTCCCTGCGTGCAAACACGCACTGCTGAGAATCCAGAGGAGTGGACCTGGCCCCTGGCTGTGGGTGGGGGAGGGGACCTGCAGAATGGGTATGTGATAGCATCTGATGGCAGCGGCAAGCACAGGGGTGGCGGCAAGCACAGGGGTGGCAGCAGACTGAGTCCCGCAGACAGACAGGAGCCCAGGAGCCCGTAGAGACGGCTGGGCCCCAACCGCACTGAAGTGCTGCTCAAAGTCCTGGAGGAGGAGGGGGAGGAAAGAGGAGGAGGGAGAGGGGGGAGGTAAGGAAGGGGGGATGGGGGGACGAGAGGGAAGAGGGGAGCCGTCTGAGAGCCCATCCCCAGCCCAGGCCTGCCGGAGGCACTGGCTGTGGGTCACGCCGCGGCAGAGGGGAGGCTCACAGCGGGCTGGCCAGACCATAAGCCGGCAGACTCAGGGGAAATCGTTACAGAAAAGCACAAAACGGGCCATCCCTGTGTGCAAACACGCACTGCTGAGAAGCCAGAGGAGCGGACCTGGCCCCTGGCTGTGGGTGGGGGAGGGGACCTGCAGAATGGGTAAGCGATAGCATCTGATGGCGGCAGGCACAGGGGCGGCAGAAGACTGAGGTCCGGAAGAGACAGCCGGGCCCCACCTGCACTGAAGTCCTCCTCAAAGTCCTGGAGGAGGAGGGAAGAGGAGGAGGAGGTGGGGGGAGAGGGAGGTTAGAGGGAGGAGGGAGAGGAGGGGGAGGAGGGAGCCGTCTGAGAGCCCATCCCCAGCCCAGGCCTGCCGGAGGCACTGGCTGTGCAGCGGCAGCGGGGAGGCTCAGAGCGGGCTGGCCAGACCAGAAGCCGGCAGATGCAGGGGAAATCCTTGCAGAAAAGTACAAAACAGGCCGTCCGTGCATGCACACGCGACTGCTGAGAATCCAGAGGAGTGGACGTGGCCCCTGGCTGTGGGTGGGGGAGGGGACGCACAGAACGGGTACGTGATAGCATCTGATGGCGGAGGCAGGCGGCAGGCTGCGAAAGTAATCGCTGGGTGTCAGTTAAGGGTGTCCGAGAAAACGCTGTACTCCTGGTACCTACAAGGCAGGCGACACAGTGTCCACTTTACAGGTGGGAACCCTGAGGGCCAGGGCACTGCCGCCGAGGTGCCACAGCTGGGAAATGGGTGTGGCTGGGTTTGAGCCAGGGTCTGCCTGACCCCAAAGCTGTGCCCTTACCACGGTCCCGTGCTCCATGCTACTAACAAGCCGGGACCGCAGATACCGGTACCAGGTGTAGCCTTAGCCTCCCCGGCTGGATATGAACCGCATCCGTACGTGGGCGGCCAGGCCTCCAGCAGTGGCTCCTGGCTGCCAGGGTGCGGCCTCTGCTGCAGGGGCCTTTGAGGACAGTGGCATATGGCTGGAGTCTGGAACAGCAGCCGGGGCGGGGTGGGGGCGGGCTTGGACCTTCACCATGGCGCCCAGGAAAAGGCTCTGGGGGGTTTGAACAGGAGTGGCCTGAAAAGCCACTGTTGGGCATATGGAAGCTTGGACGGGAGCAGGGACACGCGGGAGGTGCGTGGACAAGGAGGCGAGCTGTCCCAGTCCCGAGTTTCTGGCCCACCGTCAGTGGGTGCGGGAGGTGGGGCGTCCCCTTGGCTTTTGGCCAGGTGCATCTGGGGCCCCCGGTGGGGGTTTAGAGGGAGCAGTGGTGAGTGGAGGCCAAGGCTGGGGACCTCACCGGCTTGCAGGGCTGTGGTAAGCTGGAAGTGCAGGGCCTCGGCCTTGGGGTCGAAGGCCGAGCTGATAGCCGAGGCCCTCAAGTGCTGCACCAGCGGGGGCTGGAGGCCCTGGGCCGCCTTGTACTGGACACTGTGGTTACATCGCAGGAACGTGGGAAGGCCGTCCCGCAGGAAGTGCTGCGTGGAGCCCACAAACAGATGGCCTGGGCCAGTCTGCACATAGCTCTCCTCAAAGTCCTGGAGCAGGGAGGGGGGTGGGGAGGAGAAAGGGGCAGGGGGAGGGAGGAGGGGGTAGAGTAGGAGGAAGGGGGGAGGAGGAGGGGGAGGAAGGAGACAGATAAGGGTCAGATTTCAGCTCCCAAAGGGTAGGACCCTCAGCCCCCCATTCAAGGGGGGCCTTTCTCCTCCTCCTCCTCCAGCCGGGGGGCACCCTTGCGCAGATGACCTCCCCCCCGGCATTCTCGGGTATGAAATGGGGAAGACACTGGAGAGGCTGGGCGCACCAGGCTAAGTGCAGGCCAAGCCACACCCCCACTCCTCCTGGGGTGTCAGGAGGGGGTGCTGGGGGCGGCTCATCCTTCTCTCCCCCGCCTTCTCCCCCGCACACCCCCACCCCATCGGGCCGGCCCCCACCTGTACTTGAAGTTCCGCTTCAGCCAGGCTCTCGGGGATGCCGCCGCTGACCTCCACATCGAGGAGCAGGAGGCCGTCGGGATCCAGGCCCCAGGCCTCCTGGGTCATGGTGAGCAGCTCCCCTGCAAGGCATCCCGCCCAGCCCGGGGTCACCACGGGGAAGCCTCAGCCCCACCCAGCCGACCTGGGAGGAGGCCAGCCCGCCCCGCCCTCACCTGTGGCAAACTCCACATGTGACTTCTGCAGGAAGCTGCCGCCTGTCAGAGAGTGGCCGTTCAGGGCGTCCCCACTCTCTCCAGCCAGGGCCCAGTAGATGGGGGCGATGGTGACCACGAGGGCCCGCATTAGAGGACCTGCATGGGGCGGGCGTGGAGGCTGGGTCAGGGCTGGGTCCTCAGGGCCGCCACTCTCCTGCTCAAGATCCCTCTGTGGCTCCCTATTGCTCCGGGAGGGCTCAGCCCCTTCCCTCCCTGCCCAGGCCCTGCCATGGGATCACCTGAGTCAGTTGCTGGATTAGAACCTGGGAAGGGGCGAAGGCAAATACCCAGTTTGTGGAGACATAGGGAGAACAAGCAGAATAGGGTGTGCACAGACGGGCAGCTGACTTGTCGATGCTCAGTTCAGTTCAAGGAATCCTAAGGGTGACTGGGTCACCGCCGAGCCTGGGACACAGGGGCCGGACCGGGCTGGAAATCAGGTCTCCTAACTTACAGATGCCTTCCAGAAGAGCCTGGGAGAGGACGGCCATGGACTTTGTAAACAGGGCCAAGAAGTTGCTCTGGACATGGATTCCTTGACCTTCACGTGATGCCCAGGCCTCCTCACAGGGCAGGGGGCCCCTCAGTCTGGGGATGCAGAAACCCCACTCGCTTGGGGTCAGGGAGGGTGAAGCTTCTCTGTGGAGCCCCAGAGGAGTGGTCTGGAGGACCCAGGCTCGTGGCCAGCAGAGCCTGTTTCCAGCACATGGAGGCTGGCCCACCTGGCGTAGGGCCAGCTGCTTCTCCAAGGGCAGCTGGAAGTAGCAGCCCCATCTGGGCAGCCTCTCACTTCACTCGCTCTCTGCTGCCAGCCAGCCTGGAGTGACCCCCGGCCAGAGCTCCCTGACCCCACGCTGTTCACACAGGCCTGCGGTCAAGGGCAGCTCTGGAGGAGCCGCTTGGGCAAAGACCCGGTCTGCAATGCCCTCTCCCTGCTCTGGACCCTCAGGGTGCCCTGCGAAGGGTGAGGCAGCAGGGTCTGCAACATCACTCCAGAACATTCCATCTGCTAGGGCACAGTAGGATGAATCTGTTTGAGAGTGGACATTCCCCGGTGCTCTGGGCCTTTGAGCTAATTTTATTGGCTTCATTTCTCCCTTTCTGCCCCCTCTAGGGGGCATACCGCTTCATGCTTCTTTTTCTTTTCTTTTTTTTTTTTTTAAGATTATTTATTTATTTATTTGACAGACAGCGATCACAAGTAGGCAGAGAGGCAGGCAGAGAGAGAGGAGGAAGCAGGCTCCCTGCCGAGCAGAGAGCCTGATTCGGGGCTCGATCCCAGGATGCTAGCTAGGATCATGACCTGAGCCAAAGGCAGTGGCTTCAACCCACTGATCCACCCAGGCACCCCATCCTTTTTCTATCGGCTCTTAACAGTGAATGGGTGGAGGGTTCTCACTTGGCCATCAGAGATCTCAAAAATTGTTATCTGACTGCATTCATGTTTCCTGGTGATTTCACACTGTCTCGGTCTGATTCTTATTTTGTTCTGTTGGGAGGTACTTGGGGGGGGCGGGTAGGAAGTGGCCTGTACCTAAATCCACTTTGGCTTGGACTCGGGTCTTAGGGGTAGGCCGGTTTCCTCCAGCCATCAGGCCCTGAGCCGGCCTCAGGACGCAGGCGCAGGTGCGGCTCTGCCCCCCACTTACCCACACTCGCAGGGACGTGGCTGATGCTGCTGTGGATGGTGGTGGCCCCGGAGCCTGCCTCCTTCCGCATGCTGGTGTTGAGAATGGCTCTGCTAAATTCCTGGCCATTGATCACCCCGGACATGCTGCCGCGGCTCCCGCGGGGCTCCCCTGGGAGGAGGTGGAGCACAGGGACATTATCGGAGGAAGCCCGTACTGTTACCTGCTTCAGAGAGGAGGAACGGAGGCTCAGCACGTGCGAGTGACTTGCCCCAAGCGACAGAGCTTGTGAGTGATGGACTCACTGCCCAGGAGATCCTGGCTCTGAGAGAGGAGAGGCGGGGAGGCTTTTGAGAGGCGCCCTGCCCTGGGATGGTACTGGCTTCTAATTCTGGCTCTGCTGTCACCTTCCTGAAAATCTCGACAAGTCAGGCCTCCGAGACACCCTTGAGTTGGGTTATCTATACAGTGAGGAGGTAGGACCACAGATGTGCCAAAGACCTGTTGGGTTCTAAAATGCCAGGAGCTTGTGATGGAGGAGCTGGCAGCCTCCTCTGGGCCGGGGCATCAAGCCAAGGCCTGAATGCTGCCACCTGAACATCCGTCATCCCATCCGTGGCCCTGGCTCCAGCCGCCCCGCAGCTGGATTTCCAACAGCAGCGGGGCGGTCTGCAAGCAGGTGCTCTCTCCAGCACTCATCAGAGGCTGCTTCCTCTGGCTAATGGGCCAGCTGTCTCCTCGGCACAGATGGCATTCGGGGGGGGGCGTGGGGGCGCATGAGACAGAGGCTAGTCTGCCTCTTTGCTTGCTGGCTCTCTGGGGAAATTAACAACTAATTGCCCATGATCTGTCGAAAAATAACATAAAACACTCGACTGCCAGGATCCTAAATGGGCAAATCAGGGGGCCGTTTCACTTTGGATTCCAGGAAGCAGTGCCGTTTTCCTGCAGCCTGGAGCTGGGGTTTGAGGCGATCTGATGCCCATCTGGGATGTCTCTTGTCCATATCCGCAGCTCTGGGGTTTATAGGAGAGACAGCGGAACAGGCCGCGGACTGTCCCTGGGCTCTTAATAAGGGCAAGAGGAAGAAGTCAGATGCAGAGAAGAAGGCAGTAGCATGGCCTGGCATCCTTCAAAGCGGACAAGAGGCCGGAGGCTGGGGATGACGAGTCACCATCAACTTTCTCAGATATGGGGGGACTTGGCAGCCCCAGGCTGATGGGGAACAGGGAAGAGAAGACAGTGTTGGTGGTGAGGGAACCTCCCTGAACACCTTTTACCTCGCCACGCCCCATGGGAAGGACTTATCCCATAGACATACTCAGGAGAGCATACAAAGATGCCCACCACAGTGTGCTTTTGGGAGGGAAAACTGGAAAACAAAACAGAACCCTAAAATGTTGCTTATTTAACAAAGCCAACAGCAATTAAGTTAGGAAAGCATCCCTTTGGGATAAGAAACCACTGAGAAGATGTAGGCCAGGCTTACTGTCAAGGAATATTGTCCAAACAGGTAGGTTGTAGGACAACCTATAAATTTGACCTCATTTATAAGAAGGATAAAGCACATCTCTTTATGTTTGGGGAAAAATGTGTAAAGAGATTTACCCCCAAGTAATGGTCAGAGATCGCTCTCTCTGGTCATTGAAGGAGGTGAGAACGTTGATAATTCATTTCTTCTTTGTAGATTTGTTTCTAACTTATCTGGCCTTTCTATAATTAGCATATGGGAGACTTTCAACACGGCTGTTTCCATTTAGAAAGTGAGGCTGTTCTGAATGAAATTATGTGCCCTGAAAAAGATGGGTGGGAATCCTAATCCCCAGACCTGAGGCTGTGGCCTTATTTGAAGACAGGGTCTATGCAGAGGGGACTGAGTTAACATAAGGTCATTGGGGTAGGCCCTAACTAATTTAATAACTGGAGTCCTTACGTGAAGGGGAAATCTAGAGGCAGGCATGTCTCTGGGGGGACATGCCGTGGGAACTTGCAGGTAGAGATTTGGAGGATGGGGCAATGATTTTATAAGCCAAGGAACACCGGAGTTTGCCAGCAAACCGTTAGAAGCTGGGGTCAGGGCGTGGGACAGACTCTTCATCACGGATCTCAGAGGGGACCGACCCTATTTCTCCTTGATCTTAGATTTCTGGCCTCCAGAACTGAGCACTGGAAGTACTCCAGGCTGCGGTACTTTGCTTTGGCAACCCTGGGAGATCCATCCAGAAACCACATGCAGGGCTCTGTGGTCTGGGGTCGGGGCTTCCGAACAGGAGAGGAGAGGACGGGGACCCAACTCTGAAGGTGTCCTGCAGAGACATGGAGAAGTAACCTGATGGGGGGCGCGGTGACAGATGAGTGACGGCTGCCGTGGCTGCGGACAGAAATGTGTAGGGAGTATTTGCTACAGAAACATAGAAATACATTCAGAAGGAATATTCGGAGACTTTCCATAGTGCAGTCTGAAGTCATCTCGCTGTGGTTTCTCAGGACAGTCCTTTTCCCGGTTTTGAAGTCTGGCCTGAGCTGAGGCATTGGGAGCTGATCGGGGCGGCCCGAGGTGGCCAGTGTCTCTAATGCCAGAATCAAGCAGCATCCACCACCGCCCCCCTATCGTGGCCGAATTCAGACTTTACACATCGACCCCCAAAGGGGGCACCCTGGACATCTTGGTCTCATTCTGCCTACTTCACAGGATTGTGGAACATCCCACAAAGAGGACCCATGTCTGTGCCCGGTGAGCACGAATGGCCAGGGTTCCCATCCAGTATGAAGGGCCAGCCCTTGGGCTCTTGGAGCCTCAGTTTCCCCAGCTGTAAAGGGCAGGGTAAGGAAGATGACCTGTCAGTCCCTGCCAGCTGGTTCCTCCCAAGTTTGTGACTTTAAGCAAAGAGAAGATTCGGGTAGCTGGCAGGGCGGGGGGTGGGGGGGCATGTCCAACATAAACAACACACACAACCCCACTGACCAAGAGATCCTGCCTCTGTCCCCTGCAGTCTGAGCGGGGACACCCCGTACCTCTGACGGCCAGGACCGCCCGGGCCGTGGCGGAACCCAGGAGGTTGTGAGCGACACACTCGTAGGCGCCCGCGTCCTGGGCCTCCACGCGCTGCAGCCACAGGCTCCCGTCGGGCAGGGTCCGGAGCCGCCGGCTGGCCTGCAAGGGCTGGCCCGCTCGCAGCCACTCCACCGTGGGCACCGGCTCTCCCGAGGCCTGGCACTGCAGGGCCACATCCTCCCCGGCTCTCGCGGTCACGTCTTGGGGCTCCACCCGGAACACCGGGGCACCTGTGGGAGGCACGGGGCAGCTTCAGGGAACGTTTTTGTCATTTGTGTGTGTTTCGGAGGTAGAAAGGGGATAACAGAACCACACGTGATCATCACATCATCGGACAGCATCTCCTTCGAGACACTGTTTCCCCGAGCAGGACCGCGCTGCTCAGAGCTGCTTGCTTGCTTCCTTTCTCAGCCCACAACAGATCCTTAGTGCCTTTCCGGGCCATGACATCCTCGTTTCTAGCACCTATTTGGTGGTCCACTGTTTGGGTCTCTTACAGGGGTGTTTCCAACGTGGTGCCTCTACTTGGTGCCAGAGGGGAGACGGGAGGGAGAGAGGGCCCCGTCCCCTGCTGTGGGAGAGTCTCACCAAGTGCCTGCCTGACCCTCGGTCTCCTCATCTGAGAGATGGGAATCCCTGTCCACTCGCTCCCACAGACCCTCCAGCTGCAAGGGAAAGGCAGCACATGCCCAGCGCTGGCAAGGGCGGGGTAAGGCGAACGCATACACTCCGAGGGCACGGGAGCAAGCAGGCACAGCCCCGCGGAGAAGGACCGGCCGAGGCTTAGAACAGCAACAGTCTGCTCTCTTACAGCTCTGGAGGCCAGGAGTCCCAAACCAGCTGTTTCACGGGGTAATGTCTGCTTCCTCCAGAGGCTGCAGGGCAGAACCTGCTTCTTGCCTCGTCCCGCTTCTGGTGGCTTCTAGCGTTCCCTGGCTTGACTGAGGCTGTGCCCTCCAGTCTTCTCTTCGTCCTCATTCTCCACCTCTTATTCCCCGCATCTAAGGAATATACGCCCCTCTCTTACAAAAGCACTCATGATTGCATTTAGGGCCCACCAAGACAATCCCAGATCACTTCCTTAACTTAATCATGTCTGCAAAGATCCTTTTCCCAAGTAAGATCACATTCACAGGTCCTGGGGACGAGGACACAGTCATATCATTGGGAACCTACCACATCCAGGATCAGATCAGCCTACCACATCCAGGATCTCCTGAAGTGGAACGCATGCCTGCTGTGTGTCCCAGCCTCTCTTGGGTCCACACCCTGACAGAAACGTGGATGTGTGTCCACCAGAGGTGTGTGTTGGAATGCAGAAGCAATGCTGTCTAGGTCGCGGTCTAGAAGTGCCTAGAAGTGCCGGGCAACAGGCAAACCATGGCACTGAGGATGGAGGAAGGCCTTCCACGAGCGATCTCACACACAGTGTCGTGCCCAGGAAGCCCAGCACAAGAGCACATACGATAGGGTTTCATTGAAACAAATGTCAGAAAAAAGCAGGAGCAAGATGCTGGCCATTGCTGTATGAAAAGTCCAGCAAGTCTGCTCCCACAAAAACCAAATGTAAAACTTAACAAAACTAGCCAAACCAACTATTTCAGGACTCTAGACGTCCAGGAAACGATCATTTACCCGTGAGAAGCTTCTAGAACTTGGGGCGAGAATGGCTGCTCCCATCTCCCACCCCCACTCCACTGTGGTCATTCTAGTGGTTTTGCTGGAGCTGGGCTGGCTGCAAAACCCCCAGATCTTGCTATCCCAAGGGACTGGCTTGATTGGCAGGCGAGGAGGCAGGTATATTCTGAGAGACCAGGGTGTTGTCAGGGGACGGGAGAGGGGCAGAACTGGCAGGAAGCAGATGGGACCTGGCACCTCTGCTGGTCTAAGGAAACCAGGGGACCAGCTGGAAGCTTAATGAGAAGAGCCTGGAAATGAAGGAGCCCTGGAAAGGCCAGAGCAGCTCTCCGCACATCCCTGGCTTCCGCAGACCATGCGCACCTGTGCAGGGATCTGGGGGTGGCTGGGGGTGGACAGGAAGAGTCAAAGCCAAGGCCACTCCAAAACTGCCTAAACTCTGAGTCACTCCACGGCCACACGCAGATGCATCAATGGGGGGTGGAGCCTCAGTTTCTTCGCCCTTAATATTCAGCAAGTCGGACCGTGATGTGTCCCGTGCAGAATTTCCTCGGGTTTATCCTGTCTGAGTTTTGCTCAGCTTGTTGAATCTGTAGGCGTATGCCTTTAGTGCAATTTTGTGGAATTTCAGCTCTCATTTCTTTGAATACTTCTCTCTCTTTTCTCCTTTCCCTCGGGGACTCTGACGTCACCCTGTCAGATCTCAACCTTCCGCACATTTCTGCCTGCTCTGCTCCTTGTTTATTTCAAGTCTGTTTCCTCTCTGTTGTTCAGACTAAGTAAATTCTAGTGTTACATCTTCAAAACCACCAGTTTTTTCCTCTGTCCTCTCCATGCAGCGTTTACACCTGCCCACTGAGGTTTTCCTTTTATTATCAATGAAGTCCTACAACTTCCCTTTGGTTCTTCATAGCTCCTGTCCTGCTGTTGTGTTTCAAGCACATTTCTAATTGCTCAGCCAGGCGTTCTTAACGACACTCGTTTTAAGATCTGTGTCAGAGTATTCCAACGTGTGTCGCTGTCTGTGGACCCGCTCTTCTCGTTCAGGTTGAGAGTTTCCTCGTTATTGAGAAGACGAGAGAGTTTCAGCTGCATCCTGAAAATCCAAGCACGACAAGCCTCTGGTTCTTATTTCCTAGCAGGCTTCCTCTGCTGCTGCCAAGGGAAAGGAGGTGCTGCCTCATTGCTGGCAAGTGAGGGCAGACATCCAGCCTCCCTAGCTGGCCTCCGGGGGCACCCCAGAACATGAGGGGTGCTCCAGTACTCCCGGGTGAGCCTGGGAGCTCAGGGTTCCCAATTCTCTCCGCTGACGTCACTCTGGCTAGGGTGGGGGAACACCCGTTATTGCCCCTCACTTGGCCTCACCTGACGCCATCCCTCCCCCCCCAGGAGGGATACAGGGGTGCTCGGAACAGGGGGCAAGCCTGGAAGTGTAGGTTCCCCACCCACCTGGTCTTCGCTGATGGGGCTTGGGGCGGGCCTGTGGTTCTTTTCATGGTGTTTGGCTAGACAAGGGTGGTCATTATCGGAAAGCTTCCCATCTTGATATGCTGTTCCTTTCCTGGCCCTTCCCCAAGAGAGGCAGGCTTTTGTGGGGACTCTCTCTGTGCGCGTGTGTGAGGGCTCCTTGGAAGTCGCAGGTGGCTGGCTTCTCAGGCCCGGGACACAGGAGGCAAAAAGAGAAAGGAGGGAATCCACCGCCATGTCACTCCACAGGTCCCAAGATCCTTACTCAATCCTTCTTTTCTCTCTCAGAGTCAATGTTTGTCTTCTCTGTGAAGTCCGAGATGTTCAGCCGTACGCAGCAGGGCGAAAAGGGAGGAGCGTATCTACAATGCCATCTTGTCTGGAACCAGAGCCTCCCACCGGGTCCCCTGCAGTCCATGACAGAAACTCCCAACAAGCCACAAGGAAAATAAAACTTCCTCCACCTGATAAAAAGCCCCTGCAGAACCCCACGGCTGTCATCATACCCAGTGGTGGAAGACTGAGTGCTCCGTGTCTACAGCTGGGAAAAAGTGAGGCTGTCTGCTCTCTCCACTTCTCCTCACCCTTGCATGGAGGGTCTGACAGTACAACGCGGCCATACAAAGAAACGAAAAGTATCCAGAGTGGCAAGGGAGACGTAAAACTGTCTCCACTCCTAGGTGATGTGTAGAAAATCCTATGTGTAGAGGTTCCTAAGGAATCTGGCAAAAATGACCAGAGCTCATTAACGAATTTAGCAAGGTTTCTAAGATCGAGATACAAAAATTAATTGATTTTTGTATATTAGTGATGCAAAATCCAAAAATCAAACCAGTAATAATTCCATCCACAGGAGCATCAAAAATAATAAAATACTTAGTAATCAAGGTAACTAAAGAGGGTTAAGACTTGAGAACTATAAAACATCCTTGGGGAAACGAAGATCTAAATAAATGGTACAGAGCAATTGGATATCCATATGCCAGAAAAAAAAAAAAGAAGAGAAAGAGAAAGGAATTTAGACCCTTATTTCACACAAAAACTAACTCCAAGTGGATCACAGACTTCCATGTAAAAACAAAAACTATCAACCTTATAGGAGAGAAGGTGACCTTAGGCTAGACAAAGTTTTTTTTTTTTTTTTTAATTCAATACCAAGCACACAGTCTGTAAAATACAAAATTGATACATTTGGACTTTGTCAAATTTTAAGGCTTTTGCTCTTCCAAGGCATGGATAGGAAAATGCCAAGACAAGCCACAGAATGGAGGGAAATATCTGTAAATCAGGAATCTGATAAAGGACTTGTATCCAGAAGACATAAAGAACTCTCAGAACTCATTCATAAGACAAACAACCCAATTGTGAAATGAGCAAAACATCTGAAAAACACTTACCCAGAGAAGGCCAATGAATGGGACACACACACACACACACACACGATCAATATCTTTAGTTATTAGATATTGATCTAATATCTAATATCTTTAGTTATTAGATATTGATCGTGTGTGTGTGTGTGTGTGTGTGTGTGTGTGTGTGTGTGTGTGTTGCACCCACTGGGATTTCTGAACAGAAAAGAGAGACAACAAAAAAGTTGGCAACAACGTAGCGAACCCAAAGCCTCATCCACCTGCTAGAAGAAAAGCAAAACAGTATAGCCAGTTGGGTGGTTTCCTAAAAAGTTAGCTGTACCTGATAGACTCCTAGGAATCTTACCCAGGCCAAAGGAGACACACATCTGCACAAAGACTGAGTGCGACGTTCATAGCTGCATTATTCCTAACAGCCCCAAATCAGAAACCAGCCCCATGTCTAGTAACCGATGAATGGATACTGTTCAGCAATAAAATGCAGTGAAACGTGGACAGGTGCTATAATATGGATGAACTTGGAACACACTGTTGAGAGAAAGAACTCAGAACCGAAGACTACACAGGGTTCCACTTAGATGAAGTTTCCGGAAAGGTACGCTAGCAGTGGCGGAAGGCAGATGGGCAGTTGCCCAGGGCTGGGGGGTGCGAGCAGACAGGCAGAGGGAGCTTCTCGGAGTGATAAGAAACATCCCAGAAACAGATTGTGGGAGTGGATGGTCAATGCTATAAATTTACCAAGAATCACTCACTGCAGTCTTAAAATGGGTGAATTTTTTCCCTTTTAAAAAGTGTGGTAAAAGACACATGATGTAAAGTCTACTGTCTTGACCACTCTGAAGTGTAGTACTGGAGTGCGTTCACACTGGTGGGTGACCCCCACCGCCATCCCCCTCCGGGACGCTCTCGTCTTGCAAAACTGAAACTCCAGACCCATTCAACCACATCTCCCCATCGTCCCCCTCAATTCTGCTTCCCTTTCTATGACTCCGACAACTCCAGATACCTCAAATAACCCGAATCATATGATGTTTGTGTTTTGGTGACTGCCTTATTTCACTTGACATCCTCTATTTTGTTCATGTTGTAGCAGGAATCAGTTTTCCTTCCTTTTTTAAGGGAAAATAAGAATGAAGGAGTGAATTTTATGGTATATATCTTAACGAAGCTGTATTTTTAAAAGTAATCTCTGTGCCCAATGTAGGGCTCAAACTCATGACCCCAAGATCAAGAATGCTTCACCAACTGAGTCAGCCAGGCCCCCTAAGGTGACTTTTTTTAAAAGGCGAAACTCTGGACAGGGGTCGCCTGGGGCAGGGGACATTGACGGGAAAGGGAGCATGATATGATGGGAGTGGCTGGGAGCCGGTGGTTTTCCATTTTTTCTATTTTTGCTCTGGGGACGTGTTAACTTGGTGAGTTCACATTATGAAAATTCTGTGAGGGGCACCTGGGCAGCTCAGTCCCCAGTTAAGAATCTGATTCTAGGGCGCCTGGGTGGCTCAGTGGGTTAAGCCACTGCCTTCGGCTCAGGTCATGATCTCAGGGTCCTGGGATCGAGTCCCACATCGGGCTCTCTGCTCAGCAGGGGCCTGCTTCCCTTCCTCTCTCTGCCTGTCTCTCTGCCTACTTGTGATCTCTGTCTGTCAAGTAAATAAATAAAATTCTTAAAAAAAAAAAAGAATCTGATTCTAATTTCAGCTCAGGTCACGATCTCAGGGTCGTGAGATCAAGCTCCATGTCAGGCTCTGTGCTGGGCATGGAGCCTGCTTGAGATTCTCTCTCCCTCTCCCTCTGCCCCCTCCCTGCTTGTGCTCTCTTTTCTCTCTCTTTTTCTAAGTAAGTAAGTAAATAAATAAAAGATTAAAAAAGGAAATTCACTGAGCTCTACCCTTGTAACATGTCATCTCCCTATGTGTGTCAATTTTCAATAAAATATTTTAGTAAAAATGCCTATAAAGACGATTTCACAGGGTTTCCCCTGGGGCTCAGACAGTACTCTGTAAACTACCAGCTGCTTGGCAAATCCAGGAGCTGTCACTATGATCTTGTGGATGGCTGTGAGTTCGAATACATGGGCCCCCCGCCCAGGCCTGGCTGTTGGGTGCCCAGATTTTCATTAGCCCAGACCCCACTTCCCATTCCGTAACTGGGGAACTGGGAAGTCCTACTTCGTGGGACCTCAACTGGGTGTTCTCGCTAAATATTTGTCAGGGAACTCCCAGTCCCTGGCTCTGCCTCTTGTCCCTGCATTCCGATCAGAGGGCCCAGGACACACCAGCCCAGCCTCAGCAGGGTACTCCATACCCAAGTGCCCACCTCGCACCGCCCCCACCCAGGGCCCAGGCGAGGAGGAGAGCAGGACTCACTCTGCAGCACGAGGATCACCACTTTCTCCACCGCGCCCACCTCATTCTCTGCGATGCACTGGTACTGGCCCGCGTCGTCTATCTGCAAGGGGGCGTGGAAGCGGGGGCATGGTGTTCAGGAGAGCAGGAGGAGGGGGACAGCAGGGTACAGGAGCAGGACACATCTAAGCAGAGGAGCTTAGAGCATAAACCAGCCAGGGGCTCGTGGAGTCCATCAGAAAAGCCTCTGTGACCACCCGTCAACAGACCTCCAAAGAGATCCTGGCCCCTTTCACGCCTGGAACGCGGGGGTAGTGGTGACTGAGAGCATGGATTTGTTGCCCTCAGCAGAGCCACACGCTGCAAAGGCACGATTCAGATCCCCCTCCTCCAAACCGGGTACCATGAAGTCTTCTTCTATGGCACATTACTAGGGATTCCTTGAAAAGAATGTTCCATGGTGAAGGAAGTTTGGGAAGCACTGAGTCGGACAACAACCCGCCTCTGACTGCAGGATTTCTTGGGGCTTTTATTGTGCGGGCGTGTGCCATGAGCCTTCCAGAGGGGCGATGGCTTGCGGTGTTTTCCCAGTTTAGTGAGAGGGGAGCTCTTTGTACAGGAAACCCACCACCACGGCCAGCGAGGAAGCCCAGGAAGGACACGGTTCAGATTCACTTCTGGGCGGCACTGCCACCAGGAGCGGGAGCTAGAGGAAGCCTGAGGCCACCGTCTGTGCCCAGAAGGTGATATCTTGGAGGCCGCTCTCAAGGGATTGCAGGGGCAGCCCAACATGCGGGTAAGAGGTGAGATCGGGGGTCACATCAGGATGGGACCAGATCTGGCTCCACTGGGGACTGTCCTGGATTCATTACGACTACACCGCCACGTCCCCAGATGAGTATGTACCACCACCCATTGGTAAAATGGTGATCGCGGCTGCTAAGATTGGACAGGAAATGACGCTCATCAAAGCAAACGTACCTACCAGTGGCTGGCCATGGTAGAGACTCGGGTAACTGGGGGAAAGCAAGGGGCCCTAAAAAGAGCCTGAGAGGAGGGTACTGTGGATGTCTGCGTGACCACTCAGACTTGCGACACAGAAGGGAAGGTGAATGAGCCTGCCCCAGGGCTCAAGGCTTTGGAAACAGCCTAGAGCAGGAGTCAGGAGAGCTGGGATGAGGTCCTGCCTTGGGCACCTCCTGGTCATGGGCCTCTCTGAGCCCCAGTGTCTTCTTCTGTAAAATGGGGCTCTCTTACTTGTCTACTCTGGGCATTTATCGGTATTATCGAGGAGCCAGTCACGCTTAAATTCCCGGCATGGGTCATCTCACTGATTTCTTACTTTACACCTATGAGTTAGAAACGATTAGCCCCATGGAATGGCTAGGGTGACTGAAGCACAGAGAAAAGTCCCTGGCTGGAGCTCACTCGGGTTAATGGTGGGGAGAATCTGGGTCATGGGTGGGAAGGTGCTTTGTAGACTGTAGGGGACCGTGGTAACCTGATGAACCCTCTGAAGCCATCAGAAAAGGCTGTAGGTTGTCCCCACCCCAAGGCATGGGGTCCCGCCTTGCCTCCGTCCTGCGGATGGTCAGCGAGCCGTTCTGCAGCCGATAATGGAGCCGGCTGCCCCTGAGCGGGAGGCTGTCTTTGATCCAGCGGATGTCGGGCGCTGGGGCACCATGGACCACACAGTCAAGCCGGACGCTGCTCCCCACAGGCTCTACCACATAGGAGAAGGCCTCCCCTTGCAACACGGGGGCTTCTGCAAGGTGACATCAGACTAGATATCAGAAAAGAGGTTCCCTCTGGCTCAGCTTCTCCCATAAACCCATCCCAGGAAACTCCTGCTAGGCCCAACATGACTGTGAATAGTCAACGCATCAGGGATGTGTCATGGGTGAAGTGAAGCAGACTTCCGGGAACCCTGATTTGAAATGGAATGAGAATACTGCTGTGATTGATTAGTGATGCCTGAGACTGCTATGATTGATTAGTGATGCCTGAGACTGGCACAGGAATGAGGGCATGGTGATGAGTGTCGCGTACTTGCTGTAATGGATAGATTGTCCCAGCTGCAGAGTGCCTGCCAGGGACATTGTAAAACAAAGACTACATAACCATTAGGACACCTTGTTTGGACACAGCAGCATTAAGAAATCCCTGATCCTTGCTTCATGCAAACCTTTTTTTTTTTTTTTTAAGATTTTATTTACTTATTTACGTATTTTTTTAAAGTGGTTACTAGTTCAGAGGTCAGGACGTCTATTTCTTAAGAAAAGCAACAGATCAGGTTCAGCAGAGGTCCCAGGAGAGGCCACCAGGCTCACGCCCTACCCTTCACGTGGACAAAGCTGACTGCCTGCACGCGGCCCACTCTGTTCTCGGCCCAGCAGACGTAGGTTCCACTGTCCTCTCGGGTGACGGCCACCCGCTGCAGTGTGCTGCCCCCGTCCTGCTCAGACACCCCATCTGGTAGAAAAAGAGATGCCCCGGAGGGTTCTGAGTCCAGGGGACCAGAGGCCCCTCTTGCCCTGAATCCTTCACTCAGGCCGGGGTACCAGCAGGTTTTTGGCAAAGACATGAAAACGGGTGTCTCTTCCCAACGGTGGGAGCTGACTACGTCAGACCCATTGACGGCAGGCACAGGCCATGGGAGGGGACATGCTGGAAGAACCAGGCTTCTAGCATTTTTGAGTCCACACTGTGAGCTGGCGGCACGGGTGAGGGTAGGTCTTTGGGGGCCTACTAACAGGAACATCCTGCCTTAAACCAGTTTGCCCTCAGCACGCCTGTTATCTCCATCTCGAGATGAAGAAGCTGGGCTCAGAAAGGCTGAATCACTCCCCAAACTCCCTCCCCGGAAGGCAGTGGGGTCTGGTCACAGCCTTCCTCACAGGTACACAAGGTAAGCTCCTGAGCATGTTTCATAGCACCTGGACTCCAGTTCAGGAGTGTCTGAAAATATCACTTTGCCGGGGAGGGGACTTAGCAATTCATCACTTCAGCAGACATTTATTGAGCACCTACTGTATACTCTGTATGCTGTGTGGGCCCTGTGTTTCTCCAGACATCAACTGGGACAGAACCTCCCCTGCTCACCACCAGGAAAGGGGTTTGCCAGGGGCCCACCATGCTGGTTGTAACACAAGCCCCCTCCTGGTCCTGAGGCCCTGAGGCCCCTCGGGGTGGAGTCTTTCTCACAGGGGGCTTCTTGCCAGGTCTGACATAGGATCTGTCACATAGGACCACACGTGTGTTTGCTCTGCTCCCCCCTACACAGGGCCAAGCCTGGAGACACGCTCTTCCTCTCCATGATGCTGAGTCTCCCTGCCAGTCTGCCCTTCCCCTGGGGTCCCGGGGTCCCCATCTCCCCCTGCTCCCAGGAGGCCCAGACCCGTGACTGGCCGGTTGTTGATGGTCCAGCCGATGCGGGGGGTCGGGCTGCCCCGGGCCGCACAGCGAAGCCACAGCCTGTCCCCGAGGCGCAGGCTCCGGTCCCCAGGCAGGGTGGTGAAGGCCGGCAGAGTCAGGATGCTGAGGTGCACGCGGCGGTGGGCGCGGCCCGCGGCGTTCTCGGCCACACAGGTGTAAGTCCCAGCGTCCTGGCTCTGAGGGCAGAGGAAGGGTCTGCCTGAGTGCTGCCCCCACCCCCAGCTCCTAGGAACCCCTTCTGCTGCAGGTTCCCTTGGAGCATGCAGCCCAGAGAGGCGAAGGGGCTCGCTCAAGGTCACAAAGCCAGCAAATGGCTCTGCTTCCCCGCTGCTCCCTGGCGCCTCGCCCCGGCAGCCTTCCTAACCATGCAAGCCCTGATAACAATATCCACAACATGGTGGAGACCCTGTTAGGGACCTTACCCGCACAAGCTCATCCCTGGTCCCATCACCCCGGAGACAGGCCCTGTGGAGGGTGCCTTTTGCAGAGAACGTTCAGCCAGGCTCTGAGACATTCCGTGCGGCACTGGAGCAGGGCTGGTGCCCTTGCTGCTGTGCTATCCAGCTCTCCGCGCACCAAGGTCCAAGGACTCTGCGACACTCCCCTCCCCCTGGCAGCAGGTGCACCCACCCAGCCACCACCCAACCATCTGGAGAGAGGCACATTTGTGACGACAGAATCTAAGAGCTGTTGGGGGGGGTGGGGCTTGCACCCACACCCCGGGCTCAGGTCAACAAGAGCAGGGTGGAGAAAACCGGGTACAGCCTGGGGACACAAAGTCATCCCCTTCCCCGTCCCCCGTCCTGTCCAGGGCTCCTTCCCTCCCTTAGGAATTAGCCATGGAGGTTCGGGTTCAATCTTGGTTCCGCGCCTGGGCAACAGCGTGCCTTGGGAAAACTGGATACACAATGAACCTCGGTTTCTTCATCCGGACTTGGGGGATTGTCAGCCCCTTTTCCCCAGCTTCCTGGGACTAAAAGCTGCATAGCACTCAGCACAGAGCATGACCAACGGGGTGGGGGGAGGTGGTGCTCAGCAGAGGTTTTCTGCTCCTATTGTCCTGTTATTCCACACGGGGTCAGGGGCTCACCTCTAGGTCCTTCACCAGCAGCTCCCCAGAAGGCTGGATGGTGAACTTCCCCTCGGCTCCGGACACGGGCTGGCCATCTTTCTCCCAGGTGATGCTGGGCTCAGGGCTGCCACTGGCCGCACAGGGCAAGAGGGCGTGGGAGCCTTCGGTGGTGGACAGGTCAGGGAGGCCGGTCTCGATCACGGGCGGGACTGTGGGGAGAGGGGGGCTGCTCGGAGATGGGGGCTCAGCTAGGGTGGGCTGCCCTGGCTCCAGCGCCCTCGACGGTTGGCATCCCCCTAGCCCCTTCCTCCACCCCTTTCGGCTGCCTCCCAGCTCTGTTACAGGCCATTGCCCACGGTCTGGACAACTGGGGGACTGTTTGAGTCTGGTGAAGCCATGACAGTGTGATCCCAACACACGCACAATGGCAATAGGGACAGAAATAGCTTTTGTTACTGGAAAGCCAAAATGAAGGAGGGATGGCCAGACCGCTGTCTCATGAAGGGTCCCAGGAGGCAGAGCAGCCCGAGTTACGGTCTGAAGGCGGACCTCAGGCACAAAATGGGAGAAGACGCTTTTCCCTTTGTTCCTTCCGGAATACAAGCCACGCTGGGATAGGGAAGGGCGCAGGGATGCCGGAGCCCCGGCTCGCTGGGGTCTGCCTCAGCCCCCTTCCCCGGGCCCACCTTGCACCACCAGCCGTGTTCTCCCCACGGCGCTGCCCACGCTGTTCTGGGCGAGGCAGAAATAGTTCCCGGCATCCTCCGGGCTGGCGTGGGTGATCCGCAGCTCTCCAGTGGGCAGGACCTGGGTACTCGCTCCTGGATTTGTGGGGAGGAAATGGGGGGCTGGTGGCTGGGGCGGCAGGACCACCAAGGAGGGGCAGGAGGGCCACTTGGCCATGCTGTTTGACCAGCAGCAAGGGTGGGGGCACAGAGCCCCAGAGCCCAGCTAGGCTGCCCCCTCTCCAGCCTCCCCACTCCGGCACGGATGTTCAGATAGAGTGTCACACTCTGGCTAGTGAACACAGACGGCGGGCAGGGCGAGAAGAAGACACCCGGGCTTTCTGGGACCTTCCAGCAGGTCTGAAGAACTCCCCCCTCGCCCTGCCCACTACCCCCACCCTGCCCGGGGCAAGCAGGGGGATCCCAGGCCCAAACTGTTCTCCCCTGGCTGGTGCTGAGCAGACTCACCTGCAGGGATGCTGAGCCCCTCCTTCTGCCAGCTGATGCTTGGCCGCGGGATGCCTGAAGCCTCGCAAGGCAGCAGGACCTCCTCTGCCACCAGTGCCCGGACCACGCTGGGCAGAGGCTTCACCACAGGGGAGGCTGCAAGGGGACAGGGCCACAGAGGTCCCTGGGGGCGCCTTTAATGCCCAGCCCCCTCCAACCAGGGGTGGGGGCCTGAGCACCAGAGAGAGGAGCCTCTACAAGGAACAGGGGATTCCTGAAATTGCAGCATGAATCAGAGGCAGGTCTGGGCATCTGGAACCTGGGGCTCTCCCCTCCCTACCCAGCCCTACCTGCCTCTAGCCCTCCACCTGCCAGGAGAGGCTTACCTTGCACGGTAAGCACCACGTGCTTGTGGGCCACACCCGCAGAGTTGCGGGCTGTGCACGTGTAGCGGCCGGTGTGGATAGGGAGGGCCTGCCCGATCTCCAGGGCGCCTGTGGGTGGCAACAGGACATGGAGAGAGCTAGGGGACCCGGGACAGATGTCCCTTACCTCTCCCCACTGCCCTTGTGTCTCTCCTGCAGGCCACTCCTCCCGCCTCCCTGCCCGTTTGTCAGCAGCATGGGAAAACCTGGGTTCGAGGCCTGCCTGTGCTCCCTGTTGGGAGCATAACTGTGGGCAAGTCTCCTCCACTCTTGGGGCCTCAGTTTCCCCATATGTGCAATGAGGAATCAGACAGGATAGTCTCTAGAAACTTCTGGATGTGATGTCCTAGGATCTGCCACTGCCCTGCCCAAAATCCCTGACCCACCCATACTTCCATGGGTCCTCACCCTGCTACCTTTGCTGTGTTCTGCTCAAAACTTGCTTCCTCCAGGAAGGCTTCCTGGATTACTGCTTTGTCTGTCTTCCCTCTGCCCTGTCTTCCTTAGTCTTGTCTTAGTCTTAGTCTGGTGCTCAGCAAACACCATTTTAATCCTCCGGGACCACCCCATCCCCAGATAGAACCAGAATCTCAGCTTTCTTTTACATGATTCCCTGTAACTGATTGACAGAAGAAAGGGTTCTGTTGCTTCAGAAGGGTTTGAAAAGTGCAGATCTGGCCAGTGGTGCTCAGGGTTTAGGATTTCACTCGCTCACCAATGAACAAGCAAATGTAATTTGGAGAATCCCCATAAAGTGGCCAACTTTTTTTTTGTAAAATGCTTTAAAAAAATTAACATGTAATGTATTATTTGCCTGAGGGGTACAGGTCTGTGAATCATCAGGTTTACACACTTCACAGCTAAAGTGGCATTTTGACAAGTGAAGACATTTCAAAAGCACCCATCTACTATCACCTTGATTTCATGCAAGAAACTTCTAACACCAAAATATTAAGGAAAGTAAATTTTAGGGTAAAGGAAAATCCTTCTGATGAGACTCTCATGTAGCTATCATTTTCCTCACGTTGCCATGAAGCGGCACCTCTGTCAGCTAACATCAGGGAACCCCTGACGGATACCAACACGCTAGCACATGAGTGGGGATGCTAAGGCCCAGAGAGGGTGCAGGGTTCCCCTAGGTCACACAGCAGGGAATGGCAGAGCCAGGCCAGGGCTCTCCATCTCGCTCTCCCACCGGGCTCCGAGGGTCTGCCTTTACACCCTCCGCCTGATCCTCTCCGTCTCTGTTCTCCACGGCTCACCCTTACTTACCCGAAGGCAAGACACGGTAGCCATTCCCCCGCACCCCCAGCTGGGTGCCTGCCTTGCTCCAGGACACGACCGGGGCTGGGACACCCGTGCTGTGACATGTGAGGACCACAGGGGCCATCTTGGTCACGGTGAAGTCCGTCTGGTCATCGGCAATGGTGGGAGGCACTGTAAGGCAAGACAAGGCTTGACGCCCTACCGAGGTCCACAGGGGACCACATAGCCACGGGGCCAGGTGAATGAGAACTATCGACAGAGACTAAGACATAGGTGACATTAGTGATGGAGGGCCAGGGAGGGAGGGGCGAGAGAGGAGAGGTCACATTCACCTAGGAAGTATTTTTTGCTAGACTTGGGGGTACCCTTATGAACTGCTCTCTGTAGGGATAGGAGCTAGGTCTCTCCAGAGCAGTTCACAGGAGAAGGGAGCCTTCCCAAGAGTGGGGGAGGCCGGAGAAGGCCTCCAGGGAAAGTGCCGTTTAACCTGAGATATAAAGGGAGAGCAAGGACCCGCTGGATGAAGGGCAAAGGGAAGTGCTCAGAACAGAGGGAACAGCATATGCAGAGGGAACGGCATATGCAAAGGCCCTGAGGTGAGGAACTAAAAGCTAAGCAGCATGACCAGATCCCAGAGTGAGGTAGACCTTGGGGTGAGCTGAACCTGAGGGTTAGGGGAGGTGGTGGTTGGCGGGGCCATCATGCACAGGACCCTGGGGACCCGGGTGACACTTTGCATTCTATTCTGAGTGCAGTGGGCAGCTGCGAAGGGAGAAATTTTCACCAGAGTGATGGCAAGGTCAGATTACGGTTTAGAATAATCTGGATTGGGGAGCGCACTCTCCTGAGAGCTCCTACATGCCAGGATCAGTGCTAGAGTCTGCATCAGTGTGAGGCTGGGTGGGGTCAGGAGATGTCCGTGATGTCCCCATCCGCTCTCTCCTTCTTCCTGTTCCAACGTACCCTGGACGGTCACTTGGTAGAGCCTGCGGGCCTCGCCCATCTCATTGCTCACCACGCACTCAAACTGGGCTGAGTCCTGGGGGCCGGGAGCTGCCAGGAGCAAGGCATTGGAGGGCAGGAGCCTGGGATGGACAGACAGACAGTCGGCCGGCTATGACCGACCTGCCCGGCAATCTGGATGCAGGGGACCGGGTGTCTCAAGACTGATTTCTCCCCTGGTATCTGTCCCCCTCCCCCCACCCTGCTCGGAATCTAGAAATTCCTTCTAGAAGTTTCTACTCTTAAAGATGTGGGCAAGTTAAATTTTCATCCTTGTGTTTCTCTACCACCCTCTGTGTTTTCTTCTGAAACCAGCAGTTCTGACAACTTCTGCGATAGTGATCACGTCCAACTCCCTTATCAGAATGGCTTGTGTTAGTGGGGCACCTGCTGTAGAGGACAGCTCCACGCTGGCCTGGCACAACAGGATACAACAGATGCCTAGAGAATTAAGTGGTGAACGGATCCCTTTAATGTGCCCGCAGACCACTGCATGACCTGCTGCCTTTGAGAAATGGGAAGACTAGTATCTGGGTTCAGCTGAACCCAGGTCTCCAGGCACTGACCTTGTTAGGTTCCAGCAGCTGTGATGGTGTTAACCCCCTTGTTGGGCATCTCAGTGAAGATCCTTCTAGACCCTTGAGGTCAGGACACAGATCCTGGCACTGGCTTCGTTGAGAACCCAAGTGCCTCCCTGCCTTGTTTCTGACCGGCCTCCCTACCATGAAACGGGCACCCCCTTCCCCATCCTGAGGACCTCATGGGACCCCCCCGAGGCCCAGCTCCGTACCAGTAAGCACCCTGCTGCAGGTGGAAATCCAGTTTCTGTCCATTCTTCCACCAGACCACCCGGGGCTTGGGGGAGCCGCTGGCCTCACAGGGCAGTGAGGCAGGGGTGTGAGCAGTGAGGGTCAGGTTGGATGGGCCCGGGCTGATGGCTGGAGGCTCTGGGGAGAGAGAAGTCACCAGGAGACAAGGGTGCGGGCTGGAGGCAAGGACAGCGCACCCATCCTCCGAGGGCAGGGGAGAGGCAGGAGACACTCTGCAGGAATCTTCCAACAGGCTCCCTAATCTGGGGTGATGGGACCTTTGCTCGCCCCCACCCTCCGTTTGCCGGCCTCCTAACCCGCTCTCCCTGAATATAGCCCTCAGGGTCCCACTCCTCATCAGCCCTGCTCGAGGCCAGCGCCGAGCAGAGTGGCCTCCACCAAGTGAGAAGAGCTGAGACAGTCCGGTACAGGGATTCTGATGCTCTCCTTCCAAATTTTTCCTATCTTGCCCATTCAATGCAATAGTATAGCGTTACGTGTATGTGCCAAATGCATAAAATAAAGAGGCGTCTTTGAGTATGCATGTTCCCAAGTTCTACTCACAGGCTTCATTGTCAAGAACACTGAGAGACCATTGCTCTTGGCTCCCGACAGCAAGGAGGAATCCAGAAACCAGGCTGGACCCGGCCCAGACAGGGGATGGATGCTGAAGGCAAGGAAGCTGCCTGTCCTGTCCACTTACCGAAGACCTGGAGATCACGGCCTTGCCGATCAGAGCCTGCAGAGTTGGACGCAAGGCAGAGGTAGTGGCCGGTGTCCTGGGCAAGGACTGGCCGGATCCTCAGGGAGCCCTCGGGCAGGACCTGCAGCCTAGAACAGAGGGAGGGGGTTGTCATGGAGACCAGCAGCCTAGGGAGGCCCTTGGAGGGGCTGGACCCTGGGGGCAGCTCCTCTGCCCCTGGCTTTCCTTGCAGAAAAGTGCTAGCTCTGGAGAGCTGCATCCATGAAGCTAAGGTTAGAGGAGGTCATGGCCATGGGCAGCTCCGCACATCAGGGGGCCTCCCGCGGTCCCACCTGGGCCCAACTTCTCCCTATGAGTCAACAGGCAACAGCACCAGATAGCCCCCCTTTTAAGCATGTCCCCCAGATCTGAGGACTGCCCCTTCCCAGGGCCAGCGGGACTGGGGGTGAGCTGGACTCAGGCTGGACCCGTGGGATATTCTGCTGGGATTGTCTGGCAGTTTTCAAGGCTCTGCAGGCTGCTTGAGCTCAGAAGCCATAACTTGGGGCCTGGGGGTGGGCGGGGGCCTGTCTCTGCCATGTTACAGAGAAAGGTATAGAAAATTGGCCTGAGAAAGAGAGAGAAAGACACACACACACACACACACAGAAACAGAGATGATCAACCAAGAGTCAAAACCAGACAGACAGACAGATGGACACCTGGGGTTCTCGACACCCTCAACACCTCGGACAAGCCTATTTCTTGGGTTCTGGGAAGACCCACATGCTGGCCACACAGCCACCTTCCCGTGCTAACTGCCCAGGCGGTTTCTGCTTAGAAGCCACCCCCGAGCCCCTTGCGGTCCCGGTCCCACCTAGGGCTGGCAGGATCCAAGGGGGCTCCGTCCTTCCGCCAGCTCACGAGGGGCGGGGGAGTGCCGTCCACCTGGCAGGGCAGCAGGGCCGTCTGGTTCACGGAGGCGTTCACTGCGGCCGGTCCCGGCTGGATGGTGGGCACCGCTGGGGGAGGGGCATGGAGGGAGTGGGTGCCGGGGTCTGCGGCCTGAGGAAGGGCCAGCGTGGGTGGGGGTGGGGGAGGTGAGGCCACTCACTGTGGATGTCCACGTGGAAGGCCACGCTGGTGCTGCCTGCAGCGTTGTGGGCCGTGCAGCTGTAGTTGCCCTCATCGGCCGTGCTCAAGGCCTGCAGCTGGAGGAACCTGCCGTCCTCCGGGAACTGGGTGTGGGTATCCGCCTGCAATGTCCACAGGGCGGAGAGAGGCTCGTTAGTGCTGGGCCAGCGCCAGCCAGCCCCCAGGCACCAGGCACGGAGGACCAAGGAACCAGCGGGGCAGGCCCGTGGCTTAACTGACACCCCTCTGGGGGAAACAGGCTCCTGTGGGAGGGAATGAGTTCCTACCCCTGGGCTCTGCCCATCGGGGACGTTGCAGAGGGGCCTCAGGCCTGGATCAGGAGCTAGAGCTTCTAGAAGACCTACAATCCTTGGTCCCGATTTCGGGGATGGGGGAAAGCACAGAGAACCTCGGTAACTAGCCCCGGGTCACCCAGCCACTGTGTGGAGCTCGGAGGTCTAATGAGAAGCACACAGAGAGGCATCAGAAGCCGGGGGTAAGTCCCAGCCTTGCCTCAGTGTCCCCATCCAGAAGATGGGCATGACAGTAATAAGAGGAGTGCGGGATGCCAGGAAAGCGGGGACATGAAGTGCCAGCAGGGGCCACCCCTCAGCACTGAGGATCCAGGCTACAGGGTCCAGGACCTGAGCAGCACAGAAGGTGGCGTCCCCGGGTCCCCAGCCCGGCACCCACCTGCAGCAGGATGCCATCCCGGTGCCATTCGATCTCGGGGGCCGGCTCCGCCTCTACTGAGCACTCCAGAATGAGCTGCCCCGGAGCCAGGCCGACCACGGAGCGGGGGCCTCGGGGCCCAATAACGTGGGGGGGACCTAGGCAGGCAGCAGAGAGGCTGTGAGAGACAGACCTATCCCGGCAGCCTCATCCTACCTTCCTCTCCTGCCTCGGCCCTGGCACCCCCTCCTTACCTTGAACCCTGACCCGGAAGCTCTTCTCAACTTCGCCAGCAGGGCTCTGGGCCAGGCAAGTGTACAGCCCAGCATCACCCACCTGGGGATGGGGCAGTGTGAGCCGCTGCCTCCGGCCCCAGCCTGCCCAACCCCCGATCCGGTTTGGTTCCTCCACAACTGAGGACCAAGGATTCAGACTCAGGCTGGTTGAGTTGGCCACCCGGCCTTCCCCGATCATTCTCCTCTCTGGGATGCTTCTTCTCTAGCTCCACCTAACCATTGCTTTATGGCTAGGGCAAAGCCTGCCTCCTCCAGGAAGTACCCCTTGACTCCACCAGCTCTCCTCTTATTTCTGCATCAGCCTTGGCTTTGACCTGGCTGGGAACTCTTGAGGGCAGGGCCCAGGTGGGTGGTCTCCACATGCTCACCCCGCACAAAGGAAGAGCTCAGCCTAAAGGCCAAGTGCTACAGGGTCCTTCTCCTCCCCTGCCTCCCCTTCCCCCGGCCTCATCCCACAGTTAGGGGCCAGCAGCACCTGCACGCCCTCCACCCGGAGCTCCCTGTTGCTGTCCTCAGGCCGGCTCAGGGCCTGCCCGTCTTTATGCCAGGTGATGTTGGGCAGGGGGGTACCCCGGGCATCACAGCGGAGCTCCAAGGGGGAGCCGGGGGTCAGCGACAGCTCTGCAGGCTGGCCTGAGTCCTCGATGTGGGGGGGATCTGCAAGATACCCGGCTGGGGTTAGCCATGGCAGCTACATGCAGGGCACTGGGAGCTGGGGTCCATCTCCCACCCCCCACCATCTAGAGGCTGACCACAGATGGGGCCAAGGGCTCTAGAAACCAGGAGCCCCTTTGCATGGGCCAATTATTTGTGCTTTAAAACCAGCAAGCACACCGTATGGCAGGGGGTGGGGCGGGGGGAGACAGCTGACATAGCTCTTTCCAATATGGCACAAAATTTACAAAACTTCATGTTGAGACTTAGGGCTCTGCCTCTGGATTTCAGGGGTTCTTTGAGGGACAAAGAAAGGCTTGAGGGACAAAGCTGAAGGGCGTGGCCCCAGGAGAATGAAGGGCCATGCAGCCCTTCTACGGCAAGGTCAGCATCCTGTATGAGACTGCCTTGCCCCCAAAGCCAGCACCCAGGCGTCAGCCCCTGGGGAGATCCACCAAGGGGCTCACCCCCACCCAACCTTCTCCATTGGTCCCCACCCGAGGCCCACCCTGCACCCAGGCCCAGAGAAGCTGGCCTTGTGGGCAGAGGACTCACCCATCACTGTCAGCTGGAAATGCCGCTTGGCTTCCCCCGCCTCGCTCACGGCCACGCAGGAGTAGGTCCCCGAGTCACCAGCTCCCACTGTCTCCAGCTGCAGGCTGGGCCCCTGTTCCAGGCTCTGGGGCAACAAGGGCTCCCCATCCTTCATCCATGACACGAGGGGGAGGGGGCTTCCCTGGGCCTCGCAGGGAAGGACCACCGAGGAGCCACGGACCACCATCACGTCATTCTGGAAGTCCACCGGCTCCAGGACAGGGGGCACTGAACAGGGCAAAAGAGGGGGCAGAGTCTCTTCATTTCATGGCAGGTCACGCTTGGACCTTCACACAGGCTGTCCCCACACAGGTCAGAATGCCCTTCTCCTGGACAATTCCTTCTCCTCTCCTGTCTTCAGCGTAGACCTCACCTCCTCCAGGAAGCCCCCCGTGAACTCCCCAGGCCAACTAAAGGACCCTCCTCTGTGTTCCCACCACTCCCTGTCCTTCCCCCGGTGTCACTAGTTGCCTAGAATTGCGATCACCTCTTTACAGAGCTGTTTCCTGCATTGCCCTCCTGGGGACAGGGGTCACCTCTGCTCACTGTTACATCCCAGTGCCTGGTAAGGCCCTGGCACACCGCAGTGTCTTAATGGCTGCTCACGAGATGCATGAATGAGCAGCCAAATGAATCAAAGACTGAGTCTCTGTGTTCGTGTCCTAAGAGGCCAAAGGATGCAGTTATTCTCCAACACCCTCCCCCCGCCCCCAACGAGCGTCCTGGTCCGTACCGTGCACCTGCAGGGTGAAGTTCCTGTTGGTCACGCCGGCTGGGTTTGCAGCCACACAGGTGAAGACACCAGAATCCGCCAGCTGCACCTGGGAAATCCTGAACCCCCCAAGAAGGGTGGAGGGGCAAAAGGGAGGGGACTCCATCGAAACAGTTCCTCTCTCTTCCTGTCCCCCCCCCCCCGATCCCCACTCTCCTCCCCTGATCAAGTGGCTGTCGGGCAGGGACTTTGCTTTGCTCTCCGCTCTATCCCGGCACCTGGAACGGCACCTGCAAAAGCCGGCGCTCCAAAAGGCTGAAGAATGGGTGAAGGCTTGCTCAGAAACCTTCTTGCATGAAGCCTTCCCTGATTTCCCGCACCCCAGGGCAGGCTGAGTTGGATACAAGCAGGTGTCCTCACCTGGATCTGTGCCTCCCTCCCTGGGCTGTAAGAGCCTGAGGGCAGAGGCCCCTTTCACCTCTGGAGTTCTATTTGGGGCTAGGGGGAAGGCGGACCCTCACTCTCCCCATCATAAACCTCTGTGTGTCTATATTATTTTTCTCTGAAAACCACTCCGAGGGGTTCTGAAACCCAAGCTACCTGAGGAGTGGGTGTGGGATCCGCCGGCCCAGGGGCCAAGGAGCCTGTTCCCTACCTGAGGGTGCGGCCAGAGCTGTGGAGGTGAGTGCGCTGGGAGAGTGGGAGGGGCAGGCCGTCCTTGAGCCAGCTCACGCGGATGGGCGCCGAGCCCCGGACGGGGCAGGCCATGGTCACCAGCTCCCCGGGCCTGCTCAGCAGGGTCCCCGAGCTCTCGGCCCACTGCTCGATGGTGGGAGGGACTGGGGGTGAGCAGAGAGAAAAAGGGGGCACAGAGGGGTTTAGGCAGAGGGTCTAGGTGGGGGAGATGGGCTCCTCTTGGGCCAAAGCCAGGAAGCACCAACCACCTTATATGGGGTTCTCAGACCCCAGGCTTCCGTCCGCATCTCCCCTATTCCTCAACTCTCCCGTCACAGCCCGCGGCTGGAGTGCTTGGGTCTCTGGTCTAAGAATGGGATGCAGAGGCCCAGAGAGGTCAGAGGGTGGCCTGGATCATAGCGCCGGCATGGCTGGGAGCGGGCAGGTCTCTTCATCCAGGCCCTGGCTTCGCCCTCCAGATGCCCCAGTGGCGGTCCCCCCCTTCCCCGTGGCCAGGCCCCGCAGCTCCCGGATGGCAGAGCCCCCGCCTCTCCTCGCGCCTCAGCTGCTCACCCAGCACGCTCACTGTGTGCAGCCTGGCGTCCTCCCCGGCGGCGTTGTGGGCCACGCAGGTGTAGGCGCCCGAGTCTTCCGCCTTCAGGCCCTTCAGCACCAGGGCGCTGCCGTCCACGTAGAACCTGCGGGGGGACGGAGCGCCGAGGGCCAGCACGTGAGGGTCTGCAGGTGCTGCCTGGGGCCCCGGGTGGGCCCGGGCCAGGCCTTACCGGAGGTGGGGGCCTACGCCCTGGTCCAGTGGGCCACCGTCCTTCAGCCAGGTCACGTCGGGCGGCGGATGCCCGTCCACCTCGCAGTCCAGCCGCACCTCCTGACCCTCCAGGACACTGTGCTCCTGGCTGGCACCCGAGCTCCGGATCTGGGGGGCCTCTGTGGCAGACACTGTGGTGAGGCCTGGGGCCTGGTGTGGACTGGGACGGGGGCAGGACACATAGGGGGCGCAGGGCGCAGACCTACCGAGCACGGCCACCACAAAGTCCTTGCGGGCCTCGGCCTGGGCGTTCTCGGCCACGCACGTGTAGGTCCCAGCTTGGGCAGGCTGCACGCGACTCAGCTGGAGGCGGCCCCCGCGGGAGACCACGCCGTGCGCCACGCTGCTCTCTGGGGGGTGCAGAGACGTGCCAGGCCCTCACCGGCTCCAACCCGCCCCCTCCCCCAGGTGCCACCACTGGGCCCAGACACAACAGTCTCATGACTCCCCTGAGCAGGTTCCCCTCCCCCACACTCACAAGACCCTTGGAACCTTTGCATCACCCACTGGCCTCTTGGGCTCACAGGGAAACTGAGGCCCAGACAGGGGCAGGGTCTCTTGCCAACTCTATCACGTCCTTCCTCAGCTGGGTCTCTCATTATTCTGTGCCTTGGAGCCCTTCTCTAGTTCCTTCCACTGGGGACACTTCTTGCCAAGATGTTGCTCTCACTTTAGTGTCCAGGAATCGCTCCTCTTCCTACGGACACTTGGGCCTCCCCACCCCCACCCCACCACCACCTCCCAAGGCTTCCAATCAGGGTGAACCAGCCACCCACTGACTGCTTCCTGGTCCCCATGCAGGTCCTGCTGGGGCACCCCAGGGCCTCTGCTCAGGCTGCACCCCCGCCCCAGGCTGGCATGGCCCCCATTCTCTCCAGCTACACCTCTGCCTGAACCCAGGCCGGGCCACGCCCCAACCCCAGGGCCTCACTGGCACAGCCAATCTCTCAACACGAAGGCTTCTGAACAGCTACTGTGTGTCTAGCTGTGAGTTTGGGGTTCGAAGCCAGGTAAAGCTCAGCTTCTGTCCTCAAGGGGCTCCACGTGCATCAGAGACAGTGGGACACGCGTGATCCTGCGTGATCAGCCCCAAGAAGCCCCCAACAGAGCCTGGAGGGGTCAGGCACGTCTTCGGAGGAAGCAGATCCCAGCTGGACTAGGTGGGTGTGAACGGCCAGTGGAGGGGCTCAGGGGGGTCGGGGTGGGTATTTCGGGGAGGAAAGCGCATGTGTCAAGAAAGGAGGTGGAGAACGCGGCCCAGAGCGGCTCCGCCACCGGTCCGAAGAGAAAGGACTATGTACGCCCCACGCACGCCCGTCCCCGAACCTTCCCGGCACACTATTCACCGCCCTGGGGGTGGGGGCATCCCTGTCCACCAGCAGATGACAGGACTAACCAAGGATGAGACAGGCACACAGTAGAAGAGTCGGCCATAAAAAAGAATGAAAAACATTTAATATTTTTTTAAGATTTTGCTTATTTATTTGACAGAGAGAGATCACAAGCAGGCAGAGAGGCAGGCAGAGAGAGAGAGGAGGAAGCAGGCTCCCTGCTGATCAGAGAGCCCGATGCGGGGCTCGATCCCAGGACCCCGAGATCATGACCTGAGCCGAAGGCAGAGGCTTTAACCCACTGAGCCACCCAGGTGCCCCGAAGAACATTTAATTTAACTTAAGAGAAGGAATGTGGAATGGACACACGCTACGACAGGGATGGACCCCAGAAACAGCAGGCTAAGTGGAAAAGTGAGACCCAAAAGGCCACTTATTGCATAATTCCTGTGACATGAAATATCCAGAACAGGCAAATCTAGAGAGACAGAAAACGGGTCAGGGGCTGCCTGGTGCAGGGGGGTTAGTGGGAGATTTGGGCAGAAACAGGGAGTGTAAAGTAATGGGTAAGGGGATGCCTTTTGGGTGGGTTGTGGGAAAGGTCTGCAAATATAGACAAAATGATGGAATTACAAGCTTTAAGTGGGTAAATCGTATGGTATATACATCTTGATAAAGCTGTTGTTGAGACAGGGAGACGGGGTACGGGGAGGGACAGACAGAGAGAAAGACAGACAGACAGACAGAGAAGGGCTTATGGGAGCAGCTGAGAGATCTGGGTCCGTGAGGTCCAGTGTGGGGCAGGGGGAGGTGGCTGGCTGGGCCCCACGGGGCCTCCCGGGCTGTGGTTCTGTGGACTATGGCCCGAAGGCTTTCAGTGAACAAGGGACCCCCTCAGAGCTGCACTTCGAGACCCCTTCCTCACTGTGTGGAGACGGCACTGGAGGCTTGGAGTAGGCCCAGCACCAGTGTGGGGGCTGCTGCCCTCACGAGGCAGGGGGACCGCGGTGGCCGGAATGGGAAAGGCTAGGGGCAGAGAGCTGGCTGGCACCAGAGGTATTTCCCCAGCTGACAAGAGGAGGTTCTGCTGGGACCCCGGGGTGGGAAGAAAGCCAGACAGGGATGCAGGCCTGGACGGGGGTGACCAGCAGCTGGGCTGGACAGAGCTGCATTCCGGGAGGAGAACAGCTTTGGAGGCCAACGCCAAGCCTGGGGTCAGGCCGGCTGGGCCCCCAGCACCTACCCTGCATCCGTCCACCTCGCGGAAGCAGACCGGGGCCACAAACACAGGGAGCCTCTGGGCCCCCGCGGGAATGGCTGTCAGCATTGGGATTTCAAGGGCCAGCAGGGTTGAAGACAAACGGGGTGTGACAGGCGGGACATTGCCGCCTTCGATTTTGCTGAGAACTGTGACCACCAACACCTCTTCCCCTTTCGCGGTCACGGCAGCACAGAAAGGAATATTCGGTGCCGAAAAGACGCGATGGACTCACCGACAGGCATTCTGTCCTTCAGCCAGCTCACAGCAGGTGCGGGGACCCCGGTCACGTCACAGCTCAGGACCAGGGGGCTCCCGGCCACCTGGCTCACTTTCTCTGTCTTGGGATTCTCAAACACTGGGGGCACTGCGGGAGACACACCCGATTGCCACAGTCCTGACTCTGCAGCAACCTTCCTTCCACTTGGGCACATTAGGGACACCCCACCGGCTCTTCCTTCTGGTTGGCAGTGGACATTTTACGCGTTGCCACTGTACGCTTTGTACAGGTTGTTTCAGTCACCGGTGTAAATAGAATCTGCGTCTATTTCAAAACATTTACAAAGCAGGGTCCAGAGGGGTCCACTCAGCCCAAGGATGGCGAGCACATGGCTAATGTGCCGGTACCTCTCACTAAGCCTCTGCCGGGGCAGACATCACTAATCAATCCAAACACTCCCTCCTGCTCGGCTAGGGGAGGCCACGCAGCCCAGGCAACCACAACAAACGTGGCTGTGCTCAGGATGCATCCTCTGTGTTCTCAGCGACCAGACCCTCGCCCTTCCCACTGCTCCGTGTAGCCACCAGAAGGCTTTAAACAGCACACCTGGCGTCGGTAATTTTCAACAATGGTCTGCATTTTGGCTCCCGGTTGGACCCATTCACTACTCACCTGGTGGGGAGGCCACTGGCTTTGCCTTCGGGGGCAGAGAGCCGGTGTCCCCTGCCCACCGCCCTGTCCTTCCCATCTTGCCCAGCAGCTTAGATGAGTGCAGGGTCGCTTGGGTAAAACTGTTTCTCATTGTCCCTGGAAGCCTGCGGTGGCCAGCTCCTTATGTCCCCACGGATGGGATGCAACCCGAGGGGACAGATACAAGTCCCACATCCCTCGCTTGAAACAAAAAAGCTCGCTCTCTTGTCCTGTTCCTTTCTGCTTCCCATGAGGTAGGAGGGAATGCATGTGGACAAGGGCAACACCCTGAGGAGGGGTGCAGATCAACCGGACAGAATGATCCTGAGTCCCCAAATCACCACTCAGTCATTTACTTACGACTTGGTAGGCCCTGAGCTATCCGCCAGCTTGGACACTCACCCCTGGCCTTTTGCACAAGAGAGGTAACATTCTCTCTCATTTAATCCACTGTGTTTTGAGATCTCTTTGTTACACAGCGGACTCTATACTCTAACCGAACAGCTGACCCCAAGCAAATGCGGCTGAGCCTTCACCCCTTGCTTCCCTACGTGAGCTTCCCCTCACCCCCGCCCCCCCGGAGCCATGTCCAATCCAGTGCTGTCCGTGCTCCATCCTTGGGCTGATGGAACGGGCCTCCCCTGAGGCTCCAAATGGTGGTGACATGGCCCCAGGACTCCCAACAATCTGATTCCTGGGGGATCTCCTCCCGGGGCTGGCATGTGAGGCTCGTGCCCAGCACTTTATAGATAAGTTCACGGCAGCCCATCGACTGAACGCTTCCCATATAGTAAGAGGCAGTGCTGCCTTCGCTCCTTCGACTAAAGACAACCCTGAGGCTAGAAGCAGGCGAGGCGGTGTGCTGAGCCCCGGAGCCGGTCACGGGCCGAGTGCTGTTCTGATCCTGGTCTTTTCAGTGCTGAATCCTGTGCCCTACACACTCAGGGCTGTTGCCTCTTTCTAGCAACTGCCCTTCCCACCCTGGGAAGCCCCGTGTGCTGCTAGAGGTCCCATGGCAATGCGCTCAGGCTGGTCCCCAGCTTACCCTGGACAGTGAGGACAAATGTCCGCATGGCCTCCCCGGCCGGATTGCTGACTTTACAGCTATACAGCCCTTTATCCAGCACCTAGGGCAAAGAGAGCACGTGGTGATGGTGTACCCGGAGCTGGGATGGGGGTACCCAGGGCTCCCCCAAAACATCCAGGCCACAGAACCTTCTGGACAAGGGACTTCCCAGATAGGCTGGTTCTGCCTGGGAAGCCATAGGAGATAGGATCCCCTGGCCTTCCCCCAAGAACTTCAAGAAGCAGGAGGGCTGTTGGGAGGTGAGGGCACAGGTTCCAGACCACCACCCTCCCCTGGGCCTGCACGCCAGCCGAGCCTGGAGGAAAGTCCCTCACTGTGGGGATGGCGCTGGGCCAGGAGAGAGGAGGCCAGCGCCGTTTCCCAGAAGAGCAGCTGATTGCGAGTCTCATCCACACCAGGGAGGGTGGGCAGAGCCAACTCCCAGAATCGCAGCCAGAGGGGCCAGGGAAAGGCTTCTAGATCCCAGGCAAGCAAAGGCAGGTGACAGGGAATGGACCTGCTCAAGGTTAGCTCAGAACCAGACTGGAGCCCTGCCCTCTTCTCATGGTTCCTGCCCTGGAGGCCACTCGACTCGGGGTGAGATCCTGCGGGCCTCGGAGGCAGCAGTCCCCACGCCGGGCCACACGGCTCCCCAGTCCCACCTCCCCGGCTCACCAGGACCGGGACCCACAGCCACGCACAGCTGCCCATGCCACGGGCTGCTCACCTGGGCGTCCCGGATCTCCAGCCTCTGCCCCCCTAGCAGAGCCTGGGTGCGCTGTGCCAGGACCAGGGGCTGCCCGTCCTTGAGCCAGGTCACGGTCGGCTCGGGAAGTGAGTCGGTCTCACAGCTGAGGATGGCTTTGTCCCCGGCCTGGACCGCGATCGCATCCTGGGGGCCGCTGGGAGGCCGCCTGAAGGTGGGGGGAACTGGGGCAGCAGGTGAGTGGAGTAAGACACGCCGTAGAGAACGGCTGGTGGAGGCTCACGGTGTCACATGGTCATGGTGGAGCCCCCCACCCCCCCAGCCCAGGGATGGCATAGACCCAGGGAGTTGGAGGCAGTCTAGTCTGGGTCAGTGCGCCAAGGACATGCTGGGTGACCTCGGAAAAGCCTCCTGCGTTCTCTGTGCCTCAGCCCCCTAGATGGGGAGATGCTCTGATGGCCCTCCCGAGCGCTTCCCAACACAGGGCAGGCCCCGGCTGGGCTTGAGCCCTCCCTAGGGGTCCCCACAGCCCACGTCCCTCCAGCAGACCAGTGCAGAGGTCCTCCACCTCTGGCTCTGAGCGCACGGGGCCTGGCACACACACAGTAGGGAACACGAATACATCAATCAGACCCAGGGCTAAAAGGAACCTTCCAGTGAGTCCTGCCTCGTGACAGCTTGGGCCAGCTTTTCCCCAAGAGGACTCTGAAGACCAGGAGCCTGGAAACTGGCTCCAGGCTGAGAACCTCTGATCAATCAGGCTTGGGAAGGGCCTCGGCTGGGCTGGCTCCCGTGGCTGTCCCGCTGTCCCCTCCTCGACTTCAGAGCGTACTGTATGCCCAGCACGGGCAAGCCCTCATATACCCTCATTTAATCCCTATGCCAATTGTCCCCTCACAGGTGGGAGGCCTGAGGCTCCAAGAGGGAGAGTGACTGGCCCAAGGTCACGGAGCCAATACGTGCCCAACTGAGTCTAAAACACAGTGAGTCCAATTCTCCAGACCAGGTCTTCCCAGCATGCTGAGCAGAGAACATGGGCATCCCAGCTTCTCCAGGGCCCGCTGCCCCTCTCCTGGCCATGCTGCCTTGGGGGGTGAGGCTGAGGGCTCCCTGAAGGAATGGGGGACAGTGGAGTTTGGGGGACAGACAGGACGTACCCAGCACGCTGAGCTGCACCAGTTTCTGGTCCTGGCCGGCAGCATTGAGGGCCTCACATGTGTAGGTCCCAGAGTCCGATGGCTGTACCCGGGCCAGCTGCAGCGTGTGGGTGCCTGGTGGAGGAACCGGCCTCTTACACCAGCGAGCAGGCCCCAGGCCCACAGCCCTCAAGCATTTCCAGATTCCCCATCCGGTCCCAGGTTGGAGGAAGTAACTCTGACCTCCCACCTGGCTTCAGGCTGGGCTCCAAGCCTCAGTTTACCCACCAGGAAGGAGGAAGACATCTTTTCCCAGGGAGAGGGGCTGGCTGTCCCGGGACCACGTGACCTCAGGGCTCGGGTGAGCATGGACGTCGCAGGATAGGGAGATGCTGCTGTTGACGATGGCAGTGACCTGCTCCAAGTTCGGACCTGTGATGCGTGGGGGGGCTGTCCCCACAGCCGCCAGGAGAAAGAAATGTCCATGAGAATGCATTCCCGCAGGGGGCCGAGAGCCACAGCGTGGAACATGGCCTCGAGGAGCTCCTGGTGCCTTGCCTTGGTTCGTCTTTGAACAAGGCCATGGACCAGCCCCCGTGTGTCATAACTGCCTCACAGATGAGAACACGGGGCTCAGAGATCAGAGAGGGAGAGTCACCACCCCAAAGCCACACAGCGGATCAGTAGCAAAGCTGAAATATCAATTCAGGCTCATGTCCTAGACCCGGAGTGCTCCACGCTGTCATCCCTGTCCCTGAGGCCACAGCTGCCCCACATCTGGAGGCAGAGTTCGAGGCCAACGAGATGGAAACCCCCTACCGGGTGGCCTCTGTGAGCTGTACATTTGGGCTGGCCTCCTGCTCGGCCGGAAGGTCGGTCTGGGGAGCGTGTCAGCCCCACGCCAGCAATAGAATAAGTCTCAATAACGGTGCTGTAAGGCCTCAGAGGAGTCGTTCCCTGGCGGCCTCCAACGTTGCTTAAAATCATCTGGAGTGGGCCTGCAAGGATCAGGGTCCCTTCCCTGTCCCAGGAGATGGCTGGTGCCAGCCAGGGTCACCCATGGGGCACACGGGCCCAGAGCCCAGGACGCTGGAAGCAAGGAGGCGGTGCCTCTCCGGGCGGGAAGAGGGGCCAGGTCTGCCCACAGGGTTAACTGGGAAGCGGGCCACGGCCAGCCCAGAGGCCCCCTGAGCTGGAAACCCCCAGGGGCCACTGCTCAGCCCAGCTCACCTTGGACCCTGAGGGTGAAGAGCTTCTCCGAGGAGCCCGCCGGGTTCTCGGCCACACACATGTAGCTGGCGGCATCAGCCACCTCCGCCGTGGACACCTGCAGAGGCAGGGAGAAGGTGCCTGGGACACCCCCACAGGCCTGCTGGCTCTGGGGTCCCCCAGGAAGTACCATGAGGGCTCCCGTCCCCAGAAGGCCGGCCACTTCTGTCCTCATGGAGCAGTGCTCGGGGGCTCCGCGGATAGGCACACATTGCCTGCCACATCCCCCAAGGGCTCTCTGTGACCTTCGGGGCACAGTGTGAGGTTGACATGGATGATTCCCTGTAGCAAACTACCTGGTGACAACAGTGTCCCCCCGGCCCCAAACAGTCACTCGGTGCTGTACTGGGCTCTAGGAGGAGGTGCATATGTGTCCTTTCTGGGTGCTAAGTGCAGCCCCGTGTCGCCAGCAAGCTGAATTTCGATTACTCGGGGGGCTGGGTTCAATCCCGGCTGCTCCAACGTGCTTCCAGGCAAAGAGCCTCGTTTGGCAGATAACGGCAGCTCCTTGGTTCCTGGACAAGCAGGACCGAGTCACAGCAGTTGCTGCCTTTAGCCCAAGCTGGAGGACGCCCTGACCTGTAAGACTCGCCCGTCCTCTAGGACCTGCAGCCGTGGGCTCGGGGAGAAAGGCAGCCCGTTCTGGAGCCATGAGATGCTGGGCATGGGGTTGCCCAGGGCCGGGCAGTGCAGGCTGACGGTGCTGCTGGCGTTGACGGCCATCTCTCCCACCAGCTCCTCCGTGTCACCCAGGATCACAGGTGGGGCTGCGGGGGGCCGGGGAGAGCAGGGTGAGGAGCGGGCAGCCTGCCTGGGAAAGGCCCCTGAGGTGGGGGGTGAGCAGGGAGGGGAGAGCAGGCTCTGGCTTAGGGCGCCCGGTGCCCTCCTCCCTGCCGCCCCTCGCCCTACCCCCTCCACCTCCGGGCCCTGATGCAGCTAAGAAATCTGGGACACCGGGAGGGCTGGGATTTGCTCAAGGTGATACGGCTAGAAAGCGGCCCACTTGGAATTTGAACCCCGTCCACGCTCGCACGGCCTCCGTGATCCACCTCCCAGTACGGCGGGACTGAACGTGCACTTTGCCTTGACCCCGTCAGCAGGGAGGCCCCCGTGGGGCCCGCCGACCGAAGCCCTCCGGCCCCAAGCTGGCCACTCACTCAGCACAAGCAGCTCGTAGTGCAGCCAGTCCTCGCCCGCCTCGTTGGAGGCCTTGCACGAGTACCTGCCGGCGTCCTCCGCACGCGCCAGGGGAATCTGCAGGACCCGGCCTCCTGCGGGGACACGGGACGGACACCTGAACGAGGGCACGGAGGCAGCGGACCCCGAAGACATCACTGCCCCACCTCCTCTGTGAAACGGAGAGAATCAGCCTGCCCTGCTTGCTGTGGGCCAGGCCCTGGGCTGAACATTTTCCCGGCCTCTGCCACTGGTGCTACTCCTCCTCCCATATTACAGATGGAAGGACTGAGGCTTCCCAAGAGTGCCCAGCAGCGCTGAGCCCAGCTCCCATGAAGACAGAGGGAGGGGGCAGAGAGCCGGGCAAATGTCCAGGGGTGGACTTTTGGGAAGCAATGAGGCAGCTCCTGGGCTGTGGTGATCAGGGTTCAGGGATGTCACCTGGGCCCCTCTGCGATCAAGAGAGAGCTAGGGCCAGACCCTGGCATCTCTGTGGGGCTAGCGGTGGTCTCCAGTGGACCCAGGTTAGGTTCACCCTGTGTTCTGGATTCTGGGTTGGGGGATCGCTGGCCCCGGCTGCCGTGTACTTGCGACCAGGGTTGGGAGTGGGGGCTCATGACCTCCAGAGCCGGGGACAGTAGCGGGATTGGAGAAACAGCAGCTGCATTTGGGGGGTCCCTTGACATGTGATGTTAATCTACAGTAAGGTTCAGAATTAAGGTCCCCTTGTGACCACTATGCGCCCATGGTTAAGGGTCAGCGGCCGGGGTCAGAGGTCAGTGGTGGGGTTGGAGGGTAATGCTAGGAGGACGGGGGCGGGTCAGCGGATGACTGGGATTAACCTCTGGTCGGGAGCTGAGGTAGGAATCAGCATGTGACCGAGCTCACTGTGTACCCAGAATCTGGATGGGTGCTTGGGTCCAAGGGCAGTGGCCAGGGTGAGAGGTCAGTCAGGGTTTCTGACAAACAGCTTTCAGTAGGCATTGCCTCTTCGCCATCTCCAAGAGGCTGCCGTCTTTTGCAAGCACCAAAGTTCAAACCTTGGAATGACCCTGTTTGTCCAGAGGCCCATGCAAACACCCCGCCTCCACCCCCAGCCGGCCCCACCATGGCTCCAGGCCTGGCGGGACCCGGCGCAGATCCTAAGCTAAAAGGTCACTGAGTCCCGGCCCATGAGATGACACGGGGCTCTACGCCTGGAATCCCCACCCCACCCCCCACAGTGTGGTCCTCATGAGATCTTACTAAAGGGATGGGCTCCCCCTGCCGAGAAAGACACGGGCTTTGGCTGGTTATCCCGGGACATTACAGAGCTGGAGGCAGGCACGGCCCAGGTGAGAACCTTGGGCCTAAAAACCAGAGGCAAAGGGGGACCCCGTTCTTGCCTGGAAATAGGCAAAGAGCAACTAGCCCGGGTTTGCAAAAGGCAGCCGAGGCCCAGAGTGGTCGCGTGGCCTGCCCGTGGTCACACAGCCACACAGCCAGCAGGACACGGGAGAGCTCCAAGACTCGTAAGGACAGTAAGGAGCCCAGCTCCGAGGCGGGTGAAGCCTGATCTCTGCCCGCCAATGCCCGACCTCCCTGTGCACCCTAAACTACCTTGCAGAACAGATACCCCATCTGCGGCCGAGAGGGGCTGCTCCTCCCTGTACCAGGTGAGCTCCGGAGGGGGGATGGCGTTGGTGTCACAGTACAGGTAGGCGGGGTTGTTCTCCACAACTTCCCGGCGTTCAGTCACCCCGCCCCGGGCCTCCTCTTCTTCCCTGGACAGGATCTCGAAGGCTGCACTGGCATCGTCCAGTTTCTGGAACATGGGGGGCACTGGGGCAGGGGGCAAAGCCGTTAGAACACACAGCCGAGGGATGGGGACTCGTCTCTGCTCAAGGAGAGCCTGGGCTGGCCTCTGTCGGGTGTGGAAATCTCACGGTTAGAGCAGATCTCTTAGGTCAAGGCAGTTTTTAAAATCACTCATTCTTTCCGCCAGTGTTTACTGAGCAACGACTATGCTCGGCACCAGGGTAAGGTTTCTGCCCTCTATGGCTTATGTCCAGCAGCCTCAAAAGACACCCCATGACGTGCCGACCCCTCTCCGAGGAGGAAGCCAGATCCTAAGTTTCAGCCAGAGTTGATGGGAGCACAGAGGCACAAAACCATCGGCTGTCAGAAGTGCTGGGGGCCCCCGAGGCCACCTGATCTGTTGACCCACATTTTACCCAAGTAAAACCAAGACCAGGGGGAGGGCGATGATGGCCTCAGGTCACAAAGTCAGTTAATGGGAGAGCCCGGCCGGGGGTCTGGAGGTAAGGCACACCAGGCAGCGATGAGAAAGGGAAGGAGCCGCCAGGAACAGAGTCCTCTTGCCAGATTCTTCCAGACGCACAGACGCCCCCCTCCCCCAGCTGGGCCGCCCCCCCATTCCCACCGGCCCCCACACACCCTGGATAAGCACATTGAAGTCCTGGTCATCCTCGCCAGCCACGTTGCTGGCCACACACAGGTATCGGCCTGAATCCGAGACCTGTGTGGGCTGGATCTGGAGCAGCCGGCCTTCGCCCAGGATGCGGAGCCGTGGGTTGGGAGTCACGGGCTGGGGGTGGGAGGGGGGAATGATCAGAAATGAGGGGCCAAAAGGACCCCGAGGAGCCTCCATATATATGTGTGTGTATTTTTAAGATTCATTTATTTGATAGAGAGCACGAGCGTGGAGGGAGAGAGACAGAGACATTCAAGCGGACTCAAGCGGATCGCAGAGCCTGATGCAGGGCTTGAGCTCAGGACCCTGAGATCAAGACTGGAGCCTGGATGCCTGGGTGGCTCAGTGGGTTAGGCCGCTGCCTTCGGCTTGGGTCATGATCTCAGGGTTCTGGGATCGAGTCCCGCATCGGGCTCTCTGCTCAGCAGGGAGCCTGCTCCCTCCTCACTCTCTCTGCCTGCCTCTCTGCCTCCTTGTGATCCCTCCCTGTCAAAAAAATAAATAAAATCTTTAAAAAAAAAAAAAAAAAAGACCAGAGCCAAAACCAAGAGTCAGACACTCAACCAACTGCACTACCAAGGTGCCCTGAGCCTACCTCTATTTTGGTAAAAATTTTAAAATACAACACAGAGTGATGGTAGCACTCTGACAGTGTTAGAACACCAAACCCGTGGAGCTCAAAAACCGGGAGTTAAATGGGTAAATGCAGGGTCTAATGTTGATGAGGCCCGTTCCCTACAAACAGTTGGATTTCTTGTTAAAATATAAAGTAGGGCAGGGCCTAGGCGGGCTGTGGGGCTGGTGCTCGGACGGCCTTCTCTGGAAGGTTCCACGCAGAGGCCGGGCGCCGCCTGGTTCCCTCACTCACCCGGCCGTCTTTGTACCAGCCGATGGTGGGCGGGGGCGTGGCCCAGCACTCACACTCCAGGGTCAAGGTACTGTTGACCTTGGTCTTCACGTCCTTCACGCTGGCCTCCCCCAAGGTGTCGTCTTTGGAGATGGAAGGGGGGACTGAAAACCACAAACGGGTCTGAGGAGCAGGTCTAGGAGAGGGGTGCTGAGACCCAGCGCGCATCCCGCGCCCAGGGCAGTCCCAGAAACGGGGGGACTGGTTCCCAAGGGCCGAGGAACAGGGGCCCTGGAGACAGACCCGCTCCTGTCGCTGTTCCCTTAAGGAGGAGAGTGCTGGTTGTCAGTGGTTGACAGGATAGGGCAGGTCCGGGGCAGGGGAATTCCTGGGGTGACCTCTGGGGACCATTCTGGGGGTGCTGGGTCTCAAGTTGTGGGGCCTCTGGCCCCACCGCAGTGCAGGTGGCAGAAGGAAGCCAGGACTGGGGTGGATCTGAGCATCCACCTGACCTAAGTTCTACCTCACGTGTCCCCCATCTCTTGGGGTCCTGGGCCCTAAGGTGACTGAGTCAGCCTGGGCTGCTTCTGACCACCACAGGAGGGGCCTCGCGTGTCTGTGGGGCCCAGGTGCCAGGGGTCCCCAGGCTTCCACATAGCTTCCCGCCTGTCCTGCTGGTGCCCCAGAGTGTCCCTGACTCACTGAGCACTTCCACGTGGTAGTTCTTTATGGCCTCCCCAAGTTCATTGGTGACCACGCAGGTGTACTGGCCCGCATCTTCCTTCTGGGCATTCAGGATCTGCAGCCCGTGGGTGCCTGGTTGCGGGGGCAGTGGCCAAGGTCACCCCCAAGGACACATGACATCAGGCTCACCAGCCCCTTCCTCTAACCTAGCCCAAGAACATGTCACCTGTCCCCTCGCGCCCCCTCCCCCACAGGACATCACCTGGGAGCAGCTGGATGTTGTTCGAAGCCTCAAACGGGGCACCATCCTTTATCCAGCGGATGCTGGGGGAGGGGAAGGCCAGTGCCTCGCAGATCAGAGAAATGGGGTTGTTGATGGTCACGGTCACCTCCTCATCTGCACTGTCCTCGGTCACTCCCAGGATGGTGGGAACCACTGTGGGCGAGGCCGATGGTGTGATCCTTAACAGAGATCCCTAACCCTGGGCCCAAGGAGCCAGAAAAGTCTCAGACCCTGGTGCATAACTTCAGAGCCTGGGCTTTCCACCACTGAGCAATGCCACAGGGGAAGCTGGACGATTCCTGCCTCAGTTTCCCCAGTAGTCTCTTAACATCCAGGCGATCTACTGACTTACCAGAGCCTTGTCAGTTTTGCTCGTGTTCCAGAGGGTTCCCTGATGCACCAAAAGCCCTGTTTTCATTCATCCTAAGACTTCCTCTTTCAAGTCCCACAGGAGACTGTCCCCTTTACCACCAGCATTTTTATTTGACAGACGGAGATCACAAGGAGGCAGAGAGGCAGGCAGAGAGAGAGGAGGAAGCAGGCTCCCTGATGAGCAGAGAGCCCGATGCGGGGCTCGAACCACCAGCATTTTTAGAAACAGATTTTATTAAGCCAGGCTGTATCCTGGCTAGACCCCTGTTTCTCCTGACAAGACAATTCATGATGATTGCCCTGAGGAGATGGACACCTGGGGGCCCTGTCACTTCTCTAAGCCTTAGAGCTTCCTTGGTGACACAGGGACAAGGACATCTCCCACCTCCTAGGCTTGCTGTGAAGATCCAACAATCGCGCCTGTCCAAATGCCTAACCCAGGATTAATGTTCACCCAACAGAGCTATTATTTTGTTGTCATTGTTATTGTTGAACCCAGAGAAATGGAAAAACAAAACAAAACAGGAGCGGGCTGAGTGGGATGCTGTCTGTAAGGCACTGGTCACCTTGGTTCTCCCTCCCATGGGCACCCAGGGCGGCTAGGAGAGGCCCAGCACTTACCCAGGACACTAAGCTGGAAGTGTTTGGTCTTCTCCCCCACAGTGTTGGCCGCAATGCAAGAGTAGTGACCAGAACTAGACAGGTTGGCCTGGAGGACCTGTAGGAGGGCTCCATCTGGAGAAATGTGGTGGGCATCTCCACCAGCCAGGGGCCGGCCATCTTTGAACCACGTGACCTTGGGCTGTGGGTGGCCTGCAAGGAGGGAAGAGGCAGGGAAGCTTATTCAGCAGGTTCTGACTAGGTTGTTGGCCCAGAGGTCAGAGCTGGCTCCAGGATAGGGTAGAGGATATGGATTCTCCATCTCAGTCTAGAGGCCCATGCAGCAGGGCAAGACACAGAAGCAGCCATCAAGCCTGGTCTGGGTCCTTTCCTACGTGGTTGGCTGCCTTTTCCTTATGGAGGAGTGGGCTGAGATGGCTTGGTGGACATAGGCAGAACAGAAAGGCAGATAATTCCTTTGACCCATCCATCCATCCATCCATCCATCCTTCCTTCCACCCACCCAGGCAGCCACCCAGCCCAGTCCAAAAGCATTAATGGGAGCCTACTCTGCCAGACACTGGGAAAACCATGGTGACAAAGCAGTCCTTGGGTCCTCAAGGACCTCAGAACTCAACTGGGGTACACAGATGTCCCAAGGTTATTACAGTCCAGTGTGCTTAGTGCTGGGACAAGAAAGCCCTGGGGCCTGTGGGAGCACAGTGGAGATAACCCACGGGCCCAAGGGGTCAGCCAAGGACTCCCTGTGGAAACTTCTGGAACCAGAGTTCTATAGTCAGGTGAGGAGAGGGGAGTGTTTGGGGGCGGGGCTTAGCGGGCGCAAAGATGAGCAGAAATGTGGTGCCAAGTTCATGATACAGAGAGACCCACCACGAGGACCAGTGGGGCTGAGGGCAAGCAGGGACTCCCCCCAGCACCCCCTCTTCTCTGAAGCTGCCCTCTCGTGCTTCTCCTAGCCTACCGTGTGTGTGGCCCTTACCTGTGGCATTGCACATTAGATGAGCTGTCTGCCCCTCAGGGACCTTGACTGCCTCCTCCAGGTCCTCGTTCTCAATCCTGGGAGGCACTGCAAGAAGCAGGGAGACAGAAGGTTCCTGACCAGGGCTGGCTGAATGACTGTGAAGCAGGAAGACAAGAGGCCAGAACCAAGAGCCCAAGGCGACCGCCTTCAATTCCCTGCGCCTTGGTTTCCCGTCCCACGGTGCCTGCTTCCATGGGGCAGTGAGTTCAATAAACATCTGGTGTTGGCTGAGGGAAGTACCAATGCCTCTAGGGGAAGGTCCTGGTCAGAGGAAGGTGGTTGAGTGGTGTTGAGAATATTTGCCCCCTGCCGCTTGGGGTTAGTCTTTACTGTTTCTGGAAAGTTCCATGGCAGTCTCAGAGCAGAGGTTAATGATCAGGCACAGAAAACAAAGCTTCGCCTCTCCCTCCTTCCTGTGCTGAGCTCCCTGCTACAGCATGAGCCCTAAGACCTGGGCATGGGCCCTCCAGAAGCTCCAAGGTGGCAGAGGAGGAATTCATGGAGTCCACATGAGAATGGGGTTGTGACATACCCAGGACCTCGACGCTGAAGTTTCTCCGAACCTCCCCAGCCTCGTTGCTTGCCAGGCACGAGTAGAAACCTGTGTCTTGCTCCTGTGCCCGGGTCAGCCTGAGCATCCAGCCACCTGGGGGAGGAAGAGGAGTGGGCTCCAAGGACAGCTACAGCAACCTCTGTCCTAGCTGGAGCCCAGGCTGCCCACCAGGAACAGGAGGGCACCAGGTGTTGTCATTAGACGTGTATGTGTCTGCCTCCCGCAGTGCTCCTTTCCTCAGATGGGGAAACTGAGGCCCAGGAGGGTAAACGGATGGAGGGAGGCCCCTGGACACTAGACGGGCACATGGGTAAACTTGAGGACCCTGTTCTAGTAAGAAGGCTCTGTCCCCTGGCTACCCCTGGTTCTGGAGATTGATGGGCTAAAAGGACAGCAATAGGCTCTGCAGTCCTGGGCCAGGCCAGAGGCCCCCATTTTATTCTAGCAGACCTAGGAAAAAGCCTCCTTCTCCCAAAGACCTCTCAAAGGCAAGCCAGTTTCTCCCAGGGGATCCAATCAAGGATCATCTAAGAACATGTCATTATGGCTCTTCCTGTGCCCAGGCAGACATCACTAATGGATTGCCAAGCTCCATTTTGCCCAGATGCAGTCTCTGAATTTCTATCACAAGGCGTTTGGCAGCCCCTACCAAGTGCTCAGAAGTGGTGCACGGGGGAGAGTATATTTGCCATCCCAGCTTTGGCTGTGTGCGACAAGTGATGAGTCACTGGCGCTAAAGCTGAACTTGCCATTCCTGCAAGATTTGGACGGGACACTGCCTCTTGGTCCTCAGTTTCCCCATCTGTATACCAATAAGAACCATCACAAACCAGCTTTGTGGGCAGGACAAATATGTAGAGAAGGTGCTTGACTCAGCATTTCTAAATTATGTTACTGTTCAAGAAGATGTTACAGATGTGCCTGAGAATTTTTTTTTTTCCCCCGGCAGTACTTATCAGAACCTAAACTATGCAAAGAATCACTGTCAGTCTTCAGGAGGGGAACAGGGCCAGAAGTCTTTTCCAGACTTACTTAAATCTAATTGCTTCTCCTGGAGTACCTCACCTAGCGAGTGTTTTTGGTTGCATCCTTGGGGGACCAAGAGCTCAGTGGTTATCCCAACCAGGCCTGGCAGCAAAGGGTCAGAGGTCATGGACATGTGATAAACAGAGGCAGAGACAGAGGGCCAGACCTGATAACCAGACACTCCCCTGGCTGGCACCTTACCTGCCAAGAGGTAGGTGTCCTCCCCGGGGCTGATGGGCTCCTCTCCTCGGAACCAGCGAACCCCCGGGGGTGGGACACCTGTGGCTTCACAGAGCAGCGTCAAGGGGCTATGCAAGGTAGCAGAGATGTTGGTTAGTGGGTCCAAGTCTCCGATGAGCTGTGGGGGCACTAGACACAGAACAGAAACCGCATATGGGGGCTGTACGCTCCATCCCTGCCCCCTAACAGCTCTCCCGGGCAAGGACCCCCCACCCCCAGTCAGGGATGTCCCAGGAGCAGAAGTGACAAGACCAGATTGGCTCCCACTCAAGGGAGTGACTGGTGGCCACAGGCTGGGCTTTGGCTTCAGGCAAACACCTTGGACCTCAGTTTCCCCACCCCGTCCAAGGGATGCTAGGAGGATTCTACAAGCACTTAGCACAGTGTCTATGCTGAGCAACAAGACAGGAGTGAGAGCCAGGGGTCTGCAGACACACCCCTGAATCCACACAGCAGAGGCGAGGGACACTTCTACACTTTCTAAAGCATCCATTCCAAAAGGAAGCCACACTCTATCAGGCAGGGAGAAGTGGGCGAGGCCAGCGACCCCTGGGAGGTAGAGCGGGGAGGGAGCTGGCAGAAAGCATGATGATCCTTAAACCCAGCCTGAGCCACCTTATCTCTTAACACTTCTTGCCCGTACCCTGAAGCATACAGTTAGAGCTCAATCAAGGATTGGAATCAGGGGCGCCTGGGTGGCTCCGTGGGTTAAAGCCTCTGCCTTCGGGCTCGGGTCATGATCCCAGGGTCCTGGGATCGAGCCCCACATTGAGCTCTCTGCTCAGCGGGAAGCCTGCTTCCTCCTCTCTCTCTCTCTCTGCCTACCTCTCTGCCTACTTGTGATCTCTGTCTGTCAAAGGAATAAATAAAATCTTAAAAAAAAAAAAGATTGGACTCAGAAGGCTGCTGCAGCTACCCTGAAAGTACCCTATCACCTCTCCAGGCTTCTGCAGAGTCTGTTCCCTTGGCCCTGCACACTGTTCCCTTCACCAGGGCACCTACTCAGCTTTTACATTTCAGCTAAAAGGTCGCCTCACACAGGAGGCTGCCCTGACTTCCCATGCCAGTGTCGGGGCTCTTCCTTGTGCTTCATGGGCCCGGGATCCCCCCGCCCCCCATCACATGAGTCATGCAGAACAGAGACTGCTTATTTCTCCAGGGCCAGGAAGGGAGTAGGGAACAGCAAGCAAGGAAGAGAAGGAGGGAGGAAACGAAGGCTATTTGGAGCCAGTCCTGACCCTGAGAGCAGTATTCAAGGCCTCCCCCAACAGCGGCCCCCTCAGTGGCCTGACTCCTGGGAGAACAAGCGGCTGTGCCTGTAGGTCGGGCTGGCCTTGCCCTCTCCGGTCGGCCCCACTCCCCGTCCCCCTCCAGCTCGCAGCCGGTCCTCACCCAGCACGGAGAGCGTAAACCTCCTCTCGGCCCTTCCGGCCACGTTCTCGGCCACGCAGCTGTAGTGTCCGCTGTGGGCAGCCTGAGCCCCCTCCACGCGCAGCTTCTGACCGTGGTTCTGCAGCCGCAGGCCAGGCTCGGCCGTCAGCGGCCGGCCGTCCCGTTCCCATGTCACCTTGGGCGGGGGCTTCCCGGTGGCGTGGCACTGAAGGGTGGCCTCCCCATCCTGCACCACAGAGACCTGCGTGTGGGGCTCCCGGGGGCCAGCGATCTGAGGGGGAACTGAGGAGAAAGCCCGTGAGGGTGGGCCGCCGCGGCCTCTGGGCACCAAGCCCTCCCCAAGATCCAGGCCCGCCCCTACGCAGGCCTCTGCGCCACCGGCCACTTGCTGGCTGTGTGATCTTCAGGTGGCCTCACCGCTCAGGGCACCCATGTCCCATCTCTATAATGGGGTCACGGCAGTGCCCTTGACCCCTCCCCTGCACCCTGGGCATCAAGGGCCAGACGCTATTAGGACAGGGTCACACAGCGCAGCCTGACAAACGGTGAGGGCGCTCCCTCCTCAGAATCCAGGGCCTTCCTGGAGCCTAAACAGTCACTGGGACCATTTGGGGTGCAGCAGGATAGCACAGGCGGGAGGCTGAGCGGGGCCCTTTCCAGTTTTATTTTCTAGAACGATTTTTACAAGGCTGCGTACCTAATTTCATCCTTGCCGGACTAGAGAACGTAGGAGCTTCACATACATTTTACATCGCTTTGTTTCCAAGGGTTTCAAGATACATTTGGTTTCTCTGGGCCAAGGGGGGCTGCTTGGGATCCTGTCGCCCCTCTCTTGTGCCGCTCACGAGCGGTAGCAAGCTGACCGGGAGGGGCCAGCCGGCGCAGAGGGCACGGGACATTGTCTTCATTGCCACAGTTCCTGCCTTTGCTGGTTGCCCCCCTCGCCCCCCACCTTCTGGCCCCTTCCCCCCAGTTCAGGCTGTCCCTGCCCCGCTCACCATGAACCTCCAGCAGCTGGTCCTGGCTGCTATTTCCCGCCACGTTGCTGCACTCACAGGTGTACGTGCCGTCCTGGGCCTGCTGGGCCTGTCCCAGGTACAGGAGCCGCCCCACAGCCGACACCTGCTCGAGGCTGTTCCCCTCCCCTGGCAGGGGCCGCCCTGGATGCAGAGAGAAAGAAGCCTCTGGTCCTTCCACCCAAAAGCTCACCCTCCCCTCCCCAGTCCTGGCCAACTCTTGCTCAGGCCTTCAGGTGTTCGCTTCCACGTTCCCCTCGACCAGGAAGTCCTCCCGGAGTGACAGAGCTGTTCCGGCACACCCTCTGAGCTCCCACAACCCCCAGGCTTCTCCTCATTGCAGAGCTGCCTGCAGATCAGTGTCCCGTCTGAATTCCAGCCCAGCCTAGGCCTCCAGGGGGGCCGACCCTGCCTCACCCTCCCTGGAATCCTTAGGGGCTCCTTGGGGCCAGACACGTAGTCGGGCTCAATGAAGGCGACGGAAGGCTCCGTCCGTCCAGCTGCAGCGAGCTGGGGAGGGACAGCAAGCTGCTTCCCCTTAGCTTTTCCCTGTCCATGTTCTCTCCCCTGCTGGCTTGCCTTGCTGCGCCCAGGCGGATCCCTAGCCAGCTCTCTCCTCCAGCTCCAGACCCCTCCCCCTGACTGCCCACTTGACCTCTCACAGGGTGTCTAACAGAGGCTTCCAAATTAACAAGCCCCAAACTCCAGGTCTGCCCCCAGACCTGCCCCCCAGTCTCTCCCTCTCTGTGATAATGACACCCCTTCTCCTGACTCTCAGACCAAAACCTCTAGTTACCCTGACTTCTCCTTCTTACTTCCCATCCGACCCGGCAGGAAATCTGCCAGCACTGCCCTCAAAACGCAGCCAGACTCTGGAGCCCTCTCACCCTGCCACGGCCACTCGCCTGCTCTAGGCGGTCAGGATCTCCCACCTGGAACCCTGCACCAAGCCTCTCCTGGGCCATCCTTGCTCTATGGTGTGTTCTCAGCACAGCCGGCAGGGTAGATTTGCTAGAGTCTACACAGGATTGTGTCGCTTCTCCATCCAGAGCCTTCACAGCAGCCCCATCCCTCGCCAGGTAAAAGTCAAGATCGCTGCAGTGGCCTCCCGCGCAGCCCCCGTCACTCTGGTGACCATCTCTGGTTACCTGTTTCTTGCTGACTTGGCTCCAGCCCCTTCCCTCTTTGCCTGTTCTTCAAACTTGCTAGGCCTATTCCTGCCCCAGGACCTTTGTACCTGCTCATACCTCTGCCTAAAATGTTTTTCCTTATAATACTCTCATGCTCATCCCTCCCTAACCTTCTTCAGTTTTGCTTGGCGAAGCACCCCTGGCCACCCAGCCTGATACTGCAAACATCTTCTCCCTCTTCTGCTTTTATTTTCCTCCACAGATCACACTTTCTATCAAAGTTATGCACTAACTCTCTGTTTATTATCTGACTACCCCAATCCACCACCCTATCTCCAATGCTCAGAAGGGGCCCTGGCACAAAGAGACTCTCAGGAAATATCGGTTAAATGAATGAATCCCAAATATTTGTGGAGCTATTATCTTGTACCAGGTGCTGGCCTGGAATTCAGACAATGCCCCACGGGACTCAGACTCCTGGGACAGCAGACACTGAAGGACTGAGATGGCTACATGACAGGTTAACACAGAGGGGCCGTGTCCAGGAGGCCCTGCCCTGGCCTGGGGTGGGGGCCCGGGAGGGCTTTCTGGAATGACCAATCCAACTCCCCCTGGCTGGGAAGCAGCTGGGGCCCCTGGCAGACTCGGGGACTGAGCAGACAGGGGCTGAAGGCAGCGTCTCTTCCCTAACCAGCATCCTTACCCCCCAGTGCCATAAGCCCCCCATCTCCAGCTCAGTTAATCTGGGGGTTGGGGCACCAAGCGAGGGCAAAGGGACACTGAGGGCAGGGTCGGCCGAGGGAAGCAATGCTACCGTCCTTCCTCCAGGTGATCTTGGGGAAAGGGAAGCCCCGACATTCACAGGACAGCCTGGTGGGTTGCCCCTCGGTCACGGTCAGGGTGCGGGGCTCCCTTGAGGGGAATGCAGGAGGCACTGAGGAAGAACAGAACGGGGAGAGACGTGGGTGAGTAGTGGGCTGGAAAGGGAGACGGACGGACAATGGAGAAAGCCTGTGTCCTGGAACCACTGAGGCAGCATCCCCTCAGGGGCCCGGGGGAGGGAGCCCAGACCAGCCCCCGAGACCCTCACCCCAGACGTTCAGGTTGTAGTGCTTCTCCGAGCGGCCCGCCTGGTTCAGCGCCTCACAGGTGTAGCGGCCTGCGTCCCCCAACTCCGCTCGGCTCACCTGGCAAGAGCAAGAAGGACCCATCGGCGGGGGCAGCACAGAGATGGGGTTACCCCTAGACAGACTGTGTGACCTTGGGCAGGTCACTTTACCTGACTGCATTCACCCCTCCCCCCCTGGAACCCGGGGCGGTGACAGCACCTCTCCCCGCTACTGTACCGTGGCGTTTCCAGAAGCCACGGCTTGTGGTGGCCTGACGTGGGCCGGGCCCGTGGAATGGGTTCCCCAGCCCTGCCAGCCTCACCCCCATTTCATTTCCACGCCCGGCCCTGCTAAGGACACGCTGGGCCAGCCCCTCTCCTGTCTTTAACCAGCTCCCGGCCTCTTTGGAAAGTCCCACAGGAGAGAGCAGAAGGGGAGCTGGGGAATGAGGGGGGCAGGAGATCCTGACCTCAGAGGCCAGATCCTGACGGAGGGGGTGTGAGGAAGCTAGCCTGGGCGTTAGCAGGGGAGGGAGGGCACACGGTCCGGGCGGCGGAAACCAAATCGAGGTGCTCAGAGTTGGGACCGATCGCGTCTCACAAGGTGGAGGGGGTGATCACGTCCCCCCGCCCCAGCTGACATGGACCAGCTGTCCTAGGGGCCGGCTTTCATTTTAGAAGAATCCCAGACACCCCAGGAGAAAGGTGGCAAGGCGCGTACGGGTGACGGACCTGAGGCCCGTGTGGTCAGGACGTTGCCTAAGGTGGCACAGCCAGGAGGCAGTGGGGCTGAAATGCAACTCCAGGCTGACCCAGAGTCCCTGACTCTAACCCCCCCTTCCCTCGCTGGGCCAGGGGCCCGATGAAGGGCTCTAACGCCCAAAGGCCCGGAGGCCTCTGAACAAGGAACGAAAACAGGTGGCAAGAGAAAGGCTCAGCTTTGTGGGGACTGTGGGAGGCCCTGCAGCGGCTTCTGACCAGGTCTGGAGGGTGTACCCCGGGTCCTGGGTCATACAGAGCTGAACTGCCCTTGTCGGGGCCCCCGCAGGTCTGCCGGCATCCCAAGAGGCCACCCACCTCCAAGAGGGCCTTGTCTGCAGAGAGGTGGACGCCGGGCCGCGGCTCCAGGGGGCGGCCATCCTTCCTCCAGCTCAGCACGGGAGGGGGCACGGCTTGGCTCTGGCACTCCAGGGTCACGGACTCATTGGCCACGACGGACACGTTCAGCTCTTCCCCGAGGATGCTTGGGGGCGCTATGGCGGGGGCGGGAGAGAAGGCTCAGGGGGGTGGGTGGAACCGGGGTCAACACCAGCGGGTGGGGAGTCCACGTTAGGAGGGGGTCTCCGCCCTGAGCTGTTGGCCCCTTATCCTCCCCTCCAGGCCCTTCCCAGTCCTGCTCCAAGAGGAGGCCCCCAGATCTGAACAGTCTGGTGGGTCATAGCAAGGTCAATATCCCACGTGCGATTTTGTGCGTTAGCGACACGAGACGTCACCGCCGAGGGAAAGTAGGCAAAGAGGACCCAGGATCTCTCTGTATTAATTCTTACAGCTGCATGTGAATTCACCTGTGAACTTACAATTATCTCAACATCTCAACATTTTTTTTAAAGCTACAACATCTTTATTTATTTATTTAAGTTTTTTTTGAAAAGCAGATCCCCGAGGCACCTTTTCCCCCAGTGCAAAAATAATCAGAGTGGTGTGGCAGTTAGGAAGGCCGGGTCTGGGGTCAGAGCTCCTGGGCTGGAGTCCTGTGTCTACCACTCAGGCACTGGGTGAGGCCCTGTGTGAGGCCTCTCGGGGCCTCGATTCCCTCATCTGTAAGATGGGACTAAAGAAAGTACCCACCTCACGGGGGCTCTGTGAGATTAAACATAGTGAGAATTGGGCACCCAATCCCTGTTAGCTCTCACTCCAGCAAAGGGAAAGAGCTAGAGTGGACGGCTTCCTCATCCCCTCATCACCCAAGGCTCTATGTTTCCCAGAGTTCTCAAACACTCAACAAACTCTCTGCAAAATCCCATAAGAGGGATTGTTAAAACAGCAGTGACTGTAACTGTGTGGTTTGTGAGGGCAGCGAATCCCATGAGGCCCTCTAAAGCGGGTGCTATCTTCACGCCATTTCACAGATGAGGAAAGGGAGGCTCTGGGGCGCCTGGGCGGCTCACTCGGTTAGGCATCTGACTCTTGATTTCAGCTCAGGTCATGATCTCAGGGTTGTGGGACCGAGCCCTGCATCAGGCTCTGCACTCAACAGGGGGTCTGCTTGTCCCTCTCCTTCTGTTCCTCCCCCTGCTCGCTCTCTATCTCTCAAATAAATAAATAAATAAAATCTTAAAATAAAAAAAGAAAGAAAGAAAGGGAGGCTCAGAGAAGCAGAGTGAGTAGCCCACGCTCACAGAGCTAGGAAGCGACAGAGGCAGGATTTGAACCCCACGTCCAAGACCCTCATGAGCTCCAAACACGCACCCGACTGCCTTTCCAGAATGGAATTACCCCCTTTGACCTAGGACAGTGAGGACATCTGATTCCTGATGAGGCTCAGTGCTCTTCGTGCCACGTCTCCCTCTGCCTGCTCCCTGAACACGGACGGAGCTCCTGGCTGTGTGGCCGCCTGCCCGCCCGCCCACGATGGGGGAGCTCCCCTCCACCTGACCCCCAGTGAGGGCAGCCACAACCTCAGGCTGGTGCCTCCTACATCCAACAGCCCCTCGCTTTCCGGATGAGGTGGGGGTGCCCCCAGCCCCAGCTTCTTGAGCCACTGGCCTGGACCAGACAGCACCCGAGCCTGAGACTTACTGTGGACAAAGAGCACGATGTCCCTGCGGTCCTCGCCCACCGCACTCACGGCCACGCAGGAGTAGCTGCCAGAGTCCGAGGCCCGGGCACTGGCCAGGGTGAGGACCCGGCCCCCGGGGAAGACCTGCGGCCCCAGAAGGAAGCCAACGTGAGCTTGGGAACCTCTGGGAGCAGCACCCACACCAGCCCCAGTGGGGTCCAGACCCCAGAGCTGCCCCAGGTGCCGGGGAACCTGGAACTGTGCCCAGACCTTGAGTTCGCTGCTGGCCGGTAGGCAAATGACATCAGTGCCCCAGAAGAGTCCTCTAGCACAGTGCTACAGCTAGTGAGCCCCTGAAACGGGGCTGAACCCCAAGGATAAAATATACACACAATAGACTTCAAGAGCCAGGACACAAAGAAAGATGTAAAATATCTTGGTAATTTCTATATTCGTCATATGATGAAGAGATTTCTGGATAGTTTGGGTTAACTAAAATATGTCATTGAAGTTGGTTTCATTTATTTTTACTTATTTGAATGTGGCTACTGCAAAATATAAAATTACATATATGGACGGCTCGGGGCGCCTGGGTAGCTCAGTGGTTCCGGCTCTTGGTTCTCTTGGTTCCGGCTCAGGTCATGATCTTGGGGTCATGGGATCGAGCCCCGCATCGGGCTCCGTGCTCAGCCAGGAGTCTGCTTGAGACTTTCTCTCCCTCTGCCCCTCCTCCCCATGCATGCTGTCTCTCAAATAAACAAATCAATCTTTTTACAAGTTACATATAGAGCTCGCGTTGGGGGCGTGCGTTGTTTCTGAAGACCACGAGGCTCTCGGCGCGCCTCCCTTCGGCAGCTCTGCTTCCTCCCTCGGGGGAACCATCCTTGGCGGCCCCTGCTTCTCCCTCACCTTGGAGCTCCCCAGGCCCGACTCTGCTCCTAGCGACCCAGTGAGGCACCAGGTAGGAGAGCGAGGGCTGCCCAGCCTGCTGACCTGGAGGCCTGAGGCCCCTGCAGTGGACACGGGGTTTCCATCCTTCAGCCACATCAGCATGGGCCTGGGGGTTCCGGTGGCATCACAGGTCAGCCGGACCGGGGCATTGAGCAGGACGGGGCCCGGCAGGCTGGGCGGCAACGTGATCCGTGGAGGCACTACGGGGTGGGGGTGACACAAGGCACAGGGTGAGCCCCTGGCTGGGCACCCCACGGGACACACAGCCACAAAGAACAGTGCAGGGACTGCCACTCCCAACATGGGTACATCACTCCATAGCTCTCAGGGTGCTCATCTCTTCCCTATAATACCACCATGAGGCTTCTACAGATGGGAAACGACCTTCTGCCCAAGGCTGACCAGCTAGAAAGGGACAGAAGTAGCACTTGAACTTGGGTCTTCTGGTCAGCACGAGGTGGTTATTACGGGGATGGCATGGGATAACCGGGCTGAGGATCCCTGGGCAGAACTGATGGAAGGATGATTAATGGGTGGATAGAGAGACAAGGGATAAATGGATGGAAGGAAGGACGGACAGATGATGGGTGGATGGATGGATGGAAGGAAGGACGGACAGATGATGGGTGGATGGATGGATGGAAGGAAGGACGGACAGATGATGGGTGGATGGATGGATGGAAGGAAGGACGGACAGATGATGGGTGGATGGATGGATGGAAGGAAGGACGGACAGATGATGGGTGGATGGATGGATGGAAGGAAGGACGGACAGATGATGGGTGGATGGATGGATGGAAGGAAGGACGGACAGATGATGGGTGGATGGATGGATGGATGGAAGGAAGGTTGAATGGATGGACGAACAGACTGACAGACAAATGGACGGAAGGACAGCTTTCAGGACAAGGACCCCTGCAGTCCCAGGGCAGCTCACCGTTGACCCGTAGCCCATACTGCAGCTCTGTGCTTCCTGCCACGTTGGTTGCCACACAGCGGTAGCTCCCAGCATCAGAAACTCGTGCCCGCTCAATGTGGAGAGCTCTGCCATCCGCCGACACCGTCACTCCCTTCCGGGCAGAGACGGGCTGGCGGCCCTTGAACCAGGAGGTATCTGGGGGAGAGAAGAGAGACACAAGCTCTGCGACCAGCCCTTTAGACTGTGCCCGGATAACGAGCACCCACAGAAGGCTGCGGGGCGGGCCACACCGCGTGCTTTTATTTCAGGCACCGGGGCAAGCCGGAGTTCTCCAGGGAGGAGGGCAGTGCTGTCTGGGACAGGACACGGGCAAGGGGGAAGTTCCATGGGATGGAGCCTGGGGCAGCCAGGAGCCAGGAGAGTCATAAGCCAACCCGATGCCCTCACTCCTCTCCCTGCCAGGAAACCACAAGGGAGACCTTGAGAGGGAAACATGGTACACCCCAAATCAGCGCCCTTGTAGGCCTGGGCCGATGGAGCCGCAGCTTCCTTACGTCCTGCCGGCGCCCACCCTGTCTCACACCCAGCCCCGAGCTCCTGGTCTTTCCCCAGCTGCCGTTCTAGAGAAGAGCCCCAGACAGACAACAGCTCAGACAGCTGGCCCAGGGCAGTCCTGTGCAGTTGCAAACTCTGAACAGAAGCCCCCGCACATTTGCTTCAGACACCAGTGCACGTGCTCTGGGCCCTGGCGGTGACTGGCATATATATCGACATGGAATAGAGAAAAATTGGGGAAATAGGGGAAAAGCCTCCCGAGTGCTTGAGGTTCTGTCCACAGCCCAAGCGGAGCCTGGGGCACCAGCCAGCCTCATTGGATGGGGAGCTGGGCCCAGCTTGGGGATGGCTTTCAGCCCAGAGGAGGGGTCTTACCAGGAGGGGGCACGCCCGAAGCCAGACACTCCAAGGTTACTGAGGCATTTTCCAGCACTGCCTTGTTCAGCGGGCCCGGCTCAATGTTGGGGGGCACTAGGGGAGACAAGGAGAGCCCCATCTTTGGTGGATGTGGCCTCCGGGGAACTCCTCCCAGCCACCCCGGGTGTCCCTCCGTGGCCTTCCCAAAGGGTCTGGGCAATAAAAGCCCCAGATGGCTCATGTCCCCTGAGGGAGGAACCCTGCTCCTAAACCCGCACAAGAACAAAGACACTGGGCTACAATCTTTATGGCAGGGACCCAGTGGGGACAGCCCCAGCGCCCAGCGCCATGGGGACCGCCAACAGCCGGCTTGATGGAAATGGACGCTTCCAGGGATTTGCCCACGCAGGAGGACATCAACGAACCCAAGAATGAGTAACACAAGCAAAGGTTAAGTCTGAAGGCAGACAAGGACATGCTGTTTTTTTAAATCCCTTTCCCCACCCCCGACCCCCCAGGGCAGCCCCAGGGGCCCTCGCAGGATCACCCACCACCCAGCACCCTTGTCCTCACCCAACACCTTGAGAGCCACGTCCCTTTTGCTCTCGCCGGCCAGGCTAGTGGCGGCACAAGTGTAGAAGCCTTCATCATTCAGGTCCGCCTTCTCGATCTGCCGGCGGGGGAGGGATGAGAGAGTGTGGCGTGGGGACACGGAGCCCCACACTGGACGGTGGTCAGAGGGATGCCGGGACGTGGGGCGCAGCCGGGTGGCAGGAGTCGTGGGGACAGTTCGGCTCTGGGGGTGGAGTTCTAGACGCTGCATTCAGATTCCGGGGCTGCTTCCCGTCTCCCCCAGATCCCTCGGGCACTGAAGCCATCTAGGACCCCCTCCCCTCCTCAGGCCCACCACCCAGCGCTCATCCTGCCCCCAGGCTACCAGGGCCCCCATCAGGGTCACCAGGACCTCTAAAAAGTGACCCCTCCGCCTGTGTTCTTGCCCCACCAGCCCTGGGGTCCTTGAACGTACCTGCAGTTTCCCCCCCGAGGCTGCCAGGGCCACCCCATCCTTCCACCAGCGGAGACTTGGGGTGGGCACCCCAGTCCCCACACACTGGAGGGTCACAGGCTGCAGGAAAGGGACTGTGATATTGTCGCCCCCAACGATGGTTGCCAGTGGGAGCTCTGGGCAGGGGGAGAGGCAGGGAGAGCCCAGGTCAGGGTCAGGACGGGTGCAGTGAGCACCCAGACTTCCCCTCACTGCCCGGGGGTAGCAAACATCCTCACAGGGCCAGCCTCTGGCCTCTGTCCACTCAATTCAACAGACGCCTGGCTTGGGGGAGAGCACCAGACCAGGAGTCAGCAGAGCGGGTCTTCCCCTTTAAAATTCTCCTGCCCATCCACCCACCCATCCATGTGTGCCTCGAGCCTCTATTCTGCACCAGGGACTACAGTGCCGCCTTCCCAGAGCTCCCAGAGCTGGGCAGGGGACATGGACAACACAACAGGCCATTTTATAACACAGCAGGTGGCACGTTAGGCAGGGCAGATCAGAAGCACACTGGGATCCGGGAGAGCTTCCTGGAGGAAGGGGTGTTTGAAGATAGACCTAAAAGAGAGCGGAAGAGCTAGGCCAGCAAAGAGGAAGAAGGAGACTACTCCAGGCGGAGGACAGACTTACCTGCAGGCTTGGAGGTGAGAAAGCTGATGTATTTAAAGAACTGACTGAAGTTCAACGGGGTCAGCGGGAAGAGAGCGAGCGGAGAGGGCGGGCTGGGGAGGGGAGTGAGGGCCTGTGGACAGGACACGTGACACACAGGGAAGCGGCCGAGGCCCACCTCTTACACCTGTGTCTCTTTGGGGAGCCGGAAAGCCATGTCTAGAGACGCCGTCTAGAGAAGCCAAGCCCGGGCCCCTCCCTCACCCGCCAGGCCGCCAAGGGCACGGATGTTTGCGGCCGTCCGGCCCTGCCCGCCCCCAGCCTCTCAGGCGGCCCCCGCCCCCTCACCGTGCACCGACAGCTCCACTTCAGCCCCAGCGGTGCCCGCCTCGTTGGTGGCCTGGCAGGCGAAGAGGCCGGCGTGGCCCAGTTCCACGTGGCTGATGCGCAGCGTGGCCCCCCGTGAGGTCACCCGCACCCCAGGCAGCTCCTCAGCTGGGCGGCCATTCTGCAGCCACCTGAGGGGGGTGGGGAGGGGAACGTGTCGCTCGGCCTGGGGCCAGGGAGGGCAGGGTGGGCAGGATCTCCCCGGCTCTGTGGCCTCCCTCATACCCCCTGGCAGGGGGTGCCTCCCATCCCCACCGACCCCGCAGCGTGCGGCCTCTGCCTGCCCGCACCCCAGCCCTGGCCTCCACCGCCCCATACGCACTGCAGAGTAGGCACGGGGGAGCCTGAGGCCTGGCAGAACAGTTCCAGGGGCTGTCCCACGAGGGCGGTCACCTGACCCGAGCCGTCAGCCACCAGGAGCTGTGGGGGCACTGGAGGGCAGGGCCCAGCATTGAGAGTTTGGGGCTGGGCAAACCCAGGTCCCCAGCACCTTCCAAGCAAGACCCAGACCTCATCCTTCAAGGCCCCCAGGAGGCCTTCTGGGACCACGGGGTGAGTGGCCCTTCTGGTCTCCCCACAGGCTTAGCCTGCTCATTGAATGTCTGTCTCGCCACCAGACCGAGGCCTCAGGAGTCTCGTCTGCCTTGTTCTCTGCTTTGTCTCCAATACCACGTGGGCCTGGCCCAGAGGCAATGCCTGAGAGACGTCGGTTAAATGGAAGCAAACAGGCAAAGGCCCATCTCACCCGGGAACCAGAGCCCACACAGCCCAGTTCTGGGCCTCAGGGAGTCCAAAGTCTGGCCCGTTGACCACGAGCATCTGGGAGCAGAGTGGGGTCCCATCCAAAGCAACCTTGCTCGGGATCCCTGAGCAGGAAGTATGATCCTGGGGCTCCACCCCGCCCCCTCGGAGCTCTGTGGGACCTCCAGCCCAGGTCTGTGTGTTTGTCTGTCCCTAGCAATACGGGGATGCTGGGCCTTCACCACCCCGCATCCCCCAGGGGCGGCAGGCCCCCCCACAGTGGGTATAGAAGAGCGATCTGCAGCCCGGGTGACTCGGGGGGGACAGTCCCCAGCGCACCTTGTACTTCCACGGAATACTGCAGCACGGCCTCCCCGGCGGGGCTGCTGGCCACGCAGCTGTAGGGGCCTCCGGACGCCTCTCCCAGGCGCTCCAGGCTCAGCACGCTGCCTCCCGCCTCCAGCCATGTCTCGTTGCTCTCTGCCACCGGCAGCCCCTCGCGGTGCCAGGAGAGGGTGGGGGGTGGGTGGCCTCTGGCCACACACTCCAGCGCCAAGGGCCTCCCAGCCACGGCCTTCACCACACGAGGCTCCCCTCCAGCACCCTCGATGGTGGGTGGGACTAGGGAAGAAGCAGGGGGCTGCTCAGGGACCAGAGGGGGACACCTGTCTGCTCTCCGCCCAGCAGGCCAGCGTAAGCCCCTTGCTGACTGACCTCCCATGGACCACCTGCTCCCCGGCCCTGGCTGGAAGCATTCTCTCCCTCTGCCCCGGGCCACATCCCTCCCCCAACACGGCTTGCCTCTTCTCTCCAACCCTGCCACCCCTGCGAGCTCCCCGAGAGCAGAACAAGAGCACGTCTGTGCACGCCTCCGTGGCTGCACACAGTAGGTCTCTATTTCTGTGGAACTCAAAACAATGGGCACGCCAGGGCCTGGGACTAGCACCGCTGCTCCTTCAGGCCCCTTCCCTGGTCTGAGGAAGTGGATGCCGGGGGGCAGGCCAAGTCCAGAGGGTCTTTTGGGGCTCAGCCCTCAATGGCCATGGGTGCAGCCGGAGGGGGACTTCTATCTTCCCCCTGGAGGGGTTGCAGAGACCACAGAGCCCTCACCAGGGGCCATGGGGACACGACTGCCTGGAATGAGACTCTACGTCTTGTTACAAGCCCCTTCGAAAATTGTAGGAAAATGCATTTCCAGGAGGTCCTCCGATCCCCAAGTGACAGTCCCTGAGACGGCAGCTGGGCGGGTCCTCAGCAGCTGCTGGTGAACCCCGCGCAGCCCAACTTCCCTTCGGGGTCCCCGTGGCCCGGCCCCCAAGCCCTCCACACCTTCAGGGGCCAGAGCTCCGGAGCTGGGTCCTCTCCAGGGGCCGGGATGATCGCATCAGCCTGCATTCTGGGTCTCAGACCCCATGCCTGCCCACTTACACTCAGTTCCCCTCACCCCCGCTCAGAGCCCAGCCCTCCCCAGGTGGGTCTACACCCAGGTCAACAGCACAAGATACACAGTCAGACCCCCTGTCCGCACACCGTGAACAGGTCGCATCACCTCCTAGCAAGTGACCCTCGGCCAGCCTCTCCTCCCCGCTACCCCCGGAACCCCCTGCGCTCCTGGGTAAGTAAGTGTGAGACAGGGAGACAAGAGCCCAGCGCCCTGAACCCTGATGAAATGAGCTGATGCTGTGAAAAGCCCCAGGGGCCCCAGCTCACAGTAAGTGATTAACGAAGAGTGGTTAATTATTCATTGAAGAGCAGTGAAAATCTGTACCCCCAGAGGGAAACATGAATTCTCCGCTTGGCTCTGCCTGGGCCCCCCAGACAGGCCTTCCCTACTCTGGCCTCAGCATCCTGCCCATCTGGGTGAGGGAAGCTGGATAAGCCCAGATTCTCCCTGGTAACTCCTTAGTCTCAGTAACCTGGGCCTCTGGCCACACCCCCTCGGCAACTGTTGAAGACAGGCCCACCATAACCTAGAGTGCCCCACCCCCACCCCAGCTGACTGCTCCCTTCTGCAGCCCCTGCCACTCACCGTAAACCTCCAGCCTGGAGCTCTTCTCTGTGACCCCCACAGGGTTGCTGGCCTGGCAGGTGTACGTGCCAGCATCTACACCCCGGGCCCTCCCCAGCTGCAGCTGCCGGCCGCCCCTGGTGTAGACAGCCTCGGCGCTGAGCGGGAGGGAGGCCCCATCCTTGAACCAGCTGATGTTGGGAGCAGGCACCCCTCGGGCCTCACACAAGAACCGTACTGGGTGGCCCTCCATGACGACCACCTCGCTTGTCTCGTTGGAGCCCCAGATGGTGGGAGGTGCTGAGAATGACATAGAGGGGTGCTGGTCACAGAGAGCCTCCCCAAGGCGGCTGGAGTCCCAGCCCCAGAGTGGTGATCTCATGCCCGTGGACCACAAACCCTACACATGTCACCAGCTCCTACCACAGGGTGTGGAATGCTTGGGGCACGGGGACAGTAGAGTGTCTGGGGACAGATGGGAACAGACCTCTTGGGACATGCTGATGTGGGACCCAGTCATCACAAGAGGTGTGGAGATGTTGGAGGAGCCCCGGGTCTGGCCTCTAGACCCACTCTGCTTCTAACTCACTGCGTGACCAGGCACAGGTCACTTCCCCTCTCTGCGTGTACTCGGTCTCCCCATCCATAAAATGACCGAAATCAGGGGTTCACCACAGGTGACACCCTCAGTGATGGAGGGGACATGCGGGCACGGCACAAACTAGCACTGGATCTCAGGAAGGAACAGCTCTGCCCTTCCCAAACTCCTTCCATCCTGATTACAACAAAGGGAAAGGCGAGGTTGGTAGAGGTGTGCATAATCTTCTAGTACTTTCTAGAGCAGTGCTCTCTTGCTGCATTTGTTTTCAAGCCTCGGGCCCTCCCCTTTCCCAGGATCCAGGCAGGTGATTCCGGCCTCTACTCCTGCCCGGCAGAGAACCAGGCTAGGACTGCCCAGAGGCCCTGGCTTCCCACTTGGAGTGGAGACATCAAATATCCTTTGAAATAAGTGTGTTTCCATGTAAGACAAGGGACTCGATTTAAAGAAATGATCATCCCAAGCAGGGTCGGGAATAGGAAAGCTGCAAAGCTGCGGATGGGGACAGTGGGATTCAGGAGCCTGGGGCCAGATTCCCTGTCCCTCCCCACAGCCGTATTGGACTGGGGAGCTCCTCCTCCTGGGCCCCCGTCTCTGCCCCGTCCTGCCACCGTGCAGCGGGCAGCCGTGACGGGGGTGTCGGGCTCACCCTGCATTCTGAGCCGGAAGTCCTTGGCCTGCTGGCCGGCAGGGCTGAAGGCCACACACTGGTACAGTCCCTCGTCCCCCAGGTGACTGCTGGGGATTCTGAGAACCTGGCCATCCTCCTGGAGCTGGACGTGAGGGTCTCCTAGAAAAACAGGCCTGGAAGGGCGGGCATGAGAAGGCCACCGGTTAGGGCGAGGCTGCACAGAGGGGAGCCTGCCTCTGGTGAAAAACGAGTCTGAAAGGTTCCCAGTTGCTGGAAAGAGTGCCCGTCCACCGAGGAGTGCCTACAGTGGAATGTTATTCAGCCAGTGTAGGCCCAGGACGACTGGCTGAGAGCTCAGAGGATGGTTGGCATTGTTTAGCAATCTGCTATTTTTTGTTTTACCATTTTTTTGTGGTTTTTGTTTTCTTAAGATTTTATTTATTTATTCGACCAAGAGAGAGCACAAGCAGGCGGGGTGGCAGGCAGAGGCAGAGGGAGAAGCAGGCTTCCCCACTGAGCAGCGAGCCCAAAGAAGGGCTCGATCCCAGGACCCCGGCCGGGATCATGACCTGAGCTGAAGGCAGACACTTAACCCACTGAGCCACCCAGGCGCCCCAAACAGGTACATTGTTTTTTAGACATGATACTGTTGCACGTTCGGCAGACTGTTGCAGAATGTCACGTGACTTTCACGCACACTAGGAAATGAAAAAATTCATTCGATTTGCTCTATCGCAGGATCTGCTCTCTTGCAGAGTCCTGGAGCTGAGGCCGCGGCATCTTCGAGATGTGCCTGTACCGCTCCCTGCTCTGGCACAGATGAACCCTGAGAACTGCGTGCTAAGTTAGGGACGCTGGGCCCAGAAGGACATGTACTCCATGACTGCAGGGAATTAATCTGAAATACAGGCACATCTACGGAGATAGTGAGACGACTAGTGATTGCCGGGGCTGATGGGTATGGAGTCCCCTTTTCGGGTGACAAAACGTTCTGGTACTAGAGAAAGGGGACCGATGGTGTGCCCGCGGTGCATGCCCTAAATACTACGGAAGTGTGCGCTTTAGAATGGTTGATTTTATATTTTGCAAATTTTACCTTAAAAAAAAGGTTAAAAACAAAAAGCAACACTGGCTAAGTAATGAGAAAATCCTGCGGGGGCGGGGGGGAAGGAGGAGTGTCCCTGGGTAATGGCAGGCGGGGGCGGGAGGTGTCCCATGCTGCCCTCTGTTGCCTGGGTCCTGGGTGGCACGTGTGATGCCCGTCAGTCTTCCTCACTCGAGTTTGCCCTCCCCAAGGCCCCCCTCCACCCAGCCCCGGCCTGGGCACCACCCCCATACCATGCACCAGGAAGACCACTCACTGCCCGTCCTTGGTCCATTCCACCTGGGGTGCGGGGACCCCCGAGGTGCGGCACTCCAGCTCCACCTCTGCACCGGCCAGGCCCAGCACCTCCTGGGCAGCCCCGGCTCCAAGCACGGAAGGAGGAACTGGGTGTCAAGGGGTAGAGGGGAGAAAACTCCTCAAATCCTGCATAGGCAAAGGCCCTGTGGTAGGCCTTCGTCTGTGTGGATCCCCAGCTCGGTGCACCCTTCCCTCCCCATCCGTCCCTCACTCAAAGCTCCCTGGCTGGATCGGGACCCTGCTCTGTACTTTCTCAGCAGCCTGTATGGTTTTTGTGTAGCACGTAACACAACACTAATTACAGGGTTAAACATGTGACTGTCTAGTGTCTGTACTGAGAGCTCTATGAGGACAGGGACAGGATCTGTCGTGGGCCCCTCTGTGTCCCTGACACTCAGCAGGCAAAGCCCCCCTCCTCCCCAGCCTCCATAAAAGGGTAGGGGCTCAGTCACTCACTGAGCACGAGGAGATCGAAGTCCCTCTGGGCGGTTCCTGCCTGGTTCTCCGCCCGACAGGAGTAGAGGCCGGAATCACCCTCCTGAATCCTGGGAAAGTGGAGGGCCCGGGACTTGTCCAGGAGATGGTGACTGCCTGTCTTGGGGATCTGGGCAGGAGAGGCCAGAGGGAGCTGGTGAGAAGGGTCTGGCCACTCCCTGACATCAGCAGTGAGAACCTGAGGCCCAGGGAGCTAGTCGGTGACTTGGAACTTGGGGTTTCTGATAACGGTGCCATGCCCCCTCCACCATGCAGCCCCCCAGGCTTCCTCGTAGGAACGCAGGCCTCCACTGTCCAGTGCATTCCCCAAAACCCCTGTCACATCCCCTTGCCGCACGTGGCACATGCAAAAACCCATTCAGAAGGCCCATACCCTATCCAAATCCTACCCACAGCCCGCCTCCCCCCACCAACCTCCCAAGGACACCCACCGGCTGCCCATCCTTGAACCACGTGATCTCAGGGGCTGGAAAGCCATTCGCGTCACACTCCAAAGTCAAGGACTGCCCGGCCATGCCTGACACATTGGCCCTCCGCCCGTCCTCGCGGATGCTAGGGGGCACTTGGGAGCAAAGAGAAGCAGAGAAGCTGTCCCCACCCCGGAGGGTCACGGCTACCCAGATCCCATCTGGGCCACTCTCCCTGGCCTGGACGGGGAGACTGCCCTTCCCCAGATTCTGGGGTCCCACCCCAGTTTCTGATCTGGCCACCAGGATCGACGTGGACCTGGGAGTGCCGCAGAGCCCCCCCTGGGACCCGCACGCCCCGGCTGTTCCCAGGTACTGTGCCACTTTCTCTGATATTCAGCTCTGCAAGGTGCTGGGGCCCCCAGACCCATCTGGTTCTCCTTCTAACCTGTTGCTACGGTTACCTGGGAGGGACCCCGGAGTCGTCATCTCTGAAGGTGGGGCCTGGGTCTATCTTTGTACCAAACCTCCCAGGCAAGTCATCACAGAGCAAGCCAGGGCGGCTCAGAGCCCTGGGGAGCTGGCGCCGCCCTACCTGGGCATCCTGGGGCACCCCTGGCAAGTACATAGAAGTCATGCCCTGCTCTGGGGTCCCGGCTTACCGTAGACCACCAGCTTGGCTCTCCTGGACGTGGAGCCTGCCTCATTGGTGGCCTGGCACTCATAGTCTCCGCTGTCAGCGGGAGAAACTGAGGCCAGAAACAGGGAGCCTTCCTCCAGTACCTCCAGGTCCGGCCGGCCACGCAGGGGCTCCAAGGACGGGCCCTTCCGCCACGTGACGTGTGGCTTGGGTGTCCCTGGCAGGGCACATGGAGTCATCAGCATGAGCGCTCCCCCCTCTGCACCCACATTCCCGCCCCCCTCCCTTGTGCAAACATCACTGACCCTCCGGTGGTGACTCCAAGCGCCTCCTCGCCCCTAGCCTGGCAGGAGTACCCACGTGCCCACTGCCTCCCACCCCGTGCTGCAGGTCCACTGGTCTCCCGGGGCTCTGAGGGCCACAGGCAAGGGGCCAGAGCCCTCTTCCTGGCTCCCTTGTCAAAGAGGTCCCATCATCTGGAATCATACCCCTAGCCCCGTGAGCTGGCCCACACTACTTTCTGCCAGTCAGCCCCAACTTTCTACTGAGCACATGATGCTTTTACTTAGATTTCTTTTGCCTACCACCTGTCTCCCAACAAAGGCCAGGATCTTCCCTCTGATTCCCTGACCCCACCCTGCAAGCCCCACAGCAGGCGCGAACTGAATGCGCAAGCCCGCTGAATGCGCGAGCCCGCTGTACTCAGCATCTGTCCAGTCTGTGCTGGAAAGGGGAGGCTCCAGTGCCGCTGGGCTGCTCGTCCCTCCACAGGCATGGGGCTTGGCACTGCCAGCCACCCCGCAGTCCCACTGTGAGCGCCACAACCGCCCCGGACTCCCTTCTTGGACACAACTCACTGCCCAAGGTCCCTCTTTGCCACCAGGCAGAGATGGCCTGGCACACGGAGGACTGGGAACACACGGCCACCCCCCTGGGGCCGGGCACACAGTGGGGTCCTCAGATTGGTGTTGGGAGATGACCCAGCCTCCCAAGGGCCACACACGTCCCCGCCCTATGGACCTACTGGACGATGTCAAGACAAAGCACTCTGAGCGCCGGGCCCTCCTTCCTTCACTGGAGCCACATAGGAAGGGGACATTCCCCAAACGCCAAGGACAGCGCCCTCACACCTCCATCACCCCCCTCCCTCTTGGCCAATGCTGGTCATCGGGACCCACAGTGTGGGCGAAGCCACATGGGCTAATGCCACGCCCCACCCCAGACACAAGCCCCCCAAACACTCCTCCAACCTCAGCCACGGGGAAGAAGGGGTGCGCCACCCCATTTGGGCTAGTTTCTGATCTAGGGTGGCCAGCAGGACGTGGCACACCCCGGGCATCCCAGGTTTCGCCCCCTTCCGGACAGTCCCCAGGCCCTCCACCCCCGACCCTGGCCACTGTGCTTCCCGTTCTGGGACTCTGCCCACCACCAGGAGGGGAGGGGTCCTGTCACCCACTCTGTGCCCACCCGTGAGCCTGCTGGAACCTCCTGCCACAGGGGCCTTGCTCCCCACAGCGGGCACACACAGGTGAGCACACACACGGCACATGTACACCACGCCACCTGCGTAAACACCAGTCCACACACACGCTGCAGCCCCCAGGCCACACGCGCCACAACATGTGCTCACACATATGTACACACCAGACACACACAAGCCCCCCTCACACACATACACCACACACATCACAACATATACATATGCATACATACCCGCCACATGCGCAACACACACACGCAACACACACAAACGCACACCACCCCACACGCATAAACACCACATGCCACCAACACATACACATATATACACACCAGACACACATACACCTCACACACCACACACACCCCACACCACACACACACACACTCTACCACACACACACCACACACATATACACCACACATCACACGCACAAACACACACACTCCACAACACACAATGCTCCCCCCAGCTCCTCAGCCCTTCTGAAGCGGCCGACCCCACCCCCATCCTCCCGCCATGCCAGGTCCCAGGACTTCAGAGCTGCTCTCCTGGAGGGACACTGAGTTTTGAACCCTGGAACTTGTTTTTAAAAATGCAAAACATCTAACCCGTCAATGAGCTCTAACCACAGAGCTGCCCCATAGCTCTGCCCGGGGAAGATTCCAGGGGACTCCGAACTGTCGGTGACAATCACTCACCTCACCTCCCCACTCCTGTTTCACGGGGGCCTAGAGAGGAGCAGTGGTGTGACCCACATCCCCAGCCAGGCAGCGGCCGGGCTCCTGGCCTTCCTGTCCCGCCCCCCAAGGAGCAGGCAGGTCCTGTCACCCACCGCTGGTACCAGGGCTTCTGCATTCCGAGCACTGGGCGCGGAACCTTCTCCTTAGCCCTCTGAGCCCAAGGTGGCACGGCTGGTGAGTGCCAGCGCCCAACCCTGCCCACCAGGCAACGACCGGCTTGAAAGGGAGAAGGCCAAGGGCACCTGGGGGGCAGGTGCTGTTTATCAGAGGGGGCTTGGGTTATGCTGATTCAGCTGATGTCGGGCCCAGAGGACGGGCCGCTGACTGACCAGAGAGGATGAGGGGCACGAGGGGCAGAAGGGCCACTGGCTGGGTCCTCCACCCCCACCCATGCCCCCACCTCCCAGGACTGCGGATCGCGGCTTGCTGTTCCCAGAGACAGGCACAAGGTGGCGCCCTGGCTGAGAGTGGGCTGTCGGGCCTCCAGGTGGGCGGGTCTCAGAGAGGAGTCCAGGAGGTTCCGGAGCTGCTCCCACCCAGCCCTGCTTCCTACCTGCCCCTCCCTGGGGCCTGTTCCAGGGACTTCCCTGGGCTCCTGGCACCAGAAGTGATGCAGGGACTAGAACCAGATCTCCTGACTCCTTCTAGACTTCTTGTAAGCAGCCTCGGACCCAGATCCCCATCCAACACATCCCCCTGAGCCTCTACAGTGTGCCAGGCATGGTGCCGGGACCCAAAACTCCTGCTGTTCCCCTGACCCCTCCCAGCTGTCCTGTGGGGGGGTCTGGAATGGCCCCACTGTACAGATGAGAAAATAGAGGCTCCGTCAAAAGGTACGAACTGCCCCATGGTATCTGGCCTAGAGGGGCCAAAGCGGAGCTCAGCATGGGATGGCTGACCACAGAGGTGGCTATCTTGGCCCCACAACTGTGCTGCTGCTCCCAAGGGGCCCCCAAAGGGCCAGTCTGCCCCCGAGCCACGTGAATCCATCCTCTGCAGCGGCCTCCGAGCCCCAATCCCAAGACCCTTGGGCCGTCCTTGCCTGGGCTGTAGCATTCCCTAGAGAAGCTGGGGCTTAAGGGACCCTTTGGGCAGGGTCAAACCTGCACCACATATCGTGAGTCACCTCCTGGCTGGGTGACCTCTGACAACTTGCTTACACCCTCTGGGCCTAGATGGCCCCTAGTCAAAAGAAAAAAAAAAAAAGCCAATGCGAATACCCACCCTACGAAGTTGTCAATAGGATAAAAGTCCTGGCACAGTGCCGGGCTGAAAGTTTGGACCCCCTAACCCTCCGTAACCCATGGGCACTGCCTCCAACGTGTGACCCAGGGCGCTGACATGGAAGGGGTGCTCCTTCCCAGCCCAACCCCCCGGGGCCCCGCATCACCTCTGGCCGGGCACGGCAGGCTGGCATTCTCTCCGGCCGCTCTCTCCAGCAGGCCGCTGCTCTCATCGGCCTCCCAGTGCGGCGGCTCTGCGGAGAGACGGCGTGACCCTACTTACCCCGGGGCCGGTGGAGAGGGCGTCCCATCCACAACCCAGCCTGGCATAAGGCCCTCAGCTTCCTGGCCGCTGGTGCAGACCTGCCTCCCACCAGGTGGCCCATGGGTGGCCCACGGAGAAGCCACCAGGGTCCCCCAAGACTCTAGGGCTTGGAAGGTGGAGCCTGGCATCGCCCTGCCCTCCGTGCCCCTCCAGCTGCCACTCCCCGGTTTAATTTCAAAATAGTGAGGGGCTCCTAGGTGGTTCAGTCGTTGGAGCGTCTGACTCTTGAACTCAGCGCACGTTGTGAACTCAGGATCGTGGGATCGAGCCCCGCACCAGGCTGTGCACCCGGCATGAGTCTGCTGCTCCCGCCCACTCTGCTCCTCACACCTCCCTCTCTTAAATAAATAGAATCTTTGTTTATTTTTTAAAAGATTTTATTTATTTGAGAGAGAGAGAGAGAGAGCACGCGTGCACATAAGCAGAGGAAAGGGCAGAGGGAAAGGGAGAAGCAGGCTCCTCGCGGAGCAGGGAGCCCGATGCAGGACTCGATCCCAGAACCTGAGATCAGGACCTGAGCCGACGGCAGACGCTCCACCGACGGAGCCACCCAGGCGCCCCATAAATAAAACCACTGATCCAGACCTCTCCGGCTCCAGGCACCTCCCACACTTTCTCTCACTGACTCCTCGCATATAATCAGGCCCATTTTCCAAGGGAGAAAACCGAGGGCCACAGAGTGGAAATAACCAGCCTACAGTTCTCCAGCGGGAAAGTGGAAGAAGCCGAACCTTGGCCCTGGCACCTTCTGTCCACACCAGTGGACAGGGTACCCACGAGCCTCCCTCACGAGGGACAACGCCGCCACCTCGGGGCACTGGAGGCTGGGAAGAAGGCAGGGGTCACGCATCTCAGAAGCCCTGGCTGCTGTGGGGGGAGGCAGGAGCGGTGAGTTCTGGGGTTCGGGGGACACTCACCCAGCACCCGGAGCTCCAGCTCCCAGGCATCCAGGCCGGCGCTGTTGGAGGCCTCACAGCGGTACACCCCGGCGTCAGAGGTCTGGATGGCGGAGAAGTGGACGGAGCCCGCGGGCCCCCCACCCTGCAGGGTCACCCCGTCCTTGGACCAGTTCAGCCGCGGCTCTGGGCTGCCCTCAGCCACACAGTTCAGGTCCAGAATCTCTCCTGCCAGCACCTTCAGGACCCGCGGGCCCAGCTGCACCTGAGGGGGCACTGACATGGCCCCGGGGAGGGGTGTCAGGTCATGGAGCCCCCAGGTGGGGGTCATAGAGCCCAGACCCCCAAGGAGGGCCTGCCTGCCCTCCCTCCTGGGTATCACCAACCAGCACAAATCATCCCGGGGCTTGGTCTAAGGCTGACCATTCCTCATCCTGTCAGGAAAGGACAGCAGGACACCCCATGTGGACCCCCCAAAGTGAACAGTCTGGCCTTTCACCTGAACACATGTTTTCTCATCACAAAATCACTCCTCCGTGCTCCGCGGCTCCCCCCACCTCCCCCACCCCCCCCCAGCCCTTCCCACCTCTCCCCACCCCCCTATGCCCTCCCTCCCCCGGGCTGGGGAAGATGTGGGTGCTCACTTCTACCACATTCACATCTCCTCCGTCGCATTTGGTCTTTCCTACAGGAAGGTGATACCATGCCCATTTGGCAGATGGAAAAAACTGAGGCTTAGAAGGGCTGTGTGATTAACCAGAGCCGCCCACCCCTTCAGCTGATAGGAGCTGGAGCCTGCCTGGCTCTGGGGGACCAGGCCCCCCTGGGCCTCTGTGTCCTGGAGCAGGAGGGTGTACACACCCCGCCCACCCCCACGCCTGCCGAAAACAATAGCAGCTTCCTCTGTGCTGCACGCCCCCTTATGACAACCATGGGATGGGCATTCCTGTGGGCCCCCCTTCACGAAGGAGGAAACCAAGGCTCAGAGAGGCCTAGGGCCCAACCAAGGTCACACAGCCCGGCGGTGGTAGAGGCAGGATTCAAATCCGGTCCTCCCAGCTCTGAGGCCCTACATGTCACCCAGCCCCCCCGCTGCCATGTCGCTTAGATGTTCATGCAAACCCACAGCAAACCTTTGAGCCCTCGCCCTCTCTGAGCCTCGACGCTTCCACCTGGGAAATGGGATGCTAGCTTAGATCAGGGGACAAATTTTCTCGAAAGGGCAAGAGAGTAAATCTTTCACACGGGCCAGATGGTCTGTCTCTCAGTTACTCAACTGGCCATTGTGGCACCAAAGCAGCCCCCCAGACCACACGTACACAAGTGTGTCAGGCCGTACCCCAAGAGGGCTGGTTGTATGGACACTGAAACCTGAACCTTGTGTAATTTTCACGCGTCACACAGTATTATCTGGGGTTTTCTTTTTCCCAATCACTTAAAAATGCGGACGGCGTTCTTCACTGGTGGGCCACGTGAAAACAGGAAATGGGGCAGATGGGGCCCAAGGGCCGGAGTTGGCTGACCCCGTCTTCAGTCATTCCCTGGGGCTTTTGGAGATGACAAGCTCCCTGGCTCTTTTTGGTGGAGCGACTCCGTGGCTAGTCTCTGTGGATGGGACCTGGACCCCCACGGACATGTCCACTGCTGGGGTCCCAGCCGAGCCAGGAACCAGAACCCCCTCCTGTCTTCTAAGCCCCCACCGACCTAGGCCTGCCCTGGACCCTGCCGTCTGTTCTCAGGGCATCCCGAGCACAGGAGTAGGGAGCAAGGGGAAGGAGAGAGACAGGGCTGGAGGAAGGCAGGATGCAGGGGAGGGGAGGAAGCCCCGGAGGGCTCCCACGAAGAGGTGACAGGGCCCAGCCTGCAGAGAGGGAAGAGCACGGAGAAGGCCTGAGAAAGACAGAGGGAAAGGTGGGGCCACGGGTGAAACCCAGGGGACCAGCAGAGCCCTACCTTGCACCTCGAGGTCGTAGCGCTGAGAGGCAGACCCGGCAGGGTTGCTGGCCGTGCATCTGTAGAGGCCGCTGTCACTGACCTGGGCCTGGGCCAGACGCAGGGAGCCTGATGGGAGGAGGCGATGCCTGCCGGAGTGAGGGGCACTGGTGAGTCCACAACCAACCCCACCCCCGTGGGAAGGACCTCCAGACCCAACTTGGAACTAGCCACCTACCCCTGGGAGCCTGCCAGGACTGAGGCTGTGTCTACCCCCAAGCTTCAGTCTCCCCCCACCCACCACCTGCCTCTACTTCCAGGCCAGGGCCAGGTCCCACCCCAACTGGTCTAAGACCTAATGAGTACTGGACTAGGAATCCACAGCTTGGGGCCTGGTCCATAGTCCAAACTTTCCTCACTGAGTAAATCAAGTCCCTTTCCCTCTTGGGGCCTCCATTTCCTTATCTGCAAAATGGGCACACCAGGAAGGCCTGCGTCTCGGGCTGGTGAGCGGATTCCATGTGGGTTCAGCCCAGGGCCTGGCACAGGGTCACCAGTAACTCGCCCTCTTCTACTGCACGCCCTGCCCTCAGGCAGGGGATGAGGCCCCCTTTGCCCGCCCTTCCCACGGCTTGCAGGGAGAAGCTGCCAGCCCAGAGACTCCCTGTGCCTAAGTGCCAGGGCCGGCCAGACTCGGAAGCCAGTGCTCTTTGGTGCCCTGTGGCCCAGCACGGTGCTGTGGAGGGAGCTGTGGAGGCTGCCCGTCATGGCCCTCCCCATCTGGCCCACCTTGTTCAAGGCACCTGGCCCCTATCCCAAAGGGATCGGGGGCCCCCAGCCAGACTCCTGCAGCTGGGCTGGACCCCAGGGGGCCCCAGCAGACATGATGTCACCGGCCCACATGTGCTGGCTCTGTGAAGCCCCTGTCCCCACAAATCAAAGAGGGCAGCTGCAGCCACTAGCCTCAGCTGGCCCCAAATGCAAGCGGCCAGCATGAGGGAGGGGGACCCCAAAGGCCAGCCCTGCAGACTGTGCTCCCAGGATACAGCTGAGCTCTAAAGCCCCATAGGTCTGGGCCGCCCCCTCCCCCTTCTGCTGAGCCTTGGTTTCCTCCTCGGCAACACGGAGGTGACAAGAGTCCCCATGTCCCAGGCATCTGTGAATCAAGTGCTGGGCATGTGTTTCTCAAACAGGTCAGTGTCACCGGCAACAGACTCTCTAGGCAACCCCAGGCTATCTACTTTGGCCATGCTGGGCCTCTGTCTCCCCATCTGTGAGATGGGGTAATAATCGCTCCGCTCAGCGGCCCCTCCTAGAGCATCCAGCAGGCATGTGGCGCAAGTTCTCTGAGGACAGCTGTAAGTGACACGTGGTGGGGTGGCCTCAGCCCAGAGCCCAGGCACTGGGTCAGAACACTGGGTCAGTCCAACCTTATTTGGCCACATGCTTGCTATGGGAGGTTGATCTAGACATTTAACCTCCCTGTGTCCCCAATGTCTCATTCTGGAAACTAGAGACAGCAGTGGCGCTTATCCCTCCTGGGGTCATCGGAAGAACAGAATGGCCTAACGCGCACTACACTGCTCAGAACAGAAAGATACTGAGCAAAGGGCAGCGGTTACCATGGTGATGACGGCACAGGCACAAACAATACACAATACAGTTCTGCAGTGTTTAAAACGTTCACATAACTGGCTTCATGTGTATGTGTGTTTGGGGGGGGTCCACTCATTTTTCACTGCTGTATAGTATTCCCACGTGATTCTACCATAATTCATGAACTGGTTTCCTTTGGTGGACATTAAATATTTAGATTTTTTTCTTTACTATCTTTCTCCCTCTCTCCCTTCTTTCTCTCTCTCTCTTCCACCACCAGAGCTCTGTGCACACTGCTGTGTGTCCTGTAGGCACGGGCACAGGAGTCCTGGACCACAGCTCATATACCATCCACTCTCCTTGGCACAGACCGCCTCCCTGATGGCTCGTAGGGCTCAGCTTCTCCTCAGACTCTCATCAGACTCTCCTGGCCCCACCCTGAGACTCTGATGGCAGTGCCCCTACCTGGGTACCAGATGGGAGCAAGGCTTTGACAACAGGTGTCCCCGCATGAACTACCACCTGCCTCTTTCAGGCTGACCTAGGGTCAAGGTCTCTGTCTCCCTAAGACTCCGTGTCCTCATCTGGAGTTACAGGAGCTGGTGGACGGGACGTGACATGAAGCCTATGGATGTGGGGCAGAGCCAGGGCTCAGTCAACAACCAGCTGAGCTGCCCTGAGCTGGTTGCTTCACCTGTCAAAAGGGAGGAAAAACATTTCGGTCCCACGTCATCCCAGTAACGGGGGAATGCTTCCTCCACCTGGCATCACTTTCTTGGCTTGGTTTTTCTTACAATTGTTGTCTGTTTGGTTTCTTTAATTAATGTTGACATCCACCAAACAAGGACCAGATCATTCTGAGAATGGAGTGTAGCCTCAGTCACACTGGCGGCAGGGACACGGTTCCCTCCCTCCCCCGCCTCACTGCAAACCTCCGCTGGCAAAATGGGGACAGCGCAGCTCAGGGGAAAGAGATCTGGGGTGGGGACTGCAGTTCAGGATCTGAGGTCTGGTCCTGCTACAGACACGCTGTGCAACCTCAGGCAGCCGGACGATGTCTCTGAACCCTGACTCTTTCATCTCTGAAGAGGCAGCTCTGGATTCCTTTATTCAAAAGTTGCCTTCTAGCTCTGAGAACTTTAGAGACCACAGAGCTCTTTGCTGGCTCGCTCCCTATCTCTCTCCCTGCCTCAACAAGACCTTAAAAGGATAGGAAGTAGGTAAAATCTTAAAAAAAAAAAAAAAAAAAAAAGTGGGGGTGTGCCTGGTGGCTCAGTGGGTTAAAGCCTCTGCCTTCGGCTCAGGTCATGATCTCAGGGTCCTGGGATCAAGCCCCACATCGGGCTCTCTGCTCAGCAGGGAGCCTGCTTCCTTCTCTCTCTCTGCCTGCTTCTCTGCCTACTTGTGATCTCTCTCTCTGTCAAATAAATAATTAAAATCTTTTAAAACATTTTTTAAAAGGATAGGAAGCAGAAGCTTCCGGAAAAAGATAATCAAAGAAAAGTCTGAAAGCGGAAAATCCCCCATAGTGAAGGTAGGCAGCTTGTCTTTCTTGGGACCAGCCCCAGGTCAGTGCCCAGAAAGGGAATGCTGCTTGCTTTATCACGAACGAAAATGGAACACAGCGAGAATCCATCTTACAGATGGACAAGCTGAGTCCTAACACAGGCCAACGGACCCAGTGCCGGCCCCGTGCAGCCTGAGTCTGCCGCCACTGACAAAATGGTCCTATCACCGCCTTGTTTCAAAGCCCTCTGTGGCTGTCCACTGCTGGCTTCCCCAAACCCAAGCACAGTATCCTGGCCTCTGTGGACCAGTCCCCCACCCCCACCCCTGCGGGACGACCGTTCTGTCTACCTGGGGCACCCCTCCACCTCCTGCGCACCCAAATTACACCAGCTCAGCCTTCAATTACTCAGACATCACCTCCTCCAGGAAGGTCTCCTGCCTTGACGCTTCAAGGCCGGTAGGGGCAGCCCATGGACTCCCACGGCTGCCTGTCCTTCCCCCGCCCCGCGGGCTTGTGACCCAGCTCTCCGTCCCCTTTCTCAGAGGCTCTGCAGCTCTGGCAGCGGGAGCCTGGGGGTGGGGCCAGGGAGAGGTGGGAGGAAATGAGGAGAACACGGCCGCTGTGCGCATGTGTGCACGTGGCGCGATAAGCAGCAGCCCCTCCATCGTGGCAGAGCGGCCAGATGGCTCCCCGAAGCACCCGGATGAGAGCAGGGGAATTTCCTCTTTATGACATGTCCTGGGCCCGAGTTATCACTGCTGGCTGCCCCTGCAGGCTTCACACCGACACACAGATCGGGGCTCAGATCTGGCAGCGGCCCACCTACTCTGCCCAGTCCCTCTGGTTCTTGGAGTTCCAAGGGGGGGACCTACCTACCCAGGGAGACCAAAGGGCACCAGACAGAAAGTGCTCGGGATCAAGCCAAGAGCTGGGAGCTGGGCTACACCATCAGCCTCGTGCCAGCACACTCAAGCTCACCTGTCCAGCTCCCTCGCGTTCTCTGGGGCTCACAGAAGAGAAGCCACCCCTGTCTTGGGCAATGCCCTGCGTCTGGTTACAAGACCCTGGAGCCATTACACCATTCATCTCACTTGGGATCACCTGTTGACACTGACACTTCCGTAAGTGGAGGGGCCAGGGTCCTGCCCTGTCCCCAGCCCTTAAGGCAGGCCCTGACCCACAGTAGGTGCTTAATAAATGCATGGCAAATCCCAGGTGCCCATGCACACACCCTGCCCTCCCCCCTTCACTCATACTGTGTCCCATCCCCTCCAAACTGGTCTTAAGGACACTCTCCGGCCCTCCAGATCCCCTTCAAGGCCACACATGCCCCAGCTCCTCCAGCAAGCCCTCCCTGATGCACGCCCTGCTCTGAGTTGCGTGGAGTTCAGCTCAGCTACCTGCTCATTTGTTCCCTCGCTGGACAAAGAGCCGAGGGGTTCCGGGTGGGCCGGCCGCTGCAGGGGTGGGGAAAATGCTCCCGTCTTCGGGCTGCTCAGAGTCCAGGCGGCTTGTCTACGCCCCGACCCTCTGGCCGCGTCCCCTATTGCTCACCCTGCTGCCCCCATTTCTAAAGGGCCTGCTGCCGCCCTTCCAAGCTCACTGCATGAGCCCAAAGCCCTCAGGAGAAGGATCGGTGGCTGTCCAACAAACAGCACCCCTCAAGGTCACCCGCCAGAGGGCCAGTCCTCACCCACGTGTGCCCACCACGTGCCTGGGGGGGCACAGCTCCAGTCGGCCCGCACCGTCTCCCACCAATGACCACTCTGACCCTCATCTCCGTGCTGGGGTCACGCCACAGAACCTTGTAAGGAAGCCCCAGATGGAAAAACCAGTCTAGAGAATTTAGGTAGAGGGGCCTGATACCCACAAAAGGACCAAACATGACCTAGGTGAGAGTGGGAGGAGGCGCCATCCCCATGAGTCCGAGGAACAGCGCAGCAACGCCAGCACAGAGGGCTGGCAATGATTGAGCGCCTCCTGTGTGCCATGCACGTCTCAGCACCTCCTACGCCCACTCTTGCTCAGAACTCCCAACGGCCGGAGCTGCAAGGCAGACAGAGCCTACCGGGAGCACCCTCTTCTGCAGAGAACAAACTGAGTCCAAACAGAGAGATGAGGGCACCCCAGAGGGTCAGGGCAGCACGCAGACTTGACCTTTGGATGCTGCAACCATGCTCCCAACCATCAAGGTACTCCTAGTGTTTGCTTCTGAAGTTCGTTGCACTTGACTGTTCTCCAGAAAGAGAGCTGTCGGCTATAGGCTAATGAGACCCCGGCTCAGAGCTGCTAGGCCAGGAGGCAGCACGAGCTGTGCGCATCTGTCAAGGCGAAGACCCCAGAGGGGGGCAGTCGCTCTTCTCTGGGACCACCAGAACCCGGCTGCAGCTCGACAGTCCACTCCACTCAGGGCTATCCGCGGGATGCCCCCTCCACTCGCTGTCCCCTCCCCGCCAGCTTCCCCCCACCCCCCGGATGCGTCTGGATTGGCCCTGAGCGGGACCTTGGCCCGCTGCCCCCGGGAGCTGGAGCCCGAGCCAGGAGCGCTCACAGCTGTCCCAACCACACCTCAGAGCCACAAACAAACACTGTTGCCTGGAAACCCCACCTCGCCCCAGCATCCCGGCGCGGAATCGTGGGACAAGAGCCACGAAGAGTTCTCTGGCCACCATCCTCTGCCCAACCCTTTCATTTCTCAGATGGGAAGACTGAGGCCCAAAGAAGGGATGAGTCTCACTCAAGTTCAGTCAGTGAGTTGGGGACCAGGCTGGGACAGGACTGCCCAGTGTCATGCACAGACAGACGCTGGTGTCTCTCCAAGCGCCATCTCTCGTGGCTGCTGCCATGGCCCCCTGGGCACACGGGCTTGCTCAGGAGCCCTGCTGACAGTCCGGCCGAATCACGACTCTGCTTCTCACAGGCAGCAGACACACGGGGTAGTAAGCACCCGACGACCATTCCCACCCCCGGAATCAGTTGTTTGCTTTTGGGATGATACCCCAAGGAAATGACCCAGAAGATAAGGAGAAGCGTTTGTGGGAAGATGTCCCAACAGCGCATGGATCCCCATGGAGAACTGGCAGTGGAGCACATGCCCTAAACAGAGAAGCCGCTTAGCAACCATGAGAGCCGAGCGCCCTGGAATGTTATTTTGCCCTTTCAATGAACAGCAAGTGACGCGGGCCAGGATGAATCAAGGAAATGGGCAAATGGAGAAGACAATACCAGGGACCAGGGGCAGAAAGAAGGAACACTAAGCCGGATCCTGTCCAAGCATCTGCGTGCCCCAGGGGGAAGGGGGCGTGGACGCAGGTGGAAGGTTTCAAGTTTAATGATACTCAAGCACCTACAGTTGTCTTTCCTTTGGGACTCATTGACTCAGAGGAGAGAGGAGCCCAGAGAATTCTCTAGACCCCGCAGAGAGAGCAGTGGCCTGCCTGACCTTAACGCAGAAGCCTGATGTATGTGTGTCAACATGTTCTCACGTCTGCGAGCAGGTCCCCATGTGTCCGCGTTTGTGTCTGCATGCATGCCTGTGTCTGTCCGTGCGTCTGTGTGTTTGGTCTCTGTAGGCATGTGTGTGTGTCCAGGTCTGTCCATGTCTGGAGTGTGTGCGCGTGCGCGTGCGCGTGCACATGTTAGGACCCAGCCCCAGGAGTGAGAAGGTCAGGATCTCAGTTTCCCCACCCCTTGGGTTTCTGTTTCCCCCTCTGGGCACCGGGCATGGCACTGCTCACCCGGGCCGCCTCCAGAAGGGCTGGCAGGAGAAGAGGGTCACCTACGTCCCAGTGGAAATGCGGGAGGCCTCCGAGACTCAAACACATCGTGCCTCTCAACCTGACCGCATCACAGAGTCGCCAGAGAACCCGAAGAAGCTGGCAACCCTAACTGCAGCCAAGGCTGAAAGCCCCTCGCCAATGACACCCAGAGTCAGGAAAGACAGGCACCAGCCAACCACAGGACAGACGCCAGCTTCTCATCCCTGAGGAAAGAGGAAGGGGCCGTGGCAGACGGGGAAAGGCTGAGTCCTGGAGGTCCGTGAACACTTATGACTCAGAAGACTCCATCCACAAACTTCCAGAATGGCCGCTTTGATGGAAGCTGAGCCTTGGGACCCCTCTGGAGAAGGAAAAAAGGAAGGACAGCCTCGGAGAGGGAGCAGACAGCAGCTCCCGCCCGCCCGGCACCGCCACGCTCCGCTCGGTGCGTATTTCCGGGAGGGCTTTTAAATCCTCATTTTCTGGCTGAATGGCTGTAGGACTAAGGGCAGCTGTGTGTCTGTGAGCAAAAGGAGTTCCATTCTGTGCGGGAAGCTGTCTGCGCCGCAGGGAGGCCCAGAGAACCACGGGGACCCGGAGCCTGTGAGCCAAGTTCAAACGCAATCAAAGTCGGTGAGGTTACTCACCACGGCCAGCCGCAGAAACACCCCAGAGGCCCCTCAGCAGGTGGCTGAATAGACAAAAGGGGGTCTTTCCATACAAGGGAGTACCATTCAGCCACAAAATGGAAAGAAGTCCTGATCCACACTATGATATGCTTGAATCCCCAAAACATACGTAGAGTGAAAAGAAGCAGACACAAAAAGCCATAGATTATATGATTTCATTTCTGGAATCTTCTGGAAACATCCAGAAGAGATCAGTCCGAAACCAGAAAGCAGATCAGGGGTTGTCAGGGGCTGAAGTGGGGGACAGGCAGGCACAGGAGGGGCTGCCACTGAGTGTGGGGTTTGCTGGGGGGAGGGTGCTGGAAATTGCTGGAAATGTCCTAAAAGCAGTTGTGGTGATGGTGACATGACTCTGAATATGCCGAAACCCAGAACTGTCCCACGGGGGATCGTATCTCACTAAAGCTTGTGTATTTAAAACAGTAGGTTAGAACAAAATGAGGTAAGAGATGTGATCATCTCTCAAATGCCAGAAACGATGCCTTAGTTTGTGCATAGCCATGGCCAAAAAGTGGCATCAGACGGTACGATTTTCCCACACTTGACCGTGTACGAAGCATCATTCATCCCTCACGGGCCCCCCTGAGCCTTATGTAAACAACGTCCACTTTACAGGTGGAGAAATAAGCTAGGAGGAACTATCGGCCACCCAAGGCCACATGACCCCCCCGAACACCAGCCGGGATCCGCAGCCAGGTGTGACCACCTCCACGGCCTGAGCTCCTCACCCAGCCCTGCAATCCCCCCCAGGCCCACTTTCCTCCTCACTTAGATAAACTCCCAGAGTCCCGTAAGTCTCAGGGGAAAGCTGGAAGCCAGCGAGAAGTGGAGAGGGCAAGGGAGAAGGAACAGAACGCAGGATTGCAAAAGCAGCTCCTACAAATTTATGGCTCCCGGCTGATCTATTAACACATCACAACCAGGAGGGGTGAACAAATGGGTATACTGTGGATCATTTCAGTAACAAGCCATAAATAACAAGCCCCGCCGGCCGCCACCCACCCGAGGAGCTCGCGCTAGGCCCTCTGGGAAGAGACGGAGGCTCCCCGGTCTCCCAGGCCAAGACGTGCCGCTGCGGGGACACCGATGGGGCACACGGGTGGAGGCGCTCAGACCCAGCCCAGGCACAGGACCCCAGCCACAGTCAGGGGTGCGGGCTTCAAGGTTTGGAAGGGCTCACCAAACAGATGTTCTGAGATGCATAGAAGCACGTGTGGGCGTTCGCGGGGGAGTTGGGGGGGGGGGGGTGGCGAGAACTTCTGGGTCTGGAACTTCTCAAAGTCCTCGCCAGGACTGATGTCACTGGTCAGAGCTCCCCACCACCACCACCACCCCCTCCCGCCGCCCTGGGCCCAAAACTCAAGGGCCTCAGGAGTTTCGAGGCCTTCTTGTCTGGAACCGCCATCCCCCGCAGCCCTGCCTGTTGGGGGGTGGAGTGCGCGGCCTCTCCGAGGGCAGGCGGGAAGCTGAGTCAGAAAGCCCAGCCACCAGACACCTGGCCTGCGGAGCAGGCGAGGACACAGAACGTGACAGTCGGGACCCTGTACCAACGGCGGCAACCACAAGTGGCTCACCGCACGTCGCTGAGCCTCAGTGGGCCCGAGAGAGGGGCTGCCATGCAGATTAATGGAGTTTCTGTCTGCAGCATCCAGGGGCCAGGGCACAAAGTGCTGGGCATCCGTGACTCCAGACCAGTCTCTGTCTTTCTCTTGGAGGGGTCTCTGCTCTCTCAGGGGTCCCCCGAGAGGCTTCCGGAGCCCAGGGACTGAAGTACTATGTGTGGGAGGCCTGAGGGGCTCAGTCAGGAAGCGTCTGCCTTTGGCTCAGGTCAGGATCCCAGGGTTTGGGGATTGAGCCCCCACTGGGTTCCCAGCTCAGCCGTGGGGGTCTGCTTGCCCCTCTGCCCCTCCCCTCACTTACACTCTCTCTCTCTCAAATTAATAATATCTTAAAAAAAAAAAGTGCTATGTGTGAAATTGAATACACATCCCCCTGGGAGTGTCCACAGGGTCCCACCCACTGGCTGGGTCACTGGCCACCTTGAGGCCAGTTTCCTTAGACCCCAAACTCCGCCCATTTCCCAGGCCCAGGGGCACGTGGTCCGGGTTACCTGTCTGTGACGGATGGCACAGGGAGGAAGTCCTTGGTCCAGGTGACCAGTGGAGGTGGGGAACCCTGGGCCTCACAGTCCAGGGTCACCTCGTCACCGGCCTTGGCCGTGATTCTCAGGGGCTCTTCGGCATCATGTGAGCCGTTCACACGGATCCTGGGCTCAGCTGTTGGTAGAAGCACGCAGGGACTGTGAGCCGGACAGGAAGTCATTGCACAGGGGCCCAGGGGGGGACCAGGACAGCTGCTCCCAGGAAGCAGAGAGGACACTGCCACCCTGGGAAGTGCAGAGACTGGGTGGGCTCTGCCATCAGGGAAGAGCGCAGGTTTGGGGAGGCCTCAGACCCAATGGTTTCTCCCCCCAAGTCCCGGCCTCTACCTCTTCACGGTCACCCTCCCTCTGGAAGCTCGGCTGGCCTTGGTGACCCTGATCAGGTCCCTCCTGCTCCAACGTCTGCTACCCACTAGCTGGTTAGAATGTTCCCTGGAGACATTCCAGATGGTTCTATCCTTATCTTCTCTGTCTCCCTTCTCCCCTGGGATCATCCCAATTATTCTCAGGCTATCAACCACCAGAAGACACACATGTCCCCTGGCCTCCTCAAACCCTCACTGGGGGTTTGTAACAACCCATGCCCATCAAGTCTTTCTCCTATCAAGCTTGAGGCTCCTGATGATGGAGATTCCCTGCCCCCCTCTGTCTTTATGCCCCACCCCCACACTCCTAGCCAGGTGCTCGCACGCGGATGGCACTGGTAGGTGTCTAAGCAACGCTAATTAAGCTAACCAGCTGGAGAAATCAAGACCCATGTACCCCTCACGCATCCCTCGCACATGAGAGAGAGAGAAAATCTCCATTCTAAGAAAAAAAAATTTTTTTACAATATGAAAATATTGGCTCTAGGAGTGTATCTAGAAAAACTGGGCTGTGCATTTGCTCATTCATTCCAGCCAGTTCCTGAGTACCCGGCTCTGCATGAATGCTGGCCAGAAGCTGCAAAGGAGACGGATCCTGACCCTGTCCTCCCAGTGTTAGGGCCCAGAGGGAACACGGGTACCAAACAGCTCAATACGTGATTCGTGATTTAACCAGACTTGCGAAGTGTCTCACGAAAGGGAGATTCTAGAGAATTGACAGCAAAGTGACTTGGAGTCAGAGAGCCTACATCTGACCAATGGAAGAAGTCAGCTGGGCCAAGAGGGGTAGGGAATTCCAAACAGAGGAAACTGCATGTCCCAAGGCCCTGAGGCAGGGGGCACCATTTAAGAAAGTGAAAGGAGCAAAGGGTCTGGGGTACAGAGGCTTGGAGAGAGAGGTGGGAAAGGAGGCCACCAAGGTGAAAGGGCTCCAGTTGAGGGCCTGTTGGGTTTCCAAGCCTTGTTAAAGTGACAGTTTCCCGCCATCTGCTTACAAAGGGTAGAGTTGGGACCCCTTTAAGGGTATGCCCACACTACTGAGGACTGGAGGAGGACATCTTTAGTCTGTGTACCTTTCAGATAGGCAGAACTTAGAGGCAGGATTGACAGAGGACAGGGAAGATACAGGTAAGGTCAGATTGTCCATGCCCCTGCCTCCACGACTGCCAAGCCCTTCTCCTGACACATGGGGAGCCATCACTCACTGTTCACAGAAAGCCTCATCTCCTGGCTTGAGAAGCCCACAGCATTGGTGGCTGTGCAGACATAGGCCCCGGCATCCTGGGGAGATGGCCGGACGATGACCAGGGTGCCATCCTTGCTCACGTTGTAGTGGAGACCCCCAGAGTTCAGCACATTGGTTTCCTACGGTAGAGTCGCAGGGGACATCAGCAAAGCCCACACCCCATGGGGATTTGCATCATTCTCCTTCCCATGATGCACTGGGCCCATCTCTGGTTACCCTCATGCTAACAGGCTCCTCTTACCTTGGTCCAAGTGATGGTGGGCATGGGGACTCCTGAGGCCACACAGGGGAGAGAGGCTGGAACCCCTTCATTGGTGACATGGTGGGTGGCAGTGGGCTGGATCCGAGGTGGCACTTTCAAAAACAAACCGATTTTATAAACCAAGGTTCTGAGCAGCATTATCCACAGTAGCCAAAAGGTGGAAACAACCCAATTATCCATCAATGGGCTGACGGATAAACGCAGTGGGGCATGCAGAGGTCAAATATTACTCAGCTTTAAAAAAGGAATAAAAGCCCGATGCGTACTATAACAAGAATGCACCCTGAACACAGTATGCTAAGTGAACCTAGCCAGACACCGCACAAACACTGTATGCTCCCACTCACATGAGGTCCCTGGGATACGGACAGTCAGAGACAGAAGGGAGGATGGCGGTTGCCAGGGGCTGCGGGGGGAGAAACGGGGACCTACTGTTCAATGGGAACAGAGCTACAATTTGGGAGGAGTAGAAGGTTCTGGAGCTGGACGGGGGTGGTTGTATAGCGCTATGAATGTGCTTCATGCCCCTGAACTGAGGGTTTAAAGTGGGCAAAATGGTATTTGCCACAATTTTTTAAAAACTACTTCAATGAAAGAATACAGTGGCATGGATCTCATCGACAGCCACACTTCTGTATACGAACGGAGGGCAGCCGCGCCTGGGAACCAGCTGTGCCATTTCTATGCTCTGGGACTTCGGATAAAACCACTTAATCTTTTGGTACCCGGATTCCTTCATCAGCAAAAAAGCTCCTTAAACCCAATTCCCTGTCTACTCTCCAGGGATGGACAGATGAGAAATGGCAGCAAAGAGTGTTCACAGAACACAGTGAACTTGAAAACAAGTGCCAAATCCATTCTGGGCACCACCCAGATTTGCGGGGGAGGAGAAACCGGGTGTGGACCAGTCGGGAGAAGCCGAGGGCTCTGCCAGTAATGCTGAGACCCGTTAGGGAGGAAAATGCCCTTCTGGATCGTCTCAGGGGGCCAAAGCCTGCCAAAGTCGATTATTAACGTTGAATGGAAATGAAGCGAGCCAAGAGCCAGCGCGGGCCCCGCGGGCAAGAGGTAGCCTCTGCTGGTCCCGAGATCCTGCTGAGGGACAAGCCTGTCTGAGCTGTCAGTTCAGAACGGGGAGTCTTTTAAATGTGTCTTGAGTCCTTATGAAATTTAAGTGAAACATACACAGACCCTCGCAGGATGTATATATTATATAAAAATCATTTATATACAATGTAAACACAGTTATATACAATTTCAGTTACACGTAACTCATTACATATGTAGTGTGTGTATATGCACATGCGCGAGCTCAGGTGTGTAAAGTGTGAGAGATACACACCAACATGTAAAATTATCTGGGTCTCCTTCGCTTCTGGCATTATGGGAGTCTTGTCTTTTACTTGTCACACCTCAGATTTTCCTCCAGTGAAAATGTGCTCTTTGTGCTTTTTTTTTTCTTTAAAGTATTGAAGATCAAGTTCTCCCCATGCCGCTTCCCCATCCCATCACACCTCGCACCCCTCCCCCACCCGGGGACTCACCCTGGACAACGAGGTCCACGTCCCTGTGCTGAGAGCCGGCCGTGTTGGTGACCACACAGCTGTACCTCCCCGTGTCCTCCTGCAGCGCCCGGTCAAGGTGAAGGCTGCCATCTGCTCGGACGGAATGCCGGCTGCCAGGTGGGAGCTGGTAAGGGGGGAGGAAGCCCCAGTCTGAACTGCGGCCCAACACCGAGCCAGCTGAGAGAGTGTTCTAGAAGCCAAACTGCCTCCTGGGCCGGTGGGGAGCAGGCTGGACTGACAGGCTAGTGGTTTGGAGCACCCCCACCCCTTCCCTGAGACTCCTCTACCCCTGCAGACTTAGGGCTATGGGTCATCTTGAACCCAGTCTCCCACGGCCAGCTGGACTAGGACAAGCTGCCTGACCCACGTGGGCCAATGGGAGCCTCTCCCAAGAGTGCAGGGTTGGGGCCAGAGCCTTTCCTGAGCAGGGGCTGGGGCTCCAAGGCCCTTCCACTCCAAGGTTACAGAGAGGAGGGACAAAATCCCAGTGAGAACAGAGCCACATGGAGTAGGACAGAGCTGCCACCACACCAGATGTGGTCCCAGAGAGAGAAGCAGAGACAGCAGCTCCTGGTGGCTGCCCAGATGTGTCCCCATGGGGACTAGGGTAGGGCAGGGAGTGTTGGTCCAGAATGGGGCCTGGGGTAACCTCTGTGAAGATGTAAAGTCAGCCTATCTTTGGTGAGGGGGTTCGGCCTTCTTGACCCTGTCCCGGAGGTCCAGCCTCACACCCTGCCCTCAGGTTCTAGAAGCTGCTCCTGAGCCATCTCGGGGCCAGGCCTTTATGGGCTGAGCAAGCCTGAGGGGGGTTCTGCCCAGCATCCTTATTGAAACAGACTCCGCATCTCCAGCCACTCCCCGTCCTGGCCTCGACAAGGCCCAGGGCCACCCCTTTCGCTCTGCCCCTCCAATCCTCATCGGGAGGGCTCCTCACCGCCACAGCCCACACCCCCAAGCAGGGGCCTCCTCAGGGTCATGGGCAACCACGCAGGCTGCAGGGGGAGTCAGTAGCATGATCGGCCTCTGCAAAGCTCTCAGAATGGGGGGCTGGTGAAAGCACTGTCTCCGTGCCCCCCCAACTTTCTGCTCCCTAGCCTCAGCACTGATGGAGCCCGAGGTCCTTCCGTAGCTCTCCGGCGGGGACCAGCAGCCACACGATCCTCAGCAGGACTTGAGAGGGCGACAGAGGCTTTCAGCGCACCTGTCAGAGAGTTTCTGGAAGGGCGCAGGAAAGAGGGAGGAAGAAAGAGCACAGTCCCAAGCAAGCGAAGAGCAAAGCGGAGGTCGAGGGTTACACAGCAGCCTCTCCGTGCCCCGGCACCAGGGCCACTGCACCCAAAGAGCCAGCACTCACGGGCAGGCCGGCCCTGAGCCAGCGCCTCTCCGGGAAGGGCCTCCCAGCCAGGATGATACAGGGCAGGGACACCGGCTGTCTCTCCAGCACCCGGACAGTAGAGGCGCTGCTGGCGATCTGCGGGGGGACTGTGGGGACAGGAGATGGTAGGGGTCACCCAGATTCCCACGGGTGGTCATCTGGGGGACAGAGGCCCCACTGCCCCCCCAACTCTCCCCAGGGAACCAGTGGGAGCATCAGGATAAGGGATCCTCAAGTCCAAGGTGCACTTTCTGGGGCATGCTGCCCAGGAAGGAGGGGTCCAGAGGCTCCTCTTGGAGAACTGGGCAAGGACGCATCTGTTCCAGAGGGTGGACAGCCATAGGGGAGGCCTCCCCAGGGGCCCCGATCTCCCCCCAAACCCTCCTCCCCGAGCTCCACCAGCGAACCATGTCCAGTCACGACGAGCTGGGCCTCTGCCCGGACCTTCCCAAACATATTTTGAGCTTCGCAGACATACTGGGCCTGGTCTTCGGGGACCACACCTGAGGGGCAGAAAGGGGCAGGCTTGACTGCCCAGGCACACCTCTGCTCCAGCCCCCCCAAGGGGCAGGAAGCCCTCAGCAGAGCCCAGTCCTGCAGAGGGGAGGTAGGAGGGCTGGGAGAAGCAGCCAGGCCTTGGAAGGGCAGGAATGGGGCCCGTCTGTGAATCCCTGTGCCTTGAGGTGTGAGGGATGGGGTCGCCGATGCAGACACAGTGGCCGGCATCCGGCCTGGCCCAGCCCCGGGCAAGCGATCGTAGTAGTGACAATGGTGGCCGTGACAATTGTTAAAGCACAGAACACTTTACCTGTGTCAGGAACCATGCTGGGCACTTCCTGTGTAAGACCCACATAGCAACCCCTCCGGGCAGCCTTTCAGGAAACGCAAGTGGCAGCTTCTGTCCTTACCACTGCCTCGGGTTCAGACTAGCAGAACGACTTGCCCGGGGTCAGCCAGCCAAAATCTGACCTCGCGACCACCTTACCCATGGTCATTGCCAGGGTCAAGGCTCTGCTCCGAGCCCCCCAGCCTGGGGGCCGAGACTATCAGACACCATCCTGCCTTCCCTGGCCACCCACCTCCAGCCCCAGTGTCTTACTCTCAAAGAACAGCACTCCCGAATCGGGCTGCCCGGTCCTGCTGGCCCGCCCGGGCCCCAGTGGCTGGCCATCTCCACGGCGCCAGGTGACCTTCGGGGGCGGGCGGCCTGAGGCCCGGCACGCCAGGAGGGCGCTCTTCCCCAGCTCCACGGTGATGTCCCGGGGCAGCTCCGTCAGCTGGGGCGCATCTGCAGGGAGAGGACTGGTCAGCCATGCCTGGGGGCTGAACCCGCCGAGCCCCCAGGGCGCTGTTCCCGCCACCGCCCGCCTCCCCTCCCATTGTTGGGAGCTTCCATTTCTCCCAACCTCACCCTGTGAACCTGGGGCTGAATCACATCCAGGGCTCCAGAGCCAGCCTGAGCTTGGCTTGGTCCAGCCCTGGAGAACTCTTGGGGATCAGGCAGAGGGAGCGGCCTTTGGCGGGAAGAAGTTGCCGCCACGCCTCATACCCCCGCATGGGGTCACAGGGGCCTCGCCATGCAGGCGGAGGCAACAGGCCAGCTTTTAGCAGCAACACCTCCCGGGAAGCCCACCTCTGAGGAGCAGCAAGTCAAGCTCCAGCCACAGGAGCCCCACCACCTCGGAGACCCTCCACGCCCCCTCGGCCACCTCCACCTTTCTCTTGCAGGTGTCCTGAACTTGGGCGGCCATTCCCTGACCCCCAAGAGCCGAATCCGTGGAGAGATGAATGGCCACCTTCTCTCTCCTCTCTATGTCTCCGTTTGCTGATCTTTTCGTAAGGAGTATATAAAACTCCACCACAAAACGAAAACAGGCTTACAATAAATGAGGTGGCCTTACACCTGATGGTCCAAACAGGACACTGGAGCATGACCAGGGCTGTCTTAATCATAGCACCAGGACAAACGTCCCAGACAAGAATGGCCCTGCTCACAGGAATCAAACAAAACTCTAGTAACACACAAATATATTTCCCCCCATTTTTCCTCCACACACCCCAAACCTCATGCCCTTCCCCAGAGTCACCCCAAACCTCATGCCCTTCCCCAGAGTCACCACTGTTCACAGTTCACAGTGTTTCTTCTAAGCCCTGTCTTATATTTATAATCAGGAGAAAATAAGTTGTTTCCCAAAATAGGAATTCATGATCCTGGCAGGCCAGGAGCCAGGCCAATTCCAGATGGATCCGGGCCTTGTCCCCACAGCTTATGGGCACAGTTCTCAGGTCCCTGTCCCCAGACCTGCGACCAGGAAGGTCCCCTAGCCTTTTCCTAACCCCATGGCATCCAACACCATGGAAAGCCTCCACCCTTTTGTTCTGCCCGCCTCCCTCCAGACACCTCCCCCGTCCATCCGAATCATGACGTCAAATTTCCCTCCTGGCCTGGGGATTAGGGATGTTCCAAGGAGATATAAACACAACTTGGAAAATTACTGCAAGGAAGACCCAACAGTCTCGGAGCCGGCCTCACACGCCACCCGCACGCCTGTCTTTGTTGGTGGTACCTCGCATCTGCCGCAGCCCAGGATCCCGGAAAGCCTCTGTTCCGGGCTCACCTCAGTCAGGATCATTGGCCCTGCAGAGCCCTGGCCCCAGGAGGCGTGGCTCTGCCATCCCCCCTTGCTGGGGAGATACCCCCAGAGTCTGCCTTTACCCGCTCCGTCCAGCCAGACCTGCTTCTTGACCCGCCCCTCCTTAGCCCCCAAACAGCCCAGCTTTGTCTCCAGGCTCTGGGACACCACAAAGCACACACTCTCTTCCCCTTTCTCCTCCCAGTCCTGAACGTGCCCTCCAAAACGGACAGCCGGCCTCTAATAGCAAATAATCCATACAGAGGGCAGATTCTGGAATGCCTACTGAGGGACAGGCATGGTGATGGAGCTTTCAGAAACACAGTTTCATCAACCCCATTTTAAAGATGAGGAAACTGGGACGCCTGGGTGGCTCAGTTGGTTACGCAGCTGCCTTCGGCTCAGGTCATGATCCCAGCGTCCTGGGATCGAGTCCCACATCGGGCTCCTTGCTCTGCAGGGAGCCTGTTTCTCCCTCTGCCTCTGCCTGCCACTCTGTCTGCCTGTGCTTGCTCTCACTCTCTCTCTCTCTGACAAATAAATAAAAATCTTTAAAAAAAAAAAAAAAAAGATGAGGAAACTGAGGATCACAGAGATCAGGAGTCTGCTCAAGGGCACAGCTCCAAGTCAACAGCGGAGATGGGCTCCAAGCTTGGGTCTGGCTACTGCTAAGGCCCAGGCTCTCACCCACCGCACCCCGGTGTCCCCCTGCATCCTCGGGAGCAACTTGGCTGCTGTTTCAGCCAGAGCCGCACCCACCCCTCCTGTCCTCTCTTTGGGGTGCATTCCAAAGCAGCCAGATCCCAGACTCAGATTGATCCCACCCAGAAAACGCCAGCCTCCAGCACAGCCATCCCTCCTGTCCCAGTCCTCACTGGAGCCCCCAAATAAGGCAGAGCCCCAGAATCCTCATATGCTAGAGCTGAAGGTCCTGTGGTCCCCTCATTTGCAGACGGGGGAAACTGAGGCTGGGGGCAGAGGCAGGGCCAACCCTGAGTCCTGCAGCGTGTCCGTGGGGACTGGGTTCCCAACCCGGCGCCCTTCCCAGAGACTCATCAGTGGGTCAGCCATCCCTGCCTTCAGGCCCCCTCCTCACAGACTTCCAGGGGAGGCCTGCAGCACCCCAGCAAGGGACCACAAACTGGCCCTGCATTGAGGGAACGTCAGGATGTCTGTGACGGGGGGAACGGTCTCCACACCCCCCTCCTGGGACGGTTCCTGCTACTGGGCCGGGGCCACCAGCGCTGGGGCACACTCCCTTGGGCCTCTTCCTCTCAGAAAACTATCGACAGTTCTAGTCTACAGCCGCACTGACATAAAGGCGAACACGATCCAGGCCGGATTCCTTGTCATCTACTTGTTGTCATCCATCCGTTTCCTTCTGATTTTTTAAAAGAAATGAAAATCAGAGCCTTGTCCCTGGGCTCTGGCCCCATCCCAGGCCCTGGGTCCATGCCTGCTGTGCCTGACGGGAAAGCCAGAGCTGCTTCTCTCCTGTTCCCCCAGGCTGGCCAGGGGGGCCCCTGTGCTCCCCCAAACACAAGCTCTTACCCCCTGCTCATCTACCCGGCAACCTGGGGCTCCCAGGCCGGGAACAGAAGGCAGGGGCGGAAAGGAGGAAACACAGGGAGGAACAAGCATCCTCTCTTTCGAGGGAGAACCCAGCAGGTGCAGATAAGTTCGCTCAGAGCAGGGAAGGAACAGAAAGGGAACAGAAAGGGCGCTGAAATTGGGGAAGGCGTGCCTGCTGGGAGCCCGGTCTTCAGCCCTGTGATGCCCCAGGCCCGGGGCAGCCGGCGTGTTGAGCATCTGCTCCATTCAAGCCCCGAGCGACGCCCGTTCTCTCATTAAATCTCTCAAGGACCCTGTGAGCAAAGCTCTACTGCTATCCTCCCTTTGCACAGATGCGGAAAGGAAGGCTCAGGGAGGCCAATAACTTGGCCGAAGAAGCAGGGGGGCCTGGGGGTCATCGATGCAGGAATCGAGTCTACCAGAAGCCGGACCCACAGGTGATGGGGGCCACCAACGCTGGCACTCGCCGCCCTCCTTCCCAAATACGGCCAGGAAGCCGGTTCCCAGCTCAGCAGCAGGAGGTGGGCACAGCGCCCAGCCGTTCCCGCCCTGGAAGGCTCTGCCCGCCTGGCTAGGAAGGCCGGGCCACAGCTGCCACCCAGATGGGCAGGAAATTCGATTTCCCACCGCCGCTGCCAGGCCAACTCTCCCAGACACGCTGGTGCTGGGCCACAGTCCATCCTCAAGCCGAAGGCCACCTGTGGCCAAGAAGCCCGCCTCTGGGGTACCAGCCTTCTCCTCCTCTGACCCAGGGAACCAGCCCTAAGGTCCTTCGCTAACAGGTGAAGGCCAGGACCAGGTGGGCTTGTCAGACTGGGACCCAAAGAAATAAGGCACCGCTGAAAAGAAATCAGACACGGAGCAGAGGATGCCTGCCTGTGACAAAGCCAAGAACAGCCCTGCCTGGAGAGCCCTCTCCGTTCACCCAGAACCTACTATTAACAATGACAGCGGCGTGGATCAGAACCTGCCGCCCCAGGCCTGTCTCACCTCGCACACGTATAACGTCCCAGAGAGTTCGCCGACCAGGAACCCGAGCCCCAGGGTGGGGAAGCAACGTCTGAGCTCCCCCTGCCGCTGAGCATCGGGGATGCCCTCCAGGGGCCAAAGGCCTGGGCCCTGGGTTCGGATCTCAGCTCTGCCACTCACCAACTGTGTGACCTTGGACAGGTTCCTTAAGCTCTCTGTGCTTTCCCCCGTCCCTACAGGAGGTAATGACCGAACCCGCCTCAAAGAGTTGTGAGGTTCACGTGCTAGTGCACAAGACAGGCGTAGAGCCGGCCCTGGCAGTGGCAAATTTCACAGAAATCCTGGCTTCCGTGTTTCTTGCTATCAGGCCCTAAGCCCATGGCTTTCCCCACCCACCCCGCCCCACCCGAGAGGGAGCCACACAGCACACCCTCTACAGGGAACACTGAAGCACATCACTCTCCCTAAAACTCTCTAAAAACTCCCTAAAAACTCTCCTGACCCCCGCAGGAGAAAGCCTAAACTGTGCTGGTCTCCTGAGGTGAGCACGACCCAGAGCAGTCAGCAGCCCCCGGGCGCCCCTCGGCCCCGGCTCGGTCCTACTCCCCGGCTCGCTTCTCTTTCCTCAGGAGGTCTGCTCCTGCCACTCCGCTTGCCTCGAACATGGCTCCCCAGCTCATCACCTGCCTGGTGGCTTCTGGGTTCATCCCGGACATCACCTCCTCCAAGAAGCCTTCCCAGCCTGCAGTGTCGTTTGGACCCCTTCTCTGGGCACCAACAGCTCCCCACAGATGCCACCTGCAAATGCTCCCGACCCTGAGATCCCACTTGTCCGTTTGCCGTCTCTCTCCTTGACACCAAGAGCGACACAAAAGCAGATGCTGAGTAGTGCCGTTGTGTCCCTAGCGCAGGGCCTGGCCCCCTGGGGACCATGTGCTGGAGGAAGGAGGGACGGAACAAAACAGAGGCTAAAGTTACCCCAAGCCTGGGGGATCCAACCCTGACTTGGTGCCAGTGTCCTCAGGGCCAGAACCTGCTCCTCACAGGGCCTGCTCCCCTCAGGGCCCCCCACCGTCCTTGGGGATCCCCTTGGCCATCCCACCCAGCCAAGACCAGCACACTGCTATTTCTCTGTGCTTTCCCGGGACTCCCCGCATCTGCCTCCCCACCGTGGCCACAGCAAGCCCCTCAGAGCCCGGTTCGCGCTGGCCCAGCATGCCCAAGAGCTGTGTCTACAACTCCGAGCAATCCCCACGGAACTCATGCAGGCCCGGAACACAGATGTCAAGGCCGTGCATTGACGCAGAAGAACCCAGACTCCTCATCTGTAAAATGGGGATAATCACCCCTCTGCTTATTAAGCACCCAAGATGGGCCAAACCCCGTGCTAAGCATTATTTGCCCATGATCAGTCCCATTTTATAGACAGGGAAAGAGGGTCAGTGACTCAACCAAAGCACACAGATGGCAAGTGATGGAGACAAGACGGGAACTCGGGCCTCGGGGAGGACAATGCTGGTCTCTGTGGCAGGCAGCCCCCAAGGACCCCGGCCTCCTGGTACACACACACTTGAGTAGCCCCTCCCACCCACCGTGTGGCAGGGTTGGTCTCTGTGACCAACAGAATATGGCAGAAGTGAGTGTCTGTCCCTTCTAGGACGGGCTGGATATAAAGACTGCAGCTTCCTTGTGGGATTCTCTCCCTCCCCCTCCCCCCACTTTTCACCCCCCTCTCTCCTTCTCCCTCTCTCTTTCTCTCTTTTTTCTCTCCCTCTCTGTCAGTCTCTCTCTTTCTCTTAGCTCCCTTGCTCATGGGAATCCATGTCAGGAGAAGCCTTCTAGAGACATGCACATGGTGGATGGACAGAGGCATCCCGCCAGCTGCCGTGGGAATGAATCCAGACCGGCTCCTCCAGCCCCAGTCAAGCCTTCGGATGACGCGTCCCCCGCTAAGCATCCCCTGCAATCCCATGACAGCCTCCGAGCCTCCGCCACCCAGCCAGGCCAAACCCTGGCCTTCCAGAAATGCCAGTGAGTAAATGCTTACTGTTTAAGCCACAGAGTTTTGGGGAAATCTGTCACTCAGTGAGAGGCACTGTGTCCTTGGTCCCATGTGCGCCAGACCCACACGATACAGATTCTGTACCGGTGTTCTCTACAGGGGCATTCCCTCCTCCCTGCTCAGAGGTGGGGCAAAGGGGCAGGGGGCACTCACGTCCAACCTCCAGCCGGATCTCTGCAGACGCATCGCCCATCTCATTGACAGCCCGGCAGGTGTAGGTGCCAGCGTCCCTCTCCCGAGCTGCTGGGATCCGCAGTATCCCGGAGCTGGAGGCTTCGGGGGCCAGAATCATTTCAAGACCCCCTGGACCAAAGACGGGAAAGCATCAGGCGGGTGCCCGTGGTGGCCACGGAGGCTGCTGAGCCTTCCCGACCCTCGGGCTCCTGGAGCTGCACTGGGCCGAGGCCTGGGAGGGGCCGAGTGAGGCAAGGTTGCTCCCCAAAAGCCAGGACCCCTGTTATTTCACGGGGACAGAGTTTCAGTTTTGTAAGAGGAACAGAGTTCTAGAAACAGAGGCCGGTAACCGTTGTACGACAGCGCGAAGGTATTTAACGCTACCGAGCGGTATCCCTAAAAAGGGTTACGATGTAAAGTTTGTTATATGCATTTTACAATTTTCTAAAAAGAAGTTTTAAGTCAGCCCTCCTGGCTCCAGTCCCACGGTGGGGAGCTTTCCCTTTGCCCCTCTGCTGACGAGGAGCGAGGCCCCGCCTGTCCCCCTATGTGTGACAGGCTCAGCACCCGCAGACTCCTTGCCTGGGCCTTCCTGGTTGGTCCCCATCCTCCGCCCAGGCTCCAAACTGGGAGGAGCACACCCCAGCCATGGCTGCTTCTCTGACGCCTGACCCCAGGCAGGCCTCCCAAAACCCACACCCCGAGGCCCCCCTCCTGTCTCCCTGCTGTGGTCTATTACGCCCAGGCTCCCCTGATCCAAACCCACTTTCTAGATTTTAATATAATTTTTTATTTTTACTGCTTTTATTGTGGAGAAATGTACATAACACAAAATTTGACCAGTTTTTAAGCATTCTGAGTGTCCAGTTCAGTGGCATGAAATAGGCCCACATTACTGTGCAACCCTCACCTCCATCCTTCTCCAGAACGTTCTCAGCTTCCAAAACTAAAACTCTGTCCCCAGCCCCCCAACACCTAGTCCCTGGTGCTCACTCTTTTCCTTCCTGTCCCTACGCATCTGCCTCATCTAGGTCCCCATGTAAGGGGAATCCTAGAGTGTGTTTCCTTCCAAGGATGGCTGATTTCTCTCCGCATATGGCCCCCAGGCTCCTCCGTGCTGTTTTCAGAATTTCTCCCCTTCTTTTCAAATTAAAAAAAAAATGGGAGGGCACACCTGGGTGGCTCAGTGGGTTAAAGCCTCTGCCTTCGGCTCGGGTCATGATCCCTTGGTCCTGGGATCGAGCCCCATATCGGGCTCTCTGCTAGGAAGGGAGCCTGCTTCCCTTCCTCTCTCTCTCTCTGCCTCTCTCTGCCTATTTGTGATCTCTGTCTGTCAAATAAATAAATAAATAAATCTTTTTTAAAAAAAGAATTTTTTTTAATCGTGATAAAAAACCCAGAACAAAATTTGCCATCTTAACCACTTTCAAGAGCACAGTTCAGGGGCGATGGCTGAATTGACATTGTTGAACGATTTGAACTCCACTTCTTTTCCAGCCAGAGTAATGTCCCACTGAGAGAGGCCCTTTTGACAAAGGGTTCCCGGGGCGGGTGCTCAGCCGGAACAGGAGAGACACGAGCACCGAGCCAGGAGTCCCGGGACCTCTGCCACCCAGGGGTGGCCTGGCACATGCTCAGACTCTGAGCTGCTTCTGCCTGTGTCAAGGTCAAGGTGGGCTCTGACAAGCTGGCAAACAGGTGCCATGAATGATAGAGTGCTTCCAGGTCAGAGAGGGCAACACGGGCGAAGGCTGACCCTTGAGAGGGAGCTGGGAGTCTACTCCTGGAAATACAGGAGCAGCCCCTGCTGGGGGTTCCAGAACACTCCCAGCAGCCGAACTCCAGCTCCGAGTCTGGCATCGGGAAACCCTTCTGGACCCATTCACTCAAAAGAGCCTCAGAACAGCCCTCGTAACAATGGCCCAGTTTCCAGATTAACCGCATCACCGTCACCGTCACTAAGAACACCAAGCCCGGGGGCGCCTGCGGGACTCAGTGGGTGAAGCATCTGTTTTCGGCTTAGGTCGGGATCCTGGGGGTCCTGGGATCGAGCCCCACAGCAGGCTCCCTGCTCAGCGGGGAGTCTGCTCTTCTCTCTCTCCCTCAAATAAATAAATAAAAAGAACACCGAGCCCAGCCCGTGTGCCAGGCCTATTCTAAACATTTCACTTCCATGAACTCATGTCACCCTCACACAACTGACCTATCTGATGCTCCCGTTTCCCGGATGAGGGAGCAGGCTCAGCGATGCCAGGCCACCTGCCCACTGTCACCCAGGGGAGGCAGAATTTAAATCTGAGCCTACTCTAAATCCTGTTTCTGGCCACGGAGCTGGGCGATAGGGTGCTGCTGGAACGGGCCAGCCCCCCAGACACCCCATTTGTAGGGCCACTGCCCCATGACCATTCTGGAAAGCGGATCCTCCAGGGGCCCCAGAGGGACCATTCCCCAGGCCCCTCTCCCACCTGACGTACCTCGATACCAGATGACCCGGGGTGGGGGCACCCCGGACACGTCACACACCAGCACGGCCTCATCCCCGACAGCGGCCAGCACCACCGCGTTCACCGCCGAGATGGACGGTGGGTCTGCGTGGAAACAGATGGGGAACTTGGGACCCACCCACAGACTCCCTAGAGCAACAGTGCAGACTGTCCTGGGGGAAGGGGTGAGGACAGAGAAGGAGCTGCACCCCTGCCTTCTTCCCCACCCCTCTACCAGTCAGGGACCGTCACCCAGAAAGATCTGGCCCCTGTTGCTTTCTTAGAAGTTTCTGACCCAGGACCTCAAATGAAAGCCAGCCACTCTTGGAACCAACCCACCCTACACACATTTTTCTCATTGAATTTGCCATAAAAGCCAAAATGTGGGGCATCTGGGTGGCTCAGTTGGTTAAGTGGCTGCCTTCAGCTCAGGTCATGGTCTCAGGGTCCCGGGATTGATTCCCATGTCCGTAGGGCTCTCTGCTCAGCAGGGAGTCTGTTTCTCCCTCTCCCTTTGCCCCTCCCCCTGCTTGTGTGCTCTCTCCCTCTCTCTTAAATAAATAAATAAGATCTTAACCAAAAAAAAAAGGGAAGCTAAAACCCTACAAAGTCCTAAAATCCCCTACATGGGCTGCCCATCCCTCCCTGTCTCCGCCCCCAACTCCCTCCCATTCTCTCCACACTAGCCTTCTCCCAACCTCTTGAGGACCCCAGACTCATCCTGACCTAAGGGCCTTTGCCTCACCAGGTCCCTCCGCCTGGAACACTTTCCCATCCCCGTTTCTGCCCTGCCCCGTTTCTGCCCTGTGCTCCCACAGCACCCTCCAAAAGTACCATTATCTGCTTGCATGCTTCTTCGGTGCCCCCCCCCATTAGAATTTAAGCTCCCCCCAGGCAGATACCATGTACTCCCTGCTGTATCCCCAGGGCCTGGCACACAGTAGGTGCTCAGTAAGTATTTGTGGGTGGGAAGGAGGGAGGGAGAGAGAGAGGTTCTCCTGAGATGCCCGGGGCCCAAGTACCTGTATAGTAGAGGGTGACTGTCTCCTCGTCTGTGCCGACCTCATTCACAGCCAGGCAGCTGTAATTCCCAGCATCCTCTGGGGCCACATCCTGAATGGTCAGGGTTCCCTGGGCATCCACTCGGATTCTGGAGTCAAGCCATAAAACAACATGTTCAGTGGCCAAAGGGCTGATCAGTTCTGGTCACACGAGAACTACCTCAGTCATCATCAATAACAACTTAATTAATAGCGTCACTAGTGATTGCCATTTTATACTGACTGCTTGCTCTGGGCCTGGCTGTGTGCTCAGAGCTTTACACAGATTGTGCTTGTGAATTCATGAAGGTAAAGCGACTTGTCCAACGTCACACAGCCTGGATGGCGGGGGCAGGGTTCAAGCACCGGTCCACTGGATTCTGGAACTGTAGCTCCTGACCCCTGAGCTCATACTGAGGCATCGCTATGTTTCCAAACTGATCTTGCTCCCGAGTCTCAAATGATCCCAGAAAGAAGGCAGGGCAAGCACTACCCTCTCCCCGCACCACCTCCCCACGGCCATCGCCCCATTTACAGGCAGAAAGATAGAACCCCAGAGGTGTCCCCTGGGGGTCATTGTTCACCTGCCCCTAGTCCCAGAGCCCCTGGCCCTGGGCTTCTTACCTGCTGTCCTCTTGCAGAGCATGACCCTCTCGGCTCCAAGAGATGTGGGGCGGGGGGTACCCGGAGGCCGAGCAGCTGATGCTCACCTCCATACCCTGGGAGAAGTGCTGGGACCGGGAATGGATGCTGACCTGTGGGGCCCCTGTGGTGTAAAGAGTGGACGGGTAGGGGACAGCCTGTCAGGGCAGCCACGCCGCTCCGGGTGCCCAGCCCCGGCCTCCTCTCCATCCCCAAAGTCAGAGATGGACCAGACGTAGGAAGCAAAGGCCCCAAAGGGCCTGAATCTCCAGGGAGTGGCTTTCCTGGGAACTTGGGCTGACCAGGCAGCTGCCCAGGCCACACGAGGTGAATTACCCAATGCCCCTGGGAGAGCCTCAAGCTCCCTGGGGTTCTGCTCCGGGCTGAGCATCTTGGAGAGGCTTGGGCAGATAGGCAGATGCCAGGGCTGGGGACAACTCTCATCGCCAGCGACCCTGAGTGAACCCAAGCCCTGCCCGTGTTTTGCCCCCAAACTTAGGTTCTGTTCACAGTACAACAGGCTTGTTAGACTCAAAAAGACCCCACGAGGCAACTCACCTAGAAAAGGTAAACAGCCCCTTCCCATGTCAGGGACAGACACAGCAAATATATATTGCAGAGGCTAGACATGGCTCCAGACTCCTTCTCAACACACTCTAGGCAACTGACCAGGAGTTGTTGGCACCAGAGAGAACAGTTGTCCCAAAAGGCTCATTTTCACGTTTGGGGAAATAGCGGCCCAGAGAGAGGGATCTGCGTATGCCCTGGGCAGACCCGAGGTGACCTCCGGGTCCTAAACCGCCCAGACGGGTGCTTTTCCCACTGTCTCCCCTGACCCCATCTGGCCAGCGCCCCCCAGCCCTCTGCCAAGTTCATCTGATCCCTGGACTTTCAGAAGTTTCCCAGATTCCATCCCTGCCTTAACACACTGGCAGGAGGAGGAATGGAGGTGTTTCACGGCATGAGAAACCAACAGGACACAATGAAATCGGCTTGGCCTACAGCAGTAGAAACTTAGGTTAGATATTAGGATGAACTTTCCAGCAGGGAGAACCACCAAACTTATGCTTGGAGACTATAGAATCCTCTTTCCCTGAAAGCTCAGAAGACGCTCACAGGACTAAAGTTGCCTGCCAGACTGATGCGTGGGCAGAGGCACGGATGGATGGGCTCTGGGGAGAGGCAGTAGATGTGTTAAACTGGAAGGACAGGCAGAAGGCAGAGCCTCACCTCGCACCAGGAGCCAGACGGACGCCCTGCTGACCCCATTGGCGTTGCTGGCCAGGCACTGGTACCGCCCACCATCACTGGGACTGATGTCGCTGACCTCCAGGGACAGGTCGGCCAGCTGGGTGATTCTGCCCATCGAGGCCGACAGGACTCGCCAGTCCCGGATCCACGTCAGGTTGTAGGGGACATCGCTCAGGACCTGGCAGGACAGGATGGCAGTCTCCCCCGGGGACACGGTGATGTTGGGGGCGGGGACCAGCTGCGGCGGGGGATCTGAAGGGGTAAAAACAGGAAAACAGGAGGGGGCTGACATGGAGAGGGGCCCATCCTGCGGGTATCGGGGGCGTCCTGACTCCAGAGTCCCCCACGGGATCCTTGAGGACACGTCAGGCTGCAGAGCAGCAGAGGGACCATCTGCTCACCATCCCGGACCAGCGCCGCCGGCGGAGGACACTCTCCCCCACGTCCCCTGATGTCCCCACCACCATCACACTCCCTCTGAGGGCTGCGCGGCATCTGCGTGCGTTCCACAGGACAATCACGGGCAACACATGGCCAGCTCTCCACTGCTCTTCTCAGCCGTGAGCCCGTGACTCCACCCTGGGGAGGACAGCCCGGGAGACCACCCTCAAGAGGGACACGGTGATGAATACTGAGCTATTCTCTCTGCAGATCGCAGGGGGTTCCTAACAGCCAAATGTACAACCGAGGCCACAGCCCCCAAAGAGGCAAGCGCTAAGAAGACCACTATCTTGACAAGAAAAAGGGGTAAGTGACAAGGCCAGGGGTGTGGGCCCGAGCCCTCGCAGGGAAAGAGCTGGGTCTGCACAAGTTACACGTGCTAATGGCCTGCTGTCACCAAAGAGCATGTGAACTTGACAGCCCCGAAAAACGATACCGTAGAAACCAGCCAGAAATAATATTCTGGGGCAAATGAAAAAATCTGACTGCAGCCAAATTAAATAGCATTAAGGTATTATCATTCCTTTTATTAGGTGTGATCATAAAATTTTTATTATATGGGAAAATGTACTTTCTTAAAAAAAAGAGAGAGAGATAAATACTGAAATGTCAGGATTCCCTACAATTTAGTTTAAAATAGTTTAGCCAGAGAGCAAGAAAGCAAATATGGAAAAATTTTAGTGATTAGTAAGTCTAAGGAATGGGTGTGTGTGTTTCCTTACACTGTTCCCTTTTCCTGTCCTTATCATTTATAAAAAGTGAAACCATGGGGCGCCTGGGTGGCTCAGTTGGTTAAGCAGCCGACTTGATTTCTGCTCAGGTCATGATCCCAGGATCATGAGATCGATCCCACGGAGAGAGTCTGCTTGGGATTCTCTCTCTCTGCCTCCCTCTGTCCCTCCCCCCTCCTCAAATACATAAATGTTTAAATTTTAAAAAATAATTAAAAATGTAAAAGTAAAACTGTTAATTCATTCCATAGAAGCATGTTTGCAGATACATTGTATCATTAGATGATAAAAAAAAAATCAGGTTGTCCTATGTGTCATACACATAGATGTCTAATACATATGTATAATTACTATTCTAGTTTTCTTAAAATGCACACATAGATAAAGGTCTTAAAGGAAGTAAATTAAAATGCTATGGGGGGCGCTGGTGGCTCAGTCACTTAAGTGTCCGACTCTTGATTTCAGCTCAGGTCGTGATCTCAGGGGTGTGAGATCGAGCCCTGCTTCAGGCTCTGAGCTCATGGGGGAGTCTGCTTGGGATTCTCTCTCTCCCTCTGCCCCTCCCTCCCCACGCCACATGTATGTGCTCTCTCTCTCTCTCTCCTTTTTCTCTAAAATAAATAAACAAACCTTTTTAAAAAAATGCTATGGAGGGTGTTTCTAGAATAAGACCAGAGCTTATCCAGATCTTCTCTTGCCTGTCTGTACTCCCCTGGTCTTCCTGCAAGGAGCATGGCGAGTCTGTGTGAGATTAGAGGCTGCAGACTGGCTAATCTTTCCATGTTCCTTGGGCTCTTTTTCTTCTCTTCACGACAGTTTAGATTCCCGGTTTATTTATTTATTTTTAAAGATTTTATTTATTTATTTGACAGACAGAGATCACAAGTAAGCAGAGACAGGCAGAGAGAGAGAGAGGAAAGTTCCCTGCTGAGCAGAGAGCCCAACGCGAGGCTCAGTCCCAGGACCCTGAGATCATGACCTGAGCCACTTAGCACACTGAGCCACCCAGGCGCCCCTAGATTCCCGATTTGTAAAACAGAGCTGATTTCATTTCTAGATGGCCTGTGGCATCTCCAACCTTCCTGAGCTGGATGGTGCCATCCTGGCAGGACCCTGGAGGCATTAAGGGAGGGGGTTTCCAGATGGACGGTGGGCCCTGGAAGGGCCGAGGGGAGGAGGGCATGACCCTGCCTGGCTGCTCGGCCTCTCTCCATCTGAGATCAGCAGGCCACTCCCGGGTAACAGCCCAAACGGGGCTCCAGGAGGCAGGTGGCCGCATGGGCAGCAGACTCTGGGGGATGGACAGTTCCTAGCAGCTGGCTGGCATGCTCCCCCACAGATGGAGACACCCCGGGGGAAACCCTAGAGGGAAAAATCAGGAAGGAGGTGGGGAGGGGACACAAGGATGGCGGGAAGGACAGACCTGTGACAACAATCTGGGCCTTGGCTTGTCCGGTCCCAGCCCTGCTGATGGCCGTGCACTCATACGTCCCTTCCTCGGTCTTGGAGGCCCGTGGGATCTCCCAGCTGCTGTTTCCCGACACCCTGAAACCACAGAACAGCTGGAGACACACAATCCCGCTGACCCAAGCCAGGGACCCCCAGCCTCATCCAATCCCTAAACCCTGCCCAGAGGGGACAAATCCTCTTGGAGACTTGGTAGGAAGAGTCAAACTACCAAGAACATGCAAATTTTACAACATGCTGTGTGACTTGGAGCAGGTCCCTTTCCCTCTCTGAGCGTGACTTTCTTGTCCATGATAGGGAGGGTCTCTGAGGGTCCTTCCTGCCCTGCCCTCATGGAGCCAGGCCCTGCACGGGATGAGTGTTCCAGAAGCCGAAGAGGCTCATAGCTCCTTCACAGAGTGATGACCCAGCAGTGGTGGGAGCTTTGGGGACCACCTTCCCCCATTCCGGGCCAAGCTGCGAGCTGCCGGGAGGACACTATGACTGAGACCAAGGTCCTTCTCCTGCCACCCACCCCCTCAGACTCCCAGGTCTGGGGACACCAGCGACCAGCACCCACTCACTGAAAGTGCCTTTCCTCGCCCAGTCTGGCTCCATTCCGCCGCAGCTGCAGCCGGAAGGGCAGGGTGCTGTGCACAGAGCAGGAGACCAGCAGGGGCTGGTGCAGATAGCCATGGATCCTCGGGGGCATGCTGACCATGGGGGCACCTGCAGGCAAGGCCCAGCAGTCAGGGTCCCTGCCTGCCAGCCCCCCACAGCCCGCCCTCCTCAGCGATGCTGAGATGCTGGGATGAGCCAGGATTCCATCCCTGGCCCCCCCATCTGGAGGGCACCAAGAACTGGTTGCTTTGCCCCTGCTAGCTCGGTTTCCACCTCTATAAAATGGGCTTAATCCTGGTACCGACATCCCCGTGCTGTCGTCCGGAGAGTTGGTGAGAGGCAGGGTGTGTGCACAGGGCATGGCCAGCCCACGCGGGAGGAGCTCCTGTCCTGTCTGGGGTTTGTGGGAGGACCAGCCAAGAGGGACCGGCCTGCGCCCCCGCCTTCTCTGCTGTATAGGACGCAGACATCGGACCAGTCCCGAGATCTGAAGAAATGCTCCCCAGACTGGGCTCTCCACACTTCCAGACCTCTCATCTGCCTGGAGGGTCAGTCTCACCCAAGGATGTTGGAAGAAAGCCTTTTTGTTTATTTAAAAATAAGCAAAGCTGGAACATGGCTGTGAACGCGAAGTTCACACACATTTTTGAGATAAAATAAGACTTCAATGAAATCTCAGTTTCTGATGAGCCCCATGGGGCCCCCGGGAGACACCCTCCTCCGCCTATCCCTGGTCTTGGGGTGACATGTTTCTCCCCCATGGCTAGTGGAATCGCTTCAGTGGGAAGGTCTGAGAACACCCCCGCAGGGTCAGCGACTGCTGTCAGGGCCTCACTGGGGGATCGCGGGCGTAGGCTCAACTCTCGTCCTGCCCTCCCCCTCCGCATCCCCACCAGAGATGCTCTGTGGGTGAGACAATGCACCAGACGTCCTCCGAGCCCAGAGCTGGGGGTGGGCGGGCGGCGGGTGACATCATGCTGCGGGCTCCCTGCCACATCCCAGGGGAGAGGGATGTCGGACCATCCAGCCACGTCCTCAGCTGTGTGCAGAGCAAGTCACCGCTCACCCACACACACTGGGGCCTCTGCAAGGCCAGCTCAGGCTCTGTCTTCCATGAGCTCCATGAGCCCAGGAAGCACCACCCGCCCATGTCTCTAAACCCAGGGCCTCCTGCTCAAGGCCAAACTCCCAGCCTCCCAGATCTAGAAGGTGGGGAAAGAAGTAAAACTCCAAGTCACTTCCCTTCTCCCTGCCCTGCGCGTGCATGCGCGTGCACGCGCCCATACACACACACACACACACACACACACACACTCACACTCACTTTCATCTAGAGCAGAGATGAAGACCTAAAGCCAGAGCTAAATTCCAAACCCTTGGTTCCTCTGAAAGACCAGGAGAGAGAGAAACAGAAGTAGCTTTGCCCCTGCTGAAACTCCTTCCTGAAAATTCCTCCTTGGGCTTCTAAAAGCCAAGGGAGGAGGGGCCCAGGGACCACATCAGGGGAGGGGAGGCCAGGAGGCTGAGAGAAGGGGGTCCCAGGCCCCCCCACCGTGTCCCACTTGGCCTCTCAAAGTCCTGTACCTCACCGTGGGCACCTTCGTGCCCTCCCTGCACCCCTACTTGAAGTAGACAGAGGATTTTGCTCCTTGTCCAGAGATCCCCAGCGAAGAAGATGTTGGGTGTCAATGACCTCCATCTCTGTGAGCTCCCCCCAGGCCACTGCCATGGGAAAGGGGGGAGTGATCAAGAGGAGGGAACAAAACCAATGGGGAAGCTGTTGGGCAGTGAACTCAGATACCCCAAGCCAGGACCAGAGGCAGAGCTGGAGAGCCAAAGACTCAGCCCTGTGCTCTGGAAGCTTCTGACCTAGATGGGCGATCTCAAGGACACAAGGAAACAAGCAAGAAGCCACACATGACCAAAGATAGGATCATAAAATGACCTGTGCCCACAATGACATGAGCCTAACAGCAGCTGTCACATGTGGGGGGCCCTGGACCACGATGCCCACATCCTGGGCAGAGCCTCAGGGCACCCAAGAGATGTCTTGCTTTGTGCATTAGCTTATGGAACCCTCAGGGCAACCCTGTAAGATGGGCAGCCTCAGCTGCTTCATCTGTAAAATGGGGACACACCTCAGAAGTATTGTAAGACTCCGTGAGCTACTACATGGCAGGTGCTTGGCTCAGGATTGTCCCATGAGAGACGCTCAAGACGGTGACTGGTCTTACCATGATTATGATTACGCAAGAGCGCACCCCCACTCGCTGCCCAGGCGCTGTGCCTACAGAGCCTGGCACCACGACGGACACAAAATGAATGCTAGATGAGTATCTGGATGGAGGCACACATGCATGAGCAGAGGGGGGTGGATATTTGGATGGACGGATGGAGGGAGGGAGGTTTGGATCCACGAGTGGATGGGTGGATGTCTGAGTGGGTCAACAGAGGATGGCCTTGTACTAACTCCGGCCTTGTACTAACTCCTTGACCTGATAGCCACATCTGAAGCCACTCAGTACTGAGCACGTCACATGGCAGAGGGTGCAGCTCGTAGAGGCTTAATGAACATTTCCTCATCTCATCTAATCAGGGAAGGCTTCCGGGAAGAAATGGGTCTCCAAGGGAGCCAGGGAGCTGGGAGCGGTAAAAGCCATCACTCACCTGGGGCCACCCCACTGTAGGAAACTCCAGACACACGGACCAGGGGATTCCCCTCATGGTCTTGGCCCTTCACCTTGAGGTAGAAGCGCTCCTGGGGGGCCTGGAAGGGCGGTCCGCCCCACAGCTGATACATGGATCCGTTGGAGAGGGGCTGCATGGGCAGAGTCAGGAGGGGCTGCCCTGAGCTGCGCGACAGCTCCACCGAGTCCAGGTGGCCAGGTGCCTGCAGGCCAGTGGAGTTGATCACCAAGGAGATGGGCACCCCTGCGGAGGGAAGGGTGAGGAAGAAGATCCTGGCGTCTGTACCTGCTCCGTGATCCTCCCCAAGCAGGGGTCCTCGGCCCACAATCAGGGACCCAGCCTACTTGGCCCTCCTACCGCCCGCTCACCTTCTGTTCCTTGTGCCAACTAATGCTGGGGGTGGATAAACAGAGGGGGCCTGCTACTGTCCGTGGTCCTGAAATGCCCCGTCCATCCCGGCCACGGCTGCCCACCGCTGCATCACCTCCTGTCTGCAGACTCGAGCATTTCTCTCCACCCTCCCCTCCCCCAGGAACTCTGGGGCTGGCTGTCATCAGGCAGGCTCTGGGACCAGCCTAGGTGGGAGACACCTGCGAGTCTGGGAACTCCAGCTCCTGCCCATCCTTTCCCCTCTGCTTAGCTTTCCTTTGATTTTTCTTTCTGACTTATTAGAAGTGGACGTTTCACATTATTCCAGAAAACACAGAATTGGAGTTGGGCTTCATGATTCCCTCCGCTGATTTGGGAAGGTCGCTCGGGTCTTTCCCTTTTCACAGTTATTAATTTTTTTCCTTAGAGATCATAAACCAGGAAACAGGGTGTGGTTGGTATGATCCCATCAAATGCCTTAAAATTTTTGAAGAAACATGGAACAATCTGGAAAGGGCATTTAAATCTGGAAGTCCAGATTCCTTTGAAAAAGGACGCGTGTCCATGCTGGGCCCAAACTCCACTGCAGCAACAATCAGCCAAGGGCATGCTCCCGGGGGTGGGAACCCCCACTTCCTGATGCCCCTGTACTGAGGCCAAGTGCCACCTGCCGTTCATCATTTACAACTGTCCTGCTATTTCTCTCTTCCCCCTTTTTTAAAAAAAAAATTATCTTGGACCCACATCTTTCCCAAAAGCAGAAACCCGAGAAGGTCACCTGTGGCCCCCCCCTTCTCCCTCTCCCACTGGGGAACGGCCCTAGGGACCCTTCAGTTTTCAAGCACCGCATTTAGGATTTCTTATCTCTCCTGACTCTAGAAGCTTCCCTGCCTCTCCCCCTTCCTGCTACTGGGAAAAACACTAAATAAGCAAGCAGCCCCCTTTCACTTCGAAGATCTTACTGCTGGTCCTGGCACAGAACCAACCAGGGCTGACAAGGACGACAAGGGTTAGAGGAACTGCACACTCTACAGCTCTAAGGCTCTGACAGCTACCGCCTTGGTCCCCAGTCAGTGACCCGGAGTTAGCCTGACCTGGTCTAGGTCCCTCCCCATCTTCCTTCCGATCTGGTCCCAGCAAAATCCTCTGAAGAGCCCCATGGTGAGGGACCACAATTCCCAAACTATAAACTGGGACCCCTGATCTGGCCACCAGATGGTGGTTTCTGGCATAGAGCTCTGGCAACCAGAGCCAAAAGCCTCTGCCTGCTCTGGAGCCCAGCCTTCTCCAGATGGAACCATGCTGGGGCAGACAGGCAACCCCAGATCCCAGTGGGTGCCTTCTGACCAGAAAAGGGATCTTGAGCCTCCAACTCCAACATCCTCCTAGGCTCCCAACTGCCCCCCCCCAGCCTGCACAGGGCCCACTCTAGCTGCACACTCATGGCCTGTCTCCCAAGGCTCCCCCCACATCCCAGAAAGCATCGCCCCCAGGGTCAGGAGCACTGTACCTTGCAGGGGCCACTCGATGGTGTGGTTGAGGTCCAGAGAGGGCTGGGTGGAGAAGCCGGCCCGGAAGTCGATGTTGCTGACACCTGTGATCCTCACTGAATGGCGACCACTGCTGTAGACCTAGCAAGACCCAGATCCCATCCCCAGGGGCACCTGACTCCTGTTCCAGGGCAGAAAGCTGCCACCCTGACCTGGTGCTGACGCTGGAGTTCTCCCCACTTTGCAGACATGAAAGGCAACGCCCCTGCTCCCTGGGGGCCCAGCGCTATGCTCCCTAAATGCAGAAGAGGCCCCAGCTGTGGCACTGTCCTGAGTAGGACTCTTGAAGCTGCTCTGCCTTTCCAGCTGCCCCCCCCCAACACTCACAGCCCCATCTGTCCCCTGTATGTCTAATCTCTGCCTTGCCTTCTCCACTGGCATTAGAGCTCTTGGCTCAAAAATGCTCAGAGTTTGAAGGGCAGGGCCAATGTTGCCCCTTCGCATGTAGCATCTACACCTCGCCCAGGGCCTGGCATCCAGAAGGTGCTCCATAAAGGTTTGCTCAACCAGCAGGAGCTCACATCCTTCCGAGGCAGCAGCCTGTCCCATGCCAGGACCTTCTGCCAGGAGCCCAGCCTTCCCCCAGTCCCTGGTCTCCAGCACCTTACAGATGAGAGCAGGCGCCCCCACCCCCTGCCAGGTATGTTCCTCTAAGCCATCCTTCCCCCAAGGTCACCCTTGTTTCTTTTGTTCATTCTTCATAGGATAGGTTTCTGAAACTCAAGCTGGCTTAGTCACCTACCTCTGCACACTCAAGCTGTTTCTCCAACTCTTTCTTAAAAGTTCCCTAACTAACCCCAAACCACTCTACTTCCTCTCACTGTTGCAAAGCAGAACAGTTCTCCTCTGTTCTTGACCCTCTGCTTCTATTGATATGTCCACGTCACCACCCATGCTCCACCCCACAGCTCCCCAGGGCCCCAGGCTCCCCAGGACAGGCAGGAGGGAGACAGGGCCCCAGCTTGGGGAACCCAGCCTCCCTCCCCCTGGGAATAAGGACCTCTTACCTTGATGGACCACAGCCCAGGGTGCTCAGGCTTAAAGGCCACAACCTTGGCAGAGTCAGGGATGTTGAGAAGCACATTGAGGCCCTCATCCTTCTGTAGGATCCTCCCTGTGGAACCCCCAAGGAGTTCTCAGTCCCTCATCTTTTCCTGGTGGTGACAGAAGCCCCATCCTGTCCCCAGGAGCCCAGAGCCCTCCAAACACCAACCTCAGGCTTCCCAGAGTAACTGACAAGAGACCTTCGGTGGTGTTTGGTCCTTCATCTCATTATGCACGCCACCCTTGTCCACCCCCACATCAGGGTCGGATACCTCTAGACCTGGGAACCACGACATCCTTGGAGCACTGTGAGGCCAGGTGGCCAGGTCCCAAATCACACTGACCCTGGGTGACCTGAACAAGTCACTCTACCTTCCAGAGCCACAGCTTCTCATCTCAGTGGCCTGCCACTAATTCTTGCCCTGACTGACCTGCTAGGCCACCGTAGGGTCCCGCTGAGAGAACAGAGGAAGATGGCACATGAGCCTCGCGTCCCAGGGCCTGTGGTTACCTTCCTTCCCCTCACCTGGCCGCTCACGGCCTCCTGCTTCCTCGCCCACCACAGGCACCCTCTCTGCCCTCCACGTGGTTTCCCCCACCCTCCTTGTTCCCAGAGCCTGTGTCCAAACCCCCTGCCACCCTGGGTCTTTCTCTTTGTCCCATCCTGGACTCCTAGCTCAGTCTCGGGGTCAAAGAAGAGGCCAGCACTAGGGTACACATACCAAGAGGGTCGCGAACTTCAATCTGAGGCCCTGGACCGCTCAGGGAGATGGTGACCTCCTTCAGGCTGGGGTCAAAGGGAATCTTCCATGTGTGCTCGCCCTCCTCCTTGTGGTCCGTGGACAGCAGGTGCACCTTGGTGGCCTGGACCGCAGACTTTACCCACTTCAGCACCTGGGAGGCAGGCATAAGAAGCGGATGCCGGCAGGTATCTCTGGTCTTATTTAGAACCGACCCACCGGAGATAGGTCTCTAATAGGTTCCTGGCAGGATCCAGTCCCCCACCTGGGTTTGAGGCAGCATATAGGCTTTCCAGGTCACCCAAGGCCACCCCACTCCCACTGCCCTACACCAGGCCAATTCACACTTCATTACCCTCCTGGCCTATGGGTTCGGAGCTGTGAAACCTGGATTGAGTCTGCTTGGAAGGAAGGGCTAATCTCAGTGGCACCCATTATTCCTCCAGAAAGCCTTCCTGATGCCTCCTACACACAGATGAACCCTTGTGATCCAGACTCTCCCCCAGAACCATGTAAGTCACTGTCACCCCAAGGGGCCTCAGACCACCCTCCTGCCAGGGTGCCCTGTTCTCTAAGCAGGACTGAGGGGATCTGCTGCAAAGATAGAGTCTCCTCCTGATCTGTGTCACGGCATTGAGAAATCTTCAATCCTTAAATCTTAAAATTGCAGATTCATTCTAAAATCTTAAGTGTTTGGGGCAGGTCCCAATGAAAAGCAGATAAGAGGTTAGGACTCCCCCTCCAGACTAGCAGATCACCTAGGTGCACATTTAAAGTATGATTTGGGGGGGATCCTCAAAATCCCTCAAAGACCACCCCCCAGAAGTACACAGACCCCATGTCAGCAACCAGATCTCTCACTGAGCATAAAATTACGGAGTTTCTCCCAATCCTCACCATGGCCTTCAAGACCACATGTTCTGTCCTGGGTTTTAGGCAGTTGTCCAACAGGTCAGTTTGCCCTGACTCTCCCCATGCTCGCATGGGTTGGACCCCCAGGGTTGGACCCCCATGCCTCCCGAGGCAGTGCCCACCACACATGCTGCTCTCTTGCAGAAATGACCCACTCCCTCCTGCTTAGGTTCATGCCTGCCTCCCCTCTTGGCCTGGAAGCCCCATGAGGGCAGGGACTCTCTGCTATGCCCCGAGCTCAGTGGCTGGCATGGAGAGGGTGTTCGGGAAGCTTCTGCTCACTGTGTGTGATACGGCAGGGCACACAGCTCCTGAACGCGGGCATCAGATCACAGACCCCTCACTCTGTTCCACCCCCAAGCCCGCCTTGCGATCACCACGCCTCCCAGTTTCCCGTTAGAAAACCAGGAATGAGGATGAGGAGGGGGCTTCCTTCCAGGCCAAGTAAATTTCAAGTTTTCCCAGGATGCTTCTCAAACTAAACAAAATGAAACTTGAACCTCGCTGTGCAGCAAAGGAGCACCATAACCACAGAGAGAAAAGAAGAACTCCTGGAGCCTTGAGAACCCAGGGTTCGACTGAGCTTTCCTGGTGGGAGGCACCCTGGGGACAGAAAGAGCTGCAAAGACATTCTTATTTAGGAACCTGGATTCGGCACAACCATCAGTGCCCAGCTCAGGAGACTGTTTATGCATCTTGCAGGATAAAGCAAAGACATAAAGATGGTAAGTCTTGCTGAACCAAGATTTTCATTTTCTCTTACAGCCAAGTGTAAGAGAGAGTTGCAAGTGTTTTATTTATATACAAATTCATTCCAAGGGAATTTATAACCCGGGGATTTCTAAATACCATTCCCCACAGGGATTGTTTGGAGAAATGGCTGATTCTAGGGCTGGGGCAGGTGATTTACAAGGTAAGTGTGAGACAACTGGTCGTTCCACTAAGCCAGGAGGTTCTCAGGGACTAAGGGGACACACCAATAGGAACCAGCCCAAGACAGTTCCCATTAGCTAAATCTGGGGGAACTTGAGCCCCCAAAACATAATGACTGTAATTAACGGAAACATATCCGATTGTAGACTCCGCGTGCCCACAATAATACTCAAAAAAAAGAAAAGCAAAATTCAAAGCAATGAAACCTTACTTACCACCAACGAAGGTCACTTCTTTATTAAAGACAAAGAACTAAGTAAGATCCCTGCCTTTTCAATAGGTTTTTTTGTGCTTCAAAAACACCAGGACCTCAAACGCTCTTCTTTGCAGAAGGAGGCCCACGAATAAATGTGCAAGAGATGATACAATTAGGACACCACCATCCTGCAACCCTTAATGAAGTCACTGTTTCAGGCAAACTAAACAAAATGAAACTTGAACCTCGCTGTGCAGCAAAGGAGCACCATAACCACGGCGGACGCTACAACCATTGGGTGAGAGTGGGTGGGGGACCAGATGTCCACGCAGAACCCCAGCATTAACCCACAGACCACTTGCACCATAAAGGGAAAAATGTGGCCCTACAATACAGATAACTGTCACCTCCTTCACCCAGGAACCAAACCTACCATGAGGAACAGCAGGACACTCAGACATGACTTACCTCCTGGTGTGATGCAACCAAAGAGAGACACATAGCACCAACCGTGAACTATTCCTGCCTCCAATGCTGGCCTCTGCTCATCAGTCCCTGAGAACTAACTGCCAGGTTAGTTAGGGAAATGGGGGGCGGGGAACAAATTAATGACACCACAAGGAAACAATCAGATGAATCTGGAACCTGGGGCATTGTACAATCAAGGCCTCTCCAGCAAGTTAGTGGCAGTAAAAAAAAAGCGGGGGGGGGGGGGGGGGGGGGGAGGCGGGTAGAAGGCTCCAGATGCAAGCAGACTTAACAGACACAATGAACAAATGAAATGCACGGCCCCTGATTAAATCCTGATTTGACAAAAACTGTTACCAAAGACATTCTGAAGACAATTAGGGAAATTTGAATTTGAACTTGGCATTGGATGATACCAGCCCTCTTCATTTAATCAGAGGATATTGTGGGTTATGTCCAAGATCATATTAAAAAAAAAAAAAAAAAAAACCTATGCTGAATTATTTACGGAGAAGATAGAATAGGAGAGACGAAGCGGGGGGGCCCGGGGGCCAAAAGGTTAAGTGCTGAATCTAGCTGGGACATGGGTTCGTCTCACTTTTCTTTAACATCTTTCATAGTAATTTTTTTTTACATAAAAGTCCCTTAAAAAGACCAAGTATGTCATGACTTTCATAAATACCCAAAAGACCACAGTGGGGTCCGGTTGCCAATTCCAATCAACTAGAAACGATGCTGTTGGACTAAACCCAAAGCTGCCTGGGCTGCAGACAGGAAACCGCTCTGTGATTGATGAGTGATGTCTGCCACGGATATGGGTTGAGAGAGCGGAGTCTTGCGTGCTGCCTATTGGCCACCCTTGCTCTGAATCATAGTCCTACCGTGCAATCTTCCACGCAAGAGCACAGGACACAAAGGGAATGGGAAGATCTTCCTGAGATTGAAAAAGTGAATACGTTTTGTTCAGACTGAGCTGGAATGCAGGTGCCTAGACTTCAGTTATCCCAGGATAAGAACCCTGCATTCTAAAAACCCTCTTCTGCATGTGATCGTATGCCCTCCTTCTGTTTCGACTCACTCTGCAAGTAACGTTTCTCTTAACAACACTCGTGCTGGAGGAAGCAGCAGCCGAGGCTCCCAGCTGGAGAGGTGGACAGAAGCTGGCGAGATGCCCCCACAGCTAAGCCACAGCCCTGTGATCACTGTCCTCTTTCCCCCACCACTGTGGGGTTGGGCCTTGTCAGAGCTCGGGAGGAAATCATAACTGAGCAAAGCTGCCGGGTGGCGGCAGCACCAGCTGACAACGTCCCAGAAAGATCACACCCACTGGTTGTGCCACAACTGTCATTACAAGCTTGTCCTAAGATGTTCCAACAGAGGGATGATGCCTGGGAGTTCAGGCTACTGAACCGCAGAGAAGCCTCAGACAGAGCATGATGCCAGTGACCCCCAGCAGGAAGCAGCGTGCCCACGGGTCCTGCCCTGAAAGCATGTGGCCACCGGGGAGCTGGGGGTGCCGACCATCTTGCCCAGAGCAAAGCCAGACCCCCTGTAGGCCCAGGCCTACAGACAAGGCTGTCTGGACCCCACGATGTCCCCCAGGCTCCAAGCAGAATGCAGGGAGCCTTCTGAGCGGACAGCCCTCATCAAACAGACTCAGTGTTTATTTGGCGGAGACAATGGCTTCCAGATGTTAGCAGGACTGGGGGCCTGCGAGCCAGTGTTGCAGTGGGGCTCATCTCTCTGTCACCAATAGGGAAGGAATGGGAGAATCTGGCGCTGCTGCCCTGGCCAGATGGCTGCCGCTCAGCCGTTCACGGCAGATAAATCATCCCTGGGGCTCCTCCCCGGACACTTGACAGCCTGGGCGGCCGAGGAAGCAGAGAGGAGAGGCCGGGGGGCCTAGAGGGCCTCAGAACCACAGAACAGAGAGCTGGGGCCTGACTGCGGGGCCTGGGGCAGGAAGCTCGGTGGGCAGGGATGGGGAGACAGCACCGGCCCCTGCCAGCAGCTCACCGCTGGGCACTCAGGTCCTGAGAACCTGTTCTGAGAGAGCCCTTACTCTTCAGGGGGCTTTGCGGGCACCGGGCATGCATTCTGGGCACCAAAGCAGGGGGCTAGAGTCACAGCCATCACCAGCTCTTACCACGGGCTTCCCAGTGCCTGCCGGGCACCCCCATCTCACAGGCAGGGGCTCTCTTAACCCACTGTGCCAAGGAGGAAATGGAGGCCCAGAGAGGTTAAGTACTATGTTCAAGGTCACCCTGTAGGCAAGTGGCAGGGCCAGGGTCTGCAGCTGGCATGGGGCCCTAACCCTCCACCACGCTGCCTCTTCCCGGAAGAGTCCAGGATGAAGTCATCTCCGGGGCCTGTGCCTCCTGATCTGTTAATTGGAACCACCTGGTTGGACGTCCCCCCCTCCCCCATCCTCCACACTTACTGTCTTAGAAGGTGGTTCACCTTTCCCCTGGTTGATGCACAGAATCTGGGCGATTTGGCACATTTGTATGGGCTGGTGCTGGACAGGGGAAGGGTCCGGGCTCCCAGAACGGACTTTCCAGGACCAGGGAAGGCTGCAGAATGGAGGTATGCCTAGCAATTCTGGCCCACTCTGCTGGGGCTGGTGACAGTATCGAGCGGGTTCTAAGCTGGGGGGAGGCTGTGCCTGGGCCAGGGTGGGTCATGGAGCTAGCTAAGCCTTGACCAGAAATGCACACCTCAAGGGGCAAAGGTGCCCACCTCCCCTGTCCATTGAAAGATGGCAAAAGCTCCAAATTACCCCCACCAGGGGGAAGGGACCTTTGCCTTGCTTTAATTACCCTAGAACCCCACAGGGCCAGCGCCCCAACTGGAAAAAAGTCCAAACTCAATAACACTGAGACCTAACCTTGACAGACTCTGTCTCCATGCCCAGCGCCTGGACCCAAGTTAGCCAGTAACAGGTGCACAGTAAGCAGGAAATGAAGGCAAGAGAGAATGCAGAATGTGTCCCTCCGGCCACACTGGACATACTGTGAAAAGGTAAAGGACTAACTACACACGCACAGTTTGGAAACTTCCGCAGCTTCTGTTCTGAGGAGTCATTCTCTCAGCTGGAGCCCCCGGCGTGGGCAAAGGCACTGTTCCCTCTCCTTGGGGAGGTCTCAGGGGGGGACGACCACAGCCCTGGCTGCTGCGGCCAATTTCTCAGGCTTTCTGAATGTCTGGGAACATCTGGAGTGACACAGCTCTGTGTCCAGGAAGGGGAAGGATCCAGGCCCCTACCCAGCGGCAGCCAATCCTGGCCACTGGAGGTCTCATCAAGTGAGACACACACTGCCAAGTCAGGCTCCCACAAGCAGAAGGCTGGACACCGTGGCCAGGAGCCAGTGGACTCGCCCCCACTTTCCCTCCCTCAAGAGAGAGGACAGGGGAGCCCAGCCCCACACCTGGGCTAGCTGTCTCCCTCTGACCTGCCCAGCTGCCCTGCTGTCTGAATTGCCCCTGATGTTTAGAACCCAGCTCCCGCCCAAATAGGTCTCCCCCAGCAACAAGGACTGAGCCATCCATCCACTCTGAAAGGCCTCCCACCCTGGCTCGGGCGGCTCAGGGCCAGAGTAGGCTGACGTGCCAAAAACCAAAGTCTCATGTGTCGCAGAGAACCATAAACGCCATCTGTCAACGGGGAGTTACGGCGCGCTAATCTAAACACGGCCCTGGAGACCGTTCTCTTCAGGCCATAAATATATAACACAGAAAAACCCTCCCCTGGAGGCTGCGGCAGGGCTGGCTGGGGCCGGGGCCCGCCTCCCGGACACGGCCTCTCTTGCTTTCCTTTTCCCAGGGCCTCAGGCACAAGGGACCCCATATCTGTCCATTTACCCGCTATTACTGAGCGCCTGCACTGTGCCGGAGGCCACAGGAGGTCCTGGGGATACAGCAGCAAAGAGAACCTGTAATAGGTGCCTGGCTCTCAGGGAGCTCACAGCCTAACGGCATTCAGTGATGCCAGGCTTAGAAAACCAGTTATGTGAAGCAGTACTGGGAGCTGGGAGAGGGTATGGAAGAAGACTTCATTTTGATGGGAAATCAAGAAAGTTCTGCCAGGGAGAAAGCATTTCAGCTAAGAATGGGGAAATGAGGAGCCCATGATGGTGTAGGAAAAACAAGTGGCATGAGCAAAGGCCCTGGGGTAGAAAGACATGGGACACTGAAGAGCGAGCGGAGGCCAGTGGGGTAGCAGCTGTGAGCAAGGGGGAGAACACAGGCCATGGGGTCAGAGAAGGCTCTGGACCTTCTCCAGCGGACAGCCGGGAGAGACCCTTTGGTCAGATCTGCTTTAGAAAGATCCAGTGTACAAGAGACGGCTCGTAGAGGCTCAGAGAAGTCCACTGAGAGCATCACTTCCCAACTCTGCTCAGTGACTTCAGGATGGCAGCTTGAAATCAGTCAGAGTAGGAGGACTTATACCACGGAAATGGGCATTCTTGTTCTATTCAGGGAGGTGGTTGTGGACATTCACCAGCGTGTCCCTGGAAGGATCCCTCCAGCTCCTGGGAGGGAACGGACGTGCCGGGAGAGGGAAAGCAGAGTGAGCGCTGAGTGGCCAGTGGGGCCTGGAGTGGGGTAAGGCCAGGCACCTGGTCTTAGAACAGGACAAAGATGCAGACACCTGATCAGCACCGAGCTGAATGATTCCAGATCACTGACGTCTGCCTCAGGACACAGGGCCAAGCAAGCCCCTGACAGCTAGGTCCCGCAGCAGGATCTCCTGGCCCAGCAACAGAGCCTGACTCAGACAGCCCCTGCGCCCCACCCATTCCTCTATCCACCCCTGGGTTCCCTGACTCCAGGGAGAAGCTCACCCCCCTACCCACCCTCTGGCAAACTTTGCTAGGTCCATCCCCAGGCTGCACCATCCAGGGGACCCAGCGTGCTTCCTCAAGCTCCAGGCTCTTTACCTGCAAAACTGGTAAGTCTGTGGCACCCGCCTTTGGGGTGGGCAGCAGGTAGAAGGGTCTGGAGAGACGACGTCGTACAGCCCTGAGTACAGCGCTCGCTGCGCTGGCCACAGGGTGAGACACAGCGCTGCCCATCAATGGCAGCGACCCAACCACCAGGCACAGGTGCCCAGAGACGCAGGAGGGCCAGGGCAGGCTCACCTCGGTCACCTGCTGCTTGTCCAGGTGGAACACCTGCCCGGAGCTGGTGGCAGCGATCTCTTCGTAAGCCAGATAGCCGGGATGAGTGCGGTCGCCGCAGTCCCCCGTCAGCACAAAGACCACCTGGAAGACAGACGAGAAGCCTGGCTCCGGGCTCCCCTGGCCACCTGCTTCGGGCGCGTGTGGCAAGGCCGGGACGAGGGAGGGGGACCCGGGGGAGCCCTTGCCTCTCTCTGGGCTCGGGTGATGCATCTGTAGAATGGGAATGATGGGAGTATCCGCCCCATGGGGACCAGGGCTAAGGCAGGTCAAGGGCGTAGCACGGGACCAGGACCACTTCAGGTGTCCCATAACCGGGAGCCGTTAGGAAATCTCCAACAAGGCAGGAAATGGAAATCGGCTGCTCCGCGCAGCCCCTGGGGGCCACGATGTTAGAAGAACCTTGGAGAACGCAGTTTGCTCCTGATGGGAGACCAGAGACCAGAGAAGCTGTCCCGTCTCTTGAGACCTTCACCCAAGGAGGTCTCACGGTTGGGTGGCCCTTCCCCTGTCCCCACGCACGTCCCTCCCCCAGCCCTGGCTGTGTAAGCCAGAAGCAAAGCCCCAGCAGGCCGTCAGGCCCCGAGGCAGCAGGCAGAAGGGCGCCGCACACCCCAAAGACAGGAGCGGAGTCGACGCCAGGAGGAAGATGGATTGCACAGGCTCTGACGGAGCGAGCGGCGTGGTCTTTATCAAGAATGAGCCTCGCCAGGCGGCAGGAGCTCCGGCCGGCCGGGGGCCCAGAGCATGAGAACACACTTGGACTTCACCAGACCAGCTCGGACTTGAGGGCCCGCGGCTGCACTGGTGGGGACCCTGGAGGGGAAGCAGCCGCCCTCCACCTGGCCGGTGGGGGCTTGGGCTGCCTGCACCGGGGACCCCGGCTTCTTCAGCACTCCTGAGGGTCCCCACGCGTGCGCCCCCAAGGTCAGCCTACTCACCTGTGACTGTTTAAGCTGTAAGAGCCGCAGGAGCTCCTCCTTCTTGTGGTAGTCCTTGGCACGGGCATCCGAGAAGACGTAGATGAAGGAGCCGGGGTTGGCCACCTCCACGGCCGCCTTGATGGCCCCCACACTCATCTCGGGGCAGTCACCGCCCCCCTGCAGGGCAGGGGTATGTCAGGGGCTGGCCCACCCACGGACGTCTCTGACACCGACGGGTGGGCGAGGGGTGTTTAGACAAGTAGCACCTTCCCCTTACCCACCCATGCAAGAGAGGCACGGTCCCTCCCGTGGGGTCAGCACATGATTATTTAATTATCACCGTGAGGAGTGATACGAGCTGGGGAGGGGGGCTGGGAGCCCCAGGACATCTGACAGGTGCCCCCAAACAGCCACGTGTTAGCCAAGGATGGGAGAACAAGGTGCTGGGGGTGCGGGGGCAGCCAGGAGAAGGAGCGGTGGGCATGGGGCAGAGCAAAGCATTCAAAACCGCCTCCCCAAATCCTCTTTGTAGCCGGCCCTGGAATCAGTCCCAAACCAGCACATGCTTCCCCGCTCCCCGACCACGGACAGGAGCTCTGCTCTGCAGGAAGGGAGTGTGCCCTGCCTCACGGGCTTTGCCCAGCCAGTGCCAGCAACACCGTTGGCATGTGGGCACTTTTCAGTAATGCTCCCTCCTGGCTTCAGCCCTCCAGCCCATCAGCACTTCCTGTCCCCTATGTGCCAGGCCCTGTTCTGGGCCCCACAGGACCTGGCGGTGGGTTAGCCAGCCTTCAGGAAGGTGCTGCCCTCGCCGGGCAAAGGTGTTCAAGGTGGCAAAGAAGCCCAGGTGGTTTGAGGGGATGGAGTGAGACCTCTCACTCACCTCATACCTCCTCCTTCTGCTGCTTTGTCCAGTCACTAAATAATAAGCACCTACTATGGGCAGGGCCCAGGGACTCCCAGAGGGCCTTGGGTCACTGAATAAAGGAAGGAACCCCAAGAAGTACAGGATCTCCAGCATCCCCAAACTGGGGTGCAGGCCAGAGGCAGTGTTAGGAGGCAGGCATGACCGTGGCGGGAAGCCACCATCTTGGGCCCTGGGTGGGGCAAAGACCTTGGCCTCAGGCTGGGACTGGAAAGGAGCAGGCAGCAAGCGGCGGGGCGGGGCGGCCCACCTGCACGTAGAGTTCTCTCAGCTCTCTCTGAAACACCTCTGGGTCGGCCGTGAGGGTCACTGGGCCAATATCTGCGGGAAAAGAGAGAGAGGCCCAGGCTGGCTTGTATTCCCAGACGCACCACCTCCATGGGATGGGGAAGCAGTCACAAGATGGAAAAGAAGGTGAAACCTTGGGCCCCAGAGACACCCCTCCCAACCAAAGGGGGAGCAGTAAGGGGACAGTTTCCAGGTCTTCCAGGACGCTCAGCCGCCTGCCCTGCCCCAAGTCAGGCCCAGAGCTCCAGAGCACAGAGATGAGACAGAGAGCAAACACCCAGTTCCTCCTCGAAACCACAGCTCTCAGTCTTTCCTGAACATGGCTGCCCTAGGAACCTCCCCTCTACCACCCTACCCAACCCACCATCCGTGGGAAAGGAATTCTGGAAAGACAAAGAGAGAACTGTCCAACACCAGACTGATCAATGAGAGGAAATCTTCTAGAAACTCCATCCGCGTATTAGCTCATTTAAAAAGAGCAGAGCTAAATTGCGAAGGTTGACTACACCCAATGTAGGCGACGATGGGCGGCAACAGGAACTTCCGACCGCTGCTCGTGGGAATGTAAAATGGTTCGACCACTTTGGAAGACACACAGGACTTTCTAAAACCCTAAGCATATGCATACCATGAGACTCAGTCATTTCACTCCTAGGTATTTACCCAAGAGAAATGAAAACATCTGTCCACACCAAGACTTGAACTCAAACGTTCAGAGCGGCTGCGTTCATAACAGCCCAGAACGGGACACCAGCCAAATGTCCCTCAACCAAGGAAAGATAAACAAACCGTGGTTTCTTCGTGTAATCAAATTCTGCTCGAAAAGAAAGCAGAAGAGCTACCAATGCAGGCAGCCACACAGATGCATCTCACAGACATCCCGTCGCACGAAAGAAGCCAGACGCAGAAGAGTGCACGTTTATATGGTTCCATTTATAGAAGCTCTGGAACAGGCAGGATTAATCTAAGGTAAAAAGAATCAGAACAGAGGTTGTCTGGAGGCTGGGGAGCTACAAAGCGACTGTCAGGGGAGTCAGAAATGTTCTATAGTGTGATAGGAGTGTGGGTTCCACAGGCCTATGGGTTCCCCCAAAGCACAAAGCAAAGATTTGTGCATTTCAATGTATGTAAATTTCAATCCCTAAAGCCAGCCCAACAGAGAACACTCATGTTGAGCGGGGGTGGAGACGGGAGGAGGGTATAGACGAACAAGAACAGCAGAACAGGTTTGATGTTTGGTGATGGGGATGTGCGGATTCACTACACTCCTCTGCAGACTTTGTATATATTTGAAATGTTCCCTGAGAAAAAGATTTTTTGTTTTAATAGCTGTAACTGAGAGCCACAGCCAGCATAAGACAAGGCTTCCAAGGCACTGAAAACAGGGGCAAGGATCCCAACTCCCCTTGAGGATGTGTGCACGAAGGGGGTTTTACAAGTTTTATGGACGTCAAATTTCCTAGGAAAATAGTTCATCTGCGTCCTTGATGAACTCTAGCAATGGACTGCTTTTAGTTCAAGAATTCTAAATTCTAGTTACCCTAAAACAGTTCCCATCCTCATCGACTCGTCAACTTGACCTTGGTCCTTCTTAGGGAAGGACTCCCATGAAATTACCCGGCATTCATCCACAATTCTCAAGGACAGTGTGGACACCAGCTCTTCTGTCCAGCACTTTAGGAACCAATAGTCCCATGGGAGCCCTTGATTCTGCGTTCTGAATTTATCGTTCATCGTGCCCAACACCCCTCCCTCAGCTGCTCCGGCGTTTACCAAGCCTTCCCTTCCCCCCATGGCCTCCCACTCTCTGAACTCTGCAGCCACGGATGCAGCCAAACCCTCAGCCTTTGCTGACAGATCTGATTGGAATCCTGACTCCATCCTTTAGCCACGAGGCATCTCAGACCTTACTTCACCGTCCCCAGGCTCAGTTTCCCCATCTGAAAACGAGGCATAGAACAACACCATCTCTCCTAGCTGAGGAAGCAGCTATGAGAACAGAGTGGGGTCAGGGAGACACAGACCCCGCATGCATCCCATGTACACAGTGAAGTCTCTGCAAACACAGCCACATGGCTGCCTGTGTCCCAGTGTGAGGTCCTCAAACTCCAATTAGATGGAGAAAAGCAAAAATTTTATTCAACATTGGTTCTTTCTTGACTACACGATAATACATGTTCAATGTAAAAAAAAAAAAAAAAAAAAAAGGACACTAATGATACTGACATTTACTAAGATGATACTGACATTTACTAAGCACTTACTAAGTCCCTGTGCCAAGATGCTTCCCCAGCACTAGCTTGCTCCCGAGCACTTGCTTGCTGAGTTCTTGCTGGCGTCCAGTCAGCATCACCCACATTTTACAGAGAACATGGAAGCCTAGAGAGGCCGAGTACCTCCCCAAAGACACACAGCCAGTAAGTGGCAGGGCTGGGATGAGCCTAGGTCTGTACAACTCCAGAAACCGAGCTCTTGAGAACCACTCCCTATGAACCATACATAGAAATTCCTGACACACAGAAAGAGAAGGGAATTCTACCAACCAGAGACAGTCATTCCGATTTTTACACATAACCTTCAACACTTTCGTGCATATTTGTAAGCCTGTCTCTTACACATATGCATACCATTTTATGTAGAATTTCTACTGAAGGGGCACCTGGGTGGCTCAATGGGTTAAAGCCACTGCCTTCAGCTCGGGTCATGGTCTTGGTTCTGGGATCGAGCCCCGTGTTGGGCTCTTTGCTTAGCGAGGAGCCTGATTCTCTCTCTCTCTCTCTGCCTGCCTTTCTGCCTACTGGTGATCTCTCTCTGTCAAAAAAATAAATAAAATCTTAAAAAAAAAAAAAGAAGAATTTCTACGGAAGTATCAATAACATACTATTTTTCACCTGATTCTTTTCACAGAACAACATATGTTGAGCAACTTTCCAAGAGACCAAATGCTCAAGTTCAAGATCATTTTTAATGGCTACAAAGTATTTCCTTTGTAGGAATGACTAAGAGTGGCCGTGCTCCGTCTCACGTTGCTTGTTTCCAGGTTTTATAAGAAGCAATGATACCAAGAACACCTCTAGATCCAGAACATTTACACACCAGCACAGCTGAGGCCTTGGCACATACTCCCATGAGCACAATTACTGGGTCACAGGCGAGGACGTTTGAAAAGACTCTGGAAGCAAGTCCAGTAACCTCATAACTGTCCTCCCCTTCTCCAGACGAGCCAGCCACTCATCCGTCCATCTGCCAATGCTAGGGAAGATGGCCTGCACCCAGTTTTGCTCACAAGGAGAATGGACACCGACGGCTCATTGTCTGTAACCCAGGGCAGCCCGCCGGGAGCCCAGCTCTGACTCTGGCTGGCCCTGCCCTCCCCCATCATGGTCTAGTGACCTCAGCTCCCCTCAGTTCCCAACGCTGGACCAGGGCCCCAGCAACCACGTTCTCTCCCATTTGCAGCAACAGGAGAACAATAAAGTCGGTGACGTCAGTTATCACAAATCAAGCGGCGGTTGGAGAGGCGGCCCTTTATTTTCCAATCTCTGCTCTTCCTCCCTGGGGAGCTGAGGACTGCTCTGTTTCGTGAAGGGACAGTAATTGTTCAGGAGAGTGGATTCTGTTCATGTTTCTACCTGGTAGGATAAAATGTGGGGGTCACCTATGTCAATTCCTTCTGTTTTTGTTTCCTTTTAGTTTTTTTTTTTCTTTTAACAATTTTATTGGATTGAGAAACCCAAAGTGGGCGGCCCGGTGGTAGAGGTCAGGAAAGGTGCCAGACCCAGCATCTAGGGTCTAGCTTTCTACCGCCAAGGCTGTTCTAGAAGGGTCCTCACTCTGAGAGAGGAAGATTCTCCTGGGAAGTCACCCACCCTGATTCCCTCACACCCCTCAGCGACGCTCAGTGACATCCTCGTCCAGCCTCCTTATGTCCCAAACACTTGGCCAGCTCATGCTGAAGGCCAGGGACTGTATGGCTAACACACAGACTTGGACCATTTCAGGAGCCAGGGAGGGTCCTCTGAGCTGGAAAGCCCTGGAAAGGATTGTAAGGTTGGCCTTTGTATTCGTTTCCTGTTGCTGCTTTCATCCATTACTACAAACTCAGCATCTTAAAACAACACACACCATTTCTGGAGGTCAGAAGCCCTCAAATCAAGGTATTAGCCGCACGGCTGCATCCCTTTCGGAGACTCTCCGGGAAACTTTGCTTCCTTGATTTTTCCAGCTTTGAGAGGCCGCCCATACTCCTTGGATCGTGGCCGTCGTGCATCTAGAAAGTCTCCAGCAGAGAATCTTCCAGTATCTCTCTCGCTACCCTCTGCTGCTCTGCCGCAACTCCTCGGACTCCAGCTCCCCTGCTCCCTCTTACGAGGTGGCTTGCGATTCCGACGAGCCCATCTGGGTAAGCCACGAAAGTCTCTCCATCTCCAGATTCCTAACTTAACCGCACATGCGGAGCCCCTTCTGCTGTGTCAAGTAACAGATTTACGGGTTCCATGGATCAGGACACGCACATCTTTGGGGGGTCATTTATTCTGCCTCCCTCAGACGCCATCATCCTGTCTCTGGCAAGAATGGACTTGGGAAAAACCAATTCGAACTACAAACCCATGTGCCAAACATAACAAAGTTCAAGATAAAGAGATCCAAAGAGGGCGCCTGGGTGGCTCAGTGGGTTAAAGCCTCTGCCCTACGGCTCAGGTCATGATCTCAGGGTCCTGGGATTGAGCCCCTAGTCGGGCTCTCTGCTCAGCAGGGAGCCTGCTTCCCCCTCTCTCTCTGCCTGCATCTCTGCCTACTTGTGATCTCTCTCTCTCTGTGTCAAATAAATAAATAAAATCTTAAAAAGAGAGAGAGAGAGAGAGAGATCCAAAGACCCCACCCTTTTAAAGTGACAGAACCTGGAAGCCCAAAGAGAAGAGAAGGGAGTCCTTCAAGGTCTGCGGGGAAGATCTGGTGCAAGAGCTACCTGGATATATCATACAGACAGGGACCCCTTCTCTTGTTCACCATTGTAGGTCTTGGGCCAATTTCAGTGCTGGGCACATGGTAAACATTCAGTGAATCCGGTTCCAACGAGTAGCTGAATAAATGGATTTGAACTCCGTATTGTCTGAGCAGCCCCAGGTCAGGACAAAGCTTCATTTATCTTTATAACCTGTCCCAGAACAATGCCAGGCGTAGGACACTCAGCAAGCTCGTGCTGAATGTCAAGCCCACCCAGGCCCCAGTCCCTCTCACTATAACACGCCACTGCCCATCTCCCAGAGAAACAGATATGAAGCGAAGCAAGGAACTGATGTGGTTGTTTGGGACATGCAGAGGAGCTGGCCATATGGAGGAAGGGCTGGCCAGATGGACAAGAGTGTCCATGATTGCTTTAAAGACAAAGGGCAAAGCCCCAGTAAAGACTGAAGGCAAGGGTTTTTTTAAATGCCCACCTCGACTTCTGAGAGTACACACTTATACACACACACACACACACACACATCTGATATTACTTCCTTTTGCTGAATAAATCATCCCCAAGCCAGTTCCAGGCACAGGGTGTTACTGATGACACAGGGCCCCATCACCCTGGCGCAGGACTGGCTTCCAAGATGCAAAGGGTTGGGGATGTATATGGAGGTCTCCTTGCCACCCCTTCTCCCAGCCACCTGCCCATCCACAGCTAGAGACAGCAAGCCAGAGATGGATGCCTTCTTGTAATGACTCAATACTGCTGCATGGCTTCCTCTATCATTCCCAGGACCCACCGCACATCATCACTGACCATCCTGAAACCCCACCAGGACAGATCGCTTTCAGCAGGATGACCATCTCAAGACCCACCTTCCAGCGGGACAGAGTGAGGTGATAGGTCAGGGTAGGAGAGGGAAGGACACCTGACATATCCCCATGAGAGTTTACCCACTGAAAGGGGTCACCTGAGACCCTCCTGATCTCCTTCTTTCACCCAGTCCAGGCAGGGCTGGCTCTGCACAAAAAGCTCTGGTCACCTTACATCTTAGCATGCTGCCCTTCAGGCATGATATTGATGGTGATGATGGTGGTGGTGATGTTGTCACTGATGTTGATAATGATGGTGGTGGTGGTGATGTTGACATTGATGTTGATAGCGGTGGTGGTGATGATGTTGATGGTGGTAGTGATGGTTGTGATATTGACATTGATGTTGATGATGGTGGTAGTGGTGATGTTGATGGTAGTGATGATGGTGTCTGATGCTGACATTGATGCTGATGATGGTGGTAGCAGTGAGTTTGATGGTGGTGAAGGCGGTGATGTTGACACTGATGTTGATGATGGTGGTGGTGGTGATGTTGATGGTGGGGGTGGTGGTGGTGATGTTGACATTGATGTTGATGATGGTGGTGATGATGATGTTGGTGGGGGTGGGGGTGATATTGACATTGACGTTGATGATGGTGGTGGTGGTGATGTTGATGGTGGTGGTGATGGTAGTGATGTTGACATTGATGTTGATGATGGAGGTGATGGTGATGGGGGTGGTGGTGATATTGACATTGATGTTGATGGTGGTGATGTTGACACTGATGATGATTGTGATGGTGGTGATGGTCACAGCAGTTTCTATGCCTTGAACACTTCTTATTTTATAGTCTTGAGCTCACTTCCATTAATTTTTCCCTGTTAAAGCTGAGGATACCAAGGCTTAGAGAGGAGATAATGCCCTTAGTAAAGGTCAAACAGCTATTAAGTATACTTAATGTCTGCCCTGGTTTCCTGGGGACACCATAATAAAATACTATGAACTTGGTGGCTTTATACAATAGAAAGTTCCCTTCTTGCAGTTCTTTTTTTTTTTTTTTTAGTATTTTATTTATTTGACAGAGAGTGACCCAGTGAGAGAGAGAGCACAAGCAGGGGGAATGGGAGAGGGAGAAGCAGGCTTCCTGCCAAGGAGGGAGCCCGATGCAGGGCTGGATCCCAGGACCCCGGGGTCATGACCTGAGCCAAAGGCAGATGGTTAACAAGTGAGCCACCCAGGCACCCCCCAACAGTTCTTGAGACTAGCAGCCCACAGTCAGAGTACTGGCAGAGCTGTGCTCTCTCTGAAGGCAAATACCAGCAACCCTTGGTGTTCCTTGACTTGTAAACACATAAACACTCCAGTTCTGTGCCATTATCACGGGGCCTTCTCCCTGTGCAGGCTCTGTGTCCCCCCTTCTTACCAGGGCACCAGCCATATAGGATGAAGGGTCCACTCTACTCCAGTATGAACTTATCCTAACTAATTACATCCTCAGTGATCCTATTTCCAAATAAGGTCATACTCTGAGCTTAGGGCAAGAATTTCATGAGGACACTACTCAACTTAGAACAATGTCAAGTCCACTTGCTTGGCTCCAAAGCCTGGACACTTTGCCACCAGCTATGCTACCTCCGAAAACCACAGTGGGGATGGAGATGGTATTTTAATAGGATTAACTGTTTTAATACTAAGTAGGCATCAGGTGCATAGAACACTATGCACTTGGCATACATTCACTTAGGGGAAAAAAAAACAAAAAACCAGCAACCAAAGAAGTGGACTGTTTGTTATCCCTATTTCACAGATGAGAATTTGAGGCCCAGGGAGGTGATCTGACCTGCTCCAGGTCTTACAACACGAAGCTGTGGAGGTGGGATTCAAAGCTGGTCTGTCTCACCCCACGTTCAAGAACTCAGCCGCTGTCAAGCTGCAGATACTCAGAAATCGTCCCCTTGTTTCCTAGTCCCTTGTTCTTGTTTCTGGGGGGGGGGAGGGGGTTGGAGAGAGGCTCGTGACCGAAGGTGGGCACTTGCCAAACAGCTGGGCAGACGTGGCGTGCGGTTCCTCTGAGCAGGGCCCGCCGGCAGGCTGCAAAAATCATTAAATCCATGACCTTGGCTCCACTCGTGCCGCCCTTGAGCATCTGAGCCCCAGAAGCCTGGCCCGGAACCATCTCTCCTCCGGCAGATTTTTCCGCTCCACCCAAGGAGGGCGGGGAGCCTCGGGGACGGGGGAGGCTCACGCACAGGCTCACACCCAGCTCCGCACCCAGGTGATGTCCCAGTCCCTTCCCCAGAATCCTGTGCCCCAGTGGAGTCGGTCAAAGCCACAGCCAGGCACCAGAGGTCCAGCCTTAGAAAGACTTCAAATCATGGACCCTTCCCGGGGTCTGCCCTTTCCGCCTCCTCCTGGAAAGCAGGGCTTGAATCCGAGACCATTTCTGGATACGCACCTGCCCCCCTCCTCCAGCCACAGGGCCCCCGGGCAGGGCCCCACAGTCTGCCACCATTGTGGGCAAATGGCGTCCCCTCTCTGGGACACAGTCTTCCCATTTCTAAGGCAGGGACTGGAGAAAATGAAGGCCAGCCGCTAGAATTCCAACAGTTCCTGAGCCGGGGGCTGGGCGAATGCGAGTCCCTTGAAAACACCCACAAAGGACGGACAGGGTGGGGAAGGAAGCCACCGGGCAAGTGGCTCTGTCCAAAGAACGAAAATGATGCCAGAACCTTCTTCCACCTCCTCCTTCATGTCCAGGAGTCCAGAACCCAACGCTCCTGAAAGCCGTCTCAGGAGGGCCCCTTCCCCTGAACACCCAACGGAACCACACCCAGCCCTGAGTGTCACCTCAGCCAGTCTCTGCTGTCTTCAGGGAGAACTTCATATCCACACTCCTGGCAGCCTCTGAGCCATTGTCTCCACTGTTCCAACTGCCTGGAGTGCTCTTCCCCAAGCTGTCCAGCCTCTCCCCTACCCCCTCCTACCCCAGCTCCTCTCCACCTCAGCTCGAACATCACACCTCTATCCCCAGGGCCCCTTTGTACCAAGGACCACACTGTGGCTAATGAACTTGGCTCTTTGCTGTGGGCCAGGCTGGATGGAAGGCAGCAGGGCAAGCTGGCTCTTGCCTGGCCCGTGGTGATCCTTCAAGAACCGCCTATCGAGCAAATAAATGATGGGGGTCGGTCAGGGGTCCCTGGGGACCAGACTAATGCCCCCAGGCCACCCCAGCCCCTTCAGGCAGACCCCTGACGTCCTTACCTTGCCACTCCTCCTCCCAAGGGCATCCCCAACCTGTCTTGCTCTTTGCACCCCTGTCCTGCACAGACTCATGCCTGGAAAGCCCAGGCAGGGACACTGCCCTTGGAGCAGGTGCCATCAATGACAGGGAGGCACCTAATCCAGCTGATAGCTCACAGGCAGCTCAGAACCCCCAACCTCCACAGAGAGAAGCACAGGGGCCACGCCGCAGGGCGGGACTCTCCGCTCGGAGCAAAAACTAATCTGATCTATTTCACGATGAGAGGCTAGTTAACAGCAATGTCGCTCGGGGGTGACCATACACACACACAGCAACCCCAAACACACACACACATCTGCAGCCAGAAGCCGAGCCGCCCCAGCTCACAGGCCACGCTGTGAGCTGGACAATGGCCTGCCTCCATCCTTGCCCCTGACCGCCTAACCCTCCTCTTCCCCGAGCCAAGCCGACGGTGCCCCTGGCCGCCCAGAGAGGATGCTCAAACTCACTAACCATCAGTCACAGGCAAATTAAAATGGGACACCATTTCACACCTAGCAAATTAGCAAAAAAAGGGAAGAATGATGTGCCCGGATGCCAGCGAGGCGTGATATGGGGGAAAAACGCAGTCTTGTCTTCTGCTGGTCGGACGGCAGGATGGTACCGCTTCTCTGGAGGACAGTTTAGTAATCGCTATCAAAATTTAAAATGCTCATGTGCTTTGACAAAGCAACTGCATTTCTGGAAATCTATCATACAGATATGTTGGCAAATGTGTATGTGTTTTGTTGTCAAGAAACTGAAAGCAGGGTGCCTGGGTGGCTCCATCGGTTAAGCCTCTGGTTAAGTCCTGAGATCAAGCCCTGCATTGGGCTCCCTGTTCAGCAGGGAGTCCGCTTCTCCCTCTGCCTCTGCCCCTACTCCTGCTCTCTCTCTCTCTCTCTGTGTCAAATTAATTAATTAATTAATTTTTTTAAAAAAAGTAAGAAAGAAACCAAAAGCAATCTATTTTCCACAATATGGGAATGGCTAGATAAATCAAGATAGGATTAAGATAAATGAAGACCCCTTCTGTCACATCTTATGTGATGCATTACTATTTCCTAATATGGAAAGTTATCTGGTGTATCATGTAGGGAAGGAAAGCAAGTTGCAAAACAGTATGTGTTGAATAATTCCATTTTTTATGTAATAAAAAATTAAGTGTGTATATATATATATATATATATATATATATATATATATGAAAATTACACACACACACACAGACACGATCTGGAAGGATACAAAATATTAAAAGCATTTGTATCCCTTGAGAGTCATACTATTAGAATATTTTACAAGTGTATATCAATTTTATAATTTGGGGCCGGGCTGGCTCAGCCAGTTGGAGCTTGTAGCTCTTGATCTCAGGGTCATGCGTTCGAGCCCCACGTTGGGTGGCAAAGATTACTAAAAAAGTAAATCAATAAACTTAAAACAAACAAACAAACAAAAAAGTCTGCAATTTGGGGAGAAAACTTAAGAATTTAAGCTGTTAACCGAAGGAGCTAACTCAGCCCCGATGCCAACACTTGACAAAGGGCACACAGAGAGAATGTCCCCTACTGATCTGACACGCTCAAACAAAATGCAACATTCCCCAAACAAAACACTGGCCAACGGGATCCAGCTGGATATGAAAGAATCATCCGTGACCGAGCGGGGCTTATACAGGGAATGTGGAAGTCGTTAAAAATGAAGGAATCCCATCAATAGGTCAGCAGGAGAAAGAGCTTACAAATATTTCAACAAAGCCAGAAAGCTACTGGCTAAAATTCAGCACCACTCCCTGTTCGGGATTATTTTTTATTTTGTTCTGGGGTGGTGTTTGGTTTTTTGGTTTTGGGGTTTTTTTTTTTGTTTTGCTTTGTTTTGTTTCTACCCTTAGTAAACTAGGAATGAACGCCCATCTTCATTTCCTTGTTGAAGAAAACCTCAAACCGAGAGCCAACATCACACAGCAGCGCCCGATAAGAAGCAAGGCAAGAGTGATCACAGCCGTCACTTGTGTTTTCGTCACTGTTCTGAAAGTTCTGGCTGACAAATAACACAAGACATTTCAAACAAGTGAAATATATGATTGGAAAAGGGGAGATGATATTATTATCTGGACAGGTTATGGTTGCCGGCCTAGGAAACTCAAGCCATTACCCCCCAAATTAGAAATACTTAAAAAAGAAAAAAAAGGCAAACAAAACTTCAGTAAGAACATTGGGGACAAAATAAATATATGAAAATGAATTGCTTTCCAACATACCAACAATACTCATTTGCAAAAAATGTAATGGAAAAAATTTCCTAATCAAAATAGTAACAAAAAACCAAAATACTTAGAAATGATCTTTAAAAGAAATGGGTGGAACCTATAAGGAAAAAAATTATAAATCTTTACAAAAGGAAATAAATATGCGGACAAAGGAAGAGGCATCCGTCCTAGATGGAAACGACTGAGTTTTTTTAAATGACAGCTCTCCCCAAATTGAGATTTCATACAGTTCCAAGCAAAATCACAGTAGGAATTTTGTGGGGGAAGTTGACTAAGTTTTTCTGTTTGTCATCTGAAGGGATACACGTTTAGGAATATTTTGAAAATAAAGAAGAGGAATCAAAAGATATAAGGGACTGGCCTAAGTCATCCTGCAAATAAAGTCATCTGAAAGACCAGAGGCAAAAGGAGGGACTCTAATTAGTAAAGTTGTTTCCTGTGGGGAAACGAGTTAACAATGCTAAAACCACTTCTCCGCACACTGGACCAGACCATTAAGTAAACCCATGGTTGATGGTGGGTGGTGGGAGCAGGTCTGTCACGGCTGGAGTGGGAGGTCATAGATAAGCAAGAAGAGGAGGCTGAATGATCTCCAGGACAATAAAACCAGAGTTGGAGACATCAGTAGGAACGTCCAGCTTAATACAGACACAGACAGCAACATACAGAAATACTTCTAGATGCAATCAGATACCCAGGTTACCTCTACAGCATCCCTTCCTCACTCTGCCAGCTAAAGGTCTTAAAAGCAGTGACACCCCAGTATATCCAGCACTCAGATCCTACTTCCTAGTCCCATTTTTGCATAAAAGGAGCCAGGGGTTCTTGGATAAATTTCTAGATCTAGGATTAGGGCAGGAAATATACAAGATGAGTCTTGGACATCTTGTAGTGCCGGAAAATAAGACAGTGCTTTAAAATACACACACACACACACACACACACACACACACACACATACAATGGGAGTATGTCAAAGTCTTGCAGAAGCCAACAGAAAGAGCTGCCAATGACCAAAAAACTGAGGAACAAAATAAAGTAGATTGGCTAGTAGTATTGGGTCATAACCCAGAGAACAAAATAAGTATCCACGAGTCTATACTGAGACACAGAAATAACAGAATAGATGGAGAGGAAGAGAAAACTCTCTGATGAAAAATTCCAAACGATTTACGCCAATTCTCTACCCTCAGCAAGGTGGAGCACAATGTCCACTTCTTAAATGTGGGCCGTACATAGTGACTCTTCCAAAGAGGACAGTATAGGGATGCCTGGGTGGCTCAGTTGGTTAAACATCTGCCTTCAGCTCAGGTCATGATCTCCAGCTCCTGGGATCCAGCCTGGGATCAAGTCACGTTCCCTAATCAGCGGGGAGTCTGCTTCTCTCCCTCCCTCTCTGCCCTTCTCCCTGCTCATCCTCTCTCTGTCTCTCCCAAATAAATAAATAAAATCTTAAAAAAAAAAAAAAAAAGCACAAAGAGGACAGTTTAGAAATGGAGAAAGAGAAGAGGAACTTCAGAGTGGAGACAACTGTCAACCTCAGCCATGGGATCAAGGTCAACATCAACCATGACGGTCATACGGAGAGTATGTACCCTTGACAGAACGTAATGAGAATGGCATTGCTCCTCTGTAGTCTTCCTCGCCCATCACCCAGTCTAACTGGAGAAAAACACCGGACAAATTATGACAGAGGGACAAAAACATCTGAGCAATTCTCATCAAAACTGTCCTTGTCATCAAGAGCAAAGTCTGAGAAATGGTCACAACCAAAGGAGCCCAAGGGGATGACAAGGGGACACGGCAACTAAATGTAACATAGGATCCTGGATGGGCTCAAGAAATGGACAAGAAAGGAAAACTGAGGAAATCTGAATAAAGAATGAACAGTAGCTAATAATAACACATCAATATTGGTTGGTTGATTGTGATAAATGTACTACAGTAATTTAAGACATTAGTAAAGGAAAACTAGGTGTTGGGCATATGGGAACTTCTGTACAATCTTCACAGTAAATCTAAAATAGAACTGTGCTACAATTAAAAGTTTATTTAAATAATTTTTTAAGATTTTTAAAATTTTTTTAAAGTCATCTCTATACCCAACGTGGGGCTCAAACTCCCAACCCTGAGATCAAGAGTCACATACCCCACCAACTGGGGCCAGACAGGCGGCCCTAAAAAATTTTTTGACCATGAACTGATGAATGGATAAATATGTGGTACATGTACATATGGGATGGAATATTATGGAACACTGGAATATTATCCAGCCATAGAAAGGAAATCCATAGAAAGGAAATCCTGCCATTTGCAATAGCACGGACGGACCCTGAGGGCATTGCACTATGTGAAATGAGCCAGACAGAGAAAGACAAATACTGTGTCATCTCACTCACATCTGGGATCTAAAAAAGCCAAACTCAGATACAGAGAGTAGAGTGGTGGTCACCAGGGACCGGGGGACAGGAGATGTGGGATAGAGACTCCCAGTTGGAAAGTAAATGCATCCTGGAGATCCAGTGTACCGCTTGGTGATTACAGCTAATACTGTGTCATATACTTGAACGGAGTCAAAGAGCAGGTATTAAATGTTCTCACCCCCAAAAATAAATGGTAATTAAGTAACAAAGAGGTGTTCACTAATCATCTTGCAATATATAAATGTATCAAGGCAACTTGTGCCACACCTTAAACTAACCCAATGTTCTGGGTCGATTACATCTCAGGAAAGCTGGGGGAAAACTAAAAAAGGAAAAAAAAAAAAAAAAGGTAGACCCATTGATTGGTTGATTGATTGATTTAAAGGAAGCTCATGGAGCCCAGCATGGGGCTTGAACTCACAACCCTGAGATCGAGATCTGAGCTGAGATCAAGAGTCAGATGTTTAACCGACTAAGTCAGCAGAAACAATTTTTTAAAGAAAAAAGAATATGAGGAAGAGATTGCCTTATTAATACATATTATAAAACTAAATAATGAATATAATATGTTCTTGGCACAGAGTTGTCATATAACAAAACAGAATGGGAAGCCCAGATAAATTCTCAATAGATAAAGTAATTTGAGATAAAGGCAGGATCCAAATAAATGGAAAAAACAACAACAACAACAAAAAAGAGAACTGTCTGATAAAATGTATCTGAACAATGATCCCATCCTGGAAGAATTACATTAGATTGTTTTTTACACCAAATTTTTTTTTTTTTTTAAATTCAGGTTAAATATTTAAATATAAGGAGAAAACCAATAGAAAAAACTAAAACATGTACCTAACTGATTTGGGGATGGGGGGAAAAAGTCCTTCTAAGCGTGTAGGTGAGGAAATTACAAAGGAAAAAAAAGTCAATAGATTTTGCTACAAAAACATTTAAAATTTCAGACTACCAGGAATAAATAAATAAATAAATAAATAAATAAACTTCAGACCGCTGGGAATTACAAACAATACTAAAAGGCAACAATCAAGAAAAACACTAACCACGTAACAAAAAACAGTTAATAACATCAATATGAAAGTCCTCATACTGACTGATAAGAAAACTACTAAAATCCTAACGGGAAAATAAGTCAAGTCACTGACAATTTGCAAAAGAAGAAATTCACACCAAAAATAAAAATCTAGTGAACATTTGAAAACGCACTAAACCAGGGTGCCTGGGTGGCTCAGTCGCTGGGTGTTTGCCTTTGAGTCAGGTCATGATCCCAGGGTCCTGGGATGGAGCCCCGCCTCGAGCCCCATGTGGGGCTTCACACTCCACAGGATGCCTGCTTCTCCCTCTCCCCCTGGTTGTGTTCCCTCTCTCACTGTATCTCTCTCTGTCAAATAAATAAATAATCTTTTTTTTTAAAAAATGAAGAAAGAAAATGCACTGAACTTCCCTAAAAATTTAAATGTTTTCCGTCTTTTGAATTAGGAGGGAAAAAATGTTTTTTATCTTAAATTCCCGGTGTTGGGGATAGCTGCTCTGAAGCTGTCCCTTGGAAGTTTCTGATAGAAGTTGAAACTCCTCAAACATTTTGGAAAACAAACTGAAGAGTTGCCCAGTGTGTTAAAAATGGCCTAGGAAGCTTCAAGAAGCTTCACCCTGAAGAAAAACCAATCAGAGAGAGAAAGATTTACACATGAGAGTGATTTTTGCAACATCTTAACAATGAAAACCTGAAAATGAGCTGTTTTCAGCCAGAATGAAACCATTGACAAAATGTTCACTTTCTGGTTTGGAAGCATACCACTTTTTTCATTTAAAAACTTTAAGGATATTTCCAAAGCACAGGTCCTGGTTTCTCTCCGAACATTTGCAGTCCAGAGCCACTGACAGTGCCCCACGAAGACTGGTCCTTGGGGTTTAGGATGGGGTTTTCCTTTAAGAAAGCCCTCTTTGCCTACAGCCTTGGGGGCCTCGACAGTCAGCTAAAACCCCCGTTTCTGAAGTTCCTCTTCCATGAAAGGGAATTCCATCGGCTGATTCAAACCTAAGCCACAGTCCAATCCCTGCTCGGAACCCCACAGTGGCAGCTCACGGCCCATAGAAGGAAATCTAAGTGCTCCAAACCCCCAGGCCTGACATCAGAGCCTGGACCAGTCTTGCCTTTCCCACCTCCCCAATTCCCTCCTCCCACACTCCCCCCAGCACCTGTCCGCACGTGTCGGCCACTCCCCAGCAAGCACCAGGCGCTCAGGGAGCCCACCACCCCGCTGCCCTGCCAGCACCAAGCATCCGCCAGGCAGATACTCAAAAGCTGTGTTCGAACCCTGCCCCAACACTGCTTGGTTCTCGGAGAAACTTTGGTCAGCGCCCTCCCTTGCTGATCCGTAGTCAGGAGCTGGTACCGGAGCCAGCATGTGACACATTCTACTCGCCACCTGGCCTGTCCCCAGCGGGATGCCTGCCTCTTACAGGGAAGCCTGCCCCCCTTCACTCTGGGGGCCTCACAAAGGCTGTGCACGCAGAACCCGTTCACTGAACACGGAGGTGCCCCTCGGCACTTGGACCTGGATGGTTTGGGGGACAGGAGGACTGGCGGTTTTGACTCCTAGAGGATGCGGTGAAGGTCAGAGGGTCGCACACCAGCTAGGCATCCGGAGAAGGAAGGAAACGCTGGGGGTGGGAGGCTGGCTTCAAGGAAGCCCACAGTTAGAGGGCACACGTTGGGGGGGGGGGGCAGCCCTCAGGAGCTCCAGCCTGGGCCCTGGGACACTAAATCTGGCTCCAGCAGGCTGCTCTCCTGCCCTGCCACTGCAGCCAAGCATTTTGGAGACAAGTGTGGGTTATAAATCAGAAATGACATCACCCTGGCAGGTGGCTTTGGGTAAGCCCCATCTGAGTCCTGAGCCTCACTTTCTCCATCTGTAAGAGAAAGGGGTGGACTGGTCTCTCAGTTCTTTCAGTGTGGTGTCTTTGGAAACCCAAGAATGATCCAGAAAGGATTGGGGGGATGGAGGGTGACCTGTGTCTGAGCTGAAGCCCCACAACCCCCCCCCAGCTTTGTTGCCCCAACCAGGAGGTAGAAGCTATCCTTTCGTTCCCAAAAATATTTTTCTAGACCTGCCCCCCAGGCTCTGGGCTTTGAGCCGCAGATCCCTACAGAACCCAGAACTCCTGGAAGCAGAAGGGCCTCCGAACCCAGCCTGAGGACTGCACCAGATTAAATCACACCCACGGTTGCCCATTTTGCAAAACTCTGTAATGCTGTTGTGATTAATAAAGGCAGCTTCTTCTAAAAAGGCTTACTATCTCACATAGCCTTGGTTCAATGCGTGTTTTCTCGGCCTGAGGCGCTCTGTAGTACCATTTTGCAAGGAATCTGCCGGGTTTATTTCATGTTCTGGCTTTACTTTTTACATTTTTTACTTTTTGTAAAAAGTAACGCTATTATTCTTGATAGAGAGGCGGCTGGATGGAGAGGCGATAAAGCAGACAGTAAAATATTCATCCCAGGATCTTTTCATCCAAAACTGCTGGCGAAAAAGCCGCCCTGCTCCTCAGAAGGTCGGAGATCGCCGGCAGGACTCGGCAGCTGTTTCCCTGACGCTCCCTCCGCACGGCGGGGGGCTCCCAGGGACCCTTTCAGGGCAGGGGTCGAAACTCAAGCGGCTGCGAGGGGACCAGGCCGTGAGAATCGGGGAGGTGTAGGCCACCTGGACGAGCTGCGGTTTTCCCAGGGGAAACAGCTCAGGGGTAAATCGAGGCAGGGGCGGGTCTCTGCCTGCCTCTGGGGGCTCTTTTGGCCTCTGAAGCCCGTGCAGAGAGCAAATTCTAACAATTCACAAAAAGTAAAAACGCAAACGCTGCACGGCTCCATCACTGCCAAGCCCTGCGCACGAACGTGTCTCAGCGAGCGTGGAGGACAGGTGAGGCTCGGGAAGGTGAGGTCACCTGCCTAAGTCACACAGGTGTGGCGGCCCAGCATCCGACCGCGGTGCCGCCGCTCTGGGTCGCTAGCCCGACTGCGCGTCCCGCTACCCCCGGACGCGCGGGAGAGGGAGAGACAACGAGGTCCCCGGGGCCAGCAAGGGGCGGCTGCCCCAGGTGCGGGGTCCGCGGGCGCGAACGTGTCGAGAAGGCGCCCCCGGCCGGCGGAACAGTGTACCGACGTCCAGGTGTGCCCCGGGCGCGATCGCCGGCGGGGTACCGGTGAGCGCCCCAGGCCAGGGCGCCCGGGGTGGCGGGGTGAGGGGGGACGTGGGGACGCTACCTGGGTCGTGGAAGGGCACCAGCGCGTAGTTGGCGATGGCCTGGCTGCGGCGGCTCAGGCTGCTCTCCAGGATGCGTGAGGCGCCGTCGAGCACCTGCATCAGGTCGTCCCACATGGAGCCGGTGACATCGAAGACGATGGCCAGGGTGGCGTCCCCCGTGGGAAGGGGCAGCGCCGGCCTGGGCTCGCCGACCACCGCCGCCGCCGCCGCGGAGACCGCCATCAGCACCGGCAGGAGCGGCGCCCGGGGCATCGTGCTGAGCTGGGGCGACCGGCGGCGGCCGCAGCGGTGAAGGTGCGCGGGTCGCAGCGAGCGCGACGGTCCCGGACTCCCAGCGGCCGCCCAGCGCGCAGCGGCAGCGCGGCGTCTCGCTCGCTCTTGCGGGACGCGGGCTCGCGGCGGGTCCCCCTGCTGGGAGCCCGGGGCGGGTCCTAGAGCCCACCCCGTTCAGGGTCACGGCCCGCCTCCTCCGCTCCCCCCACCGTGACTCAAATTTTCCCGGCCCCGCGGTTCGCCAGTCCAGACCCGAGGTTAGCGGAGGACGCCGGGCGGACGGCAGCGGGGAGCTGGGGCGGCGGCCAAGGCGGCGAGGGCTGGGGACGCGCGGGACGCCGCGGACACCTGCGCCTCCCGCCGAGGGTGCGCCCCGCTGTGGGGGTGGAAGAGGGAGGGGCGACGCGACGGCCCCTGTCCCGGAGGACTGGCCACAGCGGGCCTTGACTTTTGCCGCTCTCTCCACCCATCCCCCTAAACTGCCCCCAACCCCGACACCCAGAGAGACATTAAAAGGTCTTTTTCTTTCCACAGGGGGTCTGTGCTTCCCAAGTACTGCAATTATTAGGGTCATAACCAAGCACCCTAAGCTAAGCACCCACTACGTGCTAAGCGTGTTTACATAGTTATTATTTCCTCCCGTGCTCGCTGCAACCCTAGAGGGAAAGCACTAACACTAAGCCCATTTTACAGATGGACAAACTGAGGTTCACTTGGCAACAAACTGATGGGAAGTCATTTGCCTAAAGCCACTCAGCTCTCAAGTGGCGGAGACCAGACTGGAAGCCATAGTTAGAGAGATTCCAAAGCTCCTAGGCTTGGCTGGCTCCCCTAAGTGTTGGAAGACATTGTCAGGAGTCAGTCACTTGGTGACTCCGGGCGATGGCGATGGAGGCTGCCCCTCTGCCCAGCTGCCTCACCAGATCCGGTGACTGCATGTGAAGGTTACAGGGCACGTGTGACGGGTGTGTCTTGGTTCCCCCAGTTAGCTCCCAGTTCCTAGCCCAGTTCCTGGCACAGGGAGGAAACTCACTAAATGCTGCCTGAAGAGATAAGAGAGAGTGAGCCGGCCTGGTTCTGAGAGCCATGGGAGAGAGGGCCGCTTGCTCCCCACCTCAGGCTCTCCCCTGAGAGAACCATGCTCACAGGACAGGGACAGCAGCCCCCTAGACACAGCGAAGGGCTTTGGGTCTATAACTCATTGTTGTTATGGGGCGGGGGGATTTCTCCAGCCCCTGCCCCTTCAGACCCCGCAACCAGGAGGAAGTCGCCCCCTCCCAGCCCATACGTCCTCCTTCCCTTCAGTCTGAGCTCATGGCCCATCTCTGATCCCTTGTCCCAGCATGGACCACACTATCACCAGTGTCATGTCACGTCTGTAGGTCTGTCCCTTCCACCACGAACTGTGAGCCCCGGGGCAGCAGAGACCCAGTGCCTGGCACACTCCAGGTGCCCGAGGAAGGTCGGTCACCTGAATGGGTCACCTGAATAGGTCAGCTTCTAGCTGGGCACTGGCAATGGTGGAGAGCAAGGGGGCGGCATCCCTGGGTGTGTTCAGGGACTCCCTGCTAGACCCGGGCAAGGCCCCTGTGTCAGAAGGGCTGGGGTCCAGGAGAGAGGATCTTCACGGAGCTCGCCGGCTCACGGGGTGTGGTGGGAGCCAGGTGCCCGGGGCCACGGGAAAGTAGAACTCATGGCCATGTTCACCGGAAGTCGAGTCACCTGCACTTCTAAACACTGGCTCTTTAAATCTCCCTGGGCTAAGGCCGTGATTGGCCCCAGAGCCTGGGCAGGGCTGGGCCAGCTGTTGGAGAGAGAAGAGAGGCTCCAGCTGTGGAAAAGCAAAGGCGAACAGGAGCCAGGATCAGGCCAGGCTCACAGACGGTGACATTTCAGGCACAGCGTGGGGAACTTTGGGAACAAACAACTCCTTCAGTCATTCACTCCAGGGACATTGGCTGAGCCTAAGCTGGGTGTCAGGCACTCTGCTAGGCACTGTTGGGGGAGGGGAGACATGCAGATGCAGAGGACATGCTTCCTACCCTGGGGAGTAGAGACAAGTAAACAAATAATTCTAAGTCAATGACATAAGTGCTAATAGGGGAATTACCAAGAGCTTTGGGAGCTCAGAGGAAGGAGGAGCTGAGCCTAAGGGGTCACTGGAGGTCACAGAGTGAGCCTGAGAAGGCTTGAAGAACAAGAAGGGAAGGGCATTAGGGGAGTGGGAACAGCATGTGCAAAGCAGGGGGGGGGCAGGTGGGCGGGGAGGCACGAGACACCCACTGCTAGCCCCATGTGACTGGAAGGTGATGGCAGAAGAGCGGACAGAGGCCGGATCCCGAAGGACCTTGAATGGTTTGCGAAGAGCGTAGGATTTCTCCAAAGGCACTGGGGCAGGGAAGAAACCTGACCCAATTTGCATTTCAGAAAGGTCACAGCACAGAAGTTCAGAGGAGAGAACTTGCAGACACCAAGAAATTATAAACCTACTCCCCAAGGACGTGAGAGCAGAGCTGACCCCAAAGAAAACAAGATGCTTCTCCTTGGGTTGACCCCAAAGGCATGTGGGGTCATGAGTTTGAGTCCTGAAATAGCCTTGTGAACTTGACCAAGGCCCTCCCCGTCTCTGGCCCTTGGTTTCCCCATTTGTAAAATTATTTGAGGTGGAGGGGCGCTAACAGGAGGACCTCCAATGGTTCTTGCCGCCCACCACTCTAGACACACCTGCAGGAATCGCTTGGAGGCACAGGAAGGATTCAAGAAAAGGTCTGAGCTCATCAAGACAAAGCCTCCCCACCTGCCATGGGAGAGAGCCTGGGGGGGGGGGCACCTGTCATTCTGTCCAGGGTGGCCAGGTTTACTGCCCCAAGCACGGGCCTCTCCAAGTCCTCAGGGCTTAGCAAGAATGTAACTATGGTCACCCCAAGTGAGCAAGGCCCCAGGTCCCAGCAAGAGCGCTGAAGGCCCAGAGGAAACAGCCCAGCCTTATCAATCAATTTCCATCCCACCATCTTGACCTTCCAGGCCACCTGGGAGCCCGCATTTTTGAACTTAAGATAATCCACATTTTTTCCCTATTTCCAGAAGGAGCGGTCTCAGAGGAGCTGTTTTTGTTTCCTAACATAACCACATGTTTGCTGTGGAGAGCACGGTGGGCCTGGCCCGTCCACTTGCAGGAAGAGCGCACTGTTACTGCTCACCCCACCGCCCTCTGCCTTGGCTTGGTTATCCAGTCCCATCCACTGTGTCTACACTGGGGATCCAAGACCAGATGGGGGGCTGGATCAAAACCTAGGCCTCTGGACACTTGGCTGGTCAAAGAAAAGTGGCCCCTCCCTACCAGTGGGCTTTCCTTATGCTTCCTTTTGTCCCACTCCCTAAATGCATCCTAGTGGGACCAAGTTAGAGTCTCTGATTTTAACCAGCACCTCTCCTCCCATTCCAGCCAGCCCTTTTGCTGAGGGGCTCTGCCCTGTTCCTCTGAACCAGTGAAAACACAATGATGGAGAGCATTTGGCCAACCCTAACCCAGGGTCAGACACTGTAGGACTCTGGGGAAGGGGGGGTTGGGGAGGGCTTGGACTCGAGTTTCAGACACTTAGCACCTTCGAAATGCTGAAGCGTGTTCCCACCCATGTTCAACCAAAATTCCCCAGGACAAAATTGAAGAGAAACAACCTGTATACAAGCAAGTGGGCTGCCCGTTGCTCTGCGGACAGAGACCCAGGACCCTGAGAAAAGTCTCAAAGCCTTGTTCCTTTATTCTGGGGAGGAATAGAAGAATTAAGTGAGGGCCCCGGAGGGCAGAGCTAGCAGGGAGTGTGAGCTACCGAGGAGGAGCAGGAGAGCCAGGAAGTTAGAATTTGCACAACAGCCAAGGGCTCCAAGCAGCCAGGCCCTTGAGTGATTTATGGCTGAATCCAATCCTTCTAAGGAACCAGCCTCCAAATCACATGTACCAGAAGGAATGGTTTGAGACTGTCCCAAGAAATACTTGAGCAGCTCAAGAGACACGGGATCTCTTGCCCATCCCCATGTTTTCAAGAACAAATAATGAAATGGGCTTGACCCGAGCCAAGAGCTCTGAGACTCGCTCCCCACCACCCAGGCCTCTGGATGGAGCTCATGTGCCACCGAGCCACTGATGCTGTCATCAGGGCAGAAGCAGCCTGTCTCATTGGCAGCTCCCTGTGCTGTACACTAAGCCTTGTTGTCATTTATGGCCATCATGTCACCTCTGTCATTGTCATCGGTGGCTGGCAAGAATATCCAGAATGAGTTGAGGTTCACTGTCTGTCCCTTTTAATTTTGTGTTCATTCTATCTATCTATTTATAATTTAAAATTCCACTGAAGTGTTTCATACATTTTGACACAAACTGTTGACTTCTTACCCCAAAGCCTTTCCCTCCTCCTTCCTGGAAAGCCTGGCTTTGCCCCTCTCCCCCCAGCTTCCTAATTCAGGATCAAAACCCAGTGTGTCTACACTTCTCCCATGTGACTTGAGGAAAAATGACCCTTTCCCCTCTCCAAGAGAAATCCTGATGGGATAGGTCACCTTGTGGTCCCACTCTTCTTGCCAGAGACTAGGCTGGGAAGGGGCATTTGATGCCATGCTGGCTAATGAGACATTAAAGGAACATGTGCTACTGTCTCCCCAGAGTCAGAGGACTTACGCTGCCTGATTTGCAGTCTTACTCCTAAACAACAGGAATGAAGATGGTAATGATACAGGCAAAAAGAAAGATGAAGAGACCAACAGGACAGAAAAGAGCCCAGAAATAAACCCACACCTACATGGGCAATTGATTCTTGACAGAGGTGCCAGGGAGGAAAGGAAAGTCTTTTTCAGCGGACGGTGTTGGAACAATTGGATAACTGCAGGGAACACCAACAGTCCTGGATCCCTACCTCACACCATGCACAAAAGTTAATTTGAAAAGACTCGTTGGCCTGCGTGTACGAACTAACCCATAAATCTTCTAGAAAAAGAGTCACATAGAAGGAGGAGTTCTTCTTCTTTCACTTGCTATCATGTCTGCCTAGGGCCCCTGGAACTTTGCAGCCTCAAACCATGAGGAAGCCAGCCTAATGGAAGAGAGCTTTGGAGTGGTCCCATGTGTGACTTTCTCAACATGCGTGATAACGCATTTCTTTCCTGGTTAAGCCAATTGCATTGCATTCTCTGTTAATTGCAGCCAAAATTTTGCTCCCAGAGCCACACTAATCCTTTCGATTTTCCCTCATATATGTGGTGTGCAACTTTACACAACTATTTCTACTAGGGCAGCAAGGAAACCAAGTACTAGGATCATCATGAGTAGTTTAAGGGATTATCAAACAACTTTCCTAGACCTAGGTTTCTTCTTTTGCGCTGACTTTGAACTCCAGCCCTTGGGCCAGTGCCAAGATACCCTGCAGCGGAGAGCTGCAGAAAAGTGACCCACAAGAAAATGTCCCCCAAGTACAGAGACCGCATGTGACTCTCATTCAGAGCCCCAAGTCCTAGCACAGCTCCTGGCCCAGTAACTAAGTGTTGTGCAGATGGATGGCTGAACGGGAAAATCCGAGCCCTCCCACTCACTGTTTTATAAACCCACAAACTCAATCAGTACAATTAAGTTCCATAAGCTCTATCCTTGCCCCTTTACTAAGTCCCCTTAACTTACACTCTCCCGTTATTTGAATAATTTCCCCCAGGAGTTTGAAGAACATGGTCAGAATTGGACAGTCTTTTGTTGGGGATGGGGTCATGAAAGAACAAGGCCCCCACATCAGGACCCTTCCTGCCACGGCGGGTTCCCCTCCTATCAGGCCTAAGTGCCCACCATGAGTACAATTTCCTCCATGTTCCGTGGCAAAGGATTTGCCAGTATTTGCTACAGAAGGCTCCTGAGATACAGCACTTGGCTCAGAGAAGGTAAGCCTAGCCCTTTCTCATTGGTCTATTAGCTTGGATTGTTCAGCAGACCAGCTCTTGTCAAACAGAAGATTCTGAGAGCCTGTCTCTAAGGCAATGGGAGGGAAGCATGACAGCCAAGAAAAATCACGGCCGAGCATTGAAAGATGCCAGGTCAAGAAGAGCAGGGCAACGGGGATGTTGGTGGGGTGGCTGCTGTGAACGCTGGGCATTTCCTCAAAAAAATCAAACATGGAATTACAATGTGGTCCAGCATTTCCACTCCCAGGTATAGACCCCAAAGAATTGAAAACAGGTGTTCAAACAAGAACTCGCACACCCGTGTTCATAACAGCATGACTCCCGATAGCCAAGAGGTGGAAACAATCCAGATGTCCATCACAGAGGAACAGATCAACAAAATCTGGTCTTTCCAAATAACAGAATATCATTTAGCAATAAAAAGGAATTGCTGACATAGGCCACAGCATGGATGAACTTTAGAAACATGATATTAAGTAAAAGTAGCCAGACACAAAAGACCACAGATTGTCTGGTTCCATTCATAGGGGGTCACATAAACAGAATCTGGAAATATCCAGAATATGAAATAGGCAGATCCATAGAAACATAAAGCAGACAGGTGGTTGGCTAGAGCTGGGGGTAGGGGAGAGAGAGGGGGCAGTGACTGTTTCGTAGGTATGGGGTTTCTTCTGGGGTGATGAAAATGTTCTGGAATCAAATAGGGTTGATGACTGCATCACACCACGCATGGACTAAAGTCACTGGATTGTATACTTTAAAGTAATTAAAATGGTGAATTTTATGTTAGGTGTATTTCAACACACAAACACACAAACACACACACGAGAAGAGGCAGGATGTGGATGTCTGGGGAGGACGGGTGGAAAACCAAACGAAGGCTTCTGGATGACCAGGGGATCTGTGGAAGCCAGCTCTGGTGACACGGAGCCCAGCCCCCGCAGGCGGGGGCGCTGGATTCTCCCACCGCGGGGAGCCCCGCCCCCCAGCCTCCTTTACCTTCTTGCCAATTCTATCCCCCCCAGGAAATCTGCACGGAAAGATCCCCAGTGTCATGGAGGTGATGTCCATCAAAGAAACAGATCGATCTGACAATTGAGGCATGGCAGCTGACCTTTGATAAAAGCAGAGAATTGCAAAAAAAAGGAATCAGATTAAAGATGTTTAAATCCATGGTGCCTGGAGCTTCTTCCCAAGAAACCCCACTTGGAAAATCTGAGGGAGAGAAATGATGCGACCCAGCCCAGACATCAAGCCATGACCTTCTTAGCATGGAGAGGGGCTGCGTGCCAAGTGGCAAGATTTATGGGGCAGACTCCTTGCAAAAGGAGATCTATTACTTCCTATTTGACATTTAGTGAAAAACAGACTTACAAGGCAGGAGGGAAGGTCTGGCCGGGCAGGGACAGCGGTGTGAGCTGCAGCCCCCTCATTCCCAGGCTTGTTCCCGCGTGGTTAGCACCAGGTGAAATTCTCTAGCTCACCCGTGATTGCCCAACAGCTGCTCACATCAGCAAAAGTCAGCTTCTGTGGCCTACAGTTAAGAACACAGACCCACTGCTTCCTACAGATAGCTTCCTACAGACTGGTAGCTTCCTACAGACTTCCTCCAGGGACAGGACGGTCACGGATCCAGGCTGAACTAGTCCTACTGTCCCAGCCCTCCGGCTGCAGGAATTGGTCTGGAGGTGGACATGTGACCCCAGAAGAACCAATCAACGTCCTTCCCTGGGATGTTGCTACTGGGGAAGACTCTTGTTTCTGGGGTGTTGGGACGCCGAGACTTCTGGTGGGAGGATGGCTACAGCCTGTTCCCCACCCCCCCAGGAGGAGACCATCCCAGTAGGAGACAGCAGAACCAGCAGAGAGCAAGAGAGAGAAACCTGACTTCCTTCATTGTGATGCCCCGCCCTGCCTGTGGTGTGATCGTGCGCTTTGATAAGTCCCCTTTCTTTCTCAGGTGTCTTTGGATGGGTTTCTGCTATTTATAATAAAACCCTAAATATTAAAGGTGGAGAAATTGGTGCTTTATTCAGGAAATGGCCTCATGGGCTGATGTTTCTCTTGGACTAGCAGCTGACTTACAGTTAGTTGAAAGCAGCAGAATCCCCGAGAATGGAAAGACCACGGGCAGAACGGGCCAGTAATAGTCGGTCAGCAAACATTTAATGAACATCTTCTTAAGGCTGGGTCCTTCCGCTGTCTGTAAAATGATCTGGCATCCAGCAAGCACTTATTATTGCGAGGTATAGCAAGCTGTTGTTACACTGGTCCTCGTGTCCCCTTCCCGATTACAGGGAGGAGGGACAGGAGAGGGCAGGACGGGTGGGGTGTAGGACAGGCTGTTTCCCCTTTTCCTCCAAACATCTCCAATTAAGACCCCACCCCAACTGGTTCCTCCCAACTCTGTGAACTTGAAAAAGAGGAAAATATATTTTTTGATGTAACCAGGAAACTGTGCTCACTGAGGGAGTTGATGACCTGCTCTTGGAGGCAGCGGTTGGCTTGGAACACAGTACCGCCGTACTGAAGGAGTTCCCTGACTTCCAGCTTGTAACGTTCTTGCCAAGTCTCCCCTGCTGGCACGGGGACCACAACCCTGTGCCTTCTGGGACTGGAAGGAGAGAAAAGATACTGTCCCAAGCTCCTGTACGGTGTCCCCCTAATTAATGCATTGAGTTTGACGGCTTGGCCTTGGTCTGACCTTCAAATCAGATCAGCAAGACATCACAGCCAGAAGAAACACAAGTGCAACTCAAAGGTATCAGTCAAGTCAGTCCTTACGGAAGACTTGGAGGTGTTATCGAGGGGGCGATCACACTTCACAATGCCCACTCCGATCTCACAAAGTCCCCTTTCCACACGTCCCCAAAGGTGGCCCCTTCTCACAGCTGCACCTCCAAATTTTTCTACTCCTCTCCCTCACTCCAGTGCCCCGCTCCCTTCCAATCCATCATCTCCTCCTTCCAATAGGATGGAGCCCTTTTTATTTTATTTTGTTTTATTTTATTTTAGTTTCGTTTCATTTTTATTTATTTGAAGTAATCTCTACACCCAAAGTGGGGCTTGAACTCAGGACCCCAAGATCAAGAGTAGTATGCTCTACTGACTGAACTAGCCAGGCATGCCAGCAGTAAGCCCTTTTTAAATTTTTTTTTTCAAGATTTTATTTACTTACTTGACAGACAGAGATCACAAGTAGTCAGAGAGGCAGGCAAAGAGAGGGGGTAAGCAGGCTCCCTGCTGAGCAGAGAGCCCGATGCGGGGCTCGATCCCAGGACCCTGAGATCATGACCTGACCCGAAGGCAGAGGCTTTAACCCACTGAGCCACCCAGGCGCCCCTGTAAGCCCTTTTTTAAAATGCAAATTAACTTAGCCCCTTTAGACTCGTCCCTACTTCATCTATCACCCCCATCAGCCCACAGAATTTCAGGGAAGACAACAAAATGTTCATTAGGAGGTCAAGGAGGGGGAAAGGCACTGACTGCACAGCCTCCATCAGCCTTCTCCCCACAACAAGGTCATAAGAAGAGCATAAGAATAAGTAAGTTCGGGGCGCCTGGGTGGCTCAGTGGGTTAAGCCGCTGCCTTCGGCTCAGGTCATGCTCTCAGGGTCCTGGATCAAGTCCCGCATCGGGCTCTCTGCTCAGCAGGGAGCCTGCTTCCTCCTCTCTCTCTGCCTGCCTCTGCCTACTTGTGATCTCTGTCTGTCAAATAAATAAATAAAATCTTTTAAAAAAAAAAAAAAAAAAGAATAAGTAAGTTCTAGGCATATGTGTGTTTGGATGTACACAGGTCATGTCTGGAAATCAACCATTAACCATGAGCTCTCCCTTAGGGAGCGTGGGGACCGGTGTGTTTCAAATTCATGTGTGTCCGCCTCCTAACATGGTGCAATGAAGGACACCAGAGCTGCCGTGAGGACAGCCCTTTGGAGACCAAGTGATCTTGTTCTGCCCAAGTGTCATCTTGTAAACCTGTTTGACAAACTTCTACACGCAGTGGCTGCTTCTTTCCACAGTTGACCGAGCTAGTAAATAGACAAGCCACAAGGAGACAGAAGAGCTGAGCACCACCCTCAACCACCTATCTCTGACATGCAGAGAACATTCCACCCAACAATATCAGAATACACGTTCTTCCCAACTGCAGCTGGGACGAAGACCAAGATACACCATGGCCTGGGTCATCACAAACCTTCGCCAACTTAAAAGAATTAGAATACAGAAAGTATGTCCTCTGACCATCATGGCGTTAGACTAGAAATCAAGTAGGAAAATGAAATGACAGTATTTCAAACTATTTGGGATGCACCTAAATCCAGGGAAAGTTTACAGCATTAAATGCTTCTCTGTTAGAAAAGAACCAGCATCTCAAATCAATAATCTAGGCTTCACCTTTAAGAAACTAGAGAAAGAAGTTCAGAATAAATACAAACCATAAAGAAGGAAACAGAGATTACAGCTGAAAGCAAGGACCTTGAAACCAGAAAAATCAGGGAAAAAAAAAAGTCCACGAGGCCAAAAGCTGGTTCTCTGAAAAGATCAATACAATTAATAAACTTCCAGCAAACTGACAAAGACGAAAAGAAAAAAAAAATCGTCTATATGAAGAATAAAAGAAGGGATATCACCATTAGCCACACAGACATTAAAGGGGTAACAAGGTAAAAGAACAACTGTGTGTGCTCGGGGTACCTGGATGGCTCAGTGGGTTAAGCCTCTGCCTTCACCTCAGGTCATGATCCCAGGGTCCTGGGATTGAGCCCCACATCGGGCTCTCTGCTCAGCGGGGAGCCTGCTTCCCCCCTCTCTCTCTGCTGGCCTCTCTGTTTACTTATGATCTCTATCAAATAAATAAATAAAATCTTTAAAAAAAAAAAAAAAAGAACAACTGTGTGCTCATAAACGCAATAATGACTGTGAAATTAACAAGTTCCTCAAAAATGATAAAGGAGCAAAACTCCACTGAGGTGAAACAGTTAACCAGATTCATCCTGTAACTAACTGAGAAAATGGGAGCGTTCCTCTCTTGGTTTCAGCTCAGGTCATGATCTCAGGGTCGTGGGATCCAGTCCCATGTCCGGCTCCCCGCTCAGCATGGAGTCTGCTTGAGGATTCTCTCTCTCCCTCTGCCCCTCTCTCCATGTTCTCTCTCTCTCTCTCTCCCTCTCTCTCAAATAAATAAATTAATCTTTTAAAAAATATAAAAAATTTAAAAATTAAGTGAATCTTAAGAGAACCTTCCAAAAAGGAACACTTCTTGTCCAGAAAATTTACTGCTAATCATACCAAATATTTAAAGGGCAGGGGAGGATTCTTCCCAATAAAAGAAAAGGGAACATTTGGGTACCAGGATTACCCTGAGACCAAAACCAGATAAATATATGCAATAAAAGGAAACTACAGACCAATATTTCTCATGATAGATGCAAAGATCTTCAACAACATTTTAGCAAACCAAATTCGGAAAATAAAAAAATACACCAAGACCAAGTGAGGGTAAGCCCAGATATGCAATATTCAGTATTTGCTAGCAGTCTGTGCTGTGTAATCTACCACATGAAGAAAAAGTACATGATCAAATCAACTGATTCAGAAAAAGAATTTCACAAAATTCAATATCCATTCATGAAAAAACCCTCAGCAAATAGGAATGGAAGCCAATTTACTCAAACTGATCAATGACATCTAGAAAAAACTGCAGCTACCATCAGACTTAGTGGTGAGAGACTGAACAGCCTCCCCCTAATACTGGGAACAAAGGAAAAGATATCCACTCACACCCCTCCTTCCCAACATTGTATGGGAAGTCCTAGTCAGTGTAGCAAGGCAAGAAAAAAAGGTGGGGGCTGATTACAGACTGGAAAGGAAGAAATAAAACTGCCTCTCTTTTCAGATGACTTGACTGTCAGAATGGGAAAATCCAATAAATTTACCTCCCAAAAATCACAGAACTGGTTTGTGAGTTTCCCAAGGAGGCAGAATCAAGGTCAACACACAAAAATTCATCTTATTTCTACCTATGAGTAAATGAACAATCAGAAATCAAAAATTTAGGGGCCCCTGCGTGGCTAGGTCGGTTACGTGTCTGCCTTTGGCTTGGGTCATGATCTCCAGGTCCTGGGGCTGAGCCCCGCATCAGGATCTCGGCTCAATGGGGAGTCTGCTTCTCCCTCTCCCTCTGTGTTCTCTCTCCCTCTCTTGCTCTCTCTCAAATAAATAAATAAAATCTTTTAAAAAAAATTAAAAATTTAAAGATACTGTTTTACAATAAGCCCCCAAGAGGAGACACCTAGGTGTAAATCTAACGAAACATCTACAGGTTCCATATGCTGAACACGATAAGATGCTAATGAAAGGAAGCAAAAAAAAAAAAAAATCTAAAGAAATGAAAAGATGCACTGTGTTTATGGGTCGGAAGACTCAGCATAGTAGAAATATCACTTCTCCCCAGATCAATCTTTCAATGCAATTTCAGTACAGATCTCAGCAGGCTTTAAGATCTAAACTTTCTGATTCTAAAATTCCTACTGAAAGGCAAAGAAACGAGAACACGCAACGCAATTCTGAAAAAGAATAAATCAGGAGGATTCATGCTCCTCAATTTTAAGACTTACTCCAAGCAACAGTTAACCAGTCCAGCCTGGACAAGGGAAGAGCCACATAGGTCAAGGAAACAGAAGAGACGAGTCCAAAAATAGACACTCATGATTATGGTCAATTGATTTTGACAAAGGCATGAAAGCAATTTAATGGAGAAAGGATAAATTCTTCAACAGTGATCTTGGGACCATCAGGACCGCCATATGCAAAAACTAACAACACAATAAAAAAAGAACCCTGACCTATACAAAAACCAACTCAAAATGGAGCATAGATCTAACTATACAAACCATGAAACTACAAGACTTTTAGGGAAAAAGAAAAAAAAAAAAGAAGATATTTATGACTTGGAGGTAGACATCGAGTTCTCAGAGGTGTCACCAAAAACACAACCCGTACGGCAACAAACAGATTGGACTTGACCACAATTGGAAATGTTTGCTCTGGGAAAGATACTGTTAAGAGAAAGGAAAGACAAGCTGTAGTTTTTGAGAAAATATTGGCAAATCACACATCCCACGTAGGACTTGTATTCAGGATGCACAAGGAACTCTCAAAGCTTGACAGCAAGAAAACACCCCCAGGAGGACATATGGAAGGCCAACGCGCAATATGTTCAGTTATCATTAGCCATCAGGGAAACGCACGTTAAAGCCATGGTGAGATGCGCTACGCACCTAGCAGAACAGCAAGATAAAAAGGTAAAAGTAAATAAAAACAAAAAGAGTGACAACACTCAGTGCTAGTGAGCATGTGGAGGAACTGGGACTCATTCACTCGTGGCAGGTGGAAATGCGGAGTGAAACATACACTTGCCATGTGACCCAACCGTCCCACTTGAGGGCATTTATCCTCGAGAAATGAAGATTTATATTCATTCAAAACCTTACGCATGAATGTTCGCAGCAGCTGATCATGATCGCCAACAACCGGAAATGACTCAAATGTCCTTCAGCAGGGGAGTGAATCCCTCCATGCTACCCTGTAAGGCAGGAAGGATTGCCGGCATAGGCGACAAGGCACACAGACCGAGGGAATGAAGCCAGCCTAAAAGGTTACAGCTGCATGTTGGCTGGTGCCCTTGGGAGGTCAAGGTGACATCTGAAACAGATCCCCTGTACTCAGAAGACAAGGAGAGGCCAAAGACCAAGGAGGCGGGCCACTCCAGATGGCTAGCTGGCAGATTTGAAGAAGCAAGGAAATGTACCTAGGAAGCTTGTCTTGGGGGCCACAAGGTGGGTAGGTCTCCCAAGCACCGCCACAAGTTAAAAGTTCCTATAGAGGCTTTCTGGAGCTCCATCATATACACCATCCAGGGGATCCCCAAACATCTTACTCTTTCAAGGCTCTGTGCCCCCAAACTCAGCTCCTCCTATGGGACGGACAAGGGCCGGGACTTGGACTCCCAGGACAGGGGGAGGCAGTGAGGAGGCTCTGATTGCCCAGGTCCGGCTCGTGGGTCAGTAGGACGATCTCGTCCTCTCCATGACCTCCCCCTACAGTGCATGTTTCCATTTTTAGAACATTCTCAAAAAGACAAAACTCTAGTGATAGAGACACAAACCAGTCAGAGTGACAGGAGCCAGCCACTTCAAGAGACAGCGTGAAACTCTTCCTTTGAGGTGACAGATGTGTTCTGGATCCTGAAGGTGGTGGGAGTTACACGCACTTAAACAGGGGTTAACACTCAAGAACTCGACAACAAAAAGTGGAGTCAGTTTTGCTGTATTTTATTTTTTTTTTTTTTAGATTTTATTTATTTATTTGACAGACAGAGATCACAAGTAGGCAGAGAGGCAGGCAGAGAGAGAGAGGAGGAAGCAGACTCCCTGCTGAGCCGAGAGCCCGACGCGGGACTCGATCCCAGGACCCTGAGATCATGACCTGAGCCGAAGCAGAAGCTCAACCCACTGAGCCACCCAGGCGGCCCAGTTTTGCTGTATTTTAATTCAAAAACAAAAATTAAAAAACACAGAAGCCTAAGAAGATTGGTGTAGAATATAGAAAGAGTTATCAGTCTGTAGTTCTGAAAGTTATATATATGAAGTTTTAGTTATTTTTTTTTTAAATCCATTTATTTGACAGAGCGAGGAAGAGAACACAATCAGGAGGAGCAGCAGGAAAAGGGAGAGGGAGAAGCCGGCGCCGGAGCCAGAGGCGGGACTCGACCGCAGGACCACGGGACCACCACCTCAGGGGAAGGCAGACACTTACCCACTGAGCCACCCAGATGCCGTAAGAGTTTTATTTTTTAAGCAATCTCTACCCCCAACATGGGACTCGAACTCACAACCCCGAGATCAAGATTCGCAGGCTCTACTGACTGAGCCAGCCAGGCGTCCCCTATATGAGTTCTGAAATTCAGATATTTTTCTTCTAAAACCAAAACATGTTCAGCGCAGAAAACTATTTTAAAAATGAAGACACAAGATGGAGATTTAAAATATTTCTTAAGGGGCACCTGGGCGGCTCAGTGGGTTGAACCTCTGCCTTCGGCTCAGGTCATGGTCCCAGGGTCCTGGGATCGAGCCCCGCATTGGGCTCTCTGCTCAGCGGGGAGCCTGCTTCCCACTTTCTCTCTCTGCCTGCCTCTCTGCCTACTTGTGATCTCTGTCAAATAAATAAATAAATAAATCTTTAAAAAAATAAAAAATACAATATTTCTTAAGCCGGTGTCCCAGGGATAAAGCCACTGTTATCTTGGTAAATATTAACTACAGACCTTTCTGCCTTTGCCTGGGTCCCTTTGTCTATGATTAAAACACAGAAAAACAAACACCCACAACAAAAAGCTGTAAGAAACAAACCTGTGTTTCTCACGGTTCTGGAGGCTGGAACGTCCAAGGTCACGCTGCCGGCAGATTCCGTGTCTGGAAAGAACTCGCCTCCTTGCTCAGAGATGAGCTTCTCCACACTGCGTCCTGTCCTCACCGGCTGGAAGGCGCCAGGGAACCCCTCTGGGGTCTCCTTGTGAGAACACTAATCCCATCCACAGGGGGGGCTCCGCCCTCCTGACCTCATCAGCTCCCAAACGCCCCATCTCCTAATGTCATCACCTTGGAGGTTAGGATTTCAGCTTAATGAATTCCGTGGGGGGCGAAGTGACACTATCCCGTCTTATTTTCTTCAACCTGATTTTTAGTGGCTGCTTTGTAACCCATTGTACCACGGGGATCCCATAACCCATGTAGATAATGCCCTATAATCACACGCTTGCTTACATTGTGTCCTATCTTGAATATTACATACGTGACAGCAAAATTTTCCAAAGGATAAAAACAGGATTCTCATACAAAGGTTGGGGTTGTACACCATGGGTGGACCAAGAAGTGCTGACAAATGCTAAATTAGATACAACACTGGGATTACTGGAGGGCAACTTTTCTCCCTGGCAGAAAAGAAAATCTTGGCACTTTATAAATTGCTTACAAATTAGCCCGAAACTTCGCAGAGATGTAAGATAGCAGATTCCCTAATGCACAGTGATTAGAAAGTCAAAGGAAGTTACAGCTCCTAAGAGAATCAATCCATCTTGGAAAATACTACGGCCTGAATTTTAAAAGGATGACTTTTTGCCTTATTTCCACATTTTGAATTACTTTCCTGTATCCAAACAAGTCTTATTTTTATTAACAGTCAGTGAGCACCTTGTAGCTGAAATTTGGCCCACGTCCGTAATTCTTTTGGATGGAAAATTTTCTGGAAGCAGAATTCTGAGTTGAAGAGTTGAAAAAATATATTTTTAAGCTTTTCTTTTTTTTTCTTTTCTTTTTTCTTTTTTTTGAGAGAGAGAGAGAGACCCTAGGTGGGGGTGGGGCAGAGGGAGAGAAAGAATCCCAAGCAGACTCCTTACTGAGTGCAGAGACCGACATGCGGCTCGATCTCATGACCCTGAGATCACGACCTGAGCTGAAATCAAGAGCTGGTCACCCAACTGACTGAGCCACCCAGGGGCCCCCAAAATATATGTTTTTTTGTGCCTTCAAAAAATCAGTACCAGCACAGCCTCGATACAGTGCATGGAGGTCTTCATTCTCCTACACCTCCCCAATATCAGAAGTTATTCTAGGGGCACCTGGCTGGCTCAGTCGGTGAAGCATGTGACTCTTGACCTTAGGGTGGTGAGTTCAACCCCCATGTCAGGAGTAGAAATCACTTAAAAATAAAATCTTTAAAGATAATCGTAATAAAAATATTTTTAAGAAATAATAAAGTAAAAAAAAAAAAAATCTGGGGGAGCCTGGGTGGCTCAGTTGGTTAAGTGTCTGCCTTCGGCTCAGGTCAAGATCTCAGGGTCCGGGATCGAGCCCCGAGTCTAGCTCTGTGCTCAGCGGAAAGTCTGCTTCTCCCTCTCCTCTGCCCCTCCCCCTGCTTGAGTTCTCTCTCTCTCAAATAAATAAATAAAATCTTTAAAAAATATATATGAGGGTTGTGTGTGTGACCACTCATTCATCAGCGTTATTGCTCACCTGGTGGCACAGTGTGAAACTCCAGGTCCTCCTGCTCACTCTGAGCACGGACGGGAGCTACTTGGAGAGTCTGTCATTAAGCAGACCTGCTGGGAGGGAGGGGTCCCTTTCCCTTCCGCAGCTCCGTACGGGCTTGGTCAACCTTCGTCAAGACTGGGGAGCACAGGGCGCCTGGGTGGCTCAGTGGGTTAAGCCGCTGCCTTCGGCTCAGGTCATGATCTCAGGGTCCTGGGATCGAGTCCTGCATCGGGCTCTCTGCTCAGCAGGGAGCCTGCTTCCTCCTCTCTCTCTGCCTGCCTCTCTGCCTACTTGTGTTCTCTGTCAAATAAATAAATAAAATCTTAAAAAAAAAAGACTGGGGAGCACAGAAAAAGTGTCACAAGGAAAGGAGTCCTGATACGTGCCACAGTGTGGATGAAACTCAAAGGCGTCATGTTAAATGGAGGAAGCCAGACACAAAGGGACAGATGTCGTCTGATTCCATTTATACCAAACACCCAGAAGAGGCAACTCCACAGAGACAGGAAGCAGACTTGCGGCCGCCAAGGGCTGAGGACAGGGGCGAAAGGAGTGACTGCTTAACTGGGAACAGGGCTTCTTTCTGCGGTGATGAAAATGTCTTGGAAGCACCAGAAAGTAACCCTCAAACTGCGGGGAGAGAAGGACCCTTGCTTCTGTGCTCTTGGCCCACTCTGTTAGATATTTGAAGCCCACGGGTGCCTGGGTGGCTCAGTGGGTTGGGTCTCTGCCTTCGGCTCGGGTCATGGTCTCAGGGTCCTGGGATCGAGCTCCGCATCGGGCTCTCGGCTCAGCAGGGAGCCTGCTTCCCCCTCCCCCTCTGCCTGCCTCTCTGCCTACTTGTGATCTCTCTCTCTCTCTCTGTCAAATAAATAAATATTTAAAAAAATACTTGAAGCCCATTCCATTTATGTGATTTCCCTTTGGGTCTTTCATTTTTGTAGAACTCTTGATGGCACGGAAGCGTTCAGTGGGAACAGAAGCTACTCAGAGTCTCCAGCTGGGGCTTCCGCTGGATCTGAACCTGGTCTGCCTGACCTGAGGCCAGCCAGCAGCTGCAGTGAGGTGCAGCCCCAGGACGGCCAGTGGGGACGGGGACTCCGGAAGTCGCTGACCATCCCCCGGGGCTGGGGCTCCCTGCATGACCTGCTTCTGCTGGCAAGGAACTAGGGACACATTACAAATCATTTCATTACACTTTATGGGAAAAGATCATTTTCTCATCCTTCTGCATCCCCTGTGTCTCCGTACGCTGTCAATTTTCTGCGGGTGCTGAGCAGAGTTCAGTCCATTTTTGTGCTGGGTATTGATCTGGGGGATCTCCAGGTATGGATTCTGGTCACAGAGACTGCCAACAGCTGGGCTGCATTTGAGGCAGACTTTCCCTGCTCATCGTAGAGTGAACCCTTGTGGCTCCGGGAAAGAAGGGAGTGGAGAAGGCAGCAGCGAGGTCAGGGTGAAGTCTAAATACACCCAAGGGCGGGCAGGAAGCAGGGACATTCCCCCTGCTGGTGGCACAGCATCCTTTTTGTGGGCTTGTGGTGTTCCAGAGAGAGCATCATGGGCAGGGGTTAGGCAGGGCAGAAGCTGTGTTCGCACCGAGGGAGTCTCCCTTGGCTAACAAATGGTTTTACATTCCGTGTTTTCCTCTAGAATTTGGGACTCGGACCAGGATCTTGAGGGCAGTCTCTCCAGGGGCAGAAGTGGGGAGAAATAGAAGCCGAGGGTCTTGTCACTGGACCCAAATGGGGCCAAATGAAAGGGGGCGGCAACTTCAGGATGGCGAGCATTGGGTATTAACACGAGCTTCTTTGCTTTGTGAAAGGCCTCCAGACATGTCATTTCATTGATTCTTGGTGAAAGAAAGAAAGAAAGAAAGGAAGGAAGGTGCTTCTGTTGTCCCCACTTTACACACCAGGAAAGGGAGGCTGAGAAAGGCCAGATCTTGCCGCTGGCAGGGACGCAGCCAGGACCAGGAGCCCAGGCAGGAACATAACCACGTGACGTTGGTGAGGTGGGAAGCCCCAGGAGAGGAGGGAAAGTCTCCTCCCCACTCCTGCAGTATTTAATTTATAGCCAGATGGTACAGCAAGTGGGGTGGCTTGGAGATGTCCTGAAACCAGCCAAAAACCAGCCGAGGCGAGCAATCTTTCCCAGACTTCACCCTGCAGCCAGAATTCCAGGCCTCCCCAGGCCACCAGGAGGTCGATCAGATCCCTTTTTGTGGAAGAAACCCCTTCTCCTGCGTTGTCCAAAGAGCACTCAGGAGGGTGAGGACGGGGTCGTGGGAGTGGCTGGGTCATTGCCTCCCTTGCTTTCTGGAGAGGCCAGAAGCCAGCCACGGATGCCCCACTGGGGGCCAGCTGTTTTTGAGAGCCACAGGTTTGACTTGTCTTTGCATCAAGGAAATGACATTTCCTCATGAGGACTGAACCCCATGGCTTGGAGGAAAATTCCAGAATCTGGGAAGGGCCAGTTCTAGGCAACCCAAGAGAGAGAACCCCAGTCCTAGTGGTGGTTATGGCTTTGGGTCCAGGAGGCCCGGCCTCAGATCCCAGTTCTCCCATATATTAGCTGTGTGACCCCAGGCAAGTCACTGAACCTCTCTGGGACTAGGTTTCCTCACCTGAAAACGGACATAAGGACAGGAGCTACCCCACTGGGTGTGAGAGGACAGCGCACAGGTGTGGCGATGGCAGAGACAGGGGTGAGGAGGGGCTGAGAGCCAGGGCGAGAAAAGTCATCATCACAATAGTCTCGGCTGCTGTGTGTGGGACCTCCTGGAGAGTGCAGCCCCGGCCAGGTGCTCCCTGTTCTGTCAGGTCATGTTCATGATAACACTTGGCAAGGTGGATCCCCTGATCAACCCCATTTTATAGCTCCAGGCCTTGCCAGGATGGGTCCCGTTCAGGCTTGCTGCCTCTATCCCCGTGCCCCGGAGAGCCCTCTCTCGGGCGTACCCCCACCCACCCACGCCCACACTTCATGCCTTATTGGCTGCCCAAGCAGAAGGGCTCTAGGGCTGGGGCACCCTCAGGGTCCCATGCTCCCAGCCCAAAGTAGATTGTGAGCAGGACCCTCTTCCCTGTGCCCAGCCCCTGCCCCCGTCCCCTTGCCTCCCCCAACTGCCTCTGAACCTCTTCTCCCTCCAGACGCTGGGCCTCCCTCAGATGGGCCCCAGTTGGCCAGGCCCCTTCCTTGGTAGACCTTACCTCCCTGAGCACGAGACACTTGGGAGAGATCAATGTTGAACAGTCACTGCCCAGATCTGGACTTAACAGAAGCTACGTCCCCCAGCCCCCTTCTTCTGACCAAGGACAGTTTGATCAGAGGCTGGAAGCCCCTTCCAGACTGTAAGATTGGACGAGTACTTCCCCTCCAGGCCTCAGCATCCTTGTCTGTGAAACGTGGGATGATAATACTAGGACTGGCCTCAAGGGGGCGCTGCTATCAGGCGTACAGGAGACCATGCGTGTGAATCCAGCACACCGTAAATGCAGTGTTAATTACGATCGTGACCAGGCTCGATATTGTTATGACCACTTGGGTAACAGTTAAAATGGGTGAGTTACAGAGAAGAGCCTTTCCGCTTGTGTTCCCAAGAAGCACAGAGAGAGGGCCGCAGGGTGATAAGTTTCAGACGGCCCTGGCCTGTGTTGGGGCCAACTCTCTGAAGGTGGCCTGTATCTTGTCTTTCTGTGTGGATTCACATCCTAGAAAAATCTGATGTTCCATGGGCATATAGGCAGCTGCCATCAGCTCCGTATGCCTCCCCCACCCCACCCCCAGCTTGTCTATTTCTTGTAATCCAACCTCTGCCCCTTTGCACCAGCTGTCCCCTGCCTAGATGCCCACCCCCAGCTTGTCTATTTTTTGTAATCCAACCTCTGCCCCTTTGCACGAGCTGTTCCCTGCCTAGATGCCCTTCCTTCCTCCTCACTCATTGAGATCCTGTCATTCTTCAAGGCCAACCCACGAGGAGCTCATTCAGGTGGGACCCTGGTGGCTGCAGATGGGCACCATGCTGGGTCGCTTGGTGGACATTGCCCATCTATGGCTGGGGTTCACAACCTTCTGTGGGTGTGTGCTCCTTCCTAAACCACCAGCACGTTCATCCAAGGCCATGGCCCAAGCCTGACATTGTGACCACCCCGAATACTGAAGGGTAGCAGAATATGCCACCCCAAAAATATGCCTCTTCAGCATCAGGATTATTTTGAGCTGATTATTTTGGAGAAACAGCAGATGCAGAAGTTCTAGACACAGAGTAGAAGGGAAATCTACATTTCTAAAGGAAATTTCCATTAGAAAGGGCACCTGTACCAGCAAGATGGCTATTACCAGAGATCATTTTTCTGTCACCTGAGAGTCTTATCTGCAAAGCAAGGCAAACTTTGTTTCCTATATATTTCTTCCTCTCATCTTTCTGTGAATTGCTTCCGCCCCACCTAGAAGTCCCAAAGCCCGACCCCTTTCCCGAGCTCAGGATGGCACATAAGGAATCATCTGGCCCCTTTTTGAGTAATATCTTTTTGTAACTCCCATGTGTACGTTTGGAATTAAATTTGGCTTTTCCCGTTCATCTGTCTTATGTCAATTTAATTCTTGGACCAGCCACAGAACCTGGGAGAGTGGGAGGGAAAATTTTTCCTCCCCTACAGTTCATGTATCAGACTCATTCATCCTCGTAGAAGTTGGTGAAGGACTCCAGTTAGCTTTAAGCTGTTGCCTAGAAATTGCTTAGAAAACCCAGCACTGGGCTAGTTGATTTGATGCATGAGCTTGGATGACTCCGAATCTTAGAGTGGGTTGGAGATTTTCCCTGATGACGATGATGATTCTCTCCCAGTGAGAGGGAACTCCCCACCCTTCTCCAGGGCTGGCGCATTGTACCTTCTCCCCCAGGTCCTGGGCTCTGGCCTCTGACCTTGCACAAATACGCTCCTTCTCAAGGAGGAAGGCCTTTTGACATATATTAATTGGGTGGTCGGAATCCTTGAAAATTAATGCAGCCCTTCCACAATGTCCCAAAGACTTCCCCTTACCTCTGGGGCAACCAACAGACCATGACTAAAATAGAACCCGCCCTCGGCCAGATGATAATCCCCACCTGTTCCTCCTCCTCTCTGAACAATGCTGGTTTATGCTGCATCACATTTGTTAATTCTAAGATCTGCTTATGCAATGACTTTATTTCGGGTCTCTGGAGAAAAGGGCACAATTTCTGAGATGGGAATTTGAAGAGACTGTGAGGACTTCTGGTCCCCTCTTCCCCCTCCTTCCCAGCCCCCCACCCCCAACATGAGGCCAGCCTTCCCAGTGCCCTCACTGTGGTATCCCTGCAAAGACTCGCCTAGCCAAGTCTTGGAGGGTCCACCCAGGTCCCCCCAGCTTCTGCCCCCCTCATCCCTAGTCCTTCAGCAAAAGAAAGCCCTGCCCCAGGAGCTGTCCCCACTGGAACCCTCAGTCCCTGAGCCTGCAGAGGAGGGCACAATGGATAGGAAGAGGAAAGGGGAACCCGTGAGTGAGAAGAGGCAACGTGGGGAACACACTGCCCTGCGCAGTTTTTATTAAACCCCTTTGCCATAAAATGAGAGTTTAGATGCAAACTTTTACAGGTAGGGTCCGATCATTTAAGATGACCCAGGGGCGCCTGCTGGCTCAGTTGGTAGAACATGTGACTTGATCTTGGGGTTGCAAGTTGAAGCCTCACACTGGGTGTAGAGATTGCTTAAAAAAATAATAAAACAATTCAGTGGCTTACTCAGTATATTAGATAGAATATAAATTTGGCTGTTGACACAGAGACCCAACATGGCTTAATTAAGGTAGGAGTTTCTTTTCCTCCTAACAGTCCCTGTGTAAATGGCCCAGGGTTGGCGTGGCAGCTCCACCGGTTCAGGGACCCTGGTTTCAGGAAGGTTTGTTTCTGAGTCCTTGGTCCAACCAGAGGGAAAGGGCTTTGAAAGAGTTATGTGCATTGCTCTCACCCCATTGGTCAGAACTGAGTCATGTGGCCAAACTCAGTTACAAGGGAGGCTGGGAAATGTAGTCCTTTATTCCATGTAGCCCCATCTGCGGCTAAAAGGGATCAAGAGCGGCACCTGGGTGGCTCAGTGGGTTAAAGCCTCTGCCTTCGGCTCAGGTCATGATCTCAGGGTCCTGGGATGGAGCCCCGCATGGGGCTCTCTGCTCAGCGGGGAGCCTGCTTCCTCCCCTCTCTCTGCCTGCTTCTCTGCCTACTTGTGATCTCTGTCTGTCAAATAAATAAATAAAATCTTTAAAAGGGCTCAAGAGACATGAGGCCCTCCCCCATCAGAGCTGTGCCCTGGGGCAGGGCCCTGGGGTCCTGGTCCCCCCACTCCTTGCAGAGATGGGTACAGGTGTGTGGATCCTTGGTACCTGCTTGCAAGTAAATATTTGGACATTTAGCAGACTAAGACCCGCTTTTGTTATAATTCTTTCTGGTGGCAAGGTTGCTGGTGGGGGTGGGAGGTGTGGGTATGGGGGCGGTGTGTCTGTGGAGCCATCATCTAACTCTGATTGGGGGCCCACATCTTTGCCAGAAAACCCCATCAGTTAGAATGCTGGCCTAAAATCAAGTGGTGGAACATGGCTGGGTACCAGGTCTGATTCTGGAATCTGTGTCCCTAACGACCACCCCACACGGCCTTCCCACATGGCCTTTGACTTGCTGCCACGTGTCTAGAGGAGTTCTAGTCTTTATTCCAGACCGAGGCGTTCTGCGGGGTGCTAGCTAATCAGCAACTCTGGAAGCAAGTCTGGCCCTCTGAGTGGTCCTGACACAGCCAACCCTTGCCCCCCACCCCCGACCAGAACTAGTCCAGGCCCCTAGTCTTGTTTTCACACCGTGGAAAACCTTTAGAGAAACCCCTTAGAGAGCCGCAGGAGAGGACAGAGGCAGGAATGGACATGCCGGCTGGGAGCGAGACAGGGGGGTGAGGGGCTCACCCTGGTGAACTCTGGGCTTCCCACCACACGCCCTGAAATGTTCTGTTTCATCATGACGCCCAAGGCTCTCATCTTACACAGTCTCTATCTTGGGGACACTGGGCAGACAACACCCAAAGCAGGAGGAAGGGTGTCACAGGAGGAGGAGGAAGCCTAAAAATGAAACGAAAAAGAACAGAAACAGACAAAGCAACAGGTCCACACAAGGGAGGCAAGGACAAGTCAGGAAGCGTGTTTAATTGGCGTGACATGGAAGACATACATCAGGAGAGGAGGCCTGGGCGCGCTGCGGGGCCCTTCTCCACCCTGGGGCCTCACCCCGCCCCCACCCGCACCCCAGGGCGAGGGCCTGCTGCTTCCCCAGAGACACAAACCAGTGGATTCAGACAGGACAGCACCCCAAAAAGAGGCTCAGAGGGGGTTGGAAAGGCAAACAGAAAGAAAACAACCATAGCCAGGAAACATTGCACTTTTTTTTTTTTTTTTTTTTGGTTAAGAGTTGCCCAAATTCCTTTACAAAGTTGCAGGCACCAGGTCGGGGCACCAGGACGCCCCACGGCCTTCCACCTCTGCAAGGTGCTCTGAGCCCCATGCTCGTGCCCGCTCTCCACTCCTTGCTTGGCCCCCTGGGGCGAGGGGGGGGGAGCTGAGCAGACCCCTGCTCCCATCCAAGGGACAGAGGAACTGAACAAGGAGCCACTTGCCCCGAGTCTCAGAGAAAGCTGGTCTCTGAGTCAGACCGGGAGCGTATGGCCCTCCGTGGAGCCCCGGGCCCCTGCAAAGACCCCTGCAAAGACGTGGGGAAAACGGAAATGTACACGCTTCAGGACAAGGGGGAGGGGGGAGGGAGGGCTGGAGGGTATTCTGTGTTTGTCCCAGTTCCGGGCAGTAGACAGAGCCTGAGCCTAGATGCCAAGACAGAAGATGGGACCAGCTGTTTATTCAACAAAAGCCTTTTATTCATTCAAAAATCAACCATTGGGTTTATTCCGCAGATATTAAAAAAATGGGTAGAGGGCAAGGCTTCCCATCACGGTGCCCTTATGCTAATTAACTTGCTATCCCCGGGAGGGAGACTTAGAAGAGGGGGCATCTGGGAGACACGCTGCCGATAATACTCGGCTGAAGCCCAGAGCCCAGGTGAGATCGAAGCCCCCTCCTCTGCTCCCACGCAGCCGGCCCCCTCCAAGCTCCTGTTTGGCCAGTTGGGGGCGGGGAGGAGGGGGCTCACATGCCTTTGCAGCTCCCCGCCACCAGGGGGCGCGCCTGCGTCCCCTTGGATTCCCCTGACTCGGAGGCAGGGCTGCGCTGGGAACCGGGTAGCTTTGCGTAGGGCTTGCAGTGGGCTTTTCTCCAGGGAGAGGCTGCCTCTCCCGGGGGGCCAGGGCACCCCCAACCTTCTTACCCTTAGAGGAAAGACAGGTTCCCGAAAGCCCAGGCGTGCCTGTCGTCTAGGAAGTTGGCTGTCAAACAGAAAAGCATTTCAGGGGAACGAGGACACACACGTGTTCCTAGACGTTACTCAGAATGTTGCCTGGTTACATTACCAGGAACTCTGGCATTCGCCTCGGTGCCATCAACACAGAGTGGGCAGGGGACGCTGTGAGGAAGAGGCCAGGGCCGCTGCTAGGGTCAGCAGAGGGACGGAGAGCCTGGCCACCAGTGGGTCTGGAATCCCCAGAGAGCAGCATGTGACCGCCCTGGGCCTCGGGTGGAAATCGCTGCTGGGGACAGAGGCCCACAGCTGCTCAGGATTCCAGATCTAGAGGCGTGGTGAGAGAAGGGGACAGAACTGTCCCTGCCCGGCAACGTAGGGCACAAATGGCCAGTGTCCAGCACCCCACCAGGAAGAAGGCTGGCCCTTCCAGGGGCTCCGGGCTGTCCCAGGGCATGGACCCAAGGTGCGCCTGAGCCATGGGTCCACAGAACACCTGTTAAGGCCAAAAGCCACACCCATGGCTCCAAACCAGGACAGAGGGCAAGAAGGTGGGAGGAAGGCCTCATAGGCAGATGCTCTATGGATGTCTGGGGGGGTGGGGTGGGGGCTGGGGGGGCTCCACATGGGTAACCCTGGGTAATTCTGAGCTACAAGTCCCTTACCGAGATGATGCCTCTAGCACAGGCTACTCGACAGCTCCTCCCCACTGGGCCAGAGAGGCAAATCGAGGCTCAGGCAGGAGCCAGAGAAGAAATGTGACATGGGGAAGGGCCCCCCTCTCCCCAGCTCCAGCCCCAAGCCAGCAAGTCAATCTCCTGCCCTAGGTTCCTAGATCAGAGCTGGGATCAGGTGGGGAGTCCCGGGCTTCTGAGCCAGTGGCCTGAGCAGGAAGGTGACCACGGGGGCCTGGAGGGACCCCGCCTACAAAGTCGCCTGTGAAAATGAAAGCGGTCCTGGTACCCGTGGAATCTGGGAGCTTCCAGTGGAGGTGGAGGACAGCCACGGGCTCTGCTGAGCAAAAAGGGAGTCTGGGACTAGCTGAGCGGTCCGGCCCGCGGGAACGGACATGCAAGCCCCGCACTGGCAGAGCCGTGCTCTGGGTTAATTAGCAGACGCTCTGGCCTCCTGGGAAAGTGCAAAGTGAAGACCAAGGACAATTCAAAGTGAGAACCAAGGGCCAGCTTTTCCTCTCCTGGGGCTGGGGTAAGCAGGGAGAGGACAGGCTGCTGACTTTGCAAAGAAGCAGGAATTCTAGAGTCAGATCTGGACTGAGGGAGGCTGCTTCCCATCCCAGAAGCCTTCCTTCGATGAGGTTCTCGGCCAAAAAGTTCTAGACCAAGAGTCCAGGAGGGACCAGGAAGAACTGCAAAAAGAGCCAGGTAGGTCGTCTAACCCCACACACCACAACTGCCATATCCGCAGAGACTTGTGCCAAGAGACAAAAGAGTGACTCGGGCTGTTCCCGTGTCTGCTGGACTCTGGCAAACTTAGCCACGACCGCAGAATCATAAACCGTAAAAAGCGCAGGTTTACAGTTATACAGCGTCGGCATGGAGGAGGACCTTCCAGATCAAGCAGCCCAAGCCCTCCTGGCCTTGCAGCTCGGGTAGCCGGGGCCCAGAGAGGTTGGGGCTGCCCACAGTCACATAGCAGGGCCGGCCGCAGGCTTCCAGCCTCTGGCCTGAAGTCATCTGGCTTTCCTGATGGCAGCTCTCGGGCTATCCTGTCTCAGTGACTGGTGGGGTTAGAAGCTTCCTATGAGCACATGGGGGCCACCGGCCCTAGGAGCGGTCACTGCTGAAGGGGACTGCCTGCGGCCCTTCTCTCCTGCCCTCCCTCCCAGCATCTGAGCTGAGAGAGGGTAGGTTAGGAGGATGCTCTGTGGTCCCCTGGACAAGGCAGGCAGGCAGAAAAGCAAGTGGGAGAGAACTAAGTGACAGTTTTCAAAATATCCACCGCGGAGGGAAATGGAGCCCTTCCTTCTGCTCATGCGCTTGCCAAGAGCGCCCTCCTCCCCTTCCCGAAGGTACCCAGTCCTCCTCCGCCGGCTCCGAGGCCCCATGCTGCGGCAAACACCAAAGCCAGAGTTGCGAAACCAAAAGATGTCCCCTGTTCGTCCTCAGAAAAGATGCTGTGGACTCAGAGGAGGACACAGGATGGGGAGCGCGGACAGGAAGCAGAGAAAAGGGGTTCAAGAGGAAGCATTCGGGCTGGGGGTGGGGGGGAACAGTGCATCAGCCATTTAAGAGACCTACCCTTCCCCCTCTCCACACATCAAGCACAGTATCTGGAAAAAAAAAAAAGAGAGAGAGAGAGAGAAAGAGAGAGAAAGTTTTTTGGCTTCTTGGCCGCTGCCGGCCACCATCCTCCCAAGCACAGGTGGGCAGGGGGGCAAGGGCGTGCACATGTAAACGGTAGGCCCCGCATCCCTGGGAGCTTTGGACACACGAGGCAGCAGCAACAGTTAACAACCAATAAATAAAAGATATCAATTCTATATGTATAAAAAAAACTCACTTTCCCCACAAAAAGCACAATACTGTTATCACACAAAAAAACCATTCTCATCATGAATCATCCTAGCCACGCAGGGGGTTTCCACTGCTCGAGGATGGAACGACAGAGAGCGGTAATCCGGCGGGCCCCCTCCCCACCCCCCGCCACCCCGAGCGCACCGTGGCCGTGGCCCTGACTCCCCGTGGCCTCTCCGGCTGCCGAAGGATGGCCGAGGCGGGAGGCAGTGTTCTCTGAGATCAACGCAAAGGTAGCCTTCTCCCCATCTGTCAGTCTGCACCTTCTAGGACAGAAGGTAGTTTTGTTTTTTGTTTTTTGTTTCTTTTTCAAGGTCTGTTTGAAATAAAAAACAAAAGCACACGCACAGGAGAGCGGGAGGGACCCAGAGGCTGCCCGCGAAGCAGCCGAGTCCTTGGTTTTGCAGAAGGCTCGAGCCTTTTCCGTTTCGTGTTGGTTTCTGGACAAGCAGAGGTGGTCGGCGATTGGAGCCGGTGGCTTCAGGCGGCGGTGGGTGCAGGGCAGGGGGGAGGCGAGCCGGGCCTCGCGGTTCCAGGGCAGCCCGGCCGGCTGTGGATGCGGAGAAAGGCTGGGTGGACACAGGAGGGCGGTGTTGGGGCGGAGGGGGCCTCACGGCTCGGAGGAGGTGAGTGGTTCCCAGGCATCTGGAAGACACGAGAAGGTGAGACAGGCCCAGAGCTGGCTGCCAGGGACGCACCCCCACAGGGCTGGGAGCAGAGTCAGCAAGGGGGCGGGGTGGCATTCTGTCAGAAGTCCTGAAATTTAAGGGGCGCACCCTCTGATCCACCATTCGGTATTTATCCTTCAGAAATAGATCAGGTGGGGGCGCCTGGGTGGCTCTGTTGGTTAAGCATCTGCCTTTGGCTCAGGTCATGATTCTGGGGTCCTGGGATAGAGTCCCAAGTCGGGCTCCCTGCTCAGCAGGGGTCTGCTTCTTTCTCCCTCTCCCTCTGTCTGCTGCTCGCCCTACCTGTGCTTTCTCTCTCCCTCTCTCTCTGTCAATTAAATAAAATTTTTAAAAATAAAAATTAAAAAAAAATTTTTTTTTTAATTTTACCTGTAACAGGAGAATAAAAAGGAAGGGAGCAAACTCAGCGTCCACTAGGGGGAGCTGGCTGGACACCCAGGACACAGCCCGAGCATCACGTGACGGACAACTGTTGAGAACCAACGCATGGCGAGGCCTAGAAGCTCAGTGGGCTGAGTCAGCAGGGAAGGGCAAAGAACACCCTAAGACCCCACTTCACACCCACTAGGATGGCGCTCCCCGAACACGGGGAAGTAGCAAGTGTTGGAGAGCATGTGGAGAAACGGGGACCCTCACCCTTGCTGCCGAGGAGGCAAGATGGTGTGGCTGCATGGAAACCAGTCCGAGGGTTCTTCAAAAAGTTAAACACAGAGTTAGCCCAGGAGCCAACATTTCCACTCCTAGGGATCCTCTTAGTGGATATGGCATCTGATTTTGGAGGGATACAGATGTTTTGGAACTAGACAGAGGGGACGGTTGCGTGTCGTCGTGAATGTACGAAATGCCACTGAATGGTTCATTTGAAAATGGTTCATTGGAACCCACACTTCCCCTCTGAGATGGGGCGTCCTGCTGGCTCTGTCACTAGAGTATATGACTCTTGATCTCAGGGTTCTGCGTTCAAGCCTCACATTTGGTGTGGAGCCTCCTTAAAATAAATTAATATTTTAAAAAATTTAAAAAAAAAAATGGTTTGTTTTAAGTTAGGTGAATTTCGCCTTGATCTATTTTTGAAAAAAGGCACGGAGGGCCGTCCTGTCTGTCAGCGTCTCCGCCATCCACAGATCCTTTCCGTCACCTGCTCCACTTAAATCGCACATCTCTGCTCTCTTGACTGCGCGGGCGTAGGTGTCTGATCCAAAAGGGGCCACTTCCCAGATCTGTGTGACATGACCTGAAAGCATCATCTGGGTCAGTCGGAAGCTAGGGGGCGGGGCCGTGGGGGAACAGCAAGGCCCCATGGGACCAGAATCGGGGGCCACCGTGGTGGAGGAGTCACTCAGGGAAAAGCCTGTGTCCTCTCAACCTTCCCTTCCCGTGCCAACCCTGGGGCACTTGGCTGAGTGTCCAATCACAAGCTTTGCCTTCTGTGGCAATCTGCGAACCCTTGTGATCTGCAGTGTTGTGGTTAAAACTGCAAACATGGTGAGACTCATGAAATGCATTTAAATCCATGAATTCATGATTGTATGTTAAAAAAAAAAAAGTCACCTGTCACCTCAAAATGACGTTGGGAAACCGACTCCCAAACGGATACAGCCTTTCTTTTGAACACTGAAAAGGAGGAAGAACCGAGTATCTATCCTGCCTTTCCAGTTAAAAAAGTAGGCTTTGGAGTAACCAGATAGTTGACGAGGGGAAGGTTTCCTGCATAGAAGCAACTAAGCCACCGACAACGGACAGACTGCTTTAGGACGTCAGCTACAGAATGAATGAATGAAGTGGTCATCACCAGTGCCTGCTGGTGTCACCAGACCTCACGAGCTATCTGGTGGACATACACAGCCCCACTTGGGAGGTGTTCTCAACAAACAACAACCAGAGTGAGGGCCGGACAAGCCTGTAGATCCAGGAAGTACAGGGAACCGAAGAACATGTGAGAACCACCATGGGGGCACCGTCCGTAAACCCCAGACGGACGACTCTATGAACATGTTTCTCAACATATTCAGCAAGCCAAAGAGTGAAGGGGAAACACAGACTAAAATAAATTTGAGAGACCTATCGACCAATTGCTACGGATGGCATTTACTCAGATTCTGATTCCAATAAACAAAACCCGTGAGGTAACAGGAAATGGGAATGCCAGCTACAGGCCGGGGTGGGGGGGGTAGTAAGGCATTAGTATTGATTTTTCTACTATTATGGATTTTGGAAAGGATCGATATCTTTCAGGAATACATTTTGAAATATTTATGTATGAAATGACAGAAAGTCTTGAATTTGCTTCAGAGTAACTGCAAAATGCATAGGGAGGGTATAGACCGTACAAGACTGGTGGCAAATTGGTGATTCTGAAGGAGGGTGGTCAGTAATGAGATTACACCATTCGCTCCACCACTGCTTGGGAATATGAAGTTTTTTTAAAAATCCACTTCAAGATTTCAAGTGTCCCGCAGCACAGGACTCTATAAATTATGGCCCAGCTATACAACAGAATACTATGCAACTATTAAAAACAATTGTCTCAAACCACCTTTTTACTGATATAGAAAACAGGATCACCGTTTTGGGGTGTCTCCATGAATTACGTAACAGTAACTTATCTAACAATTAGGATACATTAGGAATCTGAGAAGGCAAATCCATTACCAAAATGACGGAACACATGTTGGATATAATTACGACACAGTAGGTTCTAGGACAAGCCTGAGAAAAGGAAGAAGGCTATTTTGGGGACGAGCTATAGAAAGGCTGTCTGAGGGACGCCTGGGTGGCTCAGTTGGTTGGACGACTGCCTTCGGCTCGGGTCATGATCCCGGAGTCCCGGGATCGAGTCCCGCATCGGGCTCCCAGCTCCATGGGGAGTCTGCTTCGCTCTCTGACCTTCTCCTCGCTCATGCTCTCTCTCACTGTTTCTCTCTCAAATAAATAAATAAATAAAATCTTTAAAAAAAAAAAAAAAAAAAAAAAAAGAAAGGCTGTCTGAAAAGCTTGTCATGGAAATAAAGTCACATCTCCTTGGCCACCATGTTGCGGTTGACACTCAGGTGGATGTCTCCATACATGGTGTTAAGGAAAGCCCATGCAGACACAGCGTGACATGAACTTTGTGCCAAGTTGGGTAAAAGGCACTAAAGATTTCTTTTCTTGGAGCGCCTGGGTGGCTCAGTTGGTTAAGCATCTGACTTCTGACTTTGGCTCAGGTCATGATCGCGGCAGGGTCATGAGATTGAGCCTTGCATCAGGCTCCACACTGGGCTGGAGCCTGCCTGAGATTCTCTCTCTCCCTTTCCCTCTGCTCCTTCCCCCAACTCCTGTGTGCTCTCTCTCTCTCTTAAAAAAAAAAAAAAAGAAAAGAAAAATCTTTTCTAAGTGTTGAGTCTCCAAAAGAAAACATAAATGTTTCCTATAAGTTGTTCATAAAAAAAAGAAAAAAAACAGCCAACAACATATGGTTATGAATTCATTGTGGCTGAGAAATACAAACACATATGTGTTCATAAAAAACCGTAAGGCAGAAACAATTAGGGTGATTGAAAAATAATGATGCACCATAAAGAAATTAGTGACACTGTGTGAGTTTTTCTGGGGGGTGGATATATCAAGAACCTATGTTTGTACCACTTTTTCCATGGCCTGCGGGAGACAAAGCAGCATGTCACAGGACAGCTGCCAAGGAGGCCATTGGTGGTAATACACAAAAGAAGCTTCTGGGAAATGAGACAATGGATCATACACACCGTGGGGCTCAGAGCCACATACCGAGTGCTTCTAAGATCAGAGAAACAACTAGGATGATTCCTTTAGAAATTGGTTTGATTACATATCCCCAAGTGACCCAGTTACTGAGTATTAAGTTTTTGTGAGTGTTCCATTCCTTTTGAATCACTCTAGACCCAAAATGCTCACAGTGGTTATATCTGGGTTATACATGAAGGTTTTTAAAAATAAACTTTTTGTGTTCTATTTCAACATGTTGTCTAAGGTCTCTTCAATGGAAAAGGATTTCTTGTGTAAATTCATCAACAGCAGCAGCTGCCTCATAGAAGCCTCAGAACAGCAGAAGCCCCCGAAATAAAGCATCAGCAAATCAAATCTGATGATACGTAAAAAGGCTAACACATCATAGTGGAAGTGGAGTTTATTCTAAGAATGCAAGGGAGGCTCAGCATTCAGAAACCAATCAGTGCTATTCATTAGGTTAACACCCAAAAAGGGAGAAGAGGCATATGAACATTTTGATAGTTGCAGAAATTTTCTTTTATAAAACTCAACACTCTCCATGGTTATTTAAAAAAAAAAAAAAAAAAAAAAAAAAAACTCCTAGGAGGAGTCCCTGGCTGGCTCAGTTGGAAGAGCATGGGACTCTTGATCTCAGGGTTGTGAGTTCAAGCCCCACGCAGGGTGTAGTAATTGCTTAAAACAAATGAACATAAATAAAAACAACTCCTGGTGAACTAGAAAAGGAAACTTTCTAAATCTGATAAAACCTATCAACAGAAGACCTATCCCAGACATTCTAATGATAGTTATTGGACTAACCGTAACTTAACTAATCTAACTAATAGTGAATTATTGAAAGCTATCCTGCAAGACCAGGAGTAAGACAAGAATGCTCACCATCCCTACTCCTAAGTGACACTGCACTGGAAGGCCCAGCCAGTGCAAGGAAGCAGGACAAAGAAAAAGATGGCAGAAGGACAAGAGAGGAAGAAATAAGGCATAGACAGTCACAAAGAATTGAAGGTAGGTTCTTAGATTTGATAAGTGATGTTAGCAGGACCATTAGATATATCATTAATAAGCAAAAACCAAATGAATTTCTAGAAACCAGAAATAAGTGGGAAATACAATTTTAAAAAAACATTGACTATCTAGTGATAAATCCATCATAAGATGTGAAAGACCTTCTAGCCGAAATCAATAAAATGTCCTAGAGTAAAAATATTTAAGACCTAAATGAATGGATATACCATGTTCATGGATTGGAACACTCCACACAACAAAGATGCCAATTCTCCCCCAAACTGAACTGTTGATTCAACTCAATCCCAATCTGTGTGCATATGTGTGTATAGAGATGGATACATTGATCCTAAAATCTATATAGAAATGCACATAGCTTAATGTATCCCAGGCACTCCTAAAAAAAAAACCAATGAGGGGTCACTTCCAAGATCAGATTATGAAAAGATGGATGCCTGCAATTCGGGTTCTCACTCTCCTTCCCTCCTGGGAAGCTCACCCTGTTGGAAGCCAGCAGCCCCATGCAGAAGTCCCCACAGTGACCAAGGCTGCCGATCCAAATGAGTGAGCTTGGAAGTGGGTGTCCCCCACCAAGACTTCAGATGACACCGCAGCCCTGGCCAGCAGCTGAGGCTGATCTAGGTTACCTGAGGCTGAGGAGTTTCCCAGAAGTTGAGTCTCTTGGTGCTAAACCTGGGACAGTCCCGGGGAAACGGGGATGGCTGGTCACCTGGCTGACAGCTCGACTATGTCCTCATGACAGACCTCAAGCCAAAGGCCCCCAGCTAAGCTGTGCCCAAATTCCTAAAGTCCGATCTTTTCAGTGCCTGTTTTGAGGTAACCTAGCATTCAGCAACAGATAACTAAGATGGTACTTCCTAAAAGGGTTTGGTCCCCAACGTCCATGCTCACCAGAGAAAGGCAAGCTAAAATTACAAGCCATCATGACACACACCCCAAAATGTGTAAAATGTCAAAAACAGGGAATATCCAGCATTGGCTGGGCTGCGGAGGAACTGGAACTCTGAGACAGTGCTAGCAGGGTCCAAAACGGGGGGCCACACGGGAACACTCGAGTGGCCTCTAGTGGAGCCAACGCACACATAACCTATGTCCCACAATCCTCCCCAGATGCACACTGAGGGAACACCTTGTCCACCTACCAGAAGGCCCATTCAAGAATGACCTTGTGGGGGTAGTCAACGCCCCCATTCCTCGCACACAGCACGGAGGACAGAACAGAGAGGAGGCAAACAAAAGAGGTATGGGAGAATCAAGAAGACAAAGGGAGACAGTCCTCTTGTGGCCACAGAGGCCTCTCCGGCCGCTACAACTCAGCACATCCAGCAAACTTGACTGGATGAAACAGAAACCATATCTGAGCTACAGAGCAAGAGACCTGAAGCTCACTCAGGGCTTCCATGGGCCACACACAGAGGGTGCACACGGCCCTCGCTCCCCACTCTGCCGCCTCCCAACGACTGTGCTTTTCAAAGCGTTTCCAATCCAGGGACATTTCTACTTAAGCAAACTCTCGGGCTGAATTGGGGCATATAAAAATGACAAAGACAGAGGGGCTGTAGCTGATTGGAACTCCAGCTCCAGGCCACCTCCTACCAGCTCAGCTCCAACTGGACAGGCCCCAAGGACCCCCAGGAGACCCAGTGAGTCCCAAGTGTCCTGTGACTGGCTTCCCACCCACCTTTGCCCCTAACTCCAAGCCCCAGTTCCCCCTCCACTCACCCCGGCTCTGGGTCCCGGACTATACCAGCCCATCATAGAGGGACAGTGCCTGCACGATGGAAGGGTCCGCCTTCGATCCTTCCTGAAACTCCTGCAGGGTCAGCTTCCCGTCGGCATTCTGCAAGCAGAGAGAGGGGGCTGAAGGTGAGGGACAACCAGTCTCCTAGGATAGGGACCTCAGGTCTGGACCCTGGAGCCCTGCTCCCCAAGTCCATCCCAGGACTGGCCCTGAGAGAGCTTCCAAAGTTAGGTCAGGAGGGAGACAGTGCGGCTCACTTGGTAGGAGGAGTCGGGTATCCGAGAGACCCGGGCACTTCCTGGGAAGGTGACCTTGGGCACGTGACCCGGGGCCCCTAACGCCATACTTATCATTATCATTGCAATGAGTTCCCATAAATGGCAGTCAGTCCCCAAGGGCTGAGAGTCCACTGCATTTCTCTGGGGTTACTCTTGCAAGGGCGTTTAAACCACTCCCAGAGCAGCCCACACCAGATGCCAGGAGACCCAACAGAGCTCACAAAAAAGGACTTGAGTGGGTCCCTCGGGCTAACAGTGATTTGGACCAGAATCCCTGTCTTGGAGCATCTCTCAAGGAAACCCGGGAGAACCCGAAGAGACGGCTCACTGCGGGCCCTGAGCTGCACTTCTCATGCATGGTCTCAGAGGCTCCTTGCGGCCGCCCTAAGAAGAGGCACGGCTCTTGTTCCCATTTTGCTGGTAAGGAAATTGAGGCTCTGTCACCACCCCAGGATCCTATGGCTAGTCACTGGGGAAGGTAGAATTTACGCCAGTCTGGGTGGGTGGTGGGCTCGGTTTCCCTACATAAAGGAGGTATGAATCAGGGAGATTTAAGGAGCGTGTGGTCTTGCCATTAAACAGCATCGAACCATCCAGTACAATGTCAATATCCCTCACTCCACACGCTGTGGACGCATCTTTTGATCATCGCCAAGAGATCTGCGCAGTCTGAACCTAGAGGTCTTCGCTGCCTCTCTGACATGTGCTGATCTCGGGCCCCAAGCTTTCCAGGCAGGCACCTGGACCCTGCCCACTGTCAGGAGAGCCCAGGTGGCTCTGTCGGTTAAGCATCTGCCTTTGGCTCAGGTCCTGATCCCAGGGTTCTGGGATTGAGCCCTCCATCGGGCTCCCTGCCTATTGGGGATGCCTTCTTCTCCCTCTCCCACTCCCCCTGCATGTGCTCTCTCTGTCAAAATAAAATCTTAAAAAAAAAAAAATAATAAGTCCTCTGTCACTGCAATTTGTGTTCTTTGATTTAAAGCAAGCAATACTGGGTTGCCCTACTCTCACCATATCAAATTTCCAATAAAAACAAAGTTATTTTGCTTTTTAAAAAGAGTTTGATATAAACAAGAACTTCTTAACCAGGGGGTCTGTGGCTAGAATGCAGCAGGTCTGTAAACTTAGATGGGAAAAAAATGAGGTCTTTCTTTCTTTTTCTTTTTTTTTAATATTTTTATTTATTTGACAGAGAAAGAGAGAGCACGAGCAGGCAGAGCTGCCGGCAGAAGGGGAAGGAGAAGCAGACTCCCCACTGAGCAGGGAGCCCCATGCAGGACTCGATCCCAGGACCCTGGGATCATGACCTAAGCCAAAGGCAGATGCTTAACCAACTGAGCCACCCAGGCACCCCAAAATGAGGTCTTTCTAGTCACTAACTCGTAACTGAAATATAGCTTTTCCATCCACGATGCTAGTAGGTGACAATGCCCGAGAGAACCAGCCGCACCTGGGACCTGTGTCAACGGTGGGGGTCACGGGCCATGTCACAGCACATCACAGACACCGCGGGCATCACGAATGCCTGCCATTGCTTTGAAACTGGGGGGTGGTGACACCCACCGTTACACCTTCTTCTTAAACTTCATAAAGAAGCGTACAGAATGCTGTATCACAGATTCTTTTAAAAGATATTTTGAAGGCTGTATTCCAAAATCATTAACTTCCTTTTTGATCCAATAGACTTGACTGGATGTGCTGAAAACTGTTATTTGAGACACCCAGAGACTTCTCCAGTATGCCCAAGGGGTCCAGGTCAAGAAGTAAAAACGGTTAAGAATCCTGGCTGCGGAAAGAAGTGCTGGCTTTACTTTCTTAAAACTCTGGACAGTTGACACGGATGGCTGCTGGCCTGCATGGACCGGCTCTGCATCTCCGAGGGTCTGCACGGCTCCTCCACCGCGGCCCAGGGTCTCCGCCCCCGCCCCCACGCCTTACCTCCCTGGTCAAGGACCAGCCTCACCCACGGCTCACCTTGTCCATCATGGCGAAGATCCGGTCCACCCTCTTCTCGGGGGTGTTCTCCTCCTCGGGGAGCTCCACGGTATTCCCCTGCCAGAGAGAGACACCCTGGGCGCTGCGCTCCTGGCCATACGGCTTTGGGGTCCGGGACAAAACTATGGCCCCAGATCTGGGCGGGCTCCCCCTGCCGGATGCTCTCCCCCCCCCACCCCTGCCCTCTCTGCCTCCTGCCCTGGAAAGCTCTGCCCCTCCCCCCTCAGCCCCAGACACCCCAGCCGCGGGCCACCGCACAGATGCACAGCGACCCCTCTGCTTGCCAACCCAGCCCCGGCGAGAGAGCGGCTGCGGGAGCGGACTCCCTCTAAGGGCCGACCAGGCCCTGTCCCTACACATGAGGCTCCTGCTGCCTCTCCTACCCCACAGGGCCCAGGCCTCACCACCATCTGGTAAATGGCGTCCACAATGTCCAGCATCTCGTTCCTGGTGATGTAGCCGTCGTTATCCAGATCGTAGAGCTTGAAGGCCCCTGCGATCGAGCAGCGGGGCGGAGTCACCCCCGGCGGGAGGCGGGGCCTGACGGGCTCTGTCCCGCCCCTGCCCCGCCCCCAGCCCCCCAGCCCCACAGCATGCCGGGGAGCCCCACTACTCCTCCGCAAATAGGATTCACATCAGGACAAACAGGGACCGACAGACACACACACACACACACACACACATCGACACAGGTACCATTTCAACTAGGGGTGTGTTTTTGTTCTTTTGTTAAAGGAACTAAAAGTAAAAAGAAGGGGGCTCTGGCTCTGCAGAGCTGGTCTCCCCACCAAGTGTCAGCCTCCTCCCCACCCAACTCACTCCCCTCCCGCAGTCACGGAGCTCCCTGCTAGGGGGTCAACTTAGAAAATAAAATAATATGCCCGGAATGGGGGTGAGGTGGGGGTAGATTTTACAAGAATAAAATCCTCCTTTATTCCTAAAAAAGAAGAAGAAGGAGGAGGAGGAAAGAGAAACCACTGTTTTCGTGTTGCCAACGGCCCAAGAGAGCGGTGGATTCTGGCTCAGCTCTTTCCACCCTGGCTCCAGACTCCCTTTTGCCCCTGCCCGCTCTGCCCTGGGGCCTCGCACATGCCGTTCCCCTGTTCCACACACCTTCTCCCCTCCTCCCACCCACGCCAGCTGTCCCCCGACCAGGCTCAGCAACTGACCCCTCAGAGCCCGGCGGGCTCCTGTCTGCTCACCCTCCCTTTCCTGCCTCTGTGGCGGTTTTATGGGATTTTTCAAAATCATGTCCCCAGGCTAGACTGACAAGCACAGGAGCGGTCGCCTGCCTGTGTGCTTCTCTCGTGGCTCCCTGGCCTCCTTGCCAGCATCGACCGTGGCCGTGGCTGTGGCTGTGGCCGTGGATCTCTGCTGAGTGAGTGAGTAAGTGCATGAATGAGACCGGTCATCAAAACAGCGCCAGCGCCGGAACCGGGTCTTTTAACACAAAGGCTACACTACCTGCGGTCCTCGTGTATGCCTGTTGACAGCCCCATCTGTCCACCCTGCCTCGGTAAGCTGTGTTCCTCCTCCATGGTCACCCCCAGGGAAGCTCCTCTGACCCATAAAGGCAGGACATCTGTGCCATCTCTCAGCCCTGGACCAACAGCCAGGGCCCAGCCAGGGGCTGCCTGGCGGAACCCAGGGACAGGACTTACACCGAAGTTTCTCGTCCAGGGTTCCCCTTGAGGTCACCGACAGTGCCTGGATGAACTCGGAGAACTCAATCCGCCCGTCCTGATGGGAGAGAGGGGCAGGGTGGCCCCGGTCAGTACTGGATCTCTGGTCAGGCCGGGCCTTGGGTGTGTGATGGGCGACGGGCAGGCACCAGATACCCACAACCGAAGGACAGACACCCAGGCAGAGAGGACGGGAGACAGGGGACAGGGACGGGCTGGGGGGTAGGATCACAGATGAATCAGGCCAGGCAGAAGGAACAGAAGAAAGAGTGAGGCCAAAGCCAGAGCCCAACTCCACATCTGATGGGAGAAAGAGCCAGAAGGTGCCGCCAATACACACCCCCCCTCTCCGGGCAAGGGCCGCCTGGAGATCCCCTTTCCCCTTGGCCCAGAGCCCCAGGCTCCCAGACTTTGGAGGAGGGCAAGGCTCTAGATTGTTTAATCCCACCTGTTCGTTTTGCAAATAGGGAAACTGAGGCTGGGGGAGGGCAGAGCTCTTCCCAGGGCCAGGCAGTGTGACTGTCAGCCTGAGGGCACCTGGGGAGAAAGCCGGGGTGTGACAATCCAAGTCCGAGGGCCCAACAGGACAGAATGCGAAAACAAGTTACAGTAAATCCACCGTGAACACGAGGAAGCCTGGAAAAATACAGGCGTGGGACACGGTGCTGAGGACTGTGGGGGCCTGACAGTGGATCCGCCAAGATGAGACTCGAAAACACGATGCTCTGCGAAAGCAGCCGGGTGTGAATGACCGCCCCACACCCTCGGTTCTGTCTGCTGCTCAGAGCCTCAGTTTCCCCATCTGCAAAACGGGGGTGTTCAAAGGACATACCCCGCAGGGAGCTGGTTGTAAATAGTCCACCTAGAAAGCTTTGCACACAGTCCATGCTCGGTGGATATCAGTGCGGATGATTCTAAATCTGGTCATTATCCCTGTAGGCATTTGCATTCTGTGCTTGTAAGAAAAAGGTCAAGGTATACATATGTGTGCGTGCGTGTACGTCTCCGTGGAGCAGGTGTAAGCGTGTGCGTTGCATTTATGTGTGCACGAGTGTGCATACGCAGGCGTGTGTGCCTGTGTGTGCATGTGCACACTGCGTGTGTGCGTGCGTGTGTGTGCCTTCTCCAGAAGGGAACGCTGGCAGAAAAGCGTGGGTGTGGAGGTGCAGCGGGCGCCTGCCGGAGGGAGGGGGCTCTGCGCCGGGCGCGGGCCCGTCCATGCCCAGCTCACCTTGTTTTCATCAAACACGTTGAAAACAAACGTGGCAAACTTGGTAGGATCTCCAAATGGGAAGAACTGCTTGTAGATTTTCTGGAAGCCTGCAGCATCCAGCTGCCCGCTGGGGCAGTCCTTGATGAAGCCTTTGTACCTAGAGGTAGCAGACCAGGCCAGAGAGGGGAAAGGAGGCGCTGACATCACGCTCCTGCCGGCAGGAGGCTGTGAGCCCTGTGGGGGGTGTTGGGCTGCACTTTCTCTGCCTCTGGCCAGCTGGGTGACCTGGAACAGGTGACTGCATCTCTCAGAGCCTCAACCGTGCAAGGGGGATAAGAGGTACCGTGAGAATGAACCCCCCTGCCTGTCCCCCAACCACGCGGCGGGGCTAAAACAAAACTCACCCGAACCAGCTCCCCAAAGGAGCGCTCTTACACCAACCACTCCCGCCTCCCCCACCTTCTCCCCTGAGCCTCTCCTGACACCACAGAGTAGGCAGAGCCACCATATGGGGCCGGCAGCTGGCTCCTCCCACACGCCTGCGCCCCACAATATGCACACCCCCTCCCCCACCTTTGTTCCCAGGGATCTGCGCTGAAGGACGCGGGGAGCAGGGCAGCGAGCGCACAGGGTGCTCTGGTTTGTTCCAGCATCCTGCAGCCACAAGAGCCCACGGACAGCGGCCTGGCTTTGTACTCCAAATCCCAGCTTTGCTCCTTGCTGGCTGTGCAACCTTGGGCAAGTGCCTTCCCGTCTCTGAGCCTCCATCCCCTCCTCCATAAACGGGGCCAGCTCCCACAGCTATCTTGTTGGGATCAGATGAGATGATCATGTAACATACTTACCCCAGGGCTGGGCATAAGAGATCAGCAGCAGCATGATCTTTAGTGTTATGAACTCAGAGGAGTTGTTGTAAAACAATTCATGAGTCGGCTCCTGTGTGTAGCTTAGCAACCCAGCTGGAGGAGGAGATTTCCCAGCATAAAGGGAAGGGAGCGAGCCACCAGCCATTATCTGCTCCCAGCCCTTCGCTCTCTGCGCTCTTCCCTGCAAACACATTCTCCCGGGCCGCCCACGCAGCCGGTGAGCAGGGCTGCAGTTAAGCCCATTTAAAGGATGGGAAAGCTGAGGCTCAGGAGGGGGACTTGCTCATCCTTGCAATCCAGACTGGAGCTGGGTGGAAGGCAGACACTGAAGAAACCAGATGCTCAGAGACACAGGGTCGCTGAAATTCACCTGCCGCATTGTTCCAAGACCCTCGTGTCCAGGGAGGGGATTCCGGGCACCCGCTGTCCTCCTGCCCCCAGGGAACAATCTAACGGGCCTGGGGGGACACTTCACACGTAAGGACCTAAAGGGACACCTAGGAGACTCAGGGATCTACAGCCTCAGAACTGAGATCAGATGTGAACAAGAAAATAAGAGGGGCGCCTGGTGGCTCCGTCGGTTAAGTGTCTGCCTTAGGTTCAGGTCATGAGCTTGAGCCTGGCATCGAGCTCCCTGGTCAGCAGAGCGCCTGCTTCTCTCTCTCCCTCTGCTGCCTCTCCCTGCTTGTAAGCACACTGTCTCTGTCAAATAAATAAATAAAATCTTAAAAAGAAAAAAAAAGAAAAGATTCTTGCTAATGTATCAGCTGCTCCTCGGGCGTGAGTGTTGTTGGGGTGCAGGGGAGGCTGGAAGATGGAATGTGGTGGGGGGCTTCATGCCTGGGGTGGGCTGAAGTGGGCGCCCACAGCCGGCCCTCCCATGGCGGCCCCAACCTCACCCTCCGCCTGGACCTTTGGCAACAGTCCCCAAGCCCCGGGTGCTGAGCTCAGTCTTCACGGCTGTTCCTCGGGAGTCGCCTCTGCCCTGCGAAGTGGGCTCGCAGATGAGGCAAGAGGTCGGGCACCCTTCCCACCACCGGAACCAGGAAGGGACCCAGCCCGTGCAGTTCCCTCCCCTAAATTCTCCTTCCCAGCGGGGTGCTCTTGGTCCAAGCTTCATAGCCAGGCAGGACACACACACACACAGCCAGGGAGAAGCATTTCAAGGACAATATCTGGTCCATGAGCCCAGGCTCCCTGGCCAAGACAGGTCCCTGGGCAGGAGGAGGGGAAGTGTCTGGTGCCAGGACTTGGGGGTCATGTGGGGGCAGGCTCCAACGTCCCCAGATCCCTCTGGATGCCTGATTGGGGGGCCTCCCCCTGAGCTTCTCATTTCCCCACAATGGGTATATGTTACTTAAATGATCCGCAGAGACTGTTAAAAACAATAAAGAGAAGACAAAAGCCTCCCTGGAGGGTCCCTGCGGGTGGCTCCCCAGGGGGGCGGGCTCTTGGACTAGAAGGAGGTTAGCTCAGCGGCAGGAGCCCTCAGCAGGGAGAGCAGCTGCCTGAGCCCGCAGCGGAGGTCCTGCGGGGGTAACCGGGGACAGGCAGGGGCGCAGGAGGCCAGCCTCAGTGGGGAGCCTTCGGGGGGCCTGTCCGGTTCCCCCTGCAGAGGCTGTCATGGTGGGGCCCCAGGAAGCCCACCTGCAGGGGAGATGCCAATTAGAGGCTGCCCAATGGCCCGGCCTCCTCTTGCCGGGCACCTCCCCCTTCCACACTCAACCCCTAGGGCCTCGAAGGTTCCTCTGCTCCCTCAGCCCCCAGAGACGCCAGCACACCATGTCCTGTTTGTCTCCAGGCTGTGTCCCCGTCCGACTGTAACCTCCCTGACGCAGTAGTGCCCTGTGCCCAGGACAGGTGCTGGTGTACGATGGGGGTTCAGTAAATGTCTGTCCAAAGAGATGGATGGATGGACGGATGGATGGATGGACGGATGGGCATACAAACTGCCAGGCAAGGACAGAGGGAGGGCAAGCCCAGGCATCTGGTACCTCCCTGAGCCCCGAGGACCCTGGCCAGAACCCGAGAGCTTCCTTCAGATGGCTAAAGAACCACGGATGTCCCCCTACCCTCTGCGACAGGGAACTGGGGGTCTCAGAGAGGGCGAGAGAGCGGCTCAAGGTTGCACAGATCGTTAGCCGCAGGACCAGGGCTCAGACCCAGGTCTCCTGCCTCCCACCCACGCCTCCTCCAGCCGGTGGAAACACAAAGCACGTGCCCCCCAACCACTGTGCCACCCCGTCATTCATCATTAGAAGGCGGGGGCACCCTGCCTCGCCGGAGCAGAGACGGGGGAGCTGTCCCAGACACCCTGGTTACCCCGACTCCTAATTCACCCTGTGAGTTGTCACAGCTCTGGGCAGGACTTCACAAAAGGGTCCAGTCCTGAGGCGCCGCCTACCCTCCAGCGGTGGGACACCCCACCCCGGCACATGCCCCCTCCCCACTGCCTGCAGGGCACCGGGGATGGAGGGGGAGGGGCTGCTGCCTCATGATGAAGTGCATGTCCGGGACTTCTGTCCCCAGGACGACTGAGCGACGTGACCCCATCCCCCTCCCATGGCCAGGCCTCAGGTTCCAACAAGCCCAGGTCCCTTCCGCTCTCCTTTAGACACACAGCGGACGGGAAAGCTGCGCCAAGCCTGGCCCCATCCTGTCTCACTGGGAGAGGGACCTCGAGGGACCCCTTCCCTGCAATGCCCCTCAGTTTCCCTGCAGCTAAAATAAGTGACCCAGACCGGCTCCGGAGGCAGGGTTTCCCCACCACAGCACCTCTGACATTTGGGGTTGGAAGATTCTCCGGGGCGGGGGGGGGCTGTCCTGTGGCCCTAGCCTCCATCTGCTAGCTATCCGTAGTACCTGCCTCCAAGTTGGGACAAAGGTGTCTCCAGACAGAGGCCAAATATCCCCCGGGAGCGCAACCACTCCAGCTGAGAACCACCGAACTACACGTCCTCTGGGAACCCCATGAGCTAGAGGGGGTCTGGCACCTGAGTCTTCTGTGCTCCTGAGTGACAGCTACTACCGGGGCCTACTGAGAGCCAGAAAAATGGCTACGTGCCTTCTAAGCCTAATTTCACCCCATGATCCCAATGAGCCCAGGAGGCAAGGACGATTATGCCCATTTTACAGATGGGGAAACTGAGGCTGGGGAAGGTTACGTCTTGCCCCGGCTCAGGGCCATCACTCAGCACCCCTTCTGTTCAGCCCTCACCTCCCCCTCTACCCTGCTGCCTCCCACCCACCTTTTCCTTCTCAGCTTCTATGTTTCCCTTAGAGACACGCCCCCTGGCCACTGCAGACAGTGTCACGCTCTGGGACCAACAGTCCCCGCAAGTCAAGTGTCATATGCGGTGGAAAGGAAGCAGGGAAGATCTTTTTATTTTGTTTATTATTACTAGCTCCATGCACTGAACATGCACAAATTCCAAAATTTGTAAAAGAAGTTTACAATTTTTTTTTAGTTTACAATTTAGTTTACAGTTTTCTTTATAAAAGAAGTTTTAATTTTTTTAGAGTTTAAAGAACTGAAAAGGAAGGGCTCGGGCTTCCCCATTAGATGTGGCTCAATCCCAGGACCAACCTGGACCTGTGTGTGACCCTGGGCAGGTGACTTCCTCTTCCTGAGCCTCAGTTTACCGATCCATGATGTGGGAACCAACACAGCACCTACCCCCAGGACCTGGATGAGCTTCAGCAAATGGCAACAGTGTGATAGATGGCAAAGGACGTCCTGGACATCTGCCGGATGCCAAGCTCCAGCCCCAAACTCTCCCACAGAGCAGAGCCCCAGATGTCACGGACACGGACCGCCCCCAGCCTGGCCACCCTGTCCTGCCAGGTGCCCCAAGGAGCAGGCTCCAGTGTACCAAGACCCCTGATGCCTTGTGCGGAGGCCACTCCCATAACAGCCTTAATGGTTAGGATAGTAAATTTCAGGTGATGTGTATTTCACCACATTAAAAAAAAGTAACTAAAATCATTACAGAATATTCTAGATCAGGTATAAAAATAACAAATACAGACACAGTTTGGTTTAAGACAGCATGCGATATAGAAAATCCTACATAATAAGAGTTGTTTATATCCATATAGATCCTTGAACCTCGAACACAATTGACCATCATCTGCTAAAAAATGAGCTACTTTTAAAAAGGGTGCTGGGGTGCCTGGGTGGCTCAGTGGATTAAAGCCTCTGCCTTCGGCTCGGGTCATGATCCCAGGGTCCTGGGATCAAGCCCCACATTGGGCTCTCTGCTCGGCAGGGAGCCTGCTTCCTCCTCTCTCCTCTCTCTCTGTTCCTACTTGTGATCTGTCACATAAATAAATAAAAAATCTTTAAAAAATAAATAAATAAATAAAAAGGATGCTGCCAAAAAAAAAAAAAAATGCTACTGCAGAAAACGAAACCTTTGAAAAACCAAACCAAACTACAATCATGGCTCTCCCTAGATTTGCCTTCTCTTTTGTAAACCGTCCTTAGTTACTAGGACTCATGGAAGCTAATTTTTTATATTAAGTCATCTTTTTATTGAGGCAAGAAGATGACATTTTGTTCAATCAGTTATCTTGGTACCTGTCGCCAGCCTTGAAATCTTGTTCGAGGATAAGGGTCTTGGCTCCCTGGGGGCCAGAGGCGGGTCTGGGAATCGCACAGAAAGCAATGTGGCCAAGCCCGGGAAACAGGCACAGCGTCTGAGCGCACCGGGGACATGCTGTCCGGCCACCTAAGCACAGGCATTTGATGGGGTTGGCTATGTTGCGGGGCCGGCAGTTCGAGACAGGGTGGGGATAAAAACAGAAAGTCACAGGCCTGACCAGTGCTCTCTTACACATCTTTGAAAGGCAAAGGACTAAAGAAACCTGTCATTTCATAAAGCAGCAAAGGCTGAATGCCACTTCCGGAAGGGGCTTCCCCACCATGCCAGCCTGGGCTGTGCCTGTGTCCCCCTCCTCCAGGGGACTCCAGGCACCTGTCTCCACCTGCCCCCAGTCCCCCTGCACTGGCCTGGCACATAGCAGGTGCTCAGTAAAGACTTTCTGAACAGACAACTGAACGGAGAGTGAATGAACGAATCCTTGCTGTGATACGGGGGTCCGACTCCATCCCTGCTTCCCATTCTCGGAGGACCCCAAGCAAGGCCCAAAGGCCCCAGCCTGCTAGGACTTTCTGGGATTCCGTGGTCTCAGTTCCCAGGGAACCCCGCCGCATGGGAGCCAGCTCGAGGCCAGGCCCTCTCCGGGCCTGCATGCCCCTCTCCCGCAGGCCGAGGGTAAAACAGCCTTCTGCGGCGGGAAGGGTGAGGGATAGACGGATACACGGGAGCGCTTTGCCCCCACCCGCCACCCGCCACCCGCCGCCGCCAGCGCGGGCCCAGCTGCCTCCGAGGTGCACCTGACGGATTCTTCTCCCATTCTCTCTCAAACAACCCCCTCCCGTGCTGCTCCTCTCGCTGCGCAGATCCTGGAGGAGGATCCCACGCACACCCATGAGGAAGAAGCCTCTTCCTTCCTGCCCTCCCTGCCTGCTCCAGCCCCCATGGTCTTCTGTCTGCTTTCTCTCTGTCCTCCGAGCGATGGCAACTTCACAATCATCCGCAAGGGCCTGGGACCTGCCGCAGCTTCTTAGCCCGCACTGCGGGTCCTCACCTTCCACGGCAACAAGCCGGGCTCAGCATGTGGACCCCGACACTAGCCTGACCTCTCAGCCTCCAGCCCCCTCCCTGCAAATACAGAGAACCATACAGCAGCGCGGGGTAGGGAGCCCCTGAGATGACCCCGAGGGGGCCGCCAGCAGGAGCCTGGTGTAGACTGAGCCCTGATGAGGCTGGCCTGGGCACCCCACGGCTGCAGGCTGGCCTGCGCTCCTGACAACCTGGGGCCTGGGCTCTCCCGAAGACCTGCGCCCGACCAGCACCAAGGCCCAAGTGCAACTCCAGGCTCTGCTTCTGCTCCCTGGGCAGGCTATGACCAATCATAGAATCATGTAAGAGCCCTGGGCCTTGGGCTTAGCCGGAGGAACAAGGGGCTCTTAATCTTGAGGTTGTGAGTCTGAGCTCCATGCTGGGTGCAGAGATGACTTAAAAATAAAATCTTAAAAAAAAAAAAAAAAAAAAAAAAGGAGGGTTCCAGGGTGGCTCAGTGGGTTAAAGCCTCTGCCTTCAGCTCGGGTCATAATCACGGGGTCCTGGGATTGAGTCCCGCATCGGGCTCTCTGCTCGGTGGGGAGCCTGCTTCCTCCTCTCTCTCTACCTGCCTCTCTGCCTACTTGTGATCTCTGTCTGTCAAATAAATAAATAAAATCTTTAAAAAAAAAAAAAGGGAAAAAGCCCTGGGCCTTGGTTCCCCGCTGCATTGTGGCTACTGAAAGTCTGCACAAAATAAGGGGATCCTAGAGCATGCTGGAGAAACAGAGACTGGGTGGTCAGGGCATGCCTCTCCGAAGAGAGGACCCTGGGCTGGTGATGCCAAGACCTGGGTGCAGAGGGAACAGCAAGGATGAGGGGTTCAGAGGTAGAAATGAGCATGGTGTGGGTGAGGGTCAGCAAGTGTGTGTTGGGGGGGGTGCCCAGTGAGGCCATGGGAGAAGGGGAGGTGAGTGATCCTGGGAAGCCCACGTTTTCCCAGGGAGGGCTGGCGTCAGCACTGCCCCCAGCTGTTGGGTGCCCCAAGAGCTGTCTGAGATATGAAAGGGCTGCCTGGGGGCTGTGGTGGCAAAGTGTCCTCTGAGAACGGCCCAGGGCCCTTGGGACACAGGAGCTCATCTTACCTGCTTCCTGTGCAAAAGACAGAGGGGACGGCGGGCCACCTACAGTGCCAGTGAACCAGTGACATTCGGGCCAGTTGAGGAAGAACAGAAGGGCTCATTTTGTTTGCCAGCAACAATGGCACTGGCCGCCCAGAGCCCTGGAGGAAACTGATCGAGTGCTATAATCTGTGATCCATTACCAATGTCTGCTGTGGGCACCAGCGGAGAGGGTGGAGGTATGAGTGTCCCTGTTTAACTATCCCCAGGTTAGCTTCGCCCTATGGGATTCTAGAACACCACAGTGAGGTGGGTCAGGGACTGACCCAGGAAGGCCAGTGGAAAGCACTGAGTCGGCTGTCTCCTAGGCTTGAAGGCACCACCAAAATGAACCAAAGGACATGTACTTGAGGCCCACAGAACTTTCTGGCAAAGAAAGATCAGTTCTTGTCTTTATAAGCTCTTCAGAGAGAGTCACCCTATGGCAAGGGCTGCATGTCACAAGGCCCAGGGCCCCGGCTCTGTTACAGCAGCCTCCACGACGGCTCTCCAGGGGCCAGCCTCTACGGCCTCTGTGCTGTTCCTTGAACACACCAAGTCTATTCCCCGTGCACCTGCCGATTGCTCTTCCCTGTGCCTGGAACTCCCCTCCACGGCCAAGTCCTTGTCCAGGTTGTAGCTGAAATAGCAGCTTGGCAAAGGAACCAAAGTCACTCCACCTGTCTGGGCCTCAGTTTCCCCATTGTCATAATGAGAAGGGGACTTGGAGGACTGCTCCATGGCTCGTACTGATGACGATACTGAAATCATTATTATTAGCACCGCCGGCAGAGAGAATGTAACTAGGCTGTGCTCCAGACAGTTTATGTGAATTAGATCATTTGTTCTTTACAATATTCCTATAAAGGTTAACTCTCCAGATGGGAAAACCAAGGTACCGACATGTCCAATAACTTGCTCCAGATTGCTCACGCAAGTCCTGGGGTGTGGGTCCCCAAGCCCGGCGCCCTGGTTCCGAAGCCCGTCTGGCCGCTGTGCTCTGCCTTCCCCTGGTGGAAGCACACGTGTGAGCAAGGCAGGGCCCAGGGGCTCAGCAGCCCCATCTAGGAAATGCCGCCGTGTTGGGTCACTTCTCTGGGTGACAGCAGGGAGGAACTGAATGAGGCCACGCCTGAGAGCTCGCTAAGCACACGGCAGCACTGGGAAAGCATCCGCCAAGCTCTCCAGGACAGATCGCAGCCCTGTCGGACCCCAGGGCAGCTCCGGGGAGTCAACAGCAACGTACGTGAAGCATGGGACGTGCTTCCTGGGAGCGGAGCACCTGCCGTGGCCGGGCTCTGGGGGCACAGGGGCAAACGGAACAGGGCCTGCCCTCAGGGCCAGGAAAGGAGGCAGGGAGGCTCACAGATGAGTAACTGTTGCCAGTTGAGTCTGCAGCTGTGGTGGGTCCCCTAAGCTAACCTGAGGGCCCAGGCGGTCTCAGGAATGAAGCCCTGAGGGTAGGGAGATAGGAGCCAAGCAAAGAGGCGGAGGGGTGTCCCCAGGAGTGGGGGAGGCCAGGCCAAGGTCGGGAAGGCCCAGGGGGCAAAGTGAGTTCAGGAACAGACAGCAATTCAGGCAGGTCAGGGGGCAGAAGGAGATGGTGGTGAGACTGGCAGGGTCAACAGGGTCAGACCACACCCGTCCTCATCCCCATATAACCATGCCAAAGGAAGGTTTTAAGCAGAAGCCAAACACTGGCAGGTTTTTGTTCAACAATGACTCCTCTGGCTGTCAGGTGGGAAGGAGGGGGATTATGTACAGACGGGGAATCCCGGAAGGCTTCCTGGAGGAGGTGATATGCAGGAGAGCTTCGGGAAAGACGATTATCAGTTGGCCTAGGAAGGTCAAAAAGAAGGGTGGGTAGTTCCGGCGGGGAGATATGCAGACAAAGGCCCAGGAAGGAAGGGCGGGGAGTTCTGGAAGACAGAGCCGTGGTGATAAAGACCTAGAAGTAGGAACGTTTCTGGAACGCTCACCTGGGGAAGCGGAGAAGTGAAAAGGAGGTCAGAGGCAGATCAGACCCACATGTTGGTCCTCGGATGTAGGGGCGGAAAAGGCGGCAGCTGCTGCTCCCTCAAACATGCGCTCCTCCCCTGCTCCCGCCCCACCAACTCCTCAGGAGGAACCAGCTCACCATCTGGGTTCTGGCCACTGGTCTAGATGTCCAGCAGGGGTCAGCAAAGCTGGGCAGGGCGGCCACAGCTCTTGCCCTCCACAGCCTGGACTCAGGGACAGGGAGTTGTACGGAGTGGCCCCTAGGGGAGCCTGGCCCTGCACACCCCACCCCCCGAGCTGCCCCAGAGTCTCCGGGCATGGATCCTTGCAGGCCTGCCACGCCCTGGCTGTGATGGGGGCCCTCTCTAGGCCTCAGTTCCCCATCTGAACGGCACACAGAAGACCACCCACCGTGGCTGTCATCTTTTGGGCACGGTGCTATGACCCTCACAGGGAATGTCTTCCCAGTACATCATCATTCCCATCACACGCATGGGGAAACTGAGGCTCAGAGAATCACTTGAGGCCTGGTCAGGATTCTAGATCCATTTCTCACCCACCCAACTTGCCTGGAAGTTCTCCAGGCTTGCCTCCTCCCCTCCGCACCCCCCCACCTCAAGTCTCCCTTCATGTGAGCCTCCCCTGCCAGCTCCTCATTCTGAGACATTCCACAGGGGACCAGGGGACAATCAGCATGCCGCTCCCTCTCCCCCAGCCCAGGCAGGCATCACTCCTCCATCCCAGCCCACGTCAACCGCTCACTGCTATACTTTCCCTCCACTCCATGACATACAGCCTCAGAATCCTTCTTAACCCAGCCCTCTGGGCAGCCACTACAGACTGATGAGAGCTGGCATCCAAGAGAAAACCTGTTTGCCATCCTTGGCCCAGTCTCACCAACCACTTTATAGAAAAGGTGACTGAACCCCAGAAATGGGAAGAGACTTCTCAAGGCCACTGGTGACTTAGTGACAAAGCCAGGCCTGGGACCCAGTCTCCAGACACGTTTCTGGTCCCAACCCCTCTCTTTGGTGAGCAGGGCCTGATGGTCCCCAGAGATGACACACGAGGCAAGGAGTCCCCAACACCCACCTCCACCCCAGTTCAACTGGCCCTACACCAGCCCTCTGGGGACAAAAGAATCTAAGCGAAGCCTGCCCGGTTTGGCTGGTACAGCAGCCACGCTCAGAAGTCCCTCCGCATGGCCCTGTTCTGGGCAGCTGCACTGCTGTCCCCTCAGCCCAAAGCCAACAGCCGCCCAGGCCTCCCCGCCAATAGTTTGGGGGAAACGAGCTACTCACCACTGCTGGACTTCCTTCTCGGTAACTGCAAGAGAAAACAGAAGCAGACTTTTAGCTCTGGGAGGTGCCTTAGGAGACGGGCAGACCCAGGGAACCTCCCTCCTGCCCTCCCCAGCCCGCCCCTGCGGCCTACCCACCCATGTCCCCCAGATGATCTGTCCCAGTCAGAAGCTGCATGTCCAGCCACCCCGGCAGGGGACAGCACTGGCCTATCCCTCCTGAGGCCGACTGGGCTTCTAGAAGGACTGACCAGAACAGCCTCTTCCATGCGGGGTTGGCTTTCCCTGCTGTCTTGGGGGCTGGGGGGCGCGGGGCGCAGGAAAGAGCCTCACATGCAGGCCAGTGTTTGAGATACGCTGCCCCCCAAGTTTCAGCCCGGGGACAGCACCATTGGAGAAGGCACCCGGGGGCCTGCCTGCATGTGGTGGGCCAGGGCAGGAAGGCTGAGCAGCCCCCCCGGGACCTGGCTGCGCCCAGCCCCCTCCCCTCCTCGGCCTGGCCCTCCGGCCCCCCACAGCGGTCAGTTCCAGCTTTTTTACAGGCAAGACGAGAACAGAGCCGTGAACCAAAACCTGGGACAAGCCACATAATGTGGTCAAACATCCAGCCAAGTCCAAACAGTCATTCCTTATTGAACCGTGAAACGAATAAACAAATCCCCTTCTTTTTTTTCTGAAAAGTATTAAATTGGCTCAGGTTGGAACCAAACCAGGGTTCTCTCTAGGATCACAGAATGAGAACAGGTCACCACCTCCTAGGCCACACTCATTCTTTGCGGGGGTGACCCTGGGAAAGTGCCTCAGTTTCCCCATTTGTAAAGCAGGAGTCCTAGGACCCGCCACAGGAGCTGTGCTAGGAATTCGATCAGAACAGGTGCGAAGCGGGTGTGAACGCTCCTGAGCCCCTGACCCGCCAACGGGCTCCGCGGAGGCTTGCGGAAGGAACGAATGCAGGTACAGATGAACGGACGGACGGGAAGGTGGGTGTTGGGTGGGGGTGAGCTGCACAACGGAATGGCAACCTCTTCCCAGAGAAGTGGGAAGGGAGGCCCCACGGGCTATCCCTGAATTGCTGTGCCCGACGACTCGAGGAGGCTGCTTTTCAAATACCCATTCAAAGGAAGCCAGTCCCGACTGCCAGATACCAAGTGCCCACTGGCTCCGTGCCCGGGTGGGCCTCTGTGCTTTGGCTCAGCCACCCTGACAACAGCTCTGAGGGAAGACAGCCTTCCTCCACCCTGGCTCCAAATGGGGAAACTGAGGCACAAAGGGGGCCAGGACACGAAGTGAGAGGGCGAGGGTCTGCACTCGATGTGTGGCTCGGCCACCTGATCCACAGCCTGGAACCCGGTGGGCTATGGATCAGGACCTGGGGGGCCAGCTGGAGGCCCCCCGCCAGGTTCCTCCTTGCACAGCCCAGATCTCAGGGGGAGGCGCTGGTTACTTGGATCAGCCAGACCTGGTGTAAAGAATGCAATTTTCCCAGAGAGTTCTGGCAGAAGGTAGAAGGTAGGAAGGGGGTCAGGCGTGGGGGTGGAGAGGGAAGGTGACCTTGGTCTAACCCAGGCTGAGCTGCCCTGGGCTCGCCACCCACACCTGGCAGTGAAGGGCTACAGGAGCACAGGTGATGCTCAAAAGCCAGGACCTGGAGAAACACAGGACCCCCATCACGGCACGGGCAGGAGTTTCCGGGCGCAGCTTCCTGGCTGTGACGCCAGACTAGGCTGGCTGGATTCAAACCCAGCCCCACAGCTTACTAGCTTGTGTCCTCAGGCAAAGTACTTCCCCTCTCTGAGCCTCAGTTCCCTCATCTGTGAAATGGGCTCGTGTGAAAACGACAATGCTTTGATGCTCTTCTGCATGAGAATCCACAGGTAGGGGCGCCTCGTGGCTCAGTCGATGAAGAGTCTGCCTTATGCTCGGGTCATGATCCCAGGGTCCTGGGATCGAGCCCCATGTCGGGTGCCCTGCACAACAGGGAGTCTGCTTTTCCCTCTCCCTCTGCCCCTCCCCGCCTGCTCTGGCACTCTCTCTCTCAAACAAATAAATAAATAAAATCTTAAAAAAAAAAAAAAAAGAGTCCCGCAGGTTGGTGGCGGTCCCATTTCCCAATAGATTGAGGTTCAGACAAGTCCACTTGCTTGCAGTAACCCAAGGTCACCTTGCCAGGAAATGTCAGGGCCAGGACCGCTTTTGGAGTCCGGGATGGACACCCAACTGGGTGCCTCTGAATGACCTTGGGTGACCTTGGCATCACGTGACAGAAACAGCACGAGCTGGGTGGTAAGAGTTTGGACGACAGATCCACTGCTGACCTCTGGCCTCGTGGAGTCAGAGAAGGCTCCCCGGAATTCCCCAGCTCAGAAATTTCCCCCAAGTCCCCAGGACGGAACAGCTGCATGGGGGGAGGGGACACAGTTGACTGCCCCTCCCCCACTAGAATGGTCCCCTGCACCAATCAGCAGGCAACCAAGCCCCCGGGGGGGAGAGGGGGGGCGAAGGGAGCTGGGGGGGGGCGATGGGCCTACTGATGCTTTAAGGAGCTAATTAACCTTTAGGAAACAGATGAAGCCATCAGGGGTCTCCTGGCACCATGCCAGGGCCAGCAGGTCAACACTGCCTCCCTGCCTGGAGCCACGGAGGGTCCTGGGTGGGGCGGCAATCAGGCAGCCCTCTGGGGACCCAGCCACCCACATGAAGCTCCTCCACCAGGGTCAGGAGCCTGGAGGTGACCAGTGTGAACCAGACTGTCCAAGGAGGCAGCCGAGCCAGAGACCTGAGGAAGGGACCCAAGGCCACGGCCAGAAGGAGGTCATTGCCCAGGTCTGTCCAATGCCAGGACCTGCATCCTTACCATTCTCTCTGGGTTTCCAGGAGCTCAGCCATCCCCACGCTACCTTCTCAAGTCTCCCCTCACCACCTGTCCAATGGTTCACTCAGGACACTCAGGACATCAGCTCATTTATTTCACTGACTTGCCTGATCTAGATTCAGTCTAAGCACCAACAGCCATAATAAAATCACCAACGATACGTGCTGCTCGTATCTTCTCTAACACACGACAGAAACACGACCATGAAGACGACTGTCCTTGATCTCCAGTAGTGAAACATCCCAACATCGCGTGTCCCCGTCCCCCCCAACCGATCTGATTCCATGAGAGGACGGGGCATCCACAGAGTCCTCCTGCCAGAAATATTCAACCTGAGTCTAATCACGGGGACATAACCAGACAAATCCAGAAGACGGGACACCCTACAAGGCAACTGGCCAGGACACTTGAGTCAGTCAGTGGCATGAAAGGTAAAACGAGGCAGGGGATCATTCTGGAAAAAGGGAAAAGGCCATCAAGCGCAACCCACAAAGCCTGGATTGGGTCCTCCATCTGGCATTAAAGACCAGCCGCGGAACCCATGATTCGGACCTCGGAGGAAGCTGCGCCACGGGCCACAATTGGATGTCCCGATGACTCCGCTGATTTTCTTAGGGGTGGGAACGGCACAGAGGTGGTGTGGGAGAATGCCCCTTTTCATCGGAGATGTGCCCAGCAGTATTTAGGGGTGAGGGTCAGGATGCAAGGCAGCATCGTGCGGGAGGTTCAGAAATGCACACACACACACACACACACATTCAGAAAGAGAAGCAGCCAACCCCAGCAAAACACTGGCCGCAGGCGAATCTGGATGAAGGACATACAGGTGCTCCCACACTGTCATCTCAACGTTGCTCCTACTTTCAAAATAGAAGGTTGCAGGGACAAGTTTGTCCTCATCAGCCCACAAACCTGGGTGTGCCCCCACCCCACCCCCAGCGCCAGAAGGACCGGCGGGGGGGGGGGGGATCCTGCAGCTCTGACCACCACAGGCACAGGGAGGGAGGGAGGGGTGGGGGGCGTCACGGGGTCCCTCTGCTTCACACTCCCCCTGGATACCAGAGTGACATTCCCATGCTCAGGCTTCCCAGCTCCTCCCCGGGGCCTCCATCCAAGTGTGAAATTAAACAGGCGTCCACCCACACCGCACTTGAACGAGGCGGGTCCAAGCTCAAGGCTCAGGGCTCAGGACAACAAAAGGCTGTCCTCAGGGCTACCGCAGGCCAGTACTGCCCCCTCCAAGCCCCTCGCTAGCCATCCCCCGCCTCCTGACCTCTGCACCTGCGGATCCTCTGCCCAGGACATACGTCCTCACCTTCTCCTGGGTAATTCCTATGCTCCATTCCGATCCCCGCTGGGATGTCCCTTCTCTGCAGAGCCCTCCTCCCCCACCACAGCCCCCACTGAAGCCCCCCCACCATGTGTGGGAATCACTGTTTCCTGCTTGGTCTGTCTTCCCATCGGCTCACAGCAGGGAGGCGGACCAGGTGCTGCCCACCGGGGCCAGCTCAGCAAGGGGCAAGGTAGTGAAACGGACTGGTCCGAGGAAGGGGCTCTGGGGCCAGCCCAGCCAGCACCCCAGGCCAGGGCTCTGGTTGTGGGGCCCTGAGCAATGACACCTCAGAGCCTCGGTTTACACATCTGAAAAGGAGACAGATGACAGCGTCTGCCTTAGAGGGAGGAGGGTATGGAAAGTGCGTGTCACGATGTCTGGCATCCAGCAGGCGCTCAACAGTGGCACTTTTTCTCCTCTTCTCAATTGGATGCTAAGTACCCAGAGGCCAAGGCACTTCTCCTGGCATGCCCCAGCACCACCTGGGCACCCGGCCCTGTGCCCTGCACACAGGGGGCAGCAAATAAACGCTCCTCCATCCCACCCCCCACCCCCCGTCAGCAAGCCACTTGGCTGCACTGGTGACACATCCTGCTCGGTTTCTCACACATGTTTACTTTCGCAACTGCCATCGGCTTTGGCCAACTTTAAAAACGAGCTGTCTTCCTCCAGCCCCCTTCTGCCTACAGGCCAGGGGCACCCAGGCTCATTAGGAAACCAGTATTTAAAACTGCATGGCTGAGGCGGAGGGAGGCTCTGGGTCCACATCCTGTCTCAGCCTTGTTGTAGGCTGTGTGACTCTGAATAAGTTACTTAACCTCTCTGAGCCTGATTCCTCACTGAAGGATGGGGTATAAACTCCTACCAGACAGAGCCATGGTGAGGGCTTCTTGAGAGGGAGCTAGAAAATTCCGGTCTTAGAGCAGGCACAGAGCCAGGAGGAAAGGGGCCGGGCATCCCCTCCGCTCCTTCCCACGAACCTCCCTGAGAGGCGGTGGGGGTGGGGAGGGGACCTGCCGGTGGCTGGGTGCGGGGAGGGGCCCGGCCCCGTGTGGCCGGCTCCCCAGCTGTGCAACCAGGCCTTCCCCCCCTGTGGTGGGGGTGCCCGCCGAGCCCCTGCCCTTGCCCCTCCCACAGGAACAGCAGGAACAGCAGGATCCGTGCTCCTGGGCCTCCTCCCTCGTGCACAGTTCTCGTCTGCCAGGAACGAACGCGAGAGAGCCGGTCCCTGGAGCCCAGGATAAATGTTGAGTCTGATTCTGATTTCCCTAAAGCAAAATACCTCTCTCCTGATTGCAGCTCAGCTCAAACACGGCGGGAACAGAAAGCGGGGAGGCTGGCTGCCCCCACAGAGGCGCTGGCGGCTGCGGGAGGGATGGCGGGCCCGTCCTGCTCCTTCCCGCCTCTCCAGCCACTGTCCTGTGGCCAGTCCAGGCCCCGTCTCTGTCTCCAGGGACAGAGGCTGTGTCGAGGGCCTGTGTCACCCATGCCTCCCACCGCCCCGCTGCAGCAAGAACACCTCTGGTTCGACGAACACAAAGAGAGAAGAGAAAGTGGGGCCCTTTGGGCCTACCCCCAGCCACCCCTTGTCACTAACCGCCGGGACAAAGAAGTGCTCAGAAGCGCAGAGAGAGCTTCTAGAGCTCAGCACCCTTCAAACAGCGCCTCGTCGGGCCCCGGGCCTCTCCTGTGCTCAACCTCCAAATACTGGGGTCCCCTGAGCCCCTTTCTCACACGGCAGTCGGGGACGGGGGCAGCACAGTCACCCCACCCACCTCACCCCAAGCTCCCCGCCGGCTGGCGCCCTCTAGCTCAACCCCTGCCCACACTCCTCATGGTGGTCCAGGGGCCCCTCATGCTCCACGAGGCCCAAAGGGATTCCTCACCTCAGACTGAACCTCCCCTTCCTGGGGACACCCCTCTTCCTGCTCTACGAGGCAGAAAACCCAGGAACAGCCCCCCATTCCAGAGCCAGCCGGGTGTCCCTCACCTGATCCCCCTCACCGGAGCACTGGCTGGCCTCCCACCACCCCCACCGGCAGCTGCCGACATCCCTAATTCGGCATGTCCCTCCCCGGGGGCACAGCTCAGAGAAGGGAGGGAAGCCGCAGCCCGGCCCACAGCAGCCTGCCCCTCCTCCATCCTGGGACAGGCCCACCCCACCCCCACTTCCAAGAGGGGCAGGCAGTTCCCTATAGGGAAGGTGGCGTAGCAGGATAGGCTTCTGGGCCCTGGATTCCGGGGGTCTGCTATGCCCCTGCCGCATGACCTGTCCCTTTTCCTGTCTAGGAGAGAGGACATGGACCCTCCCCGCCCCCCCCTGCACACAGCAGATGTTACCTAACAGTGCTAAGGGCTGGGTGAGCAGACACCCACTCTCCCTCAGCCTCCAAGGGCCACACGCGTCCCAAACCCCAGACCATTACCCAACAGACCGGTGTATGCGAGGCTGAAATATGCTGGTTCCCATGGGGACTGGGGCCTAAGGGGCCCACCTTGGCCATAAAGCTCTCCACAGACTCTGGAGAGCTCCAGCCCCCAGCTCCCACACCCTAGGAAGTGACCTGCAGGCAGCCAGCGGATGGCCATGGACCAACACCCCGACTGCAGGCCCTGTGGCCCAAGGAGCAGCAGGCCATGGACACCCACCAGGGACAGCGTGGAAATAGGAGGGTGGGCACGGGCCCTGGGCCAGAAAACCAGGGCCAGGTGTTGTACTAAGGTGCTAGGAGCCCTTGACGTCGGGTGGAAGAGGGGGGTGGGGAGTGGCGGGCTCCTCGGCGAGGAGGAGCCCTTGGGGATAGTTGCCTCGGAGATCAGATACAACCAGAGAACAGATGCAGGAACTGACTCTCGCTCTGGGCCTCCTCTAGGGTGGGGAGAGAGACAGGCCCCCCCCCGCCCCTCTCCTGTCTTCCATAAATGCCCAGTTGGAGGGAGCCAGCCTGAGCTCATCAGAAAGGCAGCTGGCTTCCCGCCCGGAATTCCAGGGCGCTCCAGGCTGAGCGGGGTGCTGCGGAAGCCCCTCTAGCTGACCCAGAAGCAGTGAGTTCCCCAGGGCCCTTGACCTCCACCCTCCCCCACGCCCCCAGCCCTGTCCTCTGGGCCCCTCCCCACCCTCCCCACGGGTGGTTGACCCAGCCTCCTCTCCGTGCTTTCTCCACCCTCGCCAGCTGGACCCACAGCAGTCCGCAGGGACACACCGGGCAGGGCCTCGACTGCTGTGCTCATGCCGAACCTTCCGTGCGGGCTCACCTGCGGGGACTCGCGGGCATCAGGCTGCCATCTGCAGACAAGCCTGGACTGGATCTGCGAGCCGCTGCGAGGCTAGCCCTGTGCAGAGCCCTCTGCGCACAGCATTTTGTAAAGCCTCCCAGAGCCCCAGGGGTCATGGCTCTGGCCAGAGCTAGGCCAGCTGCCCACCCCTCACCCCTCTGCTCCAGGGACCGACCCAGGCTGACCGGCCTGCAGCCCTCGAAGCCGGCCTCTCTCCCACCTCAGGCTTTTGTGGGGACAGGCCCACCGGCTACCTAGCTCTGCTGTGTGACCTGAGGTTATTTATGCCCCTCTCTGAGCCTTGAGCTCCCCTCCCTCTCATGGAGCTGCTGTTGGAGCCAACCAGGGGATGCAGGCCAAGATCGCTGAGCTCAGTATGTGACGAGTGACACGGAGACTCAGACTATCACGATGACAGCCACAGTATTAGGATAAGATGTCAGGGGTCTCACTGCCCCTGCGCCAGCTGCAGAGAGCTGGAGAAGACGCAGCCTGCTGGGCGGAGGAGGGGCGATGATGGGAAATGTCCTGGGGCAAAGGCAGGAGCCAAGCCGTCAAGGGGACCAAGCCGTGAGAGCTGCTCAGGGCTGCTCAGATCCCAAGTAAAATGCCCCTGCTCCTTCTTGACCCCTCAAGACCCTCCCAAGCCCTAGAATGGCACCAGCGCTGTTGGCTGCACTCTTGGGTTGCTTTAAGCCCTGTGTTGACAGCTGGGGGGGGAGGGTCCCTGCCACCCACTCCCCCAGCTGTTGGAAGAAACTGAGGCTTCCCAGAGGGAAAGGCATTTGTCCAAGGTCACAGTCATTGGTGGAGGACTGGAGGTGGGCACCCAGCTCCTTCCAACGCTGACGCCCATCCTCAAGGCTTTAGCCTGGAGATGGTCGTCCCCAGAGAGGGAGCCACCGCCGAGCCCCGCAGGCCATGGCAAGCCCTCGCTGAGCACCTACAGTGGGCCAGGCCCTGGGTGCCTGGAGTGTGAGGTCCCTGGTCCAGCAGGGAGCGGCGGCTCCTGCCCATCAAAGTGCCCCTGCTGGTCCGCACCCTGAGAACCAGGCTCCAGGCTCCACCTTTCTTTCTCCTGGACGCTGAGACCTTCCCACATTTAGATCTGCCAGCAAAAGCGTGACTGTGTCTTTCCACTCGTGTCTCAGTTTTCTCATCTGACAAATGGGGTAAGAATGTTCACTCCCACTGGCTCATGGGGAGGAGAAAGGGCTTGGTCCCTGGAGCAGGGGCAGAGTCTCAGGAAGCCACGGGAAACGGGGTGTATTTCAAATCGTCTGTTCCAGCTCAAATATTCCCCCGAGTTTTGCATTCTGCTCTGTCATTTATACGCATTTATTCTACCCTAAAAATAAAGTTATGGGGCGCCTGCGTGGCTCAGTGGGTTAAGCCGCTGCCTTTGGCTCGGGTCATGATCTCAGGGTCCTGGGATCGAGCCCCGCATCGGGCTCTCTGCTCAGCAGGGAGCCTGCTTCCCTCTCTCTCTCTCTGCCTGCCTCTCCGTCTACTTGTGATTTCTGTCTGTCAAATAAATAAATAAAATCTTTTAAAAAATAAATAAATAAAGTTATAAGATGCATTGACTTTAATTTCTAAATAGGTTAAATAACTTTCTCCCTTAAAATTCTCAAATGTGCAGAGAGATGTACTCTGTCTTGCAGCTTCCAGGGACGAAGAAGTCTCTGTTTACTTAGCATTGACTGCGTGCCCACCCACGCTAAGCACGCAGCATGCGTTAATCTCACTCAGAGCCCGAGCGACGCTGTGGGACAAGGACTTTGCATTCCTCCTGCTACAGATCAGGAGACAGAGGCTTCTAGAGGTGAAGCCACTTGCCCAAGGACCAATGTCAGTCTGCACTGAGGCTGGGACCAGAACCAGGGTCCATGCGAGTCCAGAACTTGCTGGCAAAGGACAGCACTTCTCATATCACACAAATGCATTCTGGCAGTTACCTTCCTGCCTGCCTCCCAAACGGCATCACCTGGAGCCCTCCAAGAGGCACCGAATCTTTGGCTTCCCTGACTCCCCGGCAAAGGGCCACTGGAGCTGGGAAGCAAAGATTCTCAGTATCTGCTCATCGATTAACAACTTGCTTTGGCCGAGAAACCCAGACCAAGGGGCGCTCCGAGGTTCCAACCCCAGCCCTCCCATGTTCCAGCTGTGGGACACTGGACAAGTCAGTGCACCTCTCTGAGGCCCAGTCTCCTCATCAGGAGATTGAGGATAAAATCAACCCGGGCTGCATACACAGAGGAAAGCCTAGACAGCAGGAGGAGAGGTTCTGTTCCCGTCTTTCTGCCTGCCTGGATTCTCTAATTTGGTCTTTCCTCGGTGGCCGGGGCTCCATGGGGTTGGCTCTGTGTCTGCCTAGGTCACAGCCATAAAACAACCTCCAGTATGCAGTAGGTGCTCAATGCGTATCTGTTCTTGGAGAATGCATGTGTGTGTGTCCTGCTTGTTCGGGGTGGGGAAGCAGACGCGCCTGCTTTTACTTTCTAGAACTCAAGGTTATGCCTCGTGGCTAATAAGTGGGCTTGTCCTGAGGCTGTACTCTTAGGCACTCCTTTTCTCTCTCTCTAAAAATAACATTAATTAATTAATTAACTAATTAAAAGGGAAGGGAAGAGAGAAAAGAAGGACAGAGGGACGGACACGGGGTATCTTGACCCCTTCATTCATCCAGTAATCGCTGAGCAGCCTATGGGCCAGGCCCCGAGCTGGGCTCCGGGGACACAGCACTGACCCAGACACAGGTCCTTGCGCTCCAAGTCTCGGACGAGGAGAGACGGACCCAAGCACACAACAGCCCCGCGGTCTAACCACGTGTGTGAAGTGAGATCCTGACCCAGTCGGGGGGGAGGGGGTCGCGCTGCTCCCTGGGGAAAAGGGCACGGAGACTGACACCGAAAGGATGGGCGGGCCTCAGCAGGTGAAGAGGAAGGGAGAGGGCTTTCCCGAGATGACCCACAGCATGGTGAGCTCAGGCAACCACGGGAAGCCACAGCTCGCTGGGACAAAGGACTGGCCTGAAGAAGCAGGACATGGTCTAGGCAGATGAGGCACAGTGCAGGCCCCAAAAGGTTAGCAACCGCCACTATTACTAATAAAGGTGTCACAGCATCCAGAGACAAGATGAACAGAGCCACTAACCCGGGCACCTTGGATGGGGGAGGGGTGTGAGGGGCCCCATCGTGGGGCATGTGGCATCTGCCTACCCCCACATCCCCCGACTTCCCTGCCTCATCCCCAGACCCCGGAGCAGGTGGGGACATGCTGGGCTGGTCTCCATCCCAGCTCAGGCAGGAGCCAGCTCAGTCTCAGCCCTTAATAAGGTCACAAGTCCCAGAGCAAGGAAACTTCAGAATGCGAGTGGGGGAGGCGACCCGAGAGGCCCAGGGAAGGTGCAAGCCCCCCCCACCCAGACCGGGGAGCTGGAGGCAACACTGTTGGGGATACAGGGACCAAGCGGGGGCAGCACTGGGCATGGAAACTGGGCAGGCACGGGGTCAGCAGGACCCCGCCCCACCTCCACCGCCAGCACTCCTCCCTCCCCTTCCTGCCCAAGATGTGGCAAGGTCCCCACTGAGAGTGACCAGCCAGCGGCAGGCAGTGACGCCTGCACCTGAGGCCCACGAGGGTGGCCCTGCTCCCCACAGTGTCCCTAGGAGGGTGCTGAGTGGGTTCTGGAGCCCGAGGCACCCTGGGTGGCCAGCAGCACTGCGGGCTCTGGCCCTTTAAGAACTGAGAACAGAGGGTGACTCCGATCTGGCCTCTGCATGGAAGTGATTTGTCCTGGTCCTTATCCTGGTCCTGGGCAGAAGGAGGACCCTAGCACTGGGGCTCCAAGCAGTAACGCGTCACAGAGAGGTACAGCCGCACACCATTCAGCCCTGCCAGAACCCACCAGAGGCCAGATGGAGGCTGTGACCCCTTGATGGGGCCTCCTTTGGTCAAGGTGGACACCCAACTCCCCTAGGGTCCGTGGGGCTTCACATGGCTCACCTGGTTCCCAAGACTGGCCCCCAGCAGGGCTCCCTCCAGTGGGCCCCCACCCTACTGAGGGACAGCCCCTTCCCGGGGCTAATTTACTATTCCTCCTCCTTACCAGGTGTCTCCTCTCCATCCCAGCCGGTGCACCTTCCCTACGCCCTCAGTCCCCACGTCACCTACGTCCTAGATGCCTCCAGACCTGGAACATGCCGCTCCTTCTGCCTAAAACACTTCCAGCATCTCCTACAAATTACCCCCCCAAAACCTCTTTGTGCCTCCTCAGCTCCAGGTAGGGTCATCAGATTTAGCACATAAAGATACAGGATGCCCGGTTAAATCTGGATTTCAGATCAATAATGAATAACTGTTGATTATGGCTGGCAACCCTACCCTCAGGTTTCAACCGAAACATCACCTCTTCCGGAAAGCCCTCCCAGATCACCTCGGACCCCGGCAGCCTCCTGCAGCATTGTGGAATGCCCTGCCTTGATGCTTATCCTAGCCTCCTATCCGTCGCCCCACCAAACTGCAAATGCCAGGAAGGCCAGAAATCCATCCATCCAGAAATCCTGGCACTCACAGGACCTGGCATGGGGCAGTGGATCCACAAAGACTCTCCGCATCTCGAAGTAAAGAGTGGCAAGGCCGCCCGGGGATACCCGACACGGGCACCCGGGGCCTCCAGCCCTTCTCCCCCAGCCGGCTGGGCCTCCTTCTCACAACCACCCCCAGCTCCGCCGGGCCTGCGACAAGGAAACACGCATCGAGGTAAAAGGGACTAGCAGGTTCCTCTCTTTATTTCGAGGACTGCTATTAGTTTTAATTAAGATCATGCTCTGCTCAGGCCCAGCAAGGGCCTCATCACGGGCAGTCTGGAAATAATAATCACCCACCGGGGCCATGTGGGCTGCTGAGCCCCGGACGGGGGGCCGGACTCTGGGGGCCAGAGGGGTGAGGAGGGGAAGGTGGGCGGCAGCCCGGGCAGCACGAGTTTTGAGCCCTGTCGAGCGCCTTGTCTGCCCAGCACACACACCATATACTTTTGAACAGAAGGGAAGCATTCGCTTTTTCCCCCACAGTGCCAAAAATAGCCCATCTCCTGCCTTTGAACAGGAATCTCTTGGTTCCTACAGAGAGACAGGAGCGGCGGGGGGGGGGGGGGGGGGGGCCTGGAAGGAGGGGCCATGCTGGTTGGCTGGACCCCTCCTTGTGTCCCCAGCCTCCGGGGAAGTGGGAATGGCCCAGGCCCTTCCTTGCCGGGGCCCAGCCTCCCTGTGCCTGGCTTCTCAGGACCACCCCCTAGACAGAGCAGGCCCCCCAGCCCGGGCCCAGGAGGCAGGAGGGGGGACAGGCAGGAACAGAAAGTGCAGACCGGAGACGGATAAGAAGCTCTGCTCTCTTGTTAGTTTCTTCCTTTCCGTAGCTGCTCGTTGGTTCCAACAGCAACGTGCCAGGCTCTGTTCTACGAGCCGGGGGAACAGCGGTGACCCCCACAATGAGACGAGTCTGTCCTCAGGGTGCTCACAGCTGAATGAGAAGGGGACAAGCTGAATGTGTCCTTGCCACCCGGTCTGGGGAGGCCACTGCCCAGTTCCTGGGCATCTCCCTCGGAGACGCCACAGAGATGCTGGCAGAAGTGGGGGGCAGGGGGATCAGGTGAAGAGAGTCTCCGAGCTGCCCCTTGCCCAGCGCACGGACTCTCATTCAACCCGGCAGCCAGCCTGCAGGAGGCCACCGGGGCTCAGAGGAGGGATGCAGGAGCTTGGGACCGCCAGTCCCTCTGGCCAATATTTTCACACTCATTCCGGCCACAATCTCAGTAGGCCGGCAGGTAGGTAGATTATCACTGTCTGCCCATTTTACAGGTGAAGTAAGGAGGCTGGGGGGAAGAACCTGGTCAAGTTCCGGGAGCTCAGGAGAGGAGCTGGGCTTCCGCACCCAGGCCTGGCTGCTACCTGAGCAGGAGCGTCTGACACGGCACCACAGACCAGCCCTCTCCACTCGCGTCACTGGCCCCTCTCCAGTTCCACGGAAGACAGAGCAGAGCCGGTCAGGGTGGGAAGCGGCCCCAGGGCCGGGAGGCAGAGACCGGGGGATCTGAACCCAGCTCCGCCTACCACCAAACCCAGGGCTTTCCTGGTTCCCACAGCAGCTTCTTAGTTGGGGTAAAAAAAAAAAAAAAGAGGCCACCTTCTGTCCCCAAAAGGCCAGAGCAGTGGGGGAGCCAGGGGAGGCTGGGGAGAGAGAGAGAGGGAGCCCACTTCCTAGCTGAAAACTCAAGCCTAAAATAAAAAAAAAGTGGAGTGCTATTTCTGCTTTGGGTTAAACATTCCTCAAAGCCACATTCCTCCCGCCCTCTTCCTTCTCCCCTGCCAGGGAATCTGGAGCACGGTGGCCTGGACGCCCCATCAGCTTCCTGGTGCCACCCCAGGAGACCAGGCGTGCCAGAGCCTGCAGCTGCCCTGCCCCCCTTCCCGGGCACCCCCAACACAGACTCACCAGGTGGGGAGCACTGCTCCCTGGGTGGCCCCATCAGGATACCCTCAAGCTAAGAAAGGGTGACACCCCATCACATAGACAGTGGGACATCAGAGAAACTGAGACCCTGAGGGGGCAGCTAAAAGCCATAGCAAGTGGGGCTGGAACCAGGACCCCAGACTCCAACCTGGAGATCCGTCGCCTCCCGGCCCACCCCATCTGATGGCAGGTCGGGAGCACAAGCACGTCCCACCCTGGTCAGCAGAGGACCAAAACAAGGCAACACACAGACAAACACTTTGGGAAGCCCAGAGCCTTCTACAGAGGTGTTCGCAGTCCTGCCCTATTCGTGACTCCAGGTTGGGCATTGCACAAAAAAAAAAAACTTCCCACTACACATGTCCCAACCTTCAAGGCTGCTACCAGGCCTCCGGGCCCTGAGGACCCCTCTGTTACTGTGTCCCTGAGCCTCGCACTGCACCTGTGGTCTCCCGCTTTGTCCAAGAGATGTTTCTCAAGGCACGCTGGCCATACCAGGAACTGGCAGGGCAGTAAGGCTGGGGGCGCTCCAGGCATATACTGTTGGTCTCCAAGACCTTATCCTTGGGCTGCCTCCTGCTTCTCAGCTCCAGCCTGTGGGCTCCTCAGCAGCAGGGATGGTGCCAGCCCTGGACAGTGGGACACACCGCCTCTGAGCTCCCAGGCTGGGAGGACCCTGTGAGGTTAGCACAGCGCTGGTCACCTCACGAGCATTGGAGCCTCCCCTGGGATGGGCAGAGGCTGAGAAACCTAAGAGGCCGAGGCAGGGCAGCCCCCCGTTGCCCCCTGGACTTCTCAAGACCATCGTCCTGCTGCCTTCCTGCAGGTCTCAGTTCTACCTACACCCAGAGGAAGCCAAGGCCGAGGCTGCCCCCAAATCCCTAGCAGGAGCCAAAACATCTAGAACCACTAGGGCCACCTGTAAAGCTATGAAGCTGGAAGGATCCTACCCACTGTCCAACCTCACTTCCAGCCCAGGAATCTGGGACGCCCGGCCAGTATGTGATATCCAGCAGCTGCTTGAGTGCCTCCATTGATGGGGTGCTCACTACCTTACTCAGCAGCTCTAAGGTTATAAGGTTCACAGAGATTGTAGGAGGCAGGCACACAGAGGGAAGGGCAATGCTTTGGCAGACAAAGATTTGAGCCTGAGCCCCAACGTGGCCGCCGACTGTGTGGGAAGCCATGCGCATGTCTCTCAATCTGCTGGGGCCTCTTTTTCTTCACCTATAAAATGGGCACAGTAGTCGCTACTCCCAGGGTTGTGGCGAGACCAGAGGCCGGTGTATCTGTACTCAGTATTCACCGCCCAGTATACTCCCTTGGTAAGTGGGGGCTGTCACTTTTGTTCCATCTCCCCAGCTCTCCCCCTGCCCCGGGACGGAAGGGCTCCCACAGAGGTCCGCGGTGAGGGAGGAAGGGTGAACAGCGGCAGCCCAGTCTCCTGGTCCCCGAGCAGGCAACTGCACCATCATCTTCTGATTCAGGTCCCCGGGCCTGTCTCTGCCTCCTCCCCCCACAGCGCACCCCCCCTCCCGTCCCAGCGCCCCCCGCCCCCCAGGAGCATCTGCGTTTACAACCTGCGCAGAGCTGCCCGCACACCCAGCAGCGCGCGCACGCGCGGGCACAGACACGCCGGCTCGCCCACTCCCGACACACGCCGCGACCCCGTCACTCACGCCCGGAGCCCGCCCCCGCGAACCGGGGCTCGCACATGTGATCCGCGGCCCCCACCCCACCACACGCCCACACCAGGCACCCACGCTGGCTCACGATCACCCGCACACCTCCGAGGCAGCTTCTCGGCACCCCCCACACCCAAGGACCCCCGCTTGGCCCAGGATCAAACGCCAGCGGTGTCGCTCACCGGACGGGCGGCCTTGGGCCCACCGTGATCCCCCGTGAGCCTCAGTTTCTCATCTGTAAGCGAGGACCACCCACGATTCCGGGCAGGAGCTGGCGATCGGCGCGTGGAACCCTGAGCCGGGTCTGGCTGACATGAACATGCAGCGGGGCCGGCCTCTGATCCACGTTGTTGATTGCGGATTCGCCTTCATGACCGATGAGCCACCAAATTCCCGTCTCAGTGATCCCTAACCTCACCCACAACAGCCCCAATTTGCAGATGAGGAAACCGAGGCAGGGGAAACTAAGAACTGTACCTGCAAGTGAGACAGCTCATGATCTCAAGTCAGCGGACACCAAAGCCGGCTCGCTCAGTCCCTGGAGCCCCAGTGTAGCCGCCCCCCAGACTTCTCAAAAGCTGGCCATCAGAATGTCATACAGAAAGGGAAACTGAGTCGCAGGGGCACTGGGGACTCCACCGACACTGTCCAGGCTGTGAGGGTTCTGGGAATGAAGCCCAAGCAGGTGTCTCTCTGGCCCTCCCAGGCCACCTCCAAACAGGGACCTAAATTCCACCGCTCAGTGAGCCAGGAGCCCAGTGCAGAAGGATCCTGCCACGGACACCTGTGCCAAATACAGAGGCCACCACGGGGTGGGGGGTGGCCAAGGACCCCTGTCCCCTGACACCAAGAGCTAAGCAGCCTCTTTCTTATGGGAGTCTTTACTGAGCACTTACTACTCGCCTGTCTGCCTGTTGGGAAAAGCACTGTGGTCCATCCCCACCTCGCACACAGGACACCCAGGACTCAGAGGCGTAAGGGGCTGGGCAGAGTCGCAGCCTGAAGACAGCAAGCTATCCCACAAGCTCTCAACACTCTGCAGTCCTGCCCTCGGCTGGGAATCTGACCCCAATTTCAAGTTACCTGGAAACTTGGCACATTAATTTATGACGTTCTCTGCCCTGGTAAACAGACCACACCCCAGACATGCGGAGTGTTACATCCAGTAAGAAGGATGCTCTTTTTAATTGATACTGGTTTTTTCCTTGCCTGAGAGGAGGAGATATTTAGGACAAGATGAACCAAATCAGAAAACAGCAAGACACCCTTGTCTCAACCCCAACAACCAACCATCATGGCACAGTGGGGGACACCCCAACATTTAGAGGCAGTACTCCTGGGTTTCTGCCTGGTATCTGCCTTACAACCTTGGGAGGAACACTTCGTCTCTCTAGTACTTGGTTCTTCCATTTGTAAAATAAAGGCACCTCCTCTAGCTCAAAGGTCCTAGGATCCTATTTAATAGTAATCAAAGGAATGAACACTGAAAGAGTAGGGTCGCCTCAGTGGCTCAGTGGGTTAAAGCCTCTGCCTTCGGCTTAGGTCATGATCCCAGAGTTCTGGGATCGAGCCCCGCATCAGGCACTCTGCTCCGCAGGGAGCCTGCTTCCTTTCCTCTCTTTCTGCCTGCCTCTCTGACTAATTGTGATCTCTCTCTGTCAAATAAATAAAATCTTTTAAAAAAAAGGAAACAAAGAGTGAGCTACTCTTTTCTTCCCCACAAAATCAGCAGTGATCAAGAAAAGCAGTAAGACTCAGTGCTGGCAAGATTGCAGGGAAACAGGCACCCTCTCATCCACATTTGCTAAGAACGGAAATGGGAACATACTTTTTGGAAAGCGATTTAACAATTTTTCTATCAAAAGCCTTTTAAGACATCCCCAGGCTTTAACTCTGCAGTTTCATTTTGGGGAATTTTTTTTTTTTTTAACAGAAACACAGTGAGAGAGGGAACACAATCGGGGGAGTGGGAGACAGAGAAGCAGGCTTCCTGCTGAGCAGGGAGCCCAATGCGGGGCTGGATCCCAGGACCCTGGGATTAGGACCTGAGCCAAAGGCAGACACTTAATGACTGAACCACCCCGGTGCCCCTTAGGGAATGTATCTTCAAGAAGAGCTACATGCAAAAATTTATTGCAAAGATGTTCCTACAAAGATTGAGTAGAAAAATGTTTGTCACAGCACTATTGATATTGGCAAAAAGAAGGAGGAGGAGGAGGAGGGAAGGAAGGAAGAAACCTAACTGTCCAATGACAGGGATCAAATAAAACACTGCATTCATGTGATGCACCATTAAAAAAATCACGCTTTTTATTTTTTTAATCATGCTTTAAACTTTTTCTTTCTTTCTTTCTTTCTTTCTTTCTTTCTTTCTTTCTTTCTTTCTTTTTTTTTTTTTTAAGTAGAATCCATGCCTGACATGGAGCCCAACCGAGGGCTCCAACGCACGACCCGGGGATCAAGACCTGAGCTGAGATCGAGAGTCGGACGCTTAACCGACTGAGCCCCCCAGGCACCCCTTAAAAGTCATGTTTTGAAAGAATAGTTCAGGATGTGAGCAAACATTCACAATTGTCAGGTTTAAAAAAGAAAGTAAGAAGTATAAAATCCCAAATGTATAAGGTAATGAAGCCTACATAATGAGTTCCCCAGGATCTTCTTGCTAAACATACGCAGAATCTGTGGTCCTGCCCACCGACACCCAGTTCCTCACCCTGACCTCCCCCGGCCCTCCTGAGCACCCTTTCCTCCGATCCATTCTTGGACTGCAGATAAGAACACTCTCCACACCCACATCTAAATTTCTCCTTCCACGCCCCCCGCCCCACTCAGAAAATGGGCAGATCCTTCCATGGCCTTCAGGGCCCTGGGTGCAGAGCGCTGTGAGCCGGGCCCAGCTCCAGCTGCACTGCCCCACGCCCCACGATCTGCCCAGAGGGGCGGAGGTCTGGCCTTGGGAGGAGAGGGAGCTGGGTGGCCAGAAAATGGGCTTTCCCCTCATTCGGCCAGCATCTCTGGGGTGGGGCAGTATAATGCTGGAGACGGAAGGAGACAGAACAGGTGTGAGGAGAAGGCAATGCTCTGTGACTCCCCCCAAGTTCCTGCCCCACCTCTGGCCTCTCTGCGTCTCTTAGCTCAAAAGGGCAGGCTGCAGACCCACTCGGCTCCTCTCCCTGCTCTAGGAAACAGAGGATCCTAGGAGCAAAGCCACCGGAAGTCTAAAGGGTCGCCCCCCCATCCAGAACCAGGAACCGTACTAAACCCTTCACACACTCCCGAAGGCAGCTCTGGGGGTCTGGGCTGCCCGTCTTCCACAGGAGGAAAGTAAAGATCTGTGACAAGAGTTTTGCCCAAGGAAAGAGCCAGAACCCCAGCCCATCTGGCCCCGGAAGCCGACTACCCTCCCTGAGATCCTGCTGCCAAACCACCCCTCTTCCCTTTCTGGCCCAGAGTTGGGACCTTCAAGCATCCTCCCACTTGGACCCCCAGAGTCACATGGGAAGCTGCTGTCGATGAATGAGCCGGTGCTCAGAGAGGGTAAGTGACTTGCCCAAGGTCACAGAGCCTGACTGAGGACCCAGCCCCTTTCTCCAGGATACTGAGTTCTTTCCTAAGAGCAGACGTGGATGTTTCCTGCCCAGATGCACCCCTCCCCACCGCCCGCAGCGTAACGCCCTAACCTCAGTTCCTCTAGCTGCTTTCTCTTACCTCCAGTGGAGAGAGGGAGCGGGCCTCCCTGGTCTCACCCCCTTGTGCCCAGGATACATAGGATTACAGAAACCGCCTTCCTCCCTCTGGGCCTTCCCTCTCCTGGGTGGCTTATTCCTTGCCTGGCTGTGGGGCCCTTCACAGCATGACTCATTTGTCCCCAGATGGGTACCAGCTACAGCTTCCCCCCACGGCCATGTCTTGCCCCCTTTGGCTAAGCAGCCCCGGGGGGGAGGGGAGTGATCATCGGAGAATATTCCTTCTCTTACAGGAAGGGACCCTCATGTGACCATCCCAAGCCAGAGAGTCAGAAGAGCCCAACGGGTGACACTCAGCATCTCTTAACCCCAGACTCCTGAAGGCAAACGGGGGGTCCCCTTCTCAGCTCTGCGAGGGCAGAAGCATTAGGGGCCGGCTGCCTGGACCTCCCCTCTGGCTGTGTCTCCCCTCCAAAAGCTGCTGCATGCCGGGCACCCTCCTGGGCATCAGGAATAAGGCTGCAGAGATTCAAGGTTGGCAAGCAAGGTCAAGGCAGAGCCTGGGCTGACCAAGAGCGACAAGAAGCAGGCGACCTCCTCCGAGTCCTGGACGGAGGGGGTCCCTGAAGAGTGCCAGGAGCCCCAGGGGGAGAGGCTAAGGAAGGGAGGTAGGGCGGTGGTATCTGCTTGTTGGGCTGCCTGGCTGGAGCCCAGAGGCCTGAAAACCAACGCAGCTCAGACCGCAGCAGACGGCTTAAGCTTGGTTTCTGGGACCATCTGGCTGGTTTCCCTCTGGAGGCAAGAGTTACATGCCTCCCCTTCCCTTTTCAGGGTCTGCGCCCAACCCCGAGTGAGTGTTTGATGACTGGCAGGTGAGGGCAGACCAGGTAAAACAAGAACCTGCTAGGATTCAGGCACACCAAGTTTCCCACTTTTCTCTGCCTCCTGTGGGCCAGGCACAAAGTCCGGGGCTGTGGGAAGATTCCTGTGCAGAGAGACGAGCTTTGACGGCAAGATGTGTTTACGATCAATTCAAGATGAAGCTGAGTCGTGTCGTCAAAGTGACACGAGTGACAACTGTTCACATGCACCCTTACGTCCTTGACAAGTGTTTGTCGCGCCTTAAGGAGGATCCTTTGCGAAAGGCTACATATTGGGCTATAAGGAAATTGCCCTGCAGACACCTTACTTCCCCTGGGAGCCAAGTACCGCGAGCATACCCATTTCGCAGATGATGAAACCGAGGGTCACTTCGGGGAGGGGCTGGCCTGTCCCACAGCCTGGGCACACAGGGTTGAGAACAGCCTCACCAACAAGCTGGAAGACACCGGACCAGGCGTCTGAGAAACTGCACTGCCGGCCACAGGGACTCCTGTTCTCCGAGTAATGGCTGGACAGGGCCGCCCCCCCCTCCCCCGCAGTCTCGAAGCCCCTGCTGCTCCTGGATGTGAGCTGTGCCAGGAAGGGTGAGGATGGCATGATGGGACACGACGATTTACAAAATCTTATCTGCAGAGGAGGAAAAAACATCTCCTCTGCAGTGTTCAGCCTGAAAGACGGGAGGTTTTCGCTAGGCTTCGACCAGATGTGTCTGAGACCTTCTCCTGCGCCCCCACGCACGCACGCACAGACGCAAACACACACCACCGGGACAGTCTTTCCCACGGAGCTGGAGAGGGGCGGCAGCCAGCAATGACCCAGGTGAACATCTGGACTCCCGTCTGGGCGCTGCCGCCAGCTGTGCTCTCCCGAGGTGGCCTAGCCCCAGGAAACCAGTGTGGGTCTTTGGATGGGGCTCCTGGGAACCAGGATCTGCACGACAAACACCTGCCAAGGACTCAAGGCCCTGGACCCAGCCCAGACCTGAGGCCTGAGGCCTGAGAAATCTGAGCGCAAAGCCAGCCATGCACTTGAAACTTAAGCTCTCCCGGAGACGCCGATGGCCCCTGCTGAGTGCGCCTCTCCTCACACAGAACCCCCAGAACACAGAGCAGATGGCCCCAGGCCCCATCAGAAGGAAGCCCATCTGGGGGCCTTAGGACAAGCTGGAGGCTTTCTCTGCTCTTCCTTTCCATCAGCAAATATCTGTGGACCTACTAAGTGCCAGCAGAGCCAAGCAGCAGCAAGGGAGACAGACGGGAAGCCGCTGAATCCCCCTGCCGCCTCCCCCAGCCCATACCTAATAAGGTTCTACGGAGGAAAGTACTCAGCTAACTCTCTGATCAAAACTGTTCCAGGTCTCCAAAGGCCTTTAAAAATAGCCCAGGCTGGCTCAGCACCGCCAGACCCCTTCCTACCAAAGCCCTGTTGACTCACCTTCTCCCAAGGCTGACAGATGTGCCGGGGAGGGGGGGGGCAAAAATGACCGCCCCCCCACCCCTTCCCATTTAGAATCAGAGAGGGACCCACAGAAGAAAAGCCTCTCCTAACTTCTCCGCCTGAGTTCTGAGCTCTTTCAAGGGGCATAACTTTGGAGACAGACCAGAGTTTGAGTCCCAACACTCGCCTGGTGACTGGCTGTGGATCTCGGGCATACGACTTCACCTCTGAGTGTTAGTTTCCTTATCTGCAAATGCAGTTGGTAGCAGTGCCCACCATGTGTAAGGTGAGTCTATGAGCTGATGATGCAGAGCTTGGCAAGGGACATGCTCAGGAAGCGGGCAACCTGGTTTCCTGCGTGGGGACACCCTGTGCAACCCAAGCCCACCCCTCCTGTCAAAGCCCGTGGCGCCCTCTGCCTCCGGGGGCCCAGGAGCCTGGGAAGTCCCACCTGCAGCCAGCCTGCGGACGGACAGCCACGGCCCACATCTGGACAGAGCCCGAGGGAACACCCAGCTAATCTCACAGAACGGCAGCCGAACGGGGCCACCTCCTGCCTCCCCAACCTTGTCCTCCTCCCCCACCTCCCAGGAAAGAGGGTAAGAGCAGGAAGGACAGAGTGCCAGTCCTTGGAGCTTCTGCGCTTGAGGGAGCAGCTACAGGGATGTGAGCCCCTCGCTGGAGAATGCTGCTGGAGAAGGACCAGTACCTCCTAGCAGATTAGCGCCCACTCAGGAAAGCCCCCTTTGTTCTAAGCACATGGGGGCGAGGGGCAGGGTGCCGAAGCGTGGGCTTGGCCAGACCTGCAAACGTGCCCAGAAGACCGAGGGGGGGGGGAGGGGGGACAGAGGTTGTGCAATGCACCACCAGAAGCTGCCTCCCAGGCTTCCATCCACGCAGGAGGCTGGCAGTCCATCTCCTTCCTGGGGGAAAAGTGCAGAGGGGCTGGGCCCCTGTGGCTGCCAGGTATGGGGCCTGAACTCCAACCCACACCCAGGGCGGGTGCCCCCCCGTCCAAGTCAGACACTCAGGGAGGAGCCCTTCCAGACCATGCAGCTGTCCTCCTCCTGGTCCCCCCGCAAAATAAGAGCATGTGGTCAGGAGCTGGTGCCGTGAACTCCTGGCAAGCTGGGGTGTCCCCCTACGAAGGTGCAGGGAAGGGAGAAGTCCTTCATAGAGAAACCAGAGATGCTAGGGTACAGGACAGTTGTGAAGTTGGGCCAAGTGGAAAGACACACTTGGCCAGCTCTGGAGAAGTCCGAAATGCGCAGACCCTCCTCTTAGGGGGTCCCCCCAACGGTGATCTGTTGAGATGGCCCAGATTACCCCCCACTCCCCCCCACCCCACCCCCATCAACGCATTTTCCAGTGTGGCAGATAGAGCTCGAAAAGGGGAGGTGAGATCAGAGCCACGGGAGAATCCGCCCTGTAAATCTGCAGCCCACAGGGCGCCCAGGACCCCGCGCCGCCGCCGCCTCGAGCTCTCTGGCAAATCTCGCCCCCCTCCCACCCCAACGCACACAATCCGGGCCAGGGAGGGGGCGACAGGCCAACCTCGCAGCAGCAGCAGCAGCGGCAACAGCAGCGGCATCGTGATGCATGAATCACCCACCCCGCTGCGCTCGTGCCAGTCTGCTCCGCACAGCCCCAGCCACCGCGCCACCCGGAGCCCCCTCCCCGACCACCGCCCCTCGCCCCGGCACACCCCGGCTCTTTCGGACAGCTCTGCAGAGAAGGGGCCGCGGGGGTGGGGGTAGGGGGCTGGGGCCGGTCCTCCCGTCCCGGGGGTGGCCCCGCGCGCGCCGACAGGCGGCACCCGTCCCGGGCGTGGGGGTGGGGAGGGGTGCCCTAGAACAATAGGGCCAGGTGTGGGGCCGGGGGCGCGGCCGGGGGGCCGCGGAGGGGCCGGCGCGGAGGCTGGGCGGGGACTGGCCGAGGGAGGGGTGCGGCGGGCGCGCCCCGAGGACCGATGCGGGGTCCGGGGGGTGGGGGTGGGGGGCCCGGGCGTGGGGGAGGGGCGCGAGGGGGCGGAGGCAGCGCCGCGGAGCGCGGGGCTGGGGTCCCGGCGCGCGCACTCACAGTAGGTCTTCCTGGTCAGCTCCTCCACAACTTCGGGCTTCAACTTGCTGTTGGATTTCCCCATCCTCGGCGGCCACGGCCCCCCGCCCCCGGCCGGACCCCGTCGGGGCGCCCAGCGGGAGCGGCTCGGCAGGCGCGGGGCCGGGGCGGGCGGCGGGCGGGGCGCGCGGAGGGCCGGCGGGCCGGAGCCGAGCCGGAGCCGGAGCCGGGCCGGGGCCGCGCCTTTGTCTCCGCCGGGCCCGCGCGGCCCGGGCGCGGGGCTCCGGCGCGCGGCGCTGCGCGGCTGGCGGCGCCTCGGCCCCCCTGGGCGCGGCGCGGAGCCGGGGGCGCAGGGCGGCCGCTCGCAGGCCCGGGCCGTCCGGCCGCCGCCCTCTCCGGGCGCCGCGGCGCGGAGCTGCGCTGGGCTGGGCGCCGACGCGGCCGCGGGGTGGCCGCGGTCGTCCCTGGTTACTGGGCTCCGCGGCACATGCTCGCTGCTGCGCTCCCTCTCGCCGCCGCCCCTGCGCTCCCCGCCTCCCGCCTCCCGCTCGCACCGGCGCGCCAGGGGTGGACCCGGAGCCGCCACTCAGCGCCCGGCGCCACCTCCCGCCCCGCACCCGCCCGGCCGGGCCTGCGCCCCGCCGCACGGCAGCCCCGCGGGCACCGAGCCGGCCGGCGGAGGGGCGCCCCCGGCCTCGCCCGGGCCCGCGGCGGGAGGGGGCGGTCACCCTCCCCCACCCCCGCCCGGCCCCCCGCGGCGCCGCCGGGCGGGGGAGGGCCCGGAAGATCTGACGTGAATGGGGCCAAGTCTCTGCGCGGCGAGACTCATTCATTCGACGCGGATTTGTGGGGCGCCGGGGACCCGCGGGTGAATGGGACAGGCGCGGTCCCGGGGCGGGGGGGGTAGAGGGATCACTGCGCGGCAGGATGTCACATGTCTGCTGGGGGATACCTACCGCGGCGTGTGGGGGAAGGTGACCTCCAAGCCCGGGGAGGGAGGGGGTGGTTGGAACCATGTTCCGGGCCACGAAAGCCTGCAGGAGCAGAGGCCCGAACCCGAGGGAGAACTCCTCTCAGAGTACAGGGCCGCAGGCGCGGGCTGGGTATGATCTGAAACCCAAGAGAAGGGCCAGGGCCAGTGGGGACCGGCCTGCCCCTGTCCCCAAGGAGCTGGGCCTCTGGGCTTTAAGTACAGGGGTGACCGGGGTAGATCGGTTTTCTCTGCTTCTCTGGTCTCCATGCGGGAGCTGGGGTGTCCCTTCCTGTGGAGGGGCCCTCGGGGCCGGCGTCCACCTGGATGAACAGGGCAAGAGAGTCCGCATGGCCTCCCCCGGCCGTCGGCATCTACAATGTCCTTCTGCTGGGACCTCTCTTGTCTCGAAAAGCTTTAGCTTTTTCTCCTTCGCAGCCACCACAGACTAAAGGTCTGTTTTGTAGTTTGTGTTTATTTCTCGTGTGTCCCCTCCCCTGAAGGGTGAACCCCCTGAGGGTGGCGTTCTTGTCTTACTTGTAGTTGTATCTCTAACACCTAGAAGGCACCTGACTTGCAATGGTCACTCAGCAAACCTCACTGATGAGAAAGAGGGGGCTGGGGCCTCGGGGTGGACGGAGCCCAGGAGGAAGAGGCAAGGATGGGGTGGTGGGCAGGGTTTCTTTTTCTCCCCACGTTAGCACGGTCTTCAGACTTCAAAGGGCCTGGGGTACCCAGAGGAACCAGGAGGGCCTCTCAACCCCCAGATACTGCTCTCCTGCCTCCAAACATGGCCCATTCCCGATTCCCCTCCCTACACCGCCCGGCCTGGGGGGAGCCCCAGGCCCTAGGAAGCCTTTGGATAAACATATCCGTGCCAGCCATTCGTCAGGGAATATAGTGGGGAATGATCTGGAGAAGGGTGAGCACTGCCCCGGCCCTGCCCCGGAGCCCAGCAGCCCTTATGTGGCCTTATAGGGGCACAGCAAAGTGGGGCTTGGAAAGCCAGGGAGAGGATGGAGGTAAGTCAGACTCCGCATCTGTTGGTGTTTAACTGGATCTCTTGGCTGCAGCTCCCAGCCCTGATTCTCGGCAGAAATGGACAGAATCAGGACCCACAGGAGGGTGCTGCATGGTCAGCCAGGGTGCTGGTGACCGGGTCTGGCGACGCAGGCGAGAACACGGAGAGAAGTGGTTGGACGCAGTTATAGTTTGAAAATAGAGACGGTGGGATAACCTAATGGACTGGATGGGGGCGTGGGACAAAGAAGGGAGTCAAGGTCAATGCCAAGGATTTTGACCTGAGTACCTGTTGGAATGGGTGTCCATCACTCGAGTGGGGAGTGGACCGGTGTGCATGCGGCAGGAGCAGGAGTCCAGCGCTGGTCGTCGGAAGTATGAAACCGTGTTGGACGAGGTGCCCAGGAAACGGGATTCGGATGCCTGGAGTTTAGGGTCACAGAGGCTGCAGGGATCCCCTGGGGAGTCATCCTCGTAGAGACGGAATGGAAAGCCACATGGCAGGATAAGGTCACTAAGGAGGGAGGGTAGACAGGGAGAGCATGAACCACTGAACCCTCGGGGGCAGGGATCGGTCAGGAGCAGCTCCCCGACGGTTATAAACCAGAGTGTATAAAGTACTCGGATGAATTACATACACCTGCGAAGAGCAGCGGAAGGTTCTCCCTGCAGGGCTTCCATCCTCTGTTACCAGTGTCGGTGGGATTACAAGTCCCTTTACTTTCCGGCTTCATTTGCCTTTTTCCTTGCATTAAAAAAGAATGGGATGTGATTCACATAACATGAAATCTACCATCCCAGATGTGCAGTTCCGTGGTTTCAGGATATTGGCTAGGTTGTGCCACCATCATCACTACCGATTCCACAAATTCACCTGTATTTTATACAGACTGTTTTCTGCCACGAACCCATTGCTTTTGAATACAAAAACCATTCAATCAAGTCCTCTCGCTCATCTGCGGTAGCCCAGGGAAGGTGCCTTCCTGAATCACCTGCCCGAGCGTAGCGATGACCCAGATGCCCGGGCCCCATCCAGAAGGGGCAGATCTGAATGAGGTGGGGGCGTTGCCTGGGAATCGGCATCTTAGCCCAGCCTCTGGTCCTTCCCCTGCCTTTCAGCGGAGAGTCCCTTGTCTTATTTCATAAGCTCGCCTTGGAGAGTGACCCTAGAAGCTTGCTCAGTAGTTCTTCCAGAAAGCCTTTAGGGAACAAAAAAGATGGACCTGTGGTAGGCAGAGTCTGGATTAAATACTCCCTATGCCCCTGCATCCTGGGCGTCAGTACCTCCCCCACTAGATCAGCAGCTCTGGCCCAGTCTCTGCGCATATCCAGTGTGCTATGGGGTGTGGTCATTCGGGTGTCCCTTAAACTCATCAGGCTGGAAACATCATTTATCACGCCCCCCAAGAATCTTCTCTCCTTGGGCAAATGGCTTCTCCTATACTCTGGCTCCAGCCACAAATCTGAAACATCTCAGAGGCCCCTGCTCTCCCCAGAGACCCCACCCTGTACATCCATCAGCCTGAGCAGGTGAAACCAGCCACCGCCCTCTCCCAAAGCCATTTTCTCTCCTGACTCCCCTCCAGCTCCCTCTCATGGGGCTTCCTCCTCCAGGACTGGTCTCTCTTCCCCTCCCACGATAGTGCCCTCCTACACCTGACAGTGCCCTCCTACACCTGCTGTGCCCCGTGCAGGGACCCCTCCCACACCAAGGCCACTGAACACGTGCAGTGTGGCCATGCCAAAGGAGATGCTGAAGTTTTGCCCAAAACAAAAGAATGAAAAAATACCTCGTTGATATTTTTAAAAGTTGAATGCCATATTGAACTGGTAATGTTTGGGATAGAAAGTTTCCATATCTTAACTTTTAAGTGTCTACTAGAAACTTGAAAATTGCACCTGTGGCTCACGTGGTCTTTCTGTGGGGCAGCACATCAACATCACCTCCTCGGAACTTCCTTGGCTCGCTCAGGTGAGCTCAGGTCCCCCTGGGGTGCAGCTTCCAATAGGCACCTGGTCCATGGTTTGTGACACTTTATATGATAAGGAGGCGTATCTAGGGAAGTCCCTTCCTTTCCAGGGGCCTGGGAGGAATCAGGGGACAAATGAAGGATGCCCAGGGCAGAGTCAGCTGCTGGTGGCAGGGCGTGCTGAAATTTGGCCCAGCGGAGGGGAGCACAAGGGAAGAGGAGGGATCCCACTGAGCCCCCATCAGGGAGTGTGACACACACACACATACACCCAGTCCTGGTCAGTCCTGTCCCTCATGCACCAGATGGCTTTTGGTAGATCACATCTCATAAACTAATCTGATCTTCTCATGGGGGGAGGGCAGATTTGCAAGGATCAAAAATGCTTTCCATGAGCACAGGACAAAGTGAATATCTTTAACCTATTAAGAACTTTCTAAGTCAATAAGAAAAAGATTAGCTCTCTCTCTCTCTTTTTTTAAAGATTCTATTTATTTATTTATTTGAGAGAGAGGGATGGAGAATGAATGAGGGAAGAAGAGAGGGAGAGGGAAAAGCCGACTCCCCGCTGAGTAGGGAGCCCGATCTGAGAGCTCATTTGGGAGCTCATTTTCGAGACTTGATCCAGGGACTCCGGGATCATGACCTGAGCCCAAGGCGACGCTTAACCAACGGAGCCATCAGGTGCCCCAAAGATGAGTTCTCAATAGAAGGTTGGGGAAGGAACCCAAGCAAGCGACACAAGAGTAAATGCAAGTGACCAGTCCCCAGGAAAGCTGTCTCTTACAAGCCATCAAAGAAGACAAATTGGCAAAAAGAAAAAAGGGAATAATCCTACCCAGTGTTGGCATAGGAGCAAGAAAATGGGCATCCGGACACTGCCAAGCAGGGTGCAAGTGGGTACATCCTTTCTAAAGAACACTTTGGCAATAAATACCTGTATTCCCGACTCAGCAGTTCCACTTCTAGGAAATTATCCTAAGCCAACGGTTAGAGATCTATACAAATGTTAAGCCTCAAAGATGTTACTGCAGCAACATTTAAAATAATGACAATAAAAAACGGAAGTGGTTTGTATATCCCAAACGAGCCTGTTGTATTGTGGGATCCTGTAAGACATTAAATTTTAACGTAGCTGGAAACCTATTCACAAGGTATAGATCTGTTTGCAGCGCAAAACACACAGAAAAGTTTCAACAAACCCTATAAGAGGATCCCAACTGGGGGGCGGGGAAGAACCTATGCACATAACTGGGTATTTTCATTGAGTCATTTTTTTATCGCATCTTTCTCCAAATTATTTTTTTTAAGACTTTATTTGTTTATTTGAGAGAGAGTGGAAGTGAGAGAGATCACAGCGGGGGTGGGGGAGCAGGCTCCCTCCTGAGCAGAGAGGCCGATGCGGGGCTCGATTCCAGGACCCTGACATCATGACCCGAACCAAAGGCAGAAGATTAAACGACTGAGCCACCCAGGCGCCCATATTTTTCTCCAAACTAAAAAAAGATTGCCAAATGTACATAAGTCTGTGCCTCCTGAAGAAAAACCAGTTTCTGATTTATACATCCATGGGAAGAAGCATTCCCCTCTACGACGCTTGTTGGGAGTAGGCCATACTGTGAACCACTCTGTCCACAAAGTCGAGTTGTATATGAGCATCGTAAAAGCTCTGAGAAGTCCTGCAGTGAAGGAATCTATTTTATTTAAGTAAGCATTTTCCACTCTTACTTGGCTGGTACCATTTTTTTTTTTTCTTAACTCCCATTAGCATTTAAAGAACTGGAATCCTATAGAATGAAGAAGCTTGAGGAACCCCCTGTTTTATCAGTCCGACCCCCCTGGGAGAAGTGATGGGGGAGAGCATTCCCTCAAGGTAAGTGGGACAACACTGAACTCTGATGAGGGTTAAGCAGAAGCAAGGGCCGGCCTGCGCAGCATGCCTCCCTGTGTTCTCTCAGAGAGAATCCTCTGGTCGTTCCCACTCATCTTGCCCGTCTGAGCGACTACTCTCTCAGGGCAAATGGTGTGTGGAGAGGACCAGGAGCTGGTCGTCCACTCATGTCAGAGCTGCCCACCATGGCATGTCCTCCCTGGGCCCTCTGGCCAGCCCTGTGTTTTAGGAGCCCGTGGACGTGGCCAGTCACTTCCTCCCTGCTGAGGGAAGCCCACGGGACACTGGTTAACACAGCCCCAAAGTCACCTGCACTTACTGGTTGCGTGGCCTTGGGTGACTTATTTAAACTCCTTAAGCCTTAGTTTTCATATCTGGTAAATGGGCACATAAAGATGCCACCTCCCCACAAGGTCGTTATAAGAATCGAGTGAGGTGGGCACCTGGGTGGCTCAGTGGGTTAAGCCTCTGCCTTCAGCTCAGGTCATGATTTCAGGGTCCTGGGATCGAGCCCTACATTGAGCCCCGCATCGAGCTTAGTTCAGCAGGGAGCCTGCTTCCCCCCCTCTCCGCTCTCTCTTCCTGCCTCTCTGCCTGCTTGTGATCTGTCAAATAAATTAATAAAATCTTAAAAAAAAAAAGAATCAAGCGAGGTGATCGTGTAAAATACTTCATGCCACTCGGTATAGATTGGCTACTGTTATTGATGAATAATAACATTGTATTTTAATAATAGTAAAGTTGTTATTGACAAAGGAAAAGGCAATCATTTAATGAAGCCATCTGTGGAAAGGGCCCTAAACCAACAGTCTGAGTGCCGGTCCTGCCTGTGGGATCCGGGCTCAGGCACGGAGTCTTTCTGAGTCTCAAATTCCTCATTTCTAAGTGGGAACCACAGTGTCCTGAGGGGCACCTGCTGCCTTGTGGGGCCATCTGTGGGCTTGAAGCGGGTTCCTTGGGTCACAGGAGCATGGAACAGCTGAGCGAGCACCTTTGTGAATGAGAAACAGGTGCAAAGCCCAGCTGGCTTCTCTCCTCGGTTCTCTCTGGTCCCTGGAACTGAGAAGGGGTTCCCTTCCCTCCTGGGGTGCTGGCCATCCTGCCACGGACAGGCAGACTGTTAGGGTCCACTCAGCTTTGCTGGCGAGCTTGGGGACAGGTGCCTTCTCTGAACCTCACCTTCCAAGCATTGAAGCCTTCAGGGAGGGTCTCGAGTGAGGCCCTTCCCACACGCCTCCCGATGTCCCAGCACGGAGCCATATATGAGAAGGACAGGAGACAAGCCTTAGGGCCCCTGAGAGACGCCCCTGGAAGGGAACCTCCCGGCTTTGGGGTTTCCTGCAACAGGGACCAAAGCTGCTCATGGCAGCAGAGCTGCCAATGTGTGTAGGTACAGGAGTGCTCAGGGCCCTGGGGAGCAGCCGGAGAGGTTGCGGAGCAGAACCAGGACCCACAAATCTCCAGGATATGGGATCTACAGGCAACGCCGAGGAAACGGGGGTCCAGGGGGCCGGCAGCTCCCGCCACGTCCTCCCACTCTGTAGTCCCGTGTTCAGAATTCAGTCCTGCGAGAGACTGTGGGCGGTGTTGGGGTCTTGGGACCACACTGGACATGCGGTGGGAAACTTCTCCAATGGGAGAAGGGCAGTCCCCCCCACCAAGGTAAACTGAGCATTTTTCCTAAAAGAATGGGGAGTGAATGTTGGGGTCGGGGGCAGATCCAGTAAATGCCCAGGCAGCTGGTCTGCAGACGGCTTCCTGGAGGCCTCCTGCCCTCCAGCACCTGCCTGCCAGCCTGACCGGTGAGTCACAAACCCCCAATTCTGGGAGAGAGGATCTGATTGGCCCAGGTGAGTCAGGTCCAATCCGCCCCGGCCAACCAGGGTCAGGTCACATAGTTTATGGCTCCAGAGGCCTGCCCTCAGGAAAGGGGAGCTGGACTGACCCCCTAAATATCACCGGCCACAGAATTCAAGAATCCTCAAAGCTGGGAACCACAACTTTGAAGACCACTCAGTCCAGTGTGCCCATTTTACAGATGGGAGAGCGGAGGATGCTGTGTCCTGTGGCTTCTACCAGGTGCAGGGTAGAGCTCCCAAGAGCCAGGGGGCTCCCCCAGGGTCAAGCTCATGCACATGCTCAGAGCAGGGGTGGGGCGGAGGAGCAGCTTTTCTGGAGGTTCCAGGCCAGGAGTCCATGAATGCCCTTGTGCCTGGGAGCTACCCACCACCTGGCCTGTCCCTGGCTCATCAACGAGATGCCTGTTGGTTTCTGAGCCCCTGATGGCCTCTGCGATCCGGCCCAGCTCTCCCAGGGCCCTGGGTCCCCTACGTCAGTGATCTCTGAGCCACGCATGGGCCCAAGGAAGGTCGAACCACATGAATCTCGTTGCTGCTGCCTGCCCAGAGCCCAGCCTGGAGAGGAAGCTCAGACCACACTGGTGAGTGGCTGGGTCGTGCCTCCTCATCCCCTCTTCTCCTCCTTGGCCATGACCTTAAGTCCATCCATCTCCTTGAGGTCAACCACATACAGAATCCAATAATGCTCCCAGTCCTGTCGTGCCCTGGGTTCCAGGCTCACTCACTTCTGGCACAGACTTGGACCGTTGTTCTCACCTTCTAAACCTCAGTTTCCCTACCTGTACACTGAGGGGCTACAAGGTGCCTTCCATCTGGGGTGCTGTGTGCTTTGACAGTTCTGAGTTGGGGTCTAGTCTTGAAGGGGCAGAACTGACCAGGATGGAAGCAGGACATCTTCCTTCGCTTGCAGTCCTTCTTGCAAGGACTTGGTGACAGGCAGGTCCCAGGGTAACAACTGCAGCCCCCCGCCCTTCACCGTGCCCTTGCAGGGGGCCTAGCAACACACCAAGTGCTTCCCATGCATGGGCCCCTGAGCCTTTGCAGGATCCTGCGAATTAGGCAGCAAGGCCCAGAGAGGTTGAGCCACTGAGCCTGGGCACACAGCTGCGGACGAGCCGTAGGGATTCAAGTGAGGTCTGTCTGACTCCCCAGCCTGGGGGCTCACTCTGTGGCACACAGACATCCTGGCACCCGGGTATGAAGAGATGTGCTCAGCAGAGACCTGCTTGGTTGCACAGTCCACTGACACTGGCAGGACGCAGGGCCACAGGATTCAGGGATACCAAGTACTCACGGTTGTGTGAGTGAGCTCCCCATAACCCCTACCTCCAAACGGCTCTGGGGGAGCTTGGGGTGGGCACTGGTCCTGCTCACCTCCCGATGTTTTGCAGACAGAGACCGACAGTCCCCTTCCTGGGGTCCAGCAAACAGTGGACAGCCATCATTTATGGTGGATCTTTAAAGCCTTTGTTTTCAGTGGCCTTGGGGTGTCATTATCATACGGCCATGCTGAGCACCCCACTACCCCAGCCCAGGAAAATCCATGCCAGCGCAGGACTCCTTCCCCCCACCTCCCCAAGACCAGCGCACTGCTGGAGCTCAGACTGAGGCTTCCTGTGGTTTCTGGGCATGTTGTAAATTAGGATGTAGGGAAAGTTCCACTGGTAGGTGGGGACACAGGGCTGAGTTTGGAGGGGAAGTTCCAGAAGCGTCTTTCCTGGGCTCGGCCCCCATCTCCCTGGGGCTTCCTGCCCCAGCCCCTCCTGCTTCTTGCAGTTCTCATTGAAGCTTCCTGGCTTGAAGGAAACCCGTCAATGCTGAGCTGACTGCAGGCCCCCTCCCCGACCCCCAGGCGAGCCTCCGTGGAGAGCAGGTGCAACTTGGGGTCCTTCTACATAGGCTGATGGCTTGGCTGTAGCCAAGCCGCAAACACCCCCTTTCTTGGTTGTCTCCACCTTGTCTCTGAAGACAGGGTTTGACCCTGAGCCTGGAAGGCTGTGGGAGCCAGCACAGGCCATGGGGGCGGTGGGGGGTGGGCAACCCTGCCGGAACAAGGCCCCTTACTGCCCGAGTGGCCCTGGATTCTCCCGTTTTGCTGCTCATCCACGTTTCCCAGCAAGCCCCTCCGGAGAAGTAAATAGAGCCTTGTTAATAATTCTGTCCGAATGACCCTGGCTCCGGAGCCAGATGATCCGAGTTAAGAGTAGTTCTCAGGGGCCTGGAGAGACTCATTATGTGGAGGTAAAACATGGTTGAAAATCAATGAGGCCACCCACGGATGCGTTTTATGAGGGCCTTGACAGTGAAAAGGCCAGAGCCGCCGCCAGAGGCCCACAGGTAAAGGCGGGGGGCGGGGTGGGGGGGATAGGGAAGAAGTGTGCCTGAAATCCAGATGGGATAAATGGAGTTTTTCTCAAAAACAGCAAAATCAGCTTTTCCCAGGCTCAGCCCTGGCAGCTTTGCTGCTTCGAGTCCAACCCTGAGCAGTGTGGAAAGGACTCAGCCCAGGAGGCAGCACACCTAGGCTTGTGCCCTGGGGCCTCACCCTGGATGGCTTGTCAGGGCCCTTCTTGTGCTCAGTGTGGGTCTGGGGTCAGGGTCCCCCCTGCAGACCCCCTCCCGCCAGACTACTGAAATCGCACCTGGCTGCACGCCTGTCTTCCGGGCACTGGAGATGAATGAATGTCATTAGCAGATTCTCAGGAAAGACACCGTATAAATCATCCCTTCCTCTCCACGACAGCCCTTCCACTTACTTCGCTAATTACCTCCTTCTCATTTTTCAGAATTCTGCCCTCACATTTTGCGGGCAGTCCTCTGGGACCATCCAGGGAGACTGCAAAGGGCCCTCAGGGCTCCCTGCGCGCCTCGTGTATCCCTCTCATCAAGTGCTTTGTAGTAACAGAAAACATGACCTAAACTGGCTGAAGCAACTCATGTAACACGGAGACCAGCAGGGTAGTGTCTGCTTTCAGGCAAGGCTTGATCCAGGCTTCAGGATTTCCTCTCTCTTTTTTTGGCTCTGCTTCCTCAGTGTTGGGGCCTATTCTGAGCAACGCTCTCCAGCTTGGTTACCGGAAGCAGCTTAGGGCTTCCAGGTGTTCACTTCTTGGCTGAAAGTGACCCAAGTCCTCCCAACCCCGCCAACTGAGACTCCAAGGTGGCATCTCTTTGGACCAGATGGCCTAAAGGGGGTCATTTGTCTGTTCTCAAGCCAATCAATGTACAGGGGGCAGGGCTATGGGCCCCTGGGTGGATCATTTGGTTGAGCGTCTGACTCTTGATTTGGGCTCAGGTCATGGTCTCAGGGTCATGAGATCAGCCCCACATTGGGCTCTGCGCTCAGCATGGAATCTTGCTTATAATTCTCTCCCTCTCCCTCTGCCCTTCCTCCACCCACCCCCACCCCTACTCTCTCTCTAAAAAATAATAAAAATAAACCAATCAGGGCTCAAGTCTGGAGCCAGGAATGTGGGGTCACTTTCACCCAAACCAGAATCCTGATAAATCAGAGGTTGGATCTGGGATAGAGAAGGGGGATGAAAGCCAGAGAGGCCGCCGAGACATGTCCCGCGCATCACTCCTTTGTGCTGTGGTTATCAGTGTGCCCATCACGGAGCCATCTGACCATGTTACTTCCCTGTTAAACTTCCAGTGCCTTCCTCCTATCTTCAGGGGCAAGTCCAAGCTCTTGCAGAGGGCATCCTGACGTAGCCATGCCTGCTTCTCTAGTCTCTTCTCTTGGCCTCCCACTTCCCACTCATGGTTCCAGCTCTGCTGGATTTGTCCAGCTGTGCCAGGCTCTCTCTCATCACTGGCCTTAGCACATGCTGTTCCCCCTGCCTGAACCCCTGTCCACCACCCGCTTCATCAGGTTAATTCATCCTACGCAGGACGGTACTTCCTCCCTGCAGCTCTTCTTGACCTAGCCAGGGTCGGGGCTCCAGGCTCTGTGTTGCCAGATGTGTCTCAGCTTGGATCACTGTATTTTTTTTTTTAACAGTTTTATGTGATACATTTCACATACAATTCACCCATTTAAAGTGCACATTTAATGGTTTTCAGTATTTATGTAGAGTTGTACAACTCCCACCACAAAGGCATTTTCACCACTTCGAGAAAGACACCTTGTGCTCACCCAGCACCCACCAACCTACTTTCTGCCTCTACAGACTTTTCTACTGTAGACATATTATGTAAATGGCGGCCTTTCGCAGCTGGCTTGTTTTTGCTTGCATCTGCTGTAAAATGGTGTCAAGGTCCATCCCTGTTGTAGCAGGTGTCAGCCCTTCATCCCTTTTTACGTCCTTTGTTTGGGTAGATCACTTCTGCATTCATCAGTGATGGACATCTGGGTGCTTTCTACTATCTGGCTCTCAGGCATGATGCTGCTAGGGCCATTCGTAGACAAGTGTTTGTGTGGACATCTGTTTGCATTTCTTGACTGTGTACCTAGGAATGGAATTGCTGGGTCACACGATGACTATGCTTCATCTTTGGAGAAACTGCCAGATTTTTTCCAAAGCATCATTTTGCATGCCCATCAGCGGTGTGTGAGGGCTCCAACTGCTCCACATCCTCACCAACCAGTTGTTATAACGTCTTTTTTTATAGCCATGCCAGTGGCAATGAATCAGTATTCTCACTAATTTTGACTTACATTTCCCTGATGAGTAATGAGGTTGAGTATCTTTTCTTGTGCTTGCTGGCTGCCTATTCAGATGCCAAGACCATCTGGTGGGGGAAAGGAGGGTCCTTTTCTTGCTTCCAAGGAACGTGGAAAAGTGAATCTCCACATGCAAAAGAATGAGGTTGGACCCTGTCTCACACTAAATACAAAAATTAACTGAAAATAAATCAAAGCTCTAACCTAGAAGCTGAAATTATAGAACTATTAGAAGAAAACATAGAGGAACAGCTTCATGGCAGTGGATTTGGCAGTGATTTCTTCTTCATGATGTCAAAAGCACAGGCAATGCAAGGAAAAATAAATAAATTAGACTTCATCACAATTTAAAATTTTTGTGTATTAAAGAAACTATCAAGAATGAACATCAACGGGGCACCTGGGTGGGTTAAGCCTCTGCCTTCAGCTCAAGTCATGATCTCAGGGTCCGGGGATCGAGTCCCACATTGGGCTCTTTGCTCCCCGGGGAGCCTGCTTCCCCACCCCCTTGCTTTCCTCTCTGCCTACTTGTGATCTGTCAAATAAATAAATAAAATCTTAAAAAAAAGAGAGAGAGAATGAACATCAACCCACTGAGTGGGAGAAAATATTTGCAAATCATATCTCTGATAGGGGATTAATATCCACTATATATAAAGAACTTCTAAAGCTCAACCACAACAATAACAACAACAACAGTTCAAAAATGGGCAAAGCGAACCTTGAGGGCATCATGTTGAGTGAAATATACCAGTCACAAAAAGACAAATACTATAGGATTCTATTTATACAATGTACCTAGAGATGTCAAATTCACAGAGCCAGGAAGTAGAATGGTGGTGCCAGGAGTTGCGGGGGGTGGGGGAAAATGGCGAGTTGTTGATTAATGGGTATAGAGTATCAGTTTTGCAAGATGAAAAGTTCTAAAGATTGGCTGTACAATGCCATTGTACTGAACTCCACACTTAAAAATTGTTAAGATTGTAAATTTTATGTTACATATATTTTGCCATAATTAAAACCAAGCTAAACTAAAAATGGGCCAAGTCTTTGAATATTTATTTCTCCGAAGAACACATATAGATGGCCAATAAGCATGCAAAAAGATGTTGAACATTACTGGTCATTAGGGAAATTCAAGTCAAGACCACAATAAGATACCAAATCACAGCCATTTGGATGGCTATGATAAAAAATAATAACAAGCAACCTTGTGGAGAAATTGGAGCCCTGTGCACTCACTGCTGGTGGGAATATAAAATGGTACAGCCGCTGTGGAAAATGGTATCATGTTGCTCAAAAAACTAAACACAAAACTATCTTATGACCCAGCAATTCTACTTCTGAAAGCAGAGACATGGACAGATACTTGTATGTTCATGTTCACAGCAGCATTATTCACACCAAAAAGTGGAAGCAATCTAAGTCTCCATCAGTGGATGGGTGAACAAACAAAATGCGGTCCATACATACAATGAGATAGCATTCAGCCTTAAAAAGAAATGAAATTCTCATACACGTTACAACATGGATGAACCCTGAAAGTATGATGCTAAGTGAAATGCCTATTCAGATCTGATGCCCATTTTAAAAATGGGGTATCTTTTTAGTGAGTTGTAGATCTTTACATATTCTAGAATTGAGACCCTTACAACTGGGCTGTCTTTTCACTTTGTGGATGTGTCCTTGAAGCACATAAGCTTTAACTGTGATCAAGTCCAGTTTATTTGGGCGCCTGGGTGGCTCAATGGTTAAGCAACTGCCTTCGACTCAGGTCATGATCTTGGAGTCCTGGGATCAAGTCCCGCATCAGGTTCCCCGCTCATGGAGTCTGCTTCTCCATCTGACCCTCTCCCCTCTCATGATCTCTCTCACTCTCTCTCCCGCAAATAAATAAAACATTAAAAAAGTGAATTAAAAAAATACAATAAAAAAAAAACCACTCCAGTTTATTTATTTGCCTTCTTTGTTCTTTAGGCTTTGGTGTCATATCTAAAAAGCCTTGCCAAAATACAAGATAATGAAAACTCACCCACTTCTTTCTAAGAGTTTTATAGTTTTAGGTGGATGATCCATTTTGAGGTAATTTGAGTATATGGTGTGAGGTAGGGCTACACATTTACCTTTTGCATGTCCAGTTACCCCTGCACCACTGGTTGAATAAAGATGGTTCTTTCCCCAATGTGTTGTTTTGGCACCCTTGCCAAGTATCAATTGACCATGAATGTGAGGGTCTATTCTTGGACTTCACTTCTATTTCATTGATTTATATACAGCTATACTTCCATCAGTATCACACATTCTCTTGATTACTACAGCTTTGTGTAAGTTTTGAAATTGACCAATTTGTCACCCAGGCACCTCTCAATTTCAAAACTTACTCTTGGTTTCAGCTCAGGTCATGATCTCAGGATTGTGAGATCAAGCCCCATGTGGGGCTCCGTGCTCAGCACAGTCTGCAGAAGATTATCTCTTCCTCTCCCTCTGCCCCTTCCCCTTCTCTCTCCCTTTAAAAAAAAAAAAATGATGATTTTGGCTATTCTGGAGCCTTTGCCTTTGCAAATGAATTTCAGAATCAGCTTGTGAATTTTTGCAAAGAAGTCAGGCTTTATTTTGGTAGGAACTGCACTAAATTTATAGATTAATTTGGGAGTATTATGGTTTTTTTTTTTCTTTTTTTATTTATTTATTTTTATTTCCAGCATAACAGTATTCATTATTTTTGCACCACACCCCGTGCTCCATGCAATCCGTGCCCTCTATAATACCCACCACCTGGTACCCCAACCTCCCACCCCCCGTCCCTTCAAAACCCTCAGATTGTTTTTCAGAGTCCATAGTCTCTCATGGTTCACCTCCCCTTCCAATTTCCCCCAACTCCCTTCTCCACTCTAAGTCCCCATGTCCTCCATGCTATTTGTTATGCTCCACAAATAAGTGAAACCATATGATAGTTGACTCTCTCTGCTTGACTTATTTCACTCAGCAGGGAGTATTATGGTTTTAATATTGTCTTCTGATCCATGAATATAGGATAGCTTTCCATGTATTTGGATCTCCTTTAATTTCTTTCAATGTTTCAGCTTTCAGAGTCCAAGTTTTGCACTTCTTTTTACTTTATTTGAAGATTTTATTTATTTGAGAGAGAGCATGGTGGGGAGGGCAGAGGGAGAGGGGGAAGCAGATTCCCCACTGGGCAGGGAATCCAATGTGGGGTTCAATCCCAAGACCCTGAGATCATGACCTGAGCTAAAGGCAGACGCTTAACCAATGGAGCCACCCAGGTGCCCTAAGTTTTGCACTTCTGTTAAATGTATTCCTACGTATTTTCCTCTTTTTGATGCTACTGTAAATGGAACGGTTTTAATTTCATTTTTGGATTGTTCACTACAAGTGTACAGAAATGTGGCTAATTTCTCCATACTGATTTTCCATCCTCCTTGCTTGCTTCGGTGTCTCTATGCTATAACATGGTACGCAGACACTTTTAAAAGCTCCCTGGGCTAAGGCACAGCAAAATTCTGGAAGCAAGGCAAAACTGGAGGCCAGGCCAGCTGGAAGGCGGTGGCTGGTGGTGTAATCCAGGCGAGAGTGAGGGCGGCCAGCTTGGGCAGTGGCAGTGGGGAGAGAGGTGGGTGCCCTGGGATCGTACAGGGGATAGGGAAGCATCAAGGGTTAAGGCCCGGGTTTTTGGCCTGGATCACACTTCCAGGACTGGGGAGGAGGCGTGGTGAGCTCATTTTGAAAGTGTGGCTTTGACGTGCCTTTAAAACAGCCCAGGAAGCAGCTGGATAAGCCACCAGGGGCTCAGAACAGCTCCAGGCAGGAAATAACACTCTGGGCCCAGCAAGAAGGGGAAGGAGGCGGCTGCCAGGGTGGGAGCTGGGACGCTGCGGAGGAGCCCATCACCAAGACCCGGGCCACACGGCTGGAGGGAAGAGGGAGCTGGCAGGAGGTCTAACAGGCCAGTGTGCAAGGCCAGGAGCTGATGCTGTGCAAGGCACAGTGGGCGCTGAGGGTCCGTCTGGGAGGGGAAGAGTCTGTCAAGTCCCACAGATAGTAACGGAGTCCCGGAGGTTGCAGGTGACTTTGGTGGCCAATGGCAAGCCGGCTGCAGTGAGATGGGGGACAGTGAGGTGAAGCACACCTGAGCGGTTTGGCCTAGGAGCAGGGGTGGGAGGCTGCTACTGGTTAGGGGGATTGGGGTGGTTTGATTTTGAATGATTTTGAATGGGAAAGCCGAAGGAGCTGTTAAACTGGGGCGGGGGGCGCGGGAGAAAGTAGCGGCATGGCTCCCAGCCGCCCACGCTTCCCCCCATGCACCCCCCCGACACCAGGCTCCCCTCGGATCGCCCGCAAACACAAGCGTGCATGTGGAGAACTACTTTCACCCCTGAGTGACCGAGGCGCCTTAGGCTCAGTCCCTGCAGGTCTGCTCTAACGAGCAGCTCCCTCACTTCACCAAGGTTGGCATTCCCCTGCCAACTGGAGCTCGTCACCCCAGACCCTTAAACTCTGGTCCCCAGACAGCCCAGCCAGCTTCCCTCCAGGTGGGCACCGGGAGGCCCCACCAGGCTCCTGGGCCTGGAAGGCAGGGGGCAGCTCTAGACTGGGCTCCTGCCTCGCCTGCTCTGCGTCTCATCACAACAGGGAGAGCAGGCGAGCGAGCTGCAGTCAGGCGCCCTGGCGCTGGCCTTCCCGATGCGAGCCCAGTCCTGAGTACACGCCCCATGGCTGGCTTCAGGCCTGGAAGGCTTGCCTTCTGGCAGAGCAAGCCCTCACCTGGCTACGGAGGAGAAAGCCAGTGCTGATCCGAGGGAGCGGTCCAGCCGGCACCCCCAGCCCCTGCGAGCACCCCTCAGTGCTCCAGCACTGATGGCTCCAGCCGGAGCTCGTGAGAGGCTCCTCGGACCCTGCAGCTGTGTGACGGAGGCGAGTCTCCCGGAGGGGCTGGCGGCTCACACGGGTGGCTCTAAGTGTGATCCAGGACAGGCCAAGGCCGCATCACCTGGAAGCCTGCGAGCAGTGCTACTTCCCAGGTCCCGGGGGAGACTCTGGGCCCTCCAGGGGGCTGATGCTAGCTCAAGTGTGAGAAGCATGGGATCAGGGGGTCCTTCTCACACCTTCTCTTGGCTGCCCCAGCATCTCTCACCCTGAGAGCCCCGGCTGACTCCTGGGATCCCCCATCAGAAGGCCCATCCTACTCACGCTTCATTCCACAGACACCGTTGGTAACCTAAAGTGCCCAGAGTCAGGAATGGGAGCTGGGGGTAAAGTCTGGCCACTCCCTGGGAAATCTAGGCCAAATAACATGGCTTCTGAACCCCCATCCCTCACCCCCCCAACCCCTGAATGTCTAGACCATGACCAATGACGACTGACTCCTCACCACCCCATAGCAGTCCTGGGGAGGGGCATAACCTCTAGCCCCAATTTCTGTAGCTTTAAAGCCAGAGCACTGGATGGGTAAACCACAGAACAGTCCGCCTCGTGGAAGAAGCCAGACACGAGAGATGTAAGCTCCAGAAGACGCCGAGCTGCCGCTGCCGGGTGGGGATTGGAGCAGGGGTGTGGCCTTTCTGGGGGGGGGTGGGTTCTGGCTGAGGAGGGGCACAGGGGAACCTCATGCGGGTTGGAAATGCTTCCCCCTGATTATGGTGGCGGCCACAGAACTATGTACACATCTGTCCAAACTCATCCAACTGTGCATTTAGAGAGTGAACTTGACGGTATGGAAGTTACACCTCAGTTCAAAACATTCGTAGTAAAATAAGAGGTTTGGGATTTGCATGACTTCTAAAAGGCTCTGAGTCTAAAGTCTTGGATTTCCGGGATTCTGATGTGATCGCGGCCTGCTTGAGAAGCAGCGTCAGAGGGCACAGCTCGGGATTCTGGGGCAGCGAGGGCGTCACCCCCAGGCCGCACTGTCCCCTCCCCTCCGGCTGCCGCAGCGGGCACGCAGGTCCTCCCCTGGAAGCCGCCTGTCTGCCCCATGGAGGCAGGGCAGCGGGAAACGACAGGGGATTTCCAGTCTGTTCTAGGACCGAGCCCCTGGGGGTGCAGCCGAACGTCTCTAGTAGGAGTCACTGCTGTCAGTGCGCACAGGTGGGAGGCAGTTAACTAATTTAATGAACAAGAATCACAAAGGGAAAAATGACGAGCAGGAGGAAGAGAGACAGCAGCCCGGAGTCGGTGACTCCCTACAGGATTACAAACATCCATTTCCGTCAGAGAATCTTTATTTTACATGTCTGCATCACAGCGAGAGAATCGAGCCCATACCTCACCCTGATTGGAAGCCCCACCCGGTACGTGTTTACATAAATACTCTTCAGTGATCATTAGTGTTAAAAAAAAGAAATACTGAAAACTCCTGCATCCCAGTCTAACGTGGAAAGCAAATGATATTTACAGACATTTTCTCCCCCAAATAAAACTTATTTCTGGATTAAATGTGTCTGACTTCTTTTGAGGTCACATGACCAGGCAAATCCAATTTATGGTGGGAAAAGCTGCTTAAGGTGCCAAGAACTGCCCCCCCGCCCCGGTTTGGCCGGGATTTGGGGATCCTTTTGTAGTAAGTATCTGAAATGCTAAGAAGGCTGCCCTGCTGCCCCCCACCCCCATCTGATTTGGCTGTCCACTGCACAACCTCAAAGATGGCCCTAAAATGAGCTATCTTGAAGTGAGTGAGCTTTTCTGCCTCACCTCAACCCTTAATTTGTCCAGAACTCCTTCTTCCCCAACGGCCTGCCTGCAGACTTCCTACCCCCGGAACTCCAACAGTCCCTGTGCAACACGACCAGATCCTGGCTCCTACACCGCCTCGTCCCTCTCTCGGTCGGGCTGCCTTCCTCACACAGGGGCTCGGGGGATGCGCATGTCCCACGCCCTAACAGAGAGACACCGAGAAACATTTTCCAAGAATAAGCCATCCAGAGGGGGTACAGGGTAGAGCACAGCCCCTGGGGAGAGCTGGAGTGTTCAGTTCACCTCACCACACTGCAGGTGGGACAAGTATTAGCATCCACTCAGGTGGGCCCCCAGCACCCGGGAGGAAGAAACCTGGAGTCAAGAGCGATCTTTTGGAACATACGGCGTGTTCCAGATAAACGCCTTCTTGGCATACCAAGAAGTACCAAGTCAAAGCCTAAATTCTTTAGTGGGGAAGCTTCTCATTTACCGACTGAATCCTGAACGGGAGAGACAGGTAGCAGCCACGGGCACTGGAGACCGAGCACATTCTCAATCTGTTAGAAGGCCAGGGTGGGTCAGACGAAAGCAAAGGGGGTGACTGTGGAGTGTGGGGCCAGGAGGGGGCTGGGATGCGCTTCCCTTGAAATCCAGCAGCGGGGCAGCACGAACAGTCCCACGGTCCCACGGAGTGCAGGGAGCAGTGCTAACCCCTTCATCAGACCCTCTAATGTTCTGAGAGCCTTCCTGGGGAGAAGACGCCTCCGGCCGTGGGAGGTGGCCCGGATGCCGCCTGCAAGTCAAACGGGGATCTTTCACACTCTTCTGGGTCCGTAAGGACTGGCTCCTGGTAACAGTCTCTTAAGTATTACACCAGAACACACTGGTGTGCGAGGGCCCAAAGCGCAACGTGCAGCATCAGTATGTACACTCTCGAGAAAACTCTCCTTGGCTTAGAAAGTACATCTGTCACACGGCCACCGGGAGAAAATGCTGCAGTGCACCAAAGCCTTCAGCCCCTAGTCCCAGACGGAGCCCATGTGCAATCGACAGCCGTGGGCTGAGGAGGAGCAGGAGGAGGAGGGGGAGGAGGGGGAGGAGGAGTGGTTGGAGGGGGGGGGCAGGTAGTGGAACAAGAGGGAGCAGCCATCCCGAGGAGCTCACAACGCAGGAGCAGGAAGCGCGCCAGGACAGGCACTCGGAGCACGAAGAGGCAGTGCTGCGGGGCTGCCCAGATGTGTCCGGGAGAAATCACACCTGGACATTTTACTAAGTGATTTCTTGGAAGAAAATGGAACTGACTCAGGCTATGATCGGGGAAGCCATCTTTCACACTGGACGGGCCACCAGTCCACCGGAGCTGGAGTCAGCAGGTTCGAACACACGGCTACTGAAATTTTAAAGCATCAAAGAACCTAAGAAACAGGCTGATGGCGTCTTTGGCCACTGTTAGAAGCCAGGATGAAGAGATCAATGATTGTTCCTGCTGTCTAAGTAGTAATTTTCTAGCAAAACATACACACTTTATTACGGGACAACAGACCCTTTCCTTCCTCAAAGCTGGCAGCCGGCCGCCCGGGTGGTCCAGAGCAGCTCTCTCAAAGGAAGCAGGGCAATCCTGCAGAGGCAGAAACGGGGAGCAGGAGCACAAGGCGAAGCTGTAAATACTGCCCATCGCTCTCAGACACACACCCGAGCCTTCCTGCCCGGGGCCCCAAAACGCTGGTTCAGCTGTAGGAGCTCTGCCTCCCGGCGCACCATGTGGGCTGCTGGAAGGACCGGGGCGACCAGCTGGCTTTGGACCCCCGCAGTCACCTCTGCTCGGGAGGAGAGCTGAAGGCGGGTCACAGCGCCCAGATGACGGACACCGGGAAGACGTTTTTACAGGACAGGAAGGAGAGCTCTAACAACCTGCACAAATGTGGGAAAACCAGTTTTCCCAAACTGGGGCTGGGGTTTTGATTTTTCTTGTCACTGGGCCTCACTTCGAACCTCCTGCCAGTTACAATACAGGACTCCGGCAGACTGGTTAGCATTTACTCCTAAATCACGACCTTATCTGGCCTGCACCCTCCCGTTCAGAAGGGTCGCGACCATCTGCAGCTCCTCAGCCACTGTGCGCCTGAGCCCCGAGGCGCATGTGTGGCATCGGGAGCCCGACGCTCTGGCTCCCGGCCTCGCATGGCTGCTGAGGCTCGAGGCTCTGGCAGAGGAAGGTGGGAGCCACGGCCGGCTTGGGGAGGGCAGTCAGGTCAGAGGTGCCCCAACGTGCTCCTCCAGGGCTCCTTCGCTCCCTGGCTTCCAGCAAGTGAATCAAGGACACCTCCGCAGGGACCCTTTCCGGAGGAGGAGGGAGGTTTCATCACACTTCTGGGTCTTACCAGGAAGTCTAGGGACCAGTCAAGAATATCTGCTCGCAGGACGAATGGCAAAGGCGTCCCTCTGAGGGGAGCACCGAGGGGGGTTTGATCACAGTATGAGGCCCATTTTGGAAGTACTGGGACTGTGTTTACGCCAGGAAAAGAGTCTAACATTCCCGACCTCCCTGAAACCCCCTTCTCCGATCGTGTAGCCCCATCTGAGAAAACGGAAAGAAGGAAGACAGAAAGACAAAGCAGCAGTCCCTTAAATAAATACTTAGAGCAAATTTCCTTGCTCCTCAAACTGGGGAAACACATGATCCCTGCCCTCAAATCTGCGGCAAGGCGAGCAGCAGCAGCCTCAGAAGACAGAAGATTCCAGCTCACACCCCATGCCCAGCCAGGACGGAGCCTTTGTGCAGGAAGAGCCGCGCAGAGCACCGAGGGCTAAGGACAGTGCATGAAGAGGACATTCTCCTGCTCCCTTCGTCCGGGACAGAGAGGACAGGAGAGGGACAACTGAGGACAGACTCTTCAGGTGGTGAACCTGGGGAGCTGAGGGCCACCCCCCGAATTCTGCAGTTTCTGAAGGACGCTTCCAAGCCGGGGAGGGGAGAAAACCACCTCCAGAGACGGCTGTCCACCCCCAGCCCCAGGCCCAGGCAGGTGCAGGCTCCTGGCACCCTCGGAAACGTTTCCAACAAGGCCACGGTTCAGCTTCTGGGCTCAGGTCTGGGTCACCATCACTCTGGTGGGGGATTACCGCCCACCTCCACCCCGGGGCCACAGTGGACCTTCTGAGCTCGTCCCACCATCCAAAGGACTTCACTACCAGCTGTACCACTGTTCCCCGGAGGCGGCTGCCCGCGCTCCTCTCCAGGCTCGGAGAGTTTGGAAGGACGCTCTGCTGAGTCTCCGAGAAAGAGCTCGCCATCCCCAGCCCCAGAGAGAAAAGCTGTTCAACACACCTGCTCTCCTGGCAGGCACGCTCCGGGGAGATGGGGACGAGGTCTGTTTCATTCCTGTTAGAAAGCCTACCTGGTTTATAGGAAAAACTTTTTAGTGATGATGATTTTTGCTTGTACTTAAATACCTGCTTAAACACTACCTTGTCTGCCCCCAGCTGCTCCTTTAAGGAAAACTCCTTCCCGTTTCTCCCCATATTTTGATTACACGAAACAGACACAGCCACAGCGAGAGAAGGAAAAGAGGTGGTCCTGCTCTGGGCAGTCAGGGGAGCCAGATGTTTGAGGGAATCCTACTGGATAACGCTTTCTGAGCTTAAATGTACACTTCTGTCCACCCGTTAGACAACACCACATCCGCTTCCATCAAGAAAAGCACTTCCCACCACGGTTCCGGGGCCGTGACTCTGACGGGGATGCTCAGCCCCCAGATGACACAGCCCTTCTGGGAAGAAGACGGCCGGGCCTCTGGAGCTCCTGGTTCCTGGTCACTTTCAGAGTCTGGGGTCAAGGTCTGGGGCAACACTCTGGGCCAGGAACCCCGTGGCAGGCTCCGTACACTAAACTGGGTTTTGACGCTGCCTTCTAAAATAACCTAATTTCATTCATTTTTGTGCCCCAAAGATGCCACGGTGAGCTCCGTCTCTCTTCTAAGTCCCTGCGTCCTGGCTCAGCCCCTGCTCTTTTCCTGCAGCCTCATTCCCGAGCCGGGACCGGCCCCGGCCTCGCGCCGCCGCCGTCCACCAACACTCCTCTCCCTGCTGCCACACACTGGGGGGCACAACTGCGTCTTTCTGGAGAGTTCCCAATGAAGAAAAAGAAAGAAATAGAAACTACAAACAAAGTCTTCCTCTTGTCCTCCTCTGTCTACACGCCCTCCCCACCATTCCCACCTGAAGGAGAATTCTAGCTGCCCATAACCAGCCACAGATCCAGTTTCCATAAAAGAGAGTAAAAAATTAGGTTTCCGTGGCACTTTGTTCCCAGCCGCGTGCTCTGTGGTGTCACTGTCGGGAGGTGCTCCTGCTCACCACTAGGACGAGTAATAAATTAGAGGTTCTCTCGGACAGTCCCAGCCGCCAGGCATGTCCATCACGCGGTGCCCTCCCAGTCGCCCTGGGGTTCCACCGAGCCGTTGGTCACCTTCTTGACTTTCTTCATGTTCTCCATCACCCCTGATGTCGTCACTCTGAATGAAGAGAAAAAACAGAACAATTGGGAAAATCTCGGTCTTTAAGTGAAAGGCCACTGTCACCACGACATGTAGCGGAGTGGCTACATGTCTTTGCTCTGGAATCAGACAGACCCGGGTTCCGGTCCCGACCCCGCTCCTGGCTAGCTGCGTAACCCCGCCAAGCTGCCTGCTCTCCCCCTTCTAAGTATGAGAAATGGTTCCCGCTTCCCAGAACCGTCATCAGGGGAAAATGAGATTCTCCAGAGCATCTTCTCAACAACGCCAGCTGTTACTACTACAATCAACATTGATCTGGCCCTTGCTTTCCGTCGTGGCCTCCACCAGTTCTAATGCTGCCTGGTACGTGACTGTGATTACGAGACCACCACCTGTGCCCTAACCTTCTGAAAAGAAAGCTCAGCAGGGGTAGTCATTCTGAGAGTCATGGGATAGAACCACAGGTTTGGAGGAACCTTCCGGCGCAAAGATTCTCTGACCCTCAGAAATAGACCCAGGCCCTGGGCATGGCTGTCCAGGAGCATGTGGCTGGGCCTCCCCTCTGGGACAGGGGACAGAGGCCTTGCCTCTGTTGGCACTAAGGAGCACTAAGGAGGTCCCACAGAACCCTATACTGAATGTGTAGATCAGAGAGGGCAGAAGGCCGGCTTCAGAGAACGTGCAGAGCCCAGCAGAGCGGCCCTTTCCAGACAGTGAGTCACAACATCTCTCGGAAAGGTGGAATGCAGGAGAAGACAAACTCTTGCCTCACCAGCCGTGAGCTGGACAGGACCTACGAAGGCGCTGGGGCTCTGGGTTGCTTCGCAGCAGAAGACGCCAGGCAGAGAGACTGAGCTCCGCCTGGCAGGCAGGGCTCAGAGCAGTCGCAGGACGGGGAAACTGCTCTGGGTGGGTCTGTACTGTAGACACATGACGTGGCACATTCATCCAAAGCCACCGAACACACACCACCAAGAGTGAGGCCGGAGGTGAGTTACGGACTCTGGACGATCAGGACGGGTGAGTGTAGGTCCATCGACTGTAACAAATGTGCCTACCATCCTGCAGGGGGTGCTGATAACACAGGCGGCGACAGCGGTGGGGACAAGGGGCACCTGGGAAATCTCTGTCCCTCCTGTCCAGTTTGCTGTGAACCTAGAACTGTTCTAACAAACAGAATTAAAAACAAGTAACAAACACACCCACCAGCATCTACCTAAGTACTCGAGAAAACGAGGCACCAATGTGCCCCATGAGGGACCTACAGGAATTTCTGAAACAGTAAAATAAATTCCATCACTCAACTCAGTAGATCTCTCCGAGGACTCTCCTCAACCCCCCGCCAGCTACTGAATCCTTTCACCGATGAATGGTAATTCAGTGGCCCTACAAGGCACATACCTAGAGGCTATCCAGTTGGACCTAAAGGCAAATGAGTGATTTTATGGGGTAAGGAAAATATTTCCCCCTTTATTTCTCCTTTCGTTCCTGCCACCATGTTGCTGCTGTGACCAGGCCCCAAAGCCAGCCAGTCCTCCCCAGAGGTGGGACTTCTCCCAGACAGGAGTCCTCCAGACCTGGGGCTGGCTGTACTTCTGCCAAGTCAGGACAAGGTCGTCTGCCCAGACGAGGCTCTTAGGGGATCTGGGGGATCCTACAGATGCTGTGAGTGTAAACACGGTCCCCGGACAAAGGAAAGCACCCCCTTCGCCATGTGACCCGGCACCACTGCCTGTCAGCTGGCGCGGCCAGGGCCTGAGCCCACCAGGAAGGGTGCACCTCTCCCAGCCCACAGGCACGCACCCAGATCTTGTCCTCTCGGGTTGTCGCTGGACTGGGATATGCAGGGGGAGCAGCTGTAGGCCCAAGAGAACCAGAAGCCTTTCTAGCTCCAGCACAGCTTCGATCAGAGAAGAAATGCACCCTCGAGTCTCCAAGAGTTACTTGCGGTGACAGCAGCTGCTGTCAGGCTGCGGCCCCTCCTGGACAGGACAAGGCTTCCGCACAGCTGGGGCTGAGTACAGCCTGTTCGTCGGACCCGAGTGGGGCTCAGGCTGGGCCTGGGAGACACACCTGCTGCCTGTCTTTCCCCAACAAAACACTGCTTTCCAGCTGGTGGGCCAACTGAGAAAACAAGGCTCGCTCTGTCATGCCGGCCTGGGGCTGGGACGGAAAGGGACAGGAATCAGGGCTCTTGGGGCACCCGCAGCCCAGCAGAAGATGGTCTCCCAGAGCAACATACGAAGCTGCTGGAAACAGGAGAGCTCTGAGCAGGCCGGACGAGGGCTCGGGGTGGGGAGAATCACCCCTGCCTGGGGCTGGGGGCAGCTACGAAGCCAGTGCAGAAGGAGGAGTAGCGGCCAGGCGGAGGGGAGGGAGGGCTGGGGAGCTTCTGAACAAAAGAAATGTAAAGGGAAAATAGCATGCAAGAAACAAAAGAAAGCTCCCTGCGTGGTCAGGGAGTGTGAAGCAGCTGCTGGCAAAGGCAAGTGGCAGGAGGGTCAAGGGCAGGCAGGGCAGGGCCGTGGAGGGCCTTGTCTGCCTTGTCACGGCAGCAGGACTTGACCCTTACGTTTACGCCCGAGTTCTCAGTCCTGGCTCAGGCAGGATGCCCTGGGGACTTAAGAAAGGACAGAGGTACCTGAGCCTCGACACTGAGAATTAGGTCTCCAGGGGAGGGACCAGGGACTCTCCCTCGAAAACACTCCACAGGGGATTCTGGGAGCCAGGAGACCGGACAGGGAGGGACGAAGACCGGGGGTGAGGACATCGGCTGCAGGAAGGCAGGGCGCTGGGGCAAAGCGGGAGAGGAGACGCGACATTAGGTCCCCAAGAAATGGCCACTCACTCCACATGGCCTAAGAAGAGAGGTCTTTAGGGCAACGGCCACGTGCTGGCGAGTGGTGGACGGCAGCGCCCGCAGGGAGCGCGGGGGACACAAGCTTGGGCGCCGGTGAGCGGGTGGTTCGAGGGACCTGAAGCTCAGAGGAAGCAAGTGGCCGGGAGTGGGGGGGGCGGTGTCAGAGGGGAGACGTCGGGGGCGACCTTGGGCTTGGGCGAGCCCTCCCCACGGGAAAAGGCAGAAGCCCCCACGGTCGGTGGAGCTGGGGAGCGTGTCAGCACAGAGGGAGGTCACGGGAGCAGGAGATGGCGAGGCGAACGGAAGCAGAGCGCGACGCGGGAAGGCAGTGATGCCGGGCGGACCCCTGCATCCTGGGTCCCAGCAGGCCGCTGGCAAGGGGCAGTGACACGTGGTGCCCCAGTGCCGCAGACACGGCCTGCCAGCTGCTGCCGACCGCTGTTCCGATGTCGCCGCAGTAAGAAAGGAGCCAGCGACAGCCTGGCAGGCGGGAACACGAGGGCCTCCGGCAACCTCAAAGCTCTGTGGGCACCTCCCTGCGTGTCCCTCTCTGGGGGAAAATGCTGAAGGGGGACAACGGCAGAAAAGCCACCGTGCGAGCAGCGGCTCTCAGAGACCCTACACCTAGGGCGGGAAGGGGCTCTCCAAGCTCTGGGTAGGCAGTGGGCGGCAGCGACCCCAGTCTAACACAAACTCTGGGGACGCAGCCACCCACCCTTACTCCCCGGCTGGGGACGGCGAGGCCAGAGAGGGCGGGCCTGTCCTTCTCGCTCTGCTCAGCCCTTCTCTGCCTGAAGAGCTCCTTCTCACCCTGGTGGCTGAGAGGCGCACCCCTGGCTCCCGGCTCCAGGTGCACCCCTGGCTCCCGGCTCCAGGCGCACCCCTGGCTGCACAGCAGGCCCCGTGGCTGGCTGCATCCGTCCCACTGTTCCCCAGGGGCCCGCAAGCTCCCTGGGGGCCGGGCTGCTGCACTGGCTGCTGCTCCAAACTGCCTACGGGGCTGACCCGGCCGCTCACCGTGGGGCCCACACAGACCCAGTGACCAGCTCCAGGAAGGCCCCTCCGGCCACCAAGCCCAGAGCCCACTCCCGGCAGAGGCTGTCCTGCCTCCAGTGCCAGCTCAGGGAAGCACTTGTGACTGTGCTGACTTTAGGACGGCACCTACGGGAGAGTGTGTGCAGGACAGAGAGAAGGCGCAGGGAAGTGTAACGGAGCTGGAGAGCGGACGGACCCAGTGCTGCCTCCCGCTTCCCTTCTCCATCTAATCGGAGACCCTTCCTTCCCTGGTAGAACCCTGACGATCTGTGCTTGCGACTGAACGGGCCTACTGAACGGGCCTACGGCACACAGGCACCATAAGAAGGAGGGCTTCGGGCGCCCACCCCTCTTCCGCTGCACCATGCTGTGATCTGGGGCCTCAGTGGCCCCTGGAAGCATCTGTTTCTGTAACCAAACCAAACGGCAAAGTATAACCCAGTTGACAAGTGTTTTCTGGACTTGAGATGTGGAGAGGCCTGGGGTGAGAAACAATTCGTCTCTAACTGCTGTCTCCCCTTCTGTTGGCCATCCACTTGAATGAAGGCAGCGTAGTAGAGAAAAGGTTCCCGGCAACCATGAGGCCAGCGTTCTGGATTGGGTGGGCACCTGAGAGAGGCAACTTCCCGGCCCTGGAACCCACCAAGTATTTCTTCCCAGTCTGACATCTCAAGATAGCAGAAAAGAATTCAGATCTCCAAGGACATGCCTAGCATAGGAGGCGGCTAACCAGGTCTGATCACCGAAACTGCACCCAATATTTACTTTTTAATTTGCTGACTTTTTTGTGATAAATTCTCTTACCAAAATGGGTAAGCCTTTGCAAGCTTTAGCCCAAGGAGAGTCATTACAGAAAGAAAAACAGAAAATGACGGGAAGTTGGGTACTTCAGACCACACCTTCACTCTGCGGGTCCCGCACAAGCTAGGTGGGGCTGGGGGGTGGCAGATGCACGGACCGCGGGGCAGGCCGGGGCCAGAGGAAGGGGGGAGCGCTCTACCCGCAGGAGGAGCCCGGCCCGTCCTGGCTCACCTGGCAAGACTCCCAAATGCACTGACTTCAGAGAAAGGGAGTGAAAACACGTAGAAGATAAACTACCCAGAATCTCAATCAATAAGGGCCAGTGAGCGGCCCAGCTCAGCGTTCATGGGCCACTGATGGGTCAGATTCGTTAGGAAGAGGATTTGTTTTGGGACGTGTGAGGCCGAAGGAATATTCCTTTCCACAAAGAGCCAGGGATATGTGCTCTGTGGCAAGGATCAGATGGAGCTCCTTTCGCCAGGAAACACCCTCCACCGGGGACGACAGAGAGCTCCTGTCTTTTTAGAAAACACAAATAATGGCTCTGCTTGCCGCTGGCTTGAGTTATTTCTGGAAGATTTAAGAGGTGCCATCCAGGAAGAGCACCTCCAAGCAGGAGAGAGGGGGGGCAGCCTGGGGCGCAGTGGCGTCCCCGAGGAGCTGCCATCAGCCCTCGCGCTCACCCACAGGTCAGCGTGGACGGCAGGCTGAGGGTGGAGTCCCCACCTCGGCCTGTTCTGCTCAGACACAGCTTGTTAATCCACAGAACTTTCTCTCAGTCAGAGAGAAGCCCCAGAACAATTTCCCTGCTGACTTAAAGGCACATGGCCTCAGTTGGCTCCCCAACTTCTTTTTCTCTTTTTAAAGATTTTATTTATTTATTTATTTGACAGAGAGATAGAGCACAGGTAGGCAGAGGCAGAGGCAGAGGGAGAGGGAGAGGGAGAAGCAGGCTCTCTGCTGAGCAGCGAGCCCAAAGCGAGGCTTGATCCCAGGACCCCAGAATCAGGACCTGAGCAGAAGGCAGATGCTTAATGCAGTGAGCCACCCACGTGTCCCCCAACTTCTTTCTCACAAGCTAAGCAGGACTAGTGCTCCGTGGAAACAGCACCCCCCACTAAACAAAGCCTTCACCTGTGGTTTGACTCTAGCTGGGATACACTCAGCTTTTCCGCCCCTGAAGAGCAGCTCCCTCGCTATCCCAGACGGCTGACACTGAGCCACAGAAAACACGGTGTCACCACAGCACTTCTCCCTTCCAACAGCAGCGTAAGCGGAGGCAAACATCAGATAACCGTAACATTCCGATCTCTCTCCCAGCCCGCCAGAACGAAGGACACACTCCTCCAGTCTCCGCGGCACTCGTGGTCTGTCTAACCACTTCCCCCACTTCCCTGCTCTGATCCGAGCACACAAAGACCCTCCCTAAAACAGTTACCACGTATCGCCAGCAAGAAATAAAAAACCAAAACAAAATTTTTAAAAATTCTGCCATGAGACAAAAATACCTGCACACTGCCTCTGCGCTTCTGGTACCATGGCCGATGGAAAGGACACGGGAACGAACGCCTCCACTGCTGGAGAACATCAATGACCCAGCCAGTCGGCTTCCAGCTGTGAACCCAGGGAAGCCCTGCCGAGGGGCGGGGATGGACAAACACAGCCATCCCGCTGCTGCCTACCCCGCTGCCTCTCACTTGAGCCCGTCCAACCAAGTTACTGGCTCGGATTCTGCTGCTTCTAGAAAGGCACATCTGGCGGCTCTACTGCCTTCCCCTCTGGTATTTGTTCTTCTGTACCGAGAGCTGTTGTCTGGGGCCCATTGGTGAGAGCTGCCTTCCGCTGACTGTTCCTGTAGTGGGGCTGGGCACAGAGAGCTGTCCTATGCTGCCCGACAGCCCAGCAGGGGCCAGAGGCTCAGCCTTTGAACTGGGACAAGTCAAAGGGCCGCCTGCCCAGCTAGGAGCAGCACACTTGAAACTCCGCCTTAACAACCACAACACCTGACCTGGCCCACCATAGTCCATCAGTAAACAAGCCAACAGTCTCCATCACTATTTCTTTTCTAGATAATGAGTGCCCTTTCCTGGAAAACAGGACCCTAAAGTCACTTGCCCTGTGACTCAGAAAAAGCCGACTTGAACACTCGCACAGAGGTCAAGTCGCTGTGCCTGCTGTGAAAACCATTCCGTTATCTGGTGCCAGAGGAGCCTGCAGACAAGCAGCAGACTCAGAGACGACTCAGATGATCACGTTTTTAGACATCAGCTCCCGGAGGCTGGGGCCAACAGGAAGCGGGGCGGCCCATCCCCGGGAGGGCTGAACGGGCCAAGTGGATTCCCAAGTTCTCACCACCGGCTCACTGGAAGCAGGTGCCAGTGACGCTGGGGGATGCTTAATCGGAGGGCTGGTTCCACTTCCCCTGCAAAGACGGAGCGATCTTGGCAGACACTGTACTTCAAACTGAGTAAGACAGCCTGCGGCTCAAGTGTCCATTTCCTTCTGCTAAATATAGAGGTAACACCTCGGGAGCAACAGAACGCAGGGAGAAGGCGCTCCGACTCCCAACTCCCACCGTGCTGTCTGGCGGGGTCCGGGGGCCGAAGGAGGAAGGACACGAGGGGAGACTGCTTACACGGATTCCATTTCCAGGTCATCCTCCTGAGAAAGCTGTAGGTAGGGGTTATCTGAAGCCGGACGGAATTTACAGCCCGTTAGAACAAAGAATACCAGCGTGGCCATTTCGTCCAGGAGCTGCGAATTAAAACCCACCCCGAAAAAGGGATTATTAGCAAGGCTGTTCTTCTGAAAGCAGTGGAACTAAAACTGGTGCAGTACCCGCCCCCCAACCAAAGGTCAGGGCAGAGCCTCCTCACGAGGTGGGTCAGAGCCCCAGCTAGGAGCATTCTGCCTGGGGATGACGGTTAAGACCCCAAGCTTTAATCAGTCTTCACCAGAATCTTTTAAGAGCTCCTTTTAGCTCCACATTTCCCGTAGTGCCCTCAGCACCAAGCGGGCACCTCAAGGAAAAGCGTCATTGCTGTGCCCTCCGCCCGGAACTGGTGCAGCACCGAGTGCCGACTACACGTCCTGGCGAGAACAAGAAAGGGAACAGGCTCTAGATCATTCGGTGGTTTCCCCTAGGAGTCAAGGAGCTCGAGTCTTCGGCAAAGACACTGTATTACTGAAATACTCGTGGGTAAAGAAGGGCGTTCTGGATTCTGAGCTTTCCTGAGCCCCGTAACTGAAGGAAAACCACGTCTCCTTGCGTTTTAATTATCCAGGGCGAGGCTCACACTCTCTGCCTGAGGCTTTTTTCTTCCAAGTCTTGTAAAATTGAAAACTAAAATCAATAATGCAATTACTTCCAGATTTTTCATGTAATCCAGCAGCTTTCCTGGGCAAACAGATCATCTTAGCTGTGGGCCAGAGGTGACAGGAGTGGCCACTGCCTGATCCCTCCTGAGCGACCTCACGTTAAGTTACACCCCGAACCCTCCCCTTCGGCCGCCCCCCCACCCCTCCCCCGCACCCTGCGCCGTTCCCACACACGAGCCCCGCACCTGGTAGAGCCATTTCCACTGGAACGGAACGGCGAGCTTGAGGAGGAATGCGATGATCCTGGTGAAGTATATGTAACACACGATCTACGGGGCAGGGATAAAGAAGAAATGAAATCAACATGGAAAGGACAGCATCGCTTCTTTCCAACATCTTGCTGTCACAAAGGAACAACAAAAGAGAAGACAGAATTCCCTGAGGAAAATCATTTGACACTTAAGGTGCTAATTAATAAACATGGCAGAGACAGCTTCTCTGGCCACCCCACTCAAAAGGACTTGGCCCTCACCTCTAGGGGACCACCCACCCGACGTGGGGAGGACAAGGCATCCGGTGTGGCTGCTCTGAACTCTCACACCTTCTTCGCCTTTTCCACATACACGACCCACTGACTTCAATCCCCAAAGGGCAGGATTTTTTCTTCCCAGGCCCTGAGGCATGTTTCCGAGTAGTGATTGCAAAACACAGCCCTCAGGGCCCACACCCGCAGGGCGTACCTGAGTACTGAGTATCAGAGTAACACCGAGTATTCTAGTAAGGGAAGATGTGGCAAGGATTCCCCTTGACGGCCCCTGGGGCCTGGACTGCTCCCTGGGACCGTGCCCAGGGAAGGACCTGTCCAGCCCACAGACGGAAGAGGGCTCAGAAACTTTCTTTTAGGAATCAGGAAGCGAACTCTTGAAGAGCTTTTGTCTTTGTCTTAATAATCTTTGTCTTAATAATTTACAGCAGGTCCTGTCTTTTGGTGTCTGCTCATAGGGACTTTTTTCTCATTTTTGCAAATGACTAAAACAAGCCAGCCAAGGGGCTGCTCTGTCTGGCCTGTGCTTGGAAGGGCACCCAGAGAAACAAGCCCCGAACCGTTAACGGGAATCACCTGGGGGAGGGGAGGGACGAAGGGGTAGAAGATCAGGGTCCCTTTATTGTAAGAAAACATCAAGACTGTATTACTTTTCCGAGTATTTAAAGCCAAATTTAAACCTAACATTTAAGAAGGCGTGACTCAGCGGTTTAATTTCTCCGATCAAAAGACACAATTTGGTTTGATAAAACGAAATCTGCACGGCCCAGGTAGCACATCTCGTGCTTCTGCCAGTTCTTTGGAAGTTCATTTGTTCTACTCCTTGAACTGATCTTATTTACAGATTCAAGGTTTTTGGTTTTTTTTTTACTCACCAAGACGTAATAGTGTCTGAAAAGTTTCAGCTTTGCTAAGTTAATAGCAGCTAGGGAAAAGAAAGAACAGAATGACAGGCACATTAACGTCTTTTCTCATTTTTAAAAGCAAGTGACATTCAAGTGCCCTCTGTTAGGAGGCCAAGTCTAATGCAGATGAGTACTGCCCAGGGGCACATCTATATTTCTGGAAAAGCATCAGCTTGGAAGGATCACCACCACCCTCCCCCAAGCAGGAAGAATCCAGGAGTTATGGGAGCCAATGCAGCTCCCCATTCTGGGCTCAGGAGCTTTCAGCTTGCCATGCTGGGGGGTATACTGACGCCACAGAAATCGGCAGACACTAAAAATCAAGCCACCCCTGCCCCCAAAAGCCAATGGTAAACATTTCAGCTCTGTCCTGGCGGCTGACAGAGCTGCGCTCCCCACTAGGACCAATCTCAGGTGGGGCCCTGGGCATCCCACTAGCTGAGGGTCTAAATTCAATTAACCCACAAGTACATCTTGCAAATTTCGCTTGTAACCAGCCCTTTAAATACAACCCTGCTGGCTGTGTCCTACCTTTGGATCGCTCAAGGTCAGGGAGCCAGGACAGCTAACTTCCTGCCACCGCCTATGGCCATGAAATATTGATGACCACAGAGGGTAGCCTGGCTCCCTCCCCGATTAGCAAGCTTTTCATTCATCATAAACCTTCCTGCAGGAGGCAAATTAATTTGGCTTAATAGCATTCAATTACTGGTTCCGTTAAGAATGGCGCCGTGGGTGGAGAAGGTTCCTCTTCCTTTCCCCCCTCCTCTGGCTCATGATTAGTGGGGGGCAGTCAAACTCAGGGTTCCAAAAGAAATTCCTGGAATCCTAAATTAATCTTCAATGTGATGATCAGCTAAGAGTACGTGCAAGAACCTTCTGGGAGAAACTGAACGCCTCCATTGAGGAGAGGATGAGAAAATCTTCAGAGCAAATCTAACTCTCCAAGTTGAGAGGCTGTAACACCCAGGTGTGGAGCCGGGTTGGACACATGCACGCAACGTTAGAGGAAGCCCTATGAAGCTTTCTTAACTGGCAGTTTTGTTATTTTTAAATAAAATTAGATCTCTCTGGTTCACATCCAGTTTGCCATTCATTCTGGCCCTGACCAGGCTCTGGGATGCAGCCGACCCAAGATGGGGCAGCTGTGGCCTTTGCCCCAAGCGGCTGCCGTCCCTCAGGGAAAAGGAGATGCTACACGCCCAGTGCAAGGGGCACAGGATACCCAGTGAGTGATGGGAGCGCACAACGCAAGCAGGTGCTCCTGCCGGTCCGGGGGCGGGGGGGAGGGTGGGGGTAGGAGAAGTTCCACTGAGGACCAAGGGTTAATTAAATCTGAGAATTCTGTGTCAAGCTAAGCTACCACGGATTAAATGCTTCACACATTTGCATGAACCAGTATCCTTTTGTGTGTCTTTCCGCGTGGGCATTTGCTGCTCCGGTGGTCAAGGAAATGCACCCCTCCCCCGGCCCTGAAGCGAAAGAGTTCTTGAACACGAACACTCAGTTCTCTTCTTTGTGAACAACCAAGGAAGAACATTAACACTTACACCGTTAGGTAATAAAAAAATGCTTGAAAAGTCTCTTCTGAATTTCGTTTGCTGAAATCCTTGCCACATCCTGCCCTGGCTTCACCAAGCACCATCAGCCAGCCAGAAGGAAGTGTGAGGGATTTAGTGCTGGATGTTAAGGTCCCAGGCAGGCTGGGCTGCTCTGCCCGCCCAGAAACGGGCTCCCGACCTAGACCAGGGGCCCAGGGGTGAGAGAGGGGATTCCCAGAGGAGCTGGTGCCTCAGAGAGGCCTGGGAGGGCTCGGGAGGGAGGAAGAGCAGATAGGCCAGTGGAAGGCACTTGGGAAGAGCAGATACAAGGGCTCAGGGCTGAGAGGCCCCTGCGCGGGGAAGAGGAAGCTGGCAGCTGGACCGTGGAGAGACCAGGTCACGGACTGGACCACAGGGAGAGCCGAAAATAGAGCCGATGCAGAAGACCACCAACCATCCTCCTCGGCAGAGCCGAGGGCACCAGAGAGCCTCTGAAGGGTCTGAAGCCGGGGGTGCCTTGATCACATCGACATTCGAGAACAATTTCTCCGCAGAAAGGATGGAAAGAGCCCAGAACGAGAGCCCAAGAGAGCCCAACTGCAGTGTAAAGCCTGGAACTCGCGGAGGTCCGTCTGAACGGTGGTGAGGCCCTTCTCGATTAGTGAAGACCCCGCCTCGGAGGCTGGCGGGGGAGACGGACAGACTAGGTAAGTCTGAAGGTCCCCTCCCTCCCTGCCAGGGCCAAGAATTCGGGGCTGACGGGGAGGGAGGCCCGGGGGTGAGGGCGCTGCAGGGTGAAGACCGTGGGGGAGGGGAAGGGTGTGGAAGGCGCCACATCTCACATCTCCCTGGAGCCAGGGGCCACCATGTCGCACCCTCCAGGCTGCTGTAAGACATCCTGAACTGAGTCAGGCCACGGAGCGCCTCAAATATGAGCCTGTGCGCCCAAGCCCCCGCGCCCCCGCCCCCGCGCCGAAGCCGCACCACCGCAGGACACGGGTGAGGACGGACAAACAGACCTGGGGACCATCGGTGCTGCCTCTAGGACAGGCAGCCCCAGTAAGTGAAGCTCAGTGTCACCTGCAAAACCCAGCAGTCACGACAGAGGTCACTTCCAGTCACACACGAGACATACCGCTGGCCGAGCTCCGGGGGCCAGGCCCCCACCTGCGTGATCCAGTCCCAGCCACGGCCGCGAAGGCGGGGAGGGAGCCCACGTACTGAGCTTGGAAATAAGTAGGCAGCAGCACAGGACCCGCACATTTGAACACCTTGGGTTCAAGTTCCAACTCTGGTGCTCCCCGGCTGTGTGACCTCAGAAAAGCCACTTAACCTCTCTGAGCCTCAGTTTCTTCATCTGTCCAACAAGGATAACAGCGCCTACCGTAAGGGTTGTTGGCAGAGGTGAGGAGACAGTGAGTGCGTGGAAAGCAAACGGCCCCCAGTAAGCACGCGTCCCATGTCTACTGCTTCCGCACGAGAGTTATATAGCATCGACCCAACACCAACTGGGTCGCAGACTCCTGCAGCGGCTGCCACACCCGCCGGGAACCCAGGCTCCAGTGAGCGCGACCGGACGGAGCGGGAACGCGGGGGCTGCCATCTGCACACGATGCGGTCAGCCTGGAGCAGCGGGGATCCAGCCCCGGAGGGGAGGCCTCACCAGCATTACGCGAGGAGCAGCCAGCAAGGCAGCACGTCGCAGCCCGGGATCCCAGGCCTCCTCCTGCTTTTTTGCCAAAAGAGCTGTCCCTGGAGTGGCGGACGCTGCCCAGCTTGCTGCTCGCTGGCTCGAGGCAGGCCGGCCTCCCACGGGAACAGAGGCTCCTCGAGTCTGGGCTGACTATTTCTGACCCCATCACCACAAACAGCAAATATGGTCAAAGAGTGAGTCTGTTGGGAGGAAAATGCCTCGAACGGGAGCCCAAAGCCCCACATTCCAGTCACTGCACTGTCATGGCTGCGTGTGCCTGGGCCTGGCCCGTCCCTCCCAGGCATGGGTCTGCTCGTGGTCAGGATGTTTTCATGGCACTGGTTTTTCCGGGGTGAGCACCAGAATCACCCTGAGAGCTTCTCCTAGAACACATGCCCGGCTGCCACTGTTACAGAACTGGACTTAGCCAGAAGGACTTTGAAGAGCTCCCAGGGAACGGGGAAGGAGGGGGCGGGGGGCAGGGAGGTTGTGCACCTGCTCTAGGAGCTCCTGCGAGGCCCACCTCCTGCTATGGGTGCCGCCACTCTCCCTCCAGAAAATGGCCAGGACTCTGGATTTTGGCAACTATTTTTTACTGATGAGAACAGAACAAGTGCCCACAGAGGCAGGAAGTGCCCAGCTGTTTCAAATAATTACCAAGGCGGGGGCGCCTGGGTGGCTCAGTCAGTTAAGCGTCTGCCTTCGGTTCAGGTCATGATCCCAGGGTCCTGGGATCAAGTCCCACATCGGGCTCCTTGCTCGGCTGGGCGCCTGATTCTCCCTCTGCCCATTTTGCCTGCCACTCCCTCTACTGTGCTCTCTGCCCCCCCCCACCCCCATAAACAAATAATTTAAATCTTTAAAAACACACAAACAATTACCAAGGCAGCCATCTCTGTGACCAGTATCAAGAGCAAAGGTACCCCAGCTAGAGGAGATGCTGTCCCTTCCCTAGACTTTACCTTTCCTCTGTACCCCCAGGAGGAACGAGGGGGCTGGCAAGAAGAGAGATGGCCCCTTCCTCCCCAGTGGACTCGCCTGGACGGTCCTGAACCACGACACTGGTTGTCAGCATCGGCGGAGTGAGGGACCGTGTGCCAGGCACTTCTCATGCTTCATCTGGGGTAAAAACCCCGTGAAGGAACAACCGCTGTGACCACTGCCTCACAGAAGAAAAACTAAGGCCTGGAGAAGTTTAGCAGATTAGCCAATGTCACACAGCTTTTAAGGAGAAAAGCAAGTACTCAACACCCAAGTCCACAGCTCTCTAAAGACCACATTCTCAATGCCTACACTCTGCACTAAGAGAAAGGCAATTCACAGCTTTGTAATCCCCTGCCAGCCCACGGCTCAAAATGCCGGGCAGTGCCCAGGAGCTGCCAGCAATCCATCTTGAGGAGTTAATACTGGGTGATTTACGAGGCACACGGAAGCAAAGGCCCGTGACAGTCTCTTCAAGGGTGAAACATTTCCAAAACAATCCTTCTCTGGGTATAAAGAAAGCCCCGAAGCTTAAAACCATCCCCACCTACCCCAAATCCTTTTCTCCTGCTTCCTCCCTGCCATGCTTCAAAGGGAATTTTGAGTCAAACACAAAAATTACAGAAATAAGGATGCTAGCAAGGCCTGGCTGGCATCAGCGTTGCTCTGACTCACTGTCAAGCTCAGTGGCTCTACGGTCTGCTTAAGCTCCAAGTTCAAGCTCCCCCTGCTGACGGCGGGGTTGGGGCGGTGGGGAGGTGGCACAGCAGCTGCCCCCACTTTTGTGGGCAAGCATGGGCCTGGAAGCCAGGCCACACACTGACCTGAGACCACGCTGGCCTGAAACTATCCATTTTGGGGAGATACCAGCTCAGCAGGTGGCCTCTGGCCTCCACTAAGGAGATCCCACCAACCCATCTCGTGAAGACAGTATGAGGAGCAAGCATGGGGAACGGCTGTGTAAGACAAGAACTCTGGGGGGCTCAGTGGGTTAAGCCCCTGCCTTCGGCTCAGGTTGTGGTCGCGGGGTTCTGGGATCGAGCCCCAAGTCGGGCTCTCCACTCCGCAGGGAGCCTGCTTCTTCTTCTCTCTGCCCTTGATCTGCCTACTTGTGATCTCTCTCTCTCTGTCAAATAAATAAGTAAAATTAAAAAAAAAAAAAAAAAAAAAAGACAAGAACTCTGTAGAGAAGGAAACTCTGATTTTCAAATGGTTGAAGGTCCTGTGAAAAGTGGTTCAAAATACATTTCCAGGGGTTCCTGGGTGGCTCAGTCAGTGAAACATCTGCCTTTGGCTCAGTCATGATCCTGGAGTCCAGGGAGCCTGGCACTGGGCTCCCTGCTCAGTGGAGAATCTGCTTGTTCCTCTGCCCCTTCCCCTGCTCGTGAACTTGCATTTTCTCTTTCCCAATAAATAAATAAGACTCTGTCTTTGGCTCAGGTCATGATCTCATGATGTAGTCCTGTATGGGGCTCTCTGCTCAGCGGGGAGCCTGCTTTCCCACCCCGCCCCCGCCTCTCTGCCTACTTGTGCTATCTGCCAAATAAATAAATAAAATCTTTAATAGACAAATAAATAAAATCTTTTAAAATATATGTATTTTAAATATTTTTAAAATTTTAAATATTTAAATATTTTAAATATAAAAAAATATTTCCAATATACATTTAAAACAATTATCCAAAGTTAGAATTAATTTTAAAAGAATGGGGAGGGGAGGGACTTATGGAGAAAAATGAACCTCTGACTAGCTCAGAGTGATGGAGGGAGGGAAAAGCAATGAAATGGTCCAGGATCATGGAACATGACAGAGGTAAAGGGAAGGAGAAAACAGAGCAGAGTTTATGGGCTTGTTTGTTTGTTTGTTTTTAAGATTTTATTTAGTTGACAGAGAGAGATCATAAGTAGGCCGAGAGGCAGGCAGAGAGAGAGGGAGAAGCAGGCTCCCTGCTGAGCAGAGAGCCCGACCCAGGGGTTGATCCCAGGACCCTGAGATCATGACCGAGCTGAAGGCAGAGGCTTAACCCACTGAGCCCCCCAGGCACCCCCGGAGCAGGGTTTGTTAAGGTTGTCAAGAATAAGGCTTCCTTCAAGAGATACCAAGTGAAATTAAGAAGACAACGAGAGGGTAAAACTGATTATTATGCCAGGAAATGCTTGGTAAAAGATAAAAGTAAGTAAAAAACACCTCAATACAGGCGACGGTTCGTGTAACCGACAGAGGTGTCATGTATCAGCTTGCTTATGCCTGCAGAGGATACGACGGTTTGGGGACAGCTTACGCTCATGAACTCCCAAAGTACGGTGGGAAGGTTGGCCTGACAAATTACGCCGCAGCGCACTGTGCCGGCCCGCTGCTGGCCCGCAGGCTCCTCAACAGGTCTGGCATGGACAAGATCTAGGAAGGCCAAGTGGAAGTGACTGGAGATGAATACAATGGGGAAAGAAGCGTTGATGGTCTACCTGGTCCCATCACGCGCTATCTGGATGCAGGGCTTGCAAAAACTACTGCCGGAAATTAAGTTCTGGGGCCCTCCAGGGAGCAATGGATGGAGGCCTGCCTATCCAAGAAGAAGTGGATCTGTCCCAAAATGGCTCTTGCCCAAGAGGAAGATCGGGTAGCTCGGAAGAAGGCAAGTTTCCTTCCAGCTCAGGAGTGGGCTGCTGAGAGCTAATAACCAAACCACAATTCTCTATGAAGATTATTTCAGATAAAGATAGTAATAACCTTATTCATCAAGTAGCAAAAAATAAAAAGGTAAAAAAATAATAAAACAATGAGGAATGGTAAAAATTCACCAAACTGAACAGGTAAGGACTATGCACCTTATTGTAAGCAAAAGTTACTGTAAAGGAACAAGAAGGGGTGCCTGGGTGGCTCAGTGGGTTAAAGCCTCTACCTTCGGCTCAGGTCATGATCCCAGGGGTCCTGGGATCAAGCCCCACATCGGGCTCTTTGCTCAACAGGGAGCCTGCTTCCTCCTATCTCTCTGCCTGCCTCTCTGCCTACTTGTAATCTCTGTCTGTCAAATAAATAAATAAAATCTTTAAAAAAAAAAAAAAAAAGGAAGAAGAAAAAGAAAGAAGTAAAAATGGCCCAAGAGACTGGCTGACAGCCACAGGGAAGACTGTAAGATCTCTGCCATCACATCTGGTGAGTTTCTGTTCTTGTCGCCCTTCTCCTCTAGAAACACCAAAGGCCCTTTGTAGGTGGGAGGTGGGGTCCTAAGGACCCAGGCCGACCTGACTCTGCTCCCGTCCCCACCAGCCCGCGGCTCGCATGGCTCTGGACGCCTCCCTAGTCTGACATCACGGCTGGGGCTGGGCTGAGCCAAGGAGCACGCCGCTCCCTGCCTGTCCATGGCACAGACTCGAGGTTGGCAATGAGCCGGGTGAGGAAGCAAGTCAGATGTCCCACTGCATCCTGACACAGGCTGGCCAACAGCGGACAACACCTTCTCCATAAGAGAACCACATCTCCCCAAATACTGTGGTAGGTAATCAACCGAGAAGCATTGGTTTCAACCGTGACTCAGGACTTGCAGAAACCAAATCCAAGCCAAGGCCCCTGGGCAGAACCCTGTCCCAGACCAGGAAGGACACACCGATTCATATTGCAAACCAAGCCTGCTGGGTGGCCAGGGGCCCCCCAAGACAGCAAGGGGCCCAATGTTTTGAAGGCCTAATAAAAAAAAATGGCAATGTGTGCATGATGTGGCTGCTTCTCAGGCTGGGGATATACACAGTGGCCTCTCTGCTTTTGGTTATGGACTATATTAATTCAGGCTGTAACAATGGTTGATTATTTTGAAATGTGGAGCAGAGCTATGATTTTATTAACGGCATTAAAGGAAGTTTGGGTGATCTGCTAGGGGAAAGTAATGAAAACAGGGTTTTGGTGATTAAAAGAAATGATAAATCACTGCAGTAAGCCAGTCTAATCGAATACTTTCTTTCACCTTACTTCTTCGTAACAGCCTATTTGGCTATAGTTTTACCCTTTGCGGGGTCATGGACTCCTTTGAGATTTGCGAAAAGCCATGAACCCTCTGCCCAGGTAAATGCTACATGCACAAAATCTCACCCAGTTTCTAGCGCCTACACACCCCTTCCCCTAATGCACTCATGGATGGAAAACGTGGGACCTAGAGAGCTGGCCACAACCGGACATGAGGCGGCCTTGAGTGTAGGACAGAATGCCAGACGGCCCCCACCCCGATGGCAGGGGAACCTTTTTTTTTTTTTTTTTTAAAGATTTTATTTATTTGACAGATAGAGAATCACAAATAGGCAGAGAAACAGAGAGAGAGGGGGAAGCAGGCTCCCTGCGGAGCAGAGAGCCTGATATGGGGTTCGATCCCAGGACCCTGAGATCATGACCTGAGCCGAAGGCAAAGGCTTAACCCACTGAGCCACCCAGGCGCCCTGGCAGGGGAGCCCTCTGAACTACTGCATCACACAGGCCGGAGAGAAAGCCTTCTTGGCCCACCAGCACGCCACCTTTCTGGAGCAGAGGGCTGTTTATGATGCTCTCATGGTAACGGCTTCAGACTTCAGGCTTGGGAGAGGATCATAAACATATGCTCCAGCTCCACACCCAGGGCCAAAAGGAAGGATGAAAATTGTATGAGAGACCAGATAAAGGGCATCTCATTTTTTCTGCCTCTTCTATGCTGTTATCCTGAAAGCCTGCTCCAGAGTGGGCAATCCCAACGCTATCTTCAAGGGCAGGGCAGAAAACAGAACCGAACAACTCTGGAGGAACTCATGCCCGCCCAGGCGGCACCCAGTCCTAGAGCCCTCCCCTCGTGCTGGGGCTGGGAGGCTCCTCCTTCTCTGCACCTCCTTCTCACCCTAGGGCTTTTGACCTAGGGCTTCCTGGTCTGGCCTAGTATACCGCATCAGTGGCCCCGGGCACCTTAGTTTCTCCTGGGAAAATGTAAACAAAGATTGGAGAAACCTGAGATTATAGCCAGGAACTGAGTCAAAGGAGTCAGGGAAGACAGTGCTTATAAACGTCAGCCCCAGTGCAAATGTAAAACCCGGAGCGCTCCTGGTCAACGGACGGCAAGTCATGTTAAAGGCCGTCTTGTTAGTGAAAGAAAAGCACAGGGTCCTATTAGAATAATTAGGTACAATATCAGAGCAGATAACGGTGCAAAAGCTATTGCCCCTAATCAAATGACAACACAGTCCTGGACACAAAAATGGAGTTCCAAAAACACTTACAAGAGGTAAGTTGTTAGATCTATGCAAGCCTTACAGTTTTCAAAGTGCTCAGTAAGGGGTGAGCAGTCAGTGGTCAGTATCACTCTGTTACAGATACGAATCTCTTTAATGTCTAACAACAGCCAGGATTTGGCGGAACTTTTTCTCTAGAAGCTCAGAGAGCACCCTTGTGGGCCTGATGATCTCCGCCCCAAGGACTCAACTTTGCCACTGAAGTGCAAAACCTCCCACAGACAGCACACACAATGGGCAAGATGCATTCCAGGAAAACATCATTTACAGGAGTGGGGGGCGGGGGGGAGAGGGGTGGGCGCCCTCCGCCCATTGAACGTCTGCCTTCAGGGGTCCTGGGATCGAGCCCCACGTCAGGGTCCCTGCTCAGAGGGGAGGCTACTTCTCCCTTTCCCTCTGCCACCCGCCCCCTTCTCCTACTTGTGCATGCGCTCTAACAAATAAATAAAATCATTTAAGAAAACTATTTATAGAAACAGGCCAGGGTAATTTTCTTCCTTTCTCATCAATGGGTTTTTCATTAGGTCTGTTTACATGAATGCCCCCAAATAAAACATACTTTTTTGGCACGAGATGCCCAGAACTAATGAACTCTAAATATTTAGTCACAAGAATCCGGCTAAATAAGTCTGAAATGAACTCTCTAGGCACGGGGGAAAAAAACAAAACAGGCAGGCTTTTCAGTCATGGCGGTCATGACCACGAGAGATTCAAGAAGCCTCATCCCTATCACGTGGTTCTCAAACTTTTGGTCTCAGGATTCCTTTCCACTTTTTAAAAATTACTGAGGACCTCAAAGAACTTTGTTTATGTGGGTAAAATCCAATATTTATCATATTAGAAAAATTAAATTTCAAAAGTATTTAATAATCAATTTTTTAAAAAAGATTTTATTTATTTATTCGACAGGTAGAGATCACAAGTAGGCAGAGAGGCAGGCAGAGAGAGGAGGAAGCAGGCTCCCTGCTGAGCAGAGAGCCCCATGCGGGGCTCGATCCCAGGACCCTGGGATCACGACCGGAGCCGAAGGCAGAGGCTTTAACCCACTGAGCCACCCAGGCGCCCCTTAATAATCAATTTAAAAGTAACAAATCCATTACTAGTATAAACATTTTATAATTAAAAATAACTCATTCGGGACGCCTGGGTGGCTCAGTTGGTTGGACGACTGCCTTCGGCTCAGGTCATGATCCTGGAGTCCCGGGATCGAGTCCCGCATTGGGCTCCCAGCTCCATGGGGAGTCTGCTTCTCTCTCTGACCGTCTCCTCGCTCATGCTCTTTCTCACTGTCTCTCTCTCAAGTAAATAAATAAAATCTTAAAAAAAAAAAAAAAAAAAAAAACACCTCATTCAAGGGTGCCTGGGTGGCTCAGTGGGTTGGGCCTCTGCCTTCGGCTTGGGTCATGATCTCAGGGTCCCGGGATCGAGTCCTGCATCCGGCTCTCTGCTCAGCAGGGAGCCTGCTCCCCCAATCCCGCCTGCCTCTCTGCCTACTGTGACCTCTCTCTGTCAAATAAATAAATAAAATCTTTAAAAAAAAAAACTCATTCAAAAAAACTTGAGATGATTGGAATTGTTTTTTTTTGTTTGTTTTGTTTTGTTTTTTTAAAGATTTTATTTATTTATTTGACAGAGAGAGATCACAAGTAGACAGAGAGGCAGGCAGAGAGAGAGAGAGAGGGAAGCAGGCTCCCTGCTGAGCAGAGCGCCCGATGCGGGCCTCGATCCCAGGACCCTGAGATCATGACCTGAGCCGAAGGCAGCGGCTTAACCCACTGAGCCACCCAGGCGCCCGGAATTGTTTTGTTTTTGTAAATCTCTTTGATGTCTGGCTTAAGAGAATACAGTTGGATTCTCATATCTGCTTCTGTAGTCAATGTGCCATGAAAGAGTGTTTTGGTTGCACTATGTGAAGAAAATATGGCCTTATATAGACAGGGGCCTTTTCAGAGAACTGTGAACAGTCTTCTTTGACATTAAAACTTGACAAGTGGTAGCTTTTTTTTTTTTTTAAGATTTTATTTGACAGAGAGAGGCACAGCGAGAGAGGGAACACAAGCAGGGGGAGTGGGAGAGGGAGAAGCAGGCTTCTTCCCCCTGAGGAGAGAGCCCAATGCAGGGCTCAGTCCTGATCCTGGGATCATGACCCGAGCTGAAGGCACATGCTTAACGACGGAGCCACCCAGGTGCCCCGACAAGTGGTAGCTTCTTAAAGATTAGTGAGGTGCGGAATCTGAAACTGTATTAGTGAGCGCCCATGACCTGTCATTTGTTGTGAGTTCGAGCCCCGCGCTGGGTGTAGAGATTACTTACAAATAAAATCTTGAGGCGCCTGGGTGGTTTAGTCAGTTGAGCATCCGACTCTATTTCGGCTCAGGTAATGAACTTGGGGTCATGAGATGGAGGCCCTAGTAGGGCTCCCTGCACAGTGGGGAGTCTGCTTGTTCCTCCCGCTCTGCCCTGGCCCCTCTCATGTGTACCTGCGCTCCCTCTCAAATAAATACATCTTTTTTTTTAAAAAGAAAAATCTTAAAGAAAAAATCCACTAGTCCATCCTGCACTTTGAATGGATCTTTTATTCATGCACGACTGTGTCACATGCACTGGCCAGGTTCGACCAAGGCACACAGGTCTCTGAAATATCGACACTTTTTATTATAAAATACTTTTTAAAGTCACATTTGTTAATATTACCCCTTCTCACATATGTCTTTTAAGAACAGGGAAGCTATCAAGCCTTCAGTGGTGGATATAAGTCTTCCTAAATTACTATTTGTGCTTTCAAGTGAAAATGAGATCGCCAGCAACAAATACTTCTCATTTCCCTGAACTGTTTACTTCATTCATTTTTAAGATGTCTGACAAAAGCTCATGTCTGAGTAGCCATACCAAAGTTTTATTCTTTCAAACAAAAATGATTTCCCAAGAGAAAAGCAGCTGGTTCAGCCTGCAACTCCAACAACTGTACATGTGCGTTCCCATAAGACAACTATCACACTCCGGTGCCTGACAGAAGTGCTTCACGTATACTTCCCATTTCATGACACTTGGAATGTTAAAAGACATATGTTTAAGGGTTGAGATTTAATAACAGTAGTTTTTACTATTTCATCGACGTCACTCTTAAGTGAAAGGAGCCTCTTTCACCCCTGGCAAGCAGGGAGTAAGGGCCACTGATACGCTTCGGTGCTACTGCCTTGAATCATGCTCAGGCCGCTGCTGCCTGACCCACTACTGCTCCTGTACCATCAGAGCCAATGTCAACAGCAAAAAACGATGACCGTGGCCGGCGACGAAAACAGTGTGACCCCCGAGGACCCTCGTGGGAACTGCTACCCTGACAAGTACTTCCCACGGCCGCAGCTACTTGCAGAACGTGGCAGCTGCTCCCAGTGAGGCCAGGCCTCCACAAACCGTGCCACTAGAGCCTGTCACCGTTTGTTTAAAGGCCTCTGAAGCTCACATAAAAGCCAGAGTCCTCAGAACACTTCCTCTGAGTCTTCCTCAGAAACACGACAGGGAAAAAAAGACAAGCAGCAGCAGGAACTGTTAACCCAATGTAGGACGTCTATCCCCCAGCCAGTCCTTGGAGGTAATGACGGTGGAGTTAAGGAGGAAACAGGTCCACCCTCAAGGGCAGTGACAGTCAATGTCGGCGGGCAAAACCCGGTGCAACCCGAGCTCGGGTGTCTGTGCAGTACTCGGGAAGCTTCCGTTCAGAGAACGCAGCGAGACAGTGACTTTCAACGACAGAGGAGCTCAGAGAAGCAACAGCGTGTGACAGAGGAGACAAAGACGCAGCTGAAGGTCACTGGGCGGCTTCCCTCAGGTTCAGTCAAAAGGACTCCAGAGACGAAGAGGTAAACATCCAAACAAGCGCTCTGAAAGCCACCCTGTCACCCCAAATGCAGGGACAGCCGCTGCAAACAGCACTTCCTCCACGGCAATCAGTGAGCCTGGACTGCACTTACAGGGAGAGTCTCAAGTCCAAGTCACTATCAAGGTCATGCATTGAGTCAAGGGCACAAAGAGCCTAAGATCAGGAACCATCAGCTGTCAACCAGCAAAATGCTTGCGAATCTAGTGGCAGGCATCACTGCCCATGGCCTTCACTTTGCCAGCGGCCTCTGGGGCAGGCTAGATCGCAGAAGGGTGCGCTGAGGAGCACGGGCTGGGGGTGCGAGGTCAAGCACACCGGGGAGCCTGCGGCGGGGTGCTTAGCAGTGTGCTGGCTCCAGCTCCTGCCTCACTTCTGTCCCCATCCGCTCTGCCATCACACCCCAGGGCGGCTTGCGCTGAGGGGCAGGGGATGCTATTCCTGAGAGTTCTCTGCAGGGGGGACGTGACCGCCCCACCTCTGGAAGAGTTACTGGCATAACCATTTTTCAAAGTCCTGAATGAAATACACATTTGCAGATCAGCTAATAAGCAGCCACGGCCTAAATCAATTCGGTGAAAGCATATTGATCAAGACACCCGCACCCTAACTACTGTGTCTTCCTTTTTCAATTTAATTTAATTAATTTATTTGACAGACTGAGACCCAGTGCGCAAGAGGGAACACAAGCAGGGGGAGTAGGGGAGGGAGAAGCAGGCTTTCCGTTGAGCAGGGAGCCCGATGCAGGGCTTGATCCCAGGAGCTTGGGATCATGACCTGAGCCGAAGGCAGACACACAACAACTGAGACACCCAGGCGCCCCGACCCCCTTTCAAAGGGTTTGTGATATTTGCTGATGCGAAATGGGGGCTTTCTTAACAGTATGTCAACCAGCAAACGGTGAGCAAGAGCCCTGGTCTGCTCCTGTGACTTCCTGTTTTGACACTGCTCTCGCTGAAGAGGTCGCATGCTGTCACCTGGTGGAAAAAGCGAGAAACTGCCTTGTGTGCCCCAGACGACGACAACAGCATTCAGGTCCTCATTTCTTTTCACTACAGATGCATGGGGACAATTCCGATTCCATCTTGGTTCAGCCGGCTAAGCATCGACCACTAGCCATCAGCCACTTGCGGAATGAATGGTCACAGAGACGATTCATTACCATGGTCATCCCCAAGCCCTGCAAAGCTGGCTGCAGAAAGCAGAGAGGCCGTCACAGGGATCAGGATGAGGGAGAAGAGGGAAATGGAGCCGGTGAGGAAGGTCAGAGGATCCACAAAGGGGAAGGGCGGGGCCAGAAGAAAACTAACCATAAAACTCACCAACTGGAGGACATGCTCTTGGAATTTTTAAGTATTTTCAGCCCAGCAGTAAGAGAAATGAATCCACAAACACCGAAGTGTATAAAGATGAGAAAGTAAAATGTCTCACCTCAAGATATTAAAACATTTTTTAAACTTTAAATTTTGAGTAATGTCTATATCCAACATGGGGCTCGAACCCACAACCCTGAGATCAAAAGCCACATGCTCCAATGACTGAGCCCGCGAACCAAGCCAGCTGGCTGCCCCTTATACGTTAAAACTAAGAGAACGACCTATTCATTGACAAATATAATAATAAAGGCTCCTTTTTATGTGACAAGCACAGAAAAAGAAGAAAGAAAACAAGAATATCTCCCAGACAGTTATTCTCAGAAGGTGAGTTTTTATTTTTTATTTTGGATTTTTCTGTTTGTGCTGCGGTGCTTTATTAGGATTCTAATTTGTGTTTTATCTTTTGTGATTTCCCCTTACCCTATTCCAAGAAGGCAGGAGAGCTCTCTGAGCTCTGAACCAGGCTAAAAGCAAATCCTTTACATTAAGTTCAAGTTGAAACTCACTGACAAGAATCTGTCCCAGAAGAAGAGAACCCAGTGCTTTTGAAGAAAAAGAGGGAAAAACAACAAAGAGCTATTTCCCAAGACAGGAAAGAAAACGGGCTGGCACATTCTGAGTGGGGCCTGCAGCCACTCGGGAGGGGTGGGCCTGGGGAGGCAGAAGCCCCTGGTGCCAGGCCACCCAGAGCCAGAGCGCTACGAGGGCCAGATGGCAGGAGTCTCCAAAGCAAGAACTGTGGACCGAAACCACAAGAGTAGCAGACACCCCCAAGTGCGGTACTCTACCCTGGGATCCTGCCAGACACTGGCGTGAAGCCTTGAACTCGAGTGTAGTTCAACTTACAGAAAATCATGCGGTATTAATTACATAGCAAGTGTGAAATAAGACAGGTACCTATTACCTGATTTCCAATTTTTCTAAAATGAATCCTATTACTTTTATAATGATTAAAGAAAGGGTCAGCAACAAAACTTCATCAACAACAAATGAATTATGAGCCTTGAAGCACATTGCTGTCAGCACCCGGACGCACCGGCGGCTCCAAGCACTGAGAAAGCACTGCTTCTCAGTCCCTAGTGGTCGAAAGCCCCCTTTTATGCCATCGTGCACTATTCAAATCAGCTCAGAAATGCACAAAACATCTTCTCCGTGGCTTTTCTTAGGAGGGATGGTTAGAAAACCAAAGAGATACAGAAGGGTTATCAAGGCACCGGCATGTAAAGACCAGAGCGTTTAGAAGGTTCTCTCTGGCGTTGGTCTCATCTTAAATGAATCCCGACACATCTATTTTGAAAGCGTGTTAAATCAGCAGGAAGGGATGCTTTACACATAGCCATCCCCAATCCATTATGCCTCCTGTTCTCACAGTGAAGTGCTATCTGGTCCTTCCCAGACAAGACTTTCTCCTCCTGACTCAGTCTGGAGAAGGTGAAAATCACGCTCACTAGTGGAAACGGAATGAATCATCTGATCAAGCAGCAATCACCCCCCAGCCTCCCTCCACAGCGGACCTTGCGAAGTTTACTCCTTCCTGTCGAGCAAACGACCCTGGCTGCTCTCACCAAGTCCCTGGGGCTCCTCAGCCTGCCTCCCAGGAGACAGCAGCCCTTCGCCTCCACCTCCCGGCAGTACCCAGGCACGCGGCTTTGGGGAAGGACTAGCAGCACCAAAGAGCACAAGGGAACTTGCCTTTTCCATCTGTCGCTGATGCTTCTTGTAAATGCCTGATTGACCTAAAAATAAATGTTTGGAGAACAAAGGTTAGCTGGCAGATCTACATTCTTCTGTTTCCAGCACTAGTAACTCAAGGCCTTGAATTCCCCAGTTTTCAACAGAAAGGGCTGGCCCAGATGGCTTGAGCACTCTCCCTAAACATCATCTCTGCTAAGGGACACCTTGCCTTGTCTGGGGCTCAAGCCTGCGAGTTAAGGATGCCCTCTAATGGCCAAAAAAGGTCTGGCAGGGGCCTTGGTGTGAGGGGACGACAAAGCAAAACACAGTAATTTCAACCGTCTTGAATCTCCCCCTCCACCTAAAATCTTTCATTCCCACAACTACACCATCCCTCAACATTGCTGTGGACAGCACCTGCTATCTGGAGAACGTGCCCCCCTCCCGCCCCCACCAAGGCTAGAGGCTGATTTCTAAAGTCTAGGTCTAGGAGCTCGGGAGCACTTGGTTTCCTGCAAACTCCCTACTTCACTGACTGGAGATGCAGAACTCTGCTGGACAAAGTGTCGGCCCCCAGGGAGTCTGTCTTCCTGCTGCGATGTGCTGGGTCGCTCATTAGAGCAGCAGCGCCGCACTCACACATTCGCCTACGACTGCGAGGGGCCGGAGTTCTAGGGAGAGCACAGAGGCTGCGAGGGAGAGACTGTCCCAAAATGACGGCAACAGCCCGGGCCGATCCAGCCCAGGGCGAGGTGGGTCTTACATGGGGGCTGAAGTCCTCACAGGCCACTCACTCTCTACCTGACCATGACTACAAGCCTTTTCTCCTAAGAACAGCCGCCCCTCCCGCCACCGCCGCCGCTGGGTCATCTTCCCACCCAGGAGAAGCGGATGGCGCAGGGTAGGAGAGTCAACTGGCACAAAGCTCGCACCAAAGCTCGCCCCAAACCCAAGCCAGCAGAGTCTGAGGGCTTCAAAAGAACCTTCGATACTATTCCTTAAGTCCCCTCTAGGACCTAGTTTTACATCTTACAGCAACTTCCAGAACCTTCACCTTCAAAACTTTGCCGCACAGCACTTGCTCGTTGGTGCTGAAATGAACAAGGGGCAAGAAACGGCCACTCGCAGCCCTGAGGCTCACCCGAATCTTCCCCAAATCCCCAAGTCCTCTCTGATAGGAGTACTAGATGGGAGAGAAGGGATCAGACTCTGATCGAGAACAGTTAGGCGCTCTGTCCGCAGACAGCGCTGGTCATCCTGTTCGAGGTGCCTGAGCTGCCTGCACCCGGTAGGACGTGGGGCGTCGGGAGCGCTCAGGAAGCCTCGCTCGTGCTTTGTGGTCTCTGCCGGAAACTAGCTGCTGCACAGCTACGTGCGCCCGTGTGATGTGTGACAGAATAAGGGTCCAGAGTTAGTCTGATCGGCTGGAATAAGGATGACACTCCACTGGCACCACGTTCTAAATAATCAGAATAACTGGAAGAAGATAAATCCCAGGATCCGGGAAAATAAGAATTTACTTCATGAGGCCACTGCAGCGCGGACCACATCATTTCTAACAGAAAGCAGGTAAATATATTTTTAAAAACTTTACTCTGGGGGCACCTGGGTGGTTCAGTTAGTTAAGCGTCTGACTTTGGCTCAGGTCATGATCCCATGGTCCTGGGTTCGAACCCCATATGCGGCTCCTTGCTCAGCCGGAAGCCTGCTTCCCCCTCTCCCCCTGCCTGTGCTCTCATTCTGTCAAATAAATAAAATAAAAATAAAAACTTTATTCGAAAAGAAGTAACTGCTCTCAAACAGCCACGAACTAGTTCACTGTAGCGTTGTTGCTAGAACCTTCTCCCTCTACTCCTTCCTACAGAACCAGTAATTCCCTTCACCTGGCATCGGATTTAACAAGGACATTTTCTCTCATCAACCACGGACGGGGTGCTAATGCCTCTTTACAGAACTGGAGCACAGCGTGTGCACCTCCGGCCTGCCGTTCTGGGGATACCTACGTGGTGATGCGCTGGGCCTCTCGCTAGTTCAGGTTCATGTACTCCTGCACTCTGCGTCTAACCCGGCAAGAAAAGGCTGTTTATGGGATTTCAATTCCCTTCCCTCTAAATCATGCTGCTAGGTTATGCTGCTGTCGAGCTCTCCTTTCCAGACCCTTCTCTACTGTCTCATTTGTGTTCAAAGCCAAGGCGCCAGATCCGCTCCGTTGGAACACACTGCGGAACTGGATGCAGACGCCAACCCCAGGCTCCTGCTGGAGACGGATCGACGTCCGCTGGGGAGCCAGGAAGCTGCATGTGTCCGGCAGATGCCCTGGGTGACTCGGACCGGACTGGGAAAGGCTGAGTCAGCAGCCTGGTCTTGTTCGGCACACAAGCCCCGAGGTGCACCGCGGCCCCACTCCCTGCGGGGACTCACCACACCACTGGGAAGAGGATGGCTCCACAGCACAGCAGGTCTACCAGAAACAGAGAATCCTTCCACAAGCCATACTCTGTAGTCCCCTCCTCAGTGGACTCTATGATGATGTAGGCCACGTTCGCCAGAACCTACAGGACACGAGAAGTGGCTGAAGCCCTAAAGCAAGGGCAGATCCCCACAACAGCAGTCCCAGGGGAAGGTGGCCCCTTGGGCCTGCAGGTCCCCAACCACGGTCACAGCATTCTCTCCAGTGCCACGTGCTTTTCAGAGTACTGTGCTCTCCCCTCAGGGAGTGTCTCTATGTCCTCCTCCTGACCTGTGACTGCCCTGAGCAACAGTTAGGTGGCAGTGAGGCCGTGTGATTTCCAAGGTCGGTCATACAAAGGACACCACCTCTGGCCGGCCGGCTCACTGGGGACACACGCCTTTGGAGCCCTGAACCCTCTTGTAAAAGTCTGGCTACCCCGAGCCAGCCACGGTGGAGAGACCAGGCCGGGAAAGAGATTTGGCTGAGGAGCCCCAGCGTTTCCCGGCCCCAGGGACAGAGGTAAGCGAAGACTTCGAGGAAGCCCCAGCCACTGTCGGACTGCAAGAGGCCCCCACGTTGGACCTGCCCAGCGCAGCCCTTCCACAAGTCCTGACCCACATAGAATGTGAGACAATATGTGGTTATTGTTGCTCTCTGTCACTGCATTTGGGGTGATCTGTGACACAGCACAGATGACCAGGACACTCTGCTTTGCTTTTTGGGCTCCGAGGCCTGAGTAGAGCCGCTCAGGTGCTGAATGGCAGCCCCCCCCCCCCCCCCCCCCAGTCAGCCACGATGCCCAGATGCCTCAGGCCCTGCCCCCTCGGAGCCACGAGCTGCCCGACGGTGTTCTCGCAGTGCCAGAAATGTTCTTCGAAGTCTGGGCGCACATCTGTACATCAATCACTTCTCACTCAGAAGCGTGCACTGGCTCCCCACGACCACGAAGAAGGAGTTTCCGTTTCCAGGCTGATAGTCAAGGCCTTCCCAGACTAGTCCCTGTGCTTTTCGATGCACGACTTCCTTGTATTTGATGGTTTCAATGTCCCATTTCCTCGGAGCTGCCTGCCATGGAACCTCGCAGTCAGCCCCCTCAGAGTGTGCCGCATCGCATCCCAGTCTGGGTGGGGAAGGAAGGTCTGCCTGAAGGGACAGTAGCTGCTCTGGGGGGACAGGGCGACCGGGAGCGGTGCAACACGGTGGGAGGAGGACGCAGGCCCTCCCTTCGGAGCTGGGAGGCGCTGGCAGGCTGCAGAACTCAGCGTGGCCGGCGCTGCGGCCACAAGGGCCCGACCGCGGGGACTCGGACGGCTCCTCAGCATCGCTGCTCACTCACCGGCAGCACCACGTGCCTGCCACATTTCTCTCCTTAAACATCGAGGCAAGGCCGGTCTATACCAAGAAGGCTTCTAGATCGCTCACATTTGGGCCATTCCTGGGAAACCTACAGCCACCGGTCTGTACCACTCACTGGGTGTTAACACGAATCCCTGTCATTAACGGGAAGGTGGCTTTGCTGTGAACACTGCCAGACCGCCCATCACCGGAGCAGGCTAACTTGTGTGCCAGGGGATTGTGGCACACACAATCCTCCTTCCTCCCCTTGCCACACCCACACTGGGCTCCCAAAAGAGAGCAGACGAGGAGAACAACTTTATCAAACACACGCTCTTTGGCTGAACAGAGCAGTCAGGCATCCCTGCTGGGCCCTCTCTGTTTACTGAGTTCTTTACGCCCAATCTCTGCCTCTCCCAAGGTTCCTCTCCCGAGCAGCTCACAACCAGGCAAGGCTGGCCTTGGCCGAGGGTCCCAAACCAGGAAGGGTTTAATAATAGTTGCCCTGATGTCTACTTAATATCCCACCTTGTGAGAACTCACTGGTGTCATTCACAGTTTTACAATAACTTGTTAATTAAAACACTATACAGCTGAGCTCGGCTAGAGGGCAGCCAGAGGCACGAAGGCAAGCCGTTAGGGGTCCTGACTTTCCAGCAGATCTCTCCTCAATGTGGGCGTCCATAAGCCGTTCGCCACATGAGTGACGGCAGACAGCTCTCAGGGCCGTGAGCGAGGCCTAGGTGTGCCAGAATCCAGAAAGGGAACCCAGCAGTATGAGCCGGGGTTTCTGGGCGAGCCGCCTCCCTCTGGATAGAACCAGAGCTGAGTCCTGTGAAGTGTCAGGACACAACCAGGACGCGCAGGATCAGGGTCCCTTACCTGGAGCGGGATGACGATCATGAAGATCTTTTTGTCTTTATCGGAAAGGATGTGCTTAATGAAAGCCCAGCCCGTGCCGATGAGCGCGATGGTGATGAACAGGAGTGCCCCTTTCAAGCTGCAAAAGAAAAAGTTTCAGACACAGTGGCCTCTTCAGACTCTCCGCAGGTTCCACTGCTCAGCTCCTTCATGACTTCACGGGCTTCTTGGGGGAAGACAAGGGGCCAAATTTAGGAAACGCCTCTTAAGTGAAGCAGCACACAAACGGGTTCGCCACGCCCCCCACCTCGGAGCAGCTAACCCGCCCCATGGACGCAGCCCCCTCCCGAGCCAGCGGGCCCGAGTTCTCAGGTCTGGACAGCCACCCGTGTGCCACACAGCTCCGGCGTGGCAGGAACCCAGACAGGCTGCCACGGGCGGGCAGCAACTATTCATGTGAGGCGGGTCCCTCCCCACCGTGGCCTCCCCAACTTCTGCACGTTGCCTTGTGGGATGAGCACTTCTCGGGTCGCTCTGTGTACTTACAGGTGAGTGATGTAGTACACGACAGCCCAACCCTCGATGGGAAAGCCCTGGGACGAGATGTAGTGGTAGTCGATCTGCAACGGAACGACCGCATTTCAGAGAGGCCCATCTCCCACACGCCTTCACGTACAGCGAAGCAGAGCACGTGCCACCACAGCACCTCACCATGTGGTGGTGGTGGGGGGTCTCCCCTCACCCCAGCCGCTAATACCTCACTTGTCAATTCACAATCCAGCACGTGAAGGCACTGCCAAGGTCAGGCAGCACGAGAAACCTGCCACAAGTTTCGACACCACCAGCACACAGGCCAGGTCCCTCTCTTGAGGCAGGAGATTCACACGGGCAGAGAGCTGCCTGTTATTTTCTTTAAAATCCCCAAGGACCAGGATGCCTGGGGGGCTCAGCCAGTGAAGCATCTGCTTTCAGCTCAGGTCATGATCCCAGGGTCCTGGGATCGAATCCCACATGGGGCTCCAACCAGAAAAAAGGAAAAAAAAAAAAAAAAAATCCAGGTGGAGTCACGCAGTTTCCCCTGTGCTGTTGTTTTGTCTTTTTGAAAAATATCTGTGCACTTCGAGCTACTTAAAGCCACCAGCATATTTTAATTGAAGAGGCCAGTCTCAGTAGTGCACTCGGGATGCTTCCTGCCACAACTCACAAACGTCAGCACTGATGTCTTTGTGGACCTTTCATCCTGTCACGAACAGCTATCTAGACACTGAAGTGACTCAAGGGTCTTGTCATTCATTACCAACCAAGTTCCAGAAAGATTCTTTTCACTTAGATCCAAATGGGAAATTATCCAAGTAACTGTCATTTCCAGAGACTGTACCGCATACATCATTACGCCTCTGATGCCAACACTCTGAAGGGCAGGACAGCGCGTGTCTGGAGACTGTCACCCTCCCAAGTGCAGCTGGCGGGTGCCACTGGGCAGCTGTGACCTTCCTCCCGCGGGCAGGTGCACTTCACTCCGCAGCCAGACCAACTACTCCAAGTGCAAGCGCAACTCACATGCCTCCAGGTGTAGAGCATCACTGTTCCCTCAAATAAGTACGCTCACACCAAGCTTCATATCAAATGGGCACATGGGGAAGGAGAAAAATCAAGCCACAGAAACAATGTGGCAGGTGGCACTCTAATCTTGAGAAAAGACAAACAAACAAAAAGGAACAAAAACAAGGAAGGGTCTAGGAAATCTCTGGCTATGTGCGTGTGCTGGAAGCGGTCTCCGGGCTCAGGTCACTGAGGGTGTCAGGATTTATCCCTGTGACGGCCCCTCCCACACCAAATGCCTCATGAGAGAAGGTCTACCCTCATCTTTTTTCCCACTGACCTAGCTCCCCTTCCTCCCACTTCGTTTTTTCTGACTGTAGAGACACCGTACCTCATTTCGTAAATGACCGGAAACGTGAATACATACCGCGTGGAACACCAAGGAAAGAGACTTCGTGAAAGGAAGAGCCGCCATCAACCAGTGAATTTTAAATACGTCATTCCTATAAAAATGGAGAGAACGAATTAAAGGAATATCCCAGGGGCGCCTGGGTGGCTCAGTCAGTTAAGCATCTGCCTTCGGCTCAGGTCATGATCTCAGGGTCCTGGGATCGAGCCCCGCATCAGGCGCTCTGCTCAGCAGGGAGCCTGCTTCTCTCTCACTCTCCCTCCATGCTCCTCCCCCCTCTCTCAAATAAATGAATAAAATCTTTAAAAAAACCAAAAAACAAAAAAAAACAAAACCAATATTCCATTCCCCCACCCTCCAAAGGATGGCTAAAGCTCCGGGCATCAGATGCATTTACAAGGAGGCACTAAATATTATCTAAGCAAACCACACCCATGAAGCCCTTTGGAGACCTCATTTCTGCCAACAGAAACAGCCCTGACAAAGCCCCAGAGTCCCCTCTCGTGCAGTCTGTGTTGTGACTGGAGTAGTGTTTGTTAGGCACTGAAGCCAGACAGGACGAGTTCCAGCTCCTGATAAGATGGGAACCCGTGCAGCTTGCCAGCTTTGTGCCCAGAAAACACCCTGGAAAGGCCCCAGAGTCAAGCATGAGGCGGCGGGATCTACAAAACTGGCAAGAAGCCCCTGGGGAAACAGAAGGTGCCCAAACTTGGCTGTGGGGGCGAGCGGTGGCCCAGAGTGGGGCAGGAGGAGCCAGGCGGCATGCAGGACCAAGGCCCGCCAGACACACCAGGCCAGCAGGGGAAAGTGTCGGCTCCCACCGCCGTGCCTACACAGACACCCGTCCACCTTTGGGCTGCCTCCTCACCCTGGGACTAATGTCCTAGGACACCAGACCATTTGGGAGACAAATGTAGAACTCTTAAAGTACATAAAACTTGCCTTAGAGCCACAGAGGAAACTCACACTCTCAGACATCAAGATGTTCTGCAAAGCCACAGCAGGCAAACATGTGGAACGGGTATAGCATCGGACAAGTGAGCCAACAAAACAGAAAGCTTGACATAGAACAGAGAGCTTGACACATGGAGGCCTGACATAGGAGCGATACGGGGGCAGCAAATAAGGAGGAACGGGAAGGACTATTTAAAAACCGGCGCAGGGAAAATCAGCTCAGAACTGCGTGCGTACATACACACACTGCTGGCTCCCCACTTCACAGTTCCACAGCGGAGCACTCCAGAAGGATTCCAGTGCTAAACACAATACACACCTTTTGTGACCTTGGAGTAGGGAAAGGCTTCTTCCAAGACCCACGGCCCAAAAGATTATAATTAGAGAGCTCTAACTCCATTAATATTAAAGACTTTCATTCAACAATGAATACCCCAGACAAGTTTAACAGACTGGGAGAAGAAATTGGCAATGTCTAAGACAGAAAAAGGACTGATATCCAAAATATCCAAGAAACTCCTGTGAAGCAACAAGAAAATGACAGAAAACCCAACAGAAAAATATGCAAAGCCTAACAACGGTCATAAGAAGGGGAGCCCAAGGGGCGCCTGGGTGGCTCAGTGAGTTAAGCCTCTGCCTTCGGCTCAGGTCACGATCTCGGGGTCCTGGGATCAATCCCCTCATCAGGCTCTCTGCTCAGCAGGGAGCCTGCTTCTCTCTCTCTCTGACTGCCTCTCTACTTGTGATCTCTGTCTGTAAAATAAATAAATAAAATCTTAAACAAAAAAAAAAAAAGGGTAACCCAAAGGGTCAGCAAGTCCCTAGAAAGATATTTCACATCATTGGTATTTAGGAAAATGAAAAATAAAATGAAGTACCAGTTTATACCCATCAGACTGGCCAAAAATAAGATGTCAGTGTTGGTACACAGGGAGACAAGAGCCCTGCTGCCCCATGGGCAGAAGTAGAAACTAGCAGAGGTGACCCGGCAGCATTCAATGAAATTAAGTAAGAATTTACCCCATACCCAGGGCACCTTCTTCTGGGAGTGTACCCCCGAGAGAGCCATAATGGGACAAGGCCAGGGTAGGGGTGGGAGGTCATGGCCACACTGTTTGGGGGAGCCAGGGTATGGAGGCCGAGCCTCACGAAAGGGAGGGATAAGTAGAATGTGGGGATACACACTATGGAGTAGCTAGAAGTTAATGAACTAGACGGACACACGGCAATGTAATTAGGTCTTAAGAAAGATACTACTGCATGAAAAATGAAAACAGTATCTGCAGATAGTATGGTTTATAGAAGTTAAAAACACAGGCACTATCAATAAACACGAGCTATTTATAAGAATACGCGCATGCCCAACACCACCTATTACCTGCGTGTGAGCAGCTGCGAGAAGCCCGAGCGAGGGGTCGGAAATGAAGGGGAAATGAAGAGGAGGGGCCCTGCGCCAATGATAAGGCGGGCGTGTCACCAACTGACGCAACTCCCTTTCCGGGCTGGTTTCCTCCCTGGTACTTTCCTGTCTGGGGCCTACCTACTTGAAGGTCAAGAAGGAAGTCAAGGCCAGAGGAGTCTGTCCCTCCCGAACCACACTGAGAACCCTGGGTACCCAGAGTGCAAAAAGCGCACAGTGCCGAGCCCGGCGCTCGCTCCCGCGCCCCGGCACCCTCGCTGAGACATCAGCCACAGGGCAGTGATGTGTGGGGGAACACACGCTCCACAGCCACAGCAGCTTGGCACGAATACAGGTTCTACACTGGCCACCTTAACCCTTCTAAGCCTCGCTAACCTCTCCTGAAAATGGGGCAGCTGGATGATGAGCAGAAACTACCGGCATCAGGGGCCTGATGGGGCAAGGAGCGGGCACCGAAAAGCGATCGGCCGTCTTCCCCTTCCCACGCTCAGGGGCCCAGGGCAGCACCCAGAGAGCAGAGAGGAGCTGCTTAATGGGCGGCAAGTAGATGTGGGCGCCGCTCACAGCTCTGGCAGGTGTCGCCAGCCGTGTCTCTCTTTTCCCCTCTCAAGACCTCCAGAAGGCGAGGCAAAGATCTCCCAGCTCCTTCCAGCAGTAAGGGACTGTGAGCCTCTGAAATGCACGAAGCCTTGGAGTCACATCCTTTACCTCACTCAAATTTCCAACCCGACAGCACGGCCTGTAGGTCTCCGGGAAACACATGGGACGGGGCGGAAGGCTTACATTACACACCCTGGTTGTGTCTACTGCCCTTCAGCAAGAAGCTAACACGTGCTGCACAAAGTAGGTCGGCCTCATTTAACCACGGAGTTAAAACTTCCCACAATTTTACGTAAGTGAACCAGTGATAGTGACTGTTATATCACTAAATACACGGAACGAAAATACCGCTGAACACCTGCCTGGTCAACTGTCTTTTACGTACCTCCGATCTGCATAGCACCCTGATCTGCAAAGGCCTCCAGAACACAGTATTTCAGGGACAATCACGTAACACACCTAAGGCTCCCAGACCCTTAGAGGAAAGTGGGGCAATGACCCTGTCCCAGTTTTGTGGCTCGGGGAGTGAAGGGAGTCACGCAGGTGGGAGCTATCCATGTTTACACTTGAAATTGGGCCTTGGGCTCCCACTTCTTACTTTTCTAATAAAGGCAGAAGCAAATCTTTATTTAAAAACCTTTTTATAGCCTGAATTGGTAAGATTCTTCTTTTCTTATTAAAGGCTGCCTGATTGCCTAGTCCAACCATGACCGTGCAGGGTTCTTCACAAGTAAACAAGTAGCTCTTCCCATCTGGTGAGCGGAACAAATCTTATGCCAAGTAAGAACCAGCGCTGTCCCAGCCAGAGCTCCCCACTCCCGCACGATAGTCAGGCCACCGGGGACTAGAGAAGTCTCAATTTCTGCCCAACGCTCCACAGAAAGAACAATTTGGGTGCCTATTTTATGAATTTAAATTAATCCACATTATGATCCCATAGTCCCACACCATCATTTAACTTAGTTTATGGGCCTTATAACAAGTACTTCACACTATTCTCTAACTGGAAATTAGTATTTTATTCTGTTTCCTGGTTGGAAGGAGACAGATTTGAACACTCAGGACCCCGTGCCCCACCACCGCACACGCAGGTGCTCCCTTTAAGAACTGAGTATAGGCAAGTAAAGCCTTCAGGTTTCAGAAGAAAGGCCAAGAGCCAGGCAGGTGGGCTTGGAGTGAGTTCCCTCTAGTAACAAGCTTCTGGAAGCCAACACTTCTCCCCCGTCAGGCTCTGAGCAGACACAGCACCGAGCAGCAATGCCCTGCTCTCGGCAGGCAGCGGGCCACTGTCGCTAACCTCTTTCCTGAACAAACAGCCCCCAAATGGGATCGATGAACTCACTGAGTCCTGGACCCTAACACCGTCACCATGGAAACACTTGCTTATACGTTTTGTTTTGTCTATTATTAAAATATTTGGATCTGCGTTTTAAACAAAGCAAAGGGAAGTAAACAAACACCAGGGCATGCAAAGGCTCCCCACACCACGGCAAGGCTCGCACAGTCTCCCTGTTACAGGGAAGACGCCCGTGGAAGAGGACAAGGTTGCCGGGGCCAATCCCTCTGAGGCTAAGAAGCCAGCAGAAGGTGAAATTATGCACCTCTGAACACACTCCACGCCGGATGGCCCGAGGAAGTCACAACTCACCTTCGTTTTCGAAGGATGTGAATCCAGATGGTCCCAGAAAGGAAAAAGAAAAAGGCCATAGATATGTATAATTTAGGGAGGGGGATCTCTCCTGCGGACAGGTAGCTGTCAGGGTTCTTCTCTGTGATCTCAATCTGAAACAGACATGAAATTAATGTTTACTTTTCAGGAACAGATCATCCCATAGTCTGCAATTTGTCACCAAAGCTGCTTCACTTGGCTAAGGAAGCACCAGCAGGTAACAACCACATTCCTAACGCACCGGTTCAAGTGTAAAAACATCCCACGTTGCTTTGTATTTTTTTGTGAATCCTCTGCAGAGATGGGATTCTGGCCACATTTTTCTCCTACTCTATTTAAGTGCTGTTAAAACCTACTCTTACAATGAAATTATGTGTCTCACATTTTACAGGGCTGACAAAATCCACATGGAACACCTTCCGTACAGTACTCACATCAAGACTGAAGGAAAACTTGTCGCCAGACCGCACTTCGTTCCCAGAGCATTTATGGAAATAAAGACTGTAGAGGCCTTCTTGGTCATTGGTGCTGATGTTAAAGAAAAACTGAAAGTGAAGAAGACAAAAATTGAAGAGTACCCAAGTCCTCAGCTAAATGCTTAAATCTTAGAGATTATGAATGTTATGGACAGAAAAAAATACAGATTTCTTAATTTCTTATCAGATTCTCCCAGAGCAGAAACGGATGTTTTTGGGGCACGTGGGTGGCTCAGTCAGTTATGCACCTGCCTCTGGCTCAGGTCAGGATCCTGGAGTCCTGGGATCAAGCCCTGTATTGGGTTCTCTGGTCAGCGGGGCGCCTGCTTCTCCCTCTCCCATGCCTCTCCCCTCCCCCTGCTCATGCTGGCTCGCTCGCTGTCTCTCTCTATTAAATAAGTAAAATGTTAAAAAAAAAAAAATCCAAAGTAAAATAAACAGATGTTTTCTCATTCTGTGATTCCATCTCAGTATTCTGTTATAATAATTTTCAAGGTAGCAGGAAAAGGGATCAGAACCGCTCAGGGAACACCTCCATACCCACCACTGAGGTTCTACAACCTCATTTTGACCCAGAATCCCCTACCCGCTGTGGCTCCTGCTGAAGACTGCAGAAATAATCTATGAAACAGGTACCTTATTTCCAAGTCAACATACTCTTTTGCTCTTTAGGTAAAAAATACTCCTGGAAAAAAAGGAGGCTCCTCTGCTACTTGAAAAGGTAAAGGACAAATATTCCCTCATTAAAACTGACTCCTGTGATTTCAGGCAAGAGAGAGGCTACGTTTTCTACATGGGCACATTTTCTCGTTTCTCACATGTTTCATGGGTACAAATGAAGTTTAATGTAAGTCCAGACATTTTATATATAAGACCACAGAATACGACTCCTTGGTCAACTCTATGGAGCATTTTGGTAGAAGCCTAAAATGTGCTGCTTACATACATGATAAACTGTAAAGAGAAGCCAGGAACTGATGGGAATGATGCTTTTCTTAACAGCTGGGTAGGGATGTGAGGGTCACACAGGGTCTCTGGGGTGCTGTCACTATTCTATTTTTGGTCTCCATGATGGTTACAAAGTTATTATTTATAATCATTTGTACTTGACATAAATACTATGTGCTCTTCTGCAAGCATACTACAGCACCCAGTTAAAACGGACAGGGAAGGGGTGCCTGGGTGGCTCAGTCAGTCAAGCCTCTGCCTTTGGCTCAGGTCATGATACCAGGGTCCTGGGATGGAGCCCTCATCGGGCTCTCTGCTCAGCAGGGAGCCTGCTTCCTCTTTCTCTCTGCCGCCTCTCTGCCTACTTGTGATCTCTGTCAAATGAATAAATAAAATCTTAAAAAAAAAAAAAAGGGTACGGAAGAAAGAGACATTTGACAAGTAAACAGAAATAAAATACCAAGAATATTCAAGGTGAAATTATTACTTTGTTAAATTATGTCCTGAACTCAGCAATGTAGTCCACACAGGGGGGAGCCAGAATACGCTTCTAAACACAGTAACTTTTAGTTCCAAAAATAAGAATCATATGAAGTTTCTAAGAAATAGCTATTTTTTAAAAGGTCTGTATAATCTTCATGGTTGATCAGAGTAGGTACCTGACCTTTAAAAAAAAAAAAAAAAAAAGTCTATGTTTTAGAGTGGGAATAAGAGCTAACAGCCCCTTTCCTGCTTTAGGAAGATAAAATATCATCTCTGCTCTGTGGATAGAGCAGAAAAGCTCACAATGACTTCCTTGTCCAAAATCAGGATACTGAGTAGCAGAACAGCAAGGTGTCACCTACAAACTTCATTACAAGGAGAAGGGAAGCCAGGGAAGAGGCAGACTATCCGTACACTGCCTGTTTCCTGTGGCCTGAGAAGCCTGTGAACCGGTTATCTCAATGTCCTTAATGACGACACTCCCCCTAACACAAAGCTTTAGTCACTGACAAGTAAGTGTATCCTATCATGCTTTCCTTGGTGATTTTTTTTTTAAAGGCTACAAGAAATTTCAAAAAAATTACCTTATTAAGAACTTTTTATAAAAAAAGATTTTATTTCTTTATTTGACAGAGATCACAAGTAGGCAGAGAGTCAGGAAGAGAAGCAGGCTCCCTGCTGAGCAGAGAGCCTGATGCGGGGCTTAAACCCAGGACCCTAGGATCATGACCTGAGCTGAAGGCAGAGGCTTTAACCCACTGAGCCACCCAGGCGCCCCCACTTCATTTTTTAAATTTTATTTATTTATTTGAGAGCGAGAGCACAAGCAAGGGGAGTGGCAGACAGAGGAAGAGGGAGAAGCAGACTCCCCGCCGGGCAGGGGGAGCCAGATGTAGGACTCGATCCCAGGACCCCAGATCATGACCTGAGCCAAAGGCAGTCACCCAACCAAGTGGGCCACCTACACGCCCTTAATAAGCACTTCAAAGTGAGAGAAAGAAAAGAGAAAAAAGTACCTTTTGTATTTTCTTAAGGAGGCAGTAAAAAAGTGATTAAACACAAGGATGGGCCTTGGAGTCAGAGAAACCTGGGTCTTGGGCAAGTTACTTAACCTCTCTGAGCCTCAGATCCCTGATCTGTAAAAGGGAGTAATAACAGTGCCTCCTCCATAGAGCTGCTGGGAGGACGAACAGAGATAATGACCGTGTGTGAGCGCGCCACACCCACTCCAAGGGCCCCATTACTACTAATGGACGGGCTATTATTACAGGCCAGGCCCAAGATTAGGGATTTCGTTTGCATGAGAAAGAAAACAAATTTAAAAAACCCTCTCCCTCATGGCCACCCTCTAAAGGGAGCCACAGAAAATAAGCATAATAAATGAGTACAGAGCAGTGTTGGAAAGAAGTGTCAAGGGGAAACCAGCAGGAGGAGGGAGGGAAAGAAGCTGCATTTAAACCAGGATGAACCGAGGAAGCTTTGCTGAGATTATGACATTTGAGCAAAGGCCTGAAAGAGGAAGATATTAATCACTGGCTTCTGAGGGACAAGCATTCCTGCCTGCGGGTACAGTCAGGGCAGAGCCTGAGGCCTCATCATTTCTAGGAGCAGCGAGGTGGGCTCTGTGGCTGGATCGGAAACAGGAGCCAAGGTCGAAGAGGAGACTGCAGCCAGCAGACTATATGGCCTTGCAGACCAGGAAGGGCTGGAGCTTTTGCTCTGAGGCAGGTGGGAAGCATCCACAGGCTCTCAATGAGCTATTAATTCCTATGGTCACTAAATTTAAAGACCGTGTAAAAACTGTTAGGCAAAATAAAGTATGCTGAAAGAGATCAGAACAGGGGATGCAGGGATGGGGGACACTGAGGGGGTAAAAACATAGAGACTCGTGGTAGAGAGTGGGAGGCACAGATGCATGCATTTGTTGGAACTGATCGAACGACATATTTAAGACCTGTGCATTTCACTCTAAGCAAATTATACCTTAATTAATGAAAACTGGTTAGAAATGGGGTAGTGATTCTTACAAATTAACGTTAAATGATTATTTGTACAGTGCTTCTAAAGCACTTTTATGTTAAAAAAAATACTTATAATAACCCAATGAGATAGGTGCCATCACTATTCACTCTTAGATGATTAAAGACAAGATCCAGGAGTTAAGAGAGCTAAGGTCATCAGCCACTAAGTGGGTGCTGAGACCCTATCCAATGTCCTACCCCAACCACAGGCTGTGGCTGTGGTATGAAGAACGGGGCCAGGTGGGCAGGTCACTGAACGCCATTGACCCTTGGTGAACACATCTCTAAAATCCTACCAGCATCCTAAACAATCACGAGTGGTCCTTCTAGGTACAGAATTCTGTGCTTCTCCTGAGTGGCTCGGTGGGTTAAGACTCTGCCTTCGGCTCTGGTCATGGTCTCAGGGTCCTGGGATCAGCCCGGCATGGGGCTCTCTGCTCAGCGGGGAGCCTGCTTCCTCGGCTCTCCCTGCCTGACTCTCTGACTACTTGTGATCTCTATCAAATAAATAAGTAAGTAAATAAAAAAATAAAGTAAAAAAAAAAAAAAAAGAAAGAAAGAAAGAAAAAGAATTCTGTGCTTCTAACACACTCCAAATGGGAGGCAGCATGGGATTAAAGAGCAGCAGGGTGGGGACAGCCAGGCAGATGCGGGCCTTGTTACTCACATTGGACATTCACAAAGTCACTCATTCTCAGAGACATGATCAGCTAAGTAGTGGGTAACAATACCTACCTTGTGGGTTTGCTATGGAGAGGGCTACTACTACATTTGAGTGACTGATCTGTAGAATAACTAAATTATTATTCCTAAATTCAAAATTCCTTTGCAAATTCACCCTTTACACTACAGAGATAAATCCGATGAAGATTACTCAAAGAGAAGACATACCTGAAAAGAAACTGCCCCATCACTATTGTGAACAGAAAAGGATTTTTCTCCCGTTGCCTGAAAAAGAAAGCCACAACAACCTGTTTTAGGATGATACTGGCAGAAAATGTACTAATAAAAAAAATTAAAACAAACAAAAGCACATCCTTCTTAAATCTTCAATTTGCCGACCTTCAGAAGCTCTCTGGAAATAGAACTCACCGTCCTTTCGAGACGTCTGCGATCCCCTTTCACGGAGAAAGAAACTTCCTCACCCGCTTCCTTTTCTCAGTGATCTCTTCTGCCCCCCACTAGCCCCCTATTCCCTCCCCCCCACCCTGATCCCCCTGGAGCATGTCTCCATTCTTATAGCTTCAGGAGGACTACGGATGCCAACCAAGGTCTTATCCCGACACTTCACCTGGACACCATTCCCAATTTCAAATGAGGAGCGTATTACTGTCACTGGTACAGTGGACTAACTCCAGGAATGAGAAGGAAAGACCTACACCCAACAACATGGATGAACTCAAAAGAATTCCGCTGAGTCAAAGAAGACAAAGAGAGCAGTGCCGAATAGGGCCCTTCCGTCAAGTTCTAATCACTCATCTACAGAGGCAGATCGGCGGCTGAGGACGGGAGGAAGGAGGGGCAAGAGAACCCTGTGGGGTGATAAATATGTTCACCATTTTGTGGTGGTGGCGGCTTCTCTGGGGTACACTCAAGTCAAAACTTAGCAAACTGTCACTTTAAATATGCGTAAGTTACTGGATGTCAATTACACTTCAAAACAGCTGTAAAAACAGAATACTGCCATCTGGATGCCCCCTTACTGAAAAATCAAGAGATCCCAACCCAAAATGTTCCCAATTTTTTCCTTCTGCTACTTCTACCATCTATTCTTCTACTAAAACAAAAACAAACAAACAAACACCTGCTTCCTTCCTCCTCCGCCCCCAACACCGGCCCCGTTCTTTACCCACATTCCAAGACTCCAAGTCCCCCCGGCCCTAAATCTGTACCGTCACAACCGTGTTCTTCCTGGTCCTCCTAATTTCACTGTCTCTCTCTCTGAGGCTGCTCTGCCCATGACTTTCAGAACATCTGCCCCAAACACCACCTGCATCACAGTCCTTCCTGATCAAGACCTCCTGACGACTTCCTATTTTCTGTGCCATCAATGAATACCCTCTGGTGCCTGGGCTTTTATTATCTAAAATCCCTCTTTCTGCTCCCAAAGACACACCTTTTACTTCCCATAGGCCAGACCCAAGGATCTGTCATGCTCGTTCCCATTTCCAGTCTTTGCTTATGACATTCCTTCCTCTTTCCCCAAACAAATCCGCCAAACTCCAAGCCCTGACTCCTCCCCTTCCTGAGGGCTCCCCCTCACTGTCTGATCCTCTACTGTGCAAGTGCTGTACTACTCAGAACTCAATGTTACTTTGAAATTCTTCCAAGCTGGTAACATTTTCTCTCCAAACAGGCAGCAACCCCCAGCGGATTAGGCATGTGTATGTGTGTACCTTTATGTCATGGACATATATAAACATACCCCCACTCCCCCTCACATCCCCACACACATACACACATATGTACATATACATCCAGGAAAGCTGAAAACAGGGGGTGGTCAGTTCTTACCTTTGAATCTACTGTGCTTCTTTTAGATTTTCCACTGTCTAGAAGCAGAAACATTTAGAAGATATTACTGCATGATTCAGCTTGTATCTGATTACAGTGTCATTTTCTGAGGCTCTAGCTTGTCTAATGTCAAATACTTCGAGCTAACGGAAGGTGAGGCCATGTGCTATCTTGTACACAGACAACTCCTCAGATTCCAAAATAATTCTTGAGCCGCAGAAGCAGCAAACAAGTGTGTTACGTGATCAGTGCTCTCTAATAAAGGATAACATTTAGTCCCAACAGGGAAATCATCTCTGAATAATCCCGTGTCTATTATTGTCAGAGAGGCTGCATGGAGTGACCTTCCTCATTCTCTGAGTTATCCTGCTTGAGAACAGATCATTGTTTTAAAATACATAGATAACATTTATTTACACACATGGAAAAATTAATAGCAAATTACATTAGTACAATTCATACTTTTCTTCCCCCACAGCAAGGTGTGCTAAGACCGCCAATGGCTCCATTCACGGAATAGAGAAGGCGTCTGTGCCTTATTCTCACTTGAGACAGCCTTCATAGGGAAGACAGGATTTCAAACTCCCTGCGGGAAAGAACTTTAGAATAAAAAAGAAGGAAGAGAGCACTTTCCGCGCAGTGCCTGCATATGAGGGCTATAAAGGAATGGTGTGCAGACACAAAGCTACACCATCACACAGATGTAACATTTCTGCATGTCTTTTAATCTGGGTTAGATTTTTGATAGGCTGAGAAAAAAAATGTATAAATAATACAATAAACAGTGAGTTCTCTTTGAAGAACTAAACTATTAGACAAAGCTGACAGTTAATAAAAGAGGCAATAAATGTAAACTAGCCAATCACCGTCTGGAGATACAGTGCAGCCTCAGTAGTGAGAAGGAAAGCAAAACCAAGAATATCCTTCTCGCCTTTTACTTTGGGATCAACACAAACACACAACAAAACCCCAGTCCAGGCTAGGACATGGTGATGTGGGCACTAGTCCTACAGATTTCCCCAAAGGAGCATCCATTCATACAACGCATTGGAAAGGAACTGAACACAGGCACCACTATTCTCCAAAGCATTCATATCCTTCGAACCAAACATTTCAATTCTGGGAATCCATCCTAAAGAAGAAAGTTCTGGATAGGACCAAAGTTCTACAAATGAAGAATTCCCAATGCAGCTGTATTTATAATAGCAGACAGTGGAAATGTCTTCTTAAGGCGGAAGCTTGAGCAAATTACAGTCTCCACGTAACAGAAGGGCTGGTAAGAATGAGCTGTCTGCAAGTTGAATGAACAGGGATGCTTGGGAAATTACAAACATGACTAGGAGCTTCTCTTGCTTGCTCTGCTTTCTCTCTCTCAAATAAATTAATTTAAAAAATCTAAACAGAAAAAAAAAAAATCAAACATTCCAGACCGAGAGCCCAGAAGGGATACAGATTACTCAAGTTCTTGTGCCGCAAGGACGAAGGAACGACTTTTCTTTTCCCCACCTTCCCCCCAGTTTCCACCTTTTTAACGGTTACGTAATTTTGTATGACCCCCAAAATAACATCAATGCGGTGTCTGTGTGTGTTTTCACTTGGGGACAAAAACGAATCTACAGAGCAGGGCAGGGAAGAAGATGCTGTTCTGTGCCTGACAGCTGACCTTGTTTTGGCTGAATCTGGTTGCCCGCTGAAACAGGGTTAGCCCCGGGCTCCTGGCTCTGGCCGAGGACCTTCTCATCCTTGCTGAAGACGATCTTTGGTAACTGTGTACCAGCTTCTGGGGGGGCTCTTACTCTCACCCTACATTCAAAGTAAGAGAAAAGAAAAGAAGTTCAAGGTAATGTGATGGTCATCTGAGTATCTGAGTGCCATGTGTTACACACGGTCTCAGTATCCAAACCCATCATCTCAGACAGTCCTTGTGAATCCCTGATGTAGATTCTAGGAGCTCCTCTGTGCACCTGCTAAAATGCGGACTCAGGAAGGTTAAGAACTTGCTGAAGAGTGGTGAGGCCGGAAGCAGCCAGGCGAAGACCCAGCATTCTCACTCTGAAGCTTACGTCCCTAGCCACCACATGGTTCTGATGGACATATTTTCCCCCTAAGCATCTATAAGGTGTTCAACAAGGGGAACGGAACAAGGGGCAAAAAACCCAGTAAGGGGGCACCTGGGTGGCTCAGTGGCTTAAAGCCTCTGCCTTTGGCTCAGGTCATGATCCCAGGGTCCTGGGATGGAGCCCTCATCGGGCTCTCTGCTCAGCGGGGAACCTGCTTCCCTCCCCCGCCTCTGGCTGCCTCTCTGCCTACTTGTGATCTCTGCCTGTCAAATAAATAAATAAAACTTAAAAATAAAATAAACAACCCAGTAAGATGTTAAAGTGAACTTGAGGGGAGCATGGGAGAGGCAGCGGGCACAAGCAGTGGCCTGCCGGGATGCACTTCCTCTCTTCTCTCTTCCTAAAGATCCCACCCTGCCAGGAAAGGGCAGGGGAGGCCCCACGCCTGAATGGACACGTGAGCTGAGCTAGCACTGTCGAGCTGGAGCGGAGCACTTCTCTAGTCCTGCCTCATGGAGGAGAGGCCTCCCCCTCTCCCTGAATGTCAGCTGGCTGTAAATAATGAATTTACTCTGTTGAACATGCCATGCTATTTCAAGCTGCCCTGACTTTGTCTTCAATGCTCTTCCCTTATTTACCTGGTGAAGTCCACTCACTTGAAGGCTCGTTGGGCCCAGAGTTGCCTGAAGCCTTGCCTCCTCCTCTGCAATTCACCAGTGTCTCTGCCCCACTATCTCGCTCTACTGCCGGGATCATCTGTATTGGTGTTTGGCCTCCATTGGCCATCTCCAGGCTCCTTGGGAGTGGTACCTCCGTCTCCCCCATCATGTTCTTAAGCTCCAGCACTCAGCACAGTATTTGGCACATGGCGGACACTCAGTAAATGATAGCTTAACTACCGAATTCCCTGTAACTTTACTTGAGGATGGAACTGAAGGAACATGAGAATTACTTACTCACTTCTGGAGATGTCTAGGATTAGAAGGGTGACAGAGACAGACTGCTTTTTTAAAATACAGTAATTCACATCTTCATCCTGAGGAAGGAAGACCCCTCTTATTCACTCACACTAGAACAAGGCAAATAAATGATCCAACCTCCAACCCAAACAACACAACCGTGCCCACAGCTCGGATATGCCGGGTAGTCCAAGCAGCCACCGCCGTAAGAAAAGAGCATGGACAGAAGCAGGGAGCTCTCACCCAGTGTCCTGGGCTCACATGAAGGGAGGGATGAGGTCCCACGTGTAGTGCTCACCAGATAAGAAGAAAATCCGTCATTCTTCGTGCGGTCCAGGCTGAATCCAATCTAAGGGGGGCAAAAAAAGTAGAGGTAAATACCGACGCAATACTCTGGCATCCATACCTTTCTTACTCGAAGAGCAAAAAAAGTGATTCTTTGGCCTAGGCTTCTCATGGTTTTCTTAGCATTCATTTTATAAAAGGGGTTGCTAATTACTAAAATTATTTAAGAATTACAACTTACGTGTTCAAAGTAAAACTATTTGATGCCTGTTCACAAGTTTAATTTTCTCTATGTTCCGAGACTTTGTATTTAAGTGTGCGGTGAAGCTCCTATCTGAGCAACAGAGAAGTGTAAAGCCCTTGACCTCCTGGGAAGGCACTTACGGTTGTGTCCTTGTCTGTGGCTCCCGCAGGGTCATTTACGGAAAGGCTGCTGACATTAACCACCATGTACCCGTCCTTGAAGAATCCAAAGGTGTTCAGGTGAACCTTATGCCTCACGTCGTCCTGAAAAGATTTAGAGTGGTAGAATTAGTTAATAGGGAGAAGTTAACCTGATTATTTAAACTATTTATTTGCTGGAAAAGTATGGTATCTAGCTAACTAGTCACTGTTTCATATACTTGGCAATATATATGGTATAACACCTTATCTTGCTCCATAAGCTGAAAAAGACTCATAAGATAAGATTCATAAGATAGCAACCATTTTGCAGAAGGAGGTGCATAATAGATTGAGTTCACGCCCATGCATATGGAAGGGTCCCAGGACTGACCTGGTGATCAAGTGGAATGGGAATTGCAGGGAAAGAGGAACAAGGTTTCGTCATGCTCACAAGCTTCCTGCTGGCAAAGGCCTGGAATCCAGCAGGCACTCAAAATACGTGGGTGGGGGGTGGGGTGGAGAGAAGCGGCCAAAGCTGCCCCCGGAATATACTCCTTTTTATAAACCTTTTTATGAGTCTTATGAACCCGGCTCCTCCCACTGCAGGATAAGGGCGACTGACATTACTCTTCTGATCTATAATACAATTTTTTTTTACATTTGCATCTAAACATGATGTTTCATATGACAGGTCTTCAGGAAACAAAGCCTTATGCAAAAGGAATCCAGAAACTAGCCAGCTGGAGACAGATCTCTGGGACACAGGATAATCCTGAGATTTACTGAAACTGAGCACGTGGGCAAATGCCTACTACAGCGGCTTGAAACGGCCTCAAAGTTGTGATTCCAATCTCAACTAAGCCAACAAATTTCAAGGCCGAGACAACCGTATTAGTGAATACTTCTCAAGTTGAGGCTCCACGGAGACATGTCCTGCTGTGTAAAGTCATGAGTTTTATTTTTATTTTTTTTTAAGATTTTTTTTTTATTCATTTTAGAGAGGGAGAGAAGGAATGAGTGGGGGAAGGGCGAGAGGGAGGAGCAGGATCCCCGCTGAGCAGGAAACCTGACACGGGGCTGGATCCCAGGACCACGGGATCAAAACACCAGCTAAAGGCAGCCGATTACCCAACTGAGCCACCCTGGGGACCAAGTCCTGAGTCTTATATAGAAATCATTTGCCCTAATGAGGGCGCCTTCAGTAAGTCCGCAATAAGCTAACAGTTGTGAAGTAGCTCCTGAATGCCAGGTGCCAAGCTAAGCACTTTTCTAAAACTGGCAAAGTCATTTTTGCTACTGTTTGTATCTTGCTCATAACTGTTAAATTCTACCCTCTGAGGGCACCTGGATGGCTCAGTAGGTTAAGTGTCTGCCTTCGGCTCAGGTCATGATCCTGGGGTCCTGGGGTCGAGCCCAGCATCGGGCTCCCTGCTCGATGGGGAGCCTGCTTCTCCCTCTCTCTCTGCCGCTATCCCTGCTTGTGCTTGCACACTCTCTGTCAAATAAATAAAATCTTAAAAAAAAAAAAATTCTACCCTTTGTTTCTTTTGATTGTAACCATCTGACAACACACTGAAATGCTCTGGGGACTCCAGCTCTGCTCTTCAGCTGTCTCTGCGGACATTCCCAGCAGGCTGGGTCTTGGTGTGAGCGGGGATTTTCTCTTTCTAGACTTGGGTCTCCAAGTCTGATCGCAAACCCCAAAGCCCTCTGAGGAGAGGCTGTGGATCAGATCTTTGGCAGACAAGTCATAAACTGTAACCCCCTACATAGCTAAAACAGACATTTACAGCCATTAGGAGGGTTATGTTTCCCAGTCCACTCTTCTATTCAAGGACTATAGCTCTGAGAGTCCTGTAATATTAAGGGCTAAGGAGAGGGACACGGTTCCAGCATTTCCCCCCACCCCTCAATCCCATCCAAGTCTTTGGCTCCTGCTCCCAGCCAACTGCTCATACTCCAAGGCTCTAGGGGCCAAGCTTCCGCAGTGTCTCAGGGCAGCCCTGGCTTATGTTCTTTTACCCACTAAGATTGCAGCTCCCCACCCGCACACCCTCAACATTTTATTTATTTATTTCTTTATTTTGCCCCTGGGAACTTCCCTTATTTTCTTAGGATTCAGGTATGCATTTAAAGCATGTTTGCCGGACTTCCATCTCCTGGTGTAGCCATGTGTGGTATACCAGAACTCCCAGGGAGAACAAGAAAAGCAGATCATAGAAGTCCTCCACTGGAAGGCAGGAGAGGGCTGCCAGACCACAAACCCCAGAAAAGCTAAAGCCCATGTCCTTTCTCAGGATTCTAAGAAATGATTTGAGTGACTATTTTCTCGCCTCTCCCAAAGCTGCTACAAGGTTACTACCATCCTAGATGCACAGGACAGAAATCAATTCAACTACATATGACGGATACCTTAGCACACCATGGCTTCCTACACTGGCAGAATGCCCAGATGAGAAGGGCAGGAGAGACAGAATGAATCAACAAATTCTCACCACGTGCCACAACATACACGAACCTCACAACATGATATGAAGTGAAACGAGCCACAGGTACAATCGAGATGAATGTGGGGGACATCACCCATGGGGACAGAGGTCAGGACGAGGACGATTCTTGGGAGGGAGAGGTGTGCGGTCGCTTACAGGAAGGGGTCTTAAGGAGGTTCTGGAAGTGCTTCGTAACATTCTGTTTGTTGCTGGTTGTACAAGTGTGTTTACGCTGTGAAAATTCACTGAATCAGAGGCTAATAATGAGTATTTTTTTTAGCATGGACATTGCATAAGGTTTAAATTTTACAAGTGTGCTTGTTCTAATTTAACCAGCATCTAAATGCTGTGCAGCCAAATGGAAGCCTGTTAAAAATTGCTTAACTCATTTAGTTTACCACCGTAGGTACTCTCTAGGCATGTGGGGGGAGAAATGCTTCAATCGCATGCTCAGAGGAGTTGTTTTGCCCATATAAACATTATACTCCTTTACTGTTTGTTCTCACTTTTGTATTATCATGTTGCACGATAAAACAATGCCATTAAAAACACATCTTTGAAGAATATTTTAAACACTGACGACCACAACACAAATGCCCCATCTCCACACCAGAGAAAGGGCTCTCCTGTCATAGCTCATCCTTGGGCAGTCCAGCATAGTATGGAGTAGGAGCTCCACGACAGGGATGCAAGCACGAGTTCAGGGGTGACATGACAACCCAAAACAACGCAGACCGGAAGTGGTGAAGCTGGGACGTCAACACCGATCTGCTGCAAAAGCCACTTTCACGCTACCGCCTCCCAACACGCACAAGTATCACGACGGAACAGGAGATGCGCTGAACGACCTGGAAATAAGGGACAAATTCCTAAAAACATACAACCTCCTGAGACTGGCTCATGAAGAAAGAGAAAACTGAACAAACTGGCAGTGAGTGAGGAGACTGAACGGGCGATCAGACAGGGGCGACGGCGGCGGCAAAAGGAACAAGAAGCCTCTCAAACTCTTCCAAAAACACTGAAGAGGAGGGAACACGTCCAAAGCCATTTTACAAGGCCAGCATTATCCTGATACCAAAGTCATATAAGGACACTACGAGGAAAGAACATCACAGGCCAATACCACTAATAAGCCCAGATGAAACACTCCTCAACAAAACACCACCAAACTGAATTCACCAGCACGTGAAAGGGTCATATGCCACGACCAAAGGTCATACACCCCCGGGGATGCAAGGATGGGTGAATATATGCAAATCAATAAATGTGAAATACCACATTAACAAAATTGAAAGGAAAGAAATTCCTATGATCATGTCAATAAGTTTAAAAAAAGCATTCAACAAAATACAACATCCTTTCGTGATAAAGACTCTCAATGAATCAGGCACAGAAGAAATGTACCTCAGCAGATTTCAAGCCACATATGACAAGCCCCCAATTAACGCAGGTCACCCTTAACAGCGAAACACTGAAAGCTTTTCCTCTAAAATCAGGACAAGATAAGGTTCCCCACTCTCACCACCCCAGTACTGGAAGTCCTAGCCAGAGCAATTAGGCAAGAAAAAGAAGTAAGAGACATCCACATTGCAAAGAAGTAAAACCATCACTATTTACAGATGGCATGAGGAACTCAAACCACTCAACAGCAAAACAAAAAACAACCCCCCCTCAATAACCCTAAAGAACCTGATTAAAAAAAAGGGCAGGGAGCCTGCTTCCTCCTCTCTCTCTCTGCCTGCCTCTCTGCCTACTTGTGATCTCTCTCTCTGTCAAATAAATACAATCTTAAAAAAAAAACAAAACACCACAATGAGAAATCACTGCGTAGGGGCGCCTGGGTGGCTCAGTGGATTAAAGCCTCTGCCTTCGGCTCAGGTCATGATCCCAGGGTCCTGGAACTGAGCCCCACATGGGGCTCTCTGCTCTGTAGGGAGCCTGTTTCTCCCTCTCTCTCTGCCTGCCTCTCTGCCTACTTGTGACCTCTCTGTCAAATAAATAAATAAAATATTTAAAAAAAAGAAAACAAGTGCTGATGAGGTATAGGGAAAAGAGGGTTCCTGCACACTGCTGGTGGAAATGGAAACCTTAACAGTCATTATGGAAAACAGTATAGAAGATCATTAAAAAACTAAAAATAAGATGATCACATGATCCAGCAATCCCACTTCTGGGTATCTATCCGAAGGAAATAAAATCAGAATCTTGAAGAGCTACAGTTGCACTCCCAAGTCCTTGCTGCATTATTTACAATCGCAAAGCATGGAAACAACCTAAAGAGCTGTCAAGTGTAAAAGGATAAAGAAAATGTCCACACGTGTCCCAGCGCGCACTCACGCGCACACACACACAGCACGGACTAATATTCGGCTTTAAAAAACAATGAAATCGGGGCGCCTGGGTGGCTCAGGGGGTTAAGCCTTTGCCTTCGGCTCGGGTCATGATCTCGGGGTCCTGGGATCAAGCCCTGCATCGGGCTCTCTGCTCAGCGAGGAGCCTGCTTCCTCCTCTCTCCCTGCCTGCCTCTCTGCATACTTGTGATCTGTCAAATAAGTAAATAAAATCTTAAAATAAATAAATAAATAAAATAAAAAACAATGAAATCTTCTTATTTGCAACAGTGTAGATGAACTGGAGGACATCATGCTAAGGAGAATAAGCCAGATACAGAAAGACAAATGTTGCGTGATGTCACTTACATGTGTAATTTAAAAACGTGAATTAATAGAAGCAGAGAGCAGAACCGTGGTTACAAAGGGTAGGGCAGGGGGCGTGGAGGGAAATGGAGAGATGTTAGTGAAAGCATACAAAGTGCCAGATACGCAGGATGAATAATTCGGAGAGCTAATGCACAGCATGGGGACTAGAGTTAACAATATGGTACTACGCACTTGAAATCTGCTAAGTAAACCTCACTTGTTCTCACACACAAAAAGGTAACTATGTGAGGCGATGGACACGGTAACCAGCTTGACTGTGGTGATTTGATATGCAATGTATACCAATGTATATACAGCTTAAATACATACAATTTTTATTTGTGAATTATGCCTCAAGAAACCAGGAAGAATATTAAATGCAAAGAGCAAAATCCAAGCGATCTAAAGTAAGAGCTAAATTTGTTAAAAAAAAAAAGCAAATGTATTTACACTTCTGATTTGAGAGAAATTCACCAAACTATGCAAAGATTAGGATGGTAGGCAACAATTTTTTCTTTATACTTTTCTCTATTTTTAAAATTCCCAATGATGGTCATGTATTAACTTGTAATTTAAAAAAAAAAAAATTTTTTTTTTCGGTATTACCATCTGCCAGTATTATCGGTGGGACCCTCACCTAACCTACCCCCAACTTTTTTTTTTTTTTTAAGATTTTATTTATTTATTTGAGAGAGCAAGCACATGCAGACAGAGTGGCAGGAAGAGACAGAGAGAGAAGCAGGCTCCCTGCTGAGCAAGGAGCCCGATGTGGGACTGGATCTCAGGACCCCGAGATCATGACCTAAGCTGAAGGCAGAGGCTTAACCAACTGAGCCACCCAGGTGTCCCTAACCTACCCCCATCTTCATCTGAATCTATCATATCATGCCATGTCAAATGACACTTATGGAAGGGACTCTGAAACTTACTTCGTACACAAATCATAGAAACGAACATTTTTAAACTACAAGGAACCGGGAAGGTCAAACATAATTGCTCATTCGATTGTATTTGACTCAATTCAGTGTAAATAAACCAGTATTTACAAAACACCACTTATGGCTGAAGCCCTAAAAGTGAAAAATACTCAGTTCCAGAAAATACCGCCACTAGTCAGTCCTGACCAAACAGGAATACAGAAACCTCTCCTTCTACCGTGGGAAAGCCAGAGATCTGGGCACTCTGGGACAAACGCCCCATCTATTCTGTACCTCCTGTGCCAAAGTGCTCCAGCCAGCATCTGGGAACAGGGTAGGAGTGTGAGAGACTCAGCACTCAATTTCTTCCTCCAGACACTCTCCCAGAAGGAGCAGCAAGGTCTGTTTCTTGAAGACAGGACGGCAAAGCAAAAGGAGACAGGCAAGGAGGGGGTGCCAACGCAGAGTTAAAAGGCCAAAGCAGACACAAGCAATGAAGATTTAATTACGTTTTCAAAACCACCTTATTCTTTTTTTTGGTAAAGTAATCTCTACAACCTACATGGGACTTGAACTCACAACCCTGAGATCAAGACTTGCGTGTTCCACCAACTCAGCCAGCCAGGCGCCCCCCCCCCCATTTCTATTAGCACTGACATCGCAGTGATATATGTCTGTTTCCCCAAGGATTTCAGGTTGCAAACACTTGACCTTGGAGCGGACTGTGCTAAGAGCTTCATCTACCACCACTCGATTCGTATCACAACTCGATTCGTATCACTCGATTCGTACCACTCGATTCGTATCATAAATATGCCCATTTTATAGAGGATACAGAGGCTCAGAGTGTGCTTAAAATCATATTGTTAGTAGGCGACAAAGCCAGTATTCTAACTCAGGTGTGTTTAAACCCCAAACAAGTGGTTTTGGCCACCTCATACCTTTTACAACCAAATAGACAGTATATCTTTTGTTCATTTTTAAATTTTTTATTGTAGAAAATTTCAAACCATCAACTCATCGTCCACTTTGACCCTCTCTACTCCTCCCCACCCCGATCTCTTCCAAATGGGATCTCATTCTAAATCAACTCGAATCCCAGATGTTCTGTCATTTCATCTGTTAATATTTCAGTGTATATCTGATAAGAGCTTCTTAAAAAAACATAACCATACTCACATGGTATGTTCTTAACCACAATAAACTGCTTATCAAGTTAATTAAGCAAGACTGTTCATCCATGAGAAGTCAAGTTTACAGGAACATAAAATACAGGACTGATCCCAGATACATATTTATACAGTGGGTCGTAAAAACTTGTAGTTTTTCCTGGCTTTCCTAGTAGACTTAGATCATCTGAAATCAGTGAAAACACAATTACAATCTCAAAAGTACTAACCCAAACAAGGAAATAAGTTATCAGTTTGATGATGATGATGAAACAATCTGAATTAATATAATTAACTTATTACAGAGGACCCAATTACAGAAAATGTGGCACCAGCAGATCATTCTGAATTATTTTAGTTTATTCTGAAAAGTTTGTCTTTATTTTCAATACACTGTCTGTAAACTTAAAACTTCATTTTAAGATTATCAAAATTCTAGGGGCACCTGGATGGCTCAGTGGGTTAAAGCCTCTGCCTTTGGCTCAGGTCATGATCCCAGGGTCCTGGGATAGAGCCACACATCGGGCTTTCTGCTCAGTGGTGAGCCTGCTTCCCCCTCTCTCTCTGCCTGCCTCTCTGCCTACTTGTGATCTCTGTCTGTCAAATAAATAAATAAAATCTTTAAAAAAATCTTTTTTTAAAAAGGCAAAAAAATTTTATCAAAATTAAACCAGAAAGTTTATCCAAAATATATATATATATTTTTTAAAGATTTTATTTATTTGTCGGGGGGGGGGGGGAGAGAGCAAGCACAGGCAGACAGAATGGCAGGCAGAGGCAGAGGGAGAAGCAGGCTCCCTGCTGAGCAAGGAGCCCAATGTGGGACTTGATCCCAGAACACTGGGATCATGACCTGAGCCGAAGGCAGCTGCTTAACCAACTGAGCCACCCAGGCGTCCCATATCCAAAAAATATTTTTTAAATGTGCAGTTTCAGGTCATAATTATAGATGTGCTTTTTTTTTTCTCTTCTTCCTATTTTCTGTTTGCAAGCCACTTTATTTTTACCACCACAAATACGTTCTTAGCATCTAAGCGTATACACACACTCAGAAGTAAACTCTTCACAAAATAAGTTTTTCTAAAATATCTGACTTATAGAGAAAATCTGAAATTAAAAGGTAATAAACATGCTGAGATCTTGAACCTCACTAACAGTCAACTTAAAATGAGAGGTCATCTTTCTCCTATCAGGTTAGTAGAAGTTATTAAGACTTACAGTGTGGGGTGTCGTGAAGTATGTGGGTAAGTGAATGCTGAACATTCTTATACGCTACTCGTGGAAGTGTGAACTGATGGAACCTTGTAGTTACAAACCAAACCTTGTTTGGTACCTTCTATTTAAAGTCATCCCATGCCTAGGAATCTACACCACAGAAATAGGAGAGCTGACACACCAAGATATATCTACAAGGATATTCAGAGCAGCTCTGGTTAGAACTAAAATCAAGATCAATTATGAGTCCTCCTTACAACGAAATATTATTGTAGCGGTCTAAAAAAAGGATGTAGGCCCAGGTATACCAACATTTTAAAAATGTCTGCAAGAGAGGGGTGCCTGCGGCACCTGGGTGGCTCAGTGGTTTAAGGGTCTGCCTTCAGCTCAGGTCATGATCATAGGGTCCTGCGACCCACCAAGCCCTGCTTTGGGCTCCCTGCTCAGCCCAGAGCCTGCTTCTCCCTTTCCCTCTGCCCCTCCCACCACCAGTTCCTGCTTGCTCTCCCCCCCTGGCGTGCTCGTGCTAATAAATAAATACAATCCTTAAAATAAATAAGTAAATAAATATATAGAGAGGGGGGCCTGGCTGGCTCAGTTGGTAAAGCAGAGAACACTTTATCTCAGGGTGGTGAATTTAAGCCCCATATGGTGCAGGGAGCCTACTTAAAAAAAAAAAAAAAGCTAAGATAATAAATGAAAAAGACAAGGACATTCATTCAACAAGTATTTACTGAGTACCTACAGGCACTGCTCTAGGTTTTTTTGAAGGCAGCACTGAGCAAGATGGAAAAAAAAGCCCGCCCTGTTGAGCTTCTACTCTAGCGCAGAGAGCGGGTGAGAACACGCAGTAAAGGCTGTGGTCTATCCGCCTGTGAGGAGTTCCGCAGACAAACAGTGCAGGGGAGGGAGAGGAGGAGCGGGACCGTGGGCCTCTGGGCCACTCAGAGGCAGGTGGTCCTGGAAAGCTTCACCGGGGAGGCACCTCCAGGCAGAGACAGGAGGGCAGTGTGAGCATGCGGGGCGAACGGTGTTCCAGGCCACTGCACCGGCCCGGAGCTCGGCAGACGGAGGATGACGACAGGAGGCCAGTGTGGCTGCTCTTTGGCTTAAAAGTCACTGAAGACCTCTGCACAAAACCTGATCTTCGATTTTATACAATGTGATTACTCCAAAAAAAAAGACAAGAAAAAAGAAAGAAACCTCTAAGTGGGGAATGCGCCTATGAAGATCATTAATGTTCTGCGGAAAAATGACACAGAACCTAACCGAGGGGACCGGAGCGGAAAGGGCTCTTCAACATGCTCGTGGCTTTCTTGTATTAGTCAAGCCTCTGGATGAGCAAAAAGTAAAAAAAAGTCACCTGTCCCATAAATACTACGTCGCTGTTTCAAGATGATTTATGAAAGGCGACTGTAGGGGAACCCTGGGTGGCTCAATGGGTTAAGCCCCTGCCTTCAGCTCAAGTCATGACCTCAGGGTCCTGAGATTGAGTCCCACAAGCCCCTCGCAAACCCCGCATTGGGCTCTCTGCTCAGCGGGGAGCCTGCTTCCCCCTCTCTCTCTGCCTGCCTCTCTGCCTACTTGTGATTGCTCTCTCTGTGTCAAATAAATAAATAAAATCTTAAAAAAAAAAGAAAAGAAAAAAGAAAGGTGATTGTTAACTCATGGTGTTCTAATTTATACATACCCAACCAAAACACTTTTTTGTTTTCTATAAACTATGCCTCTGAAAATGAAGTATTATATTCACAAAATCATTTTTATTTGACTTCTGAGACTGAGTTGTAGGATAGCTTTTACAATCAAACCTAACTTTTAGAAATTGTAAATGTCAGGGGTGCCTGCCTGGCTCAGTCCACAGAGCACGCAACTCTTGATCTTGGCATCCCAAGTTTGAGCCCCACGTTGGGTGTGGGGATTACTAAAAAAAAAAAAGCCCAACCAAACAAAAAACTTAAAAAAATATATGTTAGTTAGAAAGGTATCAGCAGAGTCACAACATACAGTCTTGCTATTTGGTGGCATCCGTAAGAAGACTGGTTGTCGGGCGCCTGGGTGGCTTAGTCGGTTAAGACCCTGCCTTCAGCTCTGGGTCCTGGGAGTGAGCCCTGTGTCCAGCTCCCTGCTCAGAGGGGAGTCTGCTTTTCCCTCTCCCTCTGCTCTCTCCCCCCAAATTGTGCTCTCTCTGTCTCTTAAATAAATAAATAAATAAATAAATAAAATCTAAAAACAAAAAACAAAAAACAAAAAACAGATCCGCACGTCAGGCTTCCTGTTCAACAGTGAATCTGCTTCTCTCTCTCTCTTCCTCTGCTCATTCTCTCAAATAAATGAAATCTTTTTAAAAAAATCTTAAAAAAGCAAACAAACAAGATTGGTTGGGTATTACTGAGCACTCACAAGCCCACTATCCAGGTTCAGAGAATTCCTATTTTTACGAACAAGCCAACAATACCTTCTCCACTAGTAAGTGCTCACTGGGGAAAAACTGGGACAGAGAGAGGCATTCCTCCCCTCATCTAACACACGCCTGCTGGACCCCCACCCTGTGCCGGGCACTGTGCACCAAAGGACAGCCAGACCAGCCATCTCTCGGCCTCACGGGGCCTGCCGTCCTCCCAGCTACACAACAGTAAAAGTACCAACAAATACGATTCACCCACTCTCTGGACTTATGAAATGTCTGCATTCTAGCTGCTTTGGATCCACAGGAAGGGAGGGTGGGAAGGCGGGAAGGAATGAAACCTCGGTGCAGAGAAGCACCTTCGTACCTCTGTCTAACCCTAATCTCCCAAACCCCTCCCCATGCTCATGAACGGGTTGGGTGTGTTCTCACTGTTCCTTTTAAAATACTTTTGCTAATATAGTGAGTGCTGTGACGTGTGTAAGTCTGAAAATTCAAAGACCTGTACCCTGGGGGCAAATAATACATATATGTTAATAAGAATAATTAATTAAAAAAAGAACAAAAAAACAAAAAAATAAGTAAAATGCTTTTAATAAACCAATCCATATCCATAAATACCACATACTATCATTCTGTGTTTTAAAAATTTGGATATACTGTGTCATAATGTGTAAGTACTTCTACAACTTGCATTTCCGGACACTGTGCTTTTTGAGGACATTTCTGTGTTGATACACTTAACACGCTCTAGTTCCTCATTTTACCTGCTTACAGTCCATCACACGTACATCACAATACAGGCAGTTCCAATCTACCATGGCTCGACTTACAATATTTTGGCCTTACAATGGCACAAAAGTGATAAGCATTTAGTAGAAACCACACTTCAAATTTTGAACTCGGCTCTCTTCCCAGGCTGGAGGTGTGTGCGATCCTGCTGGGCAGTGGCAGCGAGCTGCTGCTCAGTCAACCCTGTGATCACAATGGAAACCAACCCCTACACTACAACCACTCTGTCACTTTCAGTACAGTATCCAATACACTACACAAGATATTCTGCACTTTATTATAAACGGACCGCGTGTAAGGTGATTTTGCCCAGATGCAGGTGACTGTTAAGCGCTCTAAGAGTTTAAAGCAGGCCAGGCTAAGCTCTGATGTTCGGTAGGTTAGGTGTATTAAATGCATTTTCAACTTCTGACATTTTCAACTTACAGTGGGTTTATCAGGACTCAACGGTGAGTCAAGGAAGATCTGTACATCCACTTCCCCATCCGTGTACATTCAGGTAATTTCCAATCTTTAGCCATCACAACGCTGTTACGAACATCACTGTACACATTTTCTTACGGATATTTGTGTGGGGATTGAGACTATATACATCTAGATGTGAAAATCCTGGGACACAGAGTGCGCATACTTTCAGCTTACTAGAAATCACCAAACAATCTCCAAAGTATAGGAGTTTCCTTATATCTTCACTGAAATCTGCTGTTTCAGGTTCGCCCAGTCTCGGGAGAAACCCGTGCTGACGCTGGTCTAGCTGCTGCTACTTCATGAGTCTGAGCACCTTATCTGTTAGTAGGCATTTGGGCTTTTCTTTAGCAAAATGCCTTTTTAGAGCCTCTACCACTTTCCTTTTGGATTTTTAATGTTCTTTATACATTCTGTCTCCTAAGCTTGGACTTTTATGTTGCAGGTGTCTTCCCCAGTCTTTCACCTTTAATTGTGTATTATCTTTTGCCCTTTTTTTTTTTTCCCAATTTTGAAGGACAAAACCTATCAATCTTTATTCCTGATAGTATTTTTATTGTTATTTTTAAATTTTTATTTATTTATTTGACAGAAATTGCAAGTAGGCAGAGAGGCAGGCGGAGTGGGGTGGGGGTGGGAAGCAGGCTCCCTGCTGAGCAGAGAGCCCGATGCGGGGCTCCATCCCAGGACCCTGAGACCATGACCTGAACTGAAGGCAGAGGCTTTAACCCACTAAGCCAACCAGATACCCCAGTATTTTTATTTTTTTTTAAAGATTTTATTTATTTATTTGATAGACAGAGATCACAATTAGGTAGAGAGGCAGGTAGAGAGAGAGAGGAGGAAGCAGGCTCCCTGCTAAGCAGAGAGGCAGATGTGGGGCTCGATCCCAGGACTGGGGGATCATGACCCAAGCCGAAGGTAGAGGCTTTAACCCACTTAGCCATGGAAGCACCCCATTTCCTGACAGTATTTTTTAAATCTTTCATTCTTTCTTTTTTAGAAACATCCTTCTCTATTCAAGGTCATAAAATAGTAATGATACATTATTCTAAAAGTTTAAGGGTCGCTTTCACATTTTGGTTTTTAATCTACCAGGAATATATATATATATATATATTTTTTTTTTTTTTAAGATTTTATTTATTTATTTGACAGAGATCACAAGTAGGCAGAGAGGCAGGCAGAGAGAGAGGAGGAAGCAGGCTCCCCGCCGAGTGGAGAGCCCGATGTGGGACTCGATCCCAGGACCCTGGGATCATGACCTGAGCGGAAGGCAGAGGCTTTAACCCACTGAGCCACCCAGGCGCCCCTACCAGGAATATATTTTTGTGTAAGGTAGTTCTCTAGTTCATTTTTTTCTCCCCATACGGAAAGCCACTAGTCCTAAGACTATTTCAGAGCCATCTGTCCTAACTTCCACTGCTCTGTGGCGCCACCTCTATTACGCATCAAGATCTCATTAAAAGGTAATGCTTCCTACTCTGTCCGACTGATCTGATTCTCGCTACAGTATCATATGGCTTTATGCTCTGAAACCAAGTAAGGCAAGACCTCTCTTCTGTTTAGATGTGTGCTGGCTATTTCAGGACTTTTGGTGACCAAAAGGAGAACCAGGGGGCTTCTCGGGTGCTAGTGACATCCTATTTCTTGACCTGTGTTCAGTTAAAAGAAAATTCACCAAGCAGCACCCTTATGGACTGAGAAACTGAATGACAGGCAGTGAGATGAGAGAGGAGGCCAGCTCACAGAGAGACGGGCTGCCCTGCTGAGACTGTGAGCTCCCTCCTAAGGGGAAGAGGGTGCCCCTAATGGGCAGAAAAGGGCAGTGACATAACTGGATTTGGTGTTTAGACAGGTCACTCCAGCTACAGAACAAATAAAAAAGTGGACTAATGCTGGGCCACCATCTAGAAGACCACATTGGCCCACAAGGTAGAAGGATGGCCTGGACCTCACATTCACGGAATTCAGTGAGGAGAAGTCATGGAATAAAATGAGTGGCTGGTGGTCCCAGTTACCAACGAAAGACCATCTGGAGCAAGGGTAGACAGGTTTGGGGTGACGGAGTGGAAGGATAAGTGGGTTTCCAACATGCAGAGACGCTTACAAGACAAATGGACGGAAGAGGGGAGATGGGGTGCACGGATGGCTCAGTCGTTAAGCATCTACCTTCGGCTCAGGTCATGACTGCAGGGTCCTGGGATCGAGCCCTGCATCAGGCTCCCTGCTTGGTGAGAAGCCTGCTTTTCCTCTCCCACTCCCCCTGCTTCTGTTCCCTCTCTCACTGTCTCTCTCTCTCTCTCTCTCTGTGTCAAATAAATAAATAAAATCTTAAAAAAAAAAAAAAGAAGTGGGGAGATGGATTTAGCTATCCAGAGCTTTAGGAGAAAGATCTGACCTGAACATGAAATAGGAAAAAACACTCATAATCCCTAAAGACAATTACTATTTTGGTGTATATTCTTCTTTTCTCCTCATCTTAATAATAGTTGTTTTGCACAAACAATCCTCTTCTTCCAAAAATGAGAATATAGGGATGCCTGGGTGGCTCAGATGGTTAAGTGTCTGCCTTCAGCTGAGATCATGAACCCAAAGTCCTAGGATCGAGTCCCACATCGGGCTCCTTGCTCGATGGGGAGCCTGCTTCTCCCTCTGCCTGCTGCTCCCCCCGCTTGTCCTGCTCACTCTCACTCTCTCTGACAAATAAATAAATAAAATCCTTTTAAAAAATTAAAAAAATAAAAATAAATAAAAACGAGAATACAAAAAAATGCTTCTGCCTTAACTTTGCCACAATTTCACATTAAATTGCTTTCAAATATAAACAAGTGGAGGAAAGAGACTTCAATCTAATTGTTCTCATCAACTGAACTTAAGAGAACAAATACAGCAACACTTCACTGAGCCAGCCGAAGGTCACCTACCTGGCCGCTTCATTTTAAACAGATCACCACCTGGCAGTCCACAGATGGCATGGCCTATAAATGTGTCAGATTTGGCCAACATGTTAGTTTGTTTTTTAATCTCAAGTAGTTGTAGCTAGTATCACCTAAACGCAGGAATTTCTATCTTTTCTTGAGGGAACAAAAAGAGAACCACAAGATTCAGCATGTCTCGGCCACATTCCAATGCAGCAAAAGCGGAGAAGCAGCAGCCGTCCGCAGAAGCACGCGCTCTGCAGGTCACGCTCCCTGGGGTCTCCCGGCGCCGGCATACATGGCTTCTACTTAGCTCTGACAGCATCCACGCCTGTGACCTCTGATGAAAACCAATATCAGATCTCAAAGGTATGCAAAAATGTCTTTTAGCAAAAGGCACGCATGATCAGTTTCCCTACAACAGAGAGAAACAAGGACACTACCATCGACCATTCGCTGCCTGCCCACTACTGATGAGAGGAGCCGCTTCCCCACGGAGCTTAATATGCAAACTCTTGGCTCATTGTTTTCAGACAGCAACTCCCAAAAGGAATGAGGTCAAATTGACTCAATAAAGCAAAATTCTGACAGCTAACCTAACTGAAAAAAATACAAAACACAGAAGTCTGGGGTCCTGGCCATCGGGGCCCTCCTGAGTGACAGTCACTGAGGGCTGCTTGCCTGGTACGAGTGGTGAGACGGAACGAACCCCGATCCTGTCAAATTCTGTCCCCTCCACTTACATAACCTGAGTTCTGTTTCCCTAACTCATAAAGCAGGGATGAAGACATTTATCTCAACGGGCTGCTACAAGGAGTCAGAGAATAAAAACATCCAACATCAGCACAGTCTCTAGGTTATATAGGATACTTTAATACCAAGTAGCTAGGACCACCACTTGAAACAGATTCTGTAGGACACCTCGTTTCCAAGTGAGCCTCGAACATGTGAGTGGACCAGTGGTCTCAACCTTCCCGTGCACACAGCAGTCTCACATACTACAATTCTGGCAGCACACGTAAGAGGGACGAAAGATTTAAAACAACACTGGAAGTACCAACAGCATCTGGCTCGGTGTCCCGTGTGCCCAGCTCTCTTCCTGTCTCACTCCGTGCTGCCTTGGCTGAGCTGTCGGCTGCCTTGACCAAGCTCTCTTCCATGCTCCCAAGGCCCAGGTATTGGGTCTGACCTCACACAGCTGCAAAAGCATTCTGTATCCTTTCCTTTCCTTTTCTCAGAGAGAGAGAAGAGATAATCTTAAGCAGGTTCCATTGCCCAGCACTCAGCAAGACACAGGGCTTAATCTCACAACCCTGAGATCATGACCTGAGCCCAAATCAAGAGCTGGATGCTTAAAACGACTGAGCCACCCAGGCGCCTCTGTATCCCCTTCTAGACCAACCTGAGCAATACTCTGGGCAGACAAGGCTAACCACATGACTTTACATAATGACCACAGTTTTGGAGGCTGCCCAGGAAGGGTCTGAGGTTTACTAGGATAGACCAGCGAACAATCCATGGCCCTGAGATGAGGCACAGCATGGATAAGGAAGATCCTCTCTCAATTTCCCAAAACTTTTCAGATACTTTTGGGGGTGAAGGCTGCCTCACAAAGCAGTTCGTGCAACAGGGCTACGGCCACTGATTTAAGGAAGATCCGCCATGTGAGGCTGGTGGGATCAGGGGGCAGTGGGGTCTGCGTACTCCTGCAGAGAGGGATCTGATCTGTCTGCTTATGATCATCGCCGCATCACACTGCTACAGATGTCTCTACAGGCTCTAAGGAAAAACCTTCCCTGTGTCCTCTGAGCTTCTGGTGGCTGCGGACAACCCATGGATCTGCTATGCGTGCAGATGCCTCACCCCGGTCTCTGCTTCTGCCTTCACATGGCCTTCTTCCTTCCTGGGTGCGTCTCTTCTTGTAAGGACACCAGTCATTTTGCAAGGAGGGCCCATCCCAATCCAGTATGACCTAATCTTCACTACTAACTTCTGCAAACAGCCTATTTCCAAATACGGCACATTCTGAGGTTCTGGGTAGATAATACTTTTGGAGGTACACTAGTCAATGCAGTAGATATCGATACAGAAATATCCATCTTCCTAATCATTCACACTGAAGTATTTAAATCTTAATTACCCGGTCCACATATGTCTTATCCTTCAACTAAAAAGGTGAAGGAAAAGAAAACCCACTAGCTGGTCCAGACAAGATTTTTTGACTCCAAGTGTTTTTCTACTAGTTAAAAAAGTAGCAAACTACATATGAGGTAGACGAAAAAAGAAGAAACAAAAATGTCTAACAGTAGCAGGGGAAGGGGCAGGGGCAATAAAAGTCGGGGGAAAAAAGACGAAACGATCAGCAGACTTTTCCAGGGCTACTATATGAAAAACTCTAGCGATCAGATATTTGATTCCTCTGCACTAATATTTTCAGAAGAAAGCAAACTAGCACGTATGCCACCAAAGAGTCGTCACTTTTATAAGGGCCTGTTAGGTGCTCATACACACATGCTGAAGACCGGATGCTTGATACACAGTTGTACTTAGAAGAAATCAGGGGTGCCTGGTGGCTTGGTCAGTTAGGCATCTGCCTTCCGCTCAGGTGATGATCCCAGAACCTTGGGATTGAGCCCTGGAGCGGGCTCCCTGCTCAGTGGGGAGTCTGCTTCTCCCTCTGCCCCTCCCCCTGCTCGTGTGCACGTGCACACTCTCTCGCTCACTCACTTTATCTTTCTCTCACATAAATAAATAAAATCTGTAAAAAAAAAGAGAGAGAGAGAGAGAGATGAAACCCTGAAAGATCCATGTAAGGAACCATTTAAAGCAAACACTGAGGTTAGGAGTCTTTCGAGCTCAAATGGCAGGTACTGGTGTTAAAATAACCTTCAAAGTGCTATAGACTATGCCACTTGGGTGCATAAAAGAAGGTAGGAAAAGGTATGAAAAATGACGAAGACCCAGATCAACCCATATGTTCCCATTATCCATGCCCAAACGAAATGGAGGCCTGCTGTGTTTTGGCCACACCAATTACCTAGAGCAGCATGTGCTCAAGCCAAAGAACAATGCTTCACTCCATTGGTTTAATAAGAGGAAAAGGAGTAATTCAGCTATGCTAATGGGTAATTACACAGGAGCTGCCCCTCACGTCCCACAAAATAGAGCAGTGCGATAATTATATCCCCAAACTTAATCCTTCCACCATGAATGTGAGTAGGAGGGTGGGAACATATGTTTGCAATCTGAGGACAGATAGCCATCCTGCTCCTTTGCTCCCTTCCCAACCATGAAGCCACATTCACAGTATTATCTGGTCATCCTCCTACAGCCTGGTAGGTGGTGGAAGAAGCATCTCCCTTCATAACCTCTGCCAGCCACCTAGATGCCACCCCCTCCTTCACCGCTACGTCTGTCCATCATTTACCTTCTAAATAGCTAGTGGTCAGGGCACTCAGCTTGCTCAGTTGGTAGAGCTCCGACTCTTAATCTCAGGGTTGTGAGTTCGAGTCTCATGTTGGGGGTAGAAATTACTTAATAATAAAATCTTAAAAAATTTATCCTTAAAATTAAGAATAATATCTTAAATTTAAAATAAATCTTATAGGGGCCCCTGGGTGGCTCAGTGGGTTAAAGCCTCTGCCTTCGGCTCAGGTCATGATCCCAGGGTCCTGGGATCAAGCACCGCATTGGGCTCTCTGCTCAGCCGGGAGCCTGCTTCCTCCTCTCTCTCTCTGCCTGCTTCTCTGCCTACTTGCGATCTCTGTCTGTCAAATAAATAAATAAAATCTTTAAAAATAAATAAATAAATAAATAAAATAAATCTTATAAAAGAAAAAACAAAAAGCTAGTTGCCTGTACCCTCTTCTCCCTCCTCTGCACAATGCCCTACTTTAGGTCCTAATCTTGTACCTAAACCCCGTCTATCACTGGCTTATCACTTGCTTCCAGTCCTACCCTCCTGATCAACCGTCCACAGAAACCTATCTAAAATGTCAACTCAGTGCTGTGAAATGTGTAAACCTGGCGATTCACACACCTGTACCCCTGGGGATAAAAATACATTATATGTTTATTTACAAAATAAATTAATTAATTTTTAAAATATGTCAACCTAGGGGCACCTGGGTGGCTTAGCTGGTTAAACATCTGACTCTTGATTTCAGCTCAGGTCATGATCTCGGGGTCGTGAGACTGAGCCCCATGTTGGGCTCTGTACTGGGCACGAAGCCTGCCTGGGATTCTCTCTCTCCCTCTCCCCCTGCCCTGCCCCTGCTCACACACACACTCTCTCAAAACAATACAAAATAAGGGCGCCTGGGTGGCTCAGTGGGTTAAAGCCTCTGCCTTCAGCTCAGGTCATGATCCCAGGGTCCTGGGAACGAGGCCCACATCAGGCTCTCTGCTTGGCAGGGAGCCTGCTTCTCCGTCTCTCTCTGTCTACCTCTCTGCCTACTTGTGATCTTTGTCTGTGAAATAAAGAAATAAAAAATCTTTAAAAACAAAAACAAACAAACAAAAAAAAATATATATATATAAAATATAGGGAAAAAAAGAGAATGTAAACACAATCACTCCCAACCTAAAAAAACTTCAGTGGCTCCCTGAATGCTACAGACAGGATTCAAACGCCTTCACATACCATAATGGCCTACCTCTGTGCTTCACTCCTTATCGACCAACACCACGACAGTGGACTATTTCTTGCCGCCACACTCATGAGACTGCCCACTCTGACTGGACTATCTCTTTCCATATGCTTCTCTCAGCTAATTCCTCTTCCTAGCATGTACAGTCTTGAGATTCAACTCAGATGCTACCTCTTACAGAAAATCTTCCCTGTCTTACACTCTTAGAAAATGTTCGGGATTTTGCCTTCCCCCACCCCACCCCCACCTACTTCAGGGCATGACTATTGAAAACACAATGCTGTAACAAAGCTACTTGTTTCTGGGGCACAAAGCACGTATCTGACAAAAACACAGTATCCAGAATATATAAAGAACTGTCAAAACCCAACAATAAAAAAACCCAATTAGAAAACAGGCCAAAGAGGGGCGCCTGGTTGGCTCAGTTGTTAGAGCACGTTGACTCTTGATCTCAGGGCGGTGAGTTCGAGCTCCACGTTGGGCAGAGAGTTTACTGAGAAAACAAACAACAACAAAACCCAAAACACAACTACCTGTTTCTGTGCCTGTCTCATTTTTGCATTTCTAGTGCCCCCCACATAGTAGACATTTAATAAATGCAGAATGAATGGATTACTGTTTGGTTGGTTCTACTACTCAGTGCTGTGTTTTACATAAACATACCTAAGCCTTGTAATTACCCCGTGAGAGAACAAGCATCATTCCTACTTTACAGATGAGTAGCAAGTCGGAGTAGCAAGTGAACACCAATCTCTCGTGCCTTCTCTTCCACACACAGTCTAACCCCACCCCACTCCTACACCCTGGCACATTCTTACTCACTCTCCAGGTCTCCGCTTTAATGTCCCTTCCCCACGGAACTGTGCCGTTATACCAAAAACCAAGGCAGGTTTCTCCTCACACAAAGCAAAATCCACACATCTCAGCACGACCTCCAGGCTCATGTGTACCTCCTCCGCCTGCCGCTCCCCATGCTTGTGCTCTCTGACAAATAAAATCTTTAAAAAAAAAGAAGAAGAAGAAGAAGAAGGAAGTCTATACTAGACTCAGAATATAGAGGACCACATCTGCTTGCTTTGCTGCTCTGAAACCGTCACTCCTGGATGGCCCGTGGGATCACGACTAACACAAGCAGTCTATGCTTCCTAAGCATAGGAGTGCCTAAGGAGTAACACTTGTTCGCACTTGATACTTTTCCTTTGTTTCCTGTGCCATATTTGAGAAATATAACAAGATCTACTACATGACAGACATATAACTTAATCAAGACGGTCCTATATTTTGACACCAGACAGCATAATTACAGATCAAATGCCTAACTGCTATGGTCTGAATGTATGTGTTGTCCCCAAAGATAATGGTATTCGGAGGTAGGGGTCTTTGGGAGGAACTCATGTCATGAGGGCTGAGCCTCATGTTCTGTAAGAGAAACCCCACAGAGATCCCTCACCCCTTTCACCGTAAAAGTACAGCAAGCAGACAGCATCTATGAGCCAGGAAAAGGGCCCTCAACAAAGCAAGAATCCCATATTGGAATCCCCAGCCTCCAGAAGTCTAAAAAATAAATTTATGTTGTTTATAAGCTACCCAATCTGCGGTATTGTTACAGTAGCCTGGAAAGACTAAAGACTAATAAACACTAAAGTGTAAGCCCTGGACATGAACATGACAGAAAGACAGACAATCAGACACTATGTCTTCCAGTGCAAGAACACAGCACTAACTACGAAGTAGTCTTGCCAAAAGAATCAATCCCGAACATGATCAAGCCTCTAGTCCAATTAACAGACAAAGGATAGAAGAACACATTAAACTAGAAAACACATGTCCATGCAAAGACACACATGTGAATGTCTGTAGCAGTATTCACGATGGCCAACAAAAGGAAAAAAAAAACCGCAAATATTATCATGCGGTGAATCAAGAAGAAAAAAATGCGGTCTCTCCACATAATGGAATAGTATTCAGCCACAAAAAAGGAATGGGTTACTAATACCTCGTACACATGGATGAACCTCAAAAGACCCAAAAGACCCCATACTGTGTGATTCCATTTATATGAAATATCCAGAAAGGGCAAATCTATAGAGTCAGAAAGGAGATTAGAGGTTGCCTGGAGCTGGGGGTGGGAATGGGAATGAACCACAAACCAGCACAAGGGATCTTTTGGTGGGGATGAAAACGTTCTGCTGCTGGACTGTGGTGACAGTTGCTCAACTCAACAAATTTACTAAACTGTACACTTAAAACGGGTGAATTTCATGAAATGTAAACTGTACGTCAATAAGGTATTTTATAAAACGGAGCCTAGAGAAAGAGAAGGAATCTGGGGCACCTGGGTGGCTCAGTCAGCTAAATGTCTGACTCTTGATCTCAGGGTCATGAGTCCAAGCTCTGTGTGAAGACAATCTAATGCTGCTGTTTTGAGGGGCTCCCTTCAGGTGACTTCTGTTTCCTTGGGGAAGAAGTCAGAATATTTACTTTAACAGAAAAGAAATCACTACAGTATTACTATGGAACGACCACCATTATACTTATGAAATATGTACACAGATGAAAAACATTAAGTAATTTAGCACAACAGGAAGAAAGCAAGTACCAGAATTACACCAATTCAGTGTGTTTCTACCACTGAGGTCAATATATGTTTTTATCTCTACCAACACTTCAGTATTTACCCAGTGATGCTGACCACCTGACATTTTAATTCTAGAAATATAGAAAGAGCACTGGATTGGGAGCCAAGAGACATGGCCCAGTGTGTCCTATCACTAGCTTTGTCTCTAATTTATAACCTACATGAATTCAGTTACTCTACATAATTTAAGGATCCTAACCTATAAAATGAAAGCATTCTGAAAATCGGGAGTTCTTAAGTTGGAGTCATAAGCCTTGCCACAGGGTAAATTTCAAGAGAATTAAAAAGTCCCAGAAACTCCCCAAGAATGTTTTGTCTACATTTCTACCTGCACTTCTCTGGGGAGAGGTTCTATATTTCAACAGATTCTCAAAAGGAGTCAAGGATCACCTATCTCCCTGCACTTAAGAACCATTTTAATCAGGATAATTTTTACTTACAAACAACAAAAGCTGAGAACCAAAAGTTGGTGTATGGGTCTGGCCAGGCCTTTTAATCTGCATTCTATATTCTTTAAATTCTGCCTTCACAAAATACAATGCTCCATGGTTTGTTAAAGTGATGTGTTTTAGTAAGACGAACCTCCTATAATCCTACAACTTCTTAGAAAATTGTACATTTTGAAAAACACGTACAAGGCTTTGGGTCATAACGACTTACTTTTCTACTCCCCAAATATATTAACCTGCTGAACCGCCTGGAGGCAGCCTTAGATGGCTGTTAGCTGTGAGTTACAAAGTAAGATCCAAAGGATCATTCTAGGCCTATCATAAATCTCTTCCCTAGGCAGACAACGACATGAGTGAGGGAGAAGAGGGCAGGCTCTCTCATCAGAAACACATTTTTAATGTTGGTTTTAAATTCTCGATCGTGTATTTCCAGCAAGATTTGAAATTCCTCCTGGAGATTCCCGCTTTCATCAGTCCAGACGGCGCCCTAAGCCGCACCGGGAAACTGAGGCTAAGGCTGCGCATACCTTCAAGGGGCACAAGAGGATGAAAAGTGGACACCGCCGACAAGCGAAGTCGGGGATAAAAGTTAGAGGGGCAAAGGGAGGGGGAAGAGCTGGTCGCTATCAGCTAGGAACCTAGGGAAGCCAGCAGGGACTGCAAGCGCGGCTTCCGCAATCTCGGGGATTAACGCCGCAGTTCAGCCCCTTCCCCTCTGAGGCTCAGCTCGAATCTTCCTGCCCCTTCCAGACGGCCCGAAGACCCCCGCCATTCCCACAGTTCCCAAAAGACCCCTCTCAGAGAGACGCCGCGTCGGGGGCAGAAAGGGGTGAGGGCGATCGCTCAGAGACCCCCCCACCGTGGGCCAAAGTTGCCCCCAGCCCAGGAGAGAGGCCTCGGCCTCCGCCCCTCGCCCGGCCCTGGCCGCCCCTGGCCGGCCCTGGCGGGCCTCACCTTGAGCGCCAGGTGGTGGACGCGGCCCAGGCCGGGCTGAGCCAGCAGCTGCAGCAGCCCCAGCAGTGGGAGCAGCCGGACGCCGGCGACCAGCGGAGGACAGCGGGAGCCCGAGGGGCCGACCGGCGCCGGGACGGCCATGTTGTTCCAGCATCACCAGCCGCTTCCTCTCCCGCCCACTTCCGGGGGCAAAGGGCGGCGACTCCCGGAAGGGCCTGGAAGAGGAGGTCGGCGGCGGGCAGTGCGGTGCCTGAGGGGCTGTTTCCTGGGGCGTGAGGCCGGGGAAGTGGCCGAGGGGCCGAAAGTGGCTACCTTGGAGCCATTCAGTTTGGCCTCCGCTGTGAGGACTTTCGGTTTAGCCGGAAGGGGTGGAGCCCTTCCCGCGGCGGTGGTGGTGGGGGGAGATGTTTGAGAAATTTGTGGCGGTTGCCGTGGCAACAGTGGCCGAGCAGGACGCTCCTCCCCCTCTCCGCTCGCGGGGCCTCTGGTCAGCCCCGCAGAGTTTTGCAAGCGACCTTGGGCCTGCGAGGCCGCGACCGCAGGGGGATCCGCGTTCTCTGCGGGTGGGAAGTCTGACACCGTGGCCGCAGCACCGTGCGCGGCCGAGGAGCGGACCGGCTTCAGGAGCGGCGCTGAGTCCGTGGAAATTACCGAGTTCCCGGCGTGTCCTAGGTCCCTCGGTTTTGTTGGGGCACCTCACACTAAAATTTCAGACGAAATGGTTGCGGTAATACGATTTACTGAGCCCTTATCGGGTACCTAGGCCCTTTGTGTGCATTACTGAGTTTGATCCTTGGAACAATCTGGGGAGGTACGGGGTAGGTGTGATCGTTATCCCCACTTTCCAGGTAAGCAAACTGAGGCTCTGAGACCTTACGTCGTTTGTTCCAGGTTGACAATCAAAAGGAAACCTTTAAATGCTGCGTCATATTACCTCGAGAGTCTGGGTCTCCGCGTTTTTCTCTGAATTCGGTGTGGAAACTTTATGTGCTTCTAATCTGTGGGCTTTATAGGGAGATCTTTTATAGGGAGGTCTTCAGTAGCGAAGGCAGTCGTTGGGTCCCTTCTATCACCGCTTTGTCAAGAAGTTGCAGAAGAACATGCTTATGAAAATCGCCAGTAGACTGGCCAGGTTTCGTTTTTTGTTGTTTTTTTTTTTAAAGATTTTATTTATTTGTCAGAGAGAGAGAGAGAGAGAGAGCGCACAGGCGGACAGAGTGGCAGGCAGAGGCAGAGGGAGAAGCAGGCTCCCTGCCAAGCAAGGAGCCCGATGTGGGACTCGATCCGAAGACGCTGGGATCATGACCTGAGCCGAAGGCAGCTGCGTAACCAACTGAACCACCCAGGCGTCCCCAGGTTTTGTTTTTAAAGATTTTATTTATTTATTTATTTATTTTAACAGACAGAGATCACAAGTACGCAGAGAAGCGGGCAGAGAGAGAAGGGAGGAAGCAGGCTTCCTGCCGAGCAGAGAGCCCGATGTGGAGCTCGATCCCAGGACCCTGGGATCATGACCTGAGCCGAAGGCAGAGGCTTAACCCACTGAGCCACCCAGGCGCCCCCAGGTTTTGTTTTTAAATTGTGTTTTAGCTTGCCGTAGAAGCGGTGCATGCTCCTGGTGTGAAATCAATCAAGTGAAAAAGGAGAAAGTAAAAAACCACGAGTGTGTTGTATGACGGAATACCATTCTGGACGTGTTCATTGGAACTAGGAAATGAAATTAACATATTTTAATATTTAATATATTTTAATGGCCCTAATGGGCTGCACTCAGGTTGGAAAAAAAAAATCAGTCGGGAAAATACAGAATAGGGAAAGGAAGAATGAGGGAGTCAGGGAACTCGAGTTTTTTTTTTTTTTTTTAGCTGTGTGCAATTTTGGTGAAGTCATGAATCTGAATTCCTCCCTTGAGTAAAACACTGGTACAGATTCTGTCACTCCCTCTGTAAGGACGAAAGTAGGGCACTAAGGTGGAGCCAGGAAGACAGAGGCACTGTTTACTAGTTGGGGAAGCATATCTCTTCTTTCTCCAACCTCTGATCTTTGGCGGTCTGTTACATACATACTAATCTTACATCTCTGAACAGAATTTTTATCTGATCTTACTGCGCCATTTTACAGACAAAGAAACAGAACAAGAAACCATTACTTTAAGAATCCAAGATGATAGTAGTTAAACTTAGTTATCAAGTGATTGAATTTCCAACTATTCTGCTCAGTACTTTATATATACATTATCTCTTTTAATGTCACAAAAACCTTATAAGGTATCTATTTTTATTCTCTTTTTTAAAGGATGAGGGTGGGTTAGATTACTTTATTCAAGGGCTTCTGCTTATTTATAAATGACCCAGATGGACCGCTCATTCAGGCCCCAACCGCAAAGCCCAGTTTTCATCTCTGTCCTGTGTTGTTATAAAAAATCATTTGCGGGGCGCCTGGGTGGCTCAGTGGGTTAAGCCACTGCCTTCAGCTCAGGTCGTGATCTCAGGGTCCTGGGATCGAGTCCCGCATCGGGCTCTCTGCTCAGCAGGGAGCCTGCTTCCCTCTCTCTCTCTCTGCCTGCCTCTCCATCTACTTGTGATTTCTCTCTGTCAAATAAATAAATAAAATCTTAAAAAAAAAAAAATCATTTGCATATTAGGCTCGAAGGGTTCTTAGATAATCAACAGATACATCTAGCTGTTTAGCAAATTTGAATACAAATCCAAGGCACTGAAGTGACTTGGTCAAGATCATACACCTAGTTGTTAATCTTCTGCAAGTATCTTTAGAACCAGAACTCCAGCCTCCTCTGCTTCAGACCTGGGTCTGTGCATCTCGTACTATAGCTTGCAAGGTTTTCTAAGTCTTACCATTTCTAATCTTTTAAAAGATTAAAATCCCAGAATATAAGTAACCAATGTGTTATTAAGTGAAATGCTAGGGGCACCTGGATGACTCATTCATTAAGCATCTGCCTTTGGCTTAGATCATGATCCCAGGGTCCTGGGACTGAGCCCAGCATCCAGGGTGTCTGCTCAGTGGGAAGCCTGCTTCTTCCATCTGACTCCCCCTGCTTATGTTTCCTCTCTTGAAGTTTCTGTCTCTGTCAATAAATAAATAAATAAAATCTTAAAAAAAATAAATGTTAGAAATAATTTCAGAAGGCACTTTAAAAATCAGCAAAATGAGGGGTGCCTGGGTGGCTCAGTGGGTTAAAGCCTCTGCCTTCAGCTCAGGTCATGATCTCAGGGTCCTGGGATCGAGCCCCGCATCAGGCTCTCTGCTCTGCAGGGAGCCTGCTTCTTCCCTCTCTCTCTACCTGCCTCTCTGCCTACTTGTGATCTCTCTCTATCAAATAAATAAAAAAAAAAATCAGCAAAATGAGAGAACATAGTAGGAACATAAGTGGTACTTTCTTTTTGGCATCGAGAGATTTCAGAGATAGCTGATTCTCACTTCACTGTGAAAGTAGTTGTTCAAAGAAAAGGTGATTTTTAATTGCAGTTTCATTTTCAAAGGCAGTCTGCAATGCTTTGGAGTATTTCTGTTGTTTACTTTTTAAAGCAAGGTGCCATTTTTGAGACTCTTGGTTTTCAACTCGAATATACTAATAGGCTTCTAAAAATGGAATGATTAGGAAGAGTCTTAATTTCATTAAGTGTTACAACGGCCATGAAACATTTAAATAGTTTACAAAATAGAAAGCTTTTGTCTTTTAGTTTCTGGGAAACAGTTTTACAAGGGCTTAAAGTTGGGTTCTTATTTTTTTTTTTTTTTTAAGACTTTATTTATTTGACAGAGATCAGAGGCAGGCAGAGAGGGGGGGGAAGCAGGCTCCCTGCTGAGCAGAGACACCCCCCACCCCAGCAGATGTGGGGCTTGATCCCAGGACCCTGAGATCATGACCTGAGCCAAAGGCAGAGGCTTAACCCACTGAGCCACCCAGGCGCCCCTTATTCTTTGCTTCTTTTCCGTTGGGAATTACTATGTGACCTTCACAGGGGTTATTACATACCAATGGTATCTATCCAGAAGTTTGTAAGGAATCGCTTCCTTCAGGTATTTCAGAGCTATATTGTGCCAGTCATTTGTTTGAAATTGAGAGGAGAAAGGGAACACTAGTTACAAAGACTTAAAATGAGGGGCGCCTGGTGGCTCAGTGGGTTAAGCCTCTGCCTTTGGTTCAGTTCATGGTCTCAGGGTCCTGGGATCAAGCCCCACATCGGGCTTTTCTGCTCAGGTGGTAGTCGGCCTCCCCTACCACCCCTCTCTCTGCCTGCCTCTCTGCCTACTTGTGATCTCTGTCTCTCAAATAATTAAAATCTTTAAAAAAAATAAAGACTTAAAGTGAAGTGGGTTTTAGACAATTACTTTTCAAATTTGGTGAAAACTATCTTGGCAATTATATTTAGGCACATAATTTCAGAGTTTCAAGAAAAGATTATTTGCATAATCATGATGCTGTAACTGGAAACAGACATGTTGAGTAACAGAACAAGTTATGCCTGCTTCTCCCTGGCACCATTTTCAAAGGGACATTAAACTTCTAGGTATCGACTGAAAAAGCCTGGAGGAGCTGGAAAGACTCTTCTCCTAAACCTGACTTTTAACCTCGCTCTCTTAGTCAAGTCTATTTATTTTTCCATTTCCTCTAACTTTGCAAGATCCACTAAAGTTTGCCACTAGTAGTTGAATTTATAGTTTGAACCTAGTACTATTAATGACATTTGATACTAGTTTAGAAATTTCCAGAAACCTTCTGGAAATGAGTGAGTTAATATTTGGTGGTTGTAATAAGGTATAATTGTCATTTATTTTTATCAAAAGAGTTGATATTTCAGACCAAAAACCTCTGTAAACAATGTGTGAAGAACCAGAGGTGAAATTGGTGACTGGCCACACGTTCACATGTGAAATATCACTTTCATTCTTTGACTTGAAACGTTGTTTCTTGGGCCATGGGGGAAGCCCATCGAATCTTCTGGAAGACAGCCACCTTGGAAAAACTAGGGCCTGGCATGTCTTAAATCCTGTGAGTCAGAGAAAAGCATCAAGTTCACTTCCCCTCCATTTGGTGGCACAGTGTGTAACTTGCTCAGCCGCAGGACAGCTGGTTTTTCCTGATTTCATGCACATCTCCATAGACCTTCAGGGGAATTCCACAATCAGGTACAAAAATTGGTTGCGTTTAAGATTCTACTCACCCTAGAGTAGCTACTTTTATCCCACTCCAACTTTTTCCACTTGACTGCTTTCTTGGGTCCTTAGTGAGAAGTCTGAATGCTAAACAAATGGCGAATTTTAAGCTAGAAACTAGCGGAAGCTATTTTAAAGGGGGAAAAAAAAATCCCGAGAGGTTCATTATGAATAGTACTTCAGCAACAGACAACCAATCAATTGTAGCTCAGGCAAGCCACTTTGCCACATTAGAAGTGCATCGAGGATTGTGTTCCTTGATAAAACAAGTAAAAATCCCCCAGAAAACAAGAGGAAAAGAAGAGGACCCAATATCGGGGCCCTTCTGTGCTAAGTATTTTACATATATTCTTTAATCTTCAAAGTGCTGCTACAAATCTCCATGACTTGGAAGTAAGTAGCATTATTTCCATTTTTTTAGAGCTCTCCAGCTTTCCGTGCAAGGCTCTCCCAGTCCACTATCACCAAAGCCGGTGCGCGCTGCCAGCTGCTTCATTCAGCCTCAGGACAACCCGCGAGGTCCCTGTTTTACCACTGAGGAGCCAGAAGCTTGGTTTAAGTTAACTTACAAAGGTCACACACACACATCTATTAAGTAATGGGACACTAAAATCTTGATTTAACAGTTACAAAACGTATCTCCTGTAAAATGGATAAGATAGAGATACCTATACGTCAAAGGTCCTGAATGAGAGGTTTATTATTTGCTAGCAGCATTAGAATTGTTAAGAACCCTAGTAGAACTCTTGGCCTCTAACTACATAGCGACCTGTCTAGGGTCTCTAATAATGTCCATGCGGTCGCACTTTCTGACAAAAATTTATATAGTCACCCACCGAGATCAGAACTTTGTAAATCAGTGTTCTTCAACTGTTCCTGAGAGGTGAATCAGGTTGGCTTAACCCCAACTGACTTGTGTAATTGACGCACTTACATACCAAGTTCAGAATACCCCTTGTGAATATGGATTACTAAGTAGGTTACGTCACAGTGATTTGTTCATAGTGAGAATTCTTTGTCTTAGAATTATTCCTTCACCATAAGAGAAATAGAAGTGGATTTAGTTGTTGGAAAATATTGTGCTGTATTTTATCATTTTAAATTTTTTTCTGCCGGGTTCTCTCTCTCTCTTTTTTTTTTAATACTTTTTACTTTTTATGTTTTTTTTAAGATTTCATTTATTTATTTGACAGAGATCACAAGTACAGAGGCAGGCAGAAGAGGGTTTGCGGGGAGGGGGGGTGGGAAGCAGAATCCCTGCTGAGCAGAGAACCAGATGCGGGCTCTATCCTAGGACCCTGGGATCATGACCTGAGCCAAAGGCAGAGGCTTAACCCACTGAGCCACCCAGGCACCCCTGCTGGGTTCTCTTTATCCTGAACTGCATTTGTTTCCATTGCCTTGAAATCAGTGGTGCCTTTTTCCTTTCCTCTCTCTCTCTCTCTTTTCTGGAAGATTTTGACATTTTCAAACCTTTTCCAGGTTACTGCCCAAACCTAATAAGGTTAAAGATATTTGCAGTGTGGTCTAGTTAACCTGGTTTCAGTTACTTCTGCTACTGTGACTTTTAATGGGTTCCTATAACTATTTCCTGCTTACTCACCTTAAAAGGTTTCACTGTCATGTGGCCTTTTTTTCTTCTGCTGTCCCTTCCTCCTCTTTACCTTCTTTAGAGCATAACATATTTTCACAACTGGTCACTCTGTTTTTGAGAAGTCTCCAAAAACTCAGTCAAGATTAGATCATTGTATTTGTCTAGGAAAATATTTAAGCATTGGCAGGAAGGAAAATTGAGTTGATTACTGAGCAAGGTCTTGTAAGTTAACCTGCATTTCACTTACCATTTCCAAATAGCAAACTAAATTGTGAGGCATTGTTTGAAATTCTAAGCCCTCCAACTCACTCTGGCTATTAATCGGCCTTGGGAGTAAGTAGGGGGTCATCCTGATTGTTATAGTCTAGTAGGCTCCGGAGTAAAGAATTCTCAGCTGGTTAACAGTGAGAGCAAAATATTTAAACACACACACTAAAAACAAATGAGTAGGGGGCGCTTGTAACTCAAGAGAAGACCAAAACAGTTTTGACAGTTTAAATTTATTGTTAACTGAGTCCAACAAAGGAAGTAGACTTGTCGGTTTATCTGCAAGGGTTTTCAGCTCCACCCTTTCATGGAGGAGCATGTAAACTTGTTGAGGCTGCTGGTTGGGGGTGGGTGGGTATTGGAGAGATATATCATTGTGCAGTATTTCTAAAGTGGGGCCCATTTTAGTTCAAAGTTACCTAGAAAAGCCTGCAGTATTAAATAAGAGAGAAAAGTGCAGGAGAAAGGACCCAATGATTTAACATAGCTTCTTGGGAATATTTGTGTAGACCTTTGGAACACAGAGAAAGAAAAGGAGAGTATCTACCTAAAAATCAAGTCAGGAGGAGCTTGGCTGGCTCAATTGTGGGAGCTTGCAACTTTTGATCTCGGCTGTAAGTTCGGGCCCCACTATGGGTGTGGAGATTACTTAAAAATAAAATCTTGAAAAGAAAAAAAGAAGTCTGCTGTTTCCCAACCAAGTTCCGGGTAACAGGTGTTCATCTCCTGATCCTCACCAGCACAGGGTAAGATGGACAGTTATCACCTCCATGTGGCAGATGGGGGTGCTCTGAGCTTCTCGAGAGAGGTGGAGTCATTGTCTGAGGCCACCCACGTAGTACATGCGGGAGGCTGGATTGGAACCCAACACGTTAACTGTGGACCCAGCGTTTTTCCCACTAAGCGGCAAGGTGATTTCACGTCTGAGCGTTTCTTGGCTGAACAAGTTGGGAACCACTGGTTTCAGAGATCGAAAATCACTGCTTGTAAGCCCCGCGTTCCTTCCCCAGCCACTCAGAGCGGCTTGGTCGCTCTTGGCCTCGACGTCCCTCGGTATCTGCATCCTCCACGGCATCACCAAACCAGGCCCCACTCCCAAAGCGAAAGTCTGCAGGTCACCTTGTGCCTCCGCGGCTGCTGGGCGCTGGGGAAAGAGCATCCCGAGCGAACTCTGATGGGCTCGAATGGGTGCCAAGGGAAAGTATTGTCCTTAAGTCCAAATTGGTGCTTGGCGCAGGGGAGCAACCTCAGGCCTCGGTAGAGCACCGGTAATAACAGGGGCCGGCTTCGTTCAAAGGCGAGGGGTGGTTCTAAGAGCAGAGAGCGTGGTCGCTAATGATAAAGTCGGCGGGGACAATTCTCCCGGTTCCCGGTCCCGGACGCCCTCCCGCCTCCCTCCCTGCGTCCTTCTGGACCCCCGGGCCGTGCGGACAGGCTGGAGGGCGCCCAGGAGGAGGGTGGGCCGGGGGAGGGGGCGGGGCGCGCGCGTGCGCGAGCTGTCAGGCCGGCCCCGCCCCCGGCGCGGCCCCGCCCCCTCCCACCGCCCCTCCCTCGCTTCCCCCTCCCCTCGCTCTCCGGGTGTGGGGCGGGCTGGCGGGCGCTGCGGCGGCCGCGGCGGCTGCTTCCTCGGGCCATTTTGCTGAGGAGCGACGGGGAGGAGGAGCGGCTGAGGAGACCCACGGCGAGGAGCGGCGAGCCAGAGGAGGCAGCGGCCGCGCGCGTGCCGGGCTTTCCTCGATCGCGGGGATCTCAAGGGGCGAGGGGACCGCCGGGGAGGGGGACCCGAGAGCCGCGCCTGCCGCGCGGCGCGCCCCTTCCCGCCCCCTGCACCATGAGCTGGGGCACCGAGCTCTGGGTAAGTGAGGGGCCGGGCCCGCCGGGCTGGGGGGAAGGTGCCTGGCGCGCCTGGTCAGAGGGCGCGCGGGCCGGGCTGCCTCGGTGGAGGCGATGGCGCGCTGGTCGGGGTCCCCGAGGCCTGCGGAGGAGACGGGGGGGGCTGGGTGCCCCTCGTCGGCCTCGGCCCAAGTAGGAGGTGCAAGCCAGATTCGCCCTTCCGAGGCGAGGGGAGCTGGTCTCAGTACTTGGCCGCCGGAGGAGGGGGCACGGATCCGGGTCCCCCCGGCGGCCGGAGGAGGGGGCGCAGACCTGGGGCTTCTCGGCGGCCTGATCTGGGGGCGCGGATCTGAGTCCCCGGCGGCCCGGGCAAGGGGGCACGGACCTGTGCCCCCCCAACCCCGGTACTTGGGTTGGCGTCCGGGTCCCCCCCACTCCGGCGGGCTCGGCTGGAGGTGCAGATCTGAGTCCCCCCGCGGCCCGAGGAGGGGGCGCAGATCTGGGTCCCCCGGGCGGCCGGGGCAGAGGGCGCGGGCCGGCCTCCCTCTCCACGGCGCCCCGAGGCCAGTGTGGTGTGTGGAAAGAGCAACCTTAATCCCTCGGGGCGAGTAACCGTCGCGCGGCTGACCAGCTCCGAGGGGGGCGTGGAGGCCCTCGGATTTTCCCGGCTGCGTTATTTGTTCGGGCGCCCCAGCCGCGACTGCCTAGGGCTGTTCCCCCCGGCGGAGGTGCTCCTCTCGGGGGCGGGGCGTCCTCGGCCCGGCCGGGTCTCAGGTCTTGGGTTTTGGGGTGCAGGGGCGAGAAGTGGTGTCTTCCCTCTAGAAGCGAGGACTTTTGACCTGTGGCGGCGCGGGGCGCACTTGTAGTTCTAGACGAGCAGCTCAGATCCTGGATTTGCGGCGGGGACTGCGGCGTTTGGCCTGGAGGGGAGAGTAATCCGAGTTAGGGGGAGAGCTTGTGTGACCCTGTTCAGGAGGAGGCTTCGCGGGAGAAATAATTCTTTTAACTGCTCAGAGGAAACAGTTTAAAATGGGGAAGGTTGGCGGCGAGGGGAGCCCTCTGAGATCCTTAACCTGGGACTGCGGGTGGGTAAACAAGGCGCGCCGTGTCTGGAACCTCTTGCTGGAAGCTCTCTCCCCGGAGCCGGGCGACCAGGGGATGCCGAGGCAGTGCACAGGCCTCCCCGGGGAGGAGAGGCTGTGGCTGGAGCTTGTTTCTCTGCCTTTCCCTGGATTCCCGGGGAAATCACTGGGAAAGAGATGGGCAGTGCGGCGTCCGGGCGAGGAGTGGATGAAATCTCAGTCATTGCTCTGAAATGTTCTCAAGATGAGCCATTTCCCATGATGAACTCAAAAAGTGCCTCCTTTCGGAATTCCATTTGTAAAGGGTGTGGAGGAGAAAGTGTGGGGTGGTGGTTGCTGTCTGAGCTGAGGCCAAGAAATCTCATGTCAAAATAAAACAAGGTTAGAGCAGCTATAGAAACAGAGCGCATCCTCCCTTAATTTTTTTTTTTTTTTTTTTTGGCTTTAATTGTTTTTACATAACCGTTTCTTAGGCTCAGAAACAGCTACTGTCATTGACCCCAAAATCCTGAAGGCAAAAGCTCCCTTAAATTAGAGATTTATTCTATAAACACCTTCTTGTCTAAAAGGACTCAAGATTTCAGCTGATGTTTACAAATACTCATTTTTAAAAGAAAATAACTGATGTTTTTCAGTATTTGTACATCTTAGGCAAAGTCTATCATTAAAGGGCAGTGTTTCTTTCCTCTTCCATTCCTTTTCCACTCCCTTTGGCTCTTTTTAGCTTATCTGATTTAGCAAATCAGAAGTAAATTTTATCCAGATAAGAGAAATCCTGGCCCACTCTCTCTTCGCTTGTTCAAACGAGAGAAAGGGCCATGGAGGAAAAAATACAGTATTTTTTAAGTGCAATAGGCAGGGTTAAAGGGGCTGAGTACAACGTGGACATCCCAGGGATGTTAGCGAGTGGCGTAAAAGGTGATGGGGAAAGAGAAGGTAGCTGTGGGAAGAAAAGAGTAGAACAGCTCTAATCACCTGCATTGTTCTGTGTACTTCTTTTAGGGGGCCGCAGGGGTGGGGGTGGGGAAGCAAGGACAGTGTTGTTGAAAATAAATAGGAACTGAAATATCTGTGATATATGATACGAAGTCTTGATTTGGTTCAAAATAAATGGGGGTAGGGATGTTGGCAAACAGGCGTGGTGAGGAGTTGGTGCTTGTTGAAGCTGGGTGATGGGCGTAGAAGGGCTCATGATGGGGTGCTTTCTACTGTGTATGCTTGGAATGTTCTACAATAAAAGTGAGTGGAAAAGATTTCTAAGGAGGGGGTGTGTGAAAAAGCATTTCACTAGAGTAGGAGCTTTTGGGCTTGAGTGGTTTATAGTTTTATAAGGGGAAAGGAATAAACACATTATTTGCACTGGTAAAAGAAGTGCAGTATTCGAGTTATAGAGTGAAATGCTAAGAGGTTTAAGGGCAACAAAATGTCTCTTTTCTGCTGCTTTATTTTATCAGTATTTGAGGTTTTTTAAAAATTGGCATAATGAAGGATTCTGAAAAAGAAGCTTCCAGTGCTTCGGTGGTAAGAGACTGGGTGAAGTGTCCTGTTGGGCAGCGCCAGACGGCCCAGCGGAGAGCAGTCATTGAGGATTTTCCCTGAATGGTGGCTTGGACTCATGCACGTGGGTAATGAGATAACGATAGGGTGCAGAGCCCAAGTTGGTAGAACTATGTTTCTAGGTGGGGGGAGGCCGCGCTATGGTTTGGATGGGCCTGAGTTATTTGTAACAGGTGGCTTCATGGACCTTCGCAAGTAACACCAGGTTTTACACATTTTTTTAGGGCTTTAGTCAAGATCAGCACAGGCTTTTAAGACCCATGGGTTTCTAATGGGCACATTACGCTTGCGAAGCCTGCTTTCAATGCACGTCCTCCTTTAGGTGAAGTACAGCTTTTCTTTCTGGGGCGCCTGGGTGGCCCAGTTGTTGGGTGTCTGCCTTAGGCTCGGGTCATGATCCTGGCATCCTGGGATTGAACCCCATGTCGGGCTCCCCAGTCGTTGGGGGGCTTGCTTCTCCCTCTCCAGCTCTCCCATACTTGTGTTCCTTCTCTCACTATCTCTCTGTAATAAATAAAAGAAATCTTTAAAACAAACAAACAAACAAACAAACAAAATCCTTTCTCTCTCTCTCTCTCTTTTTTTAAACACCTCTCTGTAGGGTTACACTTTCATATTCCAGGAAACTGACAAATCATGAAATGTCAGGAAGTTATCATACCACTATAAAAATGAACTCAAACCCATAATTTATAATAACTTTATTGGATTAGCTTGTATTTAAATGGTGGCTTTCTATTTTTGTATCAGAAGTTCATAACAAATGGCTGTTTTTTTTTTTTTTTTAAGATTTTATTTATTTATTTGAGAGAGAGACAGTGAGAGAGAGCATGAGCAAGGAGAAGGTCAGAGGGAGAAGCAGACTCCCCGTGGAGCTGGGAGCCCGATGCGGGACTCGATCCCGTGACTCCGGGATCATGACCTGAGGTGAAGGCAGTCGTCCAACCAACTGAGCCACCCAGGCATCCCACAAATGGCTGTTTTAAAGTGATTAGGATGTAATTAAGTAGTTTCTGTACAACTCTTAAATTTTTATTTTTTGTGGTTTTTTATTTTTTATTTTATTTTTTTTTAATTTTTAAGTTAACTCCACGTCACACACGGGGCTCAAATTCACAACCCAAGATCACGTTGCATGCTCTACTGGCTGAACCACACAGGGCCCCCCACCCCAATGCATATTATTCCCTTTTAATCAATTCTTAATTTTTTAATTGAACAATTACTGTATGCAAGATACTGGTCAACTCATGTCATATACATTGAAGGATATCTACTTATTTGGTGGAAGACTATAAAGTAGGTTTTAACTCTAGTCTGCAAAATCAGTCAGGAGAGAGATTTATGTTTCTGAGATTAACCAAACTGCATTTACTCAAGCCTTTGTTACAAAAGGTAATGTTAGGGACACCTGGTGGCTCAGTTGGTTAAGCATCTGCCTTCGGCCCAGGTCCTGGTCTCAGGGTTCTGGGATCGAGTATCACATCGGGCTCCTTGTTCAACGAGGAGTTTGCTTCTCCCTCTGTCTGCTCTGCCTGCCGTTCCCCCTTCTTGTGCTCTCTCTCTCTGACAAATAAATAAATAAAATCTTAAAAAAAAAACAAAAAGTCATGTTAATAGTGTAAATTGATTGCACTGGCTTGTTGAAGTTGTGACTGATCGTTGGAGAAATGGCCAAGCAAAAATTTCTCACATTTGAATGTTTTTTGTTACTTACTTGCTTCGTAAAGGGAAGTGACAAGTTACTGAAGTATCACTTCAGCTTTTTATTCACTTGCTCATTAATGCAAAGTATAAATAAACCCACTGGAAATTTTAGCTTTCCTCATAATTATTCTAATCTTTGCCCCTAACAAATGACTAAATGACAGAACCCAGTTTTGTGGTCTCCCAGTGTCCTCTCTGCTATCTTCATGGCTTTACTTTGGTGCTAATAAGAAACGGAGTCACCCCAAATCTCAAAAGCAAGAAAGCAAGCAGCGAGATTTTTTAACCTGAGTTTCTAAGGCAATGCCAGGCATGCAATGTACATTTCACAGTATGTTGAATGTGGCGATACTGATGGTGGGGTGCACTTGTAGAGGCAGCCGTGAAAAGAGTTATCTACCAACTGTACTGAGAACAACGCCTGACTCATAGTAGGAATTCAGTAAATATTTATTGAATAAACGAATGGATCTTTTTTCCCCTTTTAACATTTGCTTTTTTTTTTTTTTTTTTTAAGATTTTATTTATTTATTTGTCAGAGAGAGAGCGAGCGAGAGTGAGCACAGGCAGACAGAGTGGAAGGCAGAGTCAGAGGGAGAAGCAGGCTCCCTGCGGAACAAGGAGCCCGATGTGGGACTCGATCCCAGGACGCTGGGATCATGACCTGAGCCGAAGGCAGCTGCTTAACCAACTGAGCCACCCAGGCGTCCCTAACATTTGCTTTTTTTAAAGTGGGAGGGTAATTTTAACACCTTTTTGCCCTTTTGCAGTTGTAAACATTTTTGATAACTTTAGGCATTTTTAAAAAAAAAATAGTACTTCTATTAAATATATTAAATATATATTAATATATATATTAAATAGACTTTATTTTTTAGAGCCATTTTAGTTTCACAGCAAAATTGGGTGGATGGTATAGAGATTTCCCATATCCCTCCTGCCTGCAAATACGCACAGTCAGGTAACTTTTTCACTTCTATTTTTATTTATTTTTATTTTTCTTTTTTTAAAGATTTTATTTATTTATTTGACAGAGAGATTGCAAATAGGCAGAGAGCCAGGCAGAGAGAGGAGGAAGCAGGCTTCCTGCTGAGCAGAGAGCCCGATTAGGGGCTTGATGTGGGGCTTGATGCCAGGACCCTGGGATCATGACCTGAGCCGAAGGCAGAGGCTGTAACCCACTGAGCCACCCAGGCACCCCGCTTTTTCACTTTTAAAGTAAGGCTTGAAGACTTACCTCCTCTGGGGTTCATGGTGCTGATGCCGGCTGAGTATGAGTGTGTTTGATAGAACACTTTACACTGAGTTAAAATTGTAAACCAGGCATTACTGATTCTTTCTTAATCTTGGAGTAATTGACTTAATAGTTCCCAGTTTAGGAGAATGAGTACCTCTTCTTAATGCAGGATGCGAAATGTAGGGCAGAATTCGCAACGACTCCTAGCTCTTTGCCTTTGTTCTTAAGCATTCAGAGATTTCCACTTGGGATAAAACATAGCCAGACCAACAGGGGAGAGAGGGAGATGTTCGTAACTGCCAGATCTGTGGTGAGTGGAGCAGAACGGCCTTAGAAGATAGGCTAAATGGACTTTAATTCTGTCATCCCTGCCTTGTCATTACATGGGCTTGGCACCACCTTTTCTGGTTAGTAGATAGAAAGCAAAAATGGGAGCTCTGGCAGTCTCGGTTCCCTCATCAGCTTGTTGACTTTACTTTATCTAGACATAAACCTGAAAATTTGTGTAAATAGCATTTTTGGTCAGTAACACTGTACTTCAGGCACTCTGACGGAGTTTTGTACATGTCTGTGCTTACCTTATAATATAACTTGTGCTTTACATCTGTGCAACACGGAAAATGCTCTCTGGAGGACTATTCAAGGATCACCCACTTCCTAGCTAAAGCTAATATTGTGTTTCCTGCAAGTATTACTCATACTTGTTTCATCAACACCGCCCACATTGAAAAACAAGGCTTTATTTTGACACTTAAAAATTGCAAGCTACCAAGAATACATGAATGTCCTAGGAAATTAATCTAATTAGATTTTAGAATGTGGGTGTGAAATCTTCTAGAATCAGTGTTTATAATGAAATATTTGTTTCCTTTTTTAGTAACGTATACTCATACTAGTTTCAGGCTACTAATGTGTCTCGTTTAAAAAAATGTTAAAATCTGGGGTTATCTAGCTGGCCCAGTCAGTAGAGTGTGTGACTCTTGATCTCGGGATCATGAGTTTGAGCCCCACATTGGGTATAGAGATTACTTAAGAATTAAATCTTTAAAAGAATGTTAAAATCACAAAAGGCCAAATTATGTATATTATGTTACAGAATTTTGAGAGTATAAAAGTTGGTGGGTTTTTTTTTTTTTGGAGAGTATACAAGTTTTTTTGTTTATTTGTTTTTGTTTTATTTATTTATTTATTTATTTGACAGAGAGAGAGAGAGAGGGAGAGAGTGATCACAAGTAGGCAGAGAGGTAGGCTGAAAAGCAGGCTCCGTGCTGAGCAGAGAGCCCGATGCCTGGGATCATGACCTGAGCTGAAGGCAGAGGCTTTAACCCATTGAGCCACCTGGGCGCCCCAAGTATACAAGTTTTTAATATTGATTAGTCACAGTCCTCCAATTGGACCAACTTTTAACTCATAAATCTCATCCCATTCGTAAATTCTGTGCTAAATATACGGAAAGTTTAAACAACTTCAGTTTAAATAGATTCAAACCACCACCCACCCCCAACAACAAAAATAGGAAACTTCCAGTTTCATATTGTAAAAGTTACAATACCTGCTCACATTTAAGCTATAATATCACAATAGCTGTGTTGTGCATTTTTTGACATTTAGAACCTGCCATTCTAGTAAATAGAATGAAGGTTTTACGAAGAATTAGCTCTTAGACTAACGTCGGTCATTTAGTGTATAAAGTTCAGCAGGTACAGCCTCCCTTTGTGCTTCTCTACCCTCTTTATGGATTAGGAAAGTAGAAGTAGCTCATCAATTGCATAAAATCTATAGTTCTTGTGATCTTTTCGCTTGCACTGTGCCCTGTCACCTTACACACTGTTGAAAAGTTGTTATCCCATCGCTGATGACTGAGAGCTTATCAAGTCCCGTGCACCATACAAAGTGTTTTCCATCCGTCACCTCATTTATTCTTCCCAAGAACCCAGTGAGCTAAGCCCCATCATCTCAGCATCTGGGAAGAAGATGCTGAGAAGGGTTAGGTGTGCAGGGTTTTGATGGGAAGTAACACACACTGGTGAAGAGAGGAGGGAGGAAGTGTGATTGGGAGAGGGAGCCCTGGGACCAGGACGCAGACTGACAAAGTCTCTGCCAGCTCCAGGCAAAGATTGCCCATTCAAGGAATCTCACATTTGACAGAAATGGCCAGGCTGTTGTAGTGCCTCACATGTTCATTGGCCAAGGGCTGCGCCAAGAGCAGTGTGACCTTGGCTGCCATCTTGCTCGGTCTTTGATTGGTGGTTGCCATAAGAAGACCATGACCTTGGCTCCCAAGATAAGGCCGATTCTATAGTCTGCTAACTATATTCCTTGCAGTCAGGCTGCGAATTCTTTCTGGAAGGGAGAACTTTCTGGAAGCGGGACATCTCTGCACTGGCCACAGCCACACCATGAATGTCCCCTTTATAAGAGAGGAAGTTGAAGCTCAGAAGGGCAAAGTAACTTGCCCAAGTTCACAGAGGGGGAAATAGAGATTTAATTCCACATCTCTGGGCTGTAAGAGCCCTCTTCCTCAGCATTTAAAAACTGTTGAGGTTCGGGACGCCTGGGTGGCTCAGTGGGTTAAAGCCTCTGCCTTTGGCTCAGGTCATGATCCCAGAGTCCTGGGATTGAGCCCCACATCGGGCTCTCTGCTCGGCAGAGAGCCTGCTTCCTCCTCTCTCTCTGCCTGCCTCTCTGCCTACTTGTGATCTCTGTCTGTCAAATAAATAAATAAACAAAATCTTAAAAAAAAAAATTGTTGAAGTTCAGGGGCTCTTGGCTGGCTGGGTTGGTAGAGTGTGCGACTCTTGATCTCAGGGTTGTGAGTCAAGCCCCACGTTGGGCATAGAGATGACTTAATAAAACAAACATTTAAATAAATAAAAAAATAAAATTTCTAAGTTAATGCCTTCAAAAAGATTGTTGTTTGAACTTTTTATTATGGACATTTTTCTTTTCTTTTTTAAAGATTTTATTTATCTGACAGAGATCACAAGGAGGCAGAGAGGCAGGCAGAGGGGGTGGGGAAGCAGGCTCTCTGCTGAACAGAGAGCCCAATGTGGGGCTCGATCCCAGAGCCCTGAGATCATGACCTGATCCCAGGACCCTGGGACCACGACCCAAGCCAAAGGCAGAGGCTTTAACCCACTGAGCCACCCAGGCGCCCTGTTATGGACGTTTTCAAACATGCTTACACTGAGTAATACCGTGAGCCTGACAGCCTCACCATCCAGCTTGAAAGTCATCAGTGTGTTGCTGTTCTTTTCTCTTCTTCTTGGCCCCACCGGGTTTATTTAGAGCCTCTGGTTTCCTCCACCACGTCGTAATGCTAGCCTGCTGCCTCCCTTTTCTAATGTATCTTTTACTATTTATTAATTTATTTTTAGAGAAAGAGAGGACGGTGGGGGAGGAGCAGAGGGAAAGGGAGAGAAAGAACCTCTTTTTTTTTTTTTAATTTTATTTATTTGTCAGAGACAGAAGGAGAGAGAGCGAGCGAGTACAGGCAGACAGAGAGGCAGGCAGAAGCAGAGGGAGAAGGAGGCTCCCCGCCGAGCAAGGAACCCGATGTGGGACTCGATCCCAGGACCCTGGGATCATGACCTGAGTCGAAGGCAGCCGCTTAACCAACTGAGCCACCCAGGCGTCCCAAGAGAAAGAACCTTAAGCAGGCTCCATGCCCGGTGTGGAGCCAAGCCTGAGGTCATGCATGACCCCGGAGCTGAGATGAAGACTCAACTGAGCGAGCCACTCGGGGCTAACCCACTTTTCCGAGCAATTAGGCAGAGAACCAAAATTCTTCTGCCCATCTCTTAAAATGCGAAGACAGGAGAGAACCCCGTTGTTAAGTGCCCAGTGCACCTTGATTAGAGGACTAAAGTGTATCCTTTTATAAGCTAACAAGGACTGTGTGAGCTTAATAGTTTTTTCCATTTATTTATTTATTTATTGATTAAATATTTTATTTATTTATTTGACAGACAGAGATCACAAGTAGGCAGAGAGGCAAGCAGGGGTGGGGGGAAGCAGGCTCCCCGCGGAGCAGAGAGCCCAAGGCAGGGCTCGATCCCAGGACCCTGAGACCATGAGCTGAGCTGAAGGCAGAGGCTCAACCCATTGAGGCACCCAGGCACCCCTAGTTTTCTCCATTTAATAAAGGAGACTCCGAGCGGTGAAGCTACTGACCAGACTCTATCAAACCACGAATGCTCGCACTCGTGCTACAGGTTTACGTTGGTTGTATTTGTTTTATTTTTTTGTTTTTTGTTTATTTGTTTGTTTTTTCGTGATACCAGACAAGCATAGTTGGGAAACTGTATCTTCTGTATTCATAGCTTACAAGCCCTTTTTTACCCATTGCTCACTCATACTTCTCCATTAGTGATACCGGTTTGGCTCTGTACACCCTTTGCCGTTACTCATATCGAGAAGCCTTGAGAACCAGTGACTCCCTGGGCTGAGCACTGCAGCCCCAGCGGAAACTGTTATGAATGAAGCATATGTTCCAGCAGGTGTCTCGTGTGTGTCTAGTGGTTCCTTCATTTTTTCAAATCCAAAGTTAATTTTTTTCTTCCTTTCTAGTTTAAAGAAATTAACTTGTAAAAGTATTAAGAGTAAGGTCAAGTTTCTGATTTCGTTGTGTCCCAGAAGTATGTCTTGCTGTAAAGTATTTTTGTTGTTGTTGAAAAAAAGCATTTCTATTTTACTAAATTGGGAAAGAATGAAGAGGTTCTAGAAATTGACCATTTGGGGGTGCTCTGGCAGTCCCATGCAGGACCTGCAAAGTTTTGGTTCTCGGGGACTAAGAAAACAAAAACATTTCCCCTGCTACCTACAGCAAAAGAAAACATGGCACCTTTAAAGGGATCTATTCCCTTTATATTATTTTGTTTGCACAACCAAAACTGAGAGCGGGTTCCTGAAATGCATTAAAATACCCAGCAGGTTCTTGGGAGAAATGGTGTGGGCGTTGCCAGATGAGAGAGAAAGCACAGCAGGGCCCAGCGAGGGCTGTGCTCCTTGCCTAACCTTACACTTACCAGCATTAGTGCTGGGACGCTTCTCTTCCTTGGTTTCCCCACCTGTAAAGTGGCATGATGGCGTTCGCTTCCTCTTCCTGAGAAATCAGAAAGGTGAGTGCTTGTTTGTGAAGTGCTTTGAGAGCACTTCACAGTGAGAGGTGACGGGTGAATCCGAATCAATGTAATAATGGTATAATAATGGGGAGGGAAAAAGCTCTGTTCCTTGGAAACCAATTGCAGAATTCTGCTGCAGTCAGGACTCCTGAAAAACGAGCAATTCACGGTCCTAGCCTTCTGGTTTTCACAGTGAAGTCTTTGTCCTTCGATTTAAAATTCTTTTTACATGTTAACAATAAAATAAGAGTAGGAAAATGCCTGGAAATCGTTGCTTTGGAAAGGAAGTCTGGATTTTAGGAGACCATGAATGCTTATCTCTTTTCTTTAAAAAAAAATGTGTTTTTTTTTTTTTTAAAGATTTTATTTATTTATTTGACAGAGAGAAATTACAAGTACACTGAGAGGCAGGCAGAGAGAGAGAGAGAAGGAAGCAGGCTCCCTGCTGAGCAGAGAGCCCGATGCGGGACTCGATCCCAGGACCCTGAGATCATGACCTGAGCCGAAGGCAGCGGCTTAACCCACTGAGCCACCCAGGCGCCCAAAAAAAAATGTTTTAATATGAAATGCACTCCGCGAGGACGTGGGTGACTCAGTCGGTTAAGCATCTCCCTTCGGCTCAGGTCATGATCCTCGGGTCCTGGATTCTAGCCCTGCGTCAGGCTCCCTGCTTGGTGGGGAGTCTGCTTCTCCCTCTCCCTCTGCTTCTCCTCCCACTTGCACTCTCCCTCTCTCTCTCAGATAAATAAATAAAAATCTTTTTAAAAATAAATGCATTCCAAAACGCTGACCATAGCGATATTTAGCAATATACTTGGGTCTGCTAAGATACAATTTTAATGTTACCTCTCCAAGGGTAGTAGCTTTGTTTGGCTATTATTACCACATTTTAAAAAAGTTATTCTGTGGAGGCACCTGGGTGGCTCAGTGGATTAAGCCGCTGCCTTTGGCGCAGGTCATGATCCCAGGGTCCTGGGATCGAGCCCCGCATTGGGCTCTCTGCTCAGCAGGGAGCCTGCTTCCTCCTCTCTCTCTGCTGCCTCTCTGCCTACTTGTGATCTCTCTCTCTGTCAAATAAATAAATACAATCTTAAAAAAAAAAAAAAGTTATTCTGTGGTTGGGACCCTTGGCTGGCACAGTCTTTTGGGCATCTGACGCTTGGTTGGTTTTGGCTCTAGTTGTGATCTGTGGGTGGTGGGATCCAGCCTACATCTCCTCGTCTTTCTTCTCCCTCTGCCCCTCCCACTCATGCACTTTCTCTCTCAAATAAATAAATAAATCTTGAAAAAAATTTTAAAAAGTAAAGTTATTCTGTAAGATCACAAGAAAAAAATTGTAATTATGTATGTTAACTAGACTGTAGTGATCATTTCACAATACATACAAACAGAATCATTATGTTGTACATCTGAAACTAATAATGCTATATGTCAGTTCTGTCTCAATTTCTAAAAAAGTTATTCTGAAGTCACATTATGCCCCCCACCCCCCGTCCAAAAGCTGGATGTTTGCTGCTTGAGACCACAATCTGATGAATTATTCTACATATTGGCTTAGTTTGAGATTGACCTCTACTTAACAAAGAAAACTAAGAAGCTTAAAAGTATCTGTCCTAGGATGGATATATATGGAAATGCCTGGCATTGTCTGGGCAAAGAAATTTGGATTTTATGAGTGTGTTTGTACATATAAATTTAGTTTTTCACTGTGACTTCAAATTTTTAGATTTAAATTTACTTAGCCTTAAAAGTAGGTTATCTAGTATTATTTGTTCTAGTTCTGTGAAAAGTGTTGGTATTTTGATAGGGATCACATTAAATCTGTAGATTGCTTTGGGTAGTACAGGCATGTAAACAATATGTGTCTCTACCAAAATAAAAAGCATTTCTATGGTGAAGGAAACCATCAACAAAACAGAAAGATGACCTACTGAATGAGAGAAGATATTTGCAAATGATATATGTGATAAGGGATTAATATCCAAAATATATAAAGAACTTGTATAACCCAGCACCCAAAAAACCCCACAAATAATCCAATTAAAAATGGGCCGAGACCTGAACATTTTTTCCAAAGAAGACATCCAGATGACTCACAGACACATGAAAAGATACTCGAAGTCACTCATTATCAGAGAAATGCAAATCAAAACCACACAGAGATAATACCTTACACCTGTCAGAATGGCTAAAACCAAAATGACAGGAAAAAACATATGTTGTGAGGATGTAGAGAGAAAGGAGCCCTTGTGCCCTGTTGATGGGAATGAAAAATGGTGTAGCCACCATGGAAAACCATATGGAGGCTTTTCAGAAAACTAGAAATTGAATTACCATATGATTCAGTAATTCCACTATTGGGTATTTACCCAAAGAAAACCAAAACTCTAAGTAGGTTCCACACCCAGCATGGGCTTGAACTCATGACCCCGAGATGGGAGTTACCTGCTCTACTGACTGAGCCAGCCAGCTGCACCGGAGACAGAAACTCGAATTTGAAAAGATACATGCACCCCTATGTTTATTGCAGTATTATTTGCAATAGCCTAGATATGGAAGCAGCCCAAGCATCTACCCACAGATGAAGGGATCAAGAAGAGGTGGTGGCATATGACTTAGCCATAAAAAAGAATGAGATTTTGCCATTGTAAGAACAGGGATGGACCTCCTAGAGCGTAAAATGCTAAGGGAAAGAAGTCAGAGGAAGAGATCCCATTTGGCTTCATTCATAGGTGGAACTTAAGAAACAAAACAAACAAAGAAAAAAAAAGAGACAATAAAATAGAATCTTAAATACAGAGAACAGGCTGATGGTTGCCAGAGGGGAGGGAGTGGAGAGATGGGTGAAAGAGATCAAGGGAATTCAGAGTGCGGATCCTGAGGAGCGCTGAGTAATGGGTGGGATTGTGGAATCATTATAATGTATACCTGAAACTAATATAATGCTGTAGGTTGATTACACTTTAAAAAAAGATTTCTCATTGGTACAATGAGGATTTAACCATTAAATAATGTTCCATTAAAAAAAAAAAAGGTTGTCTACTTGCGTTGTTGAATTTTCAAAAGATACTAAGGTGTACATGGAGAGTTTCATCCTAGGATAGATTATTTATGTATTTAATTTTTAAAAAGATTTTATTTATTTATTTGACAGACAGAGATGACAAGTAGGCAGAGAGGCAGGCAGAGAGAGAGGGGAGGGGAAGCAGTTTCCCTGCTGAGCAGAGATTCCCAATGCGGGGCTCCGTCCCAGGACCCTGGGATCATGACCTGAGCCGAAGGCAGAGGCTTTAACCCATTGAGCCACCCAGGCCCCCCCACCAGGATAGATTTAATTCATTTTTTTTTTTTTTTAAGATTTTGTTTTTTTATTAGAGAGTGAGCACGAGCAGGGGGAGAGGAAGAGGGAGAGGCAGGCTCCGCACTGAGCCAGGAGCTAGACTCTGGGCTCTAGCTTTACAGTCATACAATGGTATGTCCAAACCTATAAGAGTACATGGGACTGGGGAGTGAACAGAGCACATGAAGAGGAGCCTAAAAAGGTAGACTGAGGTTGACAGCTATGTGAGCCCTGTGGCTTGACCTTGAGGGCACACAGCTGGCCTTGAAGGGAGGAAAGCAGGGGGTCAAGTGGTCTCCTTCCTGCAGGGTGGGGGTTGGACAGAAGCTAATTGCTGGAGGCCCTGGTAGGTTCGAGGCTGATTGGGTTCATTGCATGGGTTGGAGTACAGAGCAGCCCCTAGTACTATTTTTATATGGGTGGAATTAGGTTAGAATGAATTGCTAGGGGGCCTTGGATGCTTCTAGCAGGGTGCGTCTGGGCTGGCGAGCCCGGGGATTGGGAGGGTGAGGCTAATTCACCGCTTTGGCTTGTGGGTTAAATAGTATGTCAGCCTCAGGTCTGTTCGTCCCTCAGCTGGGCACAAAACCAAAGCCTACAGTCACTTCTTTCTGGTTCTCTTTCTGATCCTGCTCCAGTGGCACTACCGCGGCTGGGTTTGGCCAGGGGTCTCTACTTCGACTTTATTAAGCTAACGGATTTGGGATTTTCAATATGCCTGGAGGTGACTCCTGCTCACCAAATTCCCAAGACTGACAGATAAGCTGAAATGCACATTTTAAATATTTCTTTCTTTTTTTGTTTGTTTGTTTATTTATTAGACAGACAGAGATCACAAGCAGACAGAGAGGCAGGCAGAGAGAGAGGGGGAAGCAGTCTCCCTGCTGAGCAGGGAGCCCGATATGGGGCTTGATCCCAGGGCCCTAGGAATCATGACCTGAGCCGAAGGCAGAGGCTTTAACCCACTGAGCCACCCAGGCGTCCCTGCACATTTTAAATGTATAATGAGAAGTGTATCCATAAAGGGACGAGATGTTCATATTTGCTGACCTGCACGTTTTCTCCTTGTAGGCTACTCTATGTGGAAAGCTAAATTCTAGACCAAGTTTCTTGGAGAGCATCAAAGCAAAATAAATTTGGATGAATTTCATGTCTCGTAACACCAAGTTATGGAAACCTGAGGCCTCTGTCTCTTCTGGAGGGATAGATTTGCATTAAGAATAGAGTAGTCTGTTTCACACATGCTATAGAAATGGTTCCTTTTTCTTTCTTCTTTCTTTAGACAGTCTGCAGGGTATTTGATTATGTTTAGACCTTTTTAATTCAAATCTCTGTTCAGTCTTGCATCCCTGAGATTACATTCAAGGACCCAGATTTGGTACTGGGTGTTCATCAGTTTCTCACTTTATAGCATTTCCCAAACTGGCAAGTCTGAACATCTGTCATTTGAAAAGCTCTCCTAGGTCATTCTGATACGGCTCAGGGAGCGCTGTCTCACACTTTGATTCCTTCTCGTGCATTCTTGGTTTCTGCTCGTTTTAGTTCTTTTTAAGAAATGTAACATGTAGCCACATTTTGGAGCTCCTTATCCCGCCAGCCACTGACCAACATAAACCATTCTAAGATTCTCTTTGTATTCTGTGGTTCTCCAGTTGTGATTTACTCCGGTGCTGCCTAGTCACCACGAATTCATCCAACAAATAGTATTGACCACTTACCAGAGGCCAGACATTATTCTGGGCAAAGGGAAAATGGCAGTGAACCAAAATGTAAAAAATATTGCCCTTCTGTGTGATCTTTCTATATGTATCTGTATTTTTTCAAGATTTTATTTTTAAGTAATCTCTACACCCGATGTGAGGCTTGAACTCAAAACCCAAGATAAGAGTCTTCATGCTTGGGGCGCCTGGGTGGCTCAGTGGGTTAAAGCCTCTGGTTTTGGCTCAGGTCATGATCCCAGGATCCTGGGATTGAGCCCCGCATCAGGCTCTCTGCTCTGTGGGGAGCCTGCTTACCCCTCTTCTCTCTGCCTTTCTCTCTGCCTACTTGTGATCTCTGTCTGTCAAAAAAATAAATAAAATCTTAAAAAAAAAAAAAAAAGCCTAATGCTCTGCCAACTGAGCCAGGGAGGCACCCCTTTATATAATATATGTGATCATGATAAATGCTATGGAGAAAGATAAGGGTGTAAGATACTGGGAACTGAAAGGTTGGGGTTGATGTGGAGGAGAACAAGAGTATCGTGCTGTACGTCTTTGCAAGTTGCCTGTTAGCTATTGACGTATATTTCATGCCAAGTCAATAGTTTAATACATGCATTTGCAGCTCCGGGGACAGGTCCAGGCTATTTGGGTCTTTTGGGGTCGGATTGCCCAATATATGTTTAGGTGATCAGAAAAACTAGAATTAAAATGGTAAAATTCTGAGCTCTGGTTACAGTAATATTCCTCCAAGGACTAACTTTATTATTACTATTTTTTTAGTAATCTCTATGCCAAATGTGGGGCTTGAACTCACGGCCGGAGATCAAGAGTCGCGAGCTCTTCTGACTGAGCCAGAAAGGCGCTTCCCTCCACGCACTCTTATTTAACTTCAGGACTCCCGTCTTGCAGCAAAACTGTCATGATACATTGGCCTTTAGATAGTGGCTGATCTGTTTGCTGAACTATTTACCTTCCTGAGAATCATTATGTAGGACTTGTTTTATAGAGGGAGGAGTACAAGCAATTAAGAGTTGATTGGTTTTGTAAATTCTTAGAAGAGCACCATAAACAGATCTTGAAGCTTTGATGTGCTTAGAAGTAAAACTAATGCACCACTTCAAAAATGAGCAAAATAAAAACAAATGGCCAGTGCTGGGCATTCTGTTTTTGGTAATGATCAGAGAAATGAATGTCACACACGCATCATTTTAATAGGGTTTTGGAGATGGTCTACTAGGGTAGATTCTACCCCTTTGAGGGTTGCCTGCACACTTGTTCTGACATTGGGCGATGAGTAGGGAATGTTCAGGATTATTCTATTTGCACCTTGTAGACGGAGATCTCTGTTGTACCCGATCCTGTTTCATTTTTCCTCTTTCTGTTTCTCAGAGATGATTTAAAATTGGTAATACTGGATCATCAAATAAATCGGCTTTGGGGAGAGATAAACTTCGAATGGTGTCAGAGTCTGCTTTGCATAGATTGCCACAACAATATTTCCCATTCCGCACGTTCTTAAAAAAATTTTTTTTTTAAATTTATTCATTTGCGAGAGAGCATGAGTGAGGGGGAGGGGCTGAAGGAGAGGGAGAAGCAGACTTCCCACTGAGCAGGGAGCCGGACATGGGGCTCCACCCCAGGACCCCATGAGCATGACCTGAGCCGAAGGCAGATGCTTAACTGAATGAGTCACCCGGGCGCCCCTCTCATTCCACATGTTCTTTTTTTTTTTTAAGATTTTATTTATTTATTTGACAGAGAGAAATCACAAGTAGGCAGAGAGGCAGGCAGAGAGAGAGGGGGAAGCAGGCTCCCTGTTGAGCAGAGAGCCCCGATGCAGGACTCAATCCCAGGGCCCTGAGATCATGACCTGAGCCGAAGGCAGAGGCTTAACCCACTGAGCCACCCAGGTGCCCTTCCACATGTTCTTAGAATGTGACTGCTTCTGTTCAGAGGGAAGAGAGGCTTACATCCCCTCCTCTTGACCTTGGCAGGTCTTTGGACTGCCTTGACCAACAGGGTATGGCGAAAGGGACGCCCTGTGATTTCCATGGCAAGATCACAAATATGGTGTCCACTTTCGCCTTGGTTCTTTCAGGATGTTACTCTTAGAACCCAGGGCCACCTTGTTAGGAAGCCAGACAGTCCACATTATATGAAGAAGCCAACTCTATAGAGGTTCCTGCTGACAGCCCAATTGAGGTCTCAGCCAACAGTGAGAATCAGCTGCTGGCCATATGAGTGAAAGGCTTCCAGATGATTCCAGCCCTTTGCCATTGAGTCCCCACAACCTTTCAAGCTTTTTCACTTGGGGCCCCAGCCACGGAGGAACAGAGACAAGTTGTCCCTGTCAGATTGCTGACCCATAATAAAATGGTTGTTTCCCACTAAGTTTCAGGGGTGGTTTATTTGACAATAATAGCTAGAACAATATCCTTGGATGTCATCATAGATAATAGTAATAGCAGTAGATGTCACCGTAGATGATAGTGACACTGCCCCTCTCTATTTAGTCAACAACAGGACTACCATGTACCCTCTTATTCTTCCCTAAAGAGAAAAATAAGATCACTTTCTTTTTGAAGAAATCCCTCAGAATATGAAGTTGAAAAGTGGGAGAACATTAAAGATAAGTTTTGATACTTATTTTCTCCGATGCCCCCTGTGTCATTCTTGATAAAAATCACATTTTGTATCTTGTGGTCAAAGCCGTCCACCTGCAGAAGAGGACGCTTCATTGTGATTCCCTTTTGTAAGAAATCATTTTGCCTGGGCACCTGGGTGAATCAGTGTTAAAGCCTCTGCCTTCAGCTCGGGTCATGATCCCAGGGTCCTGGGATCGAGCCCCGCATCGGGCTCTCTGCTCAGCGGGGAGCCTGCTTCCCCCTCTCTCTCTGCCTGCTTGTGATCTCTCTCTCTCTGTCAAATAAATAAATTAAATCTAAAAAAAAAAAAATTATTTTGCCAGTTTTTCCTCCTCCAAATCCATCTCCTCTTTGAGATGGAAGCCATGCTGATCTACTTCAGAAGTGTCGTTTGAGAAATATCCAATAAAATGAGAATTTTTCCATGTTCTGGAGGCAGTAAATCTGCCAGACAGACTAAAGCTAAACATACGGATCTAGTTCTGTCTGTGCTACCCATTCACTGTGCGTCTTCACTCTCTGAGTGAGCGACTTGGGCTAGATAGTCTCTAATGGGTGCTTATTTAAAAATCACTCTATTTTATTTTCACGAGACTTCTACAACTCAGTCAGTGTGCCCTGTTGTTCGAGAGTTCTGGTCTGGAGCCAGACTGCTTGGTCTGTAGCCTGATCCTAACTAGCTGAGTAATTCGGGCATGTCATCTAACCTCAGTTCCTTCATCTGTAAAATGGGGATAATCGTAGCGCCGCCTTTCTAAGTTCAATGAGAATGTCAAGTGAGCTAATGAATAGCTTTGAGCAGTAAATGTCTGACACAATAAGCTGTAAGAGCACTGGCCATTGTTAGTCACCTTTATGTGCTGCTGGTCTTGATAATACTTCATTCATGTCTTGAATCTCACGTCCAGAAGAAACTGAAGGGCCCTTTCCTCATTAGGGGTGTAGAAGTGATCCATGAATTGGGTATAAACTAGACTGTGCGACCTTGAGTCCATTCAACTCCAGTGTTGTAAGGTAACCTGAATTCTGGGATCGATGGACGCTGAGAAAGTTGTCCTAGAGTGAGTCCTAATGCGTCCTAAGTCGGGAACGCATCCATGTCAATTATGGTAGAGTAGCTACCTCCAAGGCTAGAAGCTCTATTGGGAGATTTTATGTATAGTTCCCACACTATAGCTCAAAGAAATGCTAATAATGTTAATAGGAGGTTTGTAAAAGGTTCCACAATTCCAAAAGTGACACATAAATAGAACCATTGGACACATTCCTTGAGTTGTCAGGCACTCTATGCGGATTGAGTGTCTTGGGTGTGACACCATAGGCAAGAATATCAGGGACTGTTTTTGCTCAACAAGAGCTGTTTTGGCCGAGAAACCTGAATGGCTTGTTGTATGATTTATTTGTCACTTTGGTAGATCAGCAAATAAGGGAGGTAAATAAAGCCATTCCAGAAAGACTTTCCGTAGTCAGATGCTTCGTTTCTAGATAAAAATATTCAACAAGCTAATGGAGAAGAATGCCAGCTGATGGCTTCTTTTTTCTTCGCTTTCGGGATTTCTGTGGCTGTGAAGCCCCAGAACGGTCTGGGTCAGAGGAGAATTGTCTGTCTAATTGAGTCAGAGGAGAAGAAAGCTCTCACGAGGAGCTGGAAACGTTTGGCTGAGAAAGAACGCGTTTCTGATGAACTCCAGGCAGATCTAGAGTTTACCTTTCATTATCTGAAAAAGATTGAAACCTCTAATAAAGCCGATTGCAGAAATGTCAGTTGTGTTCAGTCAGGTATCACCAATATGTGGGGGTCTATAAAAAAGATCTGTTTGTTTCAAAACGGGTGGTGTTTGCTTGAGGGATAGACCCCGCCCAGATCACATGGCTGGAGTGTGCAGCGGGGACTGTTCAGTGATTGCCAGGGTAGGCCACGCCGAAGATGACACTTATCTTGGTTTCTCAGTGTGGCAGAGACGAGGGTCACTCAAAGGGACAATGAAGGATACAATCACATGCTGTATTTACTTGGTAGTCTTTGAACTGTGGGCCAATCCTTAGGGATCAGGCAACCTCCTAGGGAGTGAAGATAAAGAAAGCCAAGGAGAAAAAGACAGAGCCTAGGGGGAATGTAGGATTTGCGAATGTGGATGAAAGGCTGAGTTCAGGGGAAATTGGGTAAAATGCTAAATGCCCATAATTTAAAAACAAAAACAAAAACAAAAAAACCCATCCTCTGGATACTGTAGGCAGCTCCAAGGGTGCTGTGGGGAGAACACTTAGGAACCTGGATTGCCTAATACGGTTGGAGTGGGTGAGCCTCAGACCTGAGTGCAGACCTAACAAGGCCGGAACGCCCCAGAGTGACAGCTAAATTTAGACAAGCCCAGCACTCTGTCTTCCAGCCGCCCATGGTTTCTCATCCTTCGAGCAAGAGAGCCTGCTGGAGCCTCAGCTCCTACTTCTCGGTCCTAGCGCCCCCTCCCCCCCCCCCCACCCCAGCGCCAGCCCCAGCCCCAGCCCCAGCCCGAGGGAAAGAGCCTGTCCCAGGTAGCTCCCTGGCCCTTCCCCTCCTCTGCTAGCCCTACTTGCAGACAGTTTCGTTTCAATAACATCCTTCATGTAGTTACACACGGAAATGAACGCTGACCGGTCAGCATGCTGGGAGTCTCTGTTAAAGATGCAAAATTGCGGAAAAGTGGTGACCTCGAAAGCATGACGTATTTCTTGATTCTTTGTGTATTTTTGAATGAGCAGCTGTGCTCTGGTACATACTTCCCCCAGTGACCCCTGCCCTTCCCTGGAGGCAATCAAGTTTACTAGTTTCTTGTGAATTCTTCCAGGGAGCTCTCATGTGTTTGTACATAAAAGCCCCTTTCTTTACCATTCACACCTTTGGTCCCTTCCTTTGTATCACTTGCACTGTCTTGGGGGTTCTCTTTTCCTTTAGCTGCCTCCTTCTTCTTGATGTAACTGTTAATCTTTATTATTATTATTATTATTAATTTTTTTTTTTTTTTTTTAAGAAAGCCCTAGACCCAAAGCAGGGCTTGAACTCATGATCCCGAGGTCAGGAGTCACATGTTATACTGACTGAGCCAGCCTACTGGTATCAGCTGGCTCTGAGCCTAACCCAAAAGTATCAATTCTTCTTTTTTTTTTAATCTCTCTCTCTTTTTTTTTTTTTTTTTTTAAGGTTTTATTTATTTATTTGACAGAGAGAGATCACAAGTAGGCAGAGAGGCAGGCGGGGGTGGTAGGCTCCCCACTGAGCAGAGAGCCTGATGCGGGGCTCGATCCCAGGACCCTGAGATCATGACCTGAGCTGAAGGCAGAGGATTAACCCACCGAGCCACCCAGGTGCCCCCCTCTCTCTTTTTTTTTTTTTTTTTTTTTATTTTTTTTTTAAAGATTTTATTTATTTATTTGACAGAGAGAGATCACAGTAGGCAGAGAGGCAGGCAGAGAGAAAGAGAGGAGGAAGCAGGCTCCCTGCCGAGCAGAGAGCCCAATGCGGGACTCGATCCGAGGACTCTGAGATCATGACCTGAGCCGAAGGCAGTGGCTTAACCCACTGAGCCACCCAGGCGCCCCCTCTCTCTCTTTTTAAAAAAAGATTTATTTATTAATTTGCAAGAGAGAGAGAAAGAGAAAGCATGTGCATGGCAGCTGCAGGGGCAGGAAAACGGGGCAGGAGGGAGAGAGAATCCTCAAGCAGATGCTGGGCTGAGCAGGGAGCCTGATACGGGACTCGATCCCAGGACCCCGAGACCATGACCCCAGCCGAGACCAAGAGTTGGCTGCTCAACCAACTGAGTCACCCAGGTGCCCCCAAAATATAATGGATCTACTGAAACTTACTGTGGTCATTTAGATTGTTTTCAATATATTTCCTTATTAAAAATGGTACAGATTAGGGGCGCTGGGGTGGCTCAGTTGGTGAAGCGTCTGACTTAGGCTCATGACTCAGCAGCTCATGATCTCAGGGTCCTGGGGTCGAGCCTTATGTGGGACTCCCTGTGCTGTTGGAAGTCTGCTTCTCTCCCTCTGCCCCTCCGCCGCTGGCACTCACTCTCTCAAATAAAAAAATAAAGTCTTTTTTAAAAAATAGCACAGATTAATACTCTCATGTGTTGTTTTGCCTATGTGTTTGGAGAATGGACACCAGGAACTTGGATACGCCAAACCACCCTCCACAACGGCCTGAAACAGCCTGGGCTCTCGCTGGCAGATGTTAGAGTCCCATGGTCCTCCATCCCCCCGGACGGTGTGTGGCCAACCATTTGGCTAATCAGTGGCTAAAAATGTGATGTTTAGATGTGGTTTTAATTTTCCTGCATCTTTTCAAAGTTTAAGAACCATCTTTTTTTCTGTCAGCTGTTCTAGTCCTCTATTCAACTTTCCATTTAGGTGGTGCCGAGCAGGATGCACATGTGGTTTAACCAGTGAGCCCACGGCTAAGAGGCTAACGCAAAATGATCTCACCTTAGGTACCCAGAAAAGAGAGGCTAGATTAAATCTAATCTCTAGAACAAGCAGACTTAGACAAGAGCTTCTCTCTCTCTCTCTCTCTCTCTCTCTCTCTCGTTTATTTATTTATTTTTATTTATTTAAGTAATCTTGACACCCAATGTAGTGTGTAAACTCATAACCCCAAGATCAAGAGTTGCACGCTCCCACGGACTAAGCCAACTAGGCGCCCCAAGAGCTTGTCTCTTATTTTTTTAGAAAAGATTTTACTTATTTATTTGACAAAGACATATCGAGGGAGGGAACACAAGCAAGGGAAGTGGGAGAGGGAGAAGCCGGCTTCCTGTCTAGCGGGGAGGCCCATGCAGGACTCCATCCCAGGGACCTTGACTGAGCCAAAGGTAGATGCTTAACGACTGAGACCCCCAGGCACCTTGAGCTTCTCTCTTTTAGCACTATACCATTCACCACTTAGACTGACTACCGTACCTGTGTCCTTTTTTGTCAGACCTTTACCGAAAAAAAAAAAATTCCCTAAGACGGTATTTATAACTGTAACTTGGTGTGCAATAGCAGTTGAGTTTGAACAATTGAATTGAGTTCACTCTTGGTATAAAAAACAAGAGTGTGGCTATCGGACATTTTTATTCTCGAGGATATTAAAACAGAGCCTATTGTTCTATGCCTTTAGACCTGAAGCTTTGTAAACTCTTAGTAAATTTGTGCATTTCCTAGTTGTGATTACGTCAAAGATGCCTGATTCATGTACCAAGAAGTACTTTTTTTTTTTTTAAGGTTTATTGAGTGATTTATTGAGTGAAAGCAAAGTGATAGTACAAAGCTCCCAAGGAGGGAGGGACTTGAAAGGGTTGCCTGGGAGTTTCTAAGTCTACCGGTTTTTAGGGGCTTGTTGGTGGGCTGTTTTAATCTGATTGACCCTCCCTGTCATCCAGTGAGGTTTTGGTCCTGTGGGAAAGGGTAGAGGACTCCTCCTAGGGCTGTGTAAAGTTCTTTTTTTTTTTTTTTTAAGATTTTATTTATTTATTTGAGAGAGAGACAGAGAGAGCATGAGCAAGGAGAAGGTCAGAGGGAGAAGCAGACTCCCCATGGAGCTGGGAGCCCGATGCGGGACTCGATCCTGGGACTCCAGGATCATGACCTGAGCTGAAAGCAGTCGTCCAACCAACTGAGCCACCCAGGCGCCCCCTCTGTGTAAAGTTCTTTCAAGGGTGGTTTCCTCTTAGGGTGGGGGCCCATTGTCCCTGCCTGCCTGCCTTCCGATTATCCCTGACAGTCCCCCCTCTGCAGAGGTCACCCTAACTGTGGTTCGCAAAGAAGGGCAATGACCGACCATAGCCACTTCCTGCTGGTCAGGGACGTTGGGTGGGGCAGCAGTCACGGTTCCTCTCATCCCCATCTATCAGGGGGTCCCCTGCACGTGTCTGGTTTGGCTTCCACGAGAGGCTCCATCTGAACCATCGTCTTTTAGAGTTAGATGGCTTTTCCTGGTTAGTTGTCCTTAACAACGGTGGATATCCTGGATGAACCCCCAAAAATGTCTCGGGGTTTTTTTTCCTCCATTGGTGCCCATGGTTCTTGGTCACACCACTTTGAAGAATGAAGAGGTAGACCAGAGAGTGGTGGGCAGCAAAGCAAAGTTTGTTGAGCAATAGCAAAGGATAAAGCTCCCAAGGAGGGAGGGGACCCGAAGGGGTAGCCCCCAAGCAGTACTCGTTTTTTTGTTTTGTTTTGTTTTGTTTTAAGATTTTGTTTATTTGACACAGTGAGAGAAGGAATACAAGCAGGGGGAGTGGGAGAGGGAGAAGCAGTCTTCCCCGTTGAGCAGGGAGCCTGATGTGGGGACTTGATCCCAGGACCCTGGGATCATGACCTGACCCAAAGGTAGATGCTTAACTGACTGAGCCATGCAGGCACCTGTGAAGGGTCTTAAAAAAGTAATAGTAAAGATTAAAATTATTTATATTTATTGTCACCGAAGTGAGGGATACAAGGACATTGGTTCTCTAAAGAGGTATACCTATGTTCGACCATCACATGGAAAGATGGTGAGCGTCATTAGTCAGCAGGAAAATGGAAATCAAAACCACAAGATAGTACTTCATTCTGACTAGAATGACTATGTCTGAGAAAGTGGAAAATACCAAGTGTTAAGGAGGATGTCGAGACATCAGACCCCTCGTCCATTGCTGGTGGAAATGTAAAATGGCTTAGCCACTGTGGAAGAAGGGTTGGTGGTCCCTCAGAAAGCTCAACAGAATTCCTGGGGAATGCAGCTGTTCCTGTGCATAAAGCCCAAAGAATGGAAGATAGATATTCTAGTAAATACTTGTACAGGTGTTTGTAGCAACACTGTTCACAGTCACGAAAAGGTGGAAACAACCCAATGTCTGTTGGGGATGAATGAGTAAACAAAGTGTCATCTGTCCACACAATAGAATATTATCCAGCCATAAAAAGGAATGGAGTACTGACCATGCCACGACTTGGATGCACCTTAAAGACATGCAGCTCAATGAGAGAAGCCAGACACAGAAGGTCACATGTTATGTGATTCTATTTATATAAAATACCCGGAATAAGTAAACCCGTAGTGACAGAAAACAGATCAGTGTTTGCGGGGCTGGGAAAGGGAGAAACCAGGAGCAACTGTTTCATGGTTACAGGTTTTTACTTTAGGGTGATGAAAATATTTTGGATCTCGGTAGAAGTAGTGTTGCATGACATTGTGACTGTACTAAATGATACTGAATTATTTACTTTAAAATGGTTAACTTTATGTTATGTGAGTTTCATCTCAATGTTCATGTATTTTTGAAGAGTTTATTTATTTATTTAACAGAGATCACAAGGAGGCAGAAAGGCCGGCAGATAGAGAGGGAAGCAGGCTCCCTGCTGAGCAGAGAGCCCGATGCGGGGCTCGATCCCAGGACCCTGAGATCATGACCTGAGCTGAAGACAGAGGCTTTAACCCACTGGTGCCACCCAGGTGCCCCTTCATCTCAATTTTAAAAAGGAAAAAACATACAAGACAGATTGGTACTGGGCATCTTAGTTGTCTTTATGAGAGCAAAGAAGTAATTCGGGAAGCGCATTGGTTTTTGGAAATTCAAGAGCCGTTGTAAATGCTGTATGAAACAATTGATCTTTAACTCTTCAGAAGGTTCTGTAAATGTTTCCCAAGTAATTAAAGGATTGCTGTGTTGTATTTGAAGTCTCCCTCCTGACTGCCTACCTAATCTTGTTGGAGAACAGGTTGTAAGGGTATATTAGGCACTATTTAAAATTGTACCCACCGCATTAAACCAGACTCAAAGGATTAATTGGGAATTGTTCTTTCTGCAAATTAATTTTCCACCAATCAGTTGTGCGTCTGTCTACTAAAACCAGTATTTACTGGCTTTTAGTCTATCCGGCTAATGGCAGTTTTCTTGCAGTGTGTGCAAAGCGTGAGCCGAGGTAGGAGGGAATGAGTGGAGCTGACAGTGAGCGGTCAGGGTTGACTTTTTCACACCTTACTGTGATTACAGTGTGTGACTGAAAATAACTATTTAGTTCTTTTTAAAAGCTCCTATAGTTAGATTGGCTATAAACATCATGTATTTACCTGTGTTGCCACTCACCTCCACAAACACGTGTGCAAGGCACTGAGTTGGCTGCCGTGGGGGACAGATACGAAGACCTGATAGCTGTCCCTAAGTTTCATAGGGATGAGGCTTCCGGAAATTGCTATAATAATTTTTCATTACCTAGAAGCCCATCTGTTCTGAATGACCAGTTTCATGGGATCTTTTATCAGGGGTGCTTTGGAAAAACAGGCAGCAATTTGACATTGTTTTGGAGAAGTCTTTTGTTTTTTTTAAAGCAGAAGTGGGAATCTGTGTGAGTGGGTTCATTAATGATTTTAATTAGTCTTGGTAATGGAGGATGTTCGAAGGAAGTCTGACTCTGTGCTGGCCTCCGTGCATTTTATGTTCTTCTTGGTTGCTCCTAGAAGCAGAATGAAGGGCTAAAAGCTGCTGGTTGCTGGAGACGATGGAACTTTTCTAAGTTCTTGAGCGGTTACCTCCCTAGAATCTTTTTAGGCACTTCAGAGCAGAGTGCAAGAGATTTCAGGTTTCAGTGAGACTGAATTTCTGCTGAGCTGGTGCGGCACATCATTAATTCATCTTCTTGTTGGTAACTCACTGTTATCACTAGCACCTTTTGGTTTTATGTTGAAGTGAAATAGTTTACATGTTACAGAAATAGTCCTTTTTTTTTTTTTTTGAGATTGTATTTATTTATTTGAGAGAGAGAGAGCGTGAGCATGGAGGGGCGAGGGAGAGGGAGAAGCCAGCTCCGTGCTGAGCACAGAGCCTGATGCAGGGCTCCACCCCACCCACGACCCTGAGATCATGACCGGAGCTGAAACTCGATGCTCAACTGACTGAGCCACCCAGGTGCCCCTGGAAATAGTAGTTTTAAAATGATTATTGTTATGTTTCGTCTCAAGTATACAACATTTAGTAAAGCAAAAAAGCGGAGTTGGGGAGGGAGGAATAATGCCAACACAGGAGAAGTTAGAGGCGTTTCTGAAGTAGCCTGATTGGGTGCCTGGGTGGCTCAGTCGGTTAAGCATCCGACTCTTGGTTTTGGGTCAGGTCATGATCTCAGGGTTTTGAGATCGAGCCCTGCATCAGGCTCCCTGCTCAGCTAAGAGTCTTTCTGGGATTTACCTTCCGTTCCTCCCCTCACTTGGGCTCCTTCTCTAAATAAATAAGTAAATAAATAGGAAGGCCCATCTTTGTGTGTGTTGCTGAGGGGAAAATAAACCTGGGTCACAGGGGTCTCTTACTTAAGGTGACGTCACTGCCATTGAAGCCATTTGTTTTTTGTTTGTTTTTGGAGATTTTATTTTTCAAAGAGAGAGCACAAGCAGGGGCAATGGCAGGCAGAGGGAGAAGCTTCCCACTGAGCAAGGAGCCCGATGTGGGGATGCGGGACTCGATCCCAGGGCCCCGGAATCATGACCCGAACCAAAGGCAGACGCTTAACTGACGGAGTCACCCAGGCGCCCCTGTTGATGCATTTGTTTCATGCCAGGGTTTCAAGAGCCAAAGGAAATTTCTCCTCTTAGCATTCCCATTGAGAAATGTGATTAAAACATAGTTCTGTTGCCCAAAAGGCAAGTCATCAGAACAGCTCTAAACAGTTACTTTCCAGTTCTGGAGCCTTTTTTGTTTTTTATCTAGTGAAGGCTTGTTGAAATAGTCCAGTATTTAGATAGATAAAATCAGCATTGTGCTTGGGACCACTCGAAAACCTTGAGGTTTCTCCCTGGCCAGCCTTTGCTGTGAAAACCTAACTAGACAACAAGACAAACAAATCACACAATTGTTGACTTCTTTCCAGCTAATTATTGCCAAATTTGAATTTATGCGGCAGATTTTGGCTCCAGATGGAGTAGTCATGATGATCTGTTTTGGAGCTTTATTCATTGATTTTTGTAAACATTAGAGCAAATTATAAAATTGATATTCTGAAATATTTTCTTAAATCTCTCCATGGATGTGTCTTTCATCCAAAAAAAAAAAAAAAAATCACTATCAAACCCATAAAGACTTTTTATGAAACCAGTGCATTCAACTTGTCAGCTTAATCCAAAAATACAATGTTGGCTGCTTTATGTTGGATTTTATCAGAGGAAAGAATATATTAGTTTGATTGTCTTGTCTTTTTTTTTTTTTTTAAGATTTTATCTATTTATTTTACAGAGAGATCACAGCAGGCAGAGAGGCAGGCAAAGAGAGAGAGAGAGGGAAGCAGGCTCCCCACCGAGCAGAGAGCCCGAAACAGGGCTCGATCCCAGGACCCCGAGATCATGACCTGAGCCCAAGGCAGAGGTTTAACCCACCGAGCCACCCAGGCACTCCTGATTGTCTTTTCTGATGTATGATTTTACTATTTCTAGCCATCAAAAGGTGTTTCTTATTTGCTTGAAATAAAGTCTCCACTTCAGGTTTTCAGGGGACAGAATTTTCAGAGTTTGTAGAAATTCTGTTAATATAATCTAGCTATGATCTAGTCTTCTTTACCTCCAATTTTACTTTTTTTTTTTTTTTTTTTAAGATTTTAAAATTTATTTCAGAGAGAGAGAGCGCAAGCTGTGGGGAAGGGCAGAGGGAGAGAGAAAATCCCAAGCAGACTCCACAATGAACATGGAGCCCGGACCCTGAGGTTACCACCTGAGCGAAAGCCAAGAGTCTGACGCTTAACCGGCTGAGCCACCCAGGCTCCCCTACCTCTAGCTTTATTGAAATGTAACCAGCATAAACAAAACATTGTGTAAGTTTAAGGTGTAAAACATTGATACACTTATATATTGCAAAGTGGTTACTACCATGGAGTTAGCTAACACCTCCATCAATCACATAATTACCCTTCCCTTTTTTGTGGTGAGAACATTTAAAATCTCTGCTGGCAACTCTCAAGTGTATAATACAGCGTTATTAACTATAATCACCAGGCTGTACATTAGATGTTCAGCACTTACTCACCCTGTAACTGGAAGTCTCTACCCTTTAATCAATATCTCCCCATCCCCCCCGCCCCCAGTCCCTGGCAGCCACCACTCCACTCTGTTTTGAGTTCAGCTTTTTTAGAGTCTGCGTATAAGTGAGATCATACAGCGTTTGTCTCTCTGACTTATTTCACTCAATGTAATGCCCTCGTGGTCCCTCCGTGCTTTTGCAAATGGCAGGATTTCCTTCTTTCTCGAGGCTCAGTATGCCATTGTATGTATGCAGACCACACCTTCTGTATCCATATATACTTATTTTTAGTAGGAGGTAAGTAACTCTATGTAAAAAGAGACTCTGGATTACATATAAAATAACCCAGGGGTTCTCTGTATGCTGTATGTCACATCTAATTATACAATCTTCAGATAATGAAAATTAGAGGGGGCCTTAGCAATTCTTTTCTTTCTACAAGAATTTTTAATTAGCTGTATATGAAATGTCATTTGAATTGTCTCAAAACCAGAAGTATGTTTATAAGTTTAAGGAATTTCTTACTAACACTGGCGAGTGTTACTTTTGCAAGAGTACTTTTGCAGATATATTTATTCTTTCTGTTATGCCCTGGGGAAGTACAGGGCTGAGCACAGACAGACAGAGGGGGCTGCCCGCACAGAGCTTCCTAATCAGATAAATGTGGATTTATGCTCTGATTCTTGCCACAAAGAGCAGAATACATAATGTTGAGACCGGATGTGAGGAGAAGCCAGCTAAGTGGGGATTTCCAAGAGGCTTCCCTAGAGAAGTGAATCTTGTCCTGCTGATTTATGCTATCTTTACAAATAGGGCCTGAAAAAAAAATTACACAGGCATGCTGACAATTAAATTATTCATAATTCTCAAACAGAGGCTCTGTGTCTTTTTTGTCTTTTAGCATTTCTTAGAAATGCCTGATGGTGCAGAGAAAACCATCCAAGAGAAAGTTCACTTAGTTTGAGGAAATCCTGACTTTTCTGTATAGAGTGCTTTAAAAATAGTTCTGAAATTGTTTTGTTAATCAGTGTTGCTAGGAAGGAAGGAAGGAACAAACAAACAAACAAACAAACAACCCTGGGAATAAAAAAGAATTTCTCTTTTTAAAGGTAAAATATTGGTGCACGTGGAAATTTATAGCAGCTTTATCTGTAATTGTCAAAACTGAGAAGCAACTAAGATACCCTTCAATCAGGTGAATGGATAAGGCAGGTGTGATACATCCAGGCAGTGAAATATTTTTCAGGCAATGAAAGAAATGAGTTACCAAGCCACAGATAGACACAGAAGAATTTTAAATGCATATCAAAGAGTCTGAAAAGTTTACATACTATCTGGTTCCAGCTCTGACCTTCTGGAAAAGGCAAAACTATGCAGACGGTAGAAGGATCAGTGGTTGTCAGTGGTTGGGAGGAAGGAAACCCAGAGGATTCTCAGGGCAATGAAACTTTTCCGTATGATACTGCCATGGCGGATATAGGACATTTTCCATTGCAAAACCCATACCAGAAGTGAACCCTAATGTAAGGTATGGACTTACATTAATAATAATGTATCATTCAATATTGGCTTATCAATTGAACAAATGTGCCAGTCTGATAATGCAGCATGTTAATAATAGTAGAAACTGGGGGGTTGGGAAAGGAGGTGCAGTGTATGGAAACTCTGTACTTTCTGCTCAGTTTTTCTGTAAACTGCTGGGAAAAAGTGTATATATACATTTTTTAATATACATGTATATATGTATATATATATTTTTTATGTTTAAAGATTTATTTATTTATAGATTTTATTTATTTATTTGACAGAGAGATAGAGCACAAGCAGGCAGAGCAGCAGGCAGAAGGAGAGGAAGAAGCAGGCTCTCTGCCGAGCAGGGAGCCCGATGTGGGGCTCAATCCCAGGACCCCGGGATCATGACCTGAGCCAAAGGCAGATGCCCAACTGACTGAGCCACCCAGGCGCCCCAAGATTGATTTAGTTATTTTATAGCGAGAGGAAGAGAGTGAGCAAGCATGCATGGTGAGGGGAGGGGCAGGGAGAGAGAAGAGAGAGAGAGAATCTCAAGCAGACTCCCTGCTGAGTGTAGAGTCAGATGCTGGGCTCAGTCTCAGGACCCTGAGATCATGACCTGAGCTTGAAACCAAGAGTGGAGTACTTAACCAAGTGAGCCACCCAGATGCCCTGGGGGGAATGTACATAGAAATTTATATAGAAACATTACATAGAAAAAAATCGGTTAAGTACACTAAGATCATTAGGTAACCTATTATAACACTGACTACGTTTTTTTAAAACTCTGTTTTTTCAAAAGATTTTATTTATTTGAGAGAGAGAACTCAAGTGAGTTCACACGTAGGCAGAATGGCAGGTAGAGGGAGAGGGAGAAGCAGGCTCCCCCTGAGCCGGGAGCCTGATGCAGGGCTCGAACCCAGGACCCTGGGATCATGGCCTGTGCTGAAGGTAGATGCTTAACTGACTGAGCCACCCAGGCACCACAATTGCGGACTGTGTTGTTGGAGCTGTTAGCTGTTGAATAGGAAAAAAATTATCTATGGGTTTTATTTTAAACTTAAAAGAGTCTGCATTAGTTGAAGGACACAGAAAAATGTAATTTTGTTTCAGTATTTTTTTTTAAGATTTTATTTATTTATTTGACAGAGAGACACAGTGAGAGAAGGAACAAAGCAGGGGGAGTGGGAGAGGGACATCTATAACATCTATAGTAGGCATTAAAAATTTTACATTTTAATACTTGCTTAATGCAAAACTCCACTGTTGAATATTCAAGAGTATTACTACTCTCTTTAAGGCTGCTTCCAGTCCAGCTCCCTCCTTTCTACTTAAAAATTTCAAATACATCCACTCAACCTTTGATTGGTGTGTTTTTGATGCAAGTGACCACCATAAATACCCACACCCCCAACCCAAAAAAGCTGCTGAGTCTTTTGCTCATTACCAAGTTCTTTCATGACTGTTTCCCAACTCTTTTTCCATCTCCATAGAGGTTAAAATTACAGACCTTGGAATCACAACTGGGTTCAGATTCCAGTTCTGCCATTTAGAGCTTGCTCTGTGACCTCAAGTAAAAAAAAAAAAAAATGGACTTGACACTGGCCTTGCCATGGGATTACTGCAGGGGTGAAAGATACAAGATTTAGAAAGGAGCTAGCACCATGTGGGCAACCAACACTGGAAGAAATCAAGAGACAGGATCATCTTGAGTCGACAGTCTAAAGAAGCCCACAGACTCTAGAGCTGTGGGTTCAAATCCATTCTGGTTAATCACTGCGGGGAGTGGATGCTTATACAAGATCTTTAACCTTTAACCTTTCTGTGCCTCTTTTATCCTTCTGGAGTTGGGATAGTAACAGTGTCGGCCTGCTAGGATGGTTGTGGGGATTGAATAAACTGTGTAAGTGCTTGGACCAGAGCCTGCGCACAGTAAGGACACTGGAAATTGTAGCCACCATGACTGTTATCCGTGACCCAAACATCTATACTCAGGAGACTGAGAACTCAGGTTAGATGATGTCTGTCTCAAATGAATCTTACCAGATCCTTACCTTTGATTGCAAAAATGGGAAAAAGACTAGCCCAACTGATATCGCTAGTAACGTCAGATACATTGGAATTAAACCCATTAACACCCTTGCCCAAAGATGTAGCCAGTTCGCTGACCTAGAGATTATCTCAAGTTGCCAGTACATCCTGGATCAATAAAAGAGCTTGCATTTGTGTAATGTTTTGAAGAAATATAGGCACTTCCCTCTAAATTTGGGGTTTCCTATGGTCCTGCCAGAAATCCCTGGAACACTAGAATTTCCGCTTACAAACTCAGGGCGATGGACCTATAACCACCAGCAGTGTGGGATTAGTCATAAGCTCACACCATGACTAACTGATGTGCCGAAAGGGAGAGTGCAGTCTAGTGTTCAAGATGGCTTTGCCTGTGCTTTTAGGACACAAATGTTAATGGTTTGGCTACGATACTGCTGTGATGTTTAATTTGTCAGTAAGCTATTATTTAGCTATTTATTTTCTCGGTGCTGGTTTTAAGCACTTCACTCTATATTGACTCATTTTATGTCCCAGCAGCTCTAAGTTGGTACCCTTTTTTTTTTCATTGCCTCTTGGTTTTGAGATCTCATGAGAGTCCACCTTGCTCTAGAAACCCAAACCCAGATCCCTAAGTCTGAGAAACATAGTGTTTCGCCTTGCAGTCTTTATGATAAAGTGGACACTTAGAAGGGGTAAAATGCATACAGAGGGTCAATAAACAATATTGGTATAAATTCATTATTCTCCAAGTATGTCAGTGACATCCCAGCGGACCCCAGAATTCCTTTTAGTGGCCAGCATTGCCTCAGATGGTCTGGCCCAACATGATCTTTCTGACTTCTACTAATACTCTTTTTTTCCTATAAACTTTTTTTTTTTATTGTTGCAAAAGACACATAACATATAATTTGAGATTTTAACCATTTTTTAAGTGTACAGTTCGGTGGCATTACATGTGCTATTGTTACTGTTTTCGCTTCTGGGTAAGGAAACTAAGACAGAAGTAAAGTGACTTTTTTTTTCTTTTTAAGATTTTTATTTATTTATTTGACAGAGAGAGAGATCACAAGTAGGCAGAGAGGCAGGCAGAGAGAGAGGGAGAAGCAGGCTCCCCGTTGAGCAGAGAGCCCGATGTGGGGCTTGATCCCAGGACCCTGAGATCACGACCTGAGCCGAAGGCAGAGGCTTAACCCACTGAGCCACCCAGGTGCCCTGAGAAATAAAGTGACTTTTTGCTGGTGGGGCGAGGGTATTGGCTGGAGCATGGGCCGTCTGACCCTCATGCCTCATGCTGCAGAATCTGGGGCGCCGACCCCCCACACACACTCCTGCAGAAAATGCCTCGTGTGATTGACAGCTCTGTGCATACTCATTTTACTTGTTTTGGTTTGTTTTTAAAGCACAGAATGCTTCATGTGTTGGTTACATTAGCGTTTGCCCAAAATAAATTCGTAACGAATAGGAGCTCAAACCATTTAAGTAAAGTGAAGCTGAAATAATTTACAGCCCCTCCAGAATAGAGCCAAACATGGTGGGTTTTCTTTGAAATATCTATTAATGGTTACTTTTACAAAACTTGAATAGCTTCTGGCTATTAGGAGAGCGGACTGCCCTGTATAATTAATGAAAGGAAAACACTTACACTAGGATTATAGGTAACTAAACATTTAACTATCTCACATTCCTTGGCAACACCTTAGGAAAGGCAGCCATGCGCCAGAATTTTTATAAAAACTTTTTTGCACCTGATCTTGGGGACTTGAGATCTCCTAATGGAATGACTGGAAGAAAAAAAAATCATATATATAAAATTTCGTATGAATGTGCTTTTTGTAAATACCATTTTCAGTAGCTCCCCCGGGGCAGAATATTCTTCTGTTGCTCTTAGTCGGCATGCCCCAGCACTTGGGAGAGCAGCTGGCACACATTCTCCTAAAATCCAGAATAATAAACTACAAATGTGAAGTAAACTTACTCTGGCCATAGGCTGGAAGGAATTACACAGCAGGATTGCAGTGATGGTTGGAGAAGTTTCCATGGACTAGTTCATTCATTCATCAAATACTTATCAAAGGGTACACAGGTGGTTGTACATGTGTGTCTTGACTGATGGGGCAGGGTGTGGGGTCAGGTACAGGTGAGGCGCGCCGAGCGAGAGAGGTGACTAGTGTTAGCACTCCTGGTAAGAGCGCCAAGAGCATGGGGGCGCCTGGCTGGCTCACTTGTAGAGTGCACGACTCTTCATCCCAGGGTTGTGAGTTCAGGCCCCCACTGGGTGTATTGATTACTTAAAAATTTTTTTAATGTTTAAAAAGAGTGTCAAGTGCACCTTTGGGAAGTGGGTTAGTGTAAAGGTAGCAGCACGTGGCAGTAGACTCAGGAATTTGGAGGAAAAGACAGCCAGACATGAATCCTAGGTTTCTTTTCTTCTTCTTTCCTTCCTTCCTTCCCTCCCTCCCTTTCTTCCTTTCTTTCAAGGAGGCTCCATGCCCCACATGGGACTTAAACCCATGACCCCCCAGGTCAGGAGTCCATGCTGTACAGACTGATCCAGCCAGATGCCCCTGAATCCTGGATTTCTACTTAATGTTCTGTAACGTATCAGTAGAGACATTTTTCCTTTTACTGAAAATATCAAACTTGAATAAAATGGCAAGTTTATGCTATTTTGTCATTAGTTACTACCAAGAAGAGAATGGTAATTCCCCAATAAAGTGATGTAGAACTAACTTCATAAGACATTTACTTCTGTGATTTCCTTAGACCCGTTAATTACATTGGTATAATACTACATTGATAATCAGGACAGATGCTCACTGAAGAAAACTTTGAACCCACAGAGAAGTATAAAATAGTGGTGGTGGGGGATCCCTCATAGTTCTAAGCCCCTGAGATAAACACGCATTCATATGTCTCCATGCCAAAAATGTCTGTAAAATTTATAATTAGTCAAACCAGGAACAAGTATACCAAAAATGACAGAATTAGTATGGTAGCCCCCGTGTATGAAGGGATTATGCAAAATATAAGATTAAAAACAATGTTCTAGGGACGCCTGGGTGGCTCAGTTGGTTAAGCGGCTGCCTTCAGCTCAGGTCATGATCCCAGCGTCCTGGGATCGAGTCCCACATCAGGCTTCCTGCTCAGCAGCGAGCCTGCTTCTCTCTCTGCCTCTGCCTGCCACTCTGTCTGCCTGTGCTCACTCTCTCTCTCTCTGACAAATAAATAAAATCTTAAAAAAAAAAAAGTTCTAATAAATAAATAAGTAAAGATTAAGAAGAGGAAAAGTGGGGCGCCTCGGTGGCTCAGTGGGTTAAAGCCTCTGCCTTCAGCTCAGGTCCTGATCCCAGGGTCCTAGGATCGATCCCCGCATCGGTTTCTCTGCTCAGCGGGGAGTCTGCTTTCTCCTCTCTCTCTCTGCCTGCCTCTCTGCCTACTTGTGATCTCTCTCTGTCAAATAAATAAATAAAATCTTCAAAAAAAAAAAAGGAAAAGTTACGGGGCGCCTGTTTCAGTCGGTGGAGCACGTGACTCTTGACCTTGGGGTTGTGAGTTTGAGTCCCATGTTGAGGATAGAGGTTACGTAAAAATCAAAATAAAATATTTTTTAAAAAGAGAGAAAAGTTACAAGTGGAAATTCCAAAGGCTAATGAACATATCTGAAAAGGTTAATTTCCGAAATAATGAAAGAAATGCATACATAAAGCAAGTTGCTTATCAAGTAAGCAAAGCTTTCTTCCTCTTCCTCTTTTTCTCTGTTGGTTGGTTTTTGTTTTATAAATGGTGATCTTCAGTCCGGGTCAGGGTTCAGTAAGATAGCAGGACCCTGTTGGTGAGCACGGAATTTGGTCACCTTTCTGGAAGGGATTTGGGCCACAGACAAGGTGGTTTTCAGCCAGGATGCCTCAGCACGGCTGGTCTCTGTTTTGACTGGATGGGGAATCTGTTGGTAATTGTTTATTAAATACTTTGACGGTCAGCTCTGCTAATAGGTATCCATGGGCTTTTAAGTGTTGCTCTCTGAAGACCTAGTAGTTCTCATGGGAATGTAAATTTCTTTTTTTTTTTTTTTTAATTTATTTATTTGACAGACAGAGATCACAAGCAGACAGAGAGGCAGGCAGAGAGAGAGAGAGAGAGGGAAACAGGCTCCCCGATGAGCAGAGAGCCCGATGTGGGACTCGATCCCAGGACTCCGAGACCATGACCTGAGCCGAAGGCAGCGGCTTAACCCACTGAGCCACCCAGGTGCCCTGGAATGTAAATTTCTTTATAGCTCTGTACAGTAAAGGTCTACTGGTAGTTAAGCTCCGTGAGAATAGGGAATTTCTGTCTTCTGTTTGCTGCTATGTCCTTAGTTCCTGGTGATCGGTAAAATATTGTTAGGTGAATGAATAGGTAAATGTGACTTTGGCATAGAATAGAAACAGATAAGTGTGATTTTGGCGTAGGTTATGTTGGTTACCATAATATTTCGTGTTCTCAAAGCCTTCATAAACATTTTACTTGAGGAAAATTATCTATTATGTTCCTGTGGCGGTTTGTGAAAAATATTTTTGGCTTTTGGACAATAATAGTCCTGGATTTTTTTTAAGGTTTATTTATTTATTATTTTACAGAGAGAGAGAGAGGGACAGTCCGCGGAGCTGGGTGGGGGGCTGGGCAGAGGGAAAGGGAGAGAGCGAGCCCCAAGCAGACTCCCTGCTGAGCCCAGGAGCAGGATGTGGAGCTGTATCTCACGACCCTGAGATCATGACCTGACTGGAAACCAAGAGTCGGACACCTAACCGACTGAACCACCCAGGTGTGGCTCAGTCCCGGATTTTTAAAAAAAAGTTTTTCCTCTAAGTGTAGCATCTTTAACAATCAATAATCAATCCATACTTGGGTATTAAGAGATGCCCATTTTCTAAGAATGTTTTATATTTTCTATGGGAACAAAATAGGAAGTCCATCAATCAAGGAAAAAGTAATAGTTCAGTACTTGATGTAATAGATTTTTCTGTTGACTTCATTTTTGCTTTCATAAATGTTTTAACTTCAGTTTTGACCTCCAGTTGGCAGAGGCTCGAATGATCTCAAGTTTCTCTTTACACTGAAGATTTTCCCATCAACCCAGATATAAACTAACAATTACACATTAATTATGGCATATTACAAAAGAATGTATGGAAACATGTATGTATACAAAAACAGCAGTAAAATGAACCCGTGCGTACATTCCACCCAGGTAAAGAAAAATTACTCTGCCCCCCAGAAGCTTCCTATGGCCTCTGGTCACATTCTTCTCCCTACTTGAGTATTATCCAGAATTTTGTGTTAAAAAGTATTCTTGGGGCACCTGGGTGCCTCGGGGTTAAGCCTCTGCCTTCGGCTCAGGTCATGATCTCAGGGTCCTGGGATCGAGCCCCACATCGGGCTCTCTGCTCAGTGGGGGGCCTGCTTCCTCCCCTCTCTCTGCCTGCCTCTCTGCCTACTTGTGATCTCTGTCTGTCAAATAAATAAATAAAATCTTTTAAAAAAATTCTCTTGTTTTTCTTTTTCTCTCCTTCCTTCCATCTTTCCTTTCTTTTATTTTTTAAAAAGGTTATTTATTTATTTGAAGGAGAGAGAGACAGAAAGAAAGAGAGAAAATGAGTTGGGGGGGTAGAGGGAGAAGCAGGCTCCCCGCTGAGCAGCGAGACCGATGCGGGACTGGATCCCAGGACCCCAAGATCACGACCCGAGCTGAAGGCAGCCACTCAGCCAATGGAGCCACCTACGCACCCCTCTCTTGTTTTTCTTTATAGTTTTTTGTCACTTATGACTGTTAGCAGTAAACAATATATTGTTTAGTTTTTCCTGTTTGGAGACTTTATATAAATGAAATGAGATGGGCAGTTGAGTTGTTTCTAGTATTTTGCTGCTATGATTTGCTGCTACATCCATTCTTACTCATGTCTCATTGTGCACATGAACAAGAATTTACAGTCTGGGTTCTAGACCTTAAGATATATATGTAGGGAAGGAATACCTAGGTGTAATGCAGGGCCCAAGTTCACCTTTACTAGGCAAAACCAGTTTGTTTTCCAAAGTTCCCAGTAGGGTGTGACCCTTTCCATTGCAATGCACTGTTAACACTTGTATTTTCTGACTAAATTTTTGCCAGGTTGGTGGGTGCGAAATGGTATCTGACTGTAGCTTTAATATGCCTTTCACTGCTTACTAATAAGGCTAAGTATCATTTCGTGTTTAAAATTCTTCTTACTTTTGTCCCTTTTCCAATGGAGTCATTTAGTCTTTTGAAGAAAACTGATTAGAAGGTATTCTTTCTATATTATAGATAATAATCCTTTGTTGATCCTAGTGTCACAGATACCTTCTCCCAGTTTATCCTTTATCATATCACTTACGTTGGGGTATCTCTGCTTGTCAGAAGTTTTTAGTCTTTTTTTTTTTTTTAAGATTTTATTTATTTATTTGAGAGAGAACATGAGAGAGAGAGAGAGAGGCACAAGCGGGGTGGGGGAGAGAGGGAGTAGCAGGCTCCCTGCTGAGCAAGAAGCCTGATACAGTGCGGGGCTTGGTCCTGGGACTCCAGGATCGTGACCAGAGCTGAAGGTAGACTTTCAACCAACTGAGCCACCCACGTGCCCCCCCAATTTTTAGTTTTTATACATTCAAGTTTATTAATTGTTTTTCCTTTATGGTCTTAACTGTTACATTTAGATCCTTAATCTGTCTTGAATTATTTTTTGTATATTGTAAGAAATAGAGATTTGATTTCATTTTTTTAGTAGATACTCAGTTATCCAGCACCCTTTAAAATTATTTATTTATTTATTTATTTATTTATTATTTTTAAAGATTATTTTTTTATTTGAGAGAGAGAGCGCACAGGAAGGAGGGACAGAGGGAGAGGGAGAGAGAAAGTTAAGCAGACTCCGATGAGCACAGAGCCCAGTGTGGGGCTTGACCTCACAACCCTGAGATCAAACAACCTGAGCTGAAACCAAGAGTCAGATGCTTAACTGACTAGGCCACCCAGATGCCCCTAAGGATGTTATCTTTAAGTCATCTCTACACCCAACGTAGGGCTTGAACTCACAACCCTGAGATCAGGGGTCTCAGGCTCCCCGCACCTTCCATGGGACAGCCTGTTCTTTCCATGGGACAGCCTGTTCTTTCCTCATTGGCTGATGGTGATGGTAGTGGGGGCAGTGGTGGTGGCAGTCATTCACACTTGGCCCAGGGCTTACCATGTGCCAGGCAGTGTTCTCAGCACGAGATAACATTTAATCCTTACAGTAACCCCACACATAGATCCTGCATTTAGCCCCATATTTTAGACGCAGAAACACAGGTTAAGTAGCTTACTCCACGGAACACAGCTAGAATGCCAAAGAGCCAGAGCTCAGACTAAGCCATTCTAGCTCAAGACTCCCAGGTCCTTAGCCACCAGGTTCTCTGTGTTTTCTGTATGGCTTCCTCTTTTCCATACGAAATTGTTTTTGCATACCCTCATTCTGTGCCTTGCATTTTCCTGCTTTTCTGCCCCTGGTTGGTACCACACAGCTTCTTAATTAGCTTTATTATGAGTCCGTGTACAGTATAGCTCTAACCCCGACCTGTGCTTCAAGTGTTTCGGCTCTTGCTTGACCTTTGCAACTTCCATTTGAAGCTGTGAATGGTGTTCTCCAAAAACTTGCTGGGGTTTTAATTGAAACGACACTGAGGGTGCCTGGGTGGCTCAGTGGGTTAAAGCCACTGCTTTCAGCTCGGGTCATGATCACAGGGTCCTAGGATCGAGTCCCACATTGGGCTCTCTGCTCAGCGGGGAGCCTGTTTCCTCCTCTCTCTCTGCCTGCCTCTCTGCCTGCTTGTGATCTCTGTCTGTCAAATAAATAAAATCCTTAAAAAAAGAAAAGAAAGAAAGAAAGAAAGAAACGACACTGAATCTACAGATGATTTGGAGGAGAGTTAATATATTTACAGTAGATAGCCTTCTAATTTATGAACAGGGCTCATACCTCTCCATTTATACCAGTTTTTTTTTAATGCTTTCTTTCTTTCTTTATATTGTTTGGCTAAACCATTTTTTAAAATGATTTTATTTATTTATTTGACAGAGAGAGACACAGCAAGAGAGGAAACACAAGCAAGGGGAGTGGGAGAGGAGAAGCAGGCTTCCTGCTGAGCAGGGGGCCTGATGCGGGGCTCGTGATCCCAGGACCCTGGGATCACGACCTGAGCTGAAGGCAGATGCTTAACGACTGAATCACCCAGGTGCCCCAATGTCTTCTTTTTAAAAAGAGATTTTTTTTTTTTTTATTGAGAGAGAGAGTTTGCGCAGATGTTGGGGGGAGCAGAGGGAGAGATGGATTGCAAGCAGACTCCTGCCGAGTGGAGAGCCAGACGCGGGGCTCGACCCCACAGCCCTGAGATCATGACCTGAGCCAAAACCAAGAGTTGGACACTTAACCGACTGAGCCACCCACGTGCCACTTATTTATTTATTTTTTAAAGATTTTTATTTTGGGGGCACCTGGGTGGCTTAGTTGTTAAGCGTCTTCCTTTGGTTCAGGTTATGATCCCGGGGTCCTGGGATCGAGCCCCATGTCGGGCTCCCTGCTCGGCAGGAAGCCTGCTTCTCCTCTTCTTCATGCTCGCTCTCTCTCTCTCTCACTTGCTCACTCTCTCTGTCAAATGAATAAATACATAAATAAAATCTTAAAAAGAAACAGATTTTCTTTTAAAGTAATCTCTACTCCCAAATGGGGCTCAAACCCGAAACCCTGAGATAAAGAGTCTCACGCTCCACTGACTGAGCCGGCCAGCCAGGCACCGCTCATTTAATCATTTTATTTTGTTTACTTATCTTTTAAAGATTTTATCTATTTTTATGGAGAGAGAGCACGAACCGGGGGAGGGGCAGAGGGAGAGTGGGGCAAGCAGACTCTGTGCTGAGCGTGGAGACTGACGGGGGGCTTCATCTCAGGACCCTGAGATCATGACCTGAGCCGAAACCAAGAGTCAGATGCTTAACCAGCTGTGCCATGCAGACGGCCCTCATTTAATCATTTGAAAACACAGGCTGTAAGGCACAAAGAAGTCTTAGAGAGAAAGAGGGATTGTATTAGTTGGCAAACACTCAGAGCCATTCCGTGGAACCCTGGCTGCGGTCTCCAAGGCCCTGGCTGATCTGGCCCCTGGCTTTCTCCCTCTTTACCTTCACGCTGGAGGGAGACGGGGCGGCCTGCATTTCCTTCCGTGTGCCGTGTTCTTCCCTTCCTGGGGCCTCTGCACTTTCTCTTCCCTCCGCCTGGTCTGATGCCCCTCCTCTGCCTTCTTCCGGCCTCTCCCCATTTTGCGCAGCCGGCTTTTCCTTTGCCTTCTTGTTTCAGCTTCAGCATCACTTCCCTGAAAGGCTTCCCCTAATCCCACATTCAGAACCGATCCCACGCTTCTGTGCTCCCACTGCCTTTTATCTTAATTAAAACTTCACTTGTCCTCTGGAATTCTAGTGTCTGGCACAGAGCTCAGCTCATGGTCTGCTCTCAGTAAGAAGTGTTGAATTCTTGCAATTTATTGGAAAGACACAGGGTTGTATGGGTTAGATTGAAAGTAACAGACCCAAAGAGAAGGTTTTTTTTTTTTTCCTAATTTGGCATGCACAGGGCCAATTTTCACCTCTTAGCTCCAGCACCTATACCTGGAGAGTTTCTGATTGGCCTATCTAATCTGTCACCTGGGTCCTTCGCGTGGGATGTTCGACTGTGGCAGTGGGCTGGAGAGTTGGGATCCTGTGTCTTTTTTTTTTTTTTAAGATTTTATTTATTTTATTTGACAGACAGAGATTACAAGTAGGCAGAGAGGCAGGCAGAGAGAGAGGGGAGGAAGCAGGCTCCCTGCTGAGCAGAGAGCCCGATGTGGGGCTCGATCCCAGGACCCTGGGATCATGACCTGAGCCGAAGGCAATGGCTTTAACCCACTGAGCCACCCAGGTGCCCCAGGATCCCGTGTCTTAAAAAGAGAACACCACCCATGCATTTGCTTAACTATCTTTTTTTTTTTTTAAGATTATTTATTTATTTATTTATTTATTTGACAGCGACTCATTGAGAGAGGGACCACAAGCAGGGGGAGTGGGAGAGGGAGAAGCAGGCTTCCCGCTGAGCAGGGAGATCAATGCGGGGCTCCATCCCAGGACCCTGGGATTATGACCTGAGCTGAAGGCAGACACTTAAGACTGAGCCACCCAGGCGCCCTTGTTGAATTAACCATCTTTACTTAAAATTGGAAGTGAGTTCCTTGCTAAGTGTTTGGAAAATCTTCTGCACTGATATTAACTAAGTTTCAGGTGACAGGGCTTAGAATTTTTTTTCCCCTGTGATATTTCTGTAATATTTTGCTCCCCTTCCCCACACACATGGAAATATTTATAGAGTTGAGCAATGAGTCAGGCCTTTAAAAATCTGAGGGTTTTGTTTTTTTTTTTCTCATTAAAAATTTAGCTGATACGCTTTGTTCTCATTTAGCCTTTGGATTGCCTTCAGTGTTCTGGTTATTAGAGCCTGGTTTCTTCCTTCTTCCTCTCCCTCTTACCTTCCTCCCTTCAGTTGGTCTTGAACTTCTTTCTTGGGGGCGAGAATCACCTGTAGAGAACAGTGTGGGATGTTGGAGAGGTATGCCTCGTTCTCCAGGGTTTAAAGAAAGGAACAGGGGGCAGCGGAGGAGGGTGGATAACTGAACTCTTGGGTCTGCTGGTTGAGCAGGCTTGGGACCAGGTCATATACAGTCAGTCTCAATGGAGCGGTTGTGCAACCACCAGGAAATGAACAAGTAGATTCCGTTTCCAGGCCAAAGCCAGACGCTCCTGATACTGAACATTTGCGTGAAAGATGTTCATGTCGGGACGCCTGGGTGGCTCAGTGGGTTAAGCCTCTGCCTTCGGCTCAGGTCATGATCTCAGGGTCCTGGGATCGAGTCCCGCATCAGGCTCTCTGCTCAGTGGGGAGCCTGCTTCCCTTCCTGCCTCCCTGTCTACTTGTGATCTCTGTCAAATGAATAAATAAAATCTTAAAAAAGAAAAAGAAAAAGACGTTTATGTCACAGTCAGGGCTGGACCAAGCCCCTCTTGCATCCTGTCACAGGGAAATGGCATTTCTTTCTTAGAGCGAGATTTTGCTTTCTGTAACCGGTTTCTGTCTTTCCAGGAGACTAATTGGTTCAACCCACTTTGTTCCACATTAGAGCCCTCTTCCCAGCCCTGGGTTTTACAGCTCCGTCATCTTTCCTACCTTTCCTCTTCTGCTTGAGATACTTGACAACGTCTGGACAAGGGAGTGATTTTTATGATCGCTTTAAAAATGACTTGTTTTTTATTTTTTTTATTTTTTTTTTTAAAGATTTTATTTATTTATTTGAGAGAGAGAGAGAGAGAGGGAGAGAGAGAAAGAGAGCATGAGAGGGGAGAAGGTCAGAGGGAGAAGCAGACTCCCTGCAGAGCTGGGAGCCTGATGTGGGACTCGATCCCGGAACTCCAGGATCATGACCTGAGCCAAAGGCAGTCACTTAACCAACTGAACCACCCAGGTGCCCAAATGACTTGTTTTTTAAAGAGATATATAAAAATAAAAATGACTTTTTTTTTTTTAAGATTTTATTTATTTATTTGACAGAGATCACAAGTAGGCAGAGAGGCAGGCAGAGAGAGAGAGAGAGAGAGAGAAGGAAGCAGGCTCCCCGCTGAGCAGAGAGCCCGATGCAGGACTCGATCCCGGGACCCCGAGATCATGACCTGAGCCGAAGGCAGGGGCTTAACCCACTGAGCCACCCAGGCGCCCCAAAATGACTTTTTTTTTTTTTTTTTTTAAGATTTTATTTATTTATTTGACAGAGAGAAATCACAAGCAGATGGAGAGGCAGGCAGAGAGAGAGGAAGGCAGAGAGAGGAGGAAGCAGGCTCCCCGCTGAGCAGAGAGCCCGATGCGGGACTCGATCCCAGGACCCTGAGATCATGACCTGAGCCGAAGGCAGCGGCTTAACCCACTGAGCCACCCAGGCGCCCCGACTTTTTTTTTAAATGAAAAAAGTAAACACTCTTTAATCCCCCCCCTTGAAAAGCATATTCTTGTGATCTCTGTCGTTCAGTATATCTGGGGTGGGCACAGGTGTTTATATTTGCTTGTGGGTTGCTTTTGCTGTATCCAGGGGAATGGAGGGGGGAGAAAGTGACTTTGGTGTTCTAAGAACATTGAAATAATAGGCCAGAGCTTATTGCAGCTTCTTAAAGGACTGCATTCCATAGCAGTCTCCCCTCCAAATCTCAGCCGCTCAGACTCCAGGAGAGTCAGAATTCTGGTGCTTTGGGCATGAGTTACATCTTTCTCTTGTCATTTCAGGATGCAGTGCTAAGACTCGGCCTGGGCCATCCCTGCGTCCATCAGCCCCAAGTCGGCTGCTGTCCACCCCATTCTGTCTGGTGTACGTCCCCCACCGGCCTCCTTGCTGCCCTTTTACACAATAGAATTATTGTCCTAAAACATGAAAATGCAGCTTTTCAGATTCTGTGTGCTTTTCCACATTGTTTCTACCACTGACTTCATCTACGTGCTGTTGGCCCGTCGGCTTCTGCTAAAGTTTGGGTTTGTTTTTTTAAGATTTTATTTATTTGAGAGAGAGAGCGAGAGCGAGCATGGGGACAGAGAGAGACAAGCAGACTCTGTACCGAGCATGGAGCCTGATTTGAGGCTCAGTCTCAGGACCCCAAGATCATGACCTGAGCTGAAATCAAGAGTCAGACGCTCAACTGATTGAGCCACCCAGGCACCCCTGAAGTTTTTTTTGTTTTGTTTTGTTTTTAACTCATGCATATGTTTTCATCCTGTGTTTACATTCTTTTTGGGTTCAGAATGCCGTCGCTGGAAGGAGCCATGAACAGAATAGTTCCTTAGTAATTTCATTTTCGCAACAGAAACAGAGTTAGATAGATTATGGCTGGTGATTAAGGCAGATATGCCTCCATTGGTAAACCTGGTTTTGTGGCAGTTTCTGGACTTGGATTTTAGAGATTCAAAGTTCAGTAAAACCATCCATTGTGGGCACTTTTCCTTCCTCATGAAAATCTTTTGTATTAACTTGATTGTCCAACTTGACACTGTGATGTTGGAGCTCCTCTTTTGTTAATTATGTCATAGACTCCTGCTTTTCAACCCAGTTTGGGGGGAGAACCCCTCCTAATTCAGAGAACCTGTTTCAGAAATAGCAGATGAATGTGTGATTTTACAGAATCTGTGTCTACTTGGTATTGTCTAAGCAGAAGGTGTCTGTGCTCCTCGAAATAAACCGTCTACTGCTGTCCTTGACCTTTTATTTTTTATTTATTTATTTTTTTCCTGAGTAAACAGTGACTTTCCTTTGGGTAGTAGTTCTTCATCACGTCAATTTTGATGCTGTCATGTTGAAAGTATATATTTTGGTATTTCTATCTTTTTAAAAAAGACTTATTTATTTGAGAGAGAGAGTGCGCGTGCCAAGTGGTGCAGTAGGAAGGGTAGAGGGAGAAAGCAGACTCAAGCAGACTCAAGCAGACGTGGGGCTTGATCCCAGGACCCTGGTTTCATGACCTGAGCCAAAACCAAGAGTCAGCTGTCAACTAACTGAGCCGCCCAGACACCCCAAAAATATTTCTGCTTTTGACATTGTATGTGAGAAAAATTCTTTTTCCTTGTCCATGGAGATTAATTGAAGTCTTTGTTTCAAATTTGAGATCTAGAATTTCAGGTGGCATTTGTGATGACACATTTTTGTTTGTAAAGTTTTGTCAAACTTTTTTTGTTCCTATATATACAGCTACTTTAATATTCAGAACCTAATTGATTTTTAAAAACATTTTAAATGGAGGTTTTGTTACGTTTACTCTGGGTAGATCTAGACGTGCTGACACTTTTCTCTTAAAGATGCGAGGAAGCTAATACCAGTAATACCATCCCAAGGGATTCTGTTCAGATATAGCCATTTATTTTATTTTTTTTTAAAGATTTTATTTATTTATTTGACAGAGAGAGATCACAAGTAGGCAGAGAGGCAGGCAGAGAGAGAGGAGGAAGCAGACTCCCTGCCGAGCAGAGAGCCCGATGCAGGACTCGATCCTAGGACGCTGAGATCATGACCTGAGCCGAAGGCAGCGGCTCAACCCACTGAGCCACCCAGGCGCCCCTTTTTTTAAGATTTTATTTATTTATTTGACAGACAGAGATCACAAGTAGGCAGAGAGGCAGGCAGAGAGAGAGAGGGACGCAGGCTCCTTGCTGAGCAGAGAGCCCGATGCAGGGCTCGATCCCAGAACCCCGAAATCATGACCCGAGCCAAAGGCAGAGGCTTTAACCCACTGAGTTACCAAGGTGCCCCCATATAGAGCCATTTAAAGTCTGTTCCTCCAAGTGCCCTAGTCCTTTGGAAAGTGGATTTATCCTGAATTAGAGTATTCTAAAACAGTGGTCTATACAGCATGGACAGAAACATACCCAGTGATATGGAAGAGCGAATTGTCTTCGCTGAGTGAGTCACTTGGGGAGAGATTCGTGGAGAGCTGGCCTCAGGATACCCTCCTCTTGAGTCTGAGCCACTGACACTGACATAACCTCAGCAACTTAGTTTCTTACCGGATTGGCTTGTTCAGGGGACTCTGAATTTGTGTCGGTTTAGTACACTTTCTAGTGACAGGAAGTACAATATTAAAAACTTGACCTATACTATGGAGAAAAACTTCCTTGAGGCAGACTTGGGTCTCCTCATTTTATTTAATTTATTATAATTCTTTTTTAAAGATTTTATTTATTTATTTGACAGAAATCACAAGTAGGCAGAGAGGCAGGCAGAGAGAGGGGGGAAACAGGCTCCCTGCTGAGCAGAGAGCCCGATGTGGGGCTCGATCCCAGGACCCCGAAATCATGACCCGAGCCAAAGGCAGAGGCTTAACCCACTGAGCCACCCAGGTGCCCCTAGTAACTAGCTTTTCTGAAAGTACTTCCTGGGTCATTTCTTCTGCAGACTTTCAAAGAAAAATCAGATTTCAGCAGACGACTTCTTAGGCATAGCCAAGAGTCTTCATTCTCCAGGGACGTAGAGAGACCAGTCTCGACACCGACCGATGAGTCGCTCTTGTAGGTACAGGAAGGCAACATTTGTATTGAACTTTGTGATGCTTTAGGAACTCTGATGAAGATACGACAACCCAGACAGCTGCCGTGGTTCATACTTCTCCCGCTTCGGTCTTCCGCGTGCAGACAGCCAGACCTGAAAATGATCGATTGGAAAATGCAGTAACTGCGTTTGATTAGCGCACTCGTGCTGCCCATGTTAGTCCCTGCGACCGACTCAGCGTCCTGTGGCCGACAGCTCCTGCCGTGTACCTTTGTTTGGTTGGAACTCGAGGAGCAGTAGGCGGTCAAGAGGGGGTATCGCCTTCCACCCAACTCCTTGGAAACATCCATTGCCGTTCTCTTGGCAATTGCGAGTTAATTCCTGAGCGTATGTATAGTAGGCACTTAATAGTACATTAAACATCATTTTCCATTAGGTCATATATGATCTGCCTTCCTTAATCTTTGGAAACACGAAGCTTTCAAAGAGAAATTGTAGAGCGCGTGTCATGGGGGAGGAGTTCTGGCAGTGCAGCCCCTGGGCCGCCTCTTACGCAGTCCACAGAGTCAAAACTATTTTCATAATCACACGAAGACACTATCTTTCTCACGGTGTGGATGTTGAGGCTCGTAGCATAAAGATGGTGACGGGAAGGCTGCAGCCCCCTTGACGCGAATCAGGGCGATGGCTCCCAACTCAGCAGGTCTCGTATTCTTAACTGTTAGCGGTTTAAAAAAAAAAAAAATCCCTTTTATTCAGAAATATCCTCAGTGGTGGTGCCTGGATGGTTCAGTCGGTTAAGTGTCTGCCTTTGGCTCAGGTCATGATCCCAGGATCTTGGGATCGAGCCCTGCGTCGGGCTCCTTGCTCAGCGGGGAGTCTGCTTCTGCCACTGCCTTGTGCTCTCTCCCTCTCTCTGTCAAATAAGTAAGTTAAGTCTTTTTTTAAAAAATAAAAAAATAGGGGCGCCTGGGTGGCTCAGCGGGTTAAGCCGCTGCCTTCGGCTCAGGTCATGATCTCAGGGTCCTGGGATCGAGTCCCATATCGGGCTCTCTGCTCAGCAGGGAGCCTGCTTCCCTCTCTCTCTCTCTGCCTGCCTCTCTCTCTGTCAAATAAATAAATAAAATCTTTAAAAAAAAAAAAAATAAAAATAAAATAAAAAAAATAAAAAAATAAAAATGCCCTCAAGGAAACAGTAAGAGGAGTAATTTTATTAAATCTCAGCTGTTGAGTATACACTTTTTGAATAGTATGACAGGATGGGAAATATGCCTAAAGCACTTAGTGTCGACCAGGATACTTCAGTGATTGCATTGTGAGCTGGACTAACTTGTTTTTTCATGGACACCATTTTTACTTAAGAGGACAGTTGGCAGGGCGCCTGGGTGGCTCCATCATTAAGCATCTGCCGTCGGCTCAGGTCATGATCCCAGGGTCCTGGGATCGAGTCCCACATTGGGCTCCCTGCTGGGCAGGGACCCTGCTTCTCCCTCTCCCACTCCTCCTGCTTGTGTTCCTTCTCTCACTGTTTCTCTCTGTCAAATAAATAAATAAAATCTTTAAAAAAAAAAAAAAAAGAGGACAGTTGGCAGATGAACTCGGGCATTTGGCAGGTATTTTCTCAAAAAGGAATAATTGAGCCTGTCCCTTTATTTATTTATTTTTTTAAAGATTTTATTTATTCATTTGAGAGAAAGAGAGAGACAGAGCACAAACAGGGGGAGAGGCAGAGGGAGAGGAGAAGCTGACTCCCTGCTGAGATGGGAGCCTGACATGGGGCTCCATCCCGGGACCTGCCTGGAGATCATGACCCACCCATCTGAGCCACTCAGGCACCCCAAGCCTGTCCTTTTAAGGAAACAACTGTTTGTTGCCAATGATGGAATTCTACCTTTTAAGTGAAAATTGGTATTTTGGGAAATTCGTATTTGCCACTGTGACCTTGACAGCTCCCCAGTATTTAAAGCCGCCTCAGATTCTTGACCTCGGGTCGTGAGTTCAAGCCCCATTTTGGGAATAGAGCTTACTTAAAAAAAAAAAAAACCAAAACATAATAAATAGGGTGCCTGGGTGGCTCAGTCAGTTAAGCAACTGCCTTTGGCTCAGGTCATGATCCTAGAGTCCTGGGATGGAGCCCCGCATCAGGCTCCTTGCTCAACAGGGAGCCTGCTTCTTCCTTTCCCTCTGCCCCTCCTCCCCACTTGTGCTCTCTAACAAATTTTTTTTTTTAAGATTTTATTTAAGATTTTATTTATTTATTTGACAGGGAGATCACAAGCAGACAGAGAGGCAGGCAGAGAGAGAGGGGGAAGCAGGCTCCCTGCCAAGCAGAGAGCCCAATGTGGGGCTCGATCCCAGGACCCTGGGATCATGACCTGAGCCGAAGGCAGAGGCTTTAACCCACTGAGCCAATCAGGCACCCCACTCTCTAACAAATTTTTAAAAACAAATAAAAATTTAAAAATAAAGACATTGGAAAAGATGAGATAGGTAGCAATATAAACAAATATGATTTGAATATATTTTTTAATGAAATGTGGCAACATTTGGAAGATCTGCAAGTTATCAGTGACATGATACTTTGTAAATGGTATTTTCTAAATAATGTTACACAGTCACGTGCAGGCAAAAGATCCATTCAGAGCACGAGATCAATGAGTGCATTTTATTGTAACCTGATGCGAAAAATTCTTGGGGAGGGTTTCAGATTTCATATTGCAACTAGCCTTTAAGAAACTACTATTAGTTGAGTCTCGGGGCGCTATCAGGAGGTAGCCAGCATGACCTAAAAAGGCTCTTGAACTTCTCCTCCACTTTCTTAGTACATATGTGCATGAAGTCTTATTTTTTTGCATGTTTCAGCCAAAGTAAGGAGTCGACCAGATTGAATTCAGAAGGATCTGAGCATCCAGCTGTCTTCTATGAAACCAAACATTAAAGAGATTTGCAGAAAAGTAAAACAGTGCCAGTTTTCTCACGTTTTGTTGTTGTTTTGGAAAGGAAATTTCTTTTTTAAAAGAGCTGCTTCTTTTGACATGGGATGGATTTAGTGTCGTCTTTTTAAATAAATTAATAAACATGTTTAAAACTCTGTTTTTAATTTCTGATACAGTAAATATTGATGGTCATAACCCACATAAATAAAAGTTTTCGAAGGTCCTTAATGATTTTTAAGAGGTCTGAGAGGGCCTCTTAATGATTTTTAAGAGAGCAGAACTGCTGTCCTGTAACATCACAAAGGAAAGGGTCCATTTTTGCTAATGGCCCCATCTCCAAAGTGCCGACTGGTTTTTTTTTTTTTTAATATTTTATTTATTTATTTGACAGAGATCACAAGTAGGCAGAGAGGCAGGCAGAGACAGAGAGAGAGGGAAGCAGGCTCCCTGCTGAGCAGAGAGATGCGGGGCTCGATCCCAGGACCCCTGGGATCATGACCTGAGCCAAGGCAGAGGCTTTAACCCACTGAGCCACCCGGGCACCCCCGAAGGCTCTTTTTTAAAGGGCCCTTTATAATATTTGCCCACAAAGGAGTTTTTTTAAGATTTGGAATGTTTTTCCATTAAGTTTTCCACATTTTGGTCAAGAATGTAAGTGGGTTGATTAGTTTTTCATCTGTTTTGAATTTGCTTTTAGCTGCTGTCAGAAAACTCCATGCCGTGGCAATCCATGTGATGGGAGGGGTAGAGTGTGGCATCATTAGGGAGGTTTTAGTATTTTAAAAAATTTTATTTGTGACAACATGTTATTTCATTTTTTTTTTTTTTAAAGTAAGCTCTACACACAGCGTGAGGCTCAAACTCATGACCCCAAGATCAAGAACCGCATATTCCACCTGCTAAACCAGCCAGGCCCCCCAAGAGATGTTCTAATATAGCATAAAAAGAACAATCCTAGATTGACAAACAAGTACTAGTTTATTTGTTGCTACTGAGTAAGGTTTTTAGCATCAAGATCTTCTATCTTATTTTGACCTTATTATAGCTTGCAGACTGTTCCTGAATACAGATAACTTTATTGAAAACATATTGTTGGATTGGGGCCAGTAATTTTTAAGGTAGACTCAATTCAAATGTAGATTAAAAAAAAAAGAATTTCTGTATCAAAAGCTTTTGCTCTGTATTCTATACACCAGAGCGTTAAAAAAAAAAAAAAGCATCACATACTCACAGGGAAAAATATGTAGTGGGATTATCATCAGGACAATCTAAAAGCAGATGCTGTTAGCAAGTTTTCTTTTTTTTTTTTTAAAGATTTTATTTATTTATTTGACAGAGATCACAAGTAGGCAGAGAGAGGGGGAAGCAGGCTCCCTGCTGCACAGAGAGTCCGTTGTGAGGCTCGATCCCAGGACCCTGAGATCATGACCTGAGCCGAAGGCACAGGCTTTAACCTACTGAGCCACCCAGGTGCCCCTGTTAGCAAGTTTTCAAGGAAACCCCTTTAACTCCTGAATATAGTAAGCCTCTGGGAATGGGAGATGAACCAGGACTCAAATGGAGGGAGGGGTCTAGAAAGGCACTTGTTTTTTGTTTTTTGTGTTTTTTTAATATTTTATTTATTTATTTGACAGAGATCACAAGTAGGCAGAGAGGCAAGCAGAGAGAGAGAGAGGAGGAAGCAGGCTCCCTGCCAAGCAGAGAACCCAATGCGGACTCGATCCCAGAACCCTGAGATCATGACCCGAGCTGAAGGCAGAGGCATAACCCACTGAGCCACCCAGGCGCCCCAAGGCGTTTTAAAAATAAATAGGAAACTAGCTATGAAACTAGGTTAGCAGAGGGTTACCAACCAGCCCAGAGCTTTAAACAAGCCTTGCTCTGAAGAGCTAGGAATGATTTGTAATCATGACTTGAATTGTTTGTATATTTGTTCTCTCGAGTAGTTTGAAGCGACCTACCGTCTTGTTTATTACCCTATCAATTTGCTTGACCACCCTTGTCTATATGGAGGATATAAATAAATCACCTTCCTGACTAATATTCCTTGAAGTAGAAACTAGATGTCCGTGGAATATATTATTGGGGGCCAAGAATCAATGAAAACCTTACAGAGTTGTCCCTTGTTTTTTATGATAATGTAAACAATTATTAGATTTGAAGACGTTTTGCAGTGATTCTTTTTCATGAGAAAACCATTCCAGTAAGTTAAAACCTTAGTTTCTCAACCTGTTCCGCGGGCCTGGGTGGAAGTAAGAGGAGATGAGTTTTCTTCAAGAAGAGAATTTCTTGGAGAAAAAATGTTTTGGGGGGCGTCTAGGTGGCTCAGTGGGTTAAAGCCTCTGCCTCTGGTTCAGGTCATGATCCCAGGGTCCTCGGATCGATCGGTCCTGGGACTCTCTGCTCTGCAGGGAGCCTCCTTCCTCCTCTCTCTGCTTACTTGTAATCTCTGTCTGTCAAATAAATAAATAAAATCTTAAAAAAAAAAAAAAGAAAAATATTTTTGGCTCTGCAGGGCCCACCCTCCCACCCAAGGTGGACCTCTAGGGAACTCCGGGTACTCATTTGCCCGTTGGCACAACTTGGAATGGAACGCAGAATGAGAGCACGAGGACCGGTGTCCATCAGGTGGCAGATGCTAAGTTTTAAAACCAAGCTGAAGTTTGGCACCACCGACTGTGTCCTTAGGATCTCACACACCTGCGATAGGATTAAACTGTGGCTTTGTATTTTTTATACTCGATTTGACTCTTCTCCATTTCCTGTGATCCTCATGACTGAATTGTGAAATTAGGCCGTGACTGATACGGCATCTCTAAGCAAATGGCTACATTTTGGCTACATTCTGCGGCCCCAGGTGGTGGAGTTCCAGGCTGGGGCCAGAACGCGCATATTTCTCTTTTCCTGCCGTCTCCCGGGAGACAGCGGACACAGTCCATCGGTCCATCCCGTCGCTTTCCCAGGCCTTTCTGGGCCCACCCAGAGGCCAGGCCCCTCTTCGCTATCAGGGCATCGCGGCAGCCCATGTTGCTGACCTTCTCCGTGAATCCCTTCAGACCCACCAGGTCACAGCCCTCCCTCCTTGAGCTCCGAATGGATCTGTGTTTGCAGCTCCCCTCTGGACATGTCACTGCCTTGGGCATTGTGTCACCTCAGCCCCTCGATTCTCTCGTCCTGGGAGCCGAGGCAGGGAGGCCCCCAGAATCTCGCCCCGCCCTCCTATTCCTTTCCAGCCTCCTCTTGCAGTTGGCGGCTAAAGCTAGCTGATTCTAGTGGTTACGGGTCTGTGGACCCTCTGCTCCCATTTTCTCTCCTCTGGACTGGGGAACACTCTCCCGGCTTCCACCTCCTGGCCATTCTCAGCATGTCTGTGGGCGTGCCTCTCCTTCCAAGTTCAACGGCTCACTTGTGTGCACTGAAGAGGCTAAGCTCCTTCACTCTCTCTGTTTGAGGCCTGGGGTGATGGGCTGGGACTTTTTCCAGTTTCTTACCCACCACCCTTCTTCCCTTGAGCCCTCCCCCCCCCGGCCCCCCAGTTTCCCTCCAGAGGGACAAGTGCCACCCCCCCCACCCCCAATCCCCAGATTCCTGGATGTGCCCTCGCCTTTGCAGTCGCTCTTGCTGAAATACCCACCTCCTCTCATTCTTCCAGGCTAGGAACCTCCAGGCGAGATGGGGCTCCTTTCCTGGCCCACACGGTGTGGGTTTCATAAATGTTCGAATGTTTGAATGAAGTCCGCATGAGTCATTTCATTTATCTGTTTGAAGAAGGCAGTATTTTGTCGCTCTTTCTCTTCCCATTTGCTTGCCCCACATTTCAGCGAGCTGGTTTGAATGAACTCAGAGGCAACAGGTGAGGTGCTGGCGAGCTCGACGGAGCCGATGTGTGTTTCAGCTCTCGGTTTTTGCAATCTGGAAAAGATATTTTCCTTCGTACCAGAATGTTAACGATATCCCCAAACTGTGTTTCTAACATGAACGAATGGGTCAGAGTTCAGTACCCCGGGCAGTTTTCAAACCAAATTTGGTAATGTTGATTTAAAAACGGCTCCACAAGAAAAGCACCCAGTACAATCATGGAAAATACTAGAACTGCTTTCTGTACCGCCACATATTGTTGAGAGAATTGTTCCCTGAAGTTATATTAATCGCAGAGGAGGATTCTAAAGCTCTCTCTCTCTTTGTTTTTTTTTTTAAAACAGGACCAATTTGACAACTTAGAAAAACACACACAGTGGGGAATTGACATTCTTGAGAAATACATCAAATTTGTAAAGGAAAGGACAGAGATTGAACTCAGCTATGCAAAGCAGCTCAGGTAAGTCGATATTGAAAAAGGTTATTTGTTAATTGCAAAATGGATGTAGTGATAATTTATATACTCATTTATCCTGTGAATGTATAGTACTTAAATATTTTCCCCCTTTTATGTAAGGTAATATTTCAGCTAGAAACCATTGCTTTTGGGGCGCCTGGGTGACTCAGTCGTTAAGCATCTGCCTTCAGCTCAGGTCATGATCCTAGAGTCCTGGGTTCAAGCCCCGCATGGGGCTCCCTGCTCCACGGGAAGCCTGCTTCTCCCTCTCCCACTCCCTCTGCTGTGTTCCCTTTCTCTCTGTGTCTCTCTCTGTCAAATAAATAAATAAAATCTTAAACCAAAACAAAACAAAACAAAACAAAACAAAACTTGCTTTTGATAGAGAAAATTTATTTTCATAAAACAATAAAAATAAAAACTAAGTTATTGCCCTTAGGCTCTGTTTTTCTTTTTCTTCCCCCCCCCCTTTTTTTTTTTTAAGGATTATTGCCCTTAGGCTCTGTTTTTCTTTTTATTTTCCTTTTTTTTTTTTTAAAGGATAGTTTTTGAATTTTGGAGCTACTTTTTTTTTTTTTTTTTTCAAGAAAACTCCTAATTGAAGTGTAATATATAGAGAGGTAGAAGTGCATGTCATAAGTGTATAGCCCCAGAAATCTTCCCAGAGTGAACACCCCCGTGTCATCAGCTCCCAGGTGGAGAAATAGGCAAATCCAGGCCCAGAGGTCCCCTGGCCCCTTCCAGTGCAACACCTTCCTCCCATGGCTGTTCACACTTCTGACTTCCAGTGACACAGATGGTTTTGCCTGCTTTTGAACCTCATGTGAAAGTACTCACTTATTAAGCACTGTTTGCATTTGGCTTCTTTTGTTCTACTTTAGGTTTGGGACAGTCATTTGTGTGGCTGTCTGTGGTGGGAGCTTGTTCCATTCACTGGTGGTTGGTCTTGGGTGTGTGAGTATACCACAGTTCACCCACTTCTCGGCCACCAGGCTATTGCTTGGCCCCTTTTTGGGGATACGAACTCTATATACACCCAAGACTGGAATTGTGGGGTCACAGGTGTTTAGCTCTAAGTAGATAGTTTTCCAAACTGCTTCTCCTGATCCACGCTGCATCCAGAAGCCTGTACGAGTCCCGTGGGCAGCATTTTAAAAGTGCTTGGACCGCTTACATATCTAATGGCGAAATTATCCGAGGAATCTGTGCTTTTAGCTAAAATGTGTAAAAGTTGTTGGTAGAATGAAGCTGGGACTGGATGTAGTGGTCACAATCTTTAATGATTTCTTGTTTGGTGGAATGGGTTTGGTGCAGATTGTTTGAAGATCTGTTAAAGATCCAGATGACTTTTGGTCTAGAAACATTTCGTTTGAACCCAAAGAGTGTCTGCAGAAGGGATATGTCAGGGGCCCTGAGAGAAGGTGGATTGTCCTAGAGCTGGTGGTGTTTATAAATAAGGCCCTGAGGGTACATGTGGATGTTTCTGTGAATGACACGTGCTCTTTCCATTGAGTAAATCAAACAAAAACCCATTGCTCAATGAAACAGGCTTATGACTTGCTGAACCCAGGTCGATCTCTGGCACTGCGTGTGTGCATCCGCCTCCCATCCTGAATGTAGCAACAGGGAAGGGGCTGCTTCGTCCTCATTAGCCAAATATCACACTGTTCATCGTAATGCCCTTCGTGGGAAAATGGGTTACATAACGTCCGTAGCCAGAATACGGTCTCACTGCATGGATTTACGTGTTTGTTCCCTTTCTTCTTCTGTTAGCTTACACTTGTCTTCCCGGCACCTTTGTCATGATCCTGTTTTGTTCAGGAGGTTTGGGAGTAGATGCCATTAATTCAGTTTAGCAAGTGTCTGCTCCATTCCGTGTCACGAAGGGAAAGGGCTTTCTTGGCTCCCCCTCTGAACTGCACCTGGCTTCTGGCCCTTTCTTACCGCCCTAGGTGAGGGGCGGGGGACGCAGGTAACAAAAGGGGGGGTGCTGTTGGAAAAGAATGCAAATTCCAGTGTGGGTTTAGGGTAAAGTGCGGTGGCTCTCCTTGACTGTTTACCCTCTTGTGGATCCCAAGTTGAAGTAGATGTCAGGGTTCTCACGGCAGCCTCTTGAGAAGTGCTTTTCCTGAGATTTAAATATGTATCTAGTAGGCTCTGTGCCCAACATGGGGCTCAAATGCACAATCCCTAGACTAAGAGTCGCATGTTCCTCTGACTGAGCCAGCCAGGCGCCCCCTGAGATGTATGTATTAACATTGTTTCATTACATCCCTAGGCCATGTCTGAATTTGTTCTTGTTGGCAGAAGTTCATGTACCGGATGAGCAGTAATTGAACTAACCCTTCAGACTGGTCTCCTCCTCCTTGACGCTGAGCCCTTAGCCAGGTCCCCAATGCCAATACATCAGCATCCTTTCTGTCCTTGGCTGATTTGCTTCCCCACTCACCGAAGAGACTCCGTTCCCCCTTTCTGCAAACCCAGCATCTCCTTTCCCATCCTCGCCACTTGTTTGCTACGTCACTGAGAGCACAGAATCAGTCAGAAGAAAATGTCCTGAGACTCTCAGCATCTGTGCCCCCTGCCCCGAGATGCTTCTGTCTAAATCCAGGCCTCCCCTCTTGTGCACTCGGTGCCCCCCCTCCCTCCGGCTCTGGAACCGAGCCCCAGTGCTTCTGTCTCCCACGTCCTCAGATCTTCTCTCCTGGGTTATTATCCCCGTCGACACCGGAGCGCGCCATCATCCAAAAACAAACTTTCCTGAGGTCATTCTTCCTACCCGGTGCCACCGTTTCTTTGTTCCCCTTGGTAGCCAAACGTCGTCTTCAAAGGGTTCTTACTTGCTGTCTCCAATCCCTCCCCTCTCGCTACCTTAAACTCACTGCACACCTCTCAGCCAGCACTGCCCTTTCAGGGCCCCTGTGACTTCCGTATTGTTCAACCCAATCGCCTGTCCGCAGTCTGGCGTCCTTGACCCATCGGCGGCTTTGACTGGGCGGCTGCTTCCTCCTCCTGGCTTAGCCTCATTCCGGTCTTCTGGCTTCCTTCCTACCTCACTGGGAACTCCTTCTTAGTGTCTCACGGTGTCCTCTTTGCCTCCTGCCTCTTCACCCAATATGCCCTAGTTCCCAGTCCTGTCACCTCCCCCTCTCGGTCTGTGTTCCCTGGGTGCTCTCATCTGGCTTTAAGTGTGATCCACGTGACAGGGGCTCGCAGGTGTGTACCTCCAAGCTAGCCCTCTGTCCTGGACTACAATATAGATTATGCATTACCTCCTAAAATCTATCTGAAATGGAAAGTGTCCGAAGCCGAAGCTGCCTGCCTACAGTGTGCGTCTGCACGGCCCGGCTTTTCCCATGCACTTGAGGGCAGCTGCTCCTTCCCTGTTAGGTCAGAAACCCTGTTCTTCATTAGGTCAGAAATTCCCTCTTTCTCTGCCACTACCCCGCCCCCATCCCCAGTGTCCCCAGCGTAAGCCATCAGGAAGTCCCAGTGACTGTACTTGGCAAATTTACCCAGGATCCGACCCCTTCTTCTGACCTGCACCTCGGCCGCTGTGGTCCAGTCCCCATCACCTCTCACCTGGGTTATTACGAGGCTTCTAACTGGTTTCTCTTATTCCCTTCTTATCCCCTCTTGGCTGTCTGTTTTCCACAAAGCAGCTAGATCATGGCACTCTGTTCAAAATTCCAACAACTCCCATTTCACTCTGTAAATCCAGAACCCTGACCATGGATGTCCTACAAAGCCCTATGTGACCATATCCCCAACATCTCTGACATCTCTTTCCTCCTCTTCCCTCTCTCTGCTCTGACCATACCAGCCTCCTTGCTGTTTTCTCGCCTGATGCGTGATAGGTTCTCAGTAAATAGTTGTAGGAAGGCTGAATCGAGATGTCCAGGTCTGAGATGTTTGGTCCCCACTGCTTCAAGGAGAATCATGTGTTTGCATAAGCTATGAGAACTGATGAGGGCTTACCAACAAACAGAACAACGAGCAGTGTGTGAGCAGAGTACCAGGGGAGCTCTGATGAACAAGACACCTTGGAGCTCACCTTCTCACTGTGGAAAACAGACCACATGCAAATAAGCAAACAAAAATTTTTTTTTTTAAAGATTTTATTTATTTTGACAGAGAGAGATCACAAGTAGGCAGAGAGGCAGGCAGAGAGAGAGAGAGGAGGAAGCAGGCTCCCTGCTGAGCAGAGAGCCCAATGCGGGACTCGATCCCAGGACCCTGAGATCATGACCTGAGCCGAAGGCAGCGGCTTAACCCACTGAGGCACCCAGGCGCCCCAAACAAGATTTTTTTTAAGATAGCATTTATCAACCCAGGTAAATAAAGCCAGTGATGTAATAGAGCGTGATAGTGGGTGGGGGTTACGTAGCTAGACTGGCCAGGGAAAACCTGTTGCTTGAGAACGGAAACACAAAGAGAGAAGACCAGCATGCCAAGGTCTGGGTTTAGCTCTTCCGGGCCAAGGGGTCAGTGAGTGCAAAGGTCCTGAGGTGGAAACATGTTCAAGGAATGGAAAGGCCAGGGTGACTGAAGCATGGTCAGCAAATGCTTGCTTGAAATACCAGTGTAATTTGAAAAAGCAACACAATCTTTTTGGAGAGATTTCTGGTATTAAATCATTTTTAATTTTTTCAGCATTAATTAGAGGAAAAATAATGCTTAGTTTTTTGTTTTTTTTTTTTAAGATTTTATTTATTTGTCAGAGAGAAAAAGAGCGCTCAAGCAGGCAGAGTGGCAGGCAGAGGTGGAGAGAGAAGCAGGCTTCCCGCCAAGCAAGGAGCCCGATGCGGGACTCGGGCATTGTGACCCAGGACCCTGGGATTGTGACCTGAGCCAAAGACAGCAGCTTAACCAACTGAGCCACCCAGGCGTCCCTATGCTAACTTATTTTAGAAGCAATGGGTGTTCATTGGGGCTTTGCTTTCTGTGTAGGTTGGGGGGTTGGCAAACTACAGCCTATGTCCCAATCCATCCACTGCCTGGTTTTATAAATAAAGTTATGCAGAAACATGGCCACGCCCATTCATTAATGTGTTGTCCTATGGCTGCTTCTGAGAACAATTGCAATTGACTAGTTGCAACAGGGACACCTGAGCATGACGCCCTTCCAAGTCTAAAATACTATCCGTCTGACCTGTTTCAGGAAAAGTTTACTGACCCTTGCCAGAATTACTATTTCTTCAAGGCAATGTAAGGTCGAGTTCCTAATCAAAGTTTAAAACATTCCATATGACCTATAGAAGAGAACCAACTATCGGTTGCCCTTAGCTACTGTTAAAAAAGCTATATTATTTGTTAACCAGATAATGAATTCACATGATTAAAAATGACAGAGGTAGAAAATGGTGTGCAGGTAAGGGTCCCTTCTCTTAACCCTGACCCTGGGGACGATAAATGTTATCAGTCTCTTGTTTATCTTTTCCAAGAAATTTTATGACACCGCAGGCAAATGAGGGTGTGTTTTCTTCTTTGCTTCCCGAGCAGTTCCGTGTGCCCTTGTCTCTCTACATCCTGGAGATTGTTCCGAGGACTCATTATTTTTGCGGTTTTACAGTATTGCTATGGCTTGGTGGACATGTTGATTGTTTCCAATTGTTTGCAACTCGGAACAAAGTTGCAATGCATAACCTTGAGTAATGCACTTGGACAAGCCGATCCAGAAACAAAGTTCCTGAAAGTAGCACTCTGGTTCTGGTAGAGTTCACCAAGTTGCCACTCAAAGGCTGTGACCCTTACCGCTTATGGCACAGCATGGGACAGTGCCATTGACCTTGACCCTCGGTGCTCCTTGGTACTAGTCTTGTCCTGTCTTTGCCAATGTGATAAGTAAAAATAGGAGAGTCTGAGCCCTAGTTTGTGTTCTCTCTTATTATCAATGAGGTTGAGCCTGTTTTTGTACCTTTGAGTCATTTATACGTTCTTTTTGGTGAACCATTCATGTCCTGGCCAACTTTTTTTTTTTTTTAATTAGAGTTAATTGTCAATAAAGGGTAACTATGTAGAAATCATTTTATAAAATATATTGTGTATTGTGTATACAAGGAATTCCACTTATATTTACTTTCACCATAAAAAAATACATACAGACGGGACGCCTGGGTGGCTCAGTTGGTTGGTCGACTGCCTTCGGCTCAGGTCATGATCCCAGAGTCCCGGGATCGAGTCCCGCATCGGGCTCCCAGCTCCACGGGGAGTCTGCTTCTCCCTCTGACCTTCTCCTCGCTCATGCTCTCTCTCACTGTCTCTCTCTCAAATAAATAAATAAAATCTTTAAAAAAAAATACATACAGATGGAACTGAAGGATTTGCTGAACCATAAATATTGAATTCTTATAAGATTTAGCAGAAAAATTATTAAAAACTTGTAGGATGTCATTACTGGTTTGTTTTTTGTTTTTTTTTTTAACTTCTTGTTATAACTTTAAGCAAGCTCACTTGGCTCACTGCTAAGTAAGAGAAAGGAAATAATCTTTACATGTTTTGCTTCCTCTTCTAGGTGAGTTATATAATGTGGTCTGTAACACAGTCCCACAGTTAACTTGTCTTAATTCTGCATTTATTTGCTTACTTACTTATCATTTATTTCTTTATTTATTAGAGAGAGAGTATGTGTGAGCATGGTAGGGGAGAGGGAGAGAGAGAATCTCAAGCAGATTCTGTGCTGAGCGCAGAGCCCGATGCCCGGAAGGATCCCATGATCCTAACATCATGACCTGAGCCAAAGCCTAGAGTCAGAGGCTTAAGCTGAGAGTCAGAGGCTTAACCGACTAAACCCCCCAGGCGCCCCTTAATTCTGTATTTAAATATAAATGTATGCTCACCTCCATTCCTTCTAGCACAACCTCTCCACCTGTCTCTTGGCATCAAGAGAAATATGAATATTTCCTTCCCTAATAAGAGTTTGTGGAGTAATTCTCCCGAGTTTGTTTCTGTTTGAGAATGCCCCATACTTGATAATAATTTGACCTGGTTATTCGCCAGTCATATTTTCATCCTCTCCAAACTTTGTCGCTGCATTGGTTTTTGATGGAAAAGTCTGGGGCCAGCTAGATTTTTTTTTTCTTTCTTTGTAGGTGAACTTTTTTGACTATATATGTGAGGAATTTTTTGTTTGTTTAGCGGTTTGATGGCATCGCCAAGCTCAGCCTTGTTGATCATTCTTGGTCAGTTTCCTTAGAGCCCATTCACATGCAGATCCAATCCCTCATTTACTTCGGGGTCACTTTCTCCAGTTACATCTGAATATTTTTTCTGTATGATTTACGGGCTTTATATACTTCAGAGATACAGCTTTTCCTTATGTTAAAGTATCTGGTTCTTTAGGTAATCTTTTCTTCTGCTTTTGTTAGTTACTTTGCTTACAATGATCATCTCAAAGGTTTCTTCTGTTAAATTTGATACCCAGCCCACCGTATTCGTTAGTTCTGTAGTGGTAGCTTCCGTTCTTAGTTCATTTCCTTACCTTCGCAGTCTGTTTGAGCCCGTGGCCTGGGAATTCTCGACTTCATTGGCTTTGTGTGTTTTTTTTTTTTTTTTTTTTTAAGATTTTATTTATTTATTTGACAGAGAGAAATCACAAGTAGTCAGAGAGGCAGGCATAGAGAGAGAGAGAGGGAAGCAGGCTCCCTGCTGAGCAGAGAGCCCGATGCGGGACTCGATCCCAGGACCCTGAGATCATGACCTGAGCCGAAGGCAGCGGCTTAACCCACTGAGCCACACAGGCGCCCCTGGCTTTGTGTTTTTATGAAGTTTTTCTGTAGTGTAAAATATTCTGGAGGGGTTTGCTTTTGCTTCTTTTGCTTCCTTTCTTCCAGATTGTTTGTTTGCTTGGTGTTTTGATTTGTTGTGGGGTTTTTTTGTGTTTCTTTTTTTTTTTTTTTTTTTGGCATTCCCTCGCTCCCTTCTTTTTGTTCCTCCGAATCTTTCTCCCTTCCTTCCCCCCTTCCTTCCTTCTCTCCTGTATTACATGTCATAGGTTTTCACCTCACTTACGTTTAATATGGGCAGTTCAGCGAAGCAGTTGAGAGAACGGACGCTAGAGCCCCAGTACCTGGGATGCATTCTTGATTCTTCTGTTCAGTCGTCGCACAGCTTGGGGCCCATACAGTCTGTGCTTCATCTTTTTCATCTGCAAAATGTGAATAATTTTAAATAATAGTAATTCCTCCTTTCCAGGGTTGTTAAGGGGGCTTCATGAGATAAGGCACATGAACTTCCTAAGCATGCTTTTCTTACCCACCTAAGCAACCCCAGTGCTGCTGTAGGTTCTGATAGAGGGTAGGTGAGCGTTCCTGGCCGTGCTTCTAGAACGGTTGGCCTTTCCCTCTGAGCTCCGTTACGGGGTAAGGGTGAGGCAAAGCATCTGGCTTTGTACTTTTCATCTTTGAGACTCTGAGTGTGTTCCAGAACTCTGCTAGAGGTTGTGTTTGAGAGTTTAGTCCGCTAGGTCAAAGATAATCCTCGTTCCTTCGGGATGCCTAGGTTAGGCGTGATCTCCCGCGGGCATCCAGCTTCGAGCCCTGGAGCGTGAGGATCCAGGTGGTGACCCCTGCTCCTGCCTGAATTCTGGAACCTGGGTGGTCAGCCTGCGCGTCTTCTCAGAGCTTTCCTGTCACTGTCCCCGATTGTTTAATCACCCTTCAGTGTATATTGTCGAAACTGATCTTAAGGGTTTTATGGGCTTATTCCTACCCCACTTCACCCCTGGCCGTAGTGGCAGCGAGAGTAGGGACAGCATCCTTCTCCACGGCCCCAGAATCTTCTGTCCCTCACCACGGTCGCCACTTTACAAAGTGCGTAGACTGAAATTATGCTTCTTTCCCCATGGGCGTGTTTTCTGCTGTTGATCATTGTCCTGGCTTTTCCTTCTCACCTCTTGTTGGGAAAGCACAGTTCTCCGATCGAATTTTATTCTGCTGCCTTTGTCCGGAAGTCTTGTGGTGAGCTTTGGAAAAAAAAAAAAAGAAAGAAAGATAGAGAAAAAAAAAACCAAACACATTCCTGGACCCAACCCTGGACCTTCCATTTCAGAGGGCCTGGCACTGGGCCCAGGTATCTCCTTTTTTTTTTAAAGCTTCCCTGTGGCTCTTCGGATCAACCAAGTTTAAACCCAGTATCCTTATGAAAGGATTATGTTTTTCTCTTACCTTTTCATTAGCCTGTCTGAAGAGCAAGTGTAATACATAAAACACTTAAAATTTCTCAGAAAGATCCCATAAATTTAAAGCTGCTCTTTGTGGTTTATTTCCTTGCTTGTTTTTAGGTGACCTCATACAAAATAAGGCGAGAAAACTCATCTCCAGAAAATGGAAATGAAAGTTGATCCTTCTGTCTAGTGGTCCCTGAGAGAAAAATTCTCATTTTCCCTTCCATACCTCTTAAGCTTTTAGTTTTCTGTTGGCATTTATAGAGTGAATTACTCACTGGTGCTTTTAAGAAGCATTTTGAATGCTGTATATGCCAACATGGTCAAAGTGAGACTCATTCATCCCAACGTGACCGTCTCCACAGGTTGTCACCCACAACAGACCTCCCCCTATTGTCTTTAATCCCTTTTCGGTTTGGACTGGTGAGAAAGAACTAAAAAGAATTCTGGTTTTACCTGTCTCTAGTCAAGCTATGTTTCCTTCAACTAGATATAAAATTTAAAATTATTTTTATGAAGGCTTAGGACTGGAAACTGAAAAGAAAATGTGTATTTAATAAATTTTTTAATTTATTTTTTAAAATGTGAAGTGGGTTTTTGCTTGTTTGTTTTATTTAAGTAGTCTCTACACCCCACCTGGGGCTCGAACTCACAACCCCAAGATCAAGAGTCTCACACACTTCTGACAGCTCTGGGAGATTGAGCCCCACGTCAGGGTCCTCGCAGGGCATGGAGCTTGCTTAAGATTCTCTCTCCCGCTCCCTCTGCCCCCGCCCCCCAACTCCTCTTCCTCTCTGCCAAAAAAAAAAAAAAAAAAACCAATCAAATTAAAAAAAAACACACATGCAGCCAATAGGCTTTTTAACACTCCAACTTCCCATATATTCTACTCTATGTCTATGTGGAAAAGAACCTCTTGGTTATATAGTCATGTGCTTTCCGTGTGTTCCCCTTTCCATCCTGGCCACCTGTTAAGTAGGATGGACTGTTTTTACTAAATCTGCCTTTTAAGGAGTGACTGTGGTGAACCATCTCGGCTGTACTGTGCTTTCAACAAGGAAGATTTCTCTCCTTTGCATTATTTGTGTCTTTAAGCCACATTATTAATGAATTAATTTATTTATTTCAAAGATTTTATTTTTTTAAGTAATCTCTATACCCAGTGTGGGGCTCGAACCACAATCCCGAGCTCAAAAGTCACATGCTTCACCTGCTGAGACAACCAGGTGCCCCTAAGCCATATATTTTTTTTTTTTTTTTTCTTAAAGATTTTATTTATTCGACAGACAGAGATCACAAGGAGGCAGAGAGGCAGGCAGAGAGAGCAGGGGAAGCAGGCTCCCTGCTGAGCAGAGAGCCCGACGCGGGGCTCGATCCCAGAACCCTGGGACCATGACCTGAGCCGAAGGCAGAGGCTTTTAACCCACTGAGCCACCCAGGCGCCCCCCCTAAGCCATATTTTTAAAGGAAATGTTTTTCAGCATCCTTTTGGATCTAGATTTATTAGGGAAGCTGTTCTATGCGTCCAGAGGATCAGCAGAGAAGATACGACATGGTTCATTGAAGCATGGGTCACACCGGAGCAGCCTTCAAGCAGGAACGTTCTCTTCTCATCAGTTATTAATTATAATTAATCGTCAAAAATTAATTAAATTTTGAAATGATCATATGCTCATGTCTTCATTTTACTTTTATTTCATTACTATTGATGATATTACCGTTATCATTACTATTTTAAGTAAGCTCTGTGCCCCACATGGGGTTTGAACTCATGACCCCAAGATCAGTACTCACATGCTCTACTGAGTGCACCACCCACGTGCTCTTCATATCTTCATTTTATTTTATTTTATTTTATTTTTTAAAAGGTTATATTTATTTACTGGTCAGAGAGAACGGGAGCACAGGCAGGGGGAGCGGCAGACAGAGGGAGAAGCAGGCTCCCTGCCGAGCAGGGACTTGGGACTCAATCCTGAGACTCTGGGATCCTGACCTGAGCCCAAGGCAGATGCTTAATAGACTGAGCCACCCAAGCGTCCAATAACTTCATTTTATTTTATTTTTTTTTTAAGATTTTATTTATTTATTTGACAGACAGAGATCACAAGCAGACAGAGAGGCAGGCAGAGAGAGAGGAGGAAGCAGGCTCCCCACTGAGCAGAGAGCCCGATGCGGGGCTCGATCCCAGGATGCTGAGATCATGGCCTGAGCCGAAGGCAGAGGCTTTAACCCACTGAGCCACCCAGGCGCCCCCAGTAACTTCATTTTAAATTGCAACAATTGATATTCTGTTGGGTGTTATATACTGCGTCAGAAAACTTGAAGGGGCAATAGAGGTCATTTCACCCAACTCCCTTAAACTCCCAGATGACGCCCAGACTTGCTCACTGATTTGTCTGGGTTCAACCCAGCCCAGAGCAATGTCTTTTTTTTTTTTTTTTTTTAAGATTTTTATTTATTTATTTGACAGGGATCACAAGCAGGCAGAGAGGCAGGCAGAGAGGGGGTGCTGAGCAGAGAGCCTGATGTGGGGCTCAATCCCAGGACCCCAGGATCATGACCTGAGCCGAAGGCAGAAGCTTAACGCACTGAGCCACCCAGGCGCCCCTTTTATACTGAAGTCCATTGCCTCACGTCATCTAGTAACACCTGTTAGAGATGAAATCACATCCACTTTGTATGTAAAAAGTACTATGATCAAGATTGTAAACTTATGATGGCACATTTTTCTAGGCAAATCTGAGATTCAGGGAGAATAAAAGAAAATGTGAAATAATGAAAGTAGCTACTAGGAAAGAGGAATAGAAACGGGATAAACAGGGAAGTGAGTACTGCACTGTGGTCAAGTGAGGACCCCCGTCATGGACCATTAGTCAGCCTCTCCTGGCTGTTGCCACCCAAGTCAGGGGTGGGATCCATGGGAGTGAGTTTCATTTTTTTTCAGGGTTACCTCCTGGTTTTTGTGTAAATTTAAGTGTGTTAAATGTAAAGATTGTCTGGATTCTTGACCTGGAGGCGAGATTAGAAAGAGAGATGTGAGTGATTTTGTCTCATCTGAGTGTGGTCAGTGCAAATCTCCTGGGCAGGCAGGTCCTCCTAATTAAACGTCTTATGTTAATAGCCCCTAAATTCCTTTCCTTTTCATTAGCTCTTTGCAGGAGCAACCACACAGCCCTGACAACATGCCTTTGGCACTTGGTTTGTTTTTTTGTTTTTTTTTTTTTAAGATTTATTTATTTATCTTAGAGAGCACGAGTGGGAGGGGCAGAGGGAGAGAGAGAATCTCAAGTAGACTCCCTTCTGAGCACACAACCCCGAGATCATGACCTGAGCCAAAACCGAGTCAGATGCTTAACCACGGTGCCCCCTAGGCACCCGGTACTTGGATTTTTAATTTGAGCATTTGGACATAGTCCACATGCTTTTCTTGGATCATCGTGAAGATGATCGGGAGGGAACGGTGGCCCGGAGGGAAACTCGCCCTCAGCTCAGTGCTGCAGATGAAATCGGCCGCAGGTGCACACATGGTCTGTACTCTCCAATTAAAGTCAGGTTGTAACAGCCAGGTTAGCATCAACTCCTGACCCTTTCTGTTCTCACGTGCTCTACCTTTGGGGTAAAAGATTAAAAACGATGCAAATCTTTCACAACCGGAGCTTTATCTCCCATGCAGAAAAGATGGAAGGAAGCAGGGGCACCTGGCTGGCCCAGCTGGAAGAGCTGGCAACTCTTGGTCTTGGGGTCGTGAGTTCCAATCCCACACTGGGTGTAGAGATGACTTTCTTTAAAAAAAAAAAAGGAAGGAAATAAATGGATTTCAGCTGCGGACATTTTGCGTTTTTTTTTTTTTTTAACTTACGCACAAAGCACTGACTTCATCTCTCATTCCCGATTTCTCAATCATCTTTCTATAGAAGGTGATATGTCTGCATTTTTGTTTTAGGAACCTCGCAAAGAAATACCAACCTAAAAAGAACTCGAAGGAGGAAGAAGAATACAGGTCTGTTTAACGCTGACAATTATGTGCTGATAATCTTTACACCGGCCGTGATGCTGATGAAGGAAAGGAGAAAGGAAATGTACAAAAATAAGCTGCATTCCCCACCCGTGTTTGTGCTAATTTTTAAATTGGCATCAAGAACAGTAAAAACCCGGCTCAGCTAACTTATGCTGAGTCACTAGACCTATTCCAGATTGTTTCAATTAAGGTAATTGGGAAAAGCTCAGAATGTAATCTCAGCAAATACAGGAAGTGAGGATTGTGCATTCCATGGTCTTGATTGGCTTTTGTAATGTCAGGCGTCTCTTTGAGAAATCTGTCCATTTCAGTAAGCAACTTAGGCACCTTAGCATGGACAGTGCAAAAGTGTTAAATCTCCAATTTAGATCTAAACACCCATTGAATTAATGCATAGTTGGCATGTACGGTATCTGGGGTCATATTTGAACCAGGATTAATGAGGCTAAATACTGCCTTACATAGAGCGGTTCGGCTTCACAGAATGTAGAGTGCTTCAGTGGTAATTAATTCTGAGCCATTTCAACGAGAACGCTCTTATGAGTAATGAACTTTAGGGATCCTATGGGACGTTGACGCACATTAACCTGATTTTAATTAATATTTCGTCAGCGCATACAGTGTTAGAATGGACGGGGCCACTGTCTGAAAGAGTGGCGTGTGCTCATTTCCGTAGGTATACGGCTTGTAAAGCCTTCCTTTCCACCCTGAACGAAATGAATGATTACGCTGGGCAGCATGAAGTCATCTCCGAGAACATGACCTCGAACATCACTGTGGAGTTAGCCCGCTACGTCCAGGAGCTGAAGCAGGAGAGGAAATCGGTAACAGAAGTTTGTTTTTTCTTCCTAAGAGATGGACCAGGGGCAACGGGAATATCCCTAGAAGCTTTCAAATTAAACACAGTCATATAACGTGGTGGGTCTTGAACTGAATCGTGGAAAAAGTTATGGACCCTGTTCCTAGAAGGTGTTTCTAGGTCTTTGCAAGGGTCCCTCAGACACTGAAACTTATCTGAGGACACCCCTCCCCCCCCCCCAATAAAATCCCTAAGAGGAGTTTAAATGTATTTGAGGATCTCACACATAAAAAGAGTAAGAAAAGCCAGAACGGTGATCTCAGTGCCATCAACTGTTCTCTGAGTCCTTTGTCATCTAACGAAGGGGCCCTTTTTGGTCCTCCTGCCTTCATTATCATCTTATCATAGCTCTTACTGTTAACAAAGGAGAAAAACATGCACTCACATAAAGTATATTCATAGTCAAGGTTTTGTCCTAAAAGGTTCAATTGTAAGCTGCTGTTGGTGTCCTTGTTCTCTGATGGCTTACACAGGGCATCATAATTTGTTAGGAATAAAGTACTAAAGCTGGCCCACGATAATGCTTTTCTCATTTAAATCCAAGTCCACCATAATTCTTCTGGTGCCCTGGACATGCAGGAACCAACAGAGAAGGTGGGATTGCTACTGCACAAATGGAAGAGATGTTAAATAATAATCATCAAAATAATTACTTAATTGCAGTTATGATTGTTGCTGCGAAGTATGCGTGTAGGTGCCACAGGAGGAGATAATAGGAGTGCCTGACATGCTTGTGCTCAGGATCGGGGAGAAGCTTCCCAGGGCCCTAAACAGCCAACGTTTTAATAAGACTCAAAGGATGAGGTGGAGTTGCCTGGGACAAGCAATGGAGGTAGCAGCCAGTGCAAAGGTCCTGGGACAGGAAAGTTTTTGAAACATCTGAGGAGTTTACTTCTTTCTAAGTAAGCTATAAATAGGAAGCACATAGCTTTGGGCGAATTTAGTAGTTAGGAACAGATATATGCCTTAAGAACAACCATTGGTTTGAAAAACAAAACAAAAACCACGGGTTCATAAACTGAGATGACACATTTTATCTGTTCACATTAGAGCAGTGGATCTCAACTGGGCACAATTTTTCTGCCTACCCCTGCAACACTTACCAGTATCTGGAGATAGTTTTGACCGGCCAGGGGGTTGCCATTGGCATCTGGTGGGTAGAACCCAGAGATGCTCGTAAATATCCTACAATACACAGGCGGCCTCTCCAACAAAGAATTACCTGCCCCATAATGTCCATAGTGCCCAGATTGAGAAACTCTGCACTAGAGCCCCAAATTAGATGACAGCATCTTCCAGACCGTTCATTAAAGATCTTTTCTATGATGGAAAGGAAGCAGTGCACAGAATACTGAAGTTCAGAATGAAGCACAAATGTCTAATGTAATCATAAACTAAATAGAGTAAATCTGAACTTGATGTTGGACTGCTTCCCGGGTTCTTGAACTTCCCTCAACCTTGCAAAGTTTATACCTTCTTCCTGTTTGTTTCTTTGTTCAGTGCTTTGTGTCTCTTGACTGACCTTCAGCTACCCATGTAGCTTAGAAATTTAGCAAACACCCTAAACCAGAACTTTCTGCCTTTACTTTAGTACGGAATATAAATTCTGTTTCTGAAGTGAATCATGGGATATGAGCCCACATAAACTGGCTTCCTGTTAACTTTGTTGAATGCCTCTCTTCCAGCCACATGGCCCCCTTGCTATTGCTCAACCTCACCCTGTGTCACCCTGGCCCAGGACCTTTGTACTGGCTCTGTTCTCCTTGGAAACCTTTGGCCGCAGATATCTACAGAGCTCACTTACTGACTTCTCAGGAATAGCGTCTTCTTGAGGTCTGTCTTGTCCACCTTATTTAAAATCACAAAGTCTCTCCTCTCTTTCCCCGCCTCATTCCCACCACCTTCCCTGCTTTACTGTATTCCCATAGTGCTTACCAACATCTAACACTTTATATATTTATTTTCTTTCGTCTCACACTAGAATGTAAGCTCTTCAAGGGCAAGAATTTTCTTGGCTCCTGTCGTATCCCAAGCACCTGGAAGAGTGTCAGGGTGGAAGTAAGCATTAGGAAGTAGAGAGGAGCCGTCTTAGACTCAACTTGATTCACTTTATTCTTGAACTTTGTGTCTTTAGTGGAGGATCCTTGTATTTCCTTTTCGTTGTTAGGATTGGGTCCTTTTGTTTTATTCATTCACTGCTAATCATGTCTTTTGTACAGTCCGTCGTATCTGTAGCTTGAATTCTGTTCCTTTTTTAATCAGGAATTATAGTCATTTATAGAGTAAATTATGGGTGATACAGAGACACATTAAATAAGATCTGCAGTTCGTAGGGCTCCTTTTATTTTAGGGAGAATCACAAGCACACATCTGAGTCAGATGTTCCACTGGGAAGAGTGACAACCACCGGGCTCTGGAAGCATTTCGTAATTACATGAAAGGACAGTTTAGGAAATTGGGAACCCTTTTAAAGTTCTAGAAAGAAAGAATAGCCGTACGTAAATGCGTATTTGTGGTGTTTCAATAGAATGCATCATGAACCTTTGGGCTTTTTTCCTACATATTTATCATTTTGAATGACCACGTAATGGGCCATTAGGTTGTATATTGATACGCGGCGACTTTAGAAATTATTCTGGTTATATTGTCTGTTTAATTGTTTGGCCTTGAGTCTTCATTTTTGTGGATTATAATAACTGAGAGCTGTTAGGCTTTACATTTTCTCTTCACAGCACCCCTTCGGGAGGGCGGACAGTGACACATTTTATCCCAGACCAGGAGGCTGGAGGCAGCAAGGCGGGGGTCAGGCCCGTCCCCAGGGGGTGGCTCTGTGTAGCTCTCGGGGCCATGCATGTTCACATGCGTGTTTTTGTTTCCACTGAGTGACGTTCTTTAACTTACATTCAAGGATGCCGGGTTAGACACTGTCCGCTTCTTCACGGGCAATCAGCTCTAGGTAAGGCGCTCCTTGAGGTCGAACCATAATGACCAATATTTCTCCTTTAGAGCTTTCCCTTTGGGCTCCTCTGACTCTTATTAGTGAGTGATCTTACTTATTCTTGAAAAGATGACTCGTGGGGCACCTGGGTGGCTCAGTTGGTTAAGCAGCTGCCTTCAGCCCAGGCCATGATCCTGGAGACCCGGGATCAAGTCCCAAGTCAGGCTCCTGCTCTGTGGGGAGTCTGCTTCTCCCTCTCTCCCTTAACACCCCCCCATGCTCTCTCTCTCTCTCTCAAATAAATTAATTAATTAAATCTTTTTAAGAAAGAAAAAAGTGAAGATGTCTCTTGGCACGCCTGGTGGCTTGGTCCGTGAAGCATCTGCCTTTGGCTTGGGTTATGATCTCAGGGTCCTGGGATCGAGCCCCACATTAAGCTCTCTGCTCAGCAAGGAGTCTCTCTCTCCCTCTGTGTGCGCTTGCTCTTGCTCTCTCTCTCTCAAATAAATCAATAAAAATCTTTAAAAAAAAGATGACTCTTAAAAACACAGCAGAATGGGATCTTCTCCACTTTGTGGTGACATTTGTGACCAGCGGAAATGACACAACAGAGCTGGAACTCAGATCCAGGTCTTCCGGTGTCCCAGCCAAGGGCCTTGTTGCCATGCTGCTGTGAAGGGCTGACCGCGTGCTGCACATCTTCCCTAGGAGAGGGAGAGCCCAGACCAGCTGCGTGTCCACAGCTCCCTGGGAGGCTGTCGGGCTAGGAGAGGAAAGGATGTTCTGGTCAACAAATGGGCCTGGGATTCAGGCAGCCCCTCCAGCTGTGACACATCAGACTGGGTCCCGAGGGCTCTCTGAGCCCCATTCTGAGTCTAGTGAGCTCCTCGCTGAGAAAGGAGTTGGATGCAGGACTCAATCCCAGGACCCTGCCACCATGACCTGAGCTGATGGTAGACACTTAGCCGACTGAGCCACCCAGGTATCTCCCCTCGAGTGTTCTGATCAGGGTTTATTACAGAAAGCAGAAAGGTATACAGGCTTCCCTGAGACCGTATGTCATAACAGTATGGCCCAGTGCATTTAAAAAGAACTTTCTAAAAATGTAGAATTGGTGGACAGCATTGAAATGAGAGGCTTTCACCATTTTAGGTCTAGCTAGTAATTCTCAGAGCTGACCAGAAATCATGTCTTGCTTAAGTGCCAGTCTTAACCATTAGTATAATGCGTTTTGGGCCATTTGGTACAGCGGTGAAATCCTGTCTGCCCAAAGGGATGATTTCAAATTTATAGGATTACTGCTGGATCTCATTACTGCATATCGAGTCATTTCCAAGTTCAGTTTGGAATACTACTGGAAAATTATTTCTCCTCTAGATTTTGCTGTGTTTGAATAGATGAATCTCTAACAAGGGTCTTTGTGGTGACAGAGCTCATTCTGTAAAGAATGTTTCCTTCCCTCTGGATTTGAAAGGAAGGTAGTAAGAGGGAAGTAGAGGGAGAGATGGACATTCTTCTCATCCTGGGGGCCACTTCATGATAATGAGCCAGCTGTGTGTCCTTGAAGTCTTAAAAATCTCCCATTATAAAACAGAACAACACCTGCGGTTCACGTTCTTTGGAGAAAAGGTGGGTTTTAGGCAGCGATGTCCACACCTCCCTTGTTCCATAAGACGTGCGACTCTCCCACATAGTATCTTAAGGAAACAGTTTGTTCTGAGACACAAATTTATAGGCTCGTTGTTAGGAAAATGCATTGATTTTTCAAAAATAACTTTTTTTTTTTTTTTTTTTTTTTAGTTTATTTGAGAGAGGAGATCACAAGTAGGTAGAGAGGCAGAGAGAGAGGGGGAAGCAGGCTCCCTTCCAAGCAGAGAGCCTGATGTGGGGCTCGATCCCAGGACTCTGAGATCATGACCCAAGCCGAAGGCAGAAGCGTAACCCTCTGAGCCACCCAGGCACCCCAGAAATTAGATTTTAGCAAGGTACTCACCTTCTCTTCAGAGAGAATCAGTGGCCTGTCTTTGGGGAGAACATAAGTCAGAGTACACACTGCTGGTTCCTTTGCTTTGTATTCAGTTTTTTGTCTACAGATGTAAATTATCAATAAATCTGTACTATGTGACAATATTTGGGATTTACTGGTGTTCAGGAGAAATTACTGGGAAATCAATATTCTTTATAAGGCAACATGATTAGTTTTAATGTGTAAAATCTGGAAATTTGTATACTTGCCTGATTTTCCTAGATTTTGAGAGATTTCCAATAAATACAATAGTCATCTCTTTTAGCTGACATGCAAAAAGAACTTCTGTTTCTTGGGGCACCAGTGGCTCAGTTGGTTGAGCATCCAACTCTTAATTTATGCTCAGGTCTTGATCTCCGGTCGTGAGTTCAAGCCCTGCATCAGGCTCCTCTGGAGTAGACTCCACACCCTCCTCTGTCAGGGTGTGGAGTCTACTTTAAAAATTAAAAAAAAAAAAAAAAAAAAGAACTTCTCTTTCTTTTATGTACTCTTCCCCCCTTTTTTGAAGGGGGGAATGTTATGATTCATGTATTAATTGTCAATATTTTTAAAGAATGTTACCAAAATTCTGGATTAAAGAACAAAAACTTGAAATTTTTAAAAGTAAAAATCCTCATTTTTTTCCAAGTTATTTTGTAGGTGTCACTTATAGACACAAAGGTACTGATGTGTACAAAGACTGATATAGACATGTATATGTAATATGTCTATATAAATATATTTCCTATATATAACACTTAAGCATGTTAGTCCTATATGGATATAACTTACACTTTTCTTTATTCCCCATTTAATTTCATAAGCAGTTTTTATTTTTCTGCATGAAAACAGGTAGTTTTCATCATTAGAATCTTAGTGGCTATGCATTATTCTAATGCTCGTATCATTCACTTAACTAATTCTTTACTATTTGACCTGTAGGCTATTACCAGTTTCGGGTTATTTACTTACTTTTAGTTATATAAAGAGTACTGCAGAGAACTCGTTTCTTTCATAGCTCTTTTGTGCGTGGGGTGGGCACCGTTCCTCCAAGCTAAATTCCCAGGAAGAGAGTATGAGGTCGAACATACGTGATTTATGGTTCTTAATTAAGCTCTGGTCATTTACAAGAGTGATGGTCTTTGAGAGAAGTGTAGATGAGATTCCTAAGTCACAGAAATGATCAACGAGGTTGTGAATTACCCGATCTGAAGTGTGGGTAGTTCAGAGTCGCTATCAGATAGATTCCCCTATAAGAATGAGGGTAAAGATACCCTTGCTGGCGATTTTTGCCCATTGAATCAAGTTGTTAAAGAATTTCGGAGAGGTTGTTTGGTTCAGCTCGAGCCTTTGAGTGTGTCTCAGGATAATGCACGGTGATCACCGCGAACCGTGTAAGAGGGATTTTTATAGAGATTTGTAGCTCCAGAAGGGGAGTCAGGAGGTGCTGGCCGACATTGACTGGAACTTCCAAGCAAGCTTCTCTCAGCAGGTGGAAAGTATGGTTCATTACCAAATATTGGCCAGGAACAGAATTGCTTTTTGGCAGCGGTTATCTGAAAAGTTCTAGAGGAAACGATTATACAGTACCTTCAATGACTCACTAAAATTTTTATAAACTCAGAGAGTGCTTACAAGACCCCACATTACTTAGGTTGGCCAGTTATATCTTTTCCCTGAGGTCCCAGAGGTGTTTAAAAATTGATACTAAAAGATACCATCGTCTCCAAGTTAGCTATTGGATAGGTCCTATTTAGGAACTTAGGGAAGGACTTAATATCCTATAAGGCAGTTTTGTAGTGTGGACTGACCCTACTATGCGTCAAATATGTTTTTATAAGAGATTTCAGCAAACAGACAAAGCCTAGCGTGAGGGAATGCAGAAACTAAAACGGTCTTACATGTGTGATCAAGTCATTACAAGTCAATTTCTGATCTTTCCGGTCCCATTGAGACGCACCTGGGGTGCTCCGTTATAAAGCCAGGACCTGTGGGGAGAGAACACAGAAAGCCAAGAGGGACTTTTCGATTTCATGACCTGGAAGAGGAGGGTTTCCATAATCCCTCCTCTTTACTGGGGTTACCACCTTTATTTAAATAAATCCGAAAGCAGGGAGCCCTGTAGAAGTTGCTGGTCTTCTGCCTATGTCCTGCTGGTGGGACACCCACGGATAGCTCCTGGTTTAATGTATCTCTAGAAGGTGTATTTGGTTTTGTTATGTCTCCTTTGTTTTGGGAGGGCATGTGACAGGCGCGTGTTGTTCATCAAGGCCCTGTCACCGCTGTGTTTCTGTCATTTGCAGAATCATTAAAATTTTGCCCGAAATTGTGGGCTAACATACCTAGTTATAACATACCTAGTAGGAGGCTGACATTCTGCTCTTGATTCCCTGGATTTGAAGTGCAGCTTTGCGTTTTGTGGTGCTCCCTCATGAGCTAGAACGAGACCTTCTTTTTCTTCTTAGAACCAGGAATTGTTTCACTGATGTTTTGTGTCCCAGCTGACTCTCCTGTATCCAGGCACCCACTTGCCATCTCCCTGGATGAGCCCGATGCAGCATCTCCGAGCACCTCCTTGTCGGGGGAGGGAGTGTCCCTGGAGCCCAGCAGCGCTAGGAGTGATGCCTAGCTGTGCGATGCAGAGGGCTTTTTATCCCATCCAAAAAGAAACTGTGGATCCCCCAAACCCCTTTATCATACCCCTGTTCCAGTCTGCATTTCCTCGGGTGGTTAAATGGCACTCCTTGTTAACGTAACTGTTCTGGCCCAAACAATAGGGCGTCCGGGACTTCTTTTTCCTTCACACCCCATATAATATGGGCCCTGTCTATATAATACAGATCAGGTCCTGTCCGCTCTACCTTCAGTAAACGTTCTGAATCCAAACCCTTCTCACCCTCATCCGGTCCCTCATTGTCTCACCTGGAGGACTGCCCCAAGCCTCCTACCTCATCCCTCTTGCTCCCAAGGTCTGTGGCGCAGCTCCCCGTCTCCACCTGTGCCACCAGCTGTCCCGTGAACAGGTGCAGCAACCTCCTCCCTGTCCCTCCGCCGCGCCTGCCCCATGCGGTACGTTCTCCGCACGGCAGCCGGTGCAGCCTTGTCATCCTGCAGACAGACCGCGTCCTTCCCTTCCTCAGTCCTTCCCTAGCTTTCCCTCACCCTCGGCGCGGCCCGGGAAACAGCTGTCCGCGGTCCAGCCCTTGCCTGCTTCTGTCTTACCGCTCATCTCGGTCTGATCACGTTGGCATCAGCCGTCGAGGACCACAGGAAGCCCGTTCCTGCTTCAGGGCACCTCCACTGCTGTTCCAGCCGCTCCGAAGGATCTTTCCTTCCCCAGACCTTTGCAAGTTCACGCCTCCAGTTTGTTCAAAAAATGTCATCCGGATCTGTTGAAAATGCTGCTGCACCCACAGCCGCCCTCTCTGTGCCTCGTCCTCTTTCTCTTAACACCGTGGCCACAAGGACAGCACCCTGCACCTGGGGGCGTGTAATTCATATGCGTGGAATGAATAAAGTTGATTGTAAGAGCTTTCAGCCTATTGGGGAAGGATTACTGCCCCTAATGTCTCACCCTTGTCAACCTGGCGCCTTATCTGAAACTCTTACTGATGGTGATTTGCATTGTCTGGGATTGGAAGTCCGGGATTGATACCCTCAGCAGGGGTCGAGTGAGGGGCATCACTGCTCCATGCTGGTCATTTTCAGACTCTTTCATCCTAAGAGTTAATCAGGAGGCGCCTGGCTGGCTCAGCCCATAGAGCATGTGACTGTTGATCTCCGGGTCGTGAGTTCAAGTCCAAAAAAGAGTTAATTGAGATTCTTCAAAAACAATCAGAATTTTAAGGAATGTGAGAGAAGGGATAATTCTGAAAGACAGATACAAGCCTCCTGGAGTCCAGGTGAATGGTCAGTGTGTGGAGAGATCTGGGTAGCAAAAGCCGGCATGAGAATGACAGGAGCTGTGGGGAGATGGCACCCCAGGAGAGGACAAAGGCCACTTGGCACCGGCTGCTGGATCGCACGTGGGGTCCCCTGCCCGGTGCCCAGATGGTCGAGGGGATGGGTAGGGTTAAGCAACTGAGCCTGACACTGGGAGGTAGTTCACTGGGACAGTATTTGCGTTGTAAATAGATGGAGGAAAATGGACCTTCCTGAATAAATCATGTTTATTTAATCCTGTGACCATCCCACACCGATCAGAATGCGTTGCCATCACCAACGCTTCTAGGTCTATGGTTTGGGGTTGCGGTGGCTCCCGTGAGCGGGGCTGACGGTGGTTGAGTTTCCTTCCCCGGTCCCCAGCCATGTCTCTGCAGCAAGGATTCGTAGTTGTGCTCATTAATCCCGAGTCAGGCTTGGAAGCTGCTCAGACCCACCACGCTGTGGGTTTTGAGGAAATTATAATATTTGTCACAGACATATTTTCTGCAAGCCCCTTTTTTCTTTGCCCTTTTCAAGTCTTGTGTTCCTTTGTTTTCATCTGGGGAATCTGAGTTTTATTTAAAATTCCAGATGGTTGACTGTCCTCAATTGAGTGTTTATTCTCTCTCTCTCTTTTTTTTTTTCCTTTTTTTCTGGATTTGGCTGTTCTCACATCATTGCCATATTTTGCTTTTTTATGGAGTTTTAAAAATCAGTGGTCTATTATGTATAAATAGTGTAAGAACGAGCAGCTGTTGTACCTAATTGTGGAGTGTGAATGGTAAACATTTTCACAGTCTAAGGGCGATCTCTTGCAGCGCAGTAAAACCTTCTTGGAAGCTTTGTCGTTGTAGTTTTTCTTAAAGTTTGTGCTTGCTTAATTTACGTTTCCTCTGATTCTTACCTCAGCGGCCCCTGCTTACTGGGAGAATCCTAAAAAATCTGGAAGGATGCTTTTATTGTATACATAGACTCTACCCGTATATTTTTAAGGTCCAACCAGAAAGTTGAAATGAAAGTAAGTTTCGCTGTCTGCTGAGATACCATCAGGCATTTTCAAAAGTCTGTTATTACTGCCGAAGAGAAATGAAAGCACCCTGCTTCCAGGAGAAAGTCAGCCGCATCTCTCTGGGTCCCCAGAGATGCCATTTCCCATCTCTGCTGATAGGAGAAAAGCGCCGTGATGACTTCACTTTGTGGCTCCAAAAGACTTATTATCTTTTTCTAGAGAACAATTCCTCTTTATTTAGAGCTCGGAGGCACACTTTAAAGAGACACACTTGCTCACTGTCCGGGGAAGCAACGCTTTGCCATTGTTTGTTAATAAACAACACGCACAGCTGGCAAGCCGGTCTGTTTGTTTATCTTTGTAACTGTTAGCTAGCTTTTCCGACTGGAGGAGGAGAGAGAGAGAGAGAGGTGGCCCCAGATGACTGCTGAAGAGGTCGTGGTACGCTCAGGACGGTCAGGAGGCCTTCGGTACCACTCTCTGATTTCCTAAGGGCTCAGGCACCACCACGTACCGGGAGAGATACGTTAGAAGGAAAATCACGGACACCTTGATTTTTCCTTATGTCACGGGAGACATTAGGATCTCAAGTGTAGTTCTCAGATGGTTGTTTTAGTCGGACAGGACTGCGGCCAAGGAGTCCTTCGTGGGAGAAAGCTCCTCTGTCAGGTCAAGGTGCACAACCGTGCTTGAAAAATAAGATGATACTTATTTTTGAGTATTAAATGAAGGAGCAGGGAGAAAGTTCACTGTGTGGGTTTTCAATCAAAATCAGCCTTCTGCTCCCAGAATATGACTCTGTGTGTGTGTGTGTGTGTGTGTGGCATGGGGGGAGGGGGAGTACCTATTGTCTCCATAGAAGATTCCTTTGATGATACAGCCGACTCAGCCTTTCCTGGCAGTGCCTGTCACTTTCTGCGTATTCTTGTGTGTGTTTCCTCTCAGCCCAGGACTGGCCTCGCGTTTTGTGAAAACACCCATTTCAAGACCATAAACCTAGAGCACAGGTCTGAGTTTGGTGCTAAGGGTTTTTTTTTATGTCTTTAGGTCTGTCTTTAAATCTCAAAGTAAAACTGGGCCGGGGGATAGGGAGATCTTTCCAGCAAATCGCAGAACACAGTAATTCTGCTTGCGAAATGGGGGATCGTCCTCTTGACAATTCAGGAATGTAGCTTCTGACCGGGCAGGGCTCCAGGAGCCGAGAGGGCACCGCTAAGCCTGTTCCTCTGCCTCCCTGTCCGCTCTCTCTTCCCCTGACTCCCTGCCCCCAGGACTTCCCTCCCTCCTGCCCTCCATTCCGTGTTAAAGTGATGTATGTTTGGCTTTCAGAAAACCCGCTTGCATTTTGTACTTCCTCCAAGGTTCAGGATTTTCCTAGCTCTGCCCTCAGCCTCCTTCTCACTTCCACTGCCTCGATCCCCGCCTTGCTTATTTATTTCTAGCCTGAGACTCAATCTCCGTTCAGTTTCATCCCTATGTCTGTTATGGAACTTGAGGAATGAAGCCCCCAGGGGGCTCCTCTTGGATTCATGGAGACAAAAAAAAAAAAAAAAGAAAGAAATTGCTGGATGGGTAAAACTTGCCACAAAAAGGAACTTAACAACAGTGAAACGTGGCCTCAAAGGAGAGAGGGACAAGAAGAAGGCTGTTGTTAAAAAACCAAAATCTGATTTCGTCTCCTCCTTCCTGTCCACCCCCACCCCCCGGTCCCCGGCCCTCCTTTGTGGCTCAGCCGGGCCCTAGGCTCTGACTAGGGGAGGATGGAAAGGTACAAGGCTACACGGAGGGGACCTGTTCCGCCTGTCATGCTTTCTGCTTTCTTTCTGGCCATGGACCCCCCACCCCGCACCCCCACCGAGGTTTATACCTTGTCCATTGGAACACAGATGCACATTGACACCCAGTCACTGAAGGAAGGTTGTCTAGTAAAAGGAGCATTTACCCTGGAGAAGCAATAGTGCTCGTGCAGGACCCTGGGGCTAGTCAGGGTGGGGAGCTGCTGTGGCCCCTTGATCTGACGGGGACAGGGGAGAATTGTAGGCATTTCCTAGGAGTGCCTGACCCGAGGTGTGGCCTTAGGTCGAGGACCTAGCCAACCTGGAGCATCATAGCGAGAGGAAGCTGCAGATAGATAGAAATTCCTGCCCTCTGCTATGCCAGAACCTCTGTGGCAAATCGGACAGAGCCCAAGGGCAAGGGAGCCTGCATGTGGTCCATGCAGGTCAGCCTCTTGGGACACAGTACAGGGCGGAGAACGGATGTGGGAAATTCCCACCACATTGACAAAGTTGGTGACGTCACAGTTGAAGGCTGGGTCAGGATTTAGGAAACCCTGGTGATTTTAGGGCCCCGGATAAAAAGGACACTGCTTTCTTCATACTTCCATGTGTTTCTAGCTGGTCTTTCCTTGGGGTCCCGTCTCTTTTGGTGATCTCGTCCAGGCTGTAGTTTGACATCAAGCTCCCGTTAGATGCCCGTAACGCTGATCGTTACAGCATTGGCCGCTCTCTGGGTTCTCCTGCAGCCATCCAGCAACCTGGGAGGCTCTCCACTTGGGGGTCTCCTAGAATGTCAAGCTCACATGTCGAAAGCTGTGTCTGATTCCCCTCAGACCTGCTCCCCACCTGCACGGCTACCCTGTGGTCAGGGTTGGAGAAAGGCTCCTACCTAGAACCTTCCTTCATAACAGGGCACTTCTGTACTTGGAATGACCCATGGCTCCCAGCTCACTCAGGCCACAAGTCTATAAAATGCTACGCAGTCTGGTCCTTTCTTCTCTGACCCCCTTTCCTGATATTCTCGAGGCTCACCCTGGTCTAGCCCCCTAAGATCCTTACTGGTCAACACGATGCACTTACCTGCCTCAGGGCCTTTGCATATAGCAGGGGGGAATGGATTTATTTTTAAATCTAAAAAGGCCTAAGTCATGGAAACATCCAGCTACACAAAAGTTTTATACAAATGTTTGCAACAAGCATCATTCACGACAGCCCCAAACGGGGAAAACCCCAGTGTTCATCGATTGTGAAAGGATAAACAAAATGTTTATATATGTCCAGACAATGGAATGTCACTATGTCACTTGGCAGTAAAGAGAGATAAAGTGCAGATACACGTGACAACACGGATGAACCTTGAAGACATCCTGCTGAGTGGACATTACGCCCTAATGGAAACATCCCGACAGTCACAGAAGGAACTCATATTGTATAAGTCCATTCACAGGAAATAACCCAGAACAGGCAAATTTATAAAGACGGAAAGCGGAGTAGTGGTTGCCTAGGGCTGGTGGGAAGATGAGGGCTCAGAGGTCCGGGCTCTCTTTTTGGAGGATAAAAAAGAGTTCTCAAATTGATTGTGATCATGGTTGCGTAATTCTGTGATTACAGCAAAGGGCGGTGAATTGTACAACTTAAATGGATGGATCGTGAGCTACATGAGTTCCTTCTCAAAGCGATTAAAAATGAATATGTCTTGGGGCGCCTGGGTGGCTCAGTGGGTTAAGCCGCTGCCTTCGGCTCAGGTCATAATCTCAGGGTCCTGGGATCGAGTCCCGCATCGGGCTCTCTGCTCAGCAGGGAGCCTGCTTCATTCTCTCTCTCTCTCTGCCTGCCTCTCAGTGTACTTGTAATTTCTCTCTGTCAAATAAATAAATAAAATCTTTAAAAAAAAAAAATGAATATGTCTTAACAAACATTGCTGTCTTTTTCCAAGTGCTGTATGTAGGTCTTAGAATTCAGTATTATCATATCTGAAGTTTTAAAGGGAACTCTGACCGTTTGCGTTTTCACTTCCTCTTTATTTTTTAACCCTTTCCTTTCTTTGGCGTGCACGTGCTAGATAGTATTTCAGTATGATTGGGGAGGAGGGGGTGCCTGGCTGGCTCGGCTGTTAGTGCACATGACTCTTGATCTCAGGGGCCTGAGTTCAAGCCCCACGTTGGGCATGGAGACCACTTTAAAAAAATGAAATATGATTTTAGGCAGATGGATCTTTTTCTCACGTATGAGTATGAGAAAGAGGGTGCTAATCCCCACGTGTTTTCTGTTTCCAGTACTTTCACGACGGGCGGAAGGCACAGCAGCACATAGAGATCTGCTGGAAACAACTCGAATCAGTAAGTGCACAGCAGACACTGGAGAAATGCCTGTAGACTTTCGATTTGAATGTGAGCTTGCATCGATCCGTAAGTGCAGAACAAAAACACCAAAGGGATGGATGCCTTTAGAAATCTTCTCCATTTTGAATCACCTTTCTCTCTAGACACCATGATTGAGACTAAAGTGTGGAGCCCAAAGAGCTCAAGCAAAGTGTTTCTAAAAACTCCTATGGAAAGCATAAAGGTTAGAAAGCTGGGGTGGAAATAAATGCAGATTTTAGAAGAGCTCTTTGACTTTCGGATGTATAACCAAGCAGCTTAGAGGAGAAAGCTCTTCGGGTGATTGAGACAAAATGATACGTTCTCATAGGAATCTTGTGGTTTCATTCCCAACTGCTCCCTGTCGTCACTTGCCTCTGCTTTCAGAGTAAAAGACGCTTTGAACGTGACTGCAAAGAGGCAGACAGGGCGCAGCAGTACTTCGAGAAGATGGACGCTGACATCAATGTCACCAAAGCAGATGTGGAAAAGGTAAGGTGGTCGTGAGCTCTGGCCTTTCCCTTCCTCTGATGTCTGTCACCGCTCCTCCTGGGCTGCCAGTCCCCAAGCTCTCCTTTCTGATGTCCCCACTACAGGCCACTCAGCCTGGGATCAGCTGGTAGCATTTTGTGTCACCGGTTGTGGGGACCAGAAGCTGACTTCTGGGGAGTCTCCAGTGTTGTGATTGGAGCAGGTTGTAGACTTGTGTCGTCCCCAGGATGAAGACAGGAGATTTAGGAGTGGCTCATGGGGGGTGGGGAGCGTGGTTTCCGGAGGCTGTGGCTTTCTCTTAATGGCTTTTCAAAGAAAAAGTCAACCCCTTTAAAAGCCAGAGCAGACCGGTTCTGCGCCATCTGGAAGAGCTCTGCTGCTTCTAATGCTTCCGTTGGGGAGATAAAGGGACGCACAGGCTGGCCTGATTTTCTAGGTGATTCATTCAGGTTCTTAGCGGGTTGCATCCTGGGCGTCCCTCAAGGGCTCTTCTCTAAGTGGACTTGCGTCGCAGTTCGGAATGTGGTGAAGTTCATACTGTACCTGCTTGTGGTTCCCTATCTGTTTTTCCCTAGAAGCTGAGTTTTCTTTTTCTAAAAGTCATCAATACAGTGTAAACAGCATTAGACTGTTAAAGGACTGTATTCATCCCACGGCTGCCTGGGGCTGTCTGGGCGTCTGCAGCGTCATGTTTTACGTAGAAAGAGGCACAGCGTCTTCATAGATTTCTTTCACTCTTGCCAGATTCGTGGGAGATGAGTTTAGTTGGAAAATAGTGTGGATTACTTAGTTATTTGTCCAAGTCTGCCAGATTCCTTGCTTAAAGCTTCGGTACATGTTAGCATGGCTTCCTCAATAATGACCTAATATATTTAAGTGCACACCAATGTCTCTGAGCAGGAGTGGGGATACTTTCCTGAGAGATATATTAATGTGCTGGTAAAGTGACCATAAATCACCATTCATTTGTTGTAAATTCCTAAGAAAGAGCCAGCTCCCCGAAGGATTGAAAATGTGACTCAGATAAAATAGATTGATCCAGAGTTGATCGAAAAAATCATTTGAGGCTAAATGGAGTAAAGGTATGCATTCTTTATAAAATATTTTACTACCTAAATGTAAAATCAGAGTGATTTTTATTCGAGATTTTTTTTAAGATTACTTTTATGACTTTTCTTTTCTTTTTTTAATGAAGATTTTATTTATTTGACAGAGCGAGAGAGTAAGGGAGCACAAGCAGGGGGAGTGGCAGAGGGAAAGGAAGAACCAGGCTTCTCTCGGAGCAGAGAACCTGATACAGAGCTAAGACCCAGGACCCTGGGATCATGACCTGAGCCAAAGGCAGACACTTAACCTACTGAGCCACCCAGGCGCCCCTACTTTTATGACCTTGCCTTAATATAAAAGCTGCCCATGCTGATTACAGAAATACCTGAAACTGCAAACAGCTGAAGGGAAAAAAAAGAATAAAACATGCAACTATTATTAATAAAAGGTAGTTTACCTTTCAAAATAATGTATATTATGTAAGTACAGTGTAAAGAATAGGAACCAAAAGAATACTTGTAATCTACAAGCCAGCTTAAGAAGAAAACTCTTACTCATGCCTTGGAAGTCTGTCCCTAACTTCCTGCTCCTGGTCCCCTCCCTACAGGGGTATTTTTTCCTTAATTTGGTGTTAATCGCCTCCTTGCTTTATGTCCCAGCTTTACCACAGGTATATGTATTTCCAAGGAGTAATATTTATAATTTTGTCTCTTTTCCATCATTATATAACCAAAATCATACTTTCATTTATTTTCTTTGGACTTGATTTTTTTTTATCCACTATTATGTTTTTTTACTTAATTCACATGGAGTATAGAACACGTGACTTTGGGGCGCCTGGGTGGCTCAGTGGATTAAAGCCTCTGCCTTTGGCTCCTGTCATGATCCCAGGGTCCTGGGATTGAGCCCCACATGGCGCTCTCTGCTCAGCGGGGAGCCTGCTACCTCCACCCGCCGCCTTTCTACTTGTGATCTCTGTCTGTCAAATAAATAAATAAAATTTAAAAAAAAAAAAGAACACTTTTATGAATTCAGGTTAGAGGCAGATGCCTTGCTAAACTCTCTTTTTTATTTCCACTTTGGTTTTTTTTCGGTTTTTGTTTGTTTGTTCTTTCTTAGAGATAGTCGTATCCCAGCAAATTTCTTTTTCAATCCTTACGGCTTTTTTTTTTTCTTATCTTGCTCTGTTGGCAGTGACCATCATTATGGGGACAGGAACAGCCGTTGTGGCCCTTCTTATCTGGATTCCGATAATGAAGAGAGTATTTAAATGTTTCTCCATTAATTAGTGCACGATTTTAATAAACCCTTATCAAGCTCAGGGAGTCCCTTCTTTTCCTTTGTTGTCAGGAGGTTTTTTCCAACTTGACTTGATATTCAATACCAGCCAATACTTTTTCTGCTTCCTTTAATCCGTTAATGTGATAGACTACATGAGTTAGTTTTCTTATATTGAACCAAATTAGCATTCCTGTGACAAATCCAGCTAGGGGGTGATGGGGTTTTTAAAATACTTGATCTGAATCTGTTTTGTTACTATTTTACTGAAGCGGCTTGAATCTGTGCCCACTGAAATTGATCTGTAATGTTTCTTGTCCCTCCTAGTTGGCTTTACTTAGTAGTTTCAGAGTGTTGCTTTTTTTTCTCTTCTCTGAAATAATACATGTGAATTGAAATTAATTGGTTATTGACTGTTTTGTAATACTTCACTGTGGGAAAGTCTCTAACTACTGAGTCGATACCTTCATCGTCGTCTGCTTCCTCTTTGGTCGATACTGTGGGTTGTTATTTTTCTAAACATAAACCCACTTCATCCTAAGCTTTCAAATTTATTGCCTTAAAGTTGACTGTAATATTCTCTCACCTTACTGTTTGCTGCCTATGTGGTTGTATTCCCCCCTTTATTGACTCCCAGTATTGCTTATTTATACCATTTTCTCTTGGAGGATCAGGTTTCTGAAATCATTTTTATTCACATTTTCAAAAACCCCAAATTTATTGTTGTGGAGCTTCCCTTGTCTTTTTTTATTTTCTGTTTCACTTCATTTCTTTTTCTTCTTTGCCTTCCTCTTTGGAAATAATTCTCTTGCCTTTTCAGAGATTTCTTTCTTCTTGCCCACCTCATTTCCGTTTTTCGTCTTTTCTAATGTGAACATTAAGTGACCCATTTCTCAGGGTGCCTCAGTGGCTCCGTGGGTTAAACGTCCGACTCTTGATCTCAGCTCAGGTCTTGATCTCAGGGTCGTGAGTTCAAGCCCTACATTGAATCTACTTAAAAAAAAAAAAAAGTAACACATTTCCCACTTACGTACAATTTTATCCGCAACCCACATATTTTGGTATGGAGTACTCCTGTTGTTTGTTTCCATTACTATTGAATCTCTCCTGTGATTTATTTGGAAGCCTGTATAAAAATTTCCAATTGTGGGTGGCTGGGTAGCTCAGTCAGTTAAGTGCCTGCCTTGGGCTCGGGTCATGATCCCCAGGTCCTAGGATCGAGCCCCGTGTGGGCTTCCCTGCTCAGCTTCTCCTTCTCCTTCTACCCCTCGCACCCCGCTCAGGTCTCTCCCGCTCTCTCTTAAATAAATATATATAATCTTTTTTTTTTTTTTTAAGATTTTATTTATTTACTTGACGAGAGAGAGATCACAAGCAGGCAGACAGACAGGCAGAGAGAGGGGGTGAAGCAGGCTCCCTGCTGATCAGAGAGTAGGATGTGGGGCTCGATCCCAGGACCCTGACGACCTGAGCCAAAGGCAGAGGCTTTAACCCACTGAGCCACCCAGGCACCCCTGTATATAATCTTTAAAACAAATAAAAATTTTCAATTATATGAACATGTAAACTTATCTTTTCATTATGGATTTCTGCAATTTCATTGCATCATCATTCTAGGAAGTCTGAGTTTGAGTCTTGGGTGTTTGTTGAGACTTGTTTTATGGCCCAGTACATGGTCTGCTTTTATAGGCGTTCTGGAAGTAGTTGAAAAGAACATGTATTACCCATCTCTATGTATTTTCATTAGATCCAACTTGCCGATGATGTCACGCAAATCTTCCCATCGTGAAGTTCTGTTGTTGTTTTCTGCCATGTGTTGTATCATTTTTTGAGAGAGATCTGTTACTTCTCTGTGCTTTACTTTTCCTGTTTGTCAAAAGGGAACACAGAACAGGATTGATGGGAGGATTAACAGGGTCAGTACGTATGGGGGACTCAAAGCCATTTACTGCCATGGTCGGTGATCCCCGAGTTAACCATCCTGATGATGGCAGTAGAAGAGCTGTCATTTTCTCTCATTTTTTTCATCCATTGTAAAGTTACTTTATGAAAATATTAACTTTAGGGCTGCCCACTGGCTCAGTGGGTAGAGCAGGTGACTCTTGATCTTGAGGGCATGAGTTTGAGCCCATGTTGGGTGTGGAGATTACTTAAAAAATTAAATTTTTTAAAAAAGCTTTTTTTTTTTTTTTTTTTTTTAAAGATTTTACTTATTTGACAGAGAGAAATCACAAGTAGATGGAGAGGCAGGCAGAGAGAGAGAGAGAGGGAAGCAGGCTCCCTGCCGAGCAGAGAGCCCAATGCGGGACTCGATCCCAGGACCCTGAGATCATGACCTGAGCCGAAGGCAGCGGCTTAACCCACTGAGCCACCCAGGCGCCCCTAAAAAAGCTTTTAATACATAAATAAATAAGTAAATTTTAGAATTGTAGTATCTTCAGTGTGTTTTGACTTTTCATCCATGTGTAGTGAACTTCTTTCTACCCTTATGTTTTATACCCTGAAGTCCGTTTCGCCTGATACTTAGCAGCTCTCTGGGCGAGTATGTGCCTGGCAGATCTTTCCCAAACTTTCTCTCTATTACTCTGTTACTCTACCTGCTTCTTTGTCCTTGTATTTGGATGGGTCACTCAGAAATAGCACATGACTCAATTTCTTTTTCATCCAGTCCAATGGTCTTTTCCTTTTCCCTGGAGAAAGTTTGGGTTCATGTATACCATCTTGTCTTGTTTTCTCTTTGTATCTCTCTCTCTGCATTCCCTCACCTCTTGCTCTGACACTTTCCGTTTCTTGCCTTCTTCCGTTTTGACGTTTTGGTCTTGTTTCACTTTCCTCATTCCATTTTTTGCCTATACGAAAGATTGGAGAAGATCTGTTCTCTTTCTGTGCTTTTATTGGTTAGCCTAGATATTTTAACGTACGTATTAAATCTAAACTACAAAGTAATTTGGAATCTTTACTAATGTTTTCCCAAACAATTCTTGGGTCATTGCAGTTTGTGAGTCTCTGGGGTTCCATTGTACAAGTTAGGCTTTCATAATTTTACACAGTCCTGTAAGTATGCTTTCTACTTCTTTCTTCATCATTCTTTTTGTATCTGAGATCTTATTCCTTCTTCCCAAAGGACATCCTTTGGAGGTGCCTTTAGCAGAAATTTATTACAGTAAAATCTCGGTTTTTGTTTGTTTCGGATGATTGCTACTCTCATCCTTGAAAGATGATTTCTCCAGGTATAGACTCCTAGGGCAATTGTATTATACCTAGAGGAGGCACTTAATTCTACCATCTTGTGGCTCTTGTTTGTGTTAAGTTGTAGAGGGGGAGAAGCCAGCCTAACTGTTCATCCCTTGAAGATAACACCCTTTCTTCTTGGTAACTATGGAGATTTTTTTTGGGGGGGGGGGTCTTAGTTCTTCACTGAAATTTTACTGTAATGTATCTAGCTGAGAATTTCTTTTTTCTCTTTTTTTGAGTTGGTGAGTTTATTGGCTCCTGGTTGGAGCTTTCCCATGCATGTCTAGCTACCATTCTGCTAGTTCATCTGGAACTCTGATTATTAGGTGCAGGGTAAAGTTTACTCTATAGATTCTACAAGCAGGATTCTACTCTGTATCTTCTCTGCCTGTTAAGCTCTATTTCTGTTTCTCATCTTTTTGTCTTTCTCTGCTATGCTGCATGTAATTCCTTCACATTAGAATTTTCATGTCACTAATTCTCTCTTAAGCTGTGTCTAATCTGTGGTTTAATACATCCACTGAAGACGGATGAAGATAGAAGTTGTTACATTTTCACTTCTCGAAGTTCCTTTAGACTCTCTTTAAAATCTGTGTAGTCTTTTTGTTATTTTCTTGTGACTTTGTCATATTTTACTTCTTGAAACATATTTAATATACCGATTTTATATTCCCTATTTAATGAATTTCAGTGTCTACGTCTTTGTGTATTGATTCTTCAATTTGTTGTTTCTGCTGACTTGCTCATGGTGACTCATTTCCTTGTGTGTTTCTGTGATACATACATTTCTGCTATAACGTCATAAACGCATTGGTACAAAACTTATGTTCTGTAAAGACATGGCTGAAAAAAGCAAACTGGGCTTCTGGGGGAAAATAGGCTTAGAAACAGATCACTTAACAGTGACAGAACTTTGTAACCAGACCACCAACATAACAACAGCCCTAGTAAAACTAGGCATCTGTATCAAGTACCATAACGCTTGTCCTTTAAGACGTGAGTCTTTCAGAGTATTAAGGCCTCAGACATGTAGTTTCTTGGGGGAATTCACATCTGATGAGACTACTTGGGTCAAAATGAAAAAATCTGATCCATGCTGGAGTTTTTGGTATCATCCATTATTTTCACACTAGGGTAAATAGCTTCCTGGTTAACATTAACATACTGTGAAAACTGCGCAAAGAAAGGGCTTTCATGTTAGACCAATGTCATGGTCCTATATTTCAGTCCTATAAAAAGGTAAAAACCACAGCAGAAAAACATGTGAGGTATAGAATAGATTGTGTGATTATGTATATGCGTTCCTTGGGATTTTATCTGTGGCCAAGGTTAAAGTGAGTTCTCTAGGGAGCTGGCATTCCCTCGGGTCACTCCCCAGCCAAGACTGCGTCAATCTAAATTTCCAACTGGAGGTTTGAGATCCACACATGCTGTGTGAGTTCTGGCCCTTTGTGTGGTTCAGAAATTTCCATGATGTTTTTTTTTTTCCTTTGTTTTTCTCCCTCGGGTCAGACCCGAGTTTGTTATCGAAAGTGCTATTGCTGGGTCCAGTTATGGCTTTAGGACTTTCTGATAGGTCCTGGCCAGATTGACTTGTTCTCCTTGACTCTTTTACTTTTTCCAAGGATATATTGTGTTTTTGTGTCCCGAGAGCATCATTTTGTTATTTTTATGCAAGTACCACTTACCTTCTCTCTAAGGATATGATCAGTTACCGGATTTTAGCATCCCAACATTGGAGCAGGTAGAGCAGTGTCAAAACATTGGAATTCATAACTTCTTCTGCCTGAGAGTGTGACTTGGAGCACTGTAATTTCCCCAAACAAACAGCATTTTGACTGTTATATCCCTACTTTGTTTTTTGGTGGCGAAGCCTCCTCAGTATCAAGCTGAAAAGATACAGTGTTTCAGTTCTTCTTGCTACATAATGTAATTACCCATTGTGACTTCTGACAGTCTTTGAATCTAATATAAATGTCTTTTCCCCCAGTTTCCACAAATGATTAAATTATCCAGTGGTCTTGGAAATAACTCCCGCTCTCGTGCAGCAGTTGGCTCTGCGGCACTGGGAACCCTGGGACTGGGTTAACCCTTCCCACGATCAGCAGAATGGACTTGTCTAAATTACGTTTGGGTGTGATGATACAGGAGAAGGGCACTGCATCTTTTCCAAACTAGTACTGAGGATCTGGGTTTGAGCCTGATTTTTTTTCTTTTTTTAAAAGTTAAATGCCCCACACTTTTCATAAGCGCTGTGTTCAGATCATCTAAATCTGTCCAAGTCCGTGTGCAGCATCTATAGACTCTCGCTTTGTGCCCAGTGTCCGTGTGTGCCCAGATACTTACTAATTTGCTTACAAGAGGGTTTTTGTTGTCCTTGAGGCACCCAGTTTAACTAAAAATAAATTTATGTTTATATTTATAAAATAGAAAAAAAGTGTTAGTTTTTGTCTTTGGGCAGATGAATAGATTTGGATGTTGTGAGGCGGCCATGTTCCTCAGAGGAGCGATGAGGGGAGGAAATAGCTCAACGGAATGGATTTTACTGGTGATGAAACTCAAGGAAGTATGCAGTCTCTTTTCTCTTGCCATGATGCAGCTGTCAGAAAGTTTTGAACGTCAGGACTTAACATGAGTTCTAGTGAATGGGAATCAGGGGATCTGGATTTGCAAAAGGACCAGTATATGTTAGTTTGAATCCGTCATCCTGGGGCTCATGACCCATGTGCTTAAATTGAAGGTAAAACCAGACCCTTTCTTCCTCCCTTTTAATGTGTTGGAAAATATAGCCCTTACCATCTCTTTGGTAATACTGAGAAGTCCAAGTACTCCAAGGGAACATGGGAAAATCAAATCATATATCTTACTCAAATATAGGGTCTCTTATAAAATAATAATGAGGAGAAGGGGAGAATATTCTGTGCTGTCGCACCTCCCCCCTTTCCAGGTCCTCCTCAGAGGTGATCACTCGTGCAGCTTGATACATGTCCTTCTAGAACATCTAAAATAATTACTGTTGTTTTTATTGGGGGCACCTGGCTGGCCCCCTTGGTAGAGCGTGCAAGTCTTGATCTCAGGGTCATGAGTTCAAGCCCCACTTTGGGCATAGAGCTTACTTTAGAAAAAACGTTTTTTAGTGAGGTCAATTTAGTAAAGCGGCCACATCGTTAAGTGGACAGCTCCGTGAGTTTTCACATATACATGAAATCATGCACCACCACCTAACATAGGGGACGTTTTTAGAACCCCAACAGGCTCCGTTGAACACTCCCCCACCCCAAAGGTAACTATTATTCTGACCTCTATCATACATTAGTTTAGCCTGCCTCTGTTCTTCGTACGAATTATTCAACACATGTTCTTCTGTCTGTCTCCTCTGACTCAATATGTTTGTGGGATGCATATGTTTGTTGCGTATGATCATAGCTTGTGTTGCCCATTTGTGAATCCCATGTGGCGTGCTGTGTGGATATACCACAAGCTGTGTATCTGTTCTCCTCTTGGTGGGCATTTGGATTGCTTCCAGACTGAGGCTAAGTTAAGGAAGAAGCTGCCGTGGACATTTTTATACATGGCTGTTGGTGGACCTGGTCTCTCACTTTTCTTGGGTGTGGCGTCCTGGGTCATGGGTGCGTACCTGGCTCTGGCAGGATGTCAAAGACATTGATGAGGTAGTCGCATCGACGGACACTGCTCTAGGGGATTGTCCCTTGTCCTCACCAACAAGAGGTGTCTGTCGATCTTTTTACTTGAGCCTTTGGGCGAGTGTGGAGTGGAATCTTTCATGGTTTTAACCGGCGCTCGCATTTTCCGGATAAAGAGCGATGTTGAGCATTTGTGGAACCACGTGACTAACCTCTCTTGTGAAGTGACCCAATCTTTTGCTCATTTGAAAAACAGATTATCAGGACGCCTGGATGGCTCAGGCCGCTAATGTCTTCGTTCTGCTCGGGTCATGATCTCAGGGTCCTGGGATCGAGCCCCACATTGGGCTCCCTGCTCAGTGGGGAGCCTGCTTTTCCCTCTCCCTCTCCCGCCGGCTCATGCTCTTTCTCTCTCTCTCTGTCAAATAAATAAATTAAATCTTAAAATAATTAAATAAATAAAAATAGATTTTCTTCCTTTTGGTATACAGGTATTCTTTATAAGTGTGTATATATATGTGATTAGACATATGTTCATAGGTATGTATATAATTATACAATATATTTTTATGTCTGGCTTTTTTTTTTTTTTTTAAGATTATATTTATTTATTTATTTGACAGAGAGAAACACAGTGAAAGAGGGAACACAAGCAGGGGAAGAGGGAGAGGGAGAAGCAGGCTTCCCGCAGGGTAGGGAGCCCGATGTGGGGCTCAATCCCAGGACCCTGGGATGATGACCTGAGCCGAAGGCAGGTCAGGCCATGTCTGGCTTCTTTTGATGAATACAACTTACTAATTTTAATAAAGTCCAATTTGCCAATATATATATTTTTTAAAAGATTTGTACCTTGTGTTTTCTGTTTAAAATATCTTTACTGGGGTGCCTGGGTGTCTCAGTAGGTGAAAGCCTCTGCCTTCAGCTCAGGTCCTGATCCCAGGGTCCTGGGATCGAGCCCCATATCGGGCTCTCTGCTTAGCAGGGAGCCTGCTTCCTTCCTCTCTCTGCCTGCCTCTCTGCCTACTTGTGATCTCTGTCTGTCAAATAAAATAAAATCTTTAAAAAAATAAAAAATCTTTACTTACCCAGTAAAGCCTTTTGATGTGCCTTTAACTGATAGGTGGGTGATGCTTTATCTTACAGTTCTCGTCATTGCTGTCAAAATAATTGTTGTGCAGTGGAAAAGCCTAGACAACTGGAATATTATTGTTTCCAAGTCACACATTTTTAAGGATCATGCTTAGTAGTACAGAGAGCCTGTCTTTTGCTGGTTCCATCTCTCGGAAGCGCAGTGCCATCAGAGCTGACTTGGTGCCAAAGGACCATTTTTCCATCTAGTTTCCCTTTTGTTCCAGGTTTAGAGCATAGAATGTAGACAAATGGGCAACAGATTCCTTTTTCATAGAGTCCATATTTCAACCTTTATGTGGTTTGGGGATTACTTTGGGAGACTCAGAATTTTAAGTAACTCTCCATACAGTTGGGGTTTTTTAAAGATTTTTATTTATTTATTTATTTGACAGACAGACCACAAGTAGGCAGAGAGGCAGGCCGAGAGAGAGATAGGGAAGCAGGCTCCCCGCCGAGCAGGGAGCCCGATATGGGTCTCGATTCCAGGACCCTGGGATCATGACCCGAGCTGAAGGCCAGAGGCTCTAACCCACCGAGTCACCCAGGCGCCCTTGGTTTATAACAATGTTTCTACTAATTCTTTTCTTGTACTTTGCTTCTCCTTGGTACAGCTTTTTACCCAACCAAATTCTGAAGTTGTCTACTTCTGTTTTCACATGGAGTTATCCTATACCTATTTTTGCTTTTTTAAATTTTAGGGAATTCTACTGGAGTCATGACTTCATGGTCTCAGTCTCGTTTTCAAGAAATATTGAACAGGTTGAAGGATTCCTAAATTGCAAAGTGTTCTCATTCACTGTTCATCCCCTGACCCATTATCTGCCGACCGTGTGCTGCCCAGTTGTGGGGATGGAACGAACACCAGCACATAAGCACACATTCCTTGACTTAAAGGAGCTTGCCTTTCATTTTCTTCCTGGTACTCCGCTCTCCTTTTTGTGAATTTTCCCATTGCGCCTCTTGAGGGGCGTTTTGGTGACAAAGCCTTTATAGTCGGGTTTTATCTGTCACTCTGCTTTGGAAAAATAACAACCCAGACAGACTTGAGTGAAGAGCAGTTCCTAATCTCTGCATTCTGATAGACCCACAGTTGGTTAGTGTGGTGTTGGGATGAAAAAGGAAAAGGTTATCAAAATGAATGGAATGTGAACTAATATTTCTGAACAGAGAGAACAGTGTTTTCTAAATGCATGCCGTACACGGAGTTCATCCATGTCAGGCAATGAATAATTCCCTTTCTCTAATTCGCCCTTGCCTTGTGACTGTTGGCTCTTACATAATTTCTAAATGCAAAATAGGATATTGTTTAACCCAAACTGCAGTTAGTGGTTACAAGTAGCTACAGTAATCGTTAGTGAGTTCAAGTTATGTTTTTAAACTCGGGTTGTCAGTCTCTCCTCCTCATAGGTCCAGCTTCGTTAATCTTGTGAGAATCTTCTCCTGCCAGCATCTAAATTTTATAGGCAGCTGCTTGCCATGAAACAGTTAACATGACTTCTTTATTCAAATTCATTCCAATTCTGAATATTGACTAACCAGAGGAATTCTCTATATAATGGGAGAGGCTTCCTACTGGGCTTACTCGTGAGTGTTGTTATATAACCTGATTTGAGGGAATGTTTTAAAAGTTAAATTAAATTCAAATCCTGACCATCAGCACTCGGAAGAGCGGATCAGTTTCTCAGGGAGTTTGCATTTCCATTTCTGTGTAATATTATGGCTTCTAAATGACATGGCCGCAAGCGTTCTAGGCTTTAAATGCTACAGAGATGGCCCTATAACGAGGTAGGTTAGGAACTTCTGAGCCACTTACGAATGAAGGTAGAATTGTAAGGAGTTGGGATAAAACTTCATGTTTCTAATTATAATAAAAATACACATGGGCTCTTTCTTTATATCCTAAGTCACATAATAGAATATTTTAAAGAGAAAAACAAAATAATACCCATGCTAATTGTACATAAGAATGAAGGCATTTACTTCGAGTGCTGATCAGTTTGATAATTCTCTCAGTAAAACAAACAAAAGGTAGCAGCTGGGGAAGGTTTCTTGAGCTGGAAGCTGTGTTGAGGGCTCTCGTAAGCCCCGACAGGCAGGCTTGCTTGTGTTCTAACTGAAACCGGATGAAGACCAGAGTGTTAAATTTTTTTACCATTTGGGGAAACAGTCTCTTGCAAGATGACTACTTTAGTCATTGTACGTATAAGGAATTGTACTATTAAATTTTTTCACTGCCCTTGCTGTAACTATGAGGTTTGACATCTTTATTGAACATGGTGATATCTTGAGTGTTTTCCCAAATTTGTTTCATATCAGACATCTCACTGGTTATCTGAAGGAATGGTTCACTGTAACAATTTAGAAAACAACAAAAAAATTATTTTGAAAGAGGAAGTGGTTGGTCTGAACGCAGGAAATACATTTTGCAACTGCAGCTTGATCTTTTGGTTTAAGATGCTTTTTTACTTACAACAAGAGAAAAATGTACAATTTCAAGGCAACTCTCAAAGACGGGTATTGTTGCTATAAGTGGATCAGTGTTCAGATCAAAGATTCTAGAGAAAACACCTTTGTTGCTCTCTTGTTTATGTCTCTATCTGTAGAGTTTACATTCTGTGTGTATTTTCTCCCAGGTTTTCTGTATTAAATGAACAGCCTGAATGGTTTTGGTTGTTTCCATTCTTAATATTTGTCCCGGGTGGTGATGGATATGTTTTCCTCTTAATGCTTCTCACGGGAAATGGAATTTAATGGAAATTTTCTCCAATTATTAGATGCGGAGTAAATGTAATTATATTTAGAAATGGGACATAACTTCGATCTGTGTCATAAGTGAATATTAGTAGGATGAGTTTTGTGTGTGTGTGTGTGTTTTTAAAGGCTGTGGCATTCATGTTAGTTTTACCATTAAAAATGAATTTGTTGGGGCGCCTGTCTGGCTCAGGTGGTAGAATATGCAACCCCAGATCTCCGGGCCATGAGTCCGAGCCTCAGGTTCGGTGTAGCAATTAATAGATAAATTAATAAGTAAACTTGGAAAAAAATGAGTCTGTGATAGGAATGTTGAAACATGCAATTATTTACTACAGTTAAATGTTCCACACAAAAAGTATTCAGGTTTTATTCAGCTCCAAGTTTTAGTTCGTCGGCTACCCATTGCTACTATCTCTGTATTGTAAACTGTAATTCTCACTTACATGTTTCTGAAGTAAGTGGTTTTTAAGCTTAAAAAAAATATATATGGAGTTTGGTTCAATAAACATCCAAAAAGAAACAAGGGGGTCAAATGTCAAAATCGTAAGTGTGTCAGGAATACTGGGGTGGAGGTACTACCAAAAGTGGATTTATGTAGAGTTGAAATAGTTCAGAAAGCCTCTTCATTGAAATATTTCCAGTATGCGTTATTTCATTTACATTAAAATGTTGACAAGGGAATCTGCCATAGCCTTGTTTTAGTGTTCTGGAAAGCATCAACTATCGACTAACTCCAAGTTAATCTGCAACAGAGCAATAGAACCCATTAAGACAATAGGTCATTCTCCTATCCCAGACCTGACAATTAAGATGACTTAAATAAAAATGATATGTGGGCGCCTGGGTGGCTCAGTGGGTTAAGCCTCTGCCTTCGACTCAAGTCATATCTCAGGGTCCTGGGATCAAGCCCTGCATCTGGCTGTCTGCTCAGCGGGGAGCCTGCTTCCCCCCCCTCTCTCTGCCTGCCTGTCTGCCTACTTGTGACCTCTCTCTCTTTCTCTCTGTCAAATAAATAAATAAAAATCTTCCAAAAAATAAAAATGATATGAATCTAAATATTCATATTATGTATGAGCATATGAATATGCATATAAAATAAAAAGGAATTAAATACATAAAAATGATACTCACTTATTGATGTGTGTGTAGCGTGAGATACTTTGCACTCGCTGTTCTAAAGGCTTTCCTGTGCCAACTCAATAAAATATTTTTATTTTATTTTACTTTTTTATTTTATTCTATTTTATTTTGAGGGGCAGGTGGATAGAGGCAGAGGGAGAGGTAGAGAGAGAATCCCACGCAGGCTCCACGCTCCGTGCACAGCCCGACTGAGGCCTCGATCTCACAACCCTGAGATCAAGACCAGAGCCAAAATCAAGGGTTGGTGGCTTAACTGAATGAGTCACCCAGGTGCCCCGTCATTTAATAAGACATTTTTCATTTGCAGTCGTAGTGAGTGGCCTGCTTGGCAAAGAGCTTGTTCTTAATCTTGCTACTGGGTAGAAGTGGGTTTGGGTCTTGTTTTCGCCGCTCACTAAAGGTCTGGCACGAGGCAGTTTGCTTCATTGCTGAGCGTGTTTCCTAGTCTATGAAATAAGGGTAAGATTGTGCGCCTCAGGGGCTTGTCTGGGGGTTTCAGTGGTATGTGATCTACAGAAGGAGAGGCCTGGTTTTGGACCACAGTCAGTTGGTCAACACTGTTGTCATCATCTATATTTTGTCTATTTAAGTCCTTCTCTTTTGATTAGTTCTGGCTCCTTCCTCCTGTGTTCTCTCTCCTTCGACCTACTGCAGATCGGTCGAGTATATTTTGCACATTCTAGGCATGTGGGCATTCCACAAGAATATTTACTGAACAAATAATGCATAGCATCGATAGGATCATAATAGGTACCCATCACGACGGCCTTGGTTAGCCAACAGTGACGAAATGGACAGACAAGGAAAACTTGAGTCCATTGGCGAATAAGACAGGGGATTACTTTGACATCGTGAAGGTAATTAGAACAACAGCAGTTTTTAAAAAATTGGTTTATGAGCTACATCGTATGTAAGATCACCCAGCCCTCTGAGCGGCAAATACCAGGAGTTCAAGCCGCTCATGGATTCCGCATCTGTAAAAGCTCTGTGCAGATTACAGGTTGTTGAGAAAGGCGTGACGATGGAATTGGGGCGCGAGGATGAGCAATGTGTAGTAGAAATGGAAAAGATGGACCCGACAGAGAACAACTGAGTGGAAAGAACCCCACGCAGGGCTCTGAGGGGAACATGGTGCCCGTGTTGACCTGCCTGGTGGGACAGGGGGCTGAGCAGGATCTCCTGGGGAGATGAAATGAGAACAGATTATGACAGATATTAAAAGAAAAGCCAAATGCAAGAATGAAGGTGACCCTGAGGAAACGCTGTTGAACCTCCTTCTCCAAAAACTCACACTAGAAAGATGCTTTCTATTTTCTAAAAGGCCTTTAATCCCTTCTAGAATTCTTTTGTCCCTCTCTAGATAAAAAGAGTAAGGCTATAAGCTGTGGAATTATCATTAGCCATAAACGGCCCTGTTGGATATGGGACAGCCAAGACTGATGCACATTTCTATACCTCAGAGTCAGTTCTTGCCAGGGGACCATATGGCTTCGCTACTGGGTCATGTTAAATGAGCTCTTCACTGTTAACTGCTGTTCTTGCCTATAGAATTACGCGGGTGATAGTGAGTGGGCGTAGAATGATGAATAGCAATTGACAGGAGGCTCCGTATCAGGGAGCCAGGGAGGAGAAGCGGGGATTGTACCGGACTAGGACGTCCAGGCACCATCTGTCTACCATCCGTCCTCACAGCCTAAACATATAAGGCAGACCCAGTGCTGCTACTTCTTACATATGATCCCTTTCTGGGTTACATTCCCTCCTTCCTGGATGATAGGTTGTTTTACTTTTTCTTTTTCCATGAGGGTTTGTGAGCAGTAAGTTCATTATGTGAAATAACTTTATTTTGTCTTCCCTCCAGTGTGATAGTTTAGCTAGGTGTAGAATTCTCTGCTGCCGGTTATTTTCTCTCAGCATATTTTGAAACATCATCCCACTGTCTTTTTTATCACTGGCCATTCCTCTTGGGAAGCTGGCAGTCTGCTTAACTGCGGTCCCTCTGTAGACACTTGACTTTCTTTCCCTAGTTGTTAAAACCTTACCTTTGCCTTTGGTGTTTTGTAGCATCACTATGATGGTTGAATATATATAATTTTTTATTTCGTGTTTTTCTCCTTGGGCCTTCAAATGGGAGGGTTTTTTTTGTTTGTTTTCCTTTTGTAAATGTAGGAACACCTTCCAGGTGTTAACTCTTAAAAAGTTGCCTGTGTTTCATTCTTCCCCATTGTTGATCCTGGGACTCCCAGTAGTTGTGTATGAAACTTCTTGTTCTGTTTATTCCACAGGCTTCTCAGCTTCATTGTCATTCCTTCCTTTCTTTATCTCTGTATCTTACATTTTGTGTAAATCTCTTAGCTACTGCATGAATTCTTCTCAGTTATCTGTTACTTAACTCATCTATTACATTTCAAAATATCAGTGACTATATTTTTTTGTTTCCTAGCATTCCATTTGGTTCTTTCTCAGATATCCTTCATCTTTACAATGTTATTTTCTTGTGAGCTCTATTGCTTCTTTTATTCCTTTAATTGTTTTAAATATTCTTGCCCCCCCCCAATAAATAAATAAGGGGTGGGCACCTGAGTGGCTCAGGTCACGATCCCAGGGTGCTGGGATGGAGCCCCATGTTGGACTCCCTGCTCAGCTGGGAGTCTCCTTCTCCCTCTCCCTCTCCCTCTGCCCCTCCCCTTGTGCTTTCTCTCTTTCTCTTCCTCTCTCTCTCCCTCTTAAATAATAAGTATTTAAATATTTTTGTTTTCTGTTTTCTCCCAGATTGTGCTTTTACCTCAAGTTCTTACGGTGATAATTTTTCTCTCTATTGGATCACCTCTCACGGTGGTTTATTTCCTTGTGCATCTATGATTACTATTGTCTTTTTCATATGAGTGTGTCTTCAATAGGGATGGTTTGTTTGTTTGTTTTTTTCTTCTGAGAATCTCATAAAAGCAGGATTATGTGAAACCCAGCAAGGTCTTACATTGGTTTCTTCCAGACAACCTGGGACTAATTTTTATATTAATTACTTGGATTGAGAATTCATGAGCCATCTGTATAATACTTGAAAGTTTAAGACTTTGTTTCACCGAGGGTGCACTTCCTGTACTCTGTCCCACAGCCTGAGACCTTAAGCTTCCTTGCTGACTTCTCTGGTCGCTAAGAAGTTTTGTTAAGTGTCACCCAGCTTAAGAAAAACAGAGACACATGAACACTGAGATTAAAATAAAGGGCCTGTAGTCTCACGTCTTGAGCTCCTTGATGATACATGCTGAATAACAAGGAAGATTTTTAGTATTAAACCTTACTGATTAAACATCTGTTGTGACTTGGGTGCTAAAGATGGTTTAGCTGCTAACCTACCACCAAACATCAGGTTTCTTTAGAACAGGAAGCTTGCATTTCTTTTCTCTCCCTGGGGAATGTAACAGGACTATTTTTTCCCTCTTCTGAGGGATGGATCTTTTCCAGAACTGCCTTCAGTGTTTTTGTTCCTCAACGTAGCACCACAGCCATAAGAGATCCCGTGATCCTTTGGGCATTAACTTTCTAGAATCTAGGCTGTCATTTTCAGCCATATGTATCTGAAACCTCATGAGTGTCGTATTCTGGAGTGCAGTTATTAAGGGGGGAGGGAGAAGAGAAAGAGATCACCAATTTCTACCCTACCACAACTGAGAACTCAAGTCTCTTGCCAATGACAGTGCCCTAGAAACCAGGGAAAAGAAGGGAGACAAGTCTTAGAGACCATGATTTATATTTTACCAAGATCCCTGAGCTTATACCGCATTTTTGACCAACCTACCTTGGGGCTTTGCCAACCTCAAGATGAACAATATGAACATTGGCTTCTCTTTTAGCAGAAATGGTCACTTACCTTGAGTAAATAGATATTTCAATTTCTACTTTTCAAATGAGGCAACCAGGGTATAGGGGAACAGAAGGCCTTTTCTTAAAACTGTTTAGCAAGTGAATGGCCCATGTGGGATTGAGATGCTGGTCTCACTTGCTATCTTCCCATGTTCTCTCCTTCTGTTTCAGTGGCTGTGCACCAAAGTAACCTACGATACTGGGGCTAGAAGTTGTAAGACTGTTAAGGAAAAAAAAAATCAGGAAATTGCTGAAATATTTCAAGCATATTTCTTTGGTTAACTTATTTTGAAGTTTTTCTCTGTTTTGTATTTTCGCTGCCTTTATAATTTATCAAAGACAGACTCATTGTTTTGGCAAGTCCCAGGCCTGGAAGGCTCCAACAAAAACTCCCAGCGCTCCGTTCTGAATAGGAATTTTTAAATGCATTCTTAGTCTTGAATTTGAAAATGTATTCTAAATTCAACAGTTTGCTGGGAAATTTAAACAATGCCATTTATCATACAACAACATTGCTCTAGACAGAGAACTTTTTCATCTCTTTCTTTGTTAGTATCCCTCCTACTACATTATCTTTTTAGAGCTTTTTTTTTCTTTTTCTTTTCTTTCTTTCTTTTTTTTTTTTGAATCTCAAAGGCGAGCCATATATCTTCAGTTTCTAAGTTCTTGGAATTCAGCATTAGAATTCGTTTCTTTACCTAATCTTTCCGGCAAAATAGAATTCCTTAATCACTCTTTGAAGCAGTGATCACTATTAATATTTTATTTTTATAATAATCAAATTATGCTATGAATACTGTTTTGGAAACTTCAAAAAAGTTTTTAAACCACATAGAGCTTTCACTTTCTCTTATCATTAAATACTCTTCTACAGTTTTTTGTAATAGTCTGCGTCTTAGCCAGGGTATGAGATATATTTAACCAATGACATTACTGGGCATTTGTTTCAAATTATTGTCTATTATAAATAATACTGTGCTGGATATCTTTCGTGAACATTTAAGATTTATTTCATTAGTGGGGTGCCCAGCTGGCTCAGTCGGTGGGACGTACAACTCCTGATCTTGGAGTTTGTGAGTTCGAGCCCCATGATGGGTGTGGAGAGGACTTGAAAAGGAAATAAATATAAAAATGAATGAACGAGTAAAATGGTTTCATGAGGATGAATTTCCCAGAAGTAGAATTGCTGAGTTAAGGACTAGGAAAGATAATCTTTACAGACAAATCGAAAGAGAAATCCGGTAAACCAAATAGAGTTTTCAGAGATTCTCTACCAGTTGCTGGTTTTTGCTTTTTTTTTTTTTTTTTTAATTTGTTTGTTTTTTATTTTTTAAGCTTTTATTTATTTCTTTGACAGAGACACAGCGGGAGAGGGAACACAAGCGGGGTGGGGGGTGGGAGAGGGAGAAGCAGGCTCCCCGCTGAGCAGGGAGCCCTGCGGGGGGCCACCAGTGGCTGCTTTTATGGGTCTCAAAACTACCCAGAAAATAGGTCACAGTATTCAGCGGTCCCTTCCTTCCTCACACCCTGCCAAAGCCTGTGTGCTTCTCATTAACCCGGCTGTGGCCAAAGGAAGGGTGAGCTGGCGGTTGGAGCTCCTGCTACTCTGAGAATCACCAAGTTTGCCAGCTGTCCATGGGGCATCGTTGTAATGTGCTGGTGTCATTCGGTGGCATCACTACAGCTGTTCTTCTGGAACTTTCCATTGACTTGCCCCAGCTTGCCTTATCTGCTCTCAGTGTTGTCACAGATCACAAATTAAGGACTCCAGGTTGTCATGTTCCCAGTGATTGTCAGACTGTGGAATGAAATGGGCAGGCACTTCGACTTTCTAAACCCCACAGTTCTGTAAATTGGAATTATTTACAGCAAGCAAATTTTTGTAATCAGGTGAAAAAAAGAACTAAAGGTAGAGAGAGGCTAGATAACCCAGGTTATTGAATTTTATTAGTTTAATTGTATCCACTGTATATATTTTTTAAGACTTTACTTTTTTAGGTCATCTCTACAGCACCCAACGTGGGGCTCGAACTCAAACCCCAAGATCCAGAGTCACTTGCTTTACCGACTAAACCCGCCAGGCTCCCCAGTTTTATCCACAATGTTAAGTCAGTGGCTTAGTTGGAAGAGGGGTGAATTTGGAGCCAAGAGCCCCACTGGATCCTTGCTGCGCCTCCAGCCCTGGCTGTGTACCCTTCTGGATCCCAGTGATGGCGGCCAAGACCCGGAGCTGCCCCACGTCTCCAGCTACTGGATAATAATGATGGGGAGCCTGGCAGTGGTGCAAAAATCATGAATTCCCAGTAAAATCTCAATTTAGCCCCCTTTTCCATGCAGCCTAAAATACACTTGGTTTCTCTTTATTATAATGATGAAATAAAACATTGAAAGTACCGCTGCTCGGGAAAACCTTTACTGTCATTGGAGATACCAGTGGTAACTGTAAATTATTTCACACTGCTGTCCCCAGATTTTGGGGAGTAAAGGATGGGCCTTGTAAATGTGTTCTATATAACATGCTTTTAACAAAGGAAAAGAATGGCTTTCCAAAACCTCTGAACGCCACTGCAGGAAATGGTTTATCACTCAAGGAACAACCGTGTATATAAAAATGTGGGAGGTCTGCAGCCATGTTCAAAAAATTAATAAACCTTATTATTTATTTATAGTAAATATATAAATGGAATCAGGGCATCTTTGACCATTTCTGTGAAAAGGTCAAAAGCCATGAGCAGCCCAGAGAAGAGACGTGAGTGTCTAATTTCTTCAGCCAATCGACCGTGTGCCCCACTGGAGAGCGAACACATTTCTTAGGGCGCCTGTGCCCTCTGCCCCTGACGGCTGAGACAGGCAGCAGCGAGCGTTGCTTCCTCCCCTCATATCTGCAACATTAAGGGAGAAAATAACACTGAACTGGACAGGAAGTCGCAGCACAGTTTGGCCAGGGCTAACAGTCTAAATTTAACTAACTAAATGGATTACAGTATTTTTATCTTTAAACCCATTAGGATTTAGAAGCATCGGGCTGCAACAGAGTTTCTAAATTATTGTTTTCTTTATTTAGAAACTGCAACTCTGACCTTTTGGGGCATCCAGCTTTCTTCCTGCAGTACTTGGAGTGGGGAGGGTGTGAAAAGTCAGTGAAGTCATGCCCAAGCGATAACATACGTGGGCCTGTTTGGACTGATGTGGGGGAGATTCCCAAGGGTCTGTCAAAGAAATTCTAAAGTTTAAATTCGGTCTTTCTGATTGACGGCGAAAGTGGTCTAGATCTCATTCAAGGATGGCTGTGATTTACAGCCTTAGGCGATTGTGGCCATTCTGTACTTTTTTAGAATATTTTCTCTAAATTCTATGACTGACTCATTAAAAAAAAAATCCTCTGAACTTCCCTCTGCCCTATAGTCTTGTTGCTCTGAGATGCAGCGTCCTGTATTCTTTGAATGAGAACTTTAATTTAATTGCAAGATACAGCTTATGGTGTGGCCTGGGAAGGAAGTACCTCTTGAAGATAATAGTCACTATTTTTAGACTGACTTAAACAGAGAGAGAAAGAGTGATGTTTACAGTCTTCCTTTAGCCTTAGACTGATGCACTCTCTCAAAGTATCACGTTACTTGCTGGTTACTCCAGAGTTTTCGAAAGCCCTTTTAAAGATATTTTTAAAAATGTATTTCTAATGAGTAACTGACTCAGCCCTAGGTTTAGAGAAAGACTCTTTCTCGGTTCCATTGCAAAATAAATATAACAGCTTTACTAAACAAAAATAGATTTTCCATAGTAAAACTCGCTCAGAACAATGGCACATTCCTGGGCCTGGGATTCAAAAGTGGGTATTAATTCAAAGCAGCTGGACGCTGGGATTGAGAACAAGACTGTCCTGTCTTCGTGCCTCAGCCCTGCAGAATTTGATGTGTGACAATATTTTACTGCTTTTAAGTGTGAGAGGGGGTGGGGGGAAGAGAAAGACTCTAGAAAAACTTCAACAGAGACTATAAGAAATATACACTTATGTCCACATTTTTGCATTGAAGAAAAACTCGCAGAGAGATCATGCTTCTTTAACATAAAAGGTAGACCTGTTCCCTCTGATTGTCTGATTTGTTTTCTTCTACTCGACTAGCATTCCAGGGCTGGAGTTCTACACGTTTTTCCCAATTTCAGCTTCTTCCACAGTCTAGGGGCTCCCTGGTTAGGTCTCCGAATCACTGCAGATAAAGCTTGTAAAGGGCATCGCAAAATGGTTATGAGTTAATGTGCTTACGAAAGCGGTTATAGAACCCAAGTGAACACATTATTATTCGAGATTTAGGGGAACTGAGAGAAGAGGACCATGGCCACTTCCAACCAGAGGGTGGTGGGGCACCTCCAGCAGGGCGCCCGCCGGTCCTCATGAGTAAAACATTCCGTGGTTAGTATGATGGGTTTATCGCCAGGAAGCTTGTGTCTGCTCGTGGGGTGTGTGTGTGTGTGTGTGTGTGTGTAGGTCTGTACGTGCAAACCTACACATGCATAATGATGACATTCTGCTCTCTGTGTCAGACCTTACACTATTTAAAAAACTCAGCAACTTAGAATAATTTCCCCCAAAATACATAAGGGGACTCCTGTCTTGTTACTTTTATTACAGAGGAGATGAGGAAACAACCCACCCCCTCCCCCTTGAATTTTGGTAAGACTATTTCTGAGGAAGTTTTGTAAAGGAAATAGAGAATTTTTTAGAAATCTGAGGTCTACCTCGGAGTTTCCTTGTTTTGTTTTGTTTTTTCCATATTCATAACAAAGTGATACATGATAAACTCTTAAGTAGTTGAAAGGGTTAAAAGGCTCTTTGCGTTGGAAGCGGTAGGGGAACAGATGGTGTGCACGTAGGTGGGGAAGCTATGATTGAAACAGAGGAGAGCTAGTGTAGACTGGAAGGATATGGATTTTTGAGGGGAGCTGGGGACTTAACATTTTGGGGACCAGATTATTATAGTTACTAGTGGACACGGTAGAAGCAGAAGCCAGAGTGTATGGCCATAGGAGGAAGTTAAAAGGCTGCCATCAGGGGCGCCTGGGTGGTTCAGTGGTTAAAGCCTATGAAACCTCTGTCTTCGGCTCAGGTCATGATCTCAGGGTCCTGGGATTGAGCCCTGCTTCGGGCTCTCTGCTCCAGGGAGAGCCTGTTTCCTCCTCTCTCTACCTGCCTCTCTGCCTACTTGTGATCGATCTCTCTGTCAAATAAATAAATAAAATCTTTAAAAAAAATAAAAGACTGCCAACAAAGAGGATGAATATGGCCATTGAACTAACCAAGGGGAGATGAGAAGGGGGTAAAACTGGTTTTGAGATTCCGAAAGGCCTTGAGAACTTCAAAGTTTGAACTTCAGGTAATAAGGAAATCAGTTTGGAAATATTTAGATGGTTAACCTCTGAGAAGTGTTCGAGAAGAGAATGGAGGCGGCAGCAGTGAATGACCACGCTGGGCTTTCACCGTCATGCAGATGAGTGAAAAAGTGTCAAGGAAGTGAAAATCAGATGAACCCTCCAAGTCACAGAGGCAGGAAACCATAAAGAACACCGAGATGTGCAAAATCTGGTCGTGGACGCTACCGATGATCAGACAGCAAGTGGGCCATCGACTTTTCCTGTTGAGCATGTCGGTGTTCTTTTTTGTCCTTTTAAAATATGAGTGGGTTTGGGGTGCCTGGGTGACTCAGTGGGTTAAAGCCTCTGCCTTCGGCTCAGGTCATGATCCCAGAGTTCTGGGATTGAGCCCCGCATCAGGCTCTCTGCTCAGCCGGGAGCCTGCTTCCCTTCCCCTCTCTCTGCCTGCCTCTCTGCCTACTTGTGATCTCTGTCTGTCAAATATAAATAAAAATCTTTGAAAAAATAAAAATAAAATATGAGTGGGTTTAGTAAAACGAAACGAAAAAGAAAGAAACAAAAAGTTCCTGTAGTTACGCTGGAACAAGGCCCTTTTCCTGTTGTGTTTTTGGCTTGGTGGGGTAGCCAGCCAAGTCACCTGCAGGCCAAGCCACTTCTGCATCTGGCAGGGGCTAGTTTTTGCCCTGCAGGAAGCTCAGAGTCATTTAGAGATTCAGGAGGTCATATTTTTGAAAACATATCCAAAGCGCTAGATGAGTCCACAGTGGGCTCACCAGCGTAGCCATCAGTGGTATTTGTAGATGACGTCAGAGTTCACAGGCTTTCTGTTCAAGCTTTAAAATCAATTCTGCAAGGCGCCTGAGTGGCTCAGTGCGTTAAGACCTCTGCCTTCGGCTCAGGTCATGATCTCAGGGTCCTGGGATCGAGCCCCGTATTGGGCCCTCTGCTCACCAGGGAGCCTGCTTCCTCCTCTCTCTCTCTGCCTGCCTCTCCACCTACTTGTGATCTCTATCAAGTAAATAAAATCTTTAAAAAAATGTATACTGAAAGTAAGCATCTGCATGCTTCCCTGGCACAGTTGTGGAGCGTGCAACTCTTGATCTCTGGGTTCAAGCCCACACTGAGTGTAGAGATTACTTTAAAAAAAAAAAAAAAAAATAGGGACTCCCTCGTGGTTCAGTTAGTTGAGCATCTCCGTCAGCTCAGGTCATGATTCCAGGATCCTGGGATCGAGTCCCGCATCGGGTTCCCTGTTCAGTGGGGAGCCCGCTTCTCCCTCTGCTCATGCTCGCTCGCTCTCTGATAAATAAATAAACATCTTTAAAAATAATAAATAAAAATAATTTTAAAATAATAAACATTGCAGAGATTATTAGAAAGGTCTGTTTAGATCAGGGCTCCTGTGCCTTTGTAATTCATGAACCCCACTGAGAATTGGATAAAAAAAATTTATGGATTGGGGCCCCTGGGTGGCTTAATTTGTTAAGCATCTGCCTTCAGCTCAGGTCATGATCTCAGGGTTCTAGGATTGAGCCCCTCATCGGGCTTCCTGCTCAGCAGGGAATAGTTTTTGTTTTGTTTTGTTTTTTTAAGATTTTATTTATTTATTTATTTGACAGAGAAAAAGCAGGAGGAGGAATACAAGCAGGGGGAGTGAGGGGGGAGAAGCAGGGAGCAGGGAGCCCAATGCGGGGCTCTATCCCAGGACCCCAGGATCATGACCCAAGCCAAAGGCAGATGCCTAATGACTGAGCCATCCAGGTGTCCCTCAATAGGGAATCTTGCTTTTGCCTCTCACTCTTTCTCTGTGCACTCTCTCTCTTTCTCTCTCAAATAAATGAATAAAATCTTTTTAAAAATTAATAGATTCCCTCATCCCCTCCTTAAGGAAAAGGAAAAATATATATATATACACACATACATATACATACATACATACATACACACACACACATATATATAATATAAAATATATGTACATAGCATAAAAATATATATATAAGCATAGGTTTCCACAAGGCCCACCTAGGTAAGATAAATATGTGAATTGGGCCAAGGGCAGACAATAAAGAAGAGAGACACTTGGGTCAAACTAGAAAGTGATGCCAAGTGAAGACAGAACGGTAGGGTTGGTGAAAAACTAGGGTACACAACCTTACCTAAACGAAATTCAAATTCCAAACAATTTCTAGAAAATAACACCTGCCCGGTAGAACACATTGGAGGTAAAGTGGACTGCAGACCCCTCTGGTTTGCAATTCTAGACTCTTATCCTATGTAAACATGGGGGTATTCTCATTTTTTGCCCCAAGGCGCGACAGCAGGCTCAAGTACGACACCAGATGGCAGAGGACAGCAAAGCCGATTACTCATCCATCCTCCAGAAGTTCAACCACGAGCAGCACGAGTATTACTATACTCACATCCCCAACATATTTCAGGTAAGTCATTCAGGCCTCTCAGATCGGCTTTGCCTTTAGAGACTCGTGTCTTTGGAATCCTGATGGCTGGGCTTACCTTCGGAGCATATACAGAATTCTAAATTCCCTCCAAGTGAAGCCACTTTTGAAGCATCCAGGGAGTGCCTGGGTGGCTCTGTCAGTTAAGCATTTGACTCTTGACCTCAAGTCTTGAGCTCAGGGTCATGAGTTCAGGCTCTGTGTTGGGGTCTGATCTGGGCTTGGCGCCTCCTTAAAAAAAGAAAAAGAAAAGAAATAAATAAAGATATCTATCTATCTATCTATATATATATAGATATCGATATCTATATAGATAGATATCTATAGATATCTATATATGGCATTGACTGGCAATAAGATGAAATATAATATTACATATTATAATTTGTATTATTATATATAATATTAATGTCAAGGTCAATCAGTGACCTTTGCAGTTGTCCTCCGTTCACGCCTGTAGCCTTTCTTTGCCAGTCTTAGAAGTGCAATTCTGAGATTAGCGCCCTCTTTGCTAAAAGGAGCATTCAGATTACAAAATGCCAACTTAATTTTAGGAGTCCTAATAGAATTCATACAGTTACAGGATTTGAACAAATACAGTCCTTGTCTTTGGATTGTTTTTCTTTTGGGCTACTCTAGGTTGTCAGAAATGGCATGAGTAGAGTTGGAGACGTGTTCTCCCACTTTGGGAATCTTTCACCACTTGTGTCCGGTTGTGGAAAGAGTAACAAGTATTTGCTTCTTCGTGTCTACACCCACTGCATACAAGAGCCTCCAGCTCGCAGGCGGAAGATACACTAGTTACCTCTCAGCCCGTGTTGGGTTGAGACCATTAACCAACACCAGGCTTTTGGTAAAGTAATTACCCCAATCAAAGGTAGGGAGATGTTTGGTGTGTCCCCAAGTGACATCAGTGATAGAAGCACTTGAGCTTGGGGTTCTCTCTGAAATTGGAGAGGAACCCTGGAAGGTACACATTTGGACAGCCTGACCACTCTAACATACGTGTGCAGCCAGTGAAGAGGGAGCCAGTCATCCACTCCAACCCTACCGACTGGCTGTTCCCATCCCAGACGATTTGCTCGAGGTGACAGTACTGCTGCAAACAATTCCCGTGAGTCACAGTGGACCCGATTAATTTCGTGCAAAATCTAATGTTGCAGAAAATACAGGAGATGGAGGAGAGGAGGATAGTAAGGATCGGGGAGTCGATGAAGACGTACGCGGAGGTCGATCGGCAGGTGATCCCCATCATTGGGAAGTGCTTGGATGAAATCGTGAAGGCAGCGGAGTCCATCGATCAGAAGAACGTAAGTATTCCAGTTTGGACATGATTTACAACGAAGGGTTTCTGGTTCCATTGTTTCTTCGCCGCCGTCCACAGCGAATCATCTCGAGATGGGTGGCTCCTCCCAGGGCTCGCGAGTACTTTGCAGCAGTAGTAACAGCACTTTCGAGTGTTCTGTTGTGCCCTCAGTCTTCTGGATGTAGCTCCTGAATTTCTTTTCCAGAAAACACAGGTAAGTCTGAGCCATTGCAGAATGGTCAGTTGGCCGAGTTACCCCCATGCCGGGATCTGGTTCTGTAGGGCACTGTTGACATTTTGCTGGCCGGAAAATTCTCTACTGTAGGGGCCTGTCCTGAGTGCTACAGGGTGGTTAGTAACACCTGTGTCCTCTACTAACCAAATTCTGTTAGCACCCTTCCCTGGTTGTAACGGTCAGAAGTGTCTCTGGATGTTACCACATGTCCCCTTCGGGACATTGTCGTCTCTGTCTGAGAACACTACTCATGGCCATTATCATTCATTTGGGTTACTTTCCTAGAAACCTATTTCCCTCAACAAAAATATCAGCTAGGACACCAGCATAGGCTTTTACAAACATTTTATTAATTTGCAAAACCAAATATCTAAGAAAAAGCAATGTCATAAGTATTATTTGTCGTAAGAGCGTCTTAAAATGAGTCTAGGCAAGAGATCAAAGCCATCTTTCCTGTGAACATGCCTTAGCGTATAGATTCTTCATTCCTCTAAGGATGTTCTAGGTGTATTACCATATTTAAGGCCATCTGTGTAAAAAAATAATTATCGACCCAATGTGCAGAAATACTTCAAACGTGTTAACTAATAAGTGTTTGTAGGAGGAATGGTTCTAGTAGCAAGCATTATTTATTTATTTTATTTTAGGATTCCCTGATCTCTATTTTATTAACATCTGTTAACCTGGAGCTTCCTTCTTCAGTGATTTCAGCTAACATTTTTGGGGAAAATTTCTAGTGCTTATTAATTAATGGTGTTTACCCCACAAAACTACATTATGCTAAGAAGGAGTCGCAGGTGATCAAACCATCCTTTCCTTATGCTGAACACATGTCTTGATTGAGACACATGTGACTGGTCATGCCCCCAGGCAGTCCGGTTTTTTTCATTTTCTTGCCACTGTTACTTTGATTTCGGACATCTCTTCATCATCCGTTTCAGACAAAGTCATTTTTTTCTTTTTTCTAAAGATTTTTATTTATTTATTCAAGAGAGAGAAAGCATGAGCAGGGGGAGGGGTAGAGGGGGAGGTAGGCTCCCTTCTGAGCAGGGAATCCAACTTCGGGTTCTATTCTGGATGGTGGGATCATGACCTGAGCTGAAGGCAGAGGCTTTAACCCACTGAGCCACCCAGGTGCCCCAAAACAAGCCTGATTTTAACTTCTTATATTAGAAGCTTAGAAATATCTTCTTCCTTGAAACTTCACAATTTTACAAGATCATGTCTGAATGATGGTTTCCCTTAATCAGTTTTATCTGGGAAATCGTGAGCTCCCTAGATTTACAGGACATTTCTCCCATTATGGGAGACTTGTTTTCCTGTTCTATCACTGATCATTCTTTTTCACCTATGACCTTCATGCTAAATCCAAGGGTCTCTTCTAGGTCTTCATTCAAGTTCTTATTCAAGAACTTAAACTGTTAGCAGCACCGGTCCCCACTCGACCACTCTCCTACCTGCTGTTCCTTCACTTGAGTCCCAGGAAGCCACACTGTGATGGCTTTTCCCCTCACTGACTCAGTCTCCTTTGCTTGTTCTTCTTCTTCTTACATCTAACTTGGGAGCACCTCTGGGCATTGATCTTGAACCTATGTACTTTATGCATTTGCTCCTTGGAGTGACCCATAGACTTTCGGAGCGTGAAGTCCCATCTCATCTCTGAATCACACGTGTCACATGCCCAGCCTGGACCTGTCCCTCCACGGTAGGTTCATACATTCAGCTGCCAGGTGGCTTCGCCACTTGGATTCTACTCCGTTCCTCAAGCTCAGTGTACCCAAGGGGGAGCTCCCGATCTGTCTTGCCGAACCTGCACCTCTCATAGTCTTCACTGTCTCCGTCATGGCATTTCCATCCTTCTGGAGTCAAGATCTTTTTCTGACACCTGCATTAATTTATCAGCCAATCTTGGCTTTACCTCTTGGCTTTACCTCCAAAATACATTAAGACCCCACAGAGCTTACCTCCTCTGTTGTTACCCTTCTGATCCAAGATCTCCACGAGTTGGGTTGTGCAGGAGCAGCTTGGATTACTGCAGGAGATGCCTGATGTCTCCCTATCTTTGTTCCCCACCCCCCATTCTTAACAGAGAGACCAGAGGGCTTCCTTTACAATAAGTAGGATCACGTGTCTCCTCTGTTCAGAGACCTCCGTGGGCTTCCATCTTACAGGAAAAGTCAGAACCACTGTGGGCTCAAAGCCCTGAACGATCTGGAACACGCTCCCTCCCCATTTATCTGTCTGATGTCACCTCTTCTGTATTCTCCCCCGTGCTGTGGCCACAGCAGCCTGCTGTTCCTCAGAAACTCCCAAGTAGGGCGCCTGGGTGGCTCAGTGGGTTAAGCCGCTGCCTTCGGCTCAGGTCATGATCTCAGGGTCCTGGGATCGAGTCCCGCATCGGGCTCTCTGCTTGGCAGGGAGCCTGCTTCCTCCTCTCTCTCTCTGCCTGCCTCTCCATCTACTTGTGATTTCTCTCTGTCAAATAAATAAATAAAAAATATTTAAAAAAAAAAAAAAAAAAAAAAAAAAGAAACTCCCAAGTATGCTCCTGCTGTGTTCCCTCTGCCTGGAGTATTCCTCCCACAGACATCTGCATGGCTCATTCCCTCAGCCTCCTTCAGGTGTTTCCTTGAATGAATGTTTCATTTTGCTCTTTTTTGAGAATTCAAGGGTCAGATATTTCTTAATCCATGCAGATCATCTTTCCTGGCACGTTCCCTTTCTCTTTCCAGACATCCTGCTCTGTTCTCATGGTGCGTCTCGAGTTTATCTTCTTGTGCAGGTTCAGCTCGTAGCTAAGTTAGCTGTGGTGTTGCTGCTTTTGATCTTTGCTATTTTTAGTGTAGCTTTTCTTTGCTCACACACTTGTTATCTCCACGTCTTCGTGTTTAGTTGCTGGCATGTCCTCCTTCAAAATTTTCATCTTGAGAAACGTTGATGGTATTTCATGACATGGCTCCCCGAACATTTACTGAACACCTACTTCCTTCCATGCATGGTGTGCTCACCACGACCCACCGAGGAGAACCTTGAACTCAGGGAGGTGACAGCCTTGCCCAGGGCCACATAGTGAATGTGTCCATCTGGTTCCAAAGCCATGTACTTTCCCTTAAGCCCCTCCCGCCCCACCTTGTGCTTTTTATTTCTAAAACAAGAACTGTTTCTGGCAATGTTCGAATCCTTTCACTCACTCACTCACTCTCAAGGGACAGACCATAGCAAAATAAATGAGAATCTCTTTTTTAGAGTGTGCAAATGGGATGAGCATTTGGGGGAAAGTGAGGTAGGAAAGAATGCTAGAAAGTGCCAGAGGGGACGGGGCTGGCTCTTCCACCAAGAGGTTACATTTGAGCAAAGAGTTGAAAGAGGTGATTGAATAATTATTTGAGTGGGACAGAAGGACAGAAACCTCCCAGCTCTGTCAGCCCCTTCTCCAACAAACTGGATGTCCCGTCTGCCCCTTGATACAGTCTCAGAATCACGTGGTTACTGAAAAGGTCAAACTGGTTTATTTGTGTATGGTTAATTTCCGTTTATATCAAATGACCATGTTTTCATTAGAGCACATCAGTGAGTCACTGGCACACCTGGGCCTGTAGATCTGAACCTGCTTGCCTATGTTTAACCGTAACGGGAACAGTGGTGTCTTACACAGGGCGGTTTGTTTTTCCTCTCACGTAAAAGATGTCTGCAGGCAGAGGGCTCAGCGCCGGCATGGACAGCTGGTCTGTAAGTTCTCAGGGACTCAGGCTCCTCCTAGTTCACAGCTTTGGATGGTGTGACCTTCAAACTCTCCATGGCTTCTGGAGCGCCGACTATCACATCCAAATTCCAGAAAGCAGAATATGGAGAAAGGCCCGTGCTATCCCTTTAAAGAGTCTTCCTAAAATTACACACCATCCTGGCTGCATCTCAGAGATCTCAGAGGTCAAAACTTAGGTGGCCACCTCCTGTTGCCCAGAAGGCTGGGGAATGAAGCCTTCAGGTAGGTGGCAGGGTGTGCAACTTAAAATCAGGGTTCCTATTCCTGAGAAGAAAAGACAGTTGGCTATTGGAAGACAGTTGGCAGTCTGTGGCCCATCTCCAGAGTAAGGGGTAACTAAAATAGCTATATGCCCTACCGACTGTGGGCTTATATGAAGAATTGAGATCTTTCCATATGGTCTTCTGTAGTGTCCTTTTTTTAAAGTCAGTTGATCATTGGTTTCAATTGTTACTACAAATCACATGTGCTTTTGTAATGCGTTATGTACGTATCTATCTGCCTGTCTATCTATGACATTCTGGTTATGATTGCCTTACACGTTTGTCTGTACCACAGACAAACCCTGAGAAGGTGTAGCACCCAGAGTTCCTAGCAGAGTGCTTGGACTCAGGGGCCTGTGGGGTAGGCATTCGGTTCGTTGAATTTTTTCAGCAAACATTTATTGCACACGGTTCTCACCGGCACCATCTCGGTCTAGGGATACAACAGAGGAAAAACAGACGAGAGCTTGCATGCGGATGGGGGAGAGTCTAAGAACAAATGTATCCATAAGGGAAAATCCTGGAATAAATATAATCTAATATATTATATTATTATATATATTTATTTTTATATATTATATCATTATATATCTATTAAAATTAATATCCCTGAACCACTATGAACCAAAGAAGTGATAGAGATTACCTACTCTTTGATTTGATTTTGTGTATGCTAAACTACCTTAAGAACTCCTGGTGAGAACCAGACTTTTGTATTACTGTATTTTTCAAGGGAAGTGCCTAACAGTGGCTCTTTTTTCTCTGCTTTTAGCAGAGTCCTTCTTACTTAATATTTGTTTCTCCAGCTGCAGAAAAATGGCTGTTGAGAGTATCTTCCCATCCAGCTAGACTTGTAGCTTTACAAATAGTGCTTATTCTTTCTAATGATAAAACTATTGGGACGCCTGGGTGGCTCAGTCGGTTAAGCATCTGCCTTTGGCTTGGGTCATGATCCCAGGGTCCTGGGATCGAGTCTCGCATCTGGCTCTCTGCTCAGCGGGGAGCCTGCTTCTCTCTCTGCCTCTGCCTGCCACCCTGCCTGCTTGTGCTCTCTCTCTCTCTGACAAATAAATAAATAAAATCTTTAAAAAACTACCATTAGAAAAACTCTGTTACCAATCAATGTAGATATAATTCTGTAGATAACTATAGAGATAAAGTTCTTTACGATAGCCTGTGTATGGGGCCATCATAATTCGTTGTGTAAAAAGTATTCGCACGTGTTTGAATGCATTTGTGTTTGATGGCTATAATTTCAGGATTCCCAACTGGTAATAGAAGCTTATAAGTCCGGGTTTGAGCCTCCCGGGGACATCGAATTTGAGGATTACACCCAGCCGATGAAACGCACTGTGTCGGATAACAGCCTCTCGAATTCCCGAGGAGAAGGCAAACCAGAGCTCAAGTTTGGTGGCAAATCCAAAGGAAAGCTATGGCCTTTCATCAAAAAAAATAAGGTACTGATGGTTGGACCCAGCGTGAAATGAATTTTATAAAGTGTGGCGATTGTCTCGGTTAGTCTTTAAAAAACAAAACCAAACCAAACTAAAGAATGTGAGCCTGTAGTTCACAGAATGCAAAAAAAGAGCTAGCGTACTGTTTTATTTAAGAACCATGATTTCTCTTTGGTGGTGGTCCCTTTGCCATGGCCGTTTGTCTTATTTCGGATGCACTGCCACCTGACTCGTGCCATCCACACTAACACTGACCTCTACTGACCTCTTGGCCATCTCCCATCACGCCTTTCACCGCTAAGTCCACTAGCCGCTGGTCCCCTCGGCTGGGAGAGGGGGTGCTGTGCGGGATTTCTCTTAACAGCTGATCAGCAGCTCTGATTCGAAATCGTGTCCATGGGTTAATAGCTTGGGTTTTGACTTCACGTTAACATGTGCCTCCATGAACATTTTGCGTTTTCTTTTGGTAGCGCGGTCGTAGGCGCGGGACAGCGCTGACCTGGGCGTCCCGTGTGGTCCAGGCACCCTTACTACGCTCTCCCGAGAATAACTGCATATTTAATTTCCCAAAGACTGTCTTGCTGTTTTGACAACTTTGGCATCTAAGGTCCTCTATGTTGTCCCATCCAGCTCTGGTGGTTTTAGGTGGTTTAGAAATCTTGACCCTTTTCTGGCCTTAACTGGTTGAGCGTTAACTAACGTAGTTTTGCATGGGAGAGCCTGCATGAGCTTCTGGTCGCAGATTTCTTGCTCTTCTTCCGTCGCTTTACTGACTAAAACCTCCACTTTTCGTCATGTTCTACATGTTTTCTTTTGGACCATGGCCTAAATATGTAATCGTTTGTGTTTTACTTGCTTTGGATTTCAAATATGATTTGATGCTTATTTTGTTTTGTGTCTTATCTTCTTGTTTCTGATTTTACTCTCACTGCTCCGTCTTACATGTAGCTTATGTCCCTTTTAACATCCCCCCATCAGCCTCCCCCTCCCCCCCCTGCCTCTGCCTCACCCTCTGCTGTTCCCAACGGCCCCCAGTCTCCCAAGCAGCAAAAGGAACCCCTCTCCCATCGCTTCAACGAGTTCATGGTCTCCAAACCCAAAATCCACTGCTTCAGGAGCCTAAAGCGTGGGGTAAGTTCTGCTCTGGAATCCTGTCTCTTGTGCGCTCTGGGCGCATGTGTCGTTCTGCATGACTTATTTTGTTTGTGAATGAATCCATTGTGTTTTCTTGTAACACGGAACAGTAAGAACCTGGGCTTCACCGTAGCTAGAAAGAAGAACCCCAGCGGGGGAGGAGAGAAGTAAGAAGGAAGCAGAGTGGATAGAAAGAAGAAGAGAAAGCGAGCCGGCCGGCCCAGAGTCCTCTGGGTCTCGAGCACATTTCAGAAAGGCTTTTCTCCACTTCCCTTTTAAAACCTCTAAGTCATTAATGTTCTACCTTGATTTTACCCAAAAAGGAAGCTTAGATTCGGTTTCCAAAGCCAGCGACATCCGAGATGAGGAATTGGAAGTCACTGTAGATGCAGAAAACATTTGCCTGATGGTTGCTGAAAACAGCATGAGGGTCACAGAGCTGCTTCTGTCTGAGCTAAGCCTCAAGGTTCGAGGGGGAAATGTCACGAGGTTACGGTGGTTTCTTGAGCTGTGTTGGGGAACTTTAGAAGATAGTGAGAAAATGTCTGTTGGCTGGAAGAGGCCTAAAGCCAGATTTATCGTTAGAGGTGGAGATAATAAGCAGCTGACATTTACTGAGCGCTGATGGGGGACCAGACTCTGTTCCGTGGTTGTCTTTTACTGCCCTGTGAGTCTGGGCACTATGACATCCTTATTTTACTGGTAAGAAAACCGAGGCCCCAAAAGATGAGGTTAGGAAGAGGTGAAGTCAGATAGTGTGCTCGTCGTCCGAGGTGCTGTGACGTCCACACTCGGGGAGCATCCGCTGGGACAGGGTTGACTTGGTAGTGGACATCCTCTCGACTCAAGCTTGCCCGTTCGGTTAGGAACACCTGTGCCAGACGCACGGGGTTTTGTGCAGCTGATCCAGGAGCCAAAAGGAGTTGCCCGTTTGGTTGCGAGGACAAAAGTGGAATAAAGTCATTTGGAGCCTCCCAAATAAATCGAACTGATCCGTGTAGTCTGAGCCATCCCCAGATCGAGGCATGGCGGTCAGGAGTAAATGGACACGTGGACCCAGTAAGGTCTTTTATCCCGATCTGTGGGGACTGCAAGGCAGTGGCTGTGGGACGTGTTCTCGTAGAAACATAATTTTTACTCTTCCCTTCCTTTGGGTAAAAAAGAGTATCAATGTTTAATAGCTGGGACTAAAACGAGGGGTGGGACGTATACGAAAATTGGAATGATACAGAGGAGATGGGCACAGATGACATGCAAATTCTCGAAGCATCCCGTATTTTTAAAATAAGTAAATAAATAGAAAGAGGGACAACCCCCCCATTCTGTATATGCAGAGTTCCTTTAATATGGAGATCGCAACATTTTCTGTAAAGGATACAGATAGTCGGCGAAATTATCTCGTCTTAAGGTTCCCCAGCATATCAGGTTAAGAATTAGCAATGTAATTTCCTCAAGATTTCAAGAGAGCCATTGTTAGAAGGCAGAGCGTTAGCTTCGGAAGTGGGTGATGGACCCCGTTGAGCTCTATAATGAGATCCCAGTTCCGGGCTCGATCAGGCTGGCTTTGAAAACTCCCCGGCCATCCCACTTACTCCTGGAAGAATGTCCAGCATCTGGCCAGGGTTTTTTTGCAACACCATCAAGTTTTATGTTAACTGTAAGTCAGTTAACCCATCTCTCGGCCACTTGCAAGACCTTTACCAAAGCACTCGTTTATTCTGTTTCTAACAAGTACCTCTGCATGGTCTTTTGGAATCTCACGATGGAGTATGCGGAGTATTTGTGATTGTTTACCATTCGTTTCTGTGTCTGTGTCATTCCCTCAACACCACCACAGTGTGTTGGTTGCAAATGGTTTTCTGAATCTGTATTTCATGATGTTCTCTAAATGTTTGGGGAAAGACCAAAGAATGTCAGTAATCAATAAGTGTATGAGAAAGATGGCTAGGAAAAATATACCCCTTTAAAAAAAGGGGGGGAAATGAGGAATGGGTTATTATGATGATTTAGAGGAAAATCCCTCTTTTAAAAATTGTAAATGAGCAAAATGAATTTTATTGCCTACTCTTTAAATCTGTGCTCAACAAAAACCCGGTTAAAAAAAATTTTTTTTTCTCCCTGCTTTGTTTTCCCAGAGAGTTAACACACACGTACACATTCTAGAAGAATTAGTGAATAAATAGAAACATATTTCTGCTTCCTTCATTTTGGGTCAGCCTGTTCTCAGTGAGGGTCAGGTTGGAGGTCCCTTCCTTCAGGAAGTAGAAGTGAACAAAAAAGAAAGAAAAAAAAAAAAGAAAAAGGAAATGCATCACAGAAGTAAAATTAGGAAGTTCAAAAATGAAAAATAAATCTGAAGTTTGGGGAAATAAATTTGATTTTAAAACAATCTCAACACAGAAGGTACATGGATTATGGAGCCCGTCATGAAAATAATACTGTCCTTCTGTTTCCTTTATGCCTCATTTAGAACTTTAAGACTGTTGTGCCAAAGATAGGAAAAAGTGACCTAGAATAACAGATCTGTGATTTTAACACATCTATTAATTTATTGTGTTTTGCAGCTTTCAGATCCAGATTTCCGTTTTTGTTCCTATTATCCGAATGTGTGACCCCTATGCAGACATTTCTTAGCATAGCTGATTTTGTGTCTAAATAATGAACCAGGATAAAATTTTTTTGTTGTTGTTGTGAATCATTGGCATCTGTAAGAAAATCTTGTTTCACTGAACATTTCTAAAGTATGCCACCGAGCTTTCCTAACCATTTCTTCATCTTTACCTAAGACAAGGAAAAATGAAACTAGACAGTGTGGTCTCTGCTTGCAATTTACAAATGTGTTGTCTTAAATTAAGATTTCTCTTTCTGGTCTCGACAAGGGCCTTCTAATTCTAAAATATGGGCCCATTTCCCCCCATGTGTGATAATTCATGGCATGGAAAAAAATCCCATCACAGTTGATCAAAAGGTTTGGAAAATCCTTACTGATTGTTTGTCAGATGTTACAATTTTATGGTCACTTTAATTTTATTCATTTTATCTTGTTCTCTTGCTGATTATTGGCAGACTCAGTCTTTCTGTTTTCACAAAGAACTCATGAAGAGGACGATAGGGAAACCCACGTATGCTTTTGAAGCTAGGGACTATGTTGTAAGTTGACCTGTGACGGCCAGGGCATTGAGTCATGGCTCAGGTACTAACCCCTCGGACAGCACCAAGACTGGGGACCCGGCAACGAAATTCTCCCCTGGGTGACCTGGACACGGGAAGAGCCAAGTTATTACTATAAAGTCAGCCCCAAGTTACTTCATCTGGAAAGCTCGGGTGGGAAAAAGGAACCAACTTCCCAAGAACAACCGGGCTTCCCCAAAACGGCAGTGGACGGAGCTTGGCTCTGCCCGCTTGTCGCCGATCGTGACTGCCGTCTGAGAAGATGTCCACGGGTGTGATTCTAGGGCAGAATCTCACCCATAACCACAGCCGCAGAGCGTGGTCCCAGGAGGACATTCTTACAGACGGCGGTCGTGTAGATCGTGCGAGGACACCCCCCCCCCCCCCCGCCCCGTGTGAAAGAGATGGATCCGTAAGGGGGTCATGCCGTGAAGCTTGGGGAACCAAAACAATCATCGGGGCGTGGGCGAGGTCACAAAGTAGTCCCGTGACTTTCCACGGACCATAATTCAACCGTTACTTCTGTACTTATTTTCACTGTCCCCTTTCTTCGTACTTGAGGTTCGTACCTGTGGCCGTGCAGTAACACATGGACCCGCTGGCTCTGTGTCCCCTCATGTGTTATTGACATGTGTGGCTCCCAAGGCTCCATACTTGTTGCCTGAAACTGACCGCTTTCTAGTTCCTCGGATGTCTCGCGGTGCACCTAATGCAGTCTTTGCAAGTATTTTCTCAAAGGCTTCGGTTTCCCATGTTAAGTGATCTAACTGGCTGGCTTACAGCTTAAGACCGAAAACTGGTGTCTGATCGTTATGAGGATACCACACCCCATGATGGTGCTTCTTGTAGAGGGCCCATCACTGTCCACTTCAGAAGACCGCGTTTGTCTCGAAAATCCGGGATTTCCTATGGGTACTCAGATTTATTTTCGATCCTAATGACTCGTTTTTATTATGAAGTGGTAATCATTCCTGTGCTGTTAGTTTCGATGTTAGAATTCTTCTTTTGGAATGCTTAAGAAAGAACATGTAATTGATATACTCCTGTAAGTAACGGAAGTAGCCGAAGAGAGAACAGGTAGTGTATGTACAGAGTTCAAGTGTCAGGTGTTCGAATTTGCCACGTTTAAACGATCCTGTGTGAGAAAACATTTGTAGGGGGTAGCGTGCTTTGCCGGGAAGATATTTGCCAAGTTTTCCGCTGTGCACCCTGAGTGTTGTCTGTAAAGAACTCAAGATGTGATCAGCCGATCTGTGCTAAGGCTCACAGGAGGGACCGCAGGGAGAGTCAGGAGTGCGCCTGTACCTGCTGCCTTGTTCTCCCAAAAGTTTTGTCTTGCTGCCTCTTAAAGTCTTTTCCCCCATAGGGGCGATTTCTTTCAAAGCTTAATGCCTATTTGAAAAGAAGTGTCCATTTTTAGTTCATCTTAAGAATAAGATTTTTTAAACCTGGTTAAGGAATTTTTTAACGCCCTGCACTCCCAATTTAAAATCAAAGGGCTCGTTCTTTGGTCCTTGGTCTCCAACATATTTTTGATCCTACCGCAGCTGCCTGAGCTTTTAGAATTGATGACAGCTAAGTTAAAACGCACCATGCTCTCAAAACACTGCTTCCCGGCCATAGAGTATATCTCACCTGTTAACGAAGAGCCAAATGTTTCTTTTCTTTTTTTTTTTTTTAATAATTTGGAGATGCCCTTTAATCTGTTTTGTGTCCAGTAATCACTCTACCTTTGCTAATCTCCAGGCCCAACAAAATTGCACCTGCTGCCTCCTGATAATGGTCAGGAAATGCAGAGCAAGGAGTGCCCCTCGGTAGTTGAGATAACTGGGTGTTTCCTAACAGTAACTCTCAGGGCAGCTACTCCCGTCAGCTCTCCAGGTGCTTTGTAACCCCCATGGGTAGGGCTCAGAGTGCATGGGAGCCTCTGAACACACCTTCCACGGTGCGGGGGTTGGTGAGCAATGCGAGGGCATCGTCCTGCCTCCGGCCTGGTGCAGAAAGGCTTTCTGGATCCTGCAGATGGTTTCCTGGAGCAACTTCCAGCCCCCAGTTACCCATTCACCCACTCAAGAGTTTGCCTTTGTGTCTTTGAGAAATGACAGTCTTCACGTTTATTAGAGTTCCTTAAGATAAATAAATACGTTACTTACTGCGGAAGTCACTGCTCTTCAGCTCCCCCCTGTGAGTAAAACTTTCCATGTGAAATGTGGTGAACAAAAGCCTGTGTGATTATTTTTGTCTTTTATTATCAGCATGTGTCACCAACTGCAAACTTATTTGAGCTTATAACCAGGCCGATGTGACCCACACAGAACTGTGAACAGAACCTCTCCTTTTCTATCTTTATTTTTTTGCTCTGGCAACATGGCAGCGAAAGGAAGGTTTTGGCAGGGGCCAGACCCTCTTGTGAACGTTTGCACAGATCCACTGCAAGTCATTTTCACAAGCGACAGGTGAATTTATGTGTTATGTTAATACGGTGCAACTGACCGAATTCCTCTTCTTCTGATGTGTTGTCTCTCTCTCTCTTTTTTTCCCCTGTTACCTCTTCAATTTTTACATGAAGCTTTCTCTCAAGCTGGTAAGCACAATTATTCTATGCATGTCCCAAATCTAATCAGGTTTTTTTGGGTGTATGTTTCTGTTACATATGCTTTTGTTGGTGTTTCTTCAGTAGAGCTGTGCAATCCAAAGGTCCAAAATCCACTAGGGGTGATCTTAATCTTTTCAAGTTGCTAAGAAAATTAACGCGTAACTCTTGATTTGGTCTCCTTTCTTACTGGGGCCTTAAGAGGATGGCAGATATTAATAAACTTTATTTAAATGTGACCAGAAATACACATATTTGATATTGGGGAGTTTATTTATGGATCATTTGGAGTAAAAGTAAATTTAACAGCTAAAGATGTTCTCCCTAGGAGCCACAGAAGCAGGTGAAAAACACAGTGAGCCCGAAGGAGACGGGCAAGAATGGTGCCAGTCTCAAACTCAGTTCCAATGCAGCCTGGGAGAAATGCAACCCATGGGATCTTTAAGTCGCTATATAAATATGTGGGTGCCTTATGCATAGCTGATTTAAGAAATCACAAGATGACTTTATGGACAGTGAATTTAGTAAATTCTAAAATAATTTACTAAGTGTCTTGTGTTGTTCCTACCTAATGGCATAGCCCTAGTAAACAGACTAATCATTAAATTTATTAAAAGAAACTTTTTAACTCTGTAACCCCTAACTATATGTCAGAGTTACCTAGTATTCTAAGTTACATAGTATTCTAAACACCACAGCTGAATGTCTTAAAATTATGGACAATGATACACTATAACAATTCACCCAGGAATAAGGTCAGCTACTTTATGCATTGCTGTTGATGATGCAGGATAAGAGTTTCTGGTGGTCCTTATCTACACATTTGTGTGTTTGTACATGGATACATATACATGTGGATTTCCAGAATTTTTTCAACCTGACTCAGTATTTGGCAACTAGCCCAACCCCAGAGAAAACGAATATCTTGTTAAATGGAACATTTCTTAGACTGTGAAATAAAATCCTCAGACGAGTCCTTAATTAAGGTCTCTACGAGAAGGAAAACACTCTAAATGTTTCAATGAACTGAGTTGGGCAGCAGCATGGATTTGGGAGGAACTGGGTCAATTAAGTAGGAGTCTCTCAGGTACTGGGGTTTCTTCCTTGCCCTGTCTGTATTTCTTCTTTTGCTGAAGCACTGGAAGCAAAAGATAACAGTATTAATAAAATTAGGCAGTCTTTCTGCCTGAAATAGAAATCATTTGACCAAGCTGGTATGGAACTGTTGCTTTTTACCATTACTTGGAAGCCAGTAAAGAAGGGAAGTGTTGCCCAAAGATGCCTGGAGTGAAAAAGGTGTGAACTCCAAAGAAGCCGCTTACACTTCTTGTGCTTGTAGCTTGTGCTCCTGTGGGGAGAGGCTCAGAGCAAACGTTTGATTCCAGAAGTGTGTAAAACAAGGTCCTTCCAGAGCAGCAGCCACTTAAAATATCCCCACACACGTTGATCCATCTTGCAAAACCAGTGCCACCCATGGGGCCAGTCTGTTTCCAGACTGGACCACAACAAAGATTTCAGAAAGTCTACTCTGACTCAAAGCTGGAAATATAAATTCCTTCATTGCAAAACGAATCCTAGGTCAGAGTATTGCTTAAAGTCATCCAAGACTTAATGGCCTTTCAAGGTACTTCTAGACACCTAACACTCCTTCAGATTTAGAAGAAGCCGTGACCTCAGCCTCCAAGGGCAATGCAGTTTGTCTGAGGCACAGTTCATGAGATTAGTTTCTAAATAACAATACAGAGTGCCTTCTTAGCGCAGTAGGCAGCGCGTCAGTCTCATAAATAACAATACAGAAACATAGAATACCTATCGAAAGGGACCTAACTTATTCCTTTAGTTAGTTAGTTAGTTAGTTCTCTTAAGTAATTGAAGTTACAAATTTTTTGCTGTGTAAGGAATCTGTTTATAAGTCACAAGTGTTTATACACCCCTGCAAACCTTACACATGCTCACAGTCTACCCCTGAATCCCGTATGCTGACCATCCATCACACAAGCCTATTCAAATGTTTGTTAATTAAAATCCAATAAAAATGTAGAATTCAGTTCCATGGTCATCCTGGCCACATTTCAAAGGCTCAGTAGCCGTGTGTGGCCGCCGTATTCACGAGCACAGAGATGAGAACTTTCCCATTCTTTGTAGGAAAAATTCTTTGGGACTCCTGGTCGGCAGCTCGGCTTAGTAACTATTAATGAATTCACATTGGCGCCCTCCCTGCCTTTCCTGGCTTCCGAAGCAGCACGCCTTTTGTTTTATGGCATTCCAGCCCTGAAAAACAAAACAAAACAGTCCCCTCAATTTTAGAAAACACGCTGATGTGATTTAAGTAACCTCGGCAGGAAGAGAAGGTGTTGCGCTTTCGGGCTCGGTGCTGGCGCTGAGCGAAGTGAAAAGCACACGGTTCAGGTTGCACGTGTTCCAACCCGAGAATCGCCCGGGGCTGGAAACAAGCAGCCTGATTGATTTCTGTGCTGAAAGATGAGTTTGGGTCATTTTCGCTTTACAGGCAACTGACCTTGCTTGGCTTGCCATGACGGACTAGCCACTTGTGTTCTGGTTTCACTCCTCTCTCTCTGTCTCTAACACACGCGGGCACGCGCACACACAGGAGTCTAAACATCAGCCGGAAGGTGTGCGCGTGGCCTTGCGGTAAGCGCGGTTGCATCGCACCTCCCGGCACAGCAGCCCTGGCGCTCGGTCCCAAGCAGCCAGGGAGCCGGGGTCACCAGCACCATGTCAGCTGCTTTGGCCAATTCAGCTCGATTTTGGAATTACATTCCCCGGGTCCTCTCCTTTCCACCCCCACGCCCCAGCCAGCCTGTTTCATTGGCTCTAAAGTAAAATCTCTTTTTAAATTCCTTGGCTTATCCCTGGCGATTGAATCCATTTCTCTTTGTTTATGAAAATCCCTTCATGGAATCAAAGGCACTTGATCCCCCAACAGCTTAAGCCGAAGCTCCTGACTCGTAAGCACCTGGAAGAGTCTGGAAGCTCGCTGTTGGGGTTTTCCACTGAGACCGTACGCACCGAGGAAAGAGCCTAATTGTTTCTGAAAGGGGTTCCAGATATCAAAACAGGCTCCTTCTGCTGGATTGGAAACAGCTGGCATGGCTTTCGGATGCTGGGGAGTTGGTGTGGAGGTCCGGGAGCCCGTTCTATGTGGATTTTCTGAGGTCACCCTACAGATGTCAGAAAGGAATGACCCGACTTTTAGAGGCAGCGGAGGGGAGAGTGCAGGGGGTGGGGGGGGGGGGGGATAGATGTTTTAGTGACCCCTCCCCCCACATACTCTGAGGGACCAGACGTCCCATCTGTCCCTTGGTGGGGATGGAAACTTTGGGCCTCAGCCTGTGTGGGGAAGTGGGAAGAAAGACCCCGGGTAGGGAGTAAAGCGGGGCGTTCAACACGAGACCGTGGAAGGGGGGCCCTTGTCCCTGTGCGGTAGGAAAGGAGCAGACACCTCAGAAGTCCTTCCCACTCCAGTGCTGCCGCCAACACTGACGGGCAAGGGAAGGCTCTGCCTCAGAGTGTGGTCTTCACCGAGTCTTGCGGGGGCCGGAATTTCTTCTGCCCCTCTCCGTCTGCAGCCTTGCTGCTTGCCTTGGCCGAGGTGGTTGGGCGAGCAGACCTGGACCCCGAGCCGGTGTGTGGGACTTCTCTGCAGTTTGCATGCATCGATCTTACGTCTCAGCTGGGTGTCCTGGGAAAGAGCTTCCCTCTTGGTCATGAAAACACACGCGGACCTCGGCACCCCCGGTGTCTGGGGGCTGCGTCGTGCAGGCGTCCTGCGTCTGTCCTCAGGGACGAGCGCGGGCTCATGCCTGTTTGTGTCCGCAGGGTGCGACGCCTGAGGATTTCAGCAACCTCCCGCCGGAGCAGAGAAGGAAGAAGCTGCAGCAGAAAGTCGATGAATTAAATAAAGAAATTCAGAAGGAGATGGATCAGAGGTAGCGTGGAGCGTCGCGACTTATTACGAGATTCAGGTTTAGTGTGAAAGATGGGAAATCCCAGATTAGCTTCAAGAAGAGTGATGATTTCAGCGGTGTGGGGTTTTGTTGTTGTTTGTTTGTTTCTTTCACGGAGGGTCTACCGGATGGCTTCATTGCAGAGCGGGAGAATTCTTTTAACAAATAGGTTTTACTCTGAGTTTGGGGAACAAAATACATTTGGTTATCTGGTTTTTTTCTTCCTCTGTATTTCCATACTTCTTTTTTTTTTTTTTTTCCAATTTTTATTTCTATTTAAGTTTTAAATTTTATTTCCAGGACAGTTAACATCCAATGCTCTGTGAGTTTCAGGTGGACGCTACGGTGACCCAGCTTTTCTGTGCGTGACTCGGGGCTCATCGCGATAAGTGTCCCCTTCTTCCCATTCACCTGTTCTGCCCATCCCCCACCCTCTTTTCTTTTAATTACAAGTATGTACAAATGAGGAAGAGGAGCGTGGCGTGAGTCCCACCCCCCTCCCTTGCCCCACATTCTAGTTTTGGGTCTAAAATATCCTTGTCTTCCTATTTGAGGACAAGTGACAGTCAGCCTTCCCAGAGGTTCTCACGTCTCTGTACCTTGTTGTAGAGCATACTGATAGTGTCTAGAAAACAAATCACGTTATGTCTTATTACACACACCACCAGCCGCCCGCGGGGTGATGTTTTCCCACTCTTGAGAAGCTCCTGTGTCAGGATCCCACGGCTGGGGTTCCCCGTTTTCTGAGCCGTTCTGTGAGTTTGACCCCAGGATGGTGTATATGCAAAAAATAAGACGAAAAGAGTTGATAATCTCTTCATTTGCGCTTCCCTCCCCACATTTGTAGCCCGTAGGTCTTTGCTGTCACTTAGGGGCTACTTGCTAGTGATCCTGATGGAAAAACCACTTTCTTTATTGTCTCTCACCTTATAAATTCTCACTGAGTGAATCGGGGAATCATTCATCTATTTGAGATTTTCTAAAAGATAACTTGAGGTTTTGTGGCCTGTAAACAGGCCAAAGAGGGATTCTACATAAATTTCATTGTGGCAAAGCTGGAGTTAAAATTTGGTAATGCGAAAAAGTAAAATAAAATAAATAAAATAAAATTTTATTTAGTCTAGTGTGAAGGTGGTAGTTTTATTTATTTATTTTTTAAGATTTTATTTATTTATTTGACAGACAGAGATCACAAGTAGGCAGAGAGGCAGGCAGAAAGAGGGGGAAGCAGGCTCCCTGCTGAGCAGAGAGCCTGATTTGGGACTCGATCCCAAGCCCCTGGGATCATGACCTGAGCCAAAGGCAGAGGCTTAACCTACTGAGCCACCCAGGTGCCCCATGAAAGTGGTAGTTTTAGTACAAAAAAGTAGTTGTTTAGAACAACTTCTGAAAAATGGGTGGTTTTATGTATTTGTTTATTTTATTTATATTTTTAATGTTTGTTAGAGCAAGAGAGATCATGGGGCAGGTAGAGGGTCAGGGGCACAGGGGAGCAGAGGAAGAGAGAGAATCTCAAGCAGACTCCCCGCCAGCTCAGAGCCCTAGATGTGGCTCCCACGACCCTGAGATCATGGCCTGAGCCAAAATCAAGTGGGACGCTCAACCAACTGAGCCCCCCCAGGCGCCCAAAATGGGTGGTTTTATGGACACTGTTACTGTGCATAACAAATAGCAACACAGATAATTAACTTTGTTCTGTGTTAGAAATACACCTCATGAGATGAAAGTTTTCTTTATCCTTTTTATTACACGCAGAACCAAATATAAAAAAGGTCCTGCATGTATCAACCCATTACACCTCGGCCTGTGGAATAACTGAGCAGTTATATTCCGTACTGGAGTGAGAAGTTCTGACTCAGGTATTTGAAATGACATTGTAGAAGGTCATGGACACTGTTGTTCAAGAATTAGGTAGAGGGGCGCCTGGGTGGCTCAGTGGGTTAAAAGCCTCTGCCTTCGGCTCAGGTCATGATCCCAGGGTCCTGGGATCGAGCCCCGCATCGGGCTCTCTGCTCCGCAGGGAGCCTGCTTCCTCCCCTCTCTCTCTGCCTGCCTCTCTGCCTGCTTGTGATCTCTGTCTGTCAAATAAATAAATAAAATCTTTAAAAAAAAAAAAAAAAAGAATTAGGTAGAAAACTTTCTCTGCCACTTAGGTTGTGGCCGTAGAAGCTGGTTAACCTTTTAACGCTCATAGCGGCCTTGCTGGTAAGAAGGCCAGTCCAGGGGCGCTGGGTGGCTCAGTGGGTTAAGCCTCTGCCTTTGGCTCAGGTCATGATCTCAGGTCCTGGGATCGAGCCCCATTCTAGCTTAGCAGGGAGCCTGCTTCCCCCTCTCTCTCTGCCTGCCTCTCTGCCTACTTGTGATCTATCTCTCTCTCTCTCTCTCTGTCAAGTAAATAAATAAAATCTTACCAAAAAAAATAAAAAGTCCAGTGCCATTTAACGGTTTACTAGATGACTATTTATTGAGCATTTACTGTGTGCAAGGAAATATCCTAGACCCTGGGAATAAAACGATGAACAAAACACATGAAAACCTCTGCTCTCACGCAACTTACGTCTTGTCCAAGAGGAACAAGGCAGGACTCATCAAAGCACGAAGCATGAGGGTAGATTTAAAATACCCTGGGGTTCAGGGGCACCTGACTGATTCAGAGGAGTGTGCGACTCTTGATCTTGGGGTCATGGGTTCAAGCCCCACGTGGGGTGTAGAGATTACTTAAATAAATAAAACTTAAAAAAAATTTTTTTAATACCCTGGGTTCAAACCTGGTTCCACCTATTTCTTTTTCTTTTCTTTTCTTTTTTTTTTTTAAAGATTTTATTTATTTATTTGACAGAGATCACAAGTAGGCAGGGTGGGGTGGGAAACAGGCTCCCTGATGAGCAGAGAGCCTGATGCAGTACTCGATCCCAGGACCCTGAGATCATGACCTGAGCCTAAGGCAGAGGCTTTAACCCACTGAGCCACCCAGGCGCCCCTGGACAAGCTTCTTAACCTCTTCTTGATCTTAACCTCTTAACCTTACCTGTTTCCTCATCTTGAAAAGGAAGTTAATAGGATTAAATGTGTCGGTATATGGAAGGTACTTGGACCGATGCCTGGCACATAGAATCTGTAAAATAAAATGAGTATGTTCAGTGTCAACAGACTACACGTCCCAATTAGATTTTCAGACTAGACAAAGCTACAACAACCCCAAATCAACAGCCTATAAAAGGCACAGCTAACTCATAAGGGATTTAAAAAAAAAAAAAAAAAGAAACCAACATACAGGTATAGAAAGGTTGAAAATAAAAGAATGGAAAAAGGTACTGGTTGACCAGTGCCAGCCAGAAGATGACTGACTTTCAGGCCAAAAAAAACCCTCAAACTATTCAGCTTAGGAAGGTCAACTTCATAACATTAAATTAAATTAAATTAAAACATTAAATGTTTCAAGAACAAACAGCTCAGTTTAAAGCTGTAGGACTGTACAATCTTAAAACATAGAAAAGGTTATACTGTTAACCCTTTGACATGAGTGTGTATAAGAAATACAAACATGTCTTTGGAAGAGATTTTTAATGCAGTTCTCTGAGTGACTGATAGAACAGATTAACAGATTCAGGATAGAATTTTTTTTTTTAATTTTAAATCTTTTTATTAACATATAATGTATTATTTGCCCTAGGGGTACAGGTCTGTGAATCGCCAGGTTTACACACTTCATAGCACCCACCATAGCACATACCCTCCCCAGTGTCCATAACCCCACCACCCTCTCCTGACCCACCCTGGCAACCCTCAGTTTGTTTTGTGAGATTAAATTTCTTATGGTTTGTCTCCCTCCTGATCCCATCTTGTTTCATTTTTTCCTTCCCTACCCCCCAAACCTCACATGTTGCCTCTCAAATTCATCATACCAGAGAGATTATATGATAATTTTCTTTCTCTGATTGACTTACTTCACTCAGCATAATACCCTGTCGTTCCATCCATGTTGTCGCAAATGGCAAGATTTCATTTCTTTTGATGGCTGCATAGTATTCCATTGTACATATATACCACATCTTCTTTATCCATTCATCTGTCGGTGGACATCTAGGTTCTTTCCATAGTTTGGCTATTAGGGACATTGCTGCTATAAACATTCGGGTGCATGTGCCCCCTCAAATCACTACATTTGTATCTTTGGGGTAAATACCCGGTAGTGTGATTGCTGGGTCATAGGGCAGCTCTATTCAACTCTTTTGAGGAACCATGGAGATGGTGTTTTCCAGAGTGGCTGCACCAGTTTGCATTCCCACCAACAATGAAGAGGGTTCCCCTTTCTCTGCATCCTTGCCAGCATCTGTCGCTTCCAGGACAGAATACTTAAATAATATAATTGACAAAATTGACCTCAGACATGTCTATCCAATAATTTCATGGTGCACATTCTTTTTAAGCACACATAGAACATTTCTAACAACCTGAGCATATTCTGTTTTCACAAAGCAGATCTCAACAAACATCCAAGGCTAGACACCATTCAAGGTGTGTTCTCCGAAGCCTGCAGTGAAGTTGGGTACCAATAACAAACATTGAGAAACTAAGAAATGTAGCTCTAGATAACTCAGAGACTAAAGAAGAAATCATGAGACACATTGGAAACATGGACCTGTACCCCTGAAACAAATAATACATTATATGTTTAAAAGAAGAAAAAAAGAAAAAGAAATACACTGAAAGCGCGATTAAAAAAAAGAAGACATTGGAAAATATCAGAGCAGAGCTGAACCTGAACCCATATTCCACGCACCACTGGGCTGTCACTGAGGCAACACTCACAAAGGGAACTTTATAGCTTTCCATATGTATTAAAAACAAAAAACACTAAGCATCAGTGAGCTGAGTGTCTATCACAGGAAGTTAGAAAAAGCACAGCAGATTGAACCCAAGAAAACAGAAGCAAGAAAAGAGTGTAAATTAATGACACAGAAAAACATACACACTCAACAAAAAGGATCAGCAAATCCAAAAGTTGGTTCTTTGAAAAGACGAATAAAGTTAAACATCTATGGAGACCTATGAGGAGAGACAGGAGTTGGAGAATCAGAGGTAATAAATCTCGACAAGTCTTTGGAAACGTTTTGCTGAAAGATGGGGCAGTAGCTGGAGGTGTAGCCATAAGGTCAAGAAAGGAATTTGGTGGGGCGCCTGGGGGGCTCAGTGGGTTAAAACCTCTGCCTTCTGCTCAGGTCATGATCTCAGGGTCCTGGGATGGAGCCCCGCATCGGCATCATCGGGTTCTCTGCTCAGCGGGGAGCCTGCTTCCTCCTCTCTCTCTGCCTGCCTCTCTGCCTACTTGTGATCTCGTCAAATAAATAAATAAAAATTTTTTAAAAAAAAAGGAAGGAAGGAATTTGGTAAAGGCGGACATTACAGTTTGTTTGTTGTAAGAGCATTTATTCATCTCAGATATTTACTGAGCATCTGCTGTGTGCCCCGTAGTGCCCCACCCCGGGGAAATACCAAGTTAACAAAAGAGCTTGAGCCCATAGAGCTTCCTTCCAGAGCTTCCACTGAAGTAGGAAGAGACCTAGGATGAACAGTAATAAGCGTAATAACAAACGTATGGAGTTGGAAAGTGACTCACATGGTGGGAAAGAAGGAAGGGGAGCAGAGGCAGGGGGCAGGGAGTGCAGGGGGAGGTGTGGCCTGAGGGGAAGGAGCAGCGGGCTGGGCTGTGCCGGCTCAGATGCAAGGGGGCGGGCCCAGGCCCAGGCCCAGGCCCAGGCCCAATGGGGACTTCGGGAAATTTTCCTCCTGTTATTTCTGTAGTTTCAGTTAAACTATTTCCCATGACTCTAACTGGGTTTGCTTCATTGGTCCTATGTTGTATAACAGGTCAAGGCTGCCTTTTACTGAAGCTCATTAAAGTTGGCCCCTTACCACCTGCAGAGTCATTTGCTCTAAACTTTGAACATATCTGAACCCTACCGAACCCTTCGGAGCCAGAATTCAAAATTAATAGAGCCTTTTGGTCCCAGAGATAGCCCCAGGCATGGTGGCCACACGCCTGGAGGGATTATCCGTTCAGGCCTTCAGGCCGCTGGGGGCGGCTGCCCTCCGGGTTCAGGAAGGGCGTGGGGCCTGGTGATGGGTTGCCTTGAGCCTCGGTTGCCCTCCTGTCTTGGACACCAACTGTGGGTTTGGCTTCTTAATAGTTAAAAGAGCGTGTCATAAAATTTCCAAAGCAGTTAACTGTGCTCCTCCACGAGGGGAACGCATGGGAGCCCGTGGGACCCAGAGTGCCACTGGAGCTCTGTTTCCGTCGTTGGGGGCGAAGGCAGGGACGTGACTGATTTGTTTCTCAATCTCAGAGGGCAGTGGGAGGTACCAGATACCATTCAGAAAAGGCAACTGAAGTTTTAATACCCGTCTCTGGATTATACAGACCTCGGGAGCAGAATTCTCACGGAGTTTTAGGATGAAAGCAGCTCCGAGTACTCCCCTCCGACCCGCGCCGTGACGCCATCATCCCGTGTGCCGGCTCGTGCGGCGTGCGGCGTGGTAGGAGAAGACACTTGGCGGATGACCTTGACCTTTACTGTGTCCTGCTCCTCTTTCTTTCCAGAGACGCCATCACAAAAATGAAAGATGTTTACCTAAAGAATCCTCAGATGGGAGACCCCGCCAGTCTGGATCACAAGTTAACCGAAGTGAGCCAAAATATAGAAAAACTGCGACTAGAAGCCCAGAAATTTGAGGTATGAAAACGCTGTGCGTGAAAAGCCCTGTTGGAAGAAAAAGAAACCGAGGAAATGCTGGGGGTCGTGCTGGGTTCATGCCGTAGCACACCAGAGATTCGTGAAGACATGTGGCTGGTGGAGGGTGTCGGGAGGGGGGAGGTTGGCGAGTCATGATAAAAGGAAGAGCGGTCACACCCCCTGCTGTTCTGCCCCTGGGCACGCCTTCGGCCCAGGACTCCCCTAAACCCGGCACTGATCAATGTATTTGTACGCCTTGTCCTTTGTGCTTGGCTTGGTCGGTCCTGTTCCAACCCCTGCCAATGAAGGGGACAGCTGTGTGTGGGCTGTCGTGAATCCAGAAGTTAAAACAAATCAAGTCAGATACATTACGGTTCTTCCAAAGAACCCATTATCAAAAGGTTACAGAGGTGACAGCCGCTGAGAGACACCAGTTAGAAATGAGTAGGAAAGATAAATACTACAGTTTTTTTTTAATTTAAAGATTTTATTTATTTGAGAGAGAGAGAGATCACAAGCAGACAGAGAGGCAGGCAGAGTGAGAGAGAGAGAGGAGGAAGCAGGCTCCCTGCGGAGCAGAGAGCCCGACTCCTGTCTTGATCCCAGGACCCTGGGATCATGACCTGAGCCGAAGGCAGAGGCTTTAGCCCACTGAACCACCCAGGCGCCCAAATACTATAGTTTTTAAGGAGGGAGAGAGAGCACTCAAGAGCGATGGGCAGAAGGCTGCTTTTACCCACAAATTTTGAGGCTACAGAACATTGAAAAATAGAGCAGTGACTGATTGTGCCAGTCGGAATCGGTTGCTTCTAGCAACGAAGGGTCAGATACGGCTTTTTAAGACTCTTCCCGGCATCCGCCAATTAGTTAGAGGGTTTAGAACCTCAAAATGTCCTTTCCTGGTCATTTTTCTCCTCTGGCCTTTTCTTTCGACACAATTTTAAATGTTGCCCAAGATAAGTTTCTCTTTTATCTTAATTTGATTTCTTGGAAACGCATTTCTTTACCCTTAAAAAGAGAGACTCACTCCTCAAAACAAAAGGTGCACATAGCTTTCACACTGAGTCTTGGGACAGGAGCCCCTTCTCCAGGGGGAGCTCACGGTCACAGAATTTTGGAGCCAGAAGGAACCAGAAGCGACTTACCTGATCTCACACAGCTGTTTTTAAAAGCCCAAGAGTAGCGGGGCACCTGCGTGGCTCAGTCATTAAGCTCCCAATGCTTGATCTCAGCTCAGGTCTTGATCTCACGGTTGGAAATTCAGGCTCTGCATTGAGCTCCACACTGAGCATGGAGCCTACCAAAAAAAAAAGAAAAAAAAAGCCCAAGATTGTAACACAGTCCAGGGCTCTTTCTGCCGCACTGTGACAGTGGCCTACACCCGCTTGCTTCTGCTTCTTCAGCGTGAGATGCACTGGGAGCCGTTGCGTGTGGGTACTTGGTACAGCTGCATGCAGAGACACAGGAGACACCCCCCCCCCAAGCGTGTGGCCCTTCTTGATCAGCCTCAGGGACCATCGAGCCCCCTGAATCTGGGGACTCTCGGGTCGGACCCTCAGCTGAGCTGTCTCTGGTGGCTTCTGCTTGCAGGCCTGGCTGGCGGAGGTGGAGGGCAGGCTGCCGGCCCGCAGCGAGCAGGCCCGCCGGCAGAGTGGAATGTTCGACGCCCAGAACCCGGCCACGGTCAACAGCTGCGCCCAGGACCGCGAGAGGTACAGTATCTGTGCCGCGCCTGCCGTCCGGCGGGGGCAGATTTGCTTTGTGTCCATGTTGCAGTTCTGGAGTCTAGAAACGAGCGGAGGCACTTGCTCCGTATACCAAGGAGCCCGAGATGCCAGACCTGCCCTTTCCCCACGGCGTGGGTCCCTCGGGCCGCATGGGGTGGCAATGGAGCATGCAGGGTGACCCGAGATGGCCTTGGTGGCAGCGGTCGGGGGGGGGGGCAGGGGGCAAGCGCTTTGCTGGGCAGTCGCTATAGTTGCTGCGTGGTTTCCTCTCTTGAGCAGCCCGGATGGCAGTTACACGGAGGAGCAGAGTCAGGAGGGTGAGGGGAAGGTGCTGGCCACGGACTTCGACGACGAGTTTGACGAGGAAGAGCCCCTGCCCGCCATCGGGACCTGCAAAGCCCTTTACACGTTCGAAGGTGACCCGCGTCCGCTTGGTTCCCCTGTTGTGCACGCTGTCCCGTCTGCTGTGACTAGACCTTCTTCCGAAGCCTTCCGGATCTTTCTCGGTTGTTTTACCCTGTGTTCCGCTCACTGTCATCATCATCAGTATTTGGTTCAAGGCTGCATGTTTTGCCTGTTGGTCCGCCCGATGGAGCAGCGTTCATGCAGCTTCCTTGGAGCAGATAGTGTGGAATACTGATGATTTTTTTAAAAAGATTGTATTTATGTGACACAGAGAGCGATCACAAGTAGGCAGACAGGCAGGCAGAAAGAAGGGGGGCAGGAAGCAGGCTCTCCACTGAGCCCAATGCGGGGCTCCATCCCAGGACCCTGAGACCATGACTCGAGCTGAAGGCAGAAGCTTAACCCACTGAGCCATGATGATTTCATCCGTTCGTCCAGTATCTCCAGGAGATCCTGTCTTGTAAAGCCCCCAGAGGGATGGGGTAGAGGATGGGTTGGTGTGGCGTCCGCCCCTGGGGAGCGAGGACAGACACCCATTTGGGGGAGGTCCGCTGGTGGCACGTACCGGAGGTGGGGTACGGAGTGCCGGGCGCTCAGGGGACAGGGCGCTCACGTCCTTCAGAGAATTAATTCAGGGAGCTCTCCAGGCCTCTGTGCATCAGAGGGAGGAAGGCGAGGGAATCGTGGGCTCGTGGGGCTGGAGCTTAGACGTCTGAGGTGGGAGTGATAGAATCTGAGACTAGGAATGATGTCGTGGGGGGGTGACACAGTCGTCTGGATTCCATCTGGCAGCAGTTGAGGAGCTGTTGAAGACGGTTGAGCGGGGCGTTGGTACTATTCGAGCTGCGCCTTCGGATACGTCTTGTCACGTGTGGGGGACCAGTGGCAGAACAGGGATGACGGGTTTGAAAGATTAGCCCGGAGTCGCCAGAACGATGTCGGGGAGAAAGACACAAGGATGGCGTGGGAGAAGCAGGCTGAGCTCAGGTAGCTTTGGGAAGCTCTGGGACAGAGGGATCTTCCAGATCTTCTCACGACAGGCCACCTGTGTGGTGGGACACGAAAGCTCCAGGTTCAAGGTCGCCATCTTAATCTCATTCCCACGCCTCGGCCCCACCCCCACGGCACCCCTGTAAGCCGCTCCCAGGCCAGTCTGCCCTTGAGAACGCTGTGTGAGCAGTGGGCGCTGTTCTGGGGGCAGTGACCTCAGCAAGTGTCTTGGGGACCCCAGTTAACGAGTGGGGACAGTGTCTGAAAGGGCGTCATTAAAGCCATAAGCACACGCTCCCCGCAAGAGATGAAGAGCAGACCAGAGGTGTCCCCTGGGGAAAGATGTCCCCTGGGGAAAGGTGTCCCCTGGGGAAGCACCTGGATTCCTGGGGGGGGCTCCCTGGAGGACTGGAGAAGCATTGTTGGGGGGGTGGGTCTGGAAGCTTCTGCGTGGGACGAGCCCTGCAGGGTCCACGCGTCTGTCCCTCCCTCACTGCCCCTCTTCCCTTGCTAAGCTCCGCCCGGCTTCGGCGGGAAGCCTGACCCCTTCTGGTGTTGCTTCTCCAGGTCAGAATGAAGGGACCATCTCCGTGGCTGAGGGAGAAACGCTGTACGTGATCGAGGAAGACAAAGGTGACGGCTGGACGCGCATTCGGAGAAACGAAGACGAAGAGGGTTACGTCCCCACCTCGTACGTCGAAGTCTATTTGGACAAAAATGCCAAAGGTGCTAAGACTTATATTTAATACAACTTAAACAAACAAAAAAAAAACCTGTAAAAAAAAAAAATTGGAGTTGTCTGTCCCCACAAACTATGACTGTTCCGGGCGGTTCTTCCAAAGCCGGAGGACCCCGGAGTGCGAGCAGCCCCGTGGCCACGTGGTGGGCTGGTGGGCGCTCGGCACCCGAATTTCCTTGGCCGGTGTTGACTAGAAAACGTTTCACTTGCTCGCGGAATAGGACACGGAAAGCTGCCAACTGCCAGTTTACAGTTTTGTCATTTGAACTCAGATAAACAGTTCTTCCTCTGGCAGTATCTGTAGGTATCCATAAAAAAAGAAAAAAGTTGCCTTCTCGCTTCCAATTGCTATTAAAAGTTCACACACATCAGCAGGGTGGGTAAGACTCCCGTTCTGTTTCTCTCTCGCAACTGCCGTGAGCGCAACCCCCTTAGGATCTTACGTTTTGAAACTTCGTAACTTGAGCCACGCTCGTTGGTTTGGTCTTACAATCATTTGCTTTGGAGGAAGTCATCAATAAAACCTCCCCCTCCTCGAGGAAAGAATAAGACGAGTCCTATATTGGTACTAAATGTGTGTATTTTTCCTTCAGCGTGTTTAAGATTGGTAGATGGTCGTGTTTTCCTCTCCCATCTGCATGATCCCAGACAACCAGCTGAAAACTGGAAAAGCTTGGTTAACGGTTAACCAGTAGACTTGTACACGAGGCCCTGAGCTGCCCGCTGCCCTTGACAGAGACGATCAGATGCCCTAGTGCTGTTTTGGTGACTGACCAAAAACCCAGCGTGCTTCTGCCGGAGCTTTGTACACACAGACCTCCCCTCTTCCTGGAGGACCGGAGGCTCATTGCTTTTGGGTCAGTTGGTTTGTTTTTTTAATCCTTGGCATCTTTAAGACCCAAAATGTGAATTTACTGAAAAATCACTTTAGAATTGCTAGCTCGTTTTATTTTACATAATGAACCATAACCAGACTAAAATATTTCACCGTCTTGAAAGGGATCTGGGTGGGATTTGCATTTTTTTAAATCGGCAGCAGCGTAGGTAGTGAAATCCATCACAGGTGTGCCCCGCCCCAGCTGTGCGCCCATTTCGAGAATCTACCATGCGGTCCTAGCGAACTAGCTATGAAGGGCTCACGACCGAGGGTCAGGTTCTGATTTTATTTGGCTTTGAGAATTACTTATTCATGTCCTTCCTACTTTTAAATAGGAAATTAGCTCCTTGCTTTTACACTGTGAGCTCCTTTTATAAGCGCAAATTGATTTAAAGTTGATTCTACCAAAAAAAAAAAAAAAGCGGATTTTAAAAACAACAGCAGGGGGTCCCACTGTTACAGGTTCTTGTGGATTCTGTCAGAAAGTTTTCCTCATTTCCCCAGGACCACCAGAATGGAACTTCATGAACGTTCATGACAGCCTGATTTTTAATACACGGTCTGTTGTTAAATACTGATTGGTTGCCAGGAAGTTGCAAAGACCGTACAGAGCCGTCCCGTGTACCCTTCGGCAGGTGACCCCCCAGTGGTGGCTTCTGAGGGAACTGCAGTACAAATGCCCAAAGCAGGAAACGGACATTGGTCAGCCCGCTTTTTTAAAATATCATTTTGTGATTCTGGTTTCTTTTGCCTTGTTCTGCCTTTACTGACATATTATCGATAAAGCCATTCACCCTGGACCCCAGGCCCCTCAAGAAAATTGTTTCTGTTCCCCTTTGTGAATATTTGCCACAAGGAGCTCGGCTGACCCTGAGGCCGCGGGGTTCCTCCTCTTCACGAGCTGGGGGAGGTGACAGCGCTGGGCATGGACCCAGGCGAACAGGGGACCTCAGCTTTTAAAACCAGAGCTTTCTGTCTAATGATGGGACCCGGTGCCAGCCCGTGAACTGCTACAGGAAGTGAACCAAACACTGACAAAGTCTTAAAATGGCCAAGAGGACCAGAGCCTTTGGAAGCCTCCCTTGGAAAGTATTGCATTCCATGACGTTGTTGTGGGTTTATTTATTTAGGTGTTTTGTTTTTTTTTTCTTAACAGTTGTGCAAATTTGATTCAGAAAACGGCTCAGTTGGTTTGTAGGGCCGGGGGTGGGGGTGGGGTGTTGATTTGGGGCGCATAATTGAATGCTTGTGATGTTAAGTGGTGTGCCCCAGGCCCTTAGCACAGGCAGCTGCGGACGAGGGATGGAACAGTGCCTCGGTGCCAGCCGGTCAACGCACCAAGTATTAGAAGTCCTGAAACCACTCCCAAAGAATCAGAATTCCCATTTCTGCCCAGAATATACTTGGGTATTTTTCGACCCCCTCCCACCACCCCTGGTTATCTGCTAAAATGAAAGAAGCCAAGTCTCGGCTTGTGGGTAAAGTTTTCTCCTTTTATTTTAGAGACGCATTTCGAGGTTCCTTGTATAGGCATAGAAGCCTGTCTTCCCCACGGGTTTCTAAACTTGCGGGCACCCCCAAGAACGCTGCCTCCCACCAGACCCCTCCCAGCCTGAGGGGCTGCTGCTTCCTCATGCCCAGAACTCAACAGCAGCTGTTTTTGCGCCGTGCACTTGTGTGTGTGTGTGTGTGAGTGTGTGTGTGCGTGTTGTCTACAATGTGACTATTTAATAATTGCCAAAATATTTAGACTAGAGGAACGTCCAGTGGTCAGTCGGATCGCGACTCTCTTCTTTCATGGTTCAGTTTGGTTTTTTAAGTTGCTTTCTGTTAAATATGTCCGAAATCCCCCTGCCCGCCCGCCCCCCATATATTTGTATATACTGCCGTTTAAAAACTAAAAGGATGACTTGAATTCCTTGTTTTAACGTTTGACTCTCTTGTCTGTTTGTTTTATTGGTGATTCTGCTGCCTAATGACCGTTTTTGTTTTGTAACCGCTGGGGAGGCCGGAAGGACTAGGTCCCCCTGCCGGCTGCTCAGCCTTGACTTTATTGTAGACACTTGTGTTCTGAGTAAGTGTTGCTCCACCGCGGCCAACATGGTTGTCTCTCTCTCTCCTCACCCTGAAAGAAACGAATCTGTCTGGCTCCTCCTGGTTGTACCCTCGGATCTGCCTCTCTAATAAACGTATTTTTCTCAGTGTTGTGTATTTTAAATGATTTTTCACCTTTTCCGAGAAAATGATTCTGTGTAATCTGGGCATTTAACTCTGTTGTCTTGAGTCCTGGGGACCTTTTCCGGCCAAATGCTTTTTTAAAATTCTGCCCTTCCCCCCCCCCCCCCCCCCCGCCCTTTTAAATGATGACACCTGCTCTGTCTCTCGCCCTGTGCGCACCTGAGGGCTTTCCGAGCCTCTGTCTCCTTCCTCTCCTGCCCCCTCCGGATGAAGAACTTTCACTGTTGATTGCTGAGTAACAGGTTTTTCCTTTTCACCAAGATTTTACTGGTTTTTGTTTTTGTTTTTTGGTAAAGCGCCGACAGTGTCGGTCGGGGGAGAGAATCAGGCCTCAAAATTCCTTGCATCCGCCTGGAAAGCGGGTTGCATTTCTTTCTTCCAAAGCTCAGCGGACCCAGAAAGAGGGGCCGGGGGTGGATGGGCGTGGGTCTGCCGCGTGGACCTCTCTTCCCCCTGAAGGGAAGGCTGGCCCCTGAGGCGACCAGAGACCGTGAAAGTTCCTTATCTCCGACGTGCCCCATGGTAACACTCCGCGCTCTAGAGCTGTCCCCCTCCCGGGCGGTGCAGACCAGATGCCCGCCCCGGGCCGCCGGCCTCCCTCTAAACACTCTTTCTCTTTCTGTCTTTTTGTGTTGTAGATCCCTAGAGGCGGTTGCAGGAGCCAGAGCCTCGGTGAGCCTTCCCCGGAGAAACCCTTCGGTCTGCTTGTCTCCACAGGCCTGGGCGCCCGCTCGCGTAGACAGCTCCCGGGCTGGGCCGGCCCGCGGTCCCCTCTGCGCGGCCTGAAGCCACATCCTCTCCCGACCTGCCGCGCGGCTGCTTGCCTTTTCCTTTCTTTGCTCCCGACAGCATGCTTCTCGTGGCCCGTCTCCCCCCGTGGCCCCGTCTGGCCACCTCTCCGGGGGCAGGTCTGTCCCTGTCGCCGTCCCCATCCCCCCCACCCCACATGGGGCCACAGAAGGCAGCTAGACACATGTTCCCTCCTTCCCGGGCCCCTGCCTTGGCCCTCAGTCTACCTGGCGCGTCCTGGCCTGTCCACGGTTCACACTGTGCCTTCCGTGAAAACTTCGCCACCGGTCTCCCCCCGGGAGACTAACAGAATCTGGACTAGGAGGGTCAGGCTTGCGCTGGGCAGACTGAGCGCCTGAATGTCACAGGTGGGTTCCCGGGTCCCGAGTCCCTTCGGTGGTCCTTTTCTGCCTAGGGGTCCTCGCCTCATACTAACCATCAGCTCTTGCAACATTTCCTGGCCTGAGAGGGTCCATGGGGGACACGTAGGCACACAGCCCCCTCTGTGGCGTGCACGCTTACACACACACACACACACACACACATGTTTTGATTTGGGGCTTGTGCTCCATGGCCTGAAAGGTCTACACTGGAAGTCAAATTCCATCTCTTGAGGGCCACACGCAGAGGCTTGTGTCCTGCCATGGAGTGAGGGAAGGTCCCAGCCCACCGTCTCCCCCACCATCGCCCTGGGAGCGGGGGCCGCCGGGCAAGGCACTTGGCGGAGCCAGAGGCTCACCTGGGCACTAGCTCGTTGCAAAGTGAGAATTCCCGAGAGTCCCATCGTAGGATTCTAGCACTTTCCGCACCAAAGACCCCGTGCTGCTGGCGGTCCTTCGGGTGACCCTGCGGCTTCTTATGTTCTCACGTGCTCCGCGGGCCATGGAGACTGGATTGAGTTGGGTTTTGAGCGAAGTTCCCTTCCTCTTATGGATCCTTGAGGAAAACGTGAGACCACGTAGCCCGTGGCCAGGCATGCCTTAGGGCGGCGTAGCTTCCCGTCTCTGGTGCCGACACGGTCGGTCAGGAGAAGTCACGGGCTGCGAGTTTCTGTGAATGAGAACCATCCGAAGCCCAAGAAGGAAATCAGGCCTCTGTCTTCTCTCGTGTGGCTGTTGGTACCTGGGTGGTCACCTCGAACATCCTTAATTCTCCTCAACATTTATGAATCTAAGACAAGGATGTCTTCCGGGAGCCGAAGGGACAGGGACAGGAAGGACAGGTGCTAAGGGATGGGCCTGTGTTCAGCGGCCACAAAAGGGTTCCTCTCAGCAAACCAGGGTTGACCACCGACTGCACACCTGCTTCTGAGACAGCTCGGTGACAAGAAACCTCCAGCAGGCAGATGCCTGGGGTAAGCAGGTGACGAGGAAGTGGCTTTGGGTTTAAAGGCGAGCGAGTGAGCCTGAGCCGCCCCCTCTTCTGTCTTTCTGTCTGCGCCTCTGTCTCTCACCCTGAAGGGGGCAAACCCTTCAGCAGAAGACCAGCCACCCACCTGCCCGAGGGGCTCGGGGCTGCTGTGTCAGCAGCGCACCTCCCCTCCCCACGGCGGTCCCCCTGTGTCCTTGCAAACCAGCGGCTCCACAGAGGGCTTCTCCGCCAGCAGGGGTGGGGGGCAGGGAGTAGGTATCTCCACGAACTCCCGAATCTCCCAGGCCAAGCGGACCGCTGTCTACTCCGCAAGGATGCTAAATGGTTTTTTTAAATCGGTTTTCAGGCCTCGGGAATGCATGTGCATTGCATCTTTCATACTCTGGGGTCAGGATAGATTCATTTCTCGCAGCGTAGGGAAAATGGTATCAGCTACAGTGATTTGTTCTTTTAGTGTCTGCTAAGCCCAGTATAGACTATGCTCGTATCTTGTAACCCCTGCGCCTTTTTGTTTTGTTTTTCCTTCTGTACCGCCTGCGTCCAGCAAGGAACGGGTCATAGGTGCTTCTCCGTGTTAGCCTTGGTGCGCTCCTTCCGGCGGGGCCGTGCGGCCGTGTGGGAAGGGGGGCGCTGCAAACCCTGGCTCATTCAAGGAGATGAGTTGTTAGAGGGTAGTTGAGGTGTCTTCTCTGCTCTTGGGATCCTCCTGGGAAATTCGTCTAGAGGACTGTGGACCAGTTCCCGTAGAGTAGGGGAGCGTCCCCATCTGCTCGGGGGGATCCCTCTCCCTCCCCTCTTGGCCTGTCACTTCTCCCCAATGCTAGAATAGTGTTATTGTAAGAATGACTAAGTTTTAAGACAGCCTGCCCTGAACGTGACCTAAAGACAACGTGAAAGGGAGGAACTTGTCATTTATCCTGTTTTTCCTTTGCAAGATAAAAAGGCACGGAAAGCTGTCATGGGATTTTCCTTTGGGTCTTTCGCGCGCTCCCCTTGGAAGCTTCCAGGCTGTGAGGCTCAGGCCAGATAAGCTGTAGCTTATCTCGAGGGCAGTAGCCCCCGCTTAGGCATTCTGGTGACATTTGTAATTACGGGAGAGAGTTCAGTGAACGTGGAAAAGTGACATGGATGCTGAGTATTTTTCCAGAAATCTTAGTTTCATACTTCCTCATGCCTCTGCCTCCCTGCGCTTGTGCCGTCAAAACACTTCTTTAAAAGAGCGATCCAAAATTCTATTTTAACCTGATGTTGAGCACCTTTAAACGTTTTGGTTTATCTGTGTGTGTGGCACTAATTCTCAACTTTGGAGGCATTTCAGTGTTGTAACGGCCCCCTGCCATTGTGAAGGATCTGGAGTTGCCCGTTTGTCTCTGGAGATGGAATTAAACCAAATAAAGTGCTTCCATTGGAAGGCTTATATTGACCTTGTAACTATATGTTAATCCTCTAAACGTTAAATAAAAGTATAACCTCTGTTATGTTGTCACGGGACTATTTCTGGCACGAAGAGGGGACCCCGGGCCTGGAAGCAGGCGGGGCCCCGGGGTTGGGCCCGTGTGCCCCTCACTGAGTCACCGCGTGAACCTGGACAGTCCCGCAGCCATCCACTCCGGCCGGGCTTGCGACCTCCTAGTTGTACCCACTGCCCCGTCTGCTGGAGGACAACAAGCTGCCTGGGACCCTGTGATGTGGGATTCAGGTCGGTTTGGTGCAGGGATTGGGGTGGGTGGGGCTCCTTAGGAGCAGCAAATGTGTTTTCTGTGCACCTTCGGCAGTCGGCTCCTCTAGGTCTTCGGGGCTCCCATTGTGGGGGGTGGGGGAGCCAGGACCATGGGGCACGTTTGCATTCTGTGGGCAGTCCGCTGTGACCAGTGCTGGAGCCCACCCTCTCGGGAGCCTGGGGGCAGTAACCAGGGGCTCCTGTGACGCTAGAGCGGGGAGGACCGCCGGCCCTGCTGCTTGCGGCTGTGCGCAGCGGGAGGCGGGAGGCCCGGATTCCAGGTGCGCGGGGAATCCCAGCCCAGGCTTTGCGGGGAAGGTACAGTGATTGGTGCCCACACTTCTTTAGGTCCTAAAGCCCCTCGGAGCCGTTTTAGAACAGTCGGGAGGGAGTGAGGCTGCAGAGGTGCCAAAAGGCAGGAGGCCACCAAGAGGCTGGGCTTCACCTTGGCCCCAGCCTCCCCTCAGAAATGGATGTCGGTGGCCTTCAGAAAAGCAGGGGCTCCTGACTCCGGAGGCAGCAGCGTGGCAGGGGCCTCGCCGGCTCCGCAGCCTGCCCCGGGGCAGGGCCAGGCCTCACGCGGCACCCAAGCCGGGCGCGGCCGCACAGGCGGTGGCGACCCCTAGCGGGAGAGGGGCCAGCACGCGAGGGGAAGGCGCCCCAGGGCAGGACCCGGTGTGTGCGTGGGGTGTGTCCAGGGGCCCCTCTCATAGCGAAAGGAGACGAGATCTCTTGAGTTGCCGGACCCGCGGGACGGCCCGGACATCCAGCTCTGAATCTGCAGCCAATGTGAGGGGCTGGGGGCCTGTGCGAGGGGGTTGCTGGGAGGGAGGGGTTGGCCGGCCAGCCAGCCTAGCCCAGTGGGGCTAATGTCCCTGTGTCCTGGGCGGTGAGAAACCCCCATCCCTGGCTGGAGGAGGCCTCCTCTTCCCTCCCTGGCCTCTGCTGTGTTGTTCTGAGAAGGCGAGGCAGTAAGCCTGTGGCCAGCACCTTCTCGGACCCAGGATTGACGTGCAAACCCGGCACTCAGCAGCCACTTTGTGAACACCAGGAGCTGGTTCCCGGAGGTGCCTCTGAGAGGCCCTGCTTCAAACACTACCTGTCCAGATGGTGCAGTGAGGGGGACCCATACTGAAATGACCTCCCGTCCGCTGGGGGCATTGCTGGGCCCCACAAGGTGGAGCAAAATCTGAGAAAGGCTCCAGCGTGCCCTTGTCCTCAGAGCTAAGGGGCCAAAAGCTGAGAGAGGAAAAGTGGGGATCTCCTCATTCGTAGCTGCTGGGCCCCAGGAGGAGACGGGGGTCGGGAGGTGGGAAGGATCCCAGGCAGCATTCTGCCCCTCGGCGTGCCCGCCCCCCCACCGCACCAGGCCGAGCCCTGTCCCCACTCCCGGCGCCCCAGACCGCACCTGGGCCAGGCCGCTCGCTGGTCTCAGATCCCAGGACCGGCTGGAGACGGCGCCCTAACACGTCCCCGGGCCAGCTCTCCAGAACAGTGTCCTGCACCGTGGACCGCCCGCTTCACAGCCTCTCCTGAGGGCCTTCATCTCTTCCACACCCCGCTCCTTGGCGGCGACCGAGGCTCCTCTCCGCCGCAGAGAAGAGAGCCAGAGGGAGGGGTGATTCCAGAACCCCACTCGCTTCCCCCAAGGCTCTGGGGGGCTCCAAACCAGGCGGCGTCGGACTGGCAGGATCGTTTGTGTTTTGCACGGAACTCGGGCGAGAACAAAGGTAGGAAGCCATACTCCGGGGAGCGGGGGCGGGCGGCTGCACCTTGCAAATGCATTTTCTGATGCAGGTTTGTGAGCAGAAGCGTGTGCCCGGGCAGCAGCTGGGAGCGTGTAGGCGCCTCTAAACCGGGCTGCTGGAGTGAGCCCCGGCCCGATCGGGGGTGGGGGGCACCTGCGGAGGGAAGACAGGAGGTGGCCTCCCCCGCTGCCCGCTCCCCCGCTGCCCGCTGCTTCGCGGCCCTACTCAGGGTGGGAAGTGAACACCACAGTCTCCTGTTTTGTCTGCCGATTCCGGCCTCTGAGTTTGGTGGAGCCCCTTAAAGCCTGGTGTATCGAGGGAAAATAGGAAGGAAAGACTTTGAGGTCAACTGGTACCTCCGTCTTTCTCCCCAACCTTCCTGCCGTCCAAGAACCAAGTGTCTCCAAACCTCCGACATCAGCCAATGCCCCGGACGGAACTTCTTCTTTCTCATCTTCCAAAGAAGACAAGAAAGGCCAATCACAAAATCTGTACCACGGAATTCCGTGTGTACGACGTCCCAGTGGGAGCAGAGCTGCGCGGCAGATGCGGGAAAGCTAGAAAGAAGAGTGAGGGATGACAGGCAGGCCCGGAGCTACTTCTGGGGCGGGACGAGGTGGCCGCTGTGCTCGGGAGGGAGCCGTAGGGGTTCACGGGGCTCGGGATGGTCACAGCGGGGGGAACTGTTCCTGACGCCGAGCACCGTCCGCGGCTCACAAGCATGTTTCAAATAACACAAAACTCTCCTATTCGTCTCTCCCCACCAAGCCCCAAGGAGTGTAAACAAAAACCAGCCAAAACCACAGGGAAGATAAAACGCCGGGAGCTCCCCAGGCAGGACCTCAGCAACCACGATGCTGGGATTCAAGGAGCCAATGTCCGCTGTCTGCTGAGGAGGGAAGGGCTCCTCCAGCCATGGAGCCCTTGCCCGGCCCGGGGAGGGTGACCCCAGCCCAGAGGGGTTATCCTGAGTGGCCAAGGCGCCAGTACGGGACCAGCCCATGGGATGTGCTGGCCTTACCCCCACCCCCACAACTGGCCCCACTTCTCTGGGGCCAGGGCTGGTTCCAGGAAAAGGCGGCACACGTGCGTTCGCGGCCTCCCTTCCTTGTCCGCCCCCGCGGCCTCCAGAGGCGGGCTGGTTTCCGAGCCCTGCCAAGCCCTCTCCTGTGTGCGCTGGTGCCGGCCGCTCATCTCCGCACCCCGCCGCACCCCCAGCGCAGGCCCCCCACTGACAGCGTGACCTGCCGCGGGTACAGATGACAGCCAGGCCTGCGGGGATGCATATGTATTTATTAGGACATTCTGAACACCAACAAGGCCGCGCCAACGAAGGGGACAAGTTTACGACCTGGCGCCGACTCTGTCACCAGCAGGACAATGACTGGCCACCCAGCCCCGCCGCAGGGGCTGGCTGCAGCAGGAACTTTCAAGACTGTAGCAAACGTCAGGGGATTCCAGAGCGGCTTGTTCTCCAATGGCGATTGCGCGCTGCCTCGGTGGGGGAGGACCCGGGTAGAAGGACCGCAGAGTGAGCTTCCCGGGCTCTGCCAGAATTCCAGCTGCATCTGCTTCTAGAGACTAAAGGCCACGGTGTGTGGGGGCCCAGGTCCCAAGGCCCCTTCCCCAACCCCCCTTCCCTCCAGTCCCAACGAGGTGGGCATCTCGCCCCAGCTGCTTCGTCCAGGGGCGTGGGTGTCCCCAGAGGCAAGCCCGGCCCCTTGCACTTGTCCCAGCACCCCAGCGTGGCCCGTTTCAGCATCCAGAATGGGCTTCCCCGGCCGATGTGAGAGCTGCCCTGGCGCCACATCTCCCCAGGCTCCCCGTGACGGTGTGGTGAGAAACAGGGAGCCCCCACCCCCCACCCCAGGGAAGCCACATCCGCAGCAAAGGATAGTGGCGCGGGGTACTTCTGTCTCATCATCTGGTTCCCTGCTGGGGACGAGCGACAGCCAGTCCGGGGAGCCAGCTCGGCAGCACGGGGAGCCAGGGACCAGCTGCCTCCAGAAACAATCTTGCTCAGCAGAACCAACCCCCACCCTGGGTCCCCATCACAACAGAGTCCAGAATCGTCAGTCTGCAGGAGAAACGCTGAGAGCAGCCCAGGGTTCCAGAGCCTTTCTGTGACACCAGGGAATCGGGCCAAAGCGGGGCCTAGGGCAGAGGCACCCCCCGCTGCTCCAGCTCGGCCCTCTGTGCCCCAGCTTCCTGCTGTGCGTGCTGGGTGCTGCGCAGCACCCAGAGCTCCTCCTGCCCTGTGGTCTCTCGGTCACAGCCCCTGACTTGGAGCTCCAGGGACCCAAGCTGGGCCTGAACGAGCAAGAGGGCAGGTGGGGGACACAACGGCCTTGACAAGTGGACACAAAGACCCAAGTTAAGGAACGTCGTAGAGCCCTGGTTGTTTGAAGAGCCCGCAGCAGGTGTATTTCCTGATCGCGACCTCACTCACTGGGACCCAGATAACTTGCTGCTTCTGGGCAGAAAACTTTCTGCCTGGGTCTCCCCAGCCGCCGCCTCTCTTCGGGGCACACACACGCCCTCCGCAGGGAGGAGGGCCAAGGCGGGGGCCTGTGGGGACACTTGGGTCACTCGGCCCAGCGGGGCTCACGAGAGGGTTTTTCCAAACAGTCTCCTGGAAGGTGCGTTCAGGGCTGCGTTCTTCCAACACACGGGGGGCGGGAGAGGGTCTCTGCAGAGCGAGGGGACTTACAGGCTGGCCCAGCAAGTCACATGGCCCGGGTCTCGGCTTCAATCTTCTGCTCCCCGTGCAGGCTCTCTGGGTCCTGGAGCTGGGCCACGCTCTGTCGGATGGCGATCTCGGGGCCGCCGCCGTACAGGTTGTTCAGGTAGACCCAGGTCTCCTCTGAAATCTGCCCATAGTCAGCTCCTGCGGGGCCCCAGAGGCCAGGCGGTCGGGGCTGCGCCTGCGCTGCCCACTCACCTTCCCTGACCCCAACTCCCGCCCCGAGAGGCCATGTCTTGGCAGGGGGCTCTGGGAGCTCCGTGCGCTCCCGTGCAAAGCTCTTCCAGAGCAACCTCGGGACGCTCCGAGGGATGTCGCTTCTCCAAGGACCCCGGAAGGCACATCTCTGGCTGCCACCCGTTTCCCAGGGTATGGGGTGCCCACAAAGGGCAGGCAGAGGCTGGCACAGGGCCTGGGTAGGACAGGCGGGGGCTTCCAGTGGGACTGTGACCAGCAGCCAGGAGGGACCGTGGGGAGGCCAGGGCTGGAGGCGGCGAGACTCACCCTGCTTCAGCTGGATGTGGCCGCTTCCTTTGACCTGTGCGATCCTGCTGTTGTCGATGGGCCCGGGGGGTTCTGGAACAGACCCGGCTCAGGCTCAGCGCCTCGGAGCCTCTGCGGCAGCGGGAAACCCACCTGCCCCCACCATGGCCCTCCACCTCTCTGCAGGCAGAACCCATTCTCAAAGCGTGACTCCGACCCCATGACCCCGGAGAGGCTGTCCGGGGCCCACAGGGGCTGGGTGACATGCTCACGGGGGCACGGGCCGGGAACCGAATGCTCGGCCATCAAAGCAGGAGAGCCGGAAGGGACCTAGGGCGTCCCAGGGATTTCTGGGACTTTAGACCCTCGCTGAGCACCATCCCCTAAATCACGCAGCATCCTCGGCAACCACGTGACTTGAGAGCTGTTTCCAGAGGCCGGGGAGGAAGTGCCCCAGGAAGAGCCCCCAGAAAGCAAAGCTGGGGCCTGAGGGCAGGCTGCAACTCTGGAGCACAGCCCCAGCCCTACACCAACACCAGGGAGCCCCGGGCCCCTCCCCTCGCCCTGAGGCCTGACTGGTGCTTAGGCCCCAAAAGGCCCATGTTGGCCTGCTGCTGGCCCGGCCAGGCCCCAAGCGCTAGTCTGGGAGCCCGTGTGTGGGGCTCGAGGGTGGGAGGGTGTGCCGTGGGCAGGCCAGAGCTCGGGCTCAGCCGTTTCTCGCTGGGGCCTGTGGCGGGTTCTGGGAGACCGCCTGGTTCCAGCTCTGGAAAGTGGGCGGTCAGAGGACACCGTATCCACGGTCTTCCTTCCCGAGAGCCTGAAGCCATCTAGCCACTAAAATCTTTCTTTAGGGCAAGCAAACCCCCAAAGAAAAGTGCCCGGCAGGAGGGAAAAGCACCCGTGGGGACAGGACGCGAGGGAAGGGACAAGTAAGACCTCGCCGGTCCTGCCGCAGCAAGAAGCCCCCACCCGACCGCGGGGCAGGGAGAACACCTGTGCTGGGGGGCGGGCCAGGCCATGCTACACTCACCGTTGTCCTTGCCCTTGCCCTTGACAAAGGCCTCCCACTCCCGGAACCACTGCATGCTGATGCAGTAGATGACGCCAGGGGACTCCTCCGCCTGGAAGGCTTTGTTCAGCTGGGCCGAGGGAGGGGCAGCAGAGGGGACGGTCAGCGCCACGGACCGGCACCCTGCTGACCCTCCCTGTCCCCCGCCCTCCCCACCTCTTAGAAAACCCTGGGCACTCTAGGTGTAGACACTAGCTCTACACTCTAGCTCCCAGACAAGCTCGGCGAGCCCTCTGCCGCGGTCCCACCCCCCAGCGTCTGGAGGGGACACTGAATTTCTTCAGCTGAGGTCCCAGGCCGAGCGCCCACCCCCATTTAACGGAAGGCACTGACTTCTTCCGTTAACTCTCCTGACATGTCGTCTTCTCCTGGGCACAAAGCTCAGTGTCCCTTACTGTCTTTTACCCACGCTCCACTCCTGAGGGGCGGTGGTCCCCAGTCACCCTGTTCCCAGCAGCCCCAGGCCACACACACACACCTGCTTCCACTGGCCATTTCGCCACTTGTTTTCACTGAATGCACCTTTCCACATCACTCTGTACAGCCCCACAGTTCTCACTAGCGGGGAGATCTGCCCCCCAAGGGACACGGCCAACGTGTGGACATGATTTTTGCCGTCATTGGCATGCGGGGGCCAGGGACGCTAACTGTCCTTTCACGCACGGGACAGCCCCCGCAGCAGTCACCCAGTCCCCAGCGGCAGGGCTCTCTGTCCTTTCCACGGCGGCTCAGCAGCTCACCCAGCGGATGGACCTGAGCCTCCGGAACCTGACCCTCCTGCCAGCAAAGCCTTCAGTGTCGGGCTGCTCTGTGCTCCCACGGGACAGGTCTTCCACGCGGAGCCCAACCCCGCAGGACTCCTCAGTCCCCAGCTCCCCACCTGTCCCCCACAGAGGCCCCCGTCCCTCCCCAATGCCCCTGACCACGCGCACCTTAATGAAGGTGTCGATCTCAATCCGCCTGCGCTTGGCCAGCGCCTCGATCTCCACCTGGCAGATGGAGCACACGTACAGATGGTTCACGGCAGGGCCACCCCCGAATCTGCGCCCGGAGGAAGGGCAGAGAGAGAGAGAGAGCGAGAGCGAGCGAGCGCACCCTGAAGGGAGAGTTTCAGAACATGCCAGAAAACCAGGACTGCCCTCCACCTGGCAGCTTTCTCCTCCTCCCGGGGGGCTCCCTGATGTCTCCCTGGCCCAGCCGCGGAGCAGCCCTGAGCGCCCTGGTCAACAGACCATGGCCTGTTGACTTTCCTGTCGCCCTCAGACTGGCAGGAGGACCTGAGTGTCAGCAGGCCCACGAGCCCGGCGGCCACTGGCCCCAGGGCAGGCGTGTCACAGAGCTATGTTTACAGGCTGAAGGGCGGACTAACAATCTTGCTTTCCCTCTTGGCTACCAGGCAGGAGCTGCTGAGGCCCATAGCCCACCTGGCCAGACCCTGGGGACAATGTCAAAGGGAGGCAGAAGCTGGTCCCTCTGCAGGCAGGAGAGCGGATTCCCACAGGATATGGGGACACACTTCCCTGTGGGGCCCTGACCCACCTGCCTACCTCCAGGCTGAGTTTTTGCACCCGACCTGCCAGCGGATGGCAAAGCCTGTCTGGGGAGCGGCCTCCTGGCCTATGTGACCGCTCTCCCGGGGGCTCACATCCTGCCTGCCCATCTGCACGGCGACCCGGGCCCAGGCGTCCGCAATGTGAGAGCCCCGTTCTGGCCCTGAGGGACTTGAACCTGGAAGCCCAGGCCACCCGAGCCGGGCGGCTGGAGCCAGTGCCCCGGGGACTCTCCGTGAGAGGGACCTGCGGGCCACGCAGGAGCCGGTCTCCCTCCCTCCCAATAGTCAGGGTCTGACAGGCGCCCCCAAGCGTCCTCTCCGCGGGCTTGTGCAAGGGAGGCTGACGGCTGCTTCTGGGCAGCGTGGGCCCACGGTGGCCTTTGTTCCCCGGGCTCCCCCCGCCGCACCGGCAGCGCCCTACCTGTTGTACAGGTGCTCCCACACGTTCTGGGGCAGGATCACCACCAGGTCGTCGATGTAGTGGTACTTGTGCGGCGGGATGCCTGTGGAGGAGGCGCAGGGAGGGAGCGCTGGGGGCTCGGCCGGCCGCCCCCCGCACCCCCCACACCCCGGTCCCGGAGGAGGCCCCCTCACCTCCGTGGGAGCAGAGGAACGTGTGATTGGTGATGGGCCCAGGCTCGGCAAACGTGTTGAACTTGTTGAGCCATTCCCGGGACACGTAGAACCGCAGCAGGCTGGGCTCCCGCATGGCAGCCAGGGACACGACCTGCTGTCGCTCCCGCACCGCCTCCTCGCTGCTCTTCCTGCCGCAGGGCCGGGGCAGGGGTGCGGCAGGGTCATCCCGGGGTGGTGCAGGGTGGGCAGAACAGGGGTAGGGCAGGGTGGGCAGAGCAGGGGTGGATAAGGGTAGAGCAGGGATGGTGCAGGGGTGGGGTAGGGTTAGGGCAGGGGTGGAGCAGGTGTGGGGGCAGGTGTGGGGTAGGGGTGGAAGGGGTGGGGCAGGGGAATTAGGAGCAGCTGTGTCTGGGCTCCCTGCCAGGGGTGTGTCCGCAGCCACCTACCACTGCCCTCCCCACCCCCTGAACCCCTCAGCAGCCCGGCAGCCTCTCAGAGGCCCCACTGCCCTGGCCTGAGTGCTGGCCACGATGGCTCCATGGGAGCACCACGGAAGACCCAAACTCAACTTCTTGGGTTCCCTGCTTTCCCCACGGCCAGAAGGCTCTTTCTTACAACCAGACACCCTTACTGCCTAGAGCCTAGAACCTTCCAGGTTCCACCTCCCTCCAAAAGCACCCGGAGCAAAGCCCCAGAGCACAGGGGCTGGCCATCCCAGGCTCACAGGCCACCCATCTGTCCTTGAGCTGGACCACGCCCCACTGTGACAGCTGCCAGGGGACCTACCGGTAGAAGAGCACGTAGGCCTCAGCGTTCTGCACCACCGTCTCGTGGACCTCGGTGACATACTGGTCGTCAAATTCGTACCACTGCCCGTTGATCACGTTCTGGCAGTAGGCGATGTAGTGGCCACCTAGTGGCGGGAGGGGCAGGCTGGTCACAGACACCCTGGGGGACAGGGACAGGGGTGATGTGGGGAGGGGAGGGGGGCTGACTCACTGCCTGCTGTGCCATGGTGGCAGATGACCGAGAGGAGGTCGTAGGTTGTGATCTGGGACTTGCACTCCTTAGCAAGGAATGGACGCAGGTCAAGTCCCTCGAGGGGGAAGGTGACGTGGCTGCTGATTTTGAACGAGTACATGACCTCGTGCCGGAAGCGCTTCAGGTGGATGCATAGGATCTGGAAGGCAGGGAGGAGGTGGCAGTCACTCCAGGCAGGGATGCCCGGGGCCCTGTGACCAGGTGGGGGCTTGGGGCCGGGCTCTGGGACACCCACTGGCCACTGTTTGACCCACTCAGGGCTCGCCCTCCAGGCGAACACAAGAAACCGAACGCCAAGAGCCTTCCAGAGGCCCAGGCTGGCTGAGGGCTCCCGCCTACTGAGCGCCTGGACACACGGAAGAGCTCCACGTGGGAGCCGAGTTGGCCCGTGGCCTGTCCCCTGACCAAGGCACACGAGACGGCAGGGCCATGGAGACAGCGCGGGCGGCCAACACAGTCCCCGAGGGCGGCACTGGTCCGTGAAAGAAGCTGACCGTCAGAACCCTGACCACAGTTTTTTTCCACGCGGGCTTCCAGAACCTGCCTCCCCGGCCACACTCCTCTGTGCTCTGGCCACACGGCCCTTCCTGGGCTTGGCCAAGCCCGTTCCTGCCTCCACACTCTGCCCACCTGCTCCTTCCCAGCTCTCCCTCCACAAGGCTGACGCCAGCCCCCGTGCTCAGGGCTCACGTGACCCTCTTCCTCAGAAAGGCCTTCCCCAGCGCAGACAGCGTGGTGGCCCTGCCCCCCTCCAGGTGGCACCCTCTGCCCCACACCCGCAGAGCATGGGGGAGCTGACAGAGGGTCCCAGCAGTTCTCTCGGACAAAGCAGCAGACTCCCCCCTGTCCCAGGCCTCTTCAGCTCAGGCTCCCTGGGATACAGGGTGACCCACCGCGCCGCCGCACGTCAGTCAGCAGCAGAGAGAGCAGGCGGGAGGCTTCTCCACTCACCTCAGGCAGCCGCAAGACTTTACAGTACTTCACCCCGTTCCGCAACCTGGCAAGGAGGAACAGGGGAGAAGCGGTGAGTGTCCCGGTGTGGGGACAGAGGGGCCCAGTGAGCACCCTCCCCCCACGGTCACCTCGGTGAGGTCTGGATCAAACTCTCTGAAGGAACCAGGGGAGCACGTGGGACACAGAGAGACCGAGGGGTCAGAAAGGGAATTTGGGGAGAAAGCCCAGAGCACACACACTTACTTTTTACACCGTTCACAGCTGTACATGTTGTCACCTAGGGCAGGAAATGCAGACAACGGTGAGTGGCGACAGGACGTGGGAGCCGAGGTGGACATAACAATCTATACTTACGGGACACAACCCGATATGCCGCCTGCAAGAGACTCGCTTCAGCTCTCAGGGCACACGGGCTGAGAGAGAGGGATGGAAGACATTCCCAGCAGACAGAAACCAACAGAGCAGAGGTGCGTCTACCAACATCACATACAACAGATTTTCCGTCAAAATCGGCCAAAGAGACAAAGAGGGTCACTGTACAGTGGCAAAGGGTGATATGCAGCCAACGCCACAGCACCTAGATATTTCAAAAGAACATTGGGCGCCTGGGTGGCTCAGTGGGTTAAGCCGCTGCCTTCGGCTCAGGTCATGATCTCAGGGTCCTGGGATCGAGACCTGCATCGGGCTCTCTGCTCAGCAGGGAGCCTGCTTCCTCCTCTCTCTCTCTGCCTGCCTCTCTGCCTAATTGTGATCTGTCTCTGTCAAATAAATAAATAAAATCTTTACAAAAAAAAAAAAAATAAAAAAATAAAATAAAATAAAAAAGAACATTAACCCAACTGAAGGGAGAAAGAGTCAGCAGGACAATAATACTTAACACTTTAATATCCTACTTTCAACACTGGGCAGATAATCCAGGCAGAAAATGAGTAAGGGAACTAGACCTGAATGACTACAGGCCAAAAAGACCTAACAGACATATACAGAACATTCCATCCAACAGCACCGGAATACACATTCTCAAGTGCCCACAGAACATTCTCCAGGACAGCTCCAGGAGCGGGGCCACAAAGCAAGCCTTAATGAATTTGGGAAGATGAGTGTATTTCCAACCACAGCGGCATAAAACTAGAAACAATGAGCAGGAAGAGAACTAAAAAATTCACAAACAACACACACGTCAACAACCGACAAGTCGAAGAAAAAAATCAAAAGGGAACTCAGGACGTATCTCAAGACAAATGACAATGAAACCCCAAAGTACTAGCATATATGGGGTGCAGCAAAAGCAGCTGTAAGAGGGAATTTCATAGCAATGAATTACATTAAGAAAAAAGATCTCAAATGAACAACCAGACTATACCTCAGGGAATTAGACAATGAAAGACAAACTCAGCACCAACTTGTCAGGAGGCAGGAGATAAGAGAGAGATTACAGCAGACGTAAGTGAAAGTGAGATGAAGAAAAGAACAGGAGGGGCGCCTGCGTGGCTCAGTGGGTTAAGCAGCTGCCTTCGGCTCAGGTCATGATCTCAGGGTCCTGGGATCGAGTCCCGCATCGGGCTCCTTGCTCTGCGGGGAGCCTGCTTCTCCCTCTGACTCTGCCTGCCACTCTGTCGGCCTGTGCTCACTGTCTCTCTCTCTGACAAATAAATAAATAAAATCTTTAAAAAAAAAAAAAAAAAAGAAAAGAACAGGAAAATAATCAGTGAAACTAAGAGTTGATTTTCAGAAAAGATAAAATTGAAAAACTTTTAGCTAGGTTAGCAGAGCGAGAAAGAGAGAAGACAAGTAAATTGTAAATGGAAGAGGACTCTTGGAACTGACGCCACAGAAACACAAAGGATCATAAAAGGTACGACAGAGTAAACTGTACACGAACAAGCTGGACAGCCTAGAAGAAATGGGAACATCCCTAGAAACATACAACCTGCCAAGATTGAATCATGAAGACAGAAAAGATCTGAATAGACCAATCATGAGGAAGGAGATGGAAACAGTAATAAAAAACAAACAAACATAAAACTGCCCAATAAATAAAAGTCCAGGACCAGATGGTTTTGCTGGTGAATTTTATCAAACATTTAAAAAAAGAATTAACACTAATCCTTCTCAAACATTTCCAAAAAACTGAGCGGGGGTGGGGGGTACTCTCAAACTCACTTTAGGAGGCCAGTAGCACTCTGATATCATAGTGAGATAAGCACATGATAAGAAAAGAAAATGACCGGCCGATATCCCTGATGAATATAGATGGAAACTTCTCGGTAATATTCTAGCAAACCAAAGTCAACATTGTATTAAAAGGATCACACACCATGTTTAAATGGAATTTGAATGTGGAAGGTAGGTATGGTTTATCATACACAAATCAATACACACGATACTCTACATTCACTGAGTAAAGGATAAAAATCAAATGATCCTCTCAACAGAGACAGAAAAATCACTTGACAGATTTCAACACCCTTTCATGATAAGAGCTCTCAACAAATTGGGTGTAGAGGGAACATACCTCAACATAACAGAGGCCATCTAAGACAAGTCCACAGCTAATAACATCCTCAACGGTGAAAAGCTAGAAGTTTTTCCCCGGAAATCGGGCACAACAGAAGGGTGCTGCCTCTTACCACATCTACTCAACCCAGTATTAGAAGTCTTAGCCAGAGCAATTAGGCAAGAAAAAGAAATAAAAGACATCCGAATAGGAAAAGAGAAGGTAGGAAACCTAAGATTCCACCAAAAAACTATTAGGATGAATCCATGACAGAAAATACAGCCCAAGGTTCCTGGCTCAGAGCCCCTGAAGTCCTTGTACTTTCCTAAGTACTAAGAGCACTGGGAGCATCATTTGTTCTGGCATTTGCTCTCTGACCCTGCTTCCTGCCACAGGATTCCTAAGTCCCCTGGAATTTCCTGGGTAATGATGGCGACTTTTGTTCTAATGAGGTGACTCTGGGGCACCTGGGTGGCTCAGTCAGTTAAGCCTCTGACTCTTGGTTTCGGCTCAGGTCGTGATCTTAGGGTCATGAGATCGAGCCCCACATCGGGCTCTGTGCTCAGCATGGAGTCTGCTTGAGATTCTCTTCCTCTCCCTCTGTCTGTCCCCCTACTCACATGTATACTCACTCTCTCTCCCTCTAACATAAAAAAAAATAAATAAAATCTTTAAAAAAATAAATAACAAGATGACTCTGGATGGTTCCAGAATCAGGGCTGGTCACCAGAAAGACCAAGCCATGATTAGAAGTTGGGAAATTTCAGCCACATGGTGTTCTACAGAGAGGAGTTCATAACTGATCACGCGTACGCAAGGAAGCCTCCATAAAATCCCAATGGCGTGGGGTTGGGAGACCTTCAGAGCTGGTGGATGCATGGAGACCAAGGGAAAGTAGGAGTTCAGAGGCTGTGGAAACTCCACACCCCTTCCCACATACCCTGCCCTGTGCATCTCTTCCACCTGGCTGTTCCTAAGCTACAGCCTTTTACAATAAACCAGTCACCTAGTAAGTAAGGGCTCTAGCAAATTTATCCAACCCAAGAAGGAGGGGTTGGAACCTTTGATCTATAGCCGGTCAGTCAGAAGCATAGATGACAAGCAGGACTTGTGATGGGCTCTTGGGGAGGGGAGGTCTTATAGGACTGAGTCCTTGACCTGTGGGATCTGATGCTGTCTCCAGGTAGCAGTACCACAACTGAGTTGAATTCTCAGTACCCAGCGGGTGTCACGTAACTGCTTGGTATGGGAAAACCACCATGCATCTGGCACCAGGAGTCAGGGTGATGGGACAAGGACAGAGCTGTTCCTACACAAAGACCAAACTAAGTGAGAAGATACCCCGCATTCATGGGTGAGAATGACAAATACTGTCCACCCAAAGCCATCTGTAGAGTCCATGTAATCCCTGCCAGAAGTCCAGTGACACTGTCCACGGAGGTAGAAAATAATCCTAAAATTCATACGGAACTACAAAAGATCCCAAACAGCCAAAATAATCCTGAGCAAGAACAAAGCTGGAGACACCACATTTCCTGACTGCAAACTACGCTACAAAACGACAGTCATTAGCACAGTATGGTACTGGCAAAGCAACAGACACACAGACCAAGGAACAGAATTGAGAGCCCAGAAATAAACCCGTGAGTCTCTATGGGCAACCGCTATTTGACGAGGGAGCCGAGAATACTCAACGCGGGGAAAAGAGAGTCATTCAGTAAACGGTGTTGAGAACACTGGACATTCACATGCAGAGGAATGAAACCGGACCCTTGTCTCATACCCTGAAATGGATTAAAGGCTTAAACAGAAGACCCGAAACCATACAAGTCTAGAAGAAAACATAGGAAAATGCTCTTTGACATTGGTCTTGGCAACGCAGTTGTGGATAGAACACCAAAAGCAACAAGACCAAAAATAAACCAGTGGGAGCACATCAAGCTAAAAAGCTCTGAACAAAAGAAACAATTTGTAAAATAAAGCAGCAACCTACAGAACAGGAAAAAATATTGAGAAACCATGTGTCAGATAAAGAGTTAATATTCAGAATACGTAACAAATTCATTCACATCAAGAGCAAAACAAACAAACCCCTCCCCACCCCCAGATAATCCATTAAAAAAGTGGCAGAGGACCTGGAGAGACATTCTCCCAAAGACAAACAGATGGCCAACACGTACATGAAAAGATGCTCAACAAAACTCATCACCAGGGACATGCAAATTGGAACTGCGACGAAACACTACCCCACACCTGTTTTAGAATAGCTATGATTAAAAATATCTTTTTTAAATGAGGTGACAGGTGTCGGCATGAATGCGGAGAACAGGGAACGCGCCACTAGTGCGAGTGGAAATTGGCACGCCGTCAAGGAACACAGCGTGGAAGTTCCTCAGAAAATCAAAAATAGGGGGCGCCTGGGTGGCTCAGTGGGTGAAGCATCTGCCTTCGGCTCAGGTCATGATCCCAAGGTCCTGAGATCCAGCCCCGCATCGGGCTCGCTGCTCAGCCAGAAGCCTGTTTCTCCCTCTCCCACTCCCACTGCTTGAGTTCCTTCACTCGCTGTCTCTTTCTCTCTGTCAAATAAATAAATAGAATCTTAAAAAAAAAAAAAAATGAAAAATAGGACGGCCGTATGCTCCAGCAATCCCACTGCTGGGTATGTATCCCAAGGAGATGAAATCAGCCTAGAAGAGACAGGTGCACAGCCATGCTGGTTGCAGCAATATTCACAGTAGCCAAAAGGCAGACGCAACCCATGTGTCCCCTGAGAGATGAACGGATAGATAACACATGGTCTATCAGTGGAATACGACACAGCTTTAAAAAAGGAGAGTGCTGCCTGGGTGGCTCAGTCAGTTAAGCGTCTGCCTTCATCTCAGGTCATGATCCCAGGGTCCTGGGATCGAATCCCACATGGGTTCCCTGCTCAGTGGGGAGCCTGCTTCTCCCTCTCCCTGCTGCTCCCCCTGCTTGTCAAATAAATAAATAAAATTTTAAAAAGAAGTAGTAGTAGTAATAGTAGTAGTAGTAGTAGTAGAAAAATTAGTAGTAGTGGTGGTAGTAATAATAGTAGTAGTAGAAGGAGGAGGAGGAGGAGGAAGAGATTCCTGGCATCTGGGTGGCTCAGTTGGTTAAGCATCTGCCTTCGACTCAGCTCATGATCCCAGAGTCCCAGGATCAAGCCCCACGTTGGGCTCCCTGCTCAGAGGGGAGTCTGCTTGTCCCTCTCCCTTTGCTCCTCCCCCGGCTTGTGCTCTCTCTCTCTCTCTTGCTCATTCACTCTCTGTCAAATAAATAAATAAAATCTTTTTTTTTTAAATTTTTTTTTAAGATTTTATTTATTTATTTGACAGAGAGAGATCACAAGTAGGCAGAGAGGCAGGCAGAGAGAGAGGAAGGGAAGCAGGCTCCCTGCTGAGCAGAGAGCCCGATGCGGGACTCGATCCCAGGACCCCTTTTAAAAAGGAAGGAGATCCTGACACCTGCTACAACACGGATGAACCCAGAGGATGTCACGTTGAGTGAAATAGGCCGGTCACAAAAAGACAAACACCATATGAGCTGACTTAGATGAGGTCCTTAGAGCTGTCAAGTTCAGAGACAGGAAGTACAAGGATGGGCGCCAGCGGCGGGGGAGGGGAGACCAGAGAGTTGCTGTCTTGGGGTAGAGAGTGTCCATTTTGCAGAATGAGAAAGTTCTGGAGAGGGACTGCACTACAGCATGAACATAGTCAACACTACTGAACTTTACACCTCAAAATGGTTAAGATGGTGCATTTTAGGTCATGTATATTTTACCACAATTAATTTTAATTTTTAGAAGAGCTTTCCCAAAGGTTTGTTAACATGCCAACCACGCGACAGAAAAATGGGAGAAGGACAGGATTGGGAAATTTCAAAATAGGAAACAAAAAATAGTCAAACCACTTACGAAAACTGCCCCAAACTATTGGTAACCGAGGAAATGCAAAATTAAAGCACATATTGTTTCTGCCCAACAAACTGGTAAGCAGAAGCAAGAGAGGCAAAGCCCTAAGAGCGCTCTAGGCAATGGGGCTGGGAGGACACGCAGGCCCAGGCCCAGCCTGACTGATGGGGCCTGTGGGGAGCGGTGGAGGGATGTGGAAAGGCAGAGGTGGGTGTCACTGACAGTGAGTTCCAGAAAGCAGCCGCGAGCTCACCCAGCAACCCCCTCCCGGCCGAGCCCACTCCACTCACCCTTCAGCTCATCGGCGGCAAAGAAAGCAGCAAGGCAGTCCTCCAGGGTGACGACCGGCCCCCAAAACCAGCTGGGGGTACAGGATACCACAAACCTAGGGAGACAGAATGGGGGTGGTGGGGTGCCGCCAGGGCCCAGGCAAGACTAAGACCTGGTCACTTGGGGCCCAGGGACGCATCTTGGCCAGATGGGTGGGATGAACACCTGGGACCAGCAGCCCAGTGTCCCCGGGAGAGGGACACCACCTCCCCCCAAGCCTCGTCTTCCCATCTGTGAAGGGACCCCGGTCACACTGGCCCGTCCTCCAGGTAGATGGGACCCTGACATCACGTACGTGTAAAGAGGGCCTCGTGGCACACAGTGGGGGCTCCCGAGAGCTGCCCACTGCTCCCCCCCTGGGCCAGGCCTACCCTCAGCTGCCGCCCTCCCTTCTAGCTGCCGCCTGCTGACTCCCCTGTCGTTACCTGCCTTCAGACCCAACCCAGGCCATCCCAGGGTGGCTGAGGAAGTCCCCACCGCCCCCTCAGGAAACAGCTGCACATCCAGCTGTGGGTGCCTTCCAAATGCCTGAACTTGGCCCTGCAAATGCCTGAACTTTGCTGTTCACGGTCTGTTGCCTGCCAGGTCCAGGGCAGTCTCGGGTCTGCCGAAGGCGGGAAGGTGGGAAGACAGGTGTACCTCCGGATATACTCCACGATGAAGGCGAGCCAGCCCTGGGCGGCATAGCTGTCCCCGCAGGCGCCCGGCTTGGCCGGCACGTTCTGGTAGATAGCCGAGTGCAGCTTGGCCAGGTCCTCCTTGCCAGGAATGGGCAATGACAGGTCCTGGAACGTCTCCACTGTGGTGGAGACCTGTGAGGTTGAAGGTCAGCCTGGGTTTCCACCTTCCAGGGCTCCACCTTGCCCAGACCAAGCAGAATCTGCAGCCTGAACCCCAGCCACCCGATGGCAGGTAGAGGACAGAGTGTCTGCTCCCCGTCCCCTGGACCCTGGCACCAGGCAACCAGAGCCCTCCCTCTTCCAGAAAGGCAGGGGCCATCAGGTGGAGAAGCCACTCCCCCACCCCCACCCCGAGGGGGGACCACCAGGCCCCTGAAGGCTGGGCCCTGGCTCTCCACTCCCAGGGCTCACCCGGTCACAGGTGAGACACTGCACGAGGCTGAGGATGGAGCCGTTGAAGATGTCGGAGATGACGCTGCGGTAGGGCTGCTCCTTCCGCCTGCGGCTGCCGGCGCTCAGCACCTGGGCTGGGGGCATAGCACGGGACTAGGCCCAGCCCCACCAGCCTGTCTGGGGCAAGGGGCAGCACTGGGGCTTGCTGGGCCGGGACTCGGGGTCCTGTGTGCGTCACGTGGTGGGATATGCAGTTCCCTCCCAGGGCCTTGGTCATGTCAGTAAGAGGGGCAACCCCCGCACCCCTATGGCGTTAGAGGAGGGCTGGGAGGCGCCGCTGCTCAGACGCCCCGCATTCCCAGCCCCAGCTGCACATGTGGGTGCCCCGTAGACCCCCTCCCTGCCCAGTCCTGCCAACCTTTCTTGAGCACGTACGAGGGCCCCATCCTCACGGGGCTCGAGCGGGGAGGGCTGCCGGCCAGCTTGGCGTGGCCCTCGTGGTGGTGCGCGGGGCTGCAGGGGCGGGACGAGCTGTGCATGTGGGCCTCGTTGTCTGGCTCTGAGGGCAGAGAGGGCACCGCTGCTGGGCTGCGGTGGGGAGGCGCGTCGGCTCCACAACCCGGCCAGGAAGAGGACCCACTGGCACCTTCCAGGGCTCGAGGCCCACTGTATGTCCTCTGCCCTCTGCCCACCCCGGCCCCCAACCCAACCTGCAGGACACCTGTCCTCCAGTGTCATGGGGGTGCGGGGCGGCCGGGCAGGCTGAGCCACACCCCGGTTCGGAGCGGGTCCGGCCTGCTACAGGCGTGCAGGAGGTGCTGGACCGAGTGGCTGTCTGGCACCTGGGGTTCGGAAGGGGCTGGAGGAGCCCGGCGACGGTGGCTGGGCCTCCGAGGGCTGGTCGTCAAGGGCGGCCATGGCCGTGTCCACGTCGGCGTCCTCGTCCACCTGCTCGGAGCTGGTGCGCTGCTGGCCCCAGGAGAACTTGCGGTCCTTCATGCGCTCCTTCTCGGAGATGGCGCGGCCCGCCTCGTCGGGGATCAGCAGCTCCGCCTCGGCCTGCGAGCTGGCCCCGCCGCGAACCTGCCCGTCGCCCTCACCCCGGTCACTGCTCGAGTCACAGGACAGGAACTCGTCCTCTGACGGGCTCCGGTCACCCTCCCGCTTCTCATCCGTATCGCTCGAGTCTGAGTCCTGTGCCTCGGCCAGCACCGTCGCAGCCGCCACCTCCGGTTCCTTGAGCTCCTCGTGGAGCTGGTCCATCAAGCAGCGCAGGAACTCCTGGGTGTCCTGGAAGCAGCGGCTGCATCAACAGGGCTTTCCAGGGCGGAGGACCCTGCTGCCAGCGCCCCACTGCTTCTGGGGGTGGGGACAGCAGCGGATCCATCTCTCAGGCCCTCACAACACCCGCTAGAGACCTACGGAGCGGCCCTAACAGCCTCTGTGGCAGTTCCATCCATCCCCGTCCTAAGGCGGACACAGCAGCCCGAGCCTCCCCTCCCACCACACGGCCGCGAGGTGGCAGAGCCGCACCCCCCACCCCCCAGCAGGTCCGTGTGACGCCCCAGCTCCTGCTCCTAAGCACCCTGCTGCCAGCTCAGTGCGGGAGAGCGGAGGGGTCGCATTCAGCCTCGAAAGTCACCTCGCTCCCCACAGGAGGGGACTCCAGGGACGGGCAGGGAGCCTGTGGAAGCAGGAAGGGGCCCCCTAAGACGCAGGTGCACGTGAGGGCTCAGCTGACTTTTGTGGGGGTGATGCCAGCCGCCTGCACCCTCCCGCTGTCCTCTGGGCCTCCCCGCCCTCCCCGTCCGCCCACCAGGCCCCTCAGGCACCCCCTTCCCTTGCCACTGCGGCCTGTGGTAGGGCACAGGCTCCGGAGGCCGGATGGCCCCTCCCAGAGATGTGGGCACGACGTGTCTAAGCCGCCCCTTCAGGCTGGCTGGGCGTCGAGTCACAGCTTTGATTCTGGCCTCTGACCAGGTCACCCAACTGACCAGACAGCCCGGGCAGCGCAGCTCCCAACAGCTGACCACGGGGCCCAGCCGAGCGCCGGACCCCCAGGTGCTGCAGAAGGCCCGAACACAGTGGTGGCGGCTGGTCTCCAACAGCCGGGGGGGCCAGGTGCCATGCTGGGCCACGGGGTTCAACGACATGCCCCTCATGGTGCCCGGCATCGGCAGCAGTGCCCCCAACCCCCACTGGCCGACACGGTGCCAAGCCCCCCCAGCCCTCCGTCACGGGCATGGAGACAAGGGCCTCTTCCTCTTGGTCCTGGGAGACGGAAGGGAGGCTCTGGGTGGATTTCCTCAGCAAAGTGCTGAACGTGAAGATCAGAGTAATTAACCACTAGCTTATCCTGCATGAGGGAGCAGAGAGGATTCGTGGGTCCTGTGTCAGAGGCCTAGAAGTTTCTTTTAAGAAACAGGCCCCAGTACACCATCTACTTTTCTCTCTGGTTCTTCCTTTTAACACAGGTATGTGTTTGTTGCTAAAATCTGTGGTCAGTCCGTGGTCATTAACAGAGGCCCACAGCCGCGCCCATGTTTCAGACTCAGGAATGTTCCCTGTGTTACATCTAAGAACCAGAGACAAGGATGCTTCTGGAGTCCAGGTGGGTGTTTGGCAGCAGCCCTGCTCCATAGGGCCCTCACAGAGAGCCTGGGCCATGGTTCAGCTCTGCCTGAGTCCTGCCCTGCCGCTCTGTGCTGTGTGACCCGAGCGAGCTGTAGAACCTCTCTGAGCCTTAGCCCCTTACCTCTAACATGGGGGTGACGACAGAGCCCACCTCAGAGGGCTCTGTGAGGATAAACAGAGCTGTCCTTGTGGGGCGCGGAGGGACAGCTTAATGAACAGTGGATGGTGAACCGTGATCATGGAGGACATTATCACTGCCCGGGAAGAGCGGCGTTCGGGCAGCACTGGACTCCTCACTCGGGCGTTATCTAATCGACGGTGTGAGCCCAGAACACCCAGCAACCTCCGCCCGGGAAGGGATGGCAGGGAGGGTGCTGGGGGCCGAGGGAGAGGGCGGAAGGCATCCCTCACCTGACCGCGGCTCTGCCCCTGGCCCCCATGTTGGGGACACAGGAACGGCCAGACAGGTCCAGCTCCTCCCACAAGCCCAGCAGTGAAACCCCAGGTTGTGTGGCAGTCTGAGGCAGGGGACTGGACCCCGTGAACGAGCCGCTCGGCCTGGGACTGGGGCATACATGGGCTTGCACTCCGCTTCGTTTTGGCCCCATGGGTTTAGACGGCAGAAAGAATCACTGATTTCCAAAGGGTTCCCTAGACTTACAAAAACTTGTAATCAAATGTTTCCTTTAATAAAAGTGAAATTCTGCCTGACTCTACAGTCAGACTGCCCGAGGTCAAATCTCCAGCCTTGTGGCCGGGCAAATGACTTCTTAAGCAGGAGGCTACTGTGTCCTCACAGACACGAAGGGCTCAGGCAGTGAGGGACCCGCCCCACCCCCGCCGAGCTGCACTGCTATTTCCCATGCCGATCTCGGCTTCGGAGCCAGGCCTGCTAACAGCCCCAGGTGCCCCCGCGCAGCTCCGATGGCTTACCTGCTGTGCATAGCCTCGGAACATCGGGTTGACTAACTTGATCCCATGAGACAGGCCGGTGGGAACCACGTAGCTTGGGCTGTAGGAAGACCAGACCCGTTAGCGCAGGTGGCCCACTCGGAGCGTCCTAACCCCATCAGGGTTGCTAAGGCAGGTGGCCTGGGGCGACGGATCAGACCCAGTGAGGGGTCCGCTGCAACTCTGGGAGGCGCTGACTCAGCCCCGAGCCCCTGCCGGTTCGCACATCCCCGGAGTCACAAGGTACCAGCTACCAGGCAAAGACTCATGATTGGTTTGGCCTCATTTCCCACCCATATGGGACAAGCCTACTTGAAAACTGTTTCCTTTCTGAAATACTTCTTGCGGTTTTTTCCTAATTTCAAAAGCATTACGTGTTCATTACTGAAAAGTCTAAAATTTCAGAAAAGCCCAGCAGAGAAACATCACCGCTAATAGCACCACCCAGAGATGACTGCCATCAACATTTCCAGACTTTTCCAGGAAAACACACACACAGAAAATAAACCTAGCAGAATTCTGACAGAACGGGAGTTATACTGCATCACACTGTTTTATAATCTGCTTTTACACTCGGCATATTTCTATGAACTCATTTTAAGTTATTCCTAATTTTCCTGAGGAAACAGGTCTAACCCAAACTTCTGGTCTGCAAATTCATTTCACACTGAGCTAAGCCCCTCCGGGGTCGTCACCAGCCACCGCCTGTGAGAGTCTCTCCTGCACGCATGGTGGCAGGTAGGACTCGGACTAGTCATGGCACGTGTCTGGGCCTCGGCACACACGTCAGGGAAATGGCTACAGGCTCGGGGCAATATCACTTTCAAATTCAAGCTCCTTGAGCAAGACACATAAACTCTCTCAAGCCTCAGTTTCCCCAATTTGTAAAACGAGGTTGCCGCGCGGGTCACCCAGGTGACAAGCACGCAGTGAGGGGCTGAAGGCACAGGAAGTGCTTGGTTGAGGGGCAGAGAGAGAAATCCCGGGCCCCGGGCGCCTGCCCAAGGTCAGGGGCTCAGTCACTCACCGTCTCCTGTGCCAGACCTCAGAGACCAGCTTCTGGTAACTTTTGCACAGCGCTGGCTTCTTGTCTGTGCGCACCAGGCCTCCGCACTCCAAGAAGAACTGGGTCAGTGGAGGGCTAGGGGCAGGGAGAGGGGCAGGGTGCGTGGCATTGGTTAGAAAGAGATGGTGAGAGAAGCAAGAGCCTACGGTGGGGGAGGCGGGGGGGCGGGATGGCGTGCTGCTGCCCTTGAGCCAGAAAGGCCTGCAGATGACCTGCCACAGGGTGACTTGGGTCTCCCCAAATTCCCATGTTGGAGACCTCAAAAGGTGACTGTATTTGGACTCATAATTAGGTTCAAAGGAGGCCCTCAGGGTAGGCTCTGGTCCTATATGACTGCGTCCTTCTGCCAGGAGGAGATGTGGACACAAACACGCCCATAGGGAGGATGACATGAAGACACAGGGAGAAGGCAGCCATCTAGCAGTCAAGGAGAGGGGCCACCCCTCCCCCTGCCCCCGCCCGCACCTTGACCTCAGACTTGTAGCCTCCAGAACTGAGAGAGAATAAATTTCTGTTTCGAGCACCCTGCCTGCCATGCTCTGTTATGGCCGCCCCGAGATGCCGAAACAGCCCCCATCCCTCTCCCAGGGCTGCAGCGCTGCCGGCTTCAGGGGCCGTGTGGTCAGGGGCCAGCTGCTGCCTGACAGAGAGAGAGCGCCTGTCCCTGACCCCAGCCCACCTTCCCCAACCTGAAGGCATCTTCCCTTTTCCTCAACTTATCTCATTACTTGAGAAATACATATACATTGTAAAAGCACTAGAATGTCTAGAGATGGGTAAACAGTAAGTGACTTTACTTTTTTTTTAAAGATTTTACTTATTTATTTGACAGAGAGAGATCACAAGTAGGCAGAGAGGCAGGCAGAGAGAGAGAGAGGAGGAAGCAGGCTCCCTGCTGAGCAGAGAGCCGGATGCGGGGCTTGATCCCAGGACCCTGAGATCATGACCTGAGCTGAAGGCAGAGGTTTAATCCACTGAGCCACCCAGGCGCCCTCAGTAAGTGACTTTAATCCTACCTTGTGAGGACAACTATTTGGGAAGATTCTAGGCATGCATCCTTCTGGAGGACAACTACGCGGGAAGATTCTAGGCATGCATCCTTCTGGACGTTCCTACGCACACATCCCCCCCCCCCCTCCCTCACACAGGCAGGCACCGAGTCCCTCCCAGGCGGGACACCTATGTACCAGGATACGCCCTGGCTTCACAGAGTTAACAGCCTATCCTAGACAGAAATGAGGAATCCGGGGGCGCCTGCCTTCAGCTCAGGTCATGATCCCGGGGTCCAGGGATCGAGCCCCGCATCGGGCTCCCTGCTCAGCAGGAAGCCTGCTTCTCCCTCTCCCACTCCCCCTGCTTGTGTTCCTTTTCTCGCTGTGTCTCTGTCAAACAAATAAATAAAATCTTAAAAAAAAAAAATTAGGGATATCTCCCCCAAATGGGACTGCACCACACAAAGCTTCATAACCTCCTTTCTCCCCATGGCCACATTCTGACCCCTTATGTTCAGTAAATACTGTCCTGTACTCATTGTAAATCTGGCCTGTAAATGGGGACCACTGGGGCGCCTGGGGGGCTCAGTAGGGTAAGCATCTGCATTAAGGTTCAGGTCATGATCCCGGGGTCTTGGGACAGAGCCCCACATCAGGCTCCCTGCTCAGCCGGGAGGCTGCTTCTCCTCTCCCTGTGCCATTCCCCACTGCTCACCTCTCACATAAATAAATAGATAGATAGATAGACAGATAGACAGATAGACAGATAGATAGATAAAATCTTTACAAACACATGTGGAGCATCAAACCTTCCTGTGAACACAGGATAGGGACACCCCCCCCCCCCCCGCGCCAGGCAACATGCTCCACACCTCAGCCGACCTTCCTAGGACTAATTCTGACAGGAGGGACAGCTGGGCCAAAGGCCATGTGTGTTTTTACGGTTTTTGACGTGGATCCATATACACACATCTGGGGGTAACATGCACGACAGAGCCCAGGGGCTGCGGCCACCTTCAGGGCAGCCGGCGACGGCTCCAGGCCCCCCAGCCCCTGGGCGAGGGCACCACCTACCAGTTGGACAAGGCCTGCAAGGCGGCGCTCATGTAGCACGAGTTCCCGAGGTTCTTCATGCCCGTGAGGCCTAGGAACCAGTCACACGGGGGAGGGAAAGTGAGGGCCCTGCCCCTCCCAGCTGAGCTGCGGCATCATCCAACCGGGGTGGGACGGGGGGGGGGGGGGGGGGGGGGGCTGGTGTCCCGCCCCAGAAATCTGCCAAGTACGTTCATATGTTTCTGCTCAGGAGAGCTGTGGGTCCCTGAGAGTTTCAGACAGACGGACCCTTCCTCCCTCCGCCCAACCCGGCCCAGCGTCCGCCCCGCACACGTGAGGAGACAGGGGGCGGCAGGGCCGGCCCACGTGGGGTCACGGGGCTGAGGAGCGGGGTGAGGGCTGGCAGGCCACTGGGACTCAGCCGGACAGCCGGCACTCCAAGGGGAGCCACTGCGCCGTCAGCCATCAGGCCGTCGGTCGGGAGGCCCTCCCGGCCCACAGCCGAGACCCCCCCCATGCCCCGCACCACAGCGCCCCCCGTCCTGGGGTCGGGCTACCTCGAGGCTTCAGGTCATCGTCCTCGGACTCGGAGTCTCCTTCGTCGGCCACAGCAATAGGGACGGCTTTCAGAAGGTGGGAGGGCAGGGGAGAGTCCTGCGAGGGAGACTCCGCGTGAGGAGCACGGGGAGGTGAGGCGGGAGGGGTGGGGTCAGAGGCCCACGCGCCCCCCCCCCCGGGGGAAAGGAAGCCCAGCCCCCAGCCGCGAGTCCGCACCGAGTCAGCCCCTCTGAGCAGAGGGCACCCCAGAGCCGGCACTGGTGGCCCCAGCCCGGGAACTTGTATTTTAGTTACAATAATGAAAAAATTATCTTATTTGTAACAGATCTGGAAAAAAAAAATAGAAACGAAGAATAATGACAATGTAACTTTCCTGAGACAATTCGGGATGTCCACGCATAGCTTGCAGATTTTTAACTGTTGCTATGCACAGGCCCCCAAAACAAGCTACTGTCCATATGCTGTATGATAATCTTTTTGGGTAAAAATCATAAACATCTTCCACGTTTGCAAACATCTTTCACAAACACGCAGGGAGCGCCTACGTGACAGTGACTGTGTCAGTGTGGGGGAGGCGGGCACACCCGGACATGCAGGGTCCCCTGGGCTCTCACTACAGCTGGTAGCTGGACGGCCCCAAGCAGCGCACTGACCCCAGCCCGAGGCTGCCCTCCATACGGGGCCCACTGCCTTTCAGTGGGGCACAGGGACCGGTCAGCACCTCGTTAGATGGGTTTCCAGGCCTTTCCCAGAGAGCACGGCACTGCAGTGACTACTGGGGATACAGCTTAGAGCTGGGGCAGCAGGGGCCCTCCACAGGCCCCAAGCCAGGCTCCCACAAGTCCTTGCACAAAGCCTCCCCACAGCCTGTGGACTCCCAAAGGGAAGCCCTTCCCATGAGGGTGTCTGTGTCCTCAACCCTCCACGTGAGCCTTGGCTCAGGGCTCAGCAAGCATTTGCAGGCACTTGAGAACACTGCCCGGGGACAGGTGCCATCCGGGAACCACCATCCCGGCTCCACCGACGCCTGGGTCACCGGCGTATGTCAGTACCTCCGGCACTAACTCCACGGCACCCCCTTACCTGCTCGGAGAACCTGGGTGAGGGGCCTGCCGGCCGCGCCGCCGGCCTCTGCTCTAGCAACACCTCCTTCTCGCAGGCGTAACACCACACCCGGAATGTGGTCAGGTTCACCGTCACGTTATGATTTTTTGCCTAGAGGGCAAGATCCAAAACGAGGTTGAGGATACACTGGCCCAACAGGGGCCCCGCGGCAGCTCGGGGCGACCTCGGTCAGGAGAGAGGCCTGGAAGCTCAGAATCTGCTCGCCCCGCAGCCGGGGACACCTAGGGCTGCCACTGACCAGACACCCGCAAGGGCTGGAGGCTCGCACCGGCAGATCAGCTCGCGCTTCCTGCTGCCCTTAGACCCATCTTACAGACACGGCCATCGAGGCCCAGAGGGGGCAGACGGAGCTGAGAGGCCGCAGAAGCAGGGGCTCGGATGCGGGGCCGTCTGCCCGCGGGGCCCATGCTCCCAGCCACAGCGCTCACCTGAGCATGAATGGTACTGTGGTCGGCAAAGGATTCTCCGCAGCCAACGTAAGGGCAGGAGACCTGCGGAGGGAGGGAGGGAAGGAACAAGGATGGGGCTGGCCCTTTCCACCACCAGGACCCACAAGCGACTGAGGTCCTGTCACCCCGCAGGACAACAGCTTTATACACCCTGTGGTTCCAGCTGAACGGGACAGCTACCGTGCCAGCTGCCCTGGCCTCTGAGTAAGGGGGAGCAGGGTGCCCTGGGCTACTGGCCTCCTGCACGAAGCCCAGACAGGGTCACAGCGAGATGGGAGCCAACTGAGGCCTGGCTGCGTGGCGCCCAGACCCATCCGCTCACTCTAGTGCCTTCTTGACTTGGGCCCGGGGCCTGAGACAACCAGGCCCCGTGTCCCCACCTGACGTTTCCAGCAGCGCCCACCAGAGACAGACACTCCCAGCCTAGGGTCTAGACCAAGCTCCCCGCCCCCAACGGTGACAAGGATGGCTTACCTGGAGACAGGCCCACAGGTTCGGTCCAGCAACACCACACGACTGACAGACTCCCTGTGCGAGGGTAAGAGCCGAGCGTGAGCAGCACAGGGGGGCCACTCCAGCCAGAGGCGCTGACAGCCGGACCCCAAAGCTCTCCACTGAAAGACTTTTTATAGCTCGGAAAGGCTTTCACCAGCCTGCCAATCTACATGTCCCCCCTCGCAGGGCACTTCACACCTCACTTCTGAATTTTGTTTCATTATGTGCTGCAAACACATATTCTGTAAAATCACTTGAAACTCAAATCAGTGGACCCGTTAATGTGCTCTTAACTCACACCCTCCTCTCTTCCTTTGAAGACTGTGTAAGCCTTTCTCCCCACCCAGACCCTGGGCTCCGTGAAAGAGGCATGCTCTGCCCAGTCTACCACTGTGACTCCCCAGCGCCTAGCACAAACTGCAACGTGGCTACGTCTGAGGTCCCCAGAAAACACCGAGGTTTCTGGTCTTCCAGGTGACAGAGCCTGTCCATCAGTATCTCCCCTTCTTGCTTCAGTAACAAAACGCACGGATTTGGGCTGAGCACATGGCCAGCTGACTGCAGACTGTTTCTCAGCCCCCACTGGGGTCACGGGGCTCAGTTCTCGTCAATGAGATGACAGCGAAAGTGATACATGCCGCTTTTGGGGCTGTGCACACCCCTAGTTCCTTCTCCTCCTTCCCCCGGCTGGAATGTGGATGCGAGGGCAGGAGCACAAGCAAGCACCTTGTTCTCAGAGATGAAAGTCATGTGGTAGGGACGCCCTACCATCCTACCTAGCTCGGAACGATTCGGTGAGAGAAAAAGATGTGTCTATCTCATTTAAGATACTGTATTTCAGGGTCTCTTTGTTGCAACTTAAAATGTGCCCTACATAAGCCTGTGTGCACATGTCTAGAACAGCAGTTCCCAGCTAAGGCTCCACAATGCCCAAGGGACCTCCGTCTTCTGAAGTGGATTCTGAGGGCCAGGTCTGACAGCAGTTACAACAAGGGGCTCAGTCAGAGCGAAAGGTCTACGTACTGAGGAGGACTGGGCTCAGTTCGTCACACATGGTTCACATCACCCCACCAGTCCGTGCAGACCTCCCTCGGACAGATGATCAACTGAGGCTCAGAGGTCCCGCCATGCTACGGAGCAGGCTTGGGACGGGGAAGCCGGGGAGCCGGGGCTGGAAAGCAGGCCTCCCCCCACCACGCTCCCTCAGGAACATCTCATTGGCACGAAGCCCAGTTTGTGGCCATGTCTAAACTCGGAGCTCCGCGTCAGGCTGAGGTTAAGCAGGCTGGAACTGGGGTCCGCAGCCCGACTGGGACTCCCGCTGGGGGTGCTGTGGCTAGCCCGGGGAGCCGTCGGCAGCTCTGGACCTTCCTGAATTTGCCATCTCTTTTGTGTTTTCCTGATTTCACAATTCAATTCCTTCATCTGGGGCTTCCTCTTGCTTTCAGTCATTGGGATGACAAAAGTATCCCAGGCTTTTAAGTAGGCTCTAAGTCCACGTGGGGCTCGAACACACAGCTCTGCCGTCCCGAGTCACGTGCTCTCCCGAATGAGCCGGCTGGGTGCCCAGGACGCTTGTTTTAACAGTGCAGACGATGCATACATGTACACACAGTCTGAAGTAGAGGGTTACCGTATAGTAAATCTATATGCCAGAATAATCGGACACAGGTCCCTCCACATTTTCTACTGATACAAAAGAATATGCATACTCTTGGGGAAGGTGTGGCTTTAGGAAAGATCAGATCACACTGTACATGTTTCTCCGACACACGCTTCTGCCACCTTTTTATGGTCATCGTCCCGAGTCTGGACACGGACATCACACCGCATCCCCCGCAATGATCACACGGGTCCCACGCCGCTGGCGCAGCACAACTGACCCCATTCCCTTCCTGATGACTATGCAGAGCGCCGCCAGCTCCCTCCTCTGGTGCGTGCTGCTCTGTGGACACTGCTGTACTCGTGTCTCTGCGACGGTACTTATGTCGCTGCTGGACAAGTTCCCGAAGGGACAGGAACGGCGACCCAGCCCCACCGCGCGCGTGGTCTCCTTCCCTCCATGCCGGCAGCTCCGAGCCCACCCGCCTGCGGCTTCCCTGCCGGACAAAAACACTCTCATCCCGCCCCCTCAGCAATGGTCCTGACTGCTCGTGAGGTTAAGCATCTTCTCTGAGGAGTTTCTCGGCCATCCGCATCTCCTACAACCCGCCTGACCTGTTTGTAGCCCTCCCCCTTCTGGTGCTCTAAAACAATCGTTTCAGTTTGTAGGGCCCGGGATGCTCAGGGCAAGGTGGACGACATGCTCCCCGAAACACGGGCCCGAGACAGATGCACCTCCAAAAGGCTGCTGTGCCCCAGCCCGGATCTGCCCTCCTCGCTCGCCAGTTTGAGCAAGATGCCCCTCTTCCTGCCTCCTCTGGAGGAAACTCCCCTCGGTCGGCCTCGCTTATTCCTCCGCGCAGAGCCCGGGGTCAGTGCAGATGCACCGCAGCCTCGCTCAGCCCCTCCTCCAGACCACAGAGAAGCGAAACTACTTCAGAAGAAGCTGCAGCTACTGAGAGCGCCGGATCCCTCCCACGGGCCCAGGCTAAGCTCAGGCCAAAGGCCAGCCGGGACTGCTGCTAACGGGGAGGCTGAGGGACCAGCATGAGGTGCCCGGAAAGAAGAGCCGGACGCGAGTCTGGGAATCTGACCCCAGACCCACTCCCAGGAGTGCGCCCTCCGCACGCTCTGCCCCGCGCCCAGCAGCACTCCCCCGGGGCCACTCATCCCAGCATCACACTGGCCACATCAAAGAGCCGTGCAGCCACCCACAGATGCTGAATCCTGCAGCCCATACAATGAGACACCAGGCAAGGCCAGGGCCAAGAGCGAGAAAACTGTCTAGGTACCAGGGCTGAAAGAGCTCTGGGACAGGCTGTCTGGTGAACAGAGCAAGTTACAACAGCGTCTGCAGTAATGCTACCTTTTAGGGAACGCAGAGGAAAATGAAAAATAAGCATATTTGCGTAAAGAAACTCTGAAAAGGTCCAGAAAAAACTCCTGTAAGTGGTGCCCTAAAGGGGGGAAGGGGAGGGTGAGCACAGAGGGCGGGGGGACTTCTTGAGGTTGGTATTTTCATGTTGTTTGATTTTGAACCACAGGAAAGTATTACACAGATTCAAAACATTTTTCCAGACAAAGACACATCCTCCCCACTCAGAGAGGCCCACCATCTCTCACTGTGGGCCCCCCAGGGCCCTCCTCGGGTCACATGTGCCAAAATCTCCGTGGGCTCTCAAAGCATGATCCACGCCCTGCCCTGAGGCGGCTCTGGGCACCTGCGCCAGCCTCTAATGCGCAGAGCATTAGCGGCTCCCAGATGGAGTGAGCTAAGTACTAATTAATGGCCATTAGGATGCACCCCCCCCCAAGGCCTCCCGAACAGACGCCAGGCCCTCCATTTACACAAAAGCCTAAGCAGAGACTGTCGGGAAGCCAGTTCTTCCACTGCCTTTGGAAACATCTGCATCTCAGGAACGCAGGGCCCCTGGGAGTGGCTGCCAGCCTTGGAAAGTCTAATGCTTTACCTTAGATTTGAACACCAAGTCCTCCTTGGTCACCTCCCCTATGGAGTCAAGGTGAGGGCAAAGGTCCCTGGAGTCCCCCATTCTGGCCTGGGCTCACCTATGAGAAAATGCAGGGAGACTGGGTTAACAGCAGCCGCTGCGGGAGGGAAGCATGGGCTAGTGGCTCAGTGCACAACTTTGGTCTCAGGCCCTGGCTCTGCCACAAATCAGGTGGTGACTCGGGGAAGCTACTTAACTGCTCTGAGCCTCACTGGCCTTCTCTGAGAACTGGGCATGATGGTAATATTGACCCCAGTGGGTTGCTCAAGGACTCACAAATGGGCATGTGTAAAACTGGTAAATTGTGAGTAAGCTCTGTGGGGTGTGCCGCCGTCAGCTCTACCGGCTGGGACACCGTCCTGCAGATACACCAAAGATGTGGTACCACTGGGGGAAGCTGCGTGACATTTGTGGCAACGTCCTGTGAGTTACAATTATTTCCAAAGAAAATGTCAAAAAAGAAATACCTGAATTTGCCTCAGCCACCCAAAATTTTGGCAGAAATCACACCCAGGAATCCGACTATTGATTCTAGCTCCAAACTGTTGCCAAAAACGTCCAAACCAACCAGAGATGACGTGGAGCCCAGGTGGCTGGATCAACAGCAGAGGCTGCGTGTCCTGCCGAGGGAGGCAGACCCCCCGCTCTCCCAGAAGGCCCCAGCCACAGCTGCTGTTCCCAGCGGCTGCTAAGGTTCCAGGTAACACCCGAAGTGGTCTCCGGGCATTACTTGACTGCAAACTGCCTCAGCCATCTCCCAGGCAGCTGTGATGAAGCCCCGTTGTATAGATTAGGAAATAGAGGTTCCTCCTCCTCTTGGGTCTCACAGAAAGGAGTGCGAGGCCAAGGCTAATGCCCAAGCTGGTTGGGCCCGCGAGGCCCCGCCTGTGGTCGCTCCCTTTCCACCTTGGGAAAGTGCAAACACACGCAGAAGCAGACGGAACTGCGTGGCTCACTCCCACGGACCATCTCCTAGCTTCACCCAACCTCCCTCTTCCTTTTGGCAGCAGAGCCCACATACCCTATCATTTCATCTCAGCAGGTTCTTCTAGAAGATAAGGACTTAAAAAAAGAAAAAAAAGACATAACCACAATCCCCTTATTTCACCTAAAAGACTTTCCTCCTGGGTCCGGGTTTCAGGCCCCCCGCCCCTCCCCCAGACAGGGGGGAGGCCTACCTGCAGGCCTACCTCTGTGTAGAGCGCCACCCCCAGGAAGCAGCTGACATCCGCATTCTCCGTGGACAGCCGGCAGTGGTGGGCCGCGCCTGCTGGGGTGAGCTTGGGCCTCCAGCAGGGAACCTGGAGTGGGGAACAAACCAGTGGACTTCATGCAGCTCTGTTATTTCAAAATCACTCTTTGCACTGACCAGAGGCTGAAAATAGGCCCGAATTCCTCCGGAAGAGGGCAAGTGAATTTTTGAACATTTGAGGCATCCACGGGCTGGATAGGCTCCTCAGTCCATTCACAGGGACAGTAAAAACACACCAGTCCCAGGGTAGCTCGAGAAGGCTTGTGCAGAGCTGGCAACTAGGACCTGCCCCTCTTTGGGGGTGTTGGACCCTTCACTAGCCACTGCTGGGCATCATCTCTATGATCCCCGAGAGCAGAGACCTTCAAGGGTCTGTAAGAGAGGGCCACAGGCCTCCCCAACTAATGCTCCCTCTGGCTGCCACTGCCTGTTAACCCTCTGGACAGAAGGCCCAGCCCCTTCCACGAATGCCCCTGGGACCCTCAGATCATCCTCGGTGCCTCCCGAGGATCCTGTGTTGCTCAGAACCCCCAAACCCCAAGTCTTGAGCAACCCCAGGCGAGAGGCACAACTAAGTCCATCCAAGTGTCGCCACTGCCCCTCCTTGCCCTGCTGGGCCACAGTCTCCCAGATGCGGGCAGTTTGAAGAGGGAGAGGCAGTTAGAAGCTAACATTTAAAATGGTCACATGACAATGACAAGCTCAAGGTTCTAAATTCCAAGCCTCTTCACTCAAAGAGAGATTTTTAGGTTTTTTGTTGTTTGTTTATTAGTTTTTTTCATTTCCACCAAGGTCAAGTGCACCAGGCTGACAAGCTACAATACGGTGAGGACACTGGAGAGAGCGGGGAGGAAGTGACTTTGGTGTGGGGCCCGTCTCTCCAGCTGGATGGCAGAGTCGGCTTATGAGCCTGATGCCCAGTACCAGGGGTGGTGCCCAGGACAAGGATGACAGCGATGGGCCCATCCCGAGGCACACATGCAATCAGACTACTTAAGTTCCTCCAACTTGAGATAGGGGAAAGGGAAAAAAAAAAAAAAAAGAGCCCTGTGGCTAACAACCCTCCATGTACCCTCACTGACCCTGTTTTATAGAAGACACAGAGCTGGAGTTCAGTATCTCCAGGACTAAGCCAAGGTCAACCCTCAGCTAGTCAGTCAGTCCTTGGGTGGGTCCTTGATCAGACTGGTACAGAGCCAAGCTCTGAATCGGGGCTTGACGAACCTTGTCTATAAAGTATTAGGCAGTAAATGATTTAGGCTTTGTGGGTCATGTCTATCTTGATCACATATTCTTTGTATTTTTTTCTTACAATGTACTAAAACTCTTTTTCAAAAAAAATTCTTAGCTCCAGGGCTTGGCAAAATAACCCAGGCCTGCTGCCAGAGTTTTGCTACCTCCTCTTCTAAATCAGTGTGCTGCTGGGGCCTCCCCAAAATAGGCCCAGACCACTGACATTCCCCACCTCACTGCACACAAATCACCAGTTTAAATGAGGCAGATAGCAAAGAAGAGTCCAGAGGGTTAAGGGGACTCCAGATTTTTTCTAGGTAAGTAATCAGAGTATGTGCAAAGACAGAATGACAAAGGTATGTGCTGTTTATAATGGGGGGAACCTAAGGAAACAGTAATAGCCATTGGACAAATAATGATACAACCAGACTCTGTTGTACACTGCAACCACTAAAAATGTATATATTGAATCTTCCTATTCACGAAATTAGATTAGATCTAAATATATAGGAGAGATAAACCATGTTCATGGATTGGTGTACTCAATATTAAGATATCCATTCTGGGGGGCACCTGCGTGGCTCAGTGGGTTAAGCCTCTGCCTTCTGCTCAGGTCATGGTCTCAGGGTCCTGGGATCGAGCCCTGCATTGGCCTCCCTGCTCGGTGGGGAGCCTGCTTCCCCCTCTCTGTCTGCCTGCCTCTCTGCCTACCTGTGATCTCTCTGTCAAATAAATAATCTTTAAAAAAAAAAAAGATATCCATTCTGCTCCAAATTGGTCTACAGATTCGATGCAATCTCAGTGAAAATCTGAGCAAGCTTTCTTGCAGAAATTGTCAAGCTAATTCTAAAATGTATACAGAAAAAAAAACCTAAAGGAGCCCAAACAATTTGGCAAAAGCACAAAATCTGTAGACTTATATCATCTGACTGAAGACTCTCTATAAAGGTTTAGTAATCAAGTCAGGGTAGCATTGGCTCGAACACAGACACATGGCTCCAGGGAACAGAAGCAAGAGTCTGGAGTTAGACCCACACATATGTGGTTGAATGATTTCAAGAAAGGTACTGATAGGGGTGCCTGGGTGGCTCAGTCAGTTAAGCATCTGCCCTCAGCTTGGGCCCGTGATCTCAGGGTCCTGGGATTGAGCCCCGCACTGGACCCCATGCTCAGCAGAGGCATCTGCTTCTTCCTCTCTCTGTCCCCCCACTCATTCTCTGTCCCCCCCACTTATTCTCTCCCTTTCCCTCGAATAAATAAAAAAAATTTTTTTTCAAAGGTACTGATATAATTCAATGGGCAAAAGGCAGTCCTTTCAACAGTGGCTCTGTATATGGGGGAAAAAAATAACCTTTAACCCCTACCTCACACCATACACAAAACTTATTTAGAAATGGATCACAGACTTTATGTAATTGGTGGTCACCAGAGGGTTTAAAAGATCTTCCCTTTCTTCTTATTCTTCTCCAAGTTTCTGGCAGAGTCAAGTTACTCTAAAATACATCCTTGAGATGCTCCACTTGCTTTTTCTTTTTCAAACTGCTGACATCTTCCCCCAATTCTTTGTCCTCTAGTTCTTCATTTGCTTGTGGCGCCGCCAGAGCTCAGCTTCAGAGCCCTTCGGTTTTCCACCTTTTCCTCTGGCCTTCACACCAACCAGCTGCTGCATCTACAGCTCCTCCAGCTGAGCCACGAGCTCCCTCCTTCCATGTGCACCGGAGGGCTCTGGGCAGCCACCCTGGCTCCTGGCAGCTCTGTCCTGCTGCCACACATCTCAGCACCTAGGTGATCAGGGACGTCATCCAAGACCTGCACATGTGTTCTTAGCAACACACTTCTTGGGATGGTAAAACCCCAACGTCCACCGTTCTCAACCCTGACAGCATCCCGCCTGCCTCCGACTCTTCTGCCCTTCAATTCGTTCTGCGACTACTGCCTGCCACAGCAAGAGGTAAACAGTCCTTCGTGTTTTTAACAAGCTTTCTCTCTTCCTCCACTTCTGTTTCCAGAAATTCATGTTTCTTTTTATTTTTTTTTTAAGATTTTACTTATTTCAGTGAGTGAGTGAGAGAGAGAGAATGAGTGGGGGGAGGATGAGAGGGAGACGGACAAGCACAGTCCCCACTGAGGGGGAAACCTGCTATGGGGGTCAATCCCATGACCCCAGGATCATGATCTGAGTCTAAATCAGATGCTTAACTAAGACTGAGCCACCCAGGTGCCCCAACACCACCTCCTTTGATTAAAACTCTGAACTGTTCTGGCTACACAGTCTCGTCTATTATGGGGGAAGCACCTCGATGTTCTGGAGGCGACAAATCTGTGAGGCACAGGACTTGATTAACATCCATGCTCCCAATCCAGATTCACCTACTGCCATCATGTGAGTTCAAGCCCCCTGCCCACCGATTTTCTGCACACGTGGTTTGGGAGCTTTGCAAAGCCCGCAGAACCTTCGAGGTCCGTCTGTGGAGCCACCACGTGCTGCTGCAGACATGCCTCCCCCAGCAGGGGTGGACACACGCTACACCACATCCCTCTCCCCTCCCCTAGCAGCCCCGACACGGCCCCGGCAGCCAGTTCTCCTGACCTCAGATTTAACAGCAGCAAACATTAAAACTCTAGAACTTCTAGGGGAAATCCTAGGAGAGAAGCTCTGCCACTCTGGCATCTGCAAAGGTCTTAGGACATGGAAGGTGTTCGTTATACGAGGAAGCATGGAAAAAACTGAACTTTTTTCAGGTGCCTGGGTGTCTCAGTGGGTTAAGCCGCTGCCTTCGGCTCAGGTCATGATCCCAGGGTCCTGGGATCGAGTCCCGCATCGGGCTCTCTGCTCAGCAGGGAGCCGGCTTCCTCCTCTCTCTCTGCCTGCCTCTCTGCCTACTTGTAATCTCTGTCAAATAAATAAATAAAATCTTTAAAAAAAAAAAACTGAACTTTTTTCAAAATTAAATACTTTTCTCTTCAAAAGATGCTGTTAGGGGAATGAAAAAGCAAGCTACAGTCTGGGAGAAAATGTTCACTGTACATGTATCTAACAAATATCCACGATATATGAAGAACTCTTACAACCCAGAGAAGAGTAAACTGCGCAGTTTTGTGAAACAGGAGAAGGACGGAGCAGGTACTATACCAGGTAAGAAGGGCCAACAGGCACACAAAAGCATGCTCAGTGTCCTCTGCAGAGAACACCTCACAGCACCGAGGACATCCAGAAATAATAGAATCTTTAATACCAGGTGTTGCTGAGGATGTGAAGGAATCTGCCTGTATTGATAGGACTGTAAAATATTATCAAAAGCTGGAAAAGAGCCAGGCAGCTTCCTACAAAGTCAAGCTTACACTTATCCCATGACCCTGCAATTTTACCGTTGGCTATTTGCCCAGGAGACGTGAAAACACACCTCCACACCAAGACTTGTAGGCAAACATTCGTAGCAGCTTTAGACGGCACAGGCCCAAATTGCAAAGACCTCCCAGTGTCCAACTGCAGGAGACTGAAGCTAACGGACATTATATTCGTCTAACGGGACACTACTCGAAATCAGAAAGAACCCCGGATATGCACAGCAACGTGGGTCAATTCCAGACACATTAAGTTGAGCAAAGAAGTCAGATACGGAAGAGTCCATATTCTAGGCTTCTCTTTGAAACAGACAAAACTAACCGAAGGTGTTAGAAATTGGGTCAGTGGTTGCCTGGGGAGGAGGCTGAGGCTACACTGTTAAGACGCCCAGAGGGAAGGGTCGGTGCTGGTGTAATGTTCTAGGTCTTGACTGAGATGGGATTTAGCCACGGCTCTGTACTTGTCAAATTTCAGGAACTACTTCCTTAAAGCGCATGCATTTTACTGTGTGTAAATTATAGCTCAACAGAGTTAACTAAAAGCCCTTTATTATTTTAAAGATTCTATCTTATTTTTAAGTAGACTCCATGCCCAACGTGAGGCTTGAACTCATGACCCTGAGATTAAGACCCACATATTCTACCAAAAGAGCCAGCCAGGTGCCCCTAAAAGATTTTATTTTATTTTAAAGTAATCTCTACACCATGTGGGGCTCGAACACACAACCCTGAGATCAAAACCTGAGCTGAGGGGCACCTGGGTGGCTCAGTGGGTTGAGCCTCTGCCTTCGGCTCGGGTCATGATCTCAGGGTCCTGGGATCAAGCCCCGCATGGGGCTCTCTGCTCAGTAGGGAGCCTGCTTCCTCCTCTCTCTCTGCCTGCCTCTCTGCCTGCTTGTGATCTCTCTCTGTCAAATAAATAAATAAAATATTTAAAAAAAAAAAAAAACAACCTGAGCTGAGACCAAGAGCTGGACACTCAACTGAGCCACCCAGGTGTCCCCCACAATAAACAATACACCCCAAAGCATTGAAAGCAGGGACTTGAATAGATATTCCTATACCCGTGTTCACAGCAGCACTATTCATAAGAACCAAAGGAGGAAGCACCCCAAGAGTCCATCAAAAGACATGAATAGACAAAATGTGCTCTATCCATACAACAGAATGTTATTCAGCCTTAAAAAAGGAAGAAAATTCTGACTCATGCTACAACAAAGATGAACCTGGAGGACATTACACTGGGTAAAAATAAGCCAGACACAAAGAAGATAAATACTATATGTTTCCACTTCTATGAGCTACCTAATGTAATCAAGTCCAGAGAGACAGAAAGTAGAATGGTGGTTCCCAGGGAGAGGGAGGAGTCATTTGTTAACGGGGACAAAGTTTCAGTTTGGGAAGAAGGGAAAGTTCTGGAGATGGAGGGGGTGACGACAGCTCAACAGTGTAAATGTGTTGAGTGCCCCCGAACCCCACACTGAAGATGATTAAGGTGCTTCATTTTATATGTATTTTAATGAAATTTCAAAATAAGATTTTCAAAAATAAATAAAAATTTCAGAAGTTGCAGAGAGAAAGAGAGGATGACACTGTTAAAAAGACATTTTAAAGTGGGGGTAGGGGGCTGAGAGAAATAATCAGAGGAAGATAATTATCACATGATCTCTCTGGTATGAGGAATAAGAGGAGTGGGGGTAGGGAGGGAAAAAAATGGGACAAGATCGGGGCGCCTGGGGGGCTCAGTGGGTTAAGCCACTGCCTTCGGCTTGGGTCATGATCTCAGGGTCCTGGGATTGAGTCCCGCATCGGGCTCTCTGTTCAGCCGGGAGCCTGCTTCCCTCTCTCTCTGTGCCTGCCTCTCTGCCTACTTGTGATCTCTTTCTGTCAAATAAATAAATAAAATCTTTAAAATTAAAAAAAGAAATGGAACAAGATGGGATCAGGAGGGAGACAAACCATAAGAAACTCTTAATCCAGGAAACAACAAACTAAGGGCGGGGGGAACAGGGTGGCTGGGTTATGGACATTGGAGAGGGCATGTGCTATGGTGAGTGCTGTGAATGTGTAAGACTGAGGATTCACAGACCTGTACTCCTGGGGCTAATAATACATTATATGTTAACTAAAAAAAAAAAGAAAGAAAGAAAGAAATGGGGGTAGGGGGCACCTAGGTGGCTCAGTTGGTTAACCATCCAACTCTTGATCTCAGCTCAGGTCTTAATCTTGAGGTTCAAGTTCCTTGTTGGGCTCTATGCTGGGTGTGGATCCTACCTTGACTAAACAAACAAACAGAGTGGAGGGAGGGGCGGGGAATGCCAAAGAATTGAAATCCGCAATGAAGAAAGATACTGGTCCCCCTTGGGCCCTGCCATGCCATCCACTGTCACTGTCCTCTCTCCACTTCACTGTCCCCTGACTGGGAAAGGCACCTGTCGGTCACCCTGCTGAATGCAGACCCACTCCGCCCCGCCATCCTCTGAGGGAAGGCCCCCTGTCCATCCTGGTCCATATTTGGCCTGGTCTGTAATCATGTGGGTCATTTACCTGTTTTTTTGGCTAATGTCTGTTCCCTCTCAAGAATGTAAGCCCCGTTCTGTTTTGTTCACTGCTCTATCCCAAATACCCAGAATGGCAACTGGACAGTGACTTCCAGTACATAAAGCTGTAGGGCGCCTGGGTGGCTCAGTGGGTTAAAGCCTCTGCCTTCAGCTCAGGTCATGATCTTGGGGCCCTGGGCTCGAGCCCCGCATCGGGCTCTCTGCTCAGCAGGGAGCCTGCTTCCTCCTCACTCTCTGCCTGCTGCTCTGCCTACTTGTGATCTCTGTCAAATAAATAAATAAAATCTTAAAAAAAAAAAAAAGTACTCAAAGCTATAAAACACTACCACAGGAAAATTCCATTTTGGTAAACTAATCTCACTTTGCGCCTACAACCTACGATGTTATCATCATTCCTGGGCGGATGGGATCGAGTGATTTGTGTTCCCTCTGTCGCTTGCTTGCATTTCAACAATGAACTGGTGTTGCTTTTGTTAATACATGTCCTGATAGGTTACGGCTATTATCTTTAAAGTTTCCAAAATAAAAAGAAGGAACGTCTGGCCTCTTTGGTACTTAAAGTGTCCCTCCTGGGCCCTTGTTTTTCCCCAGATCCCTGGCAGGGCACTGAGGGAGCACGACTCTACCCCTGGGGGGGTCCCCAGACCCTCAGGGTGTGAATAGGACACCTGAGGTCCCTATTAGAGAGGGGGTAGCACGTGAGTGGTCCCAGAAGCTCCGAGAGAGGAAGTGCCTCTGCAGCTGAGCGGCTTGGACAGCTGACCTTCCAGCACGCGACTCACTCACTTGAAGATCTGCTCTTAAGGCTTTTGCTTTTGTCTCACTAAATTCCGGGCTGGGTTAAAATTTTCATCTCCTTCCACCAACCCTGTAAATAGAAAAAGGCTTTTTGTGTCGTTTCAATACAATTAATACACACGTCTGTAGAAGCTGGAGAACGTGGACAAACACAAGATGGCGTAACGGTCACCTGCGATGATCTTTGAGGCGGGAGAAGATCACTACCGGGTTGGTAAGTCCTGCTCCCGTGCAGGAAGGTCTAATTTACAAAATGAAACTAGAATATAACAGAGTTTGCATACAAGGTTTTTCTGTTTATATCATGTACATTTCTCCTGTCACTAAACTTCTTTGCAACAACTTCATGTCTAATGGTTAATCTCCCACATACAATTTAAGCTACACCTTGCTTTGCCACTTTCCTACTCTCCGAAGCTTAGGCTGTTTATGTGTGTGTGTGGCCATTATCAATAAGGCAGTGAGAAATATTCTGAAATATAAATCTTTAACTACATCTTTGACCCAGGAAAAATTACTAGGTCAAAATGTATGTGCTCGACGGGACACCTGGGTGGCTCAGTTGGTTAAGCCGCTGCCTTCGGCTCAGGTCGTGATCCCAGGGGTCTTGGGATCGAGTCCCGCATCGGGCTCCTTCCTCGGCGGGGAGCCTGCTTCTCTCATTGCCTCTGCCTACCTCTCTGCCTGCTTGTGTGTACTCTCTCTCTCTCTATCTCTGGCAAATAAATAAAATCTTAAAAAAGAAAAATGGATGTGCTCGAGGCTCTGGATACACATTGACCGGTTTCCCTCTAGATCCACTACATAAATGTATCTGCCTACCAGCAGTGTATAAGCATGCCCAACATAGTAAGTTTGAGGTTTACTAACACTTTTTTCCCCAAAGTTGATGTTTAAAAACATCAGTTTGGGGGCGCCTGGGTGGCTCAGTGGGTTAAAGCCTCTGCCTTCGGCCCAGGACATGATCCCAGGATCCTGGGATCAAGCCCCACATCGGGCTCTCTGCTCAGCAGGGAGCCTGCTTCCCCTCCTCTCTCTCTGCCTGCTTCTCTGCTTGCTTGTACTCTCTCTCTCTGTCAAATAAATAAATAAAATCTTTAAAAAAAAAAACAAAAAAAAACCATCAGTTTGTAGGAAGGGCAAAGCTGAGCGGGAGCACTGTAAACTTTGGGTGTTTACTCTTCTGCACGCAGGACCTGAGATGTCAGAAGTGCCTGGTCTACGAGATTGGCACTCTGCTTATCTCCGCTGCCTACAAGCTTTCACTTCGTTTTATCTTGGTACCCAACTGGCCTGACTTGGGATAATGGAACACAAGCCAGGTTTGGGGCCTGGCCTCATGGGGCACAGAGGCCTGCATTTCAACCCCAGGGTAGCTATATGTAGCCACCAGAGATGAAATCATTACTAGCGGCAGCCGCCTTCTCCTGCTCTTACCCATGGTCAACTGCTTCACATATGTTAGCTCTGGGCCTGACCCTAATTCCGGAAGGAAACGAGACAGTGAGCCCTGTGTTCGGCCCCTTGCTGGTCCCTCGCAAGCTGTGTGTCTTTAGATAAATCAGTTGCCCCTCAGTTTCCGCATCCATGAAATGGGGACAAAGCAGGCAAGCAGTATTACAGGAGGGTGCAGGGAGACAATGCGTAAGGAGAATTTAGCATTCTGATCATGTGGACTTCCAGGGTGGCTCAGAGTCTGCATTTCCGGACAAAGCAAGGACGCTCAGAAACGTTGTGGGCTATAATTTGTGTTACTGGCCATGTTTTATAGATAAGGGGACTGAGACGGGTAGGAATGTGAGTCATATGCCCAAGGGTGCCCTCCATCAGCTTCTCAGCCGGGGCTCCGGGGCCCAGGACAGCGCTGACTCTGACCAGGTGATATGCCCAGGGCTTCTCCTACACTCTTCACGTCAGGAAAGCTGTTTCTCATCTTAGGGCGGAAGAACGGAGGTCCAGACACAGGAAGCCATTTGCCCGAGACCGTACAGCGAGGAGGCGACACAGTGAGGAAGGAGCCAGGCTGCATCTGCCTTCACAGCGCTTCCCTCCCTTGCCTCTGTGCAAATAGTTGGAGTGCACACAGCAGGCACCTAATAAAGACTGAAAGGGCAGGAACCCTATGCTGCAGAGGGAGCTGGCTCCCGGGAACAGGCCCTCTGGGAGCCGCTGTGCTGCTGGGAGTCAGCAAGTCATCTCCCCCTCCCGAGGGGCCAGGCCAGCCTCCTCTCCTGGGGCAGAGAAAGCTGGGGGAGGGAGGCCCTGGCGGGTCTGGCCCAGAGCCCACCCACTGCAGGCCCCGGGCGAGGCTTCCGAGAGGGTTCAGCGGCAGGAGGGCAGGCACTGCGGCCTGCAGCAAGGAAGGGGGAAAGTAACCCCAGGCAGGCAGCCCATCTGGGCCTGGCATCAGCTGCTCAGACCAGGCCTAGGATGCCCATTACTCATCATTTTCCTGGCAGTTCTGGCCACCTACTCCTCCCAGCTAGGAGGCCAGTTCCTTAGGATGGGAGACGGGATGCTGCCAAGCCCCCGCCAACACAGAGACCTGCCATGATCCTTATTACATCAGCCATCCCACACCCCCCACACCTGCCCACACCCCTCCATAACCCTCCGACTCGCAGAGGCTCTCTCCTGCCCTCCTCTCTCAACATTTCCCCTAAAGCCCAAATTCATCCCGCCCGTCAACCCCGTCTTAATTCCCCAAGAATCCAACCACCTCCTCCTGACTCCCAAGCAGAACCCTCAGCTTCCTCCTGCCTTGACATGTCTTGCTGGCCCCACACCTCCGTTCTCCCACATCTCCAGTTCTAACCGACCTCACTGAATCCTGACCACCCTCCTGGAGGGCCAGCAACAACTGGGAGCTAAACCCATCTTCACTTCCATCACTAAAGGAGGAAAGGCTGAGACTCAGAGAGGTAGAGTAACTGGCTAGAGGTCACACACCTACTGAGCTCCTGATCCAGAATTTGAACTTGGGACTGCCCACCCAGAAAGTGCTCTGAACTCTCAGCGCCACAGTCTTCCCAGCAGCCCCAGCCAGCCTGGAGTAGGGATCACCTCTACTCCTCCAAACCAAACACCCACATTCGGAGGGCAGCTCCCTCTGGTCTCCTTCACAAGAGCCACTTCTGAGTCATGCTTCAGAGCATTTTTCTGCTCAGCTTAAACTCCTGAAGTCTACGATAACACCCCTGAAGCCTGGCACTGCAATTTGTTGCAGGCTCTGGAAGAGTCAGTTAATTGGAGAGGGCATGGGTTGGGACCACCCCAGGCTGACAGTCATTGGGGGTTAGCAGGCTGCAAGCAGTGACTGGCCCCAGTCACTGAGAAGCCACAAACCCTGGAGCGCATAAGTATAAGCAGAAACTCAGACTAAGACCCCTAAAACCGCAAAGCAGGAAAGGGTCAGACAGGTTCACACCAAAGGTCACATAGCCAGTAAATGACAGAATAGGGACCCAGTGGGGAAAGAGACTCCAAGAAGGGAAGGCTCCTACCCAGAGTCACCAGGTTAGGTGGCAGAATGCGGGCCTGAACTGAGGGTCAGGACCTATAACTCTGTCCGCTGCTTTATAATGTTACCGATCTAACCCCAAATGAGAATACACCAATTTAAATTTGCAACTCAATCCCCCCTCCCATTCATGATTCTCTTGCCTCGCTCTATTTCCATACCACTCATCGCCCTCTAATATACTTTACATACTTAATGTTATTAGAACCTGAAACAGAGGCACCTGGGTGGCTCAGTTCGTTGAGCTCCACTCTGGATTTCAGCTCAGGTTATGACCTCAGGGTGGAGGGATCAAGCCCCGTGCTCAGCGGGGAATCTGCTTATCCCTCTCCCTCTGCTCTCCCCAACCCCACCACTCATGCTTTTATTTTCTCTCTCTCTCTCTCTCAAATAAATAAATAAATAAATAAATTTTTTTTTTTCAAGGAAAGAAAGAAAGTCCACTAGATCAAGGATCTTTAATCTTTTTGCTCCCTGGCATACTTCAAGCACCTAGAACAGTGCCTGCTCCATATAGTAAAAGCTCAGTGAATATCTGAGGAAGTAAATTAGTCCAGCAAACTTTTCTACTGAACACTTAACTAAGCCACGCTGCAAACTGCAACTGCTTTGCTCTGTCCCAAGTCTACTTAGACATTAATGTTCACTGAACCCCGAAACAAGCCAGGCTCCAGGAAGGAGCTCACAAACCAACCCAAATTCAAGCCAAATGCGTACATTTCCTTAAACAACCAAACTCTCCAAACTACAGCAGGACACATCTCTGAATGGAAGAGAACCCACATTTCCCAGCAGCTCCCTCTGAGAAGCCGTTTTATCTACCCCCCCACCACCCCCAAAAAAGGCCCAGCGAGACTTGGAAAGTCTGCAGCCCCTTAGCCCGGCCACCCATTCACACCGCTTTTGCTAAACAGGTGTCAGGGAGACCAGCCACAACCCAAGGGCTGAGGGGCACTGGGCACTCTGGCCCCCCAGCTCATTTGTACCAGACTCTCTTCCCTGGGATGGCAGAGGAGAAGAAGGGTCCAGAAATGTCCTTGGCCTTCTGGCCCTCTCCCTGGTGCTGTCCAGTACCTCCTAGTGGGAAGGTTGCTGGGTGGGCAAAATCAGAGTCAGCTCTGGAAGGGTGACATCTGCAGACACGGACCCCTTGGGTTCATGCAGCAATTCCCAGGGAGCCCCCCCTTCAGCCAGCTTCAGCGATTCCCAGGTGCATCTGGGGTTGGCTGAACCAGACTGCAGAAGGCAAAACTTGGAGACTTGAATATATGGCTTTTGACCAAAGCCAAAAAGCTGTTCCAAGAAGTCCTGAGTTCATTTGTCTCAGTCCAAGGGACAGAACAGCAATCTCAGGAGGGACCGTTCCAGAGAAAAGGAAGGTATTCCAGAAAGTGCTGCCCTGCATCTGCATGGTCTTCCAGAAGAGGAAATCAGCACAGTCTCCGTCAGCCCCTCCCCCCAGCCAATGAGCTGTAATACCCGCAGCTGCAGCAAACATTTACTGAGCTTCTCCTGTCTAGGTATCCTGCCCAACCTGTAGCAGAGGCGCACCTGCCACGGACCCCTGCCCCACCTTCCAGCTGTTTAACCTTAGGCTCCTATGGCCTCTGTGAACCAAAGTCTCCTCATTTGCAGAATGAACGATAACTCGATCTACTTCATAGGCTTGCGGTGGGAGTTCAAGGAGATAATGCTTAGCCCAGTGCCTGCCAGATAGTAGCGCTTACGAGAGGCCGTGCTTTCAAAGAAAAGGACCGGCCTATACAGAGAAAAGGAAAACTGTGTAAGAGGTTCCTAAAAGTCCTGTAAACCATCACGGACACACTGAGTTCTCTCCTAAGCGTTCGTTGCTGCCTGTTTGTTTTCAAATAAACTTAATCCTCACAGCATCCTCGAGGTGGAAAGGGCGGAAGGCAGGGCGACAGTCCTCGTGACAAAGGACGACAACAAGGCCCCCGAAGGTCCGGGGAGGCGGCCGGCAAGCACACGAGGAGGGGCCCTCTCCCCTCAAACCCTCCGGAGCGGGTTCAAAACATGGGAAGCGGGGACGAAGTGGCTGGAGGCCATCATTAGCGGGGCAGCCGGCGCCAGCACGTTAATTCACCACTGCTAAGAAGTGGTCATCTTTTATCCCTAAAGAAAAAAATGCACGTCAGGGCCCAGACCCTGGGGAAATAAGTCAGCGCCCCGAGACGCCACACTCGTGCTTTCAACGCTGGGCCCGGCCCCGCAGAAATAAAAGAGGTGGCGGTCCCTGTTCCGGAGAAGCAGCGAGCCCCCCCAGGGCTCCAAGTGGGTCCCCAAGGCCCCAGACGACACCCCTGGGCGCCGGCCGGAAGGAGGGGAGAGAGCGGCGGCGGCCGGGGGTCCCGGGCTCCGCTCACCTGGCAGCGGCGTTCTGCGCACCTGGCAGAGCCAAGCCCCAGCCGGCCCGGAGCCAGGTTGGGGTGCCCCTGCTCGGAGAGGCCCGGCCCGCCGAAGCAGCCGGCGGCGGCCCGGAACTCACCTGCCGTCGCAACCGCGCCGCCACCGCTTGTCTGTCAAGCGCGCTCACAGCTGCACAGCGCAGAGCCGTGGGATCTGCTGGCCGCGCCCCGCCTCCTCCCCCTGGCAGCCCAATCAGGAGATGGGGACGCCACGGGTGTGGGCGGGGCCAGGCGGGCAATGCAGGCCGGGGGCGGGGCCAGGCGTGCTGGGGGCGGGGCCGGGCGGTGTGCGCTCTGACCTCACTGCTGCGCGCCGGAAGCCATCCCGGCCACGGTACGGGGGCTAGGCGGCGGGACAGCGGGGCCGGGCCGACCATGCCGGTCACCGGCAAGAGTTTCCGCCGGCGTCGGGCAGACTCAGAGTCGGAGGAAGATGAGCAGGACTCAGAGGAGGTTCGGTGCGTTTGGGGTGGGCCGTCCAAGGGGCAGAAGAGAGAGCCGGCTGTGGGGCTTATTACCGGCTAGGCTCCTCTTTGTGAGCCGAGATTGTTGTCCTTCTCTGCAGACAAAAACTGAGGCTCCTAGGGGATGACGCCGCCGCCTCTAGGCCGCGCAATTGGGAGAGGTGTCCCCACGATGCACGGTGGATCTGACACCCAGTGGGCCTGAGCGCAGGGTCGCCTTCCGGACCATTGTGCTGGCGGCTTAGCGTCTGGGCAGGGGTGCCAATAGAGGCTGCCCTTTGAGTCTGAGTTCCATGGAGGGTCTCTCAGTCTGTGCGTTGCCTTTTTTCAGATTAAAACTAGAAGAGACCCGCGAGGTGCAGAACCTGAGGAAGAGGCCCAACGGGGTGAGGTGGGTATCGTGCCGGGGGACCGGGAGGAGGAGGAGGTGGAGATGACAGAGACCCGCCCCCACCTCGGTCGCCATCACAACTCTCTCGGGCGTACCTCCTTCTCTTAACCCTCTGTACACCTTCCACTGCCCTCCAAGGAGTCCACCCCTCTTTATTTTATTTTATTTTATTTTTTATTTATTCCACTGTTGTTTAAAGAGGTTTAACCAGGAGATGGCCTGAGCTGTGTGGTGTTGAGTTTTACCCCAGAGGAGCAGAAACGAGTGATTAACTCCTATTTTTATTGCCCCCGATTGTGAAATGCCCGTTGGTTGTTAAGAGTTTGGAAAATTTAGAAAAGTGTAATCAAGAAAATAAGCAGCACCCATAATTCTCCCATCCACAGGCAACCAGTGTTAACACTGAATGTTCTGGCTGATCTGTTTTCTTTCTCTTGTAAAGGTTGTGAGTACTTTTCTTCTATGCTGTTTTTCAACTCACTTTCACATTTGGGGCATCATGTGGTTTATTTTTCCAAAATCCTTTTTAGTGGCTGCATATTAGCCCACCACATACATGTGCCGTAGTTTGCCAACTAATCTCCTACTCAGGGGTCATTTGTAGGGGACAGTAGGTCATTGTTTCACCAAACAGGAGTGCAATAGGTACTTTTTTCTACATTCGTCTTCAGCTTTGTGTTCTCCAAAGGCAAAATCTTTTTTTTTTTTTAAAGATTTTATTTATTTATTTGACAGACAGTAGTAGGCAAGTAGGCAGAGAAGCAGGCAGAGAGAGAGGAGGAAGCAGGCTCCTCGCTGAGCAGAGAGCCCGATGTGGGGCTTGATCCCAGGACCCTAAGATCATGACCTGAGCCGGAGGCAGAGGCTTTAACCCACTGAGCCACCCAGGCACACTCAAAGGCAAAATATATATATATTTTTTTTAAAGATTTATTTATTTGACAGAGAGAGATCACAAGTAGGCAGAGAGACAGGCAGAGAGAGAGAGAGGAGGAAGCAGGCTCCCTGCTGAGCAGAGAGCCCGATGCGGGACTCGATCCAGGACCCTGAGACCATGACCTGAGCCAAAGGCAGCGGCTTAACCCACTGAGCCACCCACGCGATCCTCAAAGGCAAAATCTTAATGAGATTGCCAAGCCCAAATAGTATCACTGGCCTTGAAGGAGAGTATACAACTTCACTGCACACCCCTCCCCCCCATCCAGCATCTAAAGTGCTTGCTGAACTCTGTTTTATGCTTGTAGGCTTTTCCAGTTGTCTTTGGTGCCCACTCCTCAGATCTTGCCTTTGCTCTAATGTTGCCACATACAGACTTTCTAAGTGTATTTCCTCATATCTCAGTTATGTGATTTCTATCTCTATCTCTCACTCACTCACTCTTCCTCTCTGTCACTCTTTCTTTTTGTTTTTGCTCAGTGCTGTGGCCCTGCTGGTGGGAGAAAAGGTACAAGAAGAGACCACCCTAGTGGTGAGTTGTGGGGGCCTCCCTGGGTAATGGGGAGCTGTCGCTGCTCTCCAGTGGGTGACTGTGTTAAAACAAACAAAAAAAAGTCCATTCCCAATAATATGGATGCTTCCTCTCAGCTGTGTTTTGTGCTCATCCGACTTTCTGCAGGATGATCCCTTCCAGATGAAGACAGGCGGTATGGTGGACATGAAGAAACTGAAGGAAAGAGGCAAAGATAAGTAAGTGTAGACCTCATGGAGACACACACTGACCTGTAGCCTCTGCCTGGGTCTATGTGACCCCAGATAGTGGGGGCCTGTAACAGCAGCTTTAGTGGGACATCCTGAAGTATCCTTGGTGCTTTATAAAACGTAGGTAGCTTAAAACCAAGTGAAAGCAAAACTCTTTTTTAAAATTTTATTTCTTCATTTGAGAGAGAAAGTGTACGCCCATGCACACGCTGCGGGGAGGGGGGAGGGAGAGGGAGAGGGAGGACCTCAAGTGGATTCTCTGCTAAGCGTGGAGCCCAGTGTGGGACTGGAACCCATGGCCCTGAGATCATGACCTGAGCTGGAATCAAGAGTCAGATGCTCCCGGTGCCTGGGTGGCTGCATCAGTGAAGCGGCTGCCTTCAGCTCAGGTAATAATCCCAGGGTCCTGGGATCCAGTCCCGCATCAGGATCCCTGCTCAGCGGGGAGTCTGCCTCTCCTTTTGCCCCTCCCCCTGCTCTCTCTCTCTCTCTCTCTCTCTCAAATAAACCTTAAAAAAAAGGAAAAAGATGTTCAATGGACTGAGCCACCCAAGCACCCCAAAAGCAAAAACGCTTGAAAGGTCAGTTTAGTGCGCTGTGGCCATTCTCCTTTCTTAAAGGTGAATTGTTTAGTGTGTTTCAAACCTATGTGGGAGTGTTGTTTTTCTTCTTCTTTTTTTTTTTTAATGTTTTTCTTTCTTAAGAAACGCAAAAATGCAATTATAAAAATAATAGAAAAGCAAGAAATAAAAGTATCTACTCATTCCCCAGAGAAATCTCCAGAGGACAAGTTTGCTTGCTTCTATTTCTTCTCTTTCCATATCACATATATATTTTTTCCCAACCAGAAGCGGGACATACTGTCTGTATGTGTTTTATTTGTATAATACCGATTGCAGCCTCACTGAGTTGTAACTTTAAGACTCCGCTTCATTGCTTCTCCCCTTAGGATCAGTGAGGAGGAAGATCTCCACCTGGGAACATCCTTTTCTGCAGAAACCAACCGAAGGGACGAGGACGCTGACATGTAGGTATCAGTCTGGGTATTAGCCATTCGGAGTTGGCTGCAACTAGAGTGTAAGATGTTTAGTTTTAGATGACATTTCTAGAATTATCCAAAGGCAGCGGGGAGCCCGATGCAGGGCTTGATCCCAGGACCCTGAGATCATGACTTGAGCTGAAGGCAGATGCTTAACCGACGAAGCCACCCAGGCGCCCCAGAAACAACTAATTTTCAAGACAAGTTTCGTGAATCTCCTGCCTCTCCCTGAGGTCTGTGACTTTCTCGTTTCAGGATGAAGTACATTGAGACAGAGCTGAAAAAGAGGAAGGGGATTGTGGAACACGAGGAACAGAAAGTCAAGCCGAAGAATGCAGAGGACTGTCTTTACGAACTTCCAGAAAACATCCGCGTTTCCTCAGCAAAGAAGACCGAAGAGATGCTTTCCAACCAGATGCTCAGTGGCATCCCCGAGGTGGACCTTGGCATCGAGTATGTTTCAGACCCCTGGTCTGGTCCCTCTCCTGCCCCAGCCCCCCGAAAAGCGCTCTGGTTTCCAGTGAAGGGGACTGTTTCTTGCCTATCTCCTTGGAAAGCCACAAATACACAAATAATAACTATTTTCTCTGGCAAGCTGAGATACGTGTGCCAACAGTGTCTCTGAAGGATTTGGTCAGTGTTATTAGACTTAAGGGAAAGTCTCCTGAACGCAAAAGTTAGGTATTTTGTGTATTGAGACATAATTAACATGTAACATTATATTGGTTTCTGGTATACAACATAATGACTGGATATTTGTATACAGGTGTTTATTTTTATTCAGTCTCTGTTCACAGCCCTTAAGCTGTTCTAATCAGACCCTTATCTTCCTCTTTTATTCTAGCAGGAGCAATGTTAAAGGTTTACCCAGCCCATGATCCTCCTTTTTATTTTTTGCAAAACATCTGTTCTAACATGGGATCGTCATGGAAGAAATGCGATGGTCAGAATCCTCTTTGGGTGTAGTAGGAAGTGGGGAGACTTCTGGATTCTCACCTCTTTTCTGGCCTTACTAGCTCTGAGCCCTAGGCAATTCTTTTTTCTTCTTTGAGGCTCAGTTTCCTCTTGATCAGAAGAGGACAGTACGTCCTGCATCTCCGGCAGCTGTGAGAACACATGAGAACACGTGTGTAGGAGAGTGGTAGGTCAGCTGTAGAACACTGTGCTCTAGGAGCGGATCTCCTTGCACAGTGGTGGCTTCCAGCCTGACCGTGAATTCTGTCTGAGGACCAGAGGTGAGAAGGTCTAATACACAGCACGGCCCCCTTCTCCCCACAGTGCTAAAATAAAAAACATCATTTCCACGGAGGATGCCAAGGCCCGTCTGCTGGCAGAGCAGCAGAACAAGAAGAAAGACAGCGAGACATCTTTCGTGCCCACGAACATGGCTGTGAATTACGTGCAGCACAACCGATGTAAGCTTCTCTGCGGAAGTAGCCCTGCCCCACTGGGGAGCTTCCCTGGCTCCCGTATTTTGTCTCAAGTGTCCCCTGGGCTCTTTTTGATCCAGTTTATCACGAGGAGCTCAATGCCCCCATACGGAGAAACAAAGAAGAGCCCAAAGCCCGGCCCTTGAGAGTGGGGGACACGGAGAAGCCAGAGCCCGAGCGTGAGTACAGCAGGGGCCGCAGGGCTGCCTGGAGCGGTCATCGGGGCCCGTGGAGGCAGGGTGGCCTCTGCAGGGGTGGAACGTGGGCTTTGGGGCCAAGACAGCCAGGTTCCGCTCCATGCTCTGGACCGTGGCCACTGCCTTCCCTTTTCTAAGCCTCCAATTACTCACCTGTCCATGGGGACCATCATAAAACCAAATATTTGGGGTCGCTCTGAAGATTCACTGGGCTGTCAAATTATAATAGAGACTTAGAAATTTCAGTTATCAAAAATTATTGACTTCAATAATCAAAATACATTGAATGTTCCTCACAACACCCAAAGATGAGTGCTATTGACGTTTTTATGGATAACCTTCCAGACTTAAAAAAAAATACGTATATGGAAACATACAGCAGATACATATTTAATAGGATCTCACAGTGTTTTACTCGGTAGTGTGCCCTGCGTGTCTCTCCGTGACAGTAAATACATAGTTGCCCGTTCAGTGGCCACCTCATGTTCTATTGTGTGGATTTACTGCGGTTCCCTCTGGTTGGACACTTAGGTTGTTTCTCATTTTTCCTGATTTAAAGGCTGTTTTGCCTGTATCATGTCCTTTGCTCCATGCCACGAAGTCGCCAAACGCTCCTCCAGGCGTGCGGCGATTTGTTCCTCCGCTGGCAGCGTCCACCTGCGCCCCTTTCCCTCATGCTCGCCAGCACCGGGGGGTGTCGCCTTTTTTATCAACAACGGGATAAAATGGCGATGCTGGTAACATGCAGAAGTCGCTGAGGCTTCTGAAAAATCCAGACTGCTTTCCCTTCCCTCCCTCTTGAGAAATTATTTTCTGTAACGTCCCAGTTGCGTAGTCTTCAGTTCCTACAGCTTTGTGTCATTCACACACGGTAAGCAAGGACTTTGGCGTCACCAGACTTGGGTTCCAATCTCAACGTCCCTTCCCTTTCGGAGCAGCAGTGTGGAAGTCACTTAAGCTCTCTGGACAGTGATGGCAACAGGCCCCCGTTAGAATTGCGGTGAGCGGGGGAAAGAAGTTGTATCTGAAAGTATCGGATACCAGGCTTCGTGCTCAGTCACACTCTCACTGCAGTTGAAAACACCCTCCGACTGGTCACCTCGTCTGTTGCTGTGTCAGCCTAGGCCACCGTACGGTCACCTGACTCCAACCTCTATTTATTTATTTATTTATTTTAAGATTTTGTTTATTTATTTGACAGAGATCACAAGTAGGCAGAGAGAGAGGAGGGGAAGCAGGGTCCCTGCTGAGCAGAGAGCCCGATGCGGGGCTCGATCCCAGGACTCTGGGATCATGACCTGAGCGGAAGGCAGAGGCTTAACCCACTGAGCCACCCAGGTGCCCCCAACCTCTGTTTATTTTCATTCACTCAGTAACAAGTATTCACTGAGGCCCTACTATGTTCCTGTTCACGGTGGTAGCACCTGGGGCTCCTGTGGGGAATGAGACCGGCGTGGTCCCAGCAGAAGCAGAACCTCTCAGCAGTTTCCAGCACGGCCAATGGCTTTTCCTCTTTTCCTTCGCAGGATCCCCTCCTAACCGCAAACGGCCCGCTAATGAGAAGGCCACTGACGACTATCACTATGAGAAGTTCAAGAAGATGAACAGACGGTACTAAGGGTGTTGAAAGGGAAAAGTACGGACTGGGATGTAAATAGCGCCGTGCCTTCCATTCCCCACGCCCCCACCACGCCACACCCCCGGCGGCAAAAAGGCTTCCTGGACAGCAGTTTGCTCATTTGCTAGCAGACTGGTCCCCAAACAGACCCTCTTAGCCCTGCTGCTTACCTGCTGGATTTTTCAGGCACCGCATTTATAACCTTTTGAAACAAAACAATGTGTAGTTTCCCTATTTGTGGGCAAACTCTATTCTTGTGAGCGTTGTTAAGTCTCGTTTGTAAATATGTTGACTTTCTCTTAATATTGGCTCTGGGTCAGGAGGAAACAGCTGTGTTCAGAGTGAGATAAAACCCTTTAGATTGTGCTGTTCATTATTATATATGCAATCGTGTCTTCTACTTTCCAATATCTGGAGTTCAGAAATGCATCCTTCACTGTTTATGCTGGATCTACCTGACAGCAGAAAATCATAGGATGGGGTCAAAGGGACACTGGCATTTTCTGACTTTTACAAAGTTACCTATTCCTTTTCAATAAGAAAGAAAAAATTTATATCATTTTCAGCACTTGAGTATTAAATATGAAACAAATCCAACCTTCCTGTTTGAACTGTGTCTCCTTCTACCAACACTAGGTAATGTGTTGGGAGCCTGGGGCATGGGCAGCTCAAATGCGGAACCGGGTTCCTGAGAGATTTTTCTCATTGAGTTTAAGAGATGTGGACAGGATCCAAGCCGTGGGCTGTGGGGGGCGGTGCCCCCTGGGCTGTCATTTTCCTGAGGCACTTAACACAGGTCAAGACAAGAAAGGATGAGCAGGTTGGTTGACCTCTGGGCTGATTTTTAGAGTGGGTGTTGTGGTTAGAGGACTTTGGCTTTAGAGTCAGAGCTGAGCTCTGCTCACCGCCTACTATACCCTCAGACCAATCTCTTTTCCTCCGAGCCTGTTTTCTCATCTGTAAAATGGAGATAGTTTTTATTTTTGTATTCCTTCCGCTATTAGAATGCATGATCAGTGAAGGCAGGAATCATGGATGTCTTGTTTGTTTTTATCCTCTAGTCCCCCGGGTCTAGTCCATAACCCAACACCCGGGCAGTCCTCAAAACCATGAATGAATGGGTGAGTGAGGGCAAGTAACTTTCCCTGGCAAAATCGGAGGAACACTGCCTCATCCAGGCGCTGAAGGTCAGCAACAGTCATAAATCACGTTGCTGGTATGTATCCTTCATATGTCATGATAGCACTCTGCCTGTGTGAGTATGTTCCGCCCCAACACTCATATCCCCAGTCTAAGCATAAGAACATCACATCCCGATAGCGGGGAAGCCAACTAAAGATTTGCCCAGCCTCCCCGAAACTGTCAAGGCCATCAAAACCAAGGAGAGCGTGAGAAACAGTCTTAGCCAAGGAGGAGCCTGAGGAGACATGAGGACGAAACAGAACGTGTCTTGGACGGGACCTAAATCAGACATGCGACATCAGGTAAAAACTAAGGAAAAATGAACAAACTTTCGTTGTATCAATATAGGTCCATTAATTTTAACAAATGTAACACACTAGTATGTTAATAATACGGGGAATTGCGTGGGAAGGTATAGAGTTATACAGTCTTCATTTTTCTATAGATCTAAATTCGTTCCCGGGAAATAGTCTTTGAAAAAAAAAAAAACAAAAAACGCCCCCAGCGGCCTCCCGCGCTCACCTCCCGGAAGCCGGAAAGAGCTCCGCCCGACACAAAGATGGCGGCCGCGACGGCGTAAAGAGACCCGCCCCGCACAAAGATGGCGGCCGCGGCAGGGAGGAACCGGAAGCGCGTTCTGGCAGTAGCGCCGGCCCGGGGCAGCGCGAGAACGCGCAGGGAGGCGCGGGTCCGGGCATGAAGCTGGGCCGGGCCGCGCTGGGCCTGCTGCTGCTGGCGCCGTTGGCGGTGCGGGCGGTGGAGCCCATCAGCCTGGGACTGGCCCTGGCCGGCGTCCTCACCGGCTACATCTACCCGCGTCTCTACTGCCTCTTCACGGAGTGCTGCGGCCAGAAGCGGAGCCTCAGCCGGGAAGGTAGGACGGGCGGGGCGAGCGTCGGAGGCGGGGGTCGGGCGGCCGGCGGGGGTCGGGGTCGGGGTCGGGGGTCGGAGCCGCAGCCGGAGCGGCCCGGGCGGAGTGGCGCCCGGCTCAAGGCCACGACCACGGACGGACCGGATTTGGCCGGAGAACCGAACAGGGGGGCTGCGGGCCGGGCCGCTTCCTCCGCCGAGAGTTTCGCTTCTTCCCAGCCAGAGGCAAGAACGGCGGTGGGAGGTCTTCCCGCGCCCGGAGCGGCGGCCGAACCGCAGCCCTGCGGAGCGGGGCGCGGAGAAGGGGCAGGGCCGGCCGGGGGAGGCCTCCAGGCCCACCGCCACCTGCGGGCCCAGTGCTGACCTACGTCAGCGTTTCAGCCCGCGCTCGGCGAGCTTAGCAGGTTCCGCGGGCTCTCACGGCCTGTACACTCGGCTGGACTTCGGCAGACGCGCCGACACTCCCTCCCTGACTAGCTTTGTTTCTCCCAGCGCTGCAGAAGGATCTGGACAGCAAGCTCTTCGGACAGCATCTTGCAAAGAAAGTCATCTTAAATGCCGTGTCCGGCTTCATAAGCAACCCGAAGCCGAAGAAACCCCTGACCCTCTCTCTGCACGGGTGGACGGGCACGGGCAAAAATTTTGTCAGCAAGATCATCGCGGAGAATATTTACGAGGGTGGTCTGAACAGTGACTATGTCCACCTGTTTGTGGCCACGCTGCACTTTCCACACGCCTCCAACATCACGCTGTATAAGGCAAGAGCAGAATTTTGGAATCTTGCCTGGATGATGCTGGGGTGGCGGTGTCTTTGTGGGGTGGGTGGGATTTGGGAATTCCGTGTTGGAGTGAGTGAGCCCTGAGTCTTCTCTTCTACAGGTGTAGGTTCCCTTTGAAAGGTGTGGAGGTTCGGGAGGGTTTGAGGTTGTGTGGAGTGGTTACACCTTCTGAGCTCCGTGGTGGTTGCTGAAAACGGGCTCTCCAGGAATACTCTTTTTAGTAAGTGGGGTTTCTAAGTAAGTGGGGTTACATGGATGTCATCACATCCAATCTAAAGATCATGACCTGTAACTCATTTTGTAAAACAGGAGACATTTCTAGAAAGGCCTGAGGTGGTTCGGCCGAAGTGTTGCAAACTCCTTGTACAGTTTAACTCACTGATAAATAAGAGCCTGGGCTTTGGGGGCAGACACACCTGGTTGTGAGTCCTAACTCTCCCACCTGGCAGCTGTGTAGTCTTGGGATTGAAGAAGGCCGGTGTACACAGGATATCTATTAATGTCGCCATTTTAATGACAAGGACCAGGAACTCAGTGACACAGCACCACTAGGATAGCCACACAACAATCAACATGGGGCTCTGGAAGCGGGCAGAGCCGGCTTCACATCCCAGCTCTACCGCATACTAATTTTGTAATCTTGGGCAAAATGCGGAAGCTGTGTGCCTCAGCCTCCTTATCTGTAAAATGGGTATGATAAAGCACACTGTGGGGAGTTCTGAGGAACCAAGGAGCTTGTGTGGGTCAAGTTCTTCACAAGGTGCCATACCCCCAGCAAACACTTCATATACTGGGCCATAGTGCGAACAGTTGTAGTGCTGATGCTTGCACCGCGTGTTTGCTGCACTTGCTGAGAACTTTGAGTGGCTTTTGCCCCTTGTCATTCAGGACCAGTTACAGTTGTGGATCCGCGGCAACGTGAGTGCCTGCGCGAGGTCCATCTTCATCTTCGATGAGATGGACAAGATGCATGCGGGCCTCATAGATGCCATCAAGCCTTTTCTAGACTATTATGACCACTTGGACGGGGTCTCCTACCAGAAAGCCATCTTCATATTTCTCAGGTAAGGTCAGGGCCGGGACCTGCTTGAAGCACTCTTTGAGCCCAAGTCCGTGGGCTTTGGCACAAAACCCAGTCCTCACTCCCCGGAATTCTGTTGTAGCAATGCTGGAGCCGAAAGGATCACAGACGTGGCTTTAGATTTCTGGAGAAGTGGGAAGCAGAGGGAGGAGATCAAGCTCAAAGACATGGAGCCAGCCTTGTCCGTGTCAGCCTTCAATAACAAGAATAGTAAGTGCCGGCGCTCCTAACCCATCACATTCGTGATTCTGCGTCCCTGAGCTGTAGGTCCTCAGCCTGGCCATGGCCTGGGAGCTGGCTAGCAAGGCTGATTCTCAGTCCCTTCCCTGATCTACTGAGGCAGAATTTCTCAGAAGACTCTGTGTTAAACTTTAGGTGACTCTCCGTGTTTTCTTTAGCTAAATCCTTTTCCTTTATGGAATAAAAGCAGCCAGGTGAGCAAGGAAGGCTGTTGGGGGTGCCTCCAGAGGAGAGGGTCTGTCGGGTCCCTTCCTCCTGTGTGCTGTCCTGGAGCTCTGAGATTCTGTGCGCAAGATCAAAAGCAAGCAGCAGTGGGCCCGTGTTCTGCACTGGGCGCCGTGTTGAACACTCGACCTGCAGATTTCCTTTGATCTCCACAGTAACTCTCGGGGTAGAAACTGTCATCATCCCCAAAGAAATGGAGGCCTAGAGGGAGCTGCTTGCCCAAGGCCACCCAGCCTGTTTGGTGTCTCTGGTCCCCAGAGCTGAGCTTTTCACTGCCCAGCTCGTGATTTTTCTGGTGAACACACACACCTTTGACCTTGAACCCTTGGCGATGAGAATTCCCCATGATGCAAAATGACTCACCTGGTAACCTGGGAGCCACGCAGGCTGACTGTTACCATTTAAGTCTGCTCTGTTCAGGTTCCTTTTGAGCTTAGAAAACAAAAGTTCTCCTTTGAAACAAGAAACTTCTACTGTAGAAATACACGAACAGTATGGGGGTATTGTGTGTCCGTTTGTGCAGGCGGAATATTACTGATGAAAGCCCAGGTATTTTGTAATCTGTTAGGTGGTTCGTTGGCATGCGAAACAGTAGGAACACATGCACTAGAAACCTTAAGCCTGAATGCTTTAGCAATTGAGGCCGGTAGCTTGGGACCCACATTCTGGGGAATTACAATGAGTTCCTGAGTATAAGCTTCAGAATCAAGCAGACTTGGCTCAGCTATTTACTGACCGCAGCCCCAGGTAGATGGCTGAACTCATTCATTCATTCCACTGGTGTTCATTGAGCACCTACTTGATGGCAGGTACTGGTCCAGAAACAGGGCACATAACAATGAACAAAAAGCAAATCCTTATCCTCATAGCAATAAACAAAAGCAAATTTTTATCCCAATAATCATAAATAAGGAAGGAAAGGCATCAGATGATGGATTTCGGTATCTGTATAAAGGTGGAGATATCTCTTCCTTTCCAGTAGGTAAAAAGTAAGTCAGTGATGGAGGTTTGGGGGTGCTGGAGTGAGTATAGGCTGCAGTTTCCAGTGACGTGCTCGGGGATGGCTCATCATGAGGGTAACACTTGAGCTGAGCCAAGGACTGAGGGAGTGAGCCATGTGGCTACCACAGGGAACAGCATTCCATCAGAGGGAACAGCACATGCAGGGTTACCGAGGGGGGGGAATGCCTAGGGTCACCGTGTAGACTGTGGCAGTCCAGGAAAAACAACAGGATAGGGGGTTGGATAAGAGGCAAGGCTTGCATTGGGGGTGCTGGTCATCGGAGGCCTGGAGGGCCCTAGGGAGGCTTTGGGTTTGACTCCCAAAGGAGGAGGGAGCCCCTGGGTTGTTTTGAGCAACAGCGTCATGACCAGACTTGGTTTTAACAGGACCACGCTGGGTGCTGGGGGGAGAGTGGACTGAAGGCAGCCGGGGCAGGGACCCTGGGTGGGAGCTGTGCAGCGGCTTGGGGGACAGATGCTGGTGGCCCGGCCCCTCATGCCATCAGTAGAATCGGGAGACACAGCGGGATGAGGATGCGTTTTGAAGGGAGAAACCTACAGACGGCGGAATGAGATTTCCTGGATCGGTGTGGGGACGCGAGAGCGCCGACTCGGGCATCCCGCTTGATCAGGGAAGGGTGGTGCTGCCATTTCGGGGGACAGAGTGCAGAGTTGCAAGTATGTGGGGCCGGGTGCGAGCTGGAGACAGGTGTGGACCGTGAGCGAGGCACCCTTGTAGAGATGCGGGGCACATGGCTGGCCGTTCCAGTGGGGTGCTGGGGCGGGGGGCGCCAGTGGGGCAGTCCGGCTGAGGGTATAAACTGGGGAGTGGTTCGTAGATGGTTTTTCAGGAGACCCCATCTGAGATCATTGTTCCGCCAGAACACTCTCCCGATAGTCGGTTTCTTGTCGTGCTGCTTTCTGCCAGAGGTTACCTCCTCAGCCGGGCCATGTCTGCCCACTCTGGCCAAGGAGCCTGTCCTCCCTGCCCGCTCGCCCCATCTCGGTGCTCAGAGCCCCAGGCAATATCTGAAATCGTCCGTGTACTGCCTTGTCGGGTTGTGAACCCCTGAGGGCAGCGTCCGTGTCTGCCCAGGGCCCAGGGCTTGCCCGACGCAGAGCAGGCCTTCAGGAAAGGAGCTGCCCCCGTTACTGCTCGGCCAATCGTTTTGTTTCCTCCCATGGCCAACTTCACCCCAGCCAGGCAGTGAGATCTTTATTGAGCACCAGTTGTGTGCAAAGCGCTGCTGGGAGAGTAGAGCGGATGCTCCGGTTAAGATTTGTAATGAGAATAGTATTTGCTCTCTGCCTTCGGGCACAGATCTAAAGCACTCAGCATTTCCGAAGGGACAAGAGCCATAAAGGTGTTTTGATATTCATAACAGAGCCACTAACCACACCTGAGTTTGTCTTGATGAGGTGCCTTTGGGGAAGCATCTCTCCTGGCACTTTCTCTGAAACTCTGCCAGCCTGGAAAGTTGGTCCCCGCTCCCTGCGCACCGCCCTGCCTCTCTGCGTGTTCCCGGCACTCTGGGCTGCGCGCCTCTCTCCTGCTTCGGATCTGTAGGTGCATCTGAGAGGCCGCCCCTGAGCCTGAGCCCGTGGCTCCTGTGCTTGGCTTCCGTGGAGGCATTGAGCTCCCGGGTTACACGGGACTCACTAGATGGCGGGCTCTGCCTCCGGGTCTGGCCCCCAGCAGACGCCCGGTGGACGTGTGTCTGATGGATGGGCGGTCAGGCGGACAATGACGAACACCACCTTTCTCTTTTTCCCAGGTGGCTTCTGGCATAGCAGCCTGATTGACCGAAATCTCATTGATTATTTTGTTCCCTTCCTCCCCCTGGAATATAAACACCTAAAAATGTGCATCAGAGTCGAAATGCAGTCCCGAGGCTTTGAAATTGACGAGGACATTGTAACCAAAGTGGCTGACGAGATGACATTTTTCCCCAAAGAGGAGAGAGTTTTCTCTGACAAAGGCTGCAAAACCGTGTTCACCAAGTTAGATTACTACTACGATGACTGATGGCGGCCTGGAGTCACTGCTTCGAGTCCGAGAAGAAGGAACTCAGCACACGGCTGTCTTCCCGGACCTCCCCTAGCCCTGTCCTCTGGAAGAGGACTGAAGGAAACGCTTCCTGTGGGACAGGACAGGCATTTTCCTGGGCCATTTTCATCCAGTGAAGCTTGATGGCATCAGACCCTACAGATCGTGGACTTTGGAACAGCCCCAGGAGCCTTTAGCGGAGGAAGCAGGCAGCTCCCAGTCTGCTTGGCCCAGGGCTCATGATTTTTTAAAAAATCATGTTTTAATTTCAAGTGTTTCTGTTTCAAGGAAGGACGTCTTAAGTTTTACTGAAAATGTAGTAACTTTATTTAAAATGGTTTTTAACATTATGAGAAACTTTTCAGACTCTACATTGCTGGCTTCGTGTTTTTTGTTTTTTTTAAAGTTCCTGTCACCATATCGTATACTGTGATGTCTTTACTGCAAAGAAGTCCAGGCCCGGGTCCTTAGCACGTAGTCCCTAAGATGGCATAACTGGGGACCGAGGCAGGAGCAGTGATCAGACCTATCATGGGCTGACCATTGCGAGGGGCACTAAAGTGTTTATTATTTTTTTTTAAGATTTTATTTATTTGATAGAGATCACAAGTAGGCAGAGAGGCAGGCAGAGAGAGAGGAGGAAGCAGGCTCCCCTCAGAGCAGAGAGCCTGATTTGGGGCTCGATCCCAGGACCCTGGAATCATGACCTGAGCTGAAGGGAGAGGCTTTAACCCACTGAGCCACCCAGGCGGCCCCACACTAAAGTGTTTAGATAAAAGCAGGAGTGTGTAAGAGGGGACACACTGAGGCAAGTCACAGATAAGCCTTAAATCCCCTTTCCAAGGGTTTTGATCTCAGTAACATTGTGAACTGTGGGAATAGCAACATTGTGAACATTGTTAGAAACAGAGTTTCCACGGGAGAGAAGTATTTCCAGCTTCTCACTTGCCAGGCCTTCAGCCTTGCAAAGGAGGACCCTTCTCTGCTTCCCATTCCCAAACGAGCCCCACAAACTTGTCGTCTGGCAAGTTCGGCCATATTTTTAAAAACTATATTTGTTGCTAGTTGCTAGTTCTTGTTAATGAACTCCCAAAACTTATAAGTTAAACTGCCTGCCCTCCTCCCAGTCTACCCTGTGGATGCCAAGAACAGTGTTTTTACTTATAACTACAGAAGAGCTACCGTTTTACAATGATATTGTGTAAAACTTGTGAATACATCTTAAAGGAGGGGAAAAAGCCTCCACCGTAGGTCTTAGGTGCTTCAGCTGTGAATGAAGACCCAGCAGGTGCAATGCGCAGCCTAACCCGAGGCCTCTGAGCCTCCCGATGGCTCTTGCTCTCTGCTTAGCAGCACTGGGCTTCACGGAGCTCCTGGCACCCAGCCGTGGAGTTCAAGTCCAGAGACACAGCCTCAGCTACAGGGGACTAGGCGTACCTTGGTGTCTGCGGCACCCTTGTGCACCTACAGCAGGGGTGGGGGGAGCTCCTGTGGGCTGTGGCACCAAAGTGCTCACAGACCCATTTTTTGCAGGCCCAGAGGACCAGCTGGCACTTGCCGCCACAGGACCCCTTTGTTCTGTGGGACCTGGCCCCAGAGAGGCTCTTTAAGGGCATCCAGGCCTCCTAAGTCTGGATGGCTGCAAGTGTTGGAAGTTTTAAGATTTATTCATTCATTTGAGAGAGAGCAGGAGCATAAGCAGGGGTGAGGGTCAGAGGGAGAGGGAGAAGCCAACCACCCTGAGCAGGGAGGCCGATACAGGGCTGGATCCCAGGACCTTGGGATCATGACAGGAGTGGAAGGTAGAGGCTTAACCGGCTGAGCCACCCAGATGCCCCATGTTGGAAGGTTCTTGATGTGCAGCAGAAGCTGACCTGTCGTCCTATCGCCAGGGGTCACAGATCGATCAGGCTAATGACTTTCAGATGTCAGCCCCAGCACCTGGGTGCCCCTCCATAGGGAACATGGGAGTCCCGACTTCCATCTGGCAAGTTCAGTCTTTGTAGATGAGGGCGAAGTGGAAACAGCACGAGGCTGGGAACAGACCTGGAAAGTTCTGTCTCAGGACTTGAGCACCTTCAGTTAAGAAATGGTGGGAGCGGGTGGGATGCTGGGTTTGAACTTTCTAGGAAGTAGCTGGCTTGTCCTCAGTCCTGGAAAGGGGGTTGGTATTAACGATCTGCCGACAGAGAAGCGCTGTGGATTGCGCTCGAGCAGGACCTCACCAGACGGTGCGGGCTTCCGGCTCGGAGCCCGGCCTTGCTCGGGTGCAGAAGGTCAGCAGGAAGCCCTGTTTTCCCACTGCCTCAGTTCCCTTCCTACGTCAACTTCAGGAGCAAACACTTGCTAGAAAGAAGCCCAGCTCTCCCTGGAGTTTTCATCCGTGGAACTGTGGCACAGAACCCATCACCCAGTCCAGTGTCACTGTGTGCGTGTGGGTGGTGGGGGGGGGACCAGCCCTGAAGGTAAATACTGGCCAAGTGACACCGACTCCCCGCCAGCTGGTCCGGGATGTGGTGCGCATGACACCCCAAGCTGCAGGTTGCCTTTCTCCCAAGCTCAAACTGTTCAGAGTTACCGAATAAACTAGGGAAAACAAAAAAGTTTGTAAGTGACACGTCACAGGATAAAATGTAGGCTTTATTTCCTATTCATAGGTCAGTTCAAGTTCCTGTCTACCTCTTCCACCGGGTGAGGGAGGATGTGGCCAGTCGTGGCCTCTAACGGGTGCAAGTCCAAAGGTGGCTCACACGTGGTGAGTGAATTGCATCACCCTGAACCGGGAAAAGCTTGTCTCTCCCTGACCAGACACTCGAGGGGTTAGGAAAGAGCTGGAACGTGGCTTCAGGGCGAGAACAGGTACAAAAAATTTTAAGCCTTAACTGGGCTTTTTTTGTGTTTTCAAATCTGAGAGCCAGCGAGCACACAAGAAGGGGAAGCAGCAGGCTGAGGAAAATGGAAATGCAGGCTCCCCGCTAAGCAGGGAGCCCGACGCGGGGCTCGATCCCAGGACCCTGGGATCATGACCTGAGCCAAAGGCAGAGACGTTTAACTGACTGAGCCACCCGGGCGTCCCTTAACTTGGCATTTTTAAAAGACTAAAAGTGACCCTCTGTAAGGCACTCCTGCGTCATGAAGATGTCCCTTCCGCATCTCACATATAACCACACTGCACGCTGTTCTTCTCAAGCGTCTCTGGTCAGGTCACAGCTGTGACACTGACACACACACACACACACACCCCAATTCACACAGGCTGGACGTCTTATTTCCCAGTTGCCAGTACGGTCCAGCCAGAGAGGGTGCTCGTCCTCAGGGGACACCCGGGACCAGCCGCGTCACATGGTCTTCGTCTGACCTCCAACTTCGACCAGCTATTGCCATGCACTGAAGGATAAAAATGCATAGTTTTTGTAAAGAGTTTCTGATCAAAGGATAGGCAGTTACTCCATTTTTTGGTATCCTTCCCATATTTTAAAATAAGCCATGTCCTATATTTTTCTGTTATACAAGATTCACAAGTAAAAACATCATAAAAAACCTACGTATCCTTGAGAATTCTAGCATTTCTGGTGTCCAATGCCAACATTTCTTTGGCAACGCAGAACCCGCCGGCTGACCGCTCTGGCACGTAGCATCCACGGAGACCGAGCTTGTCCTGTGGATTTCAGATGATTCTCTGGAGTAAAGTGAGGGATCAACCCACGCATAAACTGTAACTGACATCTCAGCGCGGGAACAGAGGACTCAAATGCAAAACCGAGGGCCTCATTCTGATTTGACTCTCGTGAGGGCATGCAATTGGGTGCAAATCTAGCAGCGACTGAAGTTCAGGAGCAGAAGTGGTACCAGGAAGACCGAGATCAACACCAAGTGAGAGAAGGCAAAGGAATTCCAGGACCAGCCAGACCAACGGACAGACCGTGAGGCAGCCGGTCCTGTGCTGCTGCAGAGGCCTCGGCCAGAGACCCCACGCCACAGGCAGCGAGGTCGCCTGGTCGAGGATGCTCCTAGTGTGCAGGCCCGCATCTCCCTGGACACTGCCTGTGCCTGAAGGTGCCACTGACTTCAAGTGAAAAGCCAGTGAACACTCTTGGAGGTTTTCAGCAAGTGCGAACCGATGCTCCCCAGGTTGCCACAGGGCCCTTGCACTCCCTGAGTTAGAGCTGCAGCTTCTGAGGTGTGGGTGCCGTGGGGTCAGAATGGGTCCTAGATCTCACACAGCTGTTTGCAAGGCACTTCTGTCAAGGTCAGCAAGGGGGGTAGGGGGCAAGATTTTAGTTCATCGTCCACCGCAGTTCACAGATGGACGGCTGTCCGGTCCAAGATGACAAGTACACTCAGTAGGTTAGTGTCTGTTCAAAACTCGACTCTCAGAAACTTCTACGTCCCGAAAGTCCACAGGTGCAAAGTGCAAACCCCACACAGGGCTTCAAAGTGCTTCCGGAAGGCAAGACCCTCATTTGCTGAGCTCCCAGTGGCCTCTTACCCCGCTTGAGTCAGACGTCAGTGAAAATCCAACCGTGACTGCACGGTCTTGCAGCCCTTGTCTGAGTAGATTTTCTCGCTTTGGGGGAAAAAAGTCATTTCCTCTGCCACTCTGGTGACAATGTCCTCATCTATGACAGAGCCGCGGGCCCTCATCTCCGCCCGTATACACATCTTCACGTGTCTGTACTCCAGCGGGAGGAAGGGGATGAAGTAATCGATGAGGTTTCGGTCTATCAGTCCGCTGTGCCACAGGCCACCTGCAAAGCAAGACACAGCTGGGTCTTCCCATCACTGTCCCTGCCACCTGGCCAAGCCCGCTGCTCTTACAGGGCCCGTTCTGATCCCAGCCCACAGTACATTCTTCCTGTCTCTACCCCCTCAAGATTCTCTTTTTATCAAGCGTGCAACAAGTCTGCTAAGGTTACCCCCAATATAGAGGCACCTGGGTGGCTCAGTGGGTTAAGCCTCTGCCTTGAGCTCAGGTCATGATCTCAAGGTCCTAGGATCGGGCCCCACATCAGGCTCTCTGCTCAGCAGGGGCCTGCTTCCCCCCACCCCTGCCTGCCTCCCTGCCTACTTGTGATCTCTCTCTGTCAAATAAATAAATAAAATCTTTAATAAAGAAAAAAAAGGTTACCCTCACTACCTTGCTCCTGTTATGGGACGTCCCTACTTCAGCGAAGCCAGAGAGGCACAAGGACTCGGAGGCTTTGCAGAAGGTGTAGAGGAGGAGGGGCTCCGCTGGCAGGGTCGGGGGTTCCTCGGCCTGGGAGACTCACTGTGTTTATTGTTGAAGACTCCGACAGACAGCACGGGTTCCAAGTCCTTCAGCTGAATGTCTTCCCTCTTTCTTCCTGCCCGCCAAAAGTCAAGGGCAATCTTAGTTATGAGGTCCCCACCGGCATTGCTGAATTTGCCAAAGAAGCAGAGTAAAAATTACGTGGTAAGATTCTGTGTCCAGTCAAGAATCACACCTGCTCTGAGTTTCTTCTTAACTGGAGGAGTATTTACTAAGTGCTCCTGGACAAGGACAAAATAAGCGTCTGCCTTCACGGAGCTTGAAATCTGCTTTTCGAGAACTTGCTGCACAACGCTGACTTCTGATAAGCCTCGGATGCATGGGCAGGTAACGAAACTGCCAGTGACCAGTAATATCTAATTCATTTTCTCAGGCCCTCCCACTCCTTGCCACACCGATGGTAGCAACCGCGAAGTAAAAGAAATAAAACATTTACTTTCGCCAGGCACCTTTGTCCCTGGGCAACAGAAAGCTCACGGTTGCCAGGACCTCCTTCTAGCACCGGGAGAATGAGTGCCTTGTGTGCCCCCAAGAAACCACCTCGCGCTGACCTGAGAAAGATGAAGATGGCCTTCCGGTAAGACACGCCATCCACCTGCTCGTAGTAGTCTAGAAACGGCTTGATTGCGTCGATGACCCCGGGGTGCAATTTGTCCATCTCGTCAAATATGAACACAGAGCTCGCACACGCACTCACGTTACCCCGAATCCATCCTTGTAACTGGTCCTAGACCAACCATAAAAGAAAGAGGGTGCAGAGGCTCAAAGGAGGTGCTGAGGGAGCAGCACAGCACTGTTCCCCCACTCCGCAAGAGGGCAAATCGGGGCTCTCTGGGCCTTCACGGAGAGCTCTCGGAAACGGCATACGAACCTCCATGCACTGGGTAACAGCTTTTCCGTAACTTTATCTGTAAAAAGTGGAAGCTGACAGGAAAAACACCTCTTTGCACCTTAGCACCTAACTCAAGTAATGTGCGGAGTGTGACTTTTTAAAGGTATAAGAGGAGCAAGAAACATGAATATTCCTCGGTCATGGTTAAGCAGCCGATCATGTCCGCTCACCATGGCCTGAAGGCTCAAGTTAATTTTAGCAGACAGACAGAGGGATAAGCAACTGGAAACTGAAACACGCTTGCACAGTGCCCCAAACCAGCACTTGGACTGACGCAGTGAATAGAAGAGCTGGTACTTCATGGAAAGCATTTTGCCCTATGCTTTCCCAAGACAAAGACACCCAAGCAACAAGTCCTCTACCCCAAAACGAGAAAGGCTCTAGAGGCCCCCTCATCTAATTACTGTATTTCTAGAGGTTCATGAAAGGATTTGGAAAAACAGTAACTATTCCTTCTTTTCAGCAATCTTCGGGCTCAGTCTGTGCGGCCAAGAGCCACTTTCACTTCCCTTTCAGTTCAGTTTCTGTTTGTCATTCAGGTCCTCCCCCAACAGCAGAACTATTAACCTTTACAAAGACGACCTAGACAACTTAATATAAATTAAATGTAGACAAAGTATCTCCAAAGGATGAACAGGCTTAAGAGTCAGTTCTTTGAGGCTTGCATTTGAAGAATGAAAGCAATGCCAAGGATTTGAATGTAAATGAAGAAAATAAAAGCGACTGGGTGGGGCAGGATCCTCTGGGCTACAGCCCTAACTGCCGCTGCGGCGCTATTGGTGGGAGACCTCAATGAAACCACATCAGAACCAATCATTTAAGAGGGCTCCGCTTCACCAGGGGCTGAGATGGAAACACCGAACACGCCCATTCATTGCAGAACGTGGCTGCTGCCCCAGAAACCTCAAATCTGGAGATTTGGGCCCGAGTTTCTGACTTGCTACAAGGACAGAGAGATTGTAAGGCGCAAATCCCCTCATGGCTCTTTTAATGGAAATAACGTTTCCTGCCCCACTGTATCATTTTGGAATCAAACGAGAAAAACGTTGTAGGAGAGCTCTGCAACAGCAAAGCGTTACTGGGAACAAGCGTGCTTTAACTCAGTGGGGGCCCAGGGCTACTGCAGTGCAAAGGGAACAGCAGAGGCCAGAGTTAGTGAGCAGGTTGCCCAGACCAGTCCTAGTGTCCGGTGGGCGGGATAAAGGGATTCTCTTGCCTGGTACAGTTTTATCTGCTGCTCGTGAGGAAAGTGCAGCGTGGAGACAAACAGGTGGACAAAGTTACTCTTCAGGCCTTTTGAGTGAAGATTTTCTGCCACAATTTGGCTGACAAAATTCTTGCCCGTGCCGGCCCAGCCATGTAAGGAAAGAGTCAGCGGCTTCTTGGGATTTTTGTTGTTCTTGAAGCCGGTCAGCGCCTTGAGAATCACCTCTGTGGCCAGATGCTGCCCAAACAGCTTCTCCTCTAATTCCAGCTTGAGGGCTGCAAAAGCCAGCCGGAGAACAGAGAGAAAAATACATATTAGACAGGCACCAGAAGAGCAGCACTTTCCCCAGCTGGCCAGAGCCAGAGGCACGTATTAGCTAGCGGTCCAGCAGGGCGTCTGCCCAACCCCAGGGCTGGCCCGGAGGCAGAACCTCGGGTTGAAAGTCACACGATGCCACTTCTAAGGATATGCATTAGACGGATGTCATCCTCAATACTCCAGTGTCTGATAAGGAAGCTAACGTGTTCGTTCATCCAAGGATTAGCCTTCTCTTGACCGAGCTACAGGCTATGCCCCAGCCGCCCCTGCTGGCCTGTAAGAAAACCAAGGGCCGAGTGTGGGCTTTCAGGGTAGCCGCCGCACGTATGAAAACTACTTAATAGGACTGACATGGTGCAAAGCGCTGGGCGCGGGGCTTTCGCTTCTTCTTACTGTACTCGCAGGGAATCCGGGGCGTTTAAGAAGGAGCTCAGGCAGATCTCCACGATCTGGAGCGCGGGTGTCAGAGAGCAGGGCTTCCAGGGCTGGATGTCGGACCGAGACCCCGTCGGTGCCCCCCGCCCCCGCCCAGCTCAGGGTGAGCGCCTCGCCCCTCGCGGGCCGACCCGCCCTACCCGACGCGTTGAGCCGCTGCTCCTCGCGGCAGCACTCGGCGAAGCGGCAGTAAAGGTCCTTGTAGGACAGGTAGCCGGTGAGCGCCGACGCGGCCCCGATGGCGATGCCCACGGTGATGGGCTCGAACGCCGCCACCGCGTGGACCGTCAGCAGCAGCCCCAGGGCCACCCCACGTCCCAGGCGAGCAGCCCGCCACATCGCCCCACTCCCAGACCGCCAGCCTGCGCGCCGTACTGCCCGCCAGCCAAGAGCCAGGCCGGACTTCCGGCTGCGTCACTTCCGCCCCGCAGGACCCCCCCCGCCCCGCCTCCTTCCCCGGGATATTGGCGGAGGCGGGGCTTTGTACCGCCATCTTTGTGCGGGGCGCCGGAGCTGTGCGGGCTTCGGCTTTCGCGAGCCCCATGCCTGCTTCTCCCCGTTCTGTGTCCTAGACCTTTTCCGAGCCCCCGCACTTGGCTTTGTCCCCCTGGAGCTGCAGGGAGCCGTCCCACGTCTGCCCACCTGCCTGCCTTCCTGAGACGGCCGGGCTGCGCTCTGCGGGCCCACCCGGGGGCGGCACCAGGAGTGCTGGGCTCCGGCGCACGGTCAGAGCCGCAGCCCGTCGCGGCCTTGCGCAGGCTGCGAGGCCGGCCCTTCGGCGGGTGCTGGGAGGACCGCAGGGAAGCAGCGGGGGTCGGTCCTGGCCGTGCGCGGCCCCCAGGCAGGCGGTGGGAGCAGCCCGCGGCCCGGGCAGCAGGGACGGCTTCCGTCTAAACTGGGAACTCGAGGAGCTTCTCGAGCAAGACGGGAGCAGGGGAACGCTTGCCCGGAGAGCAGGCAGTGCGGTGGGGGGGCGTATTTCCCGCGCGGGAGGCCGGCGAGAACGAGCACGCGGCGCTAGGGGAGGCTGGAAAGGGAAGCCCTGCAGGCGCCGTGGGGAGTCCGCGCTCTGTGCAGGAGGCCGTGGGGGGCCACGGAAGATGGCACACGGGGGGCGGCGGGGGCAGAACGGAGACCACCCTGGCTGTTGGGCTCAGTGAGGAGACCGGTCCAGGGGATCTTGGCCCAGGCTTTCCTGAAACGGGTAGAGTTGACCCCTCAGCTGGCGCTCGGCAGATGTTTGATGAGCCCTGGCTCAGTGTCAGGTTCGGTGCCACATGCTGGGGACACAGCGGGAGCAGGGGAGCAGGGCAGAGGCCCGGGCCTCGCGGAGTTCTCGGTCGGGGGCGAGGGACACAGACGGGCGGCAGGTGGGTCACCGCCAGTGCGGTCCGTGGTGTGACGTGGGACGCCCAGAGGAGGCACCTTACTCAGTCTGCGGGTTCGGGGAGGCTCTCCTCTCCTATCTCACTTGAGACCTGAACAATGAGTAAAATCGCTGTGGGCCTAGATTCCGTTGGGTATGCTAGAAGAGCAGAGTATCATCTTAAAATGTTAATGCACTAGACAGGAAATTGGGTCTTTTGTAACCATATAAACTTAGGATGAAAATGTTCAGTGTCGATCTATGTATGTATGTATGAGCAAACGCCATGTGAAGACCCCTCCCTGGAAATCATACCCTGCTTAGAAGGCATTGACTCTTTTTTTTTTTTTTTTTTTTTAAGATTTCATTTATTTGGCAGTGTGAGAGCACAAGTAGGCAGAGTGGCAGGCAGAGGAAGACAGAGAAGCAGGCTCTCCACTGAGCAGGGAGCGTGATGCGGGGTTTGATCCCAGGACCCTGGGACTATGACCCAAAGTGAAGGCAGACGCCTAACCAACTGAGCCACTCAGGTGCCCCAAAGGCATTGACTCCTCATCCCCATGTTAACTCTGCATTTACTTTAAATAGTTGGTGCCTCCCTTCTGGATTAGTAGCTCCCAGGAAAGGACATACATATGGACCCAGAACTTTGTTCTCTGGCAAAATGGCCTCCTTCCTCTCCACCGTCAGCCTCTTCGTTGCCACACCTTCCCTGGCCCCCACCCTACAGTCCTGACCTGCCCTGAGGCTCTCTTCTAGACCCCTTCTGTCTCTCTGCTCTCCCCCTGGGTGAGAGGCCCCAACTTCCTCCCTCAAGACCCTGCATCTGGCTGCACACTGGACATCTCCATTTGGCTCTTCTCCAGACATCTCAGTGCGCAGACAGTCAAACAGAAAACTTGACTGTTTTCTGCCAGTGTCCCAACCCCCATGTTCCTTATCTCAGGAAGTGGACCTGTCTTCCACCAGCTGCATAGACCCAAAGCTAGTGGTTGTCCCAGATTCTTTTCTCCCCCAGTCCTCCGCCTCTAATCCATCGGCAGGTTGCTGACCCCATGTTCAAAACCTCTCCAAAGCTCTTCAGTCATCATCTCCATCTCCTTGGCCACCCCCAGTCCAAGCCTCCATCATGGATGGCCACGGTAGCCCTGTAGGGGGTCCCCTGCCTCTGCACTCCTCCCGGATCTGTACTGTCCGGGACAGAGACAGGTGGTGTTTTTGTAAGGGCCTATTTAGCCAGAGCGGCCCCACCTCCGTGGAACAGCCATTTTGTTGTTTATGCAGTAAAACTTAAATTGACCCTGCCCTCCCCCCAGGGGAACTTATTTAAAAGCAAGTCCAGGAAACCAGTCTGGGGTAACAAAGCCCAAATACAAGGGTGGCTCAGGTCAGGTGGAGATAACAGCTAGAAATGCAGGAATGAGTCGGGTGGAGACATTCAATCAGTAAAGCGCGCCTACTGTCTCCCTAGCTACCGAGTGTGGGCCCCGCCTTTTGGGGGGGGGCAACTCTCACCAAGGTGATAAGCTAGTGCAAATGTCTACTATGGGGTGAATTGTCAATTGGCCACCCATGTGTGACCTAGCATGACTGTGCAGCTTTCTCTGTATTGCAATCTCATTGGCCACCTGTGTGTGGCCAGGCTCAACTACAGGCCTTTGTTCTATAAAAGTTAGTCTGTGAGGCAGGGAGGGGTCGTCCTCTCTTGTAAGGGGGTGGCCCCGACCCATCTGTTTGACGATCGGTTTGATTCTCGATGCTTGGTGCGAAATAAAGCTTTGCTGGACCTTCGCTTTGTATCAGTCTTGCTCCTTTGACCATGGACCCATTATTGGGGGACCCACATTGGGGACCCAACATTTTCATGACAAATGGGATCATGTCACTCCTGCGTTCAACCTGTCCATGGCTTCCAAAATCCCTTAAGAAAAAATCCACCCTTTTTATTCTGACCTCAAAGCTCTACCTGATGTGCCCTGCCTTCCTCTCAGACCTTCACATCCCACATACCTCCTTGTTCTCAAACCCACAGCCTCGTCTCTCTCCTGAGCATCCCGTTCTTTCTGCCCTGACTCTTGCTTCAGAGTCTCACCTGGCTAAGATCTTTCAGGCCTCAGCTTGAGGCCCACCTGCTCTATGTAAAGTAACCTCACCTCCACCCCTCGTGGCCCACTGTCCCTATCACCCTGTTTGTGTCCTTTCCTATTGTCACTGTTGGGCTGGCAGAAAGGGCTACTTAAGATGGCGAAAGTCCCCGCCACAAGACCTGAGCTCGGACAGGAGAACAAAGGCCCAAGCAGGAATCTGAGACCCTCCGGCCCCGGGCTCCCATGGACCAAAGGGACCCTGACAAGCAGGAATCTGAGACCCCTGCCCCGGGCTCCAGTGGACCAATGGGACCCCGATGAGCAGGCGAAATATCCAAATAAGGGAAACTTGCCAAAAGACCCCTGAGCTCCCCTTGAGACCCCTTTAAAGCCCCCTCCTCCTCCCTGCTTTGGGTGCGACTTCCGCCACTCTGCTTTCCAGAGTCCTGGAACCTCGCCCGCGGGTGCCCACCTCCTCCCGGCGCAACTTTCCTGGCTCCCCTTCTCCTGAGCCCTGAAACTTTGCTGGAGAGTGTTTTTAATAAATCTTGCCTTGCACCCACTTTGCCTGGTGTTGTGTTTATCTCGCTGGAAAAAACTTCACAATCCGTCTCTTGCACTGGACTGAGGGCTTCAAGAGAGACCTTACCTGCTGTGTTCTGTTTCTCTAACTCTCAGAACGGTGCAACATATACAGTAGGCGCTCAGTAAACATGTTTAACATCCAAGCATAGCATACAAACTCTGATCTGAGGGCCAGATATGCCACGATAGACTAAGTGTTCCCATCCCCCAAAATTCCTATTCTGACTCTGACGGTTTTAGGAGGAGGGGCCTTTGGGAAGTAGCTGGGTCATGAGAAAAGAGCCCATAAGCCCATTATGATGTTGATAATTGGGGAAACTGGGTGAAGGCTATATGGAAACTCACTGTACTATCTGCAGATTTTCTGTAAATCTAAAATAAAAATGGGCGCCTGGGTGGCTCAGTGGGTTAAGCCGCTGCCTTCGGCTCAGGTCATGATCTCAGGGTCCTGGGATCGAATCCCGCATCGGGCTCTCTGCTCAGCAGGGAGCCTGCTTCCTCCTCTCTCTCTCTCTCTGCCTGCCTCTCTGCCTACTTGTGATGTCTCTCTGTCAAATAAATAAATAAAATCTTTAAAAAAATAAAATAAAATAAAAGGTTTCTTTTGTTTAAAAAAAAAGCAGTTTTGTTTGTGCTACTGTCTGACAATCAGTGATATTGTAAAAATCATAATCACACGAGCTTTAATTCTCCTAAACTGAAGTTGGTTTGTGAAAATGTGTAAATTGCACTTGCTGGACAGAAATGCTCGAAAGACAGAATGCAGCATATGTGAAACAGGTAAATTATCTATCTCATATCTGTGAAAAGGTGTGAGGGGTAGGCTGTGTAGGACACAGAGTCAGGAGCTCTGGACCCTTCATGCTCTGGCACTGTCCTTGTAGAGAGAGAATCTGATTGGCCCAACCTGGATCAGATATCTTGACCTTGGATCAACTAACCATGGGCAGGGGTGTTGTGCCAAAGTAACCCCCAGTTTGGACTGTTCTACACATTTCTATGGCATTTTGTTCCCCTAAAATGTATTTCCTGACTTGCCATTTGGTCATTTATTATGAAGCTAACCACTGGAATCCATAGAGGGTAGGAAGATGGCCACAAGAGTAGAGGACCTCCAGGCCCCCTCACAAAGAGCTCTCTGGGGGACAAAGACACATTGGAACCCCAGTGGTGGACATAGTTGAGCCCAACAGTTGCTTTCCAACTACATAATCATTCTGACGCTGCTTTGTGCTCCATTCCTGCTCTTTTAAGAAAATTTTAAAATTTTTGAAAAGAACATGTCTTTCAAATGGACAAAAAGTTACTACCATTTACAGTATCTTAGGATACATTGCCTTAGAATGGGAACCTCCAGTACTCTGAGGTCTGCAAGATAGATCTAGAAACCTGGTTTCTATAGAAAAATGAAGACTGTGTAAGTCAGATGAGGGAGAAGGTAGCAACAGCCAATGGCTCTTTTTTATTAATTGCTATAATACCGTCTTTCAGTGGCTGAGGGAGTTTCATATTTTCTTTAGACATTGGTAGGCACCAAAAGTCTCATAGGACAACTTCGATGCTATGTGAATTCTGCCATTTTCCTCGCACTGATGAGGCTCTTGGGTGACTACCTCATTAGAACTACTACTCCATTCATATTAATTTTTGTTACAAATCTTACAAAGGGGAGTGATTCTGGGCATTTAGATCCACATTCTGTCCTAAGGCTGTCTGTTTGGTTTTCATAAATTGTCCAAGCCTGTGCTGGCTGCCGTCCTGTGTCACGGTCACTGGAAGCCCGGCGTCTTCTTCACCCTCCACTCAAACCCCTGGCCCTCATGTTCTACCATTCCCTTTACTCTTTGTCATCGCTCTGTTGCAGCATTGCTTTCAGGGTTTAAATTGTTGATTGAAAATATTCAAAACCACCAGCTTGACTCCTCAAGGCTGTCATAAGTTGAAAGAGCGAGCAGAAAAGTCTTGGAAGGGTGCGATCCTGCTGGAGACAGGGCTCGGCTCTCTGGTTTCCCGCAGGCTGAGATTTTCAGGACCCGAGACAGCGCCCCCTCCTGACCCGCACCTGTTTCCCGGGGAGCTTTGGATTTGACTGTCAGAAGAGGTGAGCCTACCTGTTAGCTTGTGAACCTACCGGAAACTGGGGAGACCTGGGGAGGGAAGCACTAGAGGGTGCTCGTGAGCTGCTGGTCTCAGGACTCAGAGAGGTCCATTCGAATCCTGACTCTATCACTTACTACTTCTGCGACCTTCACAAGGTCACAAAAAATACTGACAACAAAAAAAGTTCAAAGGCGAGATTATTTAAAATGCTGATTGTTTACATTAAGCCCTGTTCTCATCCAAGTCTTATCAGTGTCCATATTACCCAGAGGGGTTCTCCTGGGGTGCATTATGGTTGGTGTTTTCCTTTGTTACTTTGCACACAATGATACCCAGTTTGTTTCTAGGAAATCTTACAGCTATAGAATATTACATATGCTTTTAAACAGCTTTGTTGAGCTAGAGTTGACATGCAACAAACTGCGCATATTTAATGTGTATAGTTAGATAAGTTTTAACATCTGTGTATACCTGTGAAACCATCACCATGGGGACCATCACCCCCAGAAGATTCCTCTCTCATTTTTTCAGCATTCTCTCTCATCTTCCCTCATGCCCCCTCTTCTGCCAGCCATAGATTGGCTTTTAATCACTGTAGATTAGTATGCTTCTCATAGAATATTGCACGTTTTAGAAATAACATTATGTATTTATGTGTGTGTGTGTTAAGTGCTTTCTACTAAATGCCAAGTTCTGGGTGCGTGAAGTCATTATCTCAGTTAATTCTAAAGCACCCTGCGAAGCAGCAGTAGAAATCTCCATTTTACGGATGAAAGAGTTGAGATCCAGAGGGGTTAGCTAATGTGCCTGAGATGCCTACTACAGGAGACAAGCTGCCCAGGTTCAAATCCTGCTTCTGCTATGACCGTGTGTATGACCCTGGACAGGTTACTGAACCTCTCTAGACCCGGTTCCTCATTTGTAGAATGTTTGTAACAATAGTCTCTTCCTTACGGGGTTGCCCTGAGGGTCACTTGAGATGATGAGTGTCAGGGCACCTAACTGAGCAGGGAGCTCCGGTGGGATGACTAAACATGTGGTCATGGCGTGGGAAGTAAATGCAACCAGATAGATGTGCAGTGCACGATGGGAACTGGGGAGCCAGTAAAGGGAGCGTTGGTGTGGGAATCAAGGCTTCTGGAAATGTACCTCCTTGATACCTTGAACTCCTGAACCACTATTGTCTGTTCTGTTCACGTTGAAAAGTGCTCATCTATCTTCTAGGACCCAAAGTATTCCTGTGTGTTGGCAACTGTGCCTGCTCCCTAGGGATTCCAGTAAGCAAGAAAGAGTCGGTGCCGCCCAGCAGGACTCCCCTCTGGTTGTGGGAGTGGGGCACATCCCAGCAATTAGAGTTCAGTGTCCTCAGTGCCATGGCAGGGTAAACAATTGCCATTGCCCACTTATAATCCATTGAAACTCTTTTTAGACTTTATTTATTTAAGAGAGAGAGAGCAAGTGAGAAAGAACAATCAGGGGAGGAGCAAAGGGAGACCCGGAAGCAGACTCTTCACTGAGCAGGGAGCCCAATGTTGGGCTCAATCCCAGGACCCTGAGATCATGACCTGAGCTGAAGGCGGACACTTACCTGACTGAGCCACCCGGAGGCCCCTCCTGTGAAAGTTTTTCATCCAAGTTCTATCAGCGTCACCTAAGACTGACCAGCTGCCGCATGGACACTTCTTTATAAATACAATATTATTGAAAAGCGCCCCAAGGTGTTGCTACTGCTACTGTTGAAACGCTTCTGAAAGGTTTCTGAAGAAGCTTTCTCTTCCTTGTGCTTATAAGTACTGCTCTAGTCCCTCACTATTGTTCCCTGACCGCCACCCATCCCCCAGTCAACCACAGAAGGATGGACCAGGGCGGGCTCTGGAATGACTGGCCTGGCTTGCAAGGCCGGCCACACCACTGCAGGCCATGGGTCCTTAGCAATCGCTTATTTCCACTCGAGTCTCAGATGTTCACTCATGAATTCTCTGCAGAGAATTGAGAGTGTTTAACTAAAAGCTGGCTTCTTCTCCCCGCTGGGACCCAGCCACCCTCTTTGACCTCCCGAAAGGGTATGGGTCCAAAGGCTGCCAACCCCCTTGATAGCAGAACGCTGTGGGCAAAGGAAATCCGCTGCCCAGAGGGATCATGTTGCTGAGGTCCAAACCCAGTGCTGGGGAAGATGATTAATGGACGGCATCCATAGAGACTGTGGGTTTCAAGCTAAAGAAAACACTGGCACTGGAGTAAGCAGCAAAAGGAAGTGGATCCTCAGGCGGCAGGAGACACACAGTTCCTCACGGAACGTGCACAGGAGCTGGGCATTAAGGGAGGGACATGAGTCAGGCCCGGAGTGCCCGCCTCTCCCCCTCCTTCTGTTCCACCGCCTCTCCTTTGTGGATCTGTCCCATTCTCTGCCCAGCACCCGGCTTTGTGTGCGCTGCCCCAGACACCCAGAGACCACACGCTCACGGCTTCTTCTCCCCTCCCCACTCTCCACTCCAATTCCAAACTCCCAGGGAAGGGATTTGATTGCCCCGGCCTGGCTCAGGCGGCCCCTGACCCAGCCAGCTGCAACCTGGGGTGACCTGGGTGAGACCAGGACAGCATCCCCTGGTATGGAACAATGAGGAAAGGACCGCTCCCCAAAAGAGATCCACCTCCAGTACGGATCTCGCAGTCTCCCCTAGCATGGCCCCCATGTCTGCCCCGCCGTTCTCCCTCGGCCCGGCAGCACTGCTCAGCCCCGTTCCAAACCTAGGTCCTTTCACTCATTCACTCAACCTGAGAATTCTTTCTTACTCAGCCTTTTGTTCTGCTCAGACCTTCAGTAGGTTGGATGGAGGTTCACATAGCTGGGGGAGCGCCATCTGCTTTCCTCCCTTTACTGATCCAAATGTTAATCTCATCCAGGAACTCCCTCGAAAACACACCCAGAAATAACGTTTAACCAACTATAGGGGCACCTCATGACCTAATCCAGCTAACGCATAAAATTCACCATCGCACCCTTCAGAAGAGACCAAGCCTTTCTCTTTGCACCTTCAGACTGGGGAAGGGGGTGGGGAGTCTTGTCAAGAATGGCAGAGGGGCTCAGATTTCACCCTCTTGCAAATTCACATGCTGGCTTTCCAGGTTCATAGAGGCTGTCAAGGACATGAGCTTCCAGGTCAAAGATAGGGACTTTGTTACTTCTGGCACAGATGTCAGTGAGTGTCTGTGAAACGGATGGAATGGTTGGATGGTCTGCAGTCCCAAGCTACATACCCAGGAAACGGCAGTCACCTAGATCTTTTGGGGGAGCAAAAGCCCCCCAAAGTCCGTTCAAGAGATAAGGTCGAAAACATGACCAGTTTGGCTATAGCTGGCAAAGTTAAAGATGTGTGTGCCCTCTGACCCCAAAATTCTACTCTTCAAGCCTTTCTTGCGTTATGGCACATGAACACATGAGTCTGTCCTACTGGGGTCAGTGGAGGGGCTGCTGGGTGAGGTGATGGCATTCAGGGCTCTGGCTTCCCTGGGCTCTTCCCCATTGCCCGCCTACAGCCCATTCATAGCATACATGGTACAAAGCCCAGCCCTAGAAGGACTCACACATGTGCATAGGAGACACATTTGAGGATGTTTGTTGAGGCTCTGTGTGTAATATTAAACGCTGGAATCAAACCTAATTTCCCATCACTAGGGGAATGGGGAAGCAAACTACTGTAGAGTCCTATAGTGGAATATTATGTGGCAGGTAAAAATGGATGAACTTAAACTATGTGTATGAATGTCTACAAGTTTCAGCAACCAGAGTTGAGTGGAGAGTGGCAAAAGGATACGGCACAGAACACCATTTATTTATCTATTAAAACGTACATGTGCTCCAACTTCAAGTTATAGTACAAAGCTGTAATCAAGGCAGTGTGGTACTGCCACAAAAATAGACACATAGATCAATAAGGCAGAGTAGAAAACCACAATTATATGATCAATTAATCTTCAACAAAGGAGGAAAGAAGATGCAACGGGGAAAAGTCTGTTCAACAGATGATGTTGGGAAAACTCGACAGCTACATGCAAAAGAATGAGACTGGCCCCATTTCTTACACCATACACAAAAATAAATCCAAAATGGGTTGTGCACTTACCTGTGAGCCATGAACCATAAATCTTAGAAGAGAGCACAGGCAACAACTTCTCTGACATCAGCTACAGCAACATTTTTCTAGATATGTCTCCTGAGGAAGGGCAATAAGAACAAAAAGAAACTTCTGGGACCACAGCAAAATAAAAAGCAACTGCACAGTGAAGGAAACAATCAATACAACTAAAAGGCAGCCTACAGAATGGTAGAAGATATTTGTAAATAACATATCTGATAAAGGTCAGTGTCCAAAATACGTAAAGAACTGATACAACTCAACACCCAAATCCCAAATTATCCAATTTAGAAATGGGCGGAAGACATGAACAGACATTTCTCCAAAGAAGATATCCAGGTGGCCAACAGACCCATGAAAAGATGCTCAACGTCACCCATCACTGGGGAAATGCAAATCAAAAAAACAGTGAGCGATGACCTCACACCTGTCAGAAAGGCTTAAATCAACAGCGCAAGAAATGACAAGTGTTGGCAAAGATATGGAGAAAAAGGAAACCTCATGCAGTGCTGGTGGGAATGTAAACCGGGGCAGCCACTGCAGAAGACAGTAGGAAGGGTCCTCAAAGAGTTAAAAATAGAACTATTCCTTCAATCGTATGATCACAGTACTGGGTATTTACCCCAGAAATATAAAAACACTAATTCAAAGGGATACAGGCACCCCTATGTTTGTTGCAGCATTATTTTAAATAGCGAAATTATGGAAGCAGCCCAAAAGATGAACAGATAAGGAAGATGTCACACACACACACACACACACACACACACACACACGGTGGAGTGTTATGCAGCTGTAAAAAAGAATGAAATTTTGCCATTTGCAACAACGCGGATGGAGGATCTAGAGAGTATTATGTTAAACGAAATAAGTCAGGGAAAGATAAATACCATACAATTTCACTCATATCTGGGATTTAAGAAACAAAACAAAATGGAACAAGCAAAGGAAAAAAAGAGAGAGAGGGACAAACTGAGAAAGAGACTCTTAACAGTAGAGAAAACTGCTGGTCACCAGAGGAGGGGTGGGTAGGGGTGGGTGAAACAGCTGGTGGGGATCAAAGAGTATATTTATCGTGATGAGCACAGAGTAACGTATAGAATTGTCGAGTCACTGTGTTAGACATGTGAAACTAATATAATGCTGTGTCCTAACTAACTGAATTAAAATAAAAATTGTAATAAAAAATATGTATGTGCTACACGTTGTTTGTGGATTCACACATGTTTAAAGTTAAAAACAAAACATGGCAAGGAATTGATGCATCCCAGCTTCAGCATGGAGATGACTTTTGGGGCGGAAGGCCGAAGGGATGGGGCTTGGAGCTTTCCTTTTATTAAAGACACAGAGCTAAAGGGACTACTATAGCAAATGTTATTTCCTGGGGCGCCTGGGTGGCTCAGTGGGTTAAAGCCTCTGTCTTCGGCTCAGGTCATGATCTCAGGGTCCTGGGATCGAGCCCCGCATCAGGCTTTCTGCTCAGCAGAGAGTCTGCTTCCTCCTCTCTCTCTCTGCCTGCCTGCCTGCCTGTCAGCCTACTTGTGATCTATCTCTCTCTGTGTGTCAAAAAAATAAATAAAATATTAAAAAAAAATGTTATTTCCTTCAATGAAATAGTTTACAATTAAATATGAGAGTTCAAGTGGCCACCAGGAAGTAGCTTGAACACATCTGGAGAATCTGGTAGCCTGAAAAATGTTGTATTTTCGTCCACGAAGGAGGGGCTCCAAGGCGTTGGTTTCCCCAAACCTTGCCTCACCTGGAGGCTCTTCAGAAGGAGGCTGATGTAGTTCCCAAGTTTGACCACTAGATGGCGCCAGTAACTTGCCCCAAGGGAGAAGCATGTTTTTGGTTGGTTTGTTTGTTTTTGCACGTCAGAGGCAGAGGCAGAGAATGTATCTGAGAGCCGGAGAGGCAGGTAGAGGTAAAAAGCAACACCCGGAAAACAAAAGGACCCCTAGCTGACGCAGCAATCCCATTCACTGGTGTTAATGAAGCGTCTATTTCTTAATCCTTGAAATTATCTAAGAAGCAGTTCTTGGGCATTAACAGGGGTCCAGGTCCTACCCCCACATCTGGCTGATGGCATTTTACTCCTGTCCACTGAATGACCCAGAGGTGTATGTACCCTCTGGAAGGTGGAATGATCTGTTTTTCCTCTCAAGTGTCTGGACTTCAGCAAAAATACCCTGTTTCTGACCAGCTGTGTGATCTCAGGGGATTATCCCAACCTCTCTGGGCCTCAGTTTTCTGATCTGCCATCTGGGATAGTAATAGTACCTGCTCCAGACTGTTAGAAAGGTTAAATGTGATTACATACACGGAGCCCCTGGCACACAGGCCTCTGCCAAACGGAAGAAATGTTAGGTGCTAAAACCCAAACCACTCTAAAGTGAGTCATTCCAGGGAGGGAAGATGAGAAGTCAAGCCAGCAACACAGAGAACAAAGTTTAATGCTCTCCCGAGGGAGGAACATAGTCCCAAGCACCCAGCCATGGGGAGGAGAGTTGTTGGATTTGTGATGAATGTGTAAAAGGAGCAGCTGGAAACCCCAAGGTGAGGGGGGGGGCGACGACACAATCACTTGCTTCTTTCCCTCCTTAGACAAGTGTTAAGAGGCCAGCTTCCTGTGTAGGCCCCCAGACACGGTGGTGAGTAAGACAGACACCCCCGCAGGGATGTTCTGCTCCCGCAGGGATGCACAGCCCAGTCAGGACAGAACAAATATGTGAGGGTTTGGGGACAAAGGGTGCGATGCGGGGATAAGATCATGAGTCGGAATCATGAGGCCCGGTGAGTCCACCAGAGGTGGGCAGGCCTGTCCAAAATAAGCCTCTGAAACAAAACAGAAGACTATTAGTCAATCTGTTCTGGCCCAGTGACATTTTCAAATAACATAATCAACCATATTTGCAAACCATGTAGCTCACTCTTTTCAGATGTGCAATTTGGTGATTTTTTTGATACGTGTACCAAGTTATGCAACCATCACCACTCATCAGCTTTAAACCAGCTCGTCCCCTCCGTATGCTCCCTCCTGCGTATTTACCATTATTTCCTGTCCCCACCCCAGGCAACCACAAATATACTTACTGTCTCTGCAGCTTTGCCTTTTCTGGGTATTTCGCGTAAATAGGTCAGTAACATATGGTCTCTTGTGTCCGGCATCTTTTCCTGAGCTCCGTATTTTCACAGTCATGACTACTCCCCTTTATTGCTGACTCGTATTCCATTATAAGAAGATTTAGTTTGTGTTCCATTTCTGTCTTGCCCATCGCATTTTAACCTGGGGCTGGGGAGTGGACTTCACACCTCCTGTCAGCGTCTTGACATGACGTGCGCAATGAGTGTGTGAGGTTTTTATGGGAGAAGCTCTGTCATTTTCACGGACTCTCCAAGGGTACTGTGACCAGCCTTTCATATATGGAAACATGACCTGGGACTAACTGAAGTTGGTTCAGTGAGATCCAACTAAATTAGGTGGAGTTTTTTTTATCACTCTGGTCAAAGAAGGAGGACCTTTGCATGGGAACATTGCTCAGAATGTCTCCTGGTAAAGGCTGGAGGGCAGTGGCCAGCAATGACCAAATAGACGTGATCTTGAACCTACGTCCAGGTTGCCCTGGCTCAGCAAGGCTGGTGGGGTTAGATGGTTCTAGACGTGTGCTCGTGGCAGTTCTCCCTGGAGACAGCATTAAGAAGAATGCCAAGGTTCCCAGGCTAGCCCACCGCATGTGTTAACACCCAACCGTGTGGCCCAGGCTGGGGGGCGATATAGGGGAAAGAGAGGGAGGGGGGAGGACCGCTCGCAGCCCTGTCCCTAATGCGACAAGGTAACACAAGCCTCCTGCTTAGAAAATTGGTAGCATTTTATTTGGGGCGGGGGGCGGGCGGGGGGATCTGAACCGGATGGCTGGTGGCTCAGTTGGTTAAGCATCTGCCTTTGGGCTCAGGGCATGATCCCAGAGTCCTAGGATCGAGTCCCACATCGGGCTCTCTGCTCTGCGGGGCGTCTGGTTGTCCCTCTGACTTTCTTCCCTTTCGTGCGCATGCTCGCTCTCTCTCTTTCTCTCTTTCTAAAAACAAACAAAACCCGAACCTACAGAAAAATGGAAAGATACTAGGACAAACGCTTACATGTCCCTCCCACGGATCCATGCGACGTGAGCCCACTCTCACGGAGCCACCTCTCTTTCCCTTTACTGATCCATTTGAAGCCCTTTGCGGACATCAGTAAACTTGAACCGTAAACCCTTCATGGCGTCTTTCCTACGGGTAAGGACAACGCCTGTAAACCACAAACCACTACCCCACACAATTTAGTTTCAATATAACACTATTATCAATTATACAGCCCACATTCAAATTCCTCCAATTACCCCAGTACTGTCCTTGAGAGAGGTTTTTTTTTTTTTTTTTTTTTTTTTTCCTTTTTACAAGATCTAATGAAGGACTAAGCCTTGCATTTGGTTGTCATGGAAGCCAGATTTGGAATTGAACCAAAATTAATGAAAATTGCTCGCCTGTGTGAGAACTCGAGGCGGTCAGGTGCCCGAGGGAAGGACGGGGCACAGGGCTTCTCCGGGAACCCTCAGACCAGCCGGGTGGGGGCTGCCGCCTACGTTTATAGAGGAGAGGTTGGAGGTCATGTCCTTATCACAAGGCTGCACTGCCATCCCCTCGGTGTGGTAGATGAAAATAAGGCCGCAAAGCCTTGCGCCAAGTCCTCCTGCTTGAGAGTCGGGGAGCCGGGATTCGAACCCGCTCTGATCGTCTCTGACCAAACCAAATGCACAATCCGGTGGCACCGCTGGGCGAAGCCAAGACTCAGGGCCCCAAGGCGCACGGTTCCGTGGCGCGCGGTTCCGAGGGGCGAGGCTCCAGGGCGCAGGGCTTGGGTCCCCGCCCCGCCGCGCGCTTTCCTGGGGGTTGGGGAGGGCATTGCTCCTCCACCTGAGACCGCACCAAGGTGTTTTGAAAGACGCCGAACAACAGAGAGGAGGGTCTGTCTACCCGCGGAGGCGAGGACCCTTAGGCTGCCTCTCCTCGCTTCCTTGGACTTGAGCTTTAACAAATAAAATAAAAAGCCCCATAATGTAGGCGTATACTTTAAAATATGTGTTTTTAAATCACAGAAACAGGACACGTGCGTGAAGAAAATGAGAAAATACGAGCACGCAACAATAAACAAGAGTGTCACATCCCCTCCACCGCGATATCAGAGCTGTTCAAACACCAGCCTTCCGGATCCTTCCCCGGCCAGGGGCTTACCCAGCCTAGGGCTTTGCTTTCCCCGACAACAGAGACCCCACGCGGCAGGATCACCAGATGAGAACGTGCTGTGGCTTTTCTAGGAGAATGTCCCTTGGGTCCGGAGGGGCCGATTTAATGATCTTGGTGGGATTTCATTTGGGGGACCAAACCAAACAGACTCTTTGAGGACCTGCTTTAATCTGCCAGTGACTTCCAGGTTTCCATTTCAGACAATTCTCACCTTACCCAAAGCAAGATTTTATTGAAGATTTCCCAGTTAAGCCCACCCTGTGTTCCATGGCTGCTTTGTTCAAGTCCTCTGATTGTATGTCTTCAGGGTTCTAAGCTAGTGTACCTTTTGTGACAGTGACCTGTTGGGGAGAGGGGGCCCGGCGCTCCAGGGAAAGACCCACCCCCAGGTGTGTCTCTCGGTGTGATGGAACGCATTCCTCCGTCCCCCTGATTTCCTCTAAACTGGGAGTGAAAGCAGAGTTGGGTGGTGTGGAATATGAGCCTGTGATTAAAATCTCCCAAAGTCTGGGGGTGTCAGAGGGGGCTCAGTTTGTTGAGCTGGTTTCTGCTTGGATTTTAATCTCCAGGCCCTGGCATGGAGCCCCAGGTCAGCCTCTGTGCTCAGCGAGGAGTCGGCTGGAGACTCCCTCTCCCTCTGCCGCCCCCATCCCCATGCTCACAAGCTCTCACTCTCTCTTTCTCTCTCTCTCTCAAATAGATAAATAAATCTTTAAAAACTAGAAACATAGGGACGCGTGGGTGGCTCTGGTTAAGCAGCTGCCTTCGGCTCAGGTCATGATCCCGGAGTCCTGGGATCAAGTCCCGCATCGGGCTCCTTGCTCGGCAGGGAGCCTGCTTCTCCCTCTGCCTCTGCCTGCCATTCTGTCTGCCTGTGCTTGCTCTCTTGCTCTCTCTCTCTGATAAATAAATAAAATCTTAAAAAAAAAAACTAGAAACATAAATAAAATCTCCCACAATACAGAAGTGTGTAACTAAGGAGAGATGGTCAGTCCCCTGCCTTCTGGTCCTTCTCTCCAGAGTTGCCCAGTGACTGGCCGGCTGTTCCTACTTCTAGAACTTTTTCTCTGCTTCTACAAATGGACGGCTGTTTCTGTGTGTGGATATTTGCTGTTATTTGTACCAAAAAGGAGGGGATTGATACTATAGCTATTGTTCTAGAACTTTTAAAAACATATGACCATTTCTCCCTGTTTTGGCCATATCTCCATGTCTCTCTCTTTTTTTTTTTTAAGATTTTATTTATTTATTTGACAGACAGAGATCACAAGTAGGCAGAGAAGCAGGCAGAGAGAGAGGAAGAAGCAGGCTCCCAGCTGAGCAGAGAGCCCCGATGTGGGGCTCAATCCCAGGACCCTGAGATCATGACCTGAGCCGAAGGCAGAGGCTTTAAGCCACTGAGCCACACAGGTGCCCCCATATCTCTGTGTCTTGAAAGTGAACCTCTGTCAGTATAACCTAGGATCACATTAATTTTGCTGCCTAAAAGCCATGTGTCTTTTGTGCATGAGTTGCTATTCATTAGTGGCAAGTGTGGGGACCTAAATGCAAATTCTGTGGACCAGATAGCAACTAACTTATTCAACAGATTTAAAAAAAAAATTTTTTTTTTATTTGTTTATTTGACAGACAGAGATTACAAGTAGGACAGAGAGGCAGGCAGAGAGAGAGAGAGAGGGAAGCAGGCTCCCCACTGAGCAGAGAGCCCGACGTGGGACTCGATCCCAGGACTCTGGGATCATGACCTGAGCCGAAGGCAGCGGCTTAACCCACTGAGCCACCCAGGCGCCCTATTCAACAGATTTTTGAGTCCTCCCCACCCCCATCCCTTCCAGCCCTCCCTCTAATGCAGTCAGATGATCTTTTATAAAAATCCAAGTCCCTTGGCTGCTGATAATCCCTTCCTGGTTCCCATTGCTCTGGGGATAAAGCTCGATGTCTTGCCTGGCCCTGTTTCCCTGCCCCCATACCCCTCAGAGCAGGACCTTTGCCCATTCTGTGCTCTTTCCTTCGGTGCACCCTTCCCCCGCCAACCTGCTCTGCCCAGCTCCTCCAGCTCTGGCTCGCTAATATATCTTTTTCCAGCTACAGAAGAAAAACCACTATAAACAGCTGGCCACTGGTTTCAGGCCAAGGTCGTGGGCAAGCATTTTCAGTGTGCGAACCCCTTCAAGTTTGAATGGATCCCCATCCCACCCTAGGCATTCCAAGAAGGGGGTGGTGGCAATCCTCCTGTTTCCTTTGCCACCGTGTCTCCAGGACCCGGGACAGGGCCTGGCACAGAGTTGGCACTCACAGAAGGAACGGAGGAGCCCGTGAATGAACACTGGTAGGAATGCCAATGGAGACAATCGTGTTGGCAGTGGGAGGTCAAAGTCTTCGGGACACACCCCGATCTAGAAAAACTACTTGTAGGAATTCACCTGAATGCACACAGATGCTCGTCTTGGCATTGTGTATCTTGGGGAAGGCACTGGGGACAATTTAGATGTCCAGCCATTGGGTAAACACAGAACAGAACGCTTGATCTTTTCTTCCAAGACTTTCTTCCAGGCTTCCCACCGCAGTAGACAGAGTCCCAACTCACTCAGTTACTTGAAGCAGATCTAGGCCACTGGGATTTCCTTCCTTCCTTCCTTCCTTCTTTCTCTTTTTAACGAAATCCACCCAGATGAAGACAGAAATCTCTCAGCATCCAAGAAGTTCCCTCGTGTCCGTCCCAGGCAGTACCGCCCTCTGCCCAGAGGAAACCACTGGTCCAACTGCCCCTGGCATTCTTGTTTTCACACTTCCTCCGTCTCCAAACCGACAGCCAGGCTGCCCCCGAGGCCCGCCAGCTCTGTGCCAGTTCTCGGGCCCCGGCCCCTCTCCTCTGGACAAGGGCGCCGGCCTCCTCACCGATCCTCTCCCCTTGAGCAGCTGGAGCCAGGACGGAAGCCTGGCCTTGACCTCAGCAGAGGTGAGGATCTCTGTCTGGCCGGCATGTGGGCAGACAGACGTCAGAGGGCTGAGAGGGAGGCGACGGGGCCTCCCGGGGAGGGGGACTGTGGTCGGAGTGAAGAAAGCGGTTGCATCAAAAAAGAAAGTCTGACCACAGCCTGGGCCCCGTCCCCGCCTGAGTCATGCTAGAGAGAGAGGGAGGGGAAGAGGCAAGAGCCTGAAGCCCCTCGGATCTCAGGCTGGCCAAGGCCTTGGGTGTGACATCTCTGACGTCATCACCAATGAGCTCAGGCAGCAGTTCCCGCGAGCAGGGTAAGAGGCAGGAGGGTGGAGGGCTGAGGCCAGCCCAGCAGAACCCCGGGCCTGGGCTGGAGAGAGGTCATGGGGTGGAGACGGGGTTGGAGAGTGGTCACAGGGAAGACGGCTCCAGACCACTGCCAAGGTCAGGGTGCCTCCGACCTGAATCTTGTGTCCCTGGCACCCAGCCCTGGGCCTGGCACACTAGCGTGCTTGGGGTTCAGGGGTTGAAGGGATGAAGGAGCCAGAAAAGCACCTCTGCTGGGCGCCCCGGTCTCCCGCTTTCGTTGTAGAACCTTCAGAAATGGCCGTGCTGGGACCTCACACGTCCCTCGTTCCCACGAGGACTCACCCTTGGCATAGTGGTCCCAAGCCTGCCCTTTCCACAGGCTCAGGTGTATGGTTCAGTCCATGCAGAGCTGGGGAGTGACTGAAAGCTAGGTACAAATTTGGCATCCAGCCAGGAGGAAGAAGCAAAATTTTTTTTTGGGGGGGGTCCCCTCCAGGATAATGTTGTGCAAGTGCAATTCGGAGGCTCAAACCCACTGTGCCCAGGATGGGATAGGAGAGTCAGGGCCTCCCAGGATTGCCAAACTTGGTCACCTGGGTTCCTGCCTGCAGCTTGTGCTGGGGGCGGTGGGGACAGCAAGGGACCTCTCGGGCCCTTTCTAGGCTCCAATTTCAGGACAATTCGGGGGCACTCCCCCACACTCCAGCCCAGGGCTCTGGGCGGAGCCCTTGATTACAGGGCTCAAGATGGACAGTCCAGACCGAAACCGAGCGGCCCTGGGGGAGGTCAGAGCATCCAGCCTGGCCCAGGGGAGATCAGCCCAAGGGCTCTCCACGCCTGCTCTGGGCAGCAGCCCCCTCCCAGGCAAGTCCTCCTCCTCTGGGCTCCCTGAAGGGTTCTTCTTCACACGCACCCACCATGTATGTGTCTCTGGCTCTACGGTTGAACACAGAAGTGGATTCACCCCTTTGAACCTCGAGTGTCCTCATCTTGAAGATGGGTTTAATAACAGACCCACCCCCCAAGGCGGACTACAAGAAGATGCTGAGCTAACCCGTACAAAGCACGAGACACAGGGCCTGGCAGGGATCAACTCCAGTCTTGTCGTTACTTTGGTTACGTGTTAATTGTTATTTTATCACTGCCCAGCTGAAGCTCTATGTTGCAGCTGTCCGGTCCATGAGGGAAAAACCTGTTCTCTTTCGCCAGGTCCTATGTTGGTCTTAGACAAGTTTGTGTCTGCTCAACCCTGGCCGTCGGGCCCCCTCCCGGCTTCCCTGAGTTCCTGCCTCGGACATACTCTGCAGGGACAACCCCCACCCGACCCCCACCCCAGAGGCCTCCGACGGGTCCTTGTAGTCGGAGTTGTGCCCAGAGAAGAGTCTGGCAGGAAACGCGCCGTGCGGAGGGGGTTGCTGGCGGCAAGGGGGCTCATCCGGGCCAATATTGTGTTCCTCCGTGCCAGGGAGGACCTTGCTCTTAGGACAAGGCAGGGAGGCCTTCGTGGGGGTGGAGTTAGGGCTGGAGGCACTGGACAGGGAAGCAGAGGCTTGCACAGAAAATGTCTTCTTACCCTCCTGTACCCAAAAAACAAGCGGGATCCCAAACGGCCTTCTGCAGGGCCTTGGCTTTGGGCGGACCCCAGCGCCCAAAGAACGGGAGATGGACCTGCGCCAACTAGCTCCAGCTAAGGGTAGCTGGCTCCTTTCGCTGTCCTCAGGGCAGAGCCGCTCTGAGGACTCCGGCATGGAGGGGCTTACGGCGAGGATGCTCGTGGTCCAAGGGGAACGTCTTGAGCGGGCTGCGGGAACACAGGTGAGGACCCCAGCACTGGCCAGGACCGAAGCGGATTCACGGATGGGTTTATTTGTTAAGGTTCTCTGCACTGCTCCTGCGACTCAAAGCCCCACCCGCACCCCCGCCCCGGGGCGCTGAGCTCAGCCTCCGCCCCGCCCACCTTTCCAGCACCCTCTGGGTATCTTCTGTTCACACCTGAGGAGCACCTGCTCCGGCTCTAGGGCTGTTGCGGTCCTTGGCAGCTGCCTCGCCTCCCATTGGCTGCCTGTAGTCGGGTGCTCGCCACGGTCCAATCAGCTGAGCCCGCAGTGGTCGGACCCCGGAATTGCCTGGGGCCTGCTTCCTTGGCGGAGGTGTGTCTGCTGTGGGGCGGGGTGTTTGGGTGGGGGTCCAGGGGCACCCCTTACAGGGGCTCAGGCAGGGCTCCCATTCCGGGCCTTGTCCTCTCCAACCCCCCTCTGGCTTCCAACCTGCTCATCGGGTTCCCCGGGGAATCCAACAACCCCACCCCCACCCCACTTTGTCCTCTGTAACTTTCTCACCTGATACGCACACATCATTATGATCCTTATCCTGCTGTGGGGTAATTAGTTTTTTACCTGTCTCCACCCGTCCTGGACTGGAGCAGGGGTGGGGATGGACCTTTGCATATGCATCTCCAGCCCCTGGGCTCAAAACAGGCGTGGCTGACCTCAGTTGTTAAAACAACAGCGGTAGTCATAACTTAACACTAAACGCGCAGCACAAATCCACGCGTCACCTGGCTTATCTCAGGAATCCTCGAAGGAAGGTCATCATGCCCATTTTAGAGACGGAGAAAGCGAGGCTCAGAGAGGCCAAGTGTGGTGCTCAGTTAGGAGGCTGTGGTACCCGACAGTGAGCGGGCACTGGTTTGGGGCTTGTGCTCCTCCCTGCTGCCCTGCTGCCCAGCCATGGGGAGGGGGGGCAGGTTACTTGGTCTCTCCAGGCCTTGGTTACTGTTCCCCCTTCTGCAAAAGTGGGGTAAGGAGATTCATCATATGAGCCGGTCATAGAAAAAAATCAGTGCTTTTCAGACTGTAAAACTCAACCCTGAAGTTGGCATTACTATCACAGATGGGAAGAGGAGTTTTCCTGTTCTTTAAGCAATAAATTGGGCTTTGCCGACTTGACCTTTAAGTCCAGCTTGCTCGAAATCTGTCCACGATTTTGGCACATACCTGAAGGACAGCTCCGACATCTTGATTCACAGGCCACGGGATCAGAACTGAAAGGTGTGTGCCTTTCATCTGAGGTTCTAATCCCATCTGTGACAAGTGTCTTAAAGAGATTAAAAAACACAGAAGTTTCTAGAAGACGTTATCGCACAGCAGGAGGTAAATGACATTAGTCCATCTCTTTATGGGAAGTGGCGCCGGCCACAGTGGCAGTCATCGCCCGAGGTGGGCCTGGAGCTCCCCCAACGTGCCCAGTCCAAACTGAGAAGCTCCAGGCCTGCAAAACTCACACTGATTTTTTTTTAATATATATATTTTTAAAGATTTATTTATTGGACAGAGAGAGATCACAAGTAGGCAGAGAGGCAGGCGGGGCGGGGGGGAAGCAGGCTCCCCGCTGAGCAGAGAGCTTGATGTGGGGCTCGATCTCAGGACCCTGAGATCATGACCTGAGCTGAAGGCAGAGACTTAACCCACTGAGCCACCCACGTGCCCCACTCACACTGCTTTTTAAAGAGTTAATATGAGAACTGCCTGGGTAGCTCAGTCCTTGGGCATCTGCCTTTGGCTCGGGTCATGATCCCAGGGTCCTGGAATCGAGCCCCACATCAGGCTCCCTGCTCGGTGGGAAGACTGCTTCTGCCTCTCCCACTCCCCCTGCTTATGTTCCCTCTCTCACTGTGTCTCTGTGTCAAATAAATAAATAAGATCTTTTATTTTTTTTTTTAAAGATTTTATTTATTTATTTGACAGAGAGAAATCACAAGTAGATGGAGAGGCAGGCAGAGAGAGAGGAAGCAGGCTTCCTGCCGAGCAGAGAGCCCGATGCAGGACTCGATCCCACGACCCCGAGATCATGACCTGAGCCGAAGGCAGCGGCTTAACCCACTGAGCCACCCAGGCGCCCCTAAATAAGATCTTTTAAAAAAAAGAAAAAAAAAAAAAGAAGACTAAATATGAAAAAAAGTAAAACCTCTTATTCATAATTTTAAAATATTAGCTACATATTAAAATCATACTTGGGTTAAATAAATCAGATTATTAGCATAGGCTGAATAATATCCCACAGATACCAACTCCCAATTCCTGGGAGTACTGAGCATTAGCTTATAGGGAAAAGGGGCCCTTCTTTGCCATTGTGATGTGGTTGCTGATCCTGAGGTGGGTAAATTATCTGGGATTATCCAGGTAAACCCGAAATGCAATGACATGTATCTTTATGAGTGAGAGGGTGAGGGAAATTTACAGACACCTGAAGAAGAAGAGGAAGCGGGTCAAGGCGGAGGTGGGAGCCGTGTGGCCACAAGCCAAAGAATGCTGGCCTCACCAGGAGCTGAGGGGACAAGGAACAGTCTCTCCCTGAGCGCTGTGATGTGGAGCACCACTCTGCCAGCTCCTTGGTTTCGGACTTGTGACCTCCCGAATTGTGAAAGACTGCATTTCTGTTCTTTTAAGTCACTGAGATTCTCGTAACTTTTTTTAAAAAAGTTTTTTTTTTTACTTATTTGAGATAGAGAGAGAGCACATGTGGGGAAGAGGGTCAGAGAGAGAGAGAGAGAAGCAGATTCCCTGCTGAGCAGGGAGCACGAGATCATCATGATCCCGAGCTGAAGGCAGATGCTTTACCGAGTGAGCCACCCAGGCGCCCCTGCAGATTGATTTCCAAATTGGCAGCATCAGCTGAATCAATCTTCAGTGTTTGGCTGAATTCTGTGAAAATCTGGAAGCCCTCTCTGGAGATCCCACCAGGAGCTACGTGTTCTATGGAGACAGAATCCGCCTAAAAACACAAGAAGGCACATGTGTGTGTCCTCGGGCTGCTGTCACAAATGACCACAGACTGGGTGACTGCGAACAACGAAATTGTATCCTCTGGCAGTCCTGGAGGCCAGAGATCTGCAAGCAAGGTGCCGGCTGGGTTGGTTCCTTCTGGAAGCTCCAAGGGCGAGATCCTCTTGGTGGCCGGTGGTCTTCCTGGCTCCCTTCTGGTGGCTGCGGGCGTGTGGCCACATAGCCTTTTCCTCGGTGTGTCTGAGTCTCCCTCCCCTTCCTCTTCTCGAGACACGGGTCGCTGGATTCAGAGTTCACTTTCAGCAGTGGTCTCATCTCGAGGCCCTCGACTTGAGCAGCTCGGCAAAAGTGCTTCATTTCAGGCGTCAGCCTGACAGGCCGTGGGGCGCCCGGATGAAGCATTATTTCTGGGTGTGCCCGGGAGGGTGTTTCCAGAAGAAATTAGCATTTGAATCAGCAGACCCAGTTTGAAGGAGTCGGCCTTGGGGTGGGTGGGCATCAGCCGAAAAACGGAACGCAGAGCAGACCGCCTCTCTGTGCTGCTGGGACGTCTCTTCCCATCTTCTCCCGCCCTTGGACTGGGGTTCAGGCCATCAGCTCCCCCAGGTTCTCGGGACCTGGACCCAGACTGAATGGCACCGCCACTGGCTTTCCTGCCTGTTCAGTTTGCTGACGGCAGAGCGTGTGGGGACTTCTCAGCCTCTATAATCGCACGATTATATGTATTGCCGTGATATGTGTTCTGTTTTTCTAAAGAACCCTGACTAATATGGGCCTTATTTCCAAGTAAGGCCACATTCACAGATACCGTGGGTGAGGACTTGGGCAGATCTCTGGGAGGCACCATCTGGTACACCACAAGCCTGTAACCTGGGTCTTTGGTTGAGACTGGACTGCAGAGCGTCTCTGTCTCACAACCATGGGGTCCTGAGTTCAATCCCCATGCACCCGCCGTGACTTCTTTACTATGGTGGCTTCCTCTCCCACGAAACTCGGGGATCCGCTCTGAAAACCGGAGGTAAGGGTCTTAGCTGGAAGTTTTGGCATGAGAACACTTACCAGCTCTGTGACTGGGTGAGTTACGCAACTACTCCGTATCTCAGTTTTCTCATCTGGGAGGTGGGAAGAATCATATTACCTTTCTCAACCCGATGTTGAAGATTGTTATCATTTCCCAGGAACTTAGAGAATATTACACAAGTGTTTTCCTTCTTTCTTTCTTTAAGTATTCTCTCTCTCTCTTTTAAAGATTTTATTTATTTGAGAGAGAGAGAGAGAGGAAAACACAGCAGGGGGTAGGGGCAGAAGCAAAGGGAGGAAGCCCAGGACCCTGGGATCCTGACCTGAGCTGAAAGCAGATGCTTGGCTGACTGAGCCACCCAGGCGCCCCTCTTTCTTTTTTAAGTCATCTCTACCCACAGTGTGCGGCTTGAACCCATAACCCTGAGACTGAGAGTTATATGCTCCACCAACGAGCCATCCAAGCACCCCTGTACTAGTGTTGCTTTAAAAAAAAAAAAAAAAAAACAAATAAACAGGATGCCTGGGTGGTTCAGTCATTGGGCGTCTGCCTTCGGCTCAGGTCATGATCCCAGGGTCCTGGGATTGAGCCCAGCATCAGGCTCCCTGCTCAGCAGGAAGCCTGCTTCTCCCTCTCCCACTCCCCCACTTGTGTTCCCTCTCTCTTTCTGTCAAATAAATAGATGAATCTTTAAAAAAACACCAAACAGTACTGCATGATGCCTGGGTCAGGGGAAGCTGCTGTTGTCCCTGTTGTTATATGATAAATGCTGTCATCTGTTATATTAGATACAGGTGACGAAAAGTTCTATCAAGCTCTGATGTTATCCTTCCTCTGGCTTTGAATCAGACATGCCTTCCTTACTCAGCTCATGTTGAATGACCCTGAGCTCAGAATCAGGGCCAGCCCGTGGAGTCACACCGGGTCCCCTGTGCTCCATTTTAGGCACACACGGTCAGCTGCTTGAAACTCTCAATAAGTATTGAACAAGGGGCTTTGCATTTTCATGTAGCCCAGGGCCCTACAAATTATGTAGCCAGACCTGCTTGGTGTCACAGCCCATCCTGTGCTTGTGGCAATGAGGGGCCTCCAGTAAGGACGGGTGTCCCCCTCGGATCTGCGTTCGGTCCGTGGCACACACGGGGTACCTCCTAGAGGGACCTTTACAAACGCGGTCATGAGGGGCTGGGAAAACAGGGGATCCGAGAATGAGCTGATTGGGGTTTTGCCTGGAAGAGGAGATTTAGGGTCGGCCTGGGGGTGTCTTCCAATTTCTAAGGGCCATGGGGAGGAGAAAGGAACATGTGTGTCCCCTGTGACCCCAAAAGACAGATCCAGCTCAGCACCAGGAAGGAGTTGTGCACAAAAGTTGTGCAAGAAGGAAACAGCTGGCTTGACTTCAAAACTTGGCTCTGCCTGGCGGGTGAGGAGCCCAGGCTCTGGCTGCAGATAGCTTCCTCTGCCCAGATCTGTGTCTTTGGGTGAAGTCATTCGTAGCCCCGAGCCCATTTCTCCGGATGCAGGTGAGGACACTAAAGATAAAACAAGGCAGGTTTATACAGAAAGCGCCTAAATGTGCCTACCTCCGTGATAGCTGCCTGCTGTTGTCCTTGTTGTTATTGTTTTATTATTAGTAGTAGTAGTAGTAGTAGTAGTAGTAGTAGTAGCAGTAGTAGTGGTGGTAGTAGTAGTAGTTTTGGAAAGTAGTGAGTCCCCTGATTGGCAGGGCTCAAGTTGAGACGGGCCATCACGGAGTTGCAGAGATGTCCCCGGCATCAGAGCTAATGGAGGAAGGGCACACTTTGCCTCCTTAACCGTTTCGGCCTCTGGCACATTTGGATGATTTGTTAAAAAACCCACAGTCATAAAGCACTGTCTTTGGGACGAAGGCCCCATGGATAGAGGGTGGCGCTTCTTGTGAAACTGAGGAACTTTGAGGTCTGGGAAGCCGCTGAAGAGTGGGAAGGGCTCCCATCTTTCCTGCATGGGAAAGCCCCTGGCCTGTTGTCCCCTGAGCCACCGCTGGTTGAACCCTGGTCCTGGGAATGCAGAGCTTCCCTCCAGGCCTCCTAGGAAATGAGATCCTGCTGTGTCGGAGAGCCGGACACCGGAAATGCCCAGGGGAAACGCAGCGTGGGGTGGGGGGTGGGCAAGGGCTCGTGTGCAGGGGTGGGGCTGGATGCTCCCACAGCCTGGGCCTGGGCGGCTCTTGGCGCTCCCCGACCCTGAGCCTCTGTGGAGAGCCCCCCCTGAGAGGCCCGCAGCCTCTCTGGAAATGTCTTGGCAGGGCTTTGCGCTGAGACACACATTTGTCCTTTCCCCCGTCCCCACGCACCTCTTCCGTCAGCTGCGCGCTGTTGCCAAAAAGCATCCAGGAAATGCTCCTGCCTGACCGCAGCTCTGCGCGCCTGGGGGTCCGGGAGCAGCAGCTGGGCTCCGTCAAGGGCCAGCGCGGGGCCAGAGTGTGGAAGAGCCCTCAAGGTGCTTCTCTCCGCTGAGCCCAGAGAAGAGGGTGGCCCCGGAATTCACAGCATTTCGGGCCCACGTTCAGGCGGCCCATCTTTCAACAAATATTTAGGAAGCACGTCTCTGTGCAGACACCCCACTGGGCGCTCCCTGGGCACACAGGGGAGAGGAAGCTAGCGGCCCAGTTTCTCTTTTCTTTTTCTTTTCCACATAAAAGTAAGCATTTTAAAGTGTCTGAGTTCCGCGGCACTGCGTCCATTTACACTGCCGTGTGACCATCAGCATCGTGTCCAGAACTTTCTCGTCTTCCCGAAAGAAAGCCCCAGCCCCATGGGCCTTAAACGGTCACTTGCCCTCCCCCCTCCGCCTACAGCCTGGCAAGCACCGATTCGCATGGATTGGCCCATTCTGGACATTTCTTATAATAGAATCAAATGCTGTGTGGCCTTTTGTGGCTTAGCTTCTTAGCATCATCCGTGTCCTAGCATGTTTCGTACACCCGTCCTCCTGAGGGCAGAACAGTGTTCTCCTGGGTGATTCCCCGTCTTTCTTCACCTCTGGGCTTTCCAGCTGAGCAACCTTGCAATTCCTCACTCCTGGGAGGGGAAGAGCTCCCTGGGAGTTTCCTGCCTCCGGGAGGCGTACTGAGAGCAGAGTAACCCTACATTACCCATTAAAGTTTGCTGCCGAGTCCTTACCCCATGCAGCCCCCCAGCTAGAACAGCACAGCCTCTGGGTCCACGCACAGTTGCGGGACCCGGGGCCAGTGCAATCACCGACCTGGGCCTCAGGCTTCATACCTCTAAAATGGGTCTAAGAGTCTTATCTCCTTCGGGAGGTTTAAATCCACTAGGACGTGATGAGGCAAGTGTTGGGTATGAGAACACTGACCAGCAATCCTGCAGCCAAATCACCCTGTCCGACTGATGTCACCATCCCTGAAGGCCATCTTGGCCAACACAGGAATGGGCTTAGGGGCCAGACTGGGCTTGAGAGCCCCGGGAAGCAGCCTGGCACGAAACCCCAAATCAGCCCGGCTCGCTGATGGGCAGCTTCTCGTGTTCACCATTTATCCTTATCAATAAATGTTAGTGGCTGTGTTTCTGCCCTGCCGGATGAACGTTTTTGCATTGCCAATGTGTAATGTAACTAAATTTAAAATCACATGGTCTTTCTAGACCTAACCAACTGGGCACCAGAGGCGGCTTATAGTGTTCTGGTCCCAGCCTACCCGGCAGCCTGTGGCACTCAGACACACACAGGCCTCTTACCTCGCTCTGTGTCCATCAGGAAAGGTGGCCAGGCTCCCCTGGGGCATTTCAGGGAGTAGGCATGTAGGAGTCAGGACGCAGAACCAAACTGGGGAGCTTTTTACTTCTCTTGGTCTAGATTCTTTTGGTGATAGAGAGAGGAATTCTTACCAAAGGAGCTTAATTCAAGTCAATACATTACAGTTGGATCTACATGTCAGGCATGGGACCAACAGCTTGTGGCTTATCAGCAAGCAAAACCGAGACCCCGGCGCTAGGAATCCAGATGTTAGACAGTAAGGATAATAAATAAATTGTATGGTGTGTCATCGAGTGAAATGAGCGATGGAAAGAAAAGACAAAGCAGAGGCAGGGAAGTGGCATCAGAAGCGCCACGGGTGGGGACAGGCTGTGGAACGGATGAAGGTAGTCGAGAGGCTTGGAGGAGCCCATATCGGAGCCAAGACTTGAAGGTGAGTGTCGATGGGGAAGGGGGCGGGAATTCCAGGCAGAGGCACCAGCCAGCGCAAAGGCCCAGAGAAAGGACAGTGCGTGGTGTGCATGATGGCTAGCAAGGACAGTGTGGCTAGGCTGACTGAGTGAGTGGAGAAGGAATCCGGAGAGAACCAGCTGGAGACCAGATGGGATGGGGCCACGGGCCACTGTCCAAACTCTGGCTTTTACTCTGAGCGACACTGAGCCGCTGCAGTTTGGAGCCAAGGACAAGCATGATTTGACTGATGTTTTGTTTAAGCAAAGTAGGAAACTCCTAAACTCCCAGGCCCCGGGGTGACTCAGAGGTTCGGGCCTTGGGGCCTTGCTGCCTCCACAATACAGGCTCCCCCCTCCGTGCAGGGAACGGACACGGTGGCGCGTGGCTTCAGGCCACTGCAGTCCTGGGACTCAGCCCTACAGCCAACAGGGGTCTTTCCAGCGGGGGGCCTAATAGAAACTCCCAGGGAAGGTCTCTGATTGGCTCTGCTTGGACCAATCCCAGTGGCCCAATGCCAGGGACATTGTGATTGGCTTCCCTGGACCACGTGGCCACCCCATCTCGAGAAGAGGAGCTCCGGGACTGGCCACACCAGCTGGGGTCCAGTTCCCAAAAGGAAAGTTGCGGGTTTCCTGGAAGAAGGTGGGAAGGAGAGGTGAGCTGGCCGAGGAGAACAAGGGCCCATCGTTGAGTTGCTCTTCCTGGACTCCTCAGGGGGTCCGGCCTGGGGGGGGTCGGGGGCAGGGGGATGTATGCCCCACGGGAAACCAGCACTAGTCTCTGTTTGCACCGCACCCCTGCCGCAGACCGCAGACCGCAGACCGCACCCCTGCCGCAGACCGCAGACCGCAGACCGCAGACCGCGTTGCACAAGCACCGCTTGTCCGGGGTGAGGATACGTGGTCGAGGCCGCCCTGACGTCTGCCATAGGGATCTGACTTCAGAGGTCACTTGGAGCACAGTAACTTTATCACAGCCCTTCCCCCGGGAGGCCCGGCTGGAGAAAGCCCCAGCAGCAGCCACCCAGGTCAGGAGCCGGTGGCCGAGGTGGGGCCGCTTCCTCCTCTCTCTTAAGCTCCTCTGAAGTCACAGACAATTAAACAGCCCCCAGAGCTGGTCTCTGATCCTCAGGAAATGCCAAGGAGGGTGAGCTGGAAGGAGCCTCTTGGCGGCTCTCACGAAGCCGCTCCTCTTGGCTCTGGAATTGTACACTGTGACCAGAGAACTCCTGTGGGGTTTTTGGGGGGTTTTTGGATTATTGTTCTTTTTGTAACGCAGTAAAGTCACAAATTCTGAAGGTCCATCATGGCGAATTTTTACGTCTATATTCACCTGCATGACCGTCACCCAGGGGTGATATAAACACATTTCTGACCCCCCCAGGAGGCCTCCTCCAGGGCGGCCTCTGGGCTTCTCTCACCTTCCCTGTCTATTTCACGTGAGCTTCCTGGCCAGGCCCAGACAAGCGCCCCATCCCCACACAGTGCGTTGCACACACTGTCTCCAGTAGGGCCCACCCCTTGCAAGGGTAGGGGCACTTCTCTTACAGGCAAAGCTCTGAGAGAAGGATCACCCCCAGCAGCAGCAGCAGCAGCAGCACCAAAACAACAGCGGCAGCTTCCACTGGCTGCGGGAGGCTTTAGGAAAATTCTTTTTTTTTTTTTTTGAAGATTTTATTTATTTATTTGACAGAGAGAGTTCACAAGTAGACAGAGAGGCAGGCAGAGAGAGAGAGAGGGAAGCAGGCTCCCTGCCGAGCAGAGAGCCCGATGCGGAAATTCTTGGCCAGAGATCAGAGAAGGGCCTATCCTCCCTGCCAGGTCCTGGCTTAGCTGGTTCATTTCAGTGGACGATGAGGAAGATTCCTACCATGAAGTCATGCACATCACTCGGAAGGGTTTCCCCACAAAGTCCCTCTTATTTTTGGCTCCAGCTAAGGGAGGATAGTAATCCACTCTTTGCCCACACTGGTTTTCCCAGCCTCTGCCTGTGAGGTGTCTGTCCGGTTTCAGAAGAACAGGCAGGACAGAGCACGCTGCCCGTCCAAGGAAGGGTGTGTCCCTAGGGTTCCCTCTTGGGGTGTCCATGGTCCACGATTTTGGGAGTGGTGTAGCCCATATTCAAACATACAGGCAGAGATAAAACATAATTCAGGACATCCCATACTTTCTATGACCTGCTCCTGACCTATCATTTATCTTGTGGGGCTGGAACAACCCGGGCCGGCGGCCCCAAGTTTCAGAAACATGGGGGTAGGTTTACAAGCACATTTTTTTGTCCAGATAATGGAAGGCTTGGCACATAGCCAATGGATAAGCAATTCTTCCCCACCCCACTCCACACCCCCAACCCCCTGCCCCAGCCGCAAGGACAGGAGTTTCTAAGAGCCTCCCTCTTGGCAACCCAAACATTATCCCCATTTTGAGGAGGAGGAAACTGAGGCTCCGAGGCTCGTACAGAAGAGGGCTTACTCTGTGCCTGGTGCTTAATAATTAGACCCGACTCCCTCCAGTTCTCTCAACTGCTGTTCCGAGTGACTTATCAGCGGTGTGACCAAAAGTGTTCAGAGAAGGAACCTGCTTGCCTGAGACCCCACAGTGGGCATCACCAAGAGCTGGCTCTGGGATTCAGCGTCCGCTGAGTCTGGTTCCAGAGCCCCTGCCCAGTGTCTCTGCCCCCCTGGCCAGTCCTCGGTCTCTGCTGCTTTAGGACCCACCCAGACTGATACTCCTGTCCCTCCGGGCAGGCCCAAGGGTGGAGAAGACACAGAAGACTGATTTCTCCCTCCCACCCGTCCGCCACCCCAGGGCACCTCCTTGCAAAGCAAGAAGTGCTGGCAAAAAAATGGGACAAGATTTCATGCCTTTGTAGAAGTTCTGCCCTAAACCCAGGAAAGGGGGTGGGGAGGAGGCACAGCCAGGTGAGGATCTGAAGCAAGAGAGTCAAAGAATCTGAGAGCACAAACTGGTGATGTTTTTTGTTGAAAAGTTGATGGACCTTTTGGGAAGTTCTGTACATAATAAAACCATGTGCCTGGGAGTCTCCCAGAAAAGGACAGGCATTCTCCATTTCATTACGCTCTGCCTTACTGCACTTTGCAGATACTGTGGGGTTTTACGTTTTTTGTTTTGTTTTCTTTCTTTATTTATTTTTTAACAAATTGAAGGTTTGTGGCAACCTTTTGTTCAGCAAGTCTGTCGGCCCCACTTTACCAACAGCGTTTGCTTGCTTTGGGTCTCTGTGTCACATTGTGGTCATTCTCATGATATTTCAAAACTTTTCATTATTCTCATGTCTGTTACGGTGATCTCAGATCAGTGAGGATGACTCAGGGGGAGCTAGGATGATGGTTTGCATTTCGTAGCAATAAAATGTTTTTAGGGGTGCCTGGGTGGCTCAGACGGTAGAGCTTCTGCCTTCGGCTTGGATCGTGATCCCCGGGTCCTGGGATCAAGCCCCATGTCAGACTTCCTGCTCAGAGGGGAGTCTGCTTCTCCCTCTCCCTCTGCCTCTCCCCCTGCTTGTGCTCTCTCTGTATCTCTCTCAGATGAATGAATAAATAAATAAATAAATCTTAAAAAAAAAAATAAAGCATTTTTTAAGGGCGCCTGTCTGGCTCAGTCGGTTAAGTGTCCTCCTTCAGCTCAGGTCATTGTCCTGGAGTCCTGGGATGGAACCCCAAATCTGGCTCTCTGCTCAGTGGGGAGTCTGGTTCTCCCTCTGTCCCTCGCCCTGCTCTCATGCTCTCTCTCTCACTCTCTATCAAATAAATAAATTAAATTAAATATTTAAAAATATTTTTAAAATTAAGGTACATATCCTCTTTTTTAGACACAGCGCTCTTGGGCACGTACCAGACTGCGGTACAGTGTAAACGTACCTTCCACCTGGCCTGGGAAGTGAAAAAAAAATCCACTGGAGCCACTTCGTTGCGACGCTCACTTTCTTGCCGTGGTTGGGAACCGAACCCGCAACATCTCCAAGGCATGCCTGCCCAGAGAGGCTGCAGAACAGAACAGAAGGGTGCTCTCTAGCTTCCCGTGCTGGCTGTAACCATTCACCTCACCTTCCCAGGCTTAAAACAAGACCAATTTATTATCTGGGAGTTCTGCGGGCCAGCAGTCTGAAATCAATGTCAGTGGATGAAAAGTCAAGGTCTTCCTTCTGGAAGTTTTAGGGGAGAATTTCTTTTCCAGCTTCTAGAGGTCCCCTGCATCCTTTGGGTCCTGGCCCTCCTCCCCTTCGAAGCCAGCAGTATAACATCTCCTCTCCTCTCTGACCTCTGTTCCTGTCTTTCTTTTCTTCCTACTGCCTCTGTCTTAGGAGGACCCTTGTGATTGAACTGGATTCACCCAGATAATCCAGGATGATCTCCCCTTCTCAAGATTCTAACTTATTTTTTAAAGATTTTATTTATTTGAGAGAGAGCAAGAGAGCACGAAGGCGGAATGAGGGACTGAGGGAGAAGCAGACCCCCTGCTGAGCAGGGAGCCAATGCGGGACTCGATCCTGGGACTCCCGGATCACAACTGGAGCCAAAGGCAGACGCTTTACCCACTGAGCCACCCACGTGTCCCTGAAGATCTTAATTCCGTCTGCAAAGTCCCTTTTGTCGGGTATGGTAACATCATCCCAGGTCCTGAGGATCGGGGAAGGGACATTTTTGAAGGGCCAGTATTCAACGTACTACAGAAAAGCAAAGTCACGTCAAGGGAGGTATGGCTGTGGTTCCTATGTCCAGGCTGAGAGTGGGGACAGATGGCGCAGTGCTCATGCCGACCACCCGCCCTGACTTGGGAAATGGGCATAAATCAGCAACATCGACCGCCTGTGGCCAGGCGCCGAGCTTTGTCACACCCCCAGAAGGCGGGCACAGCCATAAACCCCCACTTCAGAGATGAGGAAACAGATTAGAACGCATTTAAAAGTTTGCCGGAGACGAGCATCTGGAGCCCCAGGCTGGACCAGGGACACCTCGCAGCGCCCTTTTCGCTTCGCTTCTCGCCGCGTCGGGGTGGGGGAAGCCGCGGGCTCGCTGGGCGTGGGCGGGTGCTGTGAGCGCAGACGGGCCGCCCGGCCGCCGCCGCTCTCTCCCCCTCCTCCGCGGCCGGACCCACAGCCGCGCGCCCGCGCTGCCGTCTTCCCCCGCGGTCCCGCCGGCCCTCCGGGATGCCTCCGCCTGTCCTGGCGCTGGTGAGTGGCCAGGCGCTCCCAGCTTTCCTGCTCTGCGGCACGCTGCTGGTCATCAAGATGTACGTGGTAGCTATCATCACGGGCCAAGTGCGACTTCGGAAGAAGGTATGCCGCCTGGGGACCCCGATCGCCACATCCCCACGTGCGCTTCTCACTGCCCCGCCGGAAAGGTGTGCGGCTGGGGCACTTGGCCGAGGTGTTTCCCCGGCCGGAGTGTGGGGGACCTGGGGGGAGCCACCTAGGGGCCTCTCCCAGTCCTTTGGGATGGCAGGTCCTGCACCTTCCTGTCGTCTGTTTTAAGAGCATTTACTCACTTTCTGGGCCTCCAGGTGGGTTCTGGCTGTGAGTGCGCCATGTCTACCGGGGCTTAGAGAGAAGCCGGTCCCGGAGGGCGGAGCCTGACAGCGTAAAGCTTCTCTCCGAGCTGGCAGCTTCCCAGCACAGGAGATCTGATATTTGGGTATTTGGGTGGAGTGGGAACTAGCGACATAGGAGTCCGAGAAACCCTTAAGTGGAAATTCCCAATTCACTGGCAAGGGCGCTTCCAAAGCCTCTACAGCCTCCAGGGGCCGGGTCTCGGCCAGACGCCACTGGAATTTTGTTTTTTAAAAGGTTTTATCTATTTATCCGAGAGAGAGGGAGGGAGGGAGAGAGAATGAGTGGGGAAGGGGCCGAGGGAGTAGGCGAGGCCCATCCCCCGCTGAGCCAGCCCAGGGTTCTCGTGTCCCAGGACCCTAAGAGCACAACCCGAGCCAGTCAGATGCTCAACCAACTGAGCCACCTAGAGGCTCCTCCATTGTAATTTTCGAGGAGGAGGTCCCCCCCCCCCCCGGACTGATCCGAGTCCCAGAGCCAAAACAACAATGCAGAGGCTGAGGTTTGAGCCCTGGGTGGGGGGCCGATGGGCGGGAGGGCCCATTCAGAGATCAACTCCGCTCTCTCATTGGACAGCCAGAGCCCGAGAAGTTTCAGGCCAAGCTGGCCTCTGTCCTGTTATTCAGTAGAAGACTCCTTTCCAGAAACTGTGCCCCTTTGTCCCCCTTTGTCCAGTTGGCTGGCTCTGGCATTGCGTGGGGGGCGGGGTGGACACCCGGGCGCCGAGATCCTGCTGGGGACTCAGACCCAGCCCCTGGCACAGGTGCAGGCCGGCTTGCAGCATCCAGAGGCCCAGGCCCACAGACGGCCCCTGCCTTCCCCCTGCCTAGGTCCGTCCTGGATGTGGGGTTCAGGCACCCCACGGGGACAGCTGCATTCACCCATTGAGTCCCCAAGTGCCTCCTTAGAGCTGAGAGCTCAATCCCCACCGCGACTCCGGGGGAGGAGGCAGGAGCGACTTTCACGTTGTTTTCCAGGCCAGGACCCTGGGTTGGGAGGAGACCTTCCCTGTGAAGGCCACAAAGCAGGGCTTGAAGGGGGGTGGGGGTGGGGGTGGGGGGACCCTGCTCCACAACCTGCCCCGGGGTGGGGAGGTGGATAGAGTTCTCCACAGCTGGGGATAGGGGCCCAGAGCTTCCTTTTTAATGTAACTAAAGAGATAGAGAGAGAGAGACCACAGGAAGCCTTTCTCCCTGGTCGCTGGGGAGGAGCCGAGGAAGCCAGTTTCCCTCTGGTTTCTGCTTTTGTATTCTCAACCAGGAGAGAGCCAGGGAGTCACACCTTGGAAGGGCTTGGATGGGGGCGCCTGGCTCCTCCGCCCACCTGCTTTGGGCCTTGGGAAGTCTGGAGCTCAGTTTCCTCATCTGTCACCAGGGACGTCAGGGTAGTGCCGGGAGAAGGCAGGGCCTGGCTGCAGGACGGAGCAGCAGTGTTAGTTTTCATTACTTATTAATGGTTGGGGGCAGAAGCCACATGCTCCTTCGTGGGAAAGCGTCCAGAGCCCTGCCCCCACCCCACCATGGACCCTGAACTCCAAGAAAGCTCCCTGCGGAATGGTAGGACCCCCATCGAAGGGACCCAGTGCTGAGCCATCCAGATCAGTGATTCCAGGACTGAAGGGCCTGTGGAGAGGAATTCTGGGCACGGGGCTCTGATCCTCATTCACTTCTGGGCTGGGTCAGGGGCAGCCCCAGCGGGGGGTGGGGAGGGACAAAGCAGCGCTCAGGGGCAGAGGGCTGCAGGGCTCATGAGTCAGAGACGGCAGGAGTGGCCATCAGACTAGCAGGGCAGAAAGCCTGGGGCTGAGATCCAGGCTTGGGGTCAGAGGTCAGAGACGCACGGGCGGGGGGGGGGGGGGGGTGGGGTGGGGTGGGGGGGGGGTGGGGTGGGGGGGTGGGGCTTGGGCCTGCCTCTATTGACTGAAGTGTGAACTTAAGTCTCTGCCGTCCACAGACCATTCGGGGGGCGCCCTCCTCGTGTGCGCCCTCCTGGTGCCGGCATCGTGCAAAGGCCTTTCCAGTTCTCTCCTTCACTCTCCCCATAGGAAATGAGCTCCCTTTGATTCAGAGTTCCCAGAGGAGTAGCTGAGGCTCAGGGAAGTTCAGAAATGTGCAGCTAGGGGCGCCTGCGTGGCTCAGTTGGTTGAGCATCTGACTCTTGATTTTGGCTCAGGACAGGATCTTGGGGTCGTGACATTGAGCCCCACCTTGGGTTCCATGCTTGGTGGAGTCTGCTTGGGATTCTCTCTCTCCCCTTCTGCCCATCCTCTCACACCCGCCACACACACACACACACACACACACACACACACACACAAGCACACACACACATATATGCACACGTGCTTGCTCTCTCTCAAATAATTCTTTAAAGGAAATGTGCAGCTAGTCAGTACAGAACTGGGGTTCTCTGCCCTCGACTATCAAACCCTTTCATTTCCCTTAGTTCAAAGTCCAAATTCTTAGCGTGCCTCTAGGACCCCAGCAAGTTCATCCTGGGCCTCTGTGCCTTGTTCTCTATACTCCAGCCACACTGGTTCTCTTTTTTTCAAACATGCCTGTCTTTTTCTGACCCCAGGGCCTTTGCACATGCTGTTCTGCTTACCTTCAGTGCTATTTCTCCAACCCTGCCTTCATCTGGTTAATACTGTTGCATCCTTCAAAGCTCATTTTTAATGTCCCTGCCTCAGAGAAGCCTTCTCTGACCCCCAGACTTGGTCAGGTCTCCTGTGAACATTCTCAAGGCCAACTTTGTCTTCTCTTTTTTCTTCCCTTGTTCATAGGCAATTCCCCAACCAGACTGTGATTTCCCAAGGGCAGGGGCAGGAGGGCCTTTGCCTTAGTTTATTCTGGCTGCTGTAACAATATAATTTGGAATGGGGGCCTTGTAAATAACAGATTTATTTCTCACAGTCCTGGAGTCTGGGAAGTCCCAAGACCAAGGTGCCAGCAGATTCTGAGTCTGGCGAGGGCCCGCTTCTGGGTTCACAGATAGCCATCTTCTCACTCTGTCCTCGCATGGCAGAAGGCGCAAGGGAGCTTTATGGGGGGGGTTCTCTTTTAATGGGCACTAATCCCATTCCTGAGGGCTCCATCCCAATGACCTAATCACCCCACAGAGACCCCCCCACCTCCTAACGCTGTCTCCTTGGAGTGTATCTTTCAACATACGAGTTTGTGGAGCACACAAACATTCAGGCCACAGAAACCCTATTCGCGGCGAGTGCCAGCTTTAGGCACACAGCGGGAGCAGTCATTCTCTGCTGATATATTCCAGGCTTTTGCCAACCCTGAGGATGCTCTGAGACACGGAGGCCTCCAGTACTGCCGGAGTGACCAGGACGTGGACCGTTGCCTCAGGCAAGTACTGCTAGACCTCAGCCTGGCCATGGTCTGCCCCCTGCAGGCCCAGCTCTGAACCACAGGACCTGGGGGATACCCAGAGGACCCGGGTCTTCTGCCTTCCTGAGCCTCTCAGACAGTTCTGGATCAAATTTCTAATCAGTTGTGGGAAAGTGACACACGCCCATGACTCAGGATTCCAGAGCTGGAGAGGGCTGCTCGGCGAGGACTCCGTCTCCCCACCCTTGCCTCTGACCTCGGGGCCCTACCCAGCCCTACCCAGCTCTACTCTCTGATAGCCAACGCCGTGTCTCTGCACCTTCCCAGCATGCTTTTTCCTTTTTGCCCCCAAAGAGTCAGCTTTCACCCACTGGTCCGTTCACGGGGTTGTTCCCCATCTGCTCCCAGTGGGGTCTTGCCCACGGGCTCAGCGCTGTAGGATTCAGGCAGATCGCCCTTAGCTGTCTGACCCGTTCCCCTCCGATGGGCATTTAGGCTGGTCTCCTGTCTTTCTCGGTTATGAACAGAGGGCATCCAAACCTCTCCCTTTGCCTTCGTGCGTGTGTGTGAATCAAACTGTAGGATGCATTCGAGCGGTAAGAAATATTGCCGAGTAGTGCACAAATCCTCTTCCACTGCTGGTGTGGGAAAGGTCTCCCCTGCCCCTGCTGCCTCCGAGCTTCCCCTTGGGAGGGGTACACGGCCAGGGCGGTGGGCGAAAATGTCCCCACGTCACGTTTTGTTTTTCCTTTGCATTTCTTTTATTCGGAATGAAGTTGAACATACCACTTGGTATGCCTAGCATATCCCAGTCAATCAAACACAATGTTCCTCCTTATAAAAGTCAGAACTGCTGACCATTGCAGACAATTTGGGTCCTGTTGCAAACCCCCAGAGGGAAAAGGGAGGCCGGTCCCAATGCTAATCCCTGCTGACATCTAACACTATTTTCACCCAGATTCTCTTTGTCAGTGTTTTTCATAAAATTAGGTATGCATCGTTTACCCAATTTGGGGGTTGTGATTTTTGTTTTCAGTTACTATTATTTGGTGAGCATTTTCTAGGTCAGTCAATGTTACTCAAGAAATGGTTCTTTAGAAACAGATAGACAAAATCCCGTCGAAGGAGGCCCGACGTTCATTTCATGTCACCCGCCCGAATGGTCCTTCTTTGGCAGTTGGCTCTAGTTCACACCGGCGGGCTGAAGAGTGAGGAGGCAGCATTTCCAGGGGAGAGGGACTGTCTCGTGGAGTTGGGGGGAGTCGTGGGAGGGTGCATGGCTGCACAAGAGCGAGACGGGAGACAAACATCACACAGTTCTCGGCGCGTCCCCCTGCATCATGGGCAGAGCTGGGTGGGACGCTGTGGTATGAATAATAGAGATTCTTTTACTGAAGGAGAGTGTTTTTTTTTCTCTCTCTCTCTTTTAGTTGTCTTGGCCATTGAAAATAATTACATACTTGCGGTTTTAAAAAATTACAGAAATGTGTAAAGTAAATGGAGGAAGTAAAATTCTTTATTGTTCCACCCTTTTTAAAAATTAAAAAAAAATTTTTTTTGAGAGAGGGACAGAGGACAGGCAGGGGGTAGGGCAGAGGGAGAGGGAGAAGCTGACTGCCTACTGAGCAGGGAGCCCCATGCGGGCTTTGATCCCAGGATCCTGGGATCATGTCCTGAGCCAAAGGCAGATGTGCAATCGACGGAGCCACCCAGGCGCCCCTGTTCCACCCTTTCCAATGTAACTACAGTGTCTAGTACTTCCTATGAAGTCCATCCGTCCGTCCATCTGACTGGTAGTGAGCACCTACTGTGTGCAAGGCGCTGGTTGTACATTAGTGGACCAAAGCCTTACCCATGCACAAATCTATCCTGGTGACCCGTACCCCAGCCTCCCCCTGGTGGGCCTGACTCTCCAGGGCAAAGGAGAAGGACCTGAGTGTCCTTGAGGCAGCAGGCTGCTGCGACAGTGGGTAGCCCCAGCCGGTTCTCGGCAGCCACCGAGGGGGTGTGCCCAGCTTCTCACAGGGTTCCGGGATTCTATGTAGCAGAGCTTACTTGTGACATTGGAGTGGTTACCTGAGCTTCCAGACACTTGGTTTCTTTTCAGTGGCTGTAACCAAGCCAGGGGGAGACCACAGACCCGGCGGGGGGGGGGATGGGGCCGAGATGTTTCCATCTACGTGATACAATTTTTTCTTCTGATCAAAGTGACCCACTATCTAGTGTCTTGATGCTCAAAGGGCTGGAATTCAGTTCAGCACTTTTTGAGAACGTCTTACCAAATAATGTTTTATATTCACTCAGCAAGAGTTTATCGGGAGGGGAACCTGCCACGTGATGGTATTTACTGGGGACTTAGCATGCCAGACCTAGGGGTTCCTGGTCCCCTGGGGCTCCTCCTCCCCTTCCTCCTGACGTCACATAACATCGCAGCGCCTCTGGGGTGCAGAGGTCAGAACGGTCACGCATCTCATTACTCACTACCGGAGAACTGGCTGGACACTGAGGCCACAAGCCCTGGAAGTGGGACTTAGTTAAATATTAGACCAGAGTTGGTGGTCGGGATCACCTTTCCGCACAAACAGGAAAGCCCTCAGGTCTTGGTTCTTGGAGGATAAATCTTCCTCTCAGGTTAGCAGCTGGCCTGAGTGGATTCATGAGCTCAGCTCTGGGAGAAGTCAGGAACCAGGTTTCAAGGCAAACCAAACCTTCTACCGCGATACCTATCCGAGTCTCTTAGTGATGCGTATTCAGGCCAAATCCCGAGTCTGCGTTCAAAACTGCAGTGAGGAAGTATCCGAGTGGCCCCAAAGAAGGAAGACACACACTTGACCCACGCTTTGCCGTGTTTCTGACTACTTGCGGGGTGCAGCCCTGATCCCACTGAAGCAGTTTGTCGGGAGACGGGTCCCCAGGTCGCAGTCTGGAAGTCCCGTAGATGTCATCCAACGCATTCATTTTGCATCTTTTTTTTTTAAAAAAAGATTTTATTTATTTCTTTGTCAGAGAAAGAGAGAGCACGCACAAGCAGGCAGAGAGGCAGGCAGAGGCAGAGAGAGAAGCAGGCTCCCTGCCAAGCAAGGAGCCTGATGTGGGACTCGATCCCAGGACCCTGGGATCACGACCTGAGCTGAAGGCAGCGACTTAACCCATTGAGCCACCCAGGTGTCCCTCATTTCGCACTTTGTGGACAGTGCCCCGAGGCCCAGGAGTGGGTCAATGGCAGACAGAACCATAGGCTCCAGCCCCGGGGGTGGCGGGATGGCTGGCAAAACCGAGCTGGTGAGATGAGCGTGACCAGTCGTGTCCGGGACGAGGCTGGTGACAGCAGCGAGGCATCGAGGAAGATGGTGCGTGCATCAGAGACACAGTCCCTTGGGGACAGCAGCATTCCAAGCGCTCTGTAGACGCCAACCCCCGGGGCCTCCAGCCGCCTCCCCACGAAGGGGCTGTTGAGTCTGGTTGAGTCCCTCTGAGCCCGGGCTCTGAAGGGATGCGAGTTTACTTTACTTTATTACCTGCCTTTGAGATGCAGCAACCGCGGACCTGTGTTCACGGACACGGCCCTTGTGGGTGGCAGGGAGGGCCAGGGAAGAGGACAGACCGCAGCTGTCCCTGCCAGCCGGGGTCTCCCTCTCCCCCGCCGGCCACCTGCACCCGTGCCGCTGGTGGCTGCAACGTCCGGGGAGGGGGTGGGGCAGCCTGGAGCCGCCCGGAGTCCCGGCAAGCCCAGTCTAGCAGTGGGGATTGGCTTTGGGTGACTTTTATTTGAAAAAGCAGTTATTACTGGAATGACACATTTTGCCCAAGCGTCTCTCTGGTACGTGACTCCTTCCATGTCTGTCAGGACATATCCGGGCCCGAGGGAGGGGAAGGACTTCTCTTGCCTCACCTTCGATTTCCCCACAGCTCCCTGCCCCACTGGCGGCCCCACTGGCGGCTTCGCCGGGGGGTGGGGGCCCCCCACTGTGGTTTGGGACCTACCCAAGGGAGGAGTGAGGACAGCTGGGTCAGCGCCGGGCACTGGGAGTCAGAGCCTCACGGCTTCCTTAGTCCCAGCCACCTCTCCCCGCTCGCTGGTGACCCTGGGACCCTCTGTCCCGAACCCCCCAAGCGGGAGCTAGGAGGTGGGCTCAGCCCCACTGTTTGGTTTTCTGGGGGGGACTGCACCTCCTCGCACAGAGCAGGGCCCCCACCTGCTGTGAACCTTGAGCGTCCTACCCTCTCCTCTCCATTTGCTCCGTGGGGTTTGGTGATGACTCTGTGAACAACCTTCCAAAAACTGACTCACTCATCAGTTTTTTTATTTTAAAGAAAAGCATCTGGGGGCGCCTGGGTGGCTCAGTGGGTTAAAGCCTCTGCCTTCGGCTCAGGTCATGATCTCGGGGTCCTGGGATCGAGCCCTGCATCGGACTCTCTGCTCAGCAGGGAGCCTGCTTCCCCCTCTCTCTCTGCCTGCCTCTCCGCCTGCTTGTGATCTCTGTCTGTCAAATAAATAAATAAATAAATAAAATCTTTTAAAAAAGAAAGAAAGAAAGAAAGAAAAGCATCTGAATGAATGGGATTCGTCTGGTAGTGAGACTTTCCCTGAAACTTTGTGATAAAAGTGTGACAAAAATGTTCATCCAGGTGGGTCCCCAGTGGGACCACATTCTGGGACACACAAACTCCATTTTTTTTTAAAGGTTTTATTCATTTATTTATTTGACAGGCAGAGATCACAAGTAGGCGGAGAGGCAGGCAGACAGAGAGAGGGGGAAGCGGGCTCCCTGTGGAGCAGAGAGCCTGATGCAGGGCTCAATCCTAGGACCCTGAGATCATGACCTGAGCCAAAGGCAGAAGCTTAACCCACTGAGCCAAACTCCATTTAAAGTGGGTTTTCCAAGGGTGTCCCTCCAACCATGTTTGGGGGACTGCTGGGACACCAAGCCCATTCCCACAGGGGAGAGCGGCTTTAGAGGGAACCCCGCAGTGTCCTCCCTCATCCGTACCCCGCAAGTAAGCTGAGTGACTTGCTTGTTCGGGGAGTGGGACCCCCACCCAGCCCAGTCTCTCCCTCTCGTCCCTTCCCAGGCCTCCAGCTCTTGGGCACAGGGGAGCAGCGGCCTTCCCCCCAGCCCTGGGAGACCTGCCCGGGGCAGACTTGCTTTCGAGGCCCCCATGGTGGAGATTCAGAAAAGAAGGGCTCGCGTTGGCTCCAGGATGTGGGGACAGACGCTAACTACCGTGTCCTGAGTTTGGCCTAAGAAAGATCCAGGCCCCCCCCCCCCCCGGGTTCACGGGAGCTTGTATCCCCTCTGACGGAACCCCCGGCCCCAGAGCCCGGCCCACCAGACCCCTCTCCTGCTCCCATCCTGCCCCGCTTCCTCTCGCGCCACCGCGCTCAGGACACTTAGGTCACTTAACTGTGTCTCAAACACCCTAGGCTCATCCCCACCTTTGCACTTGCCAGTTTCGCTCCCTGGAAAGTTCTTCCACTGCAGGGACAGCCTGTGGTTGACCCCTTATCGTTCAGGCTTTGGTCTCCCCCCTGGTCTCTGCCCCCGTCACAGGGCTGAGACCCCTCCGGCACGGGGCTGCCAATGAAGGCCTCCTTAGCTGCCCTGTGCAGCCCACCCGACTCCCTACGCCCCAGGTCAGCCCTTGCAAATGGGAGGGAAGCGGTGGACGGTGTGGCTGGGCCCGCACACAGGAGCTGCTGGGCCCGGGCCTGGCCTCCTGGCACAGCCTCGGTGAGCCGCCTTGCAGCTGGAAGAGCCCAAAGAAGGGACTTTGGTCCCAGCAGAGTCCTCATGCCTCCACATGTGTGGCCTGGCCTTGGGGGAGGTCACAGCCCTGGTGCTGGGATCTTGTTTATCTTTCGAACCGGCCATCCATCGCTGGCTCAGCCTCTAATTTACCGGACTTGACCTTCCCACCTCGCCCCAAGGAAGCTGCCCATTAGCAGGAGTCATGGAAAATGTGAACCAGCTCTTAACAGAAGTGGCTGAGTTTTCTTTCTCGGTCATTTATTTATGGCCGGGGTTATACACAGCCCTTCCACTCCCCCCGACCCCGCACTGCCGCACAGACTCACACACTTCATCATTTTAAGCAAAACACAGCGAGAAGGAAGCAGGAGACCATGGAGGAAAGGAAGAGCTTCACCGGTGCCCAGCGATGGGTTGGCTCCAGAGAGCGCCTACGGCTGTGTTATCATGATCCTTGAGAGGGGAAGGAGGGTTTGCTGGGGTTTAGGGGAGACGAAGGCAGGCAGGGGTTCCAGACACATGCTCTTAGACTCACCTATACCACTCAGGAGGGCCTGAGGCCCTGCACTCAGGAGGAGGGTTCCCTCAGAGAAGCCTGCCCTGGGGGTAAAGGGGTAAAGGGCACGGGTTCGAGTCTGACCTAAACTCTGACCAGCCCAGCTCTCAACCCCTGGGAGCCCCACTTTTCCCACCTGGTGTCCAAGGCCAGAGGGGGAGAAGGTGGGGCACGTGGCCAGGGCCCTGTCCTGGGGAACCCTCGGGCTTGTCACGAAAACCCCAGCCTGTAGCCTGTGGTGGCTACTGGCCCCGAGTGGGGGTCCCCGCTCCTCAGCCGCTGTCTCTCCTGCCTCTGTGGTGTCTCTTCATCCTGGCTGTGAACAGACTTGAGTCTTGCACGCTGAGACGATCCCCCACTGGTGGAGGAGGGGTGCTTCCAGGGCAAGGAGCCCCGGCAGACCCCTGGCTGACTGCCTCCCCTTGCCTCCCCAGAGCCCACCGGAACGACATGGAGACCATCTACCCCTTCCTGTTCCTGGGTTTCGTCTACTCCGTCCTGGGGCCTGACCCCTTCGTTGCCCACATGCACTTCCTCGTCTTCTTTCTGGGCCGCGTGGTGCACACCGTGGCCTACCTGGGGAAGCTGCGGGCGCCCACCCGCTCCCTGGCCTACACCGTGGCCCAGCTGCCCTGTGCCTCCATGGCCCTGCAGATCATCTGGGAAGCAGCCCGCCACCTGTGACCTGCAGCCGATGCCTCCTCGGCCACCAGAAAGCTGGCCCCGAGCCGCAGTGACTGTACCTGGGGGACTGGGCATCTCTTCGAGATTGTGCTAGGCCCCGGGGACCTGGCTTCTTGGCAACCCGCTGAACTTGGGGTGCTGGGTACCATGGGCCTGGGTGTGTTTGCATAAGTGTGTGCATGTACGTGTGCACGTGTGCCTCTTGGATTTCGGGAGGGGTAGGTGATTGGACCATGTGGAGATGTCAAGACGGATAGAAAACTCCATCGTACCCTAATACCAGAGCATTAAAAACCACATTTCTTCTTTGTTGCTAAGAGTGACCAGAGACTCAGTCCAGGTTCCTAAACTAAAGAACCCGCCAGATCCAGGCCTATAATAAAGGCAGATTTCTTAGATTTGCCCCAAGGAGGCTGGTTCTGCTTGTTCCGGGGGGGAAGGGGGTACTGGACATCTGGGTTTTTAAAAAGCTCCCCCATGTCCCAGTGATGCCCAGGCCTGGGAGTCCCTGCCTGTTCCCTCTAGAAGCGGGGCCCAGGGTAGGGTGTGGTTTTGCAATGGTTTTAGGGTGGGAGTTTAGTGAGGTGGGGGAGGGCTTATGTTCCTTTGGGTCCGGTCCGCACGGCCTGCGCTGCGTCCCCATTCCTTTAGTGAATTGGGTTCTCCTAAGTGCAGGGGCCGATAGGAGGCGCCCCAGGACAATTTGCTTCTCCTAAGGGCTGTCAAGCAAGGACAATGGGGCTTAAAGGACCAACCACTAAAAGGAACCTTCTGGCTCCCTCAGTATCTGCAAGGTTTGAAAACCACAAATGGGCGCCCACGTGTGTGTGTCTCCTAGACTCGTTCTGAGGTCGGTGTGGTTTTCAGTCATTAAATGCAGTGTCTGTCCTGCTCGGCCACCACCTTGTGACATCTTGGCTGCCCGTTCCTGGAATCCACCCCGACCCCACCCCAGGTTGGCCATTTTCGCTGGATAGTTTTATTAGAGTGGGAGGGGGTGCCAAGCTGACAGGATACGGTCACTGCAAACACACAAACACACCCCATCGGGGTACATAGCCGTGCTGCGAGCACGCTGATCAGATAGATGCCCGGCCACCCCCTCACTCGGGTGAGTAAGATGCTCTATCAATTCCATTTTTACAGATGAGGACACTGAGGCTCCAGGAGGGGTCACCCGAGGCGCAGGGTCAGCTCTGCATCCGCCTGTCCGTTTCTGAAACCCTGACTCTGACCATTGTCGCCTGCTGCCTCCTTTTCCCAACTGCTGCCCCTTCTCACCAGGATCTGGGGAAGCTCCTGGGCACGTCTCCCTCTCAACCGCCAGCAGCCCCTGAACTTCTGCCCTTGGGGGCTGATGGGCCTATTGGGTGGGGGCCTCACGGGGCCCAGGGGACCCCTGGCCTCACTAGCTATATCCCCAGCTTTCCCTGCCCGCCCCCCTCCCCATCCTCCCCCCGCACCGCACCGTCCTCCGAGGGCAGGGCTGGGGTGGATAACACTGTCCCCTGGTGGCGAGATGTGCTTCTAGTCTCAGGCGGCCTTGCGCGCCTGGAACGGGCTGGAGAGGCTCCGCTCGTTGGCTAAGCTTTGGTTGAGGGCGGTACTGAGCGTCTTTTTTCACTTGATCCTTAAACAGATCCAAGCAGGGAGGCTTGACTGGTTTTTGAAGAGGGACGTACAGCTCAGAGAGGAGGAGTCGCTTGCCCAGCGTTCCTGAGCCCGGATGCGGTTAAGGACAGAGACCCAGTATGTGTTTTTATACTGTAGTGTGTTCCCTCCCTGGGAAGGAGAGGATGAGGGGACACAGTACTCAGCGCGGGGCTGGGTGAGGAGGGCATCCGACACCCACGGGAACCTTGTAAACCGGGGGACCTGTGTGAAGCGGGTGGTCCCGCGGAGCCCCTGTGCCTTGTCACACCATTCACCCACCTCTGTGGGATCCCCTTGGATGTGGTGTGGCCGTGGGGGCCGCGAGAGTGTGGGGGGACACAGGGACAACAGTGACAACCCAAGTGCCAGCACCCTAATGGGGGAGATGGGGCAGTGAGAGCACGGGCGGGGGGCTTCCAGGGGGAGGCAGCCACTCTCCTGAGAATGGAGATAAGATGGACTTGTTTTGGGGGGATATCCAAGCCGAGGAAACTGAGTGGCAAAGCTGAGCAGAGCTCAGTCTCTTGGGGTCTCGTGGGTGGGGCTCATCTGAGGCTTTGGGGCCATGTTGGGGATGTGAGAGAGGGTCAGTGTAGTTGGGTCTGTGTCCTAAGAGGATCTCTGAGAAAGCCAGCAGAGTGGAGTTGACAGCCAGGCAGTGGCCCTTGCTCCCCAAGTGCCGTGGATAGCACCCTGCCTGCGCCCAGGAGCGGGAGGGCCCAGGGGAGAGGCAGGTGTGAGTATAGAGCAGGGAGGGGCCCGAGGGGCCGGCCCGGGTGCTGTCAAGGGGCAGCTGGCAGGAGCTGCAGGGGTTTGCAGGGGAAAAGGACACCCAGAAGCCTGTTCTGCTTCTGCTCCTGCTCCAGGGACACAGGGACTGGACTGGGTGGACACAGTCCAGGATGGGGAGAGGGCTGGGAGCTGTCTCCGGGCAGCAGCTGACCCCGAGGCTATACACCCAGGCCCAGGGAAGCCAGCACCTGTTTCCTATAGCAGGCGAGACAAGCTGGGCAGTTTCCTCAAGACCAGAGCACATCGGCCAAGCTGGCCAGAGGCACCGAGTGCGAGTTATCCTGCCCTGGTCTCTGTCCGCAGTCCACATGCCTGCCACCAGCCCAACCAGACTTGGGCCCCTCTCTGGAACGGCCTCCTCCCTCCTGCCCCAGGGTTGGGGATGGGTGTGAAGTGTGGGCAGTGGGCTTTGGAGGAAGCCCGGGATGGGTGATGGCTGGTGGTCCCTGTCCCATGAGGGCCCCTGCTGGGAACTCCTGGGGCTCCCTCATCCAGTGGATTTCTTGGTCCAAGGCTTCCAAGAGCTTCCCTGGTGTGAGAGGGTCCCAGAAGCACAGGCAAATGTTGCACAAGCAAGGCACGGGGCGAAAAAGCCTGATTTCACGGTCCTGGAGGTGCAGGGACAGGATCTGGGGACGCCCTGCAGAAGCAGAGCCCAATTCCCACGGGACACATAGAAGCCTCCGCGTGTGTGTACATGTGCGTGTCCCCAGGAGGCTGTGTTCTCAAAAGGCTGGCATCTTCTCGACCTTCACTGTTGGTCTCCTCCTCCAGACTGTGCCCCTCTGGGAGTCGGGGGTTTGGGTCCCTGCTGTTTCCTGCTGTGCCTGTGTCCCCAGGTCTTGGAAAAGCACCTGGCTCCTAGGAGGTCTCTACGAAGTGAACGAATGGTGTGTAAAATGAATGTGTGTCTCTGTGTGTGTGTGTACATGTAACAGAGATGGGGACTCAGGACGGCTCTTATCCAGTGTGGATTCCACGACAAAAAGTGTTTGGGAAGGGTTTCTCGGCACTGGGAACACGGTGTGTCATGGGTGTGGGTGGCAACAGGGGCTCACAGTGGCATCTGTGGCTCACGGGCTTGCAACCAACAGGTCAGACTGGCTCCTTTGTCATTGCTCAAGATTTTCCTTAATGGCACCTCTGCCCTTCCTCCCGGGGCTCTCGATGGTCAATAATGCGAATTTTAACAGCTCGCTGGTATTCCATCATCCTGGATAACCTCATCATTTATTTAATCTGCCCTTACTGTTGGAGAAATTAATTTTCCAGGCTGCGTCAGCATGAGCAATGCCTTCACGGGCATCTTTGAGCAGAAATCTCTGTGCACGTCCATTTCTCAAAGGTCCATTTCTGGGAGGAGAATTACTGAGTGAAGGGCATATGTTTAAGGTTTGTGGTATATGTTGTCCTCCAAAAAGATGGTTCCAGTTTGGAGGGGACTTTAAAAAGAGTTTTGTCAAGTTTTAGGACCCATGTTGGGAAATTTACAAGTATATATACAAAGACCAGAGACCACCCACAATCCCACGTCCTGAGAAAATCACTGTTCATGTTATGGTTGATTACTTTCCAGATTTTTAAACAATGCATATTATGTATTTGCATATGATAGGTAATTGGCATAATGTATTCAGGAATCTGTGCATATTAGATACATAATATGCATTTAAATGCACATAACACTTACATGTATTTAATATGCATAGATAAAATATACACTATGTATCAGTGTGTGTGCATGTATTTATCTCCAAAAGAGATTGTGTCTCATCTCTGCTCCTTGGAATGCCTGCCGCGTGGCCATCCCAGGGACAAAAGGTCGCCCTTCTTGGTATCTGTGCCTGCCAAGAAGATTCTGAGTAACTTCACTTTTTAAAGTGTGAATTATGAAAACAAGAAGAGTTTTCTTCCTATTTCCAAATATAAAATTATAACATTGAATTATTCTCTTTCAAGCTACACACAACTCCCCCAGACATGCAGAGCTATCTGCTGACTATCTAGAATTTGGCTTCGTTTTTTTAAAAAGTTGACACAATATTGTAACCCTTTTTGGAATGCATGTTCAAGGCCACAGGGGAAGAGCCTGAGGAAGGAGCGTGGCAGGGAAAAAGGACTGTCTGGCGGGATTATCTGGAGAGTCTGGGGCAGGGGTTAAGAGGAGATTGAGGCTAGACAGGGAGAGCCCGGCCAGATGGTGGAGCCTCAAACACCTGGCCTGGGTGATGGAATGTTGCCGAGAGAGAGCCCTCGGGAGCCACAGGAGGCTTTAGATGGTGGCGGCGGGGGGCAAGATCAAGGCTGGGTTTTAGGGCAAGAAATCTGCCGGCTTGTGCAGAATGCCTGGAAGGAGGTAAGAAGAGGGGATCTCCCTGTGGCTTGGAAAATAATTTGAGCAAAGGCTTTGTGTCTCCTCTGTAGTGGGTCTGGGGTTGTCGGGTACATCATGGGCAGAGGAAGGCCAAGCTCAAGGTGGACAGCCAAGCTCCTTCTCCACCTGTAGTCTTTCCTATGACGTGTAATAAGCTGCCACAAATGTAACAGCTTAAAACAACACCCACTTGTGATCTTACAGTTTCTATAGGCCAGGAGTCAGGGCCCAGCCTGACTGGGTCCTCTGTTCAGGGTCTCACCAAGCTGCAGTCAAAGAGGCCTTTGGGCTGAGGCCGCACCTGGAGCTCAGTGTCCTGTCGAGCTCATTCAGATTGGGCAGAGCCTATTGTAAGACTGACGCCCTCTGCTGCTGGGGGCCGCCCCTCCACAGGCAGTCCGCCACAGGGCTGTTGGGCGATAAGGCCAGTAGACAGGAGAGCATCCCTGTGCTCTGAATCCCTTCTTTCGGGGAAGACCCAACTCTCCTTTAAAGGGCTCACCTGCTTAGGTCAGGCCCACCCGGGATAATCAATCTCCCTTTCAATCAAGTCAAGTCATCTGATTAGGGACTTTAATTAAATCGGCTAACTTCTTTCATTTTTGGTGAAAAGCAAGTCGGAGTTTGCACCCACACTCCCACAAGGGACTATCCTGGGGTGAGAATCACGGAGCCATTTTAGGATGCTGTCTAGCCCTTCACCTCTCCTCTGAGGACTCCTTCTGATCTCCATATGCCCCCCACGACCCCCCGTATCTCAAGCTCAGTCCTTCTACGGTGTGAACAAAGGGTTAAGAAGCTCTCTAACACTCTTTGCAATATAGACAAGAGTTACTGATGACCACAAAGCTTCTGGCCCCGGGGGACCAAGGGTAGAGTCACAGGCGGGGAAGGACAGCTCTGGAAGGGGGTCACCCCCTCACAGGGGACACAGTGCAGAGCAAGCACATTTTCCATCTTTACAGAGCTTTTTGTGCAGTTGAGACTAATGCATTGGTCTGCTCGTTCTGTTTCTCTGTAAGGTTATTAGTCACAGGACAGAGAATACGCAGACAAGCGGATTACAAACCACGATGAAAATTTAGACGACAATATTTATATTTGGGTTTGTGTTCGTCCCAGAGTTTTTGCATCGCATGGACGAAATGTGTGCCAAACGGCTCAGTACATCCTGGTTCCCCTCCCCCATGTTGGATTCCTTCTTGAAGTGGGGCTTCGAGATGGAATTACTGGTGGTGACAGCATTTGAACGTTTTCACGACTGTGGGGACATTTTCAGGAAGGCTAGTGCCCCTGTTTATGCTGGGACCCCAGCTGGTGATTTGGGATTTGCTTGTTTGTCTTTGGAGAGAAGACTGGGGCAGGCACTTGATGGTCACCAAGCTCTGCGCCCAGCAGCGACCGCACAGCGCCCTCCAGGGGCGGGTGACAGAGGTGCAGGGCTGCGCATGCCCTATTGCTCTGGCAAGGAAGGGACAGAGGGAAGAGCCCCGGAACCATGTGTGCTGGGTACCTGGGGCAGAAGACGTGTTCTTGCACTCCAGGACGGGAAACAGTCTGACTTCCTCCAACACTACTCTGCGCCCCTCCCCCGTAAACACCAAAGTGCCCATTTATAGAAGGGAACTCTGTGCCTACAATCCCATGAGGTGGCTTCGGTTCTCATTACCGGTTGTTAGCCCCATTTTTTTTTTAAAGGTTTTTAAAATCTTTAATTCATTTAACAGAGAGGGAGAGTACAAGCAGGGAGAGCAGCAGGGAGAAGCAGACTCTCTGCTGAGCCAGGAGCCGGATGTGGGACTCGATCCCAGGATCCCGGAATCACGACCTGAGTGGAAGGCAGCTGCTTAATGCACTGAGCCACCCAGGCATCCCTGTTGTTAGTCCTGTTTTACAGAGGAGGAAACTGAGGCTTACAGAGATGCCTAGCCCAAAGTAAAACCGGTCTCTATCTTCAGGTTCTGGGTTTTGCGAGAGCCCAGACTGCCTTTTTTCTTTCTTTCCATCAAGTTATTGTATTTCAAACAACAACAACAAAAAAACAGAAGTGAAGTTATGCAATGTCCTCTCCCAAGCCTGCCTGGCCAAATGGGCTGAGGGATTCGGAGAGAGAAAGATTCCAAGTTCTCCCAGCAGGGGACAGGGCCTTGGGAATCTTATCCTCATGGAAAATTCTATCCCGGGACGGGGGCCCAGGGGGCTGCCCACACAGCCCTGCAATTAGGGGGACACTAGCGACAGCCTCATCCAGGGAGGGCTGCCGCCGTGCCCCCTCCCTCAGGTCCCTGGAGCCGCACATGTAAACGGTTAAGCTGGTTTGTTTTCTCTACCGTGCTTGGGAGGAAGTGACATTGACATCCTTGTGGTCCCATGGTAGGGCCAGCGTCTCTGTGGGAAACAGGCCCCCAGCTTTTGTGAAGCTGGTGTTCTTGGGACCCACCTTCTAGGCCCCAACTTCCACCCAGTGTGACCCCATCTCTGCTGCGGGCAGCCCCGACCTGGCGCTGCTTCATGGCACCCTCTCTTTGGATAGGAAATAAAGAGACCGCCGTGGTTCCATCTGAGCGCTGAGCTCGGGCCAGTAGCTGGGCCGCCTGTCACTTGCTTTCGCTTAAGTGCTCTTGTGGAGGACAGAGGCCTGCCTGGCTGCCAAGAGGGCACTGCTCTGGCCCCCCGTGGGCCAACGGCCTTCTGTGGTGCAGGTTCTTTGGGTGAGGGCAGGAATGGTCATCCCCTCATGAGGGAGGAGGCTGCTTGGGCCATGATGGCCCCCAGCTCTGGTCTGGGTGGAAGGGCAGGCCAGCATCTTCCTGACACCTCTACAAGGCAGGTCCTGCTTCCAGGATCTTCTTCCTCCCGGGCACTTCCGTGTGCCTGAGCCAAATCCTGGCCACCATCTGGCTTCCCTCATCTCCCTCAGCCCATCATCCTGTCCTTAACCCCTGCCCCCGATGTGCTTGGAACACCTCCCAGATCTGGCCACATCTGGTCCGTGCTGCTGCCGCTCCTCTCTGGACAGCTGCCCTGGCCTCTGCAGAGTCCTCCCTGCCTCCACTCTTAGTCCTATGGCCACTTCTCCATACAGAAGCGGGGGGCGGGGGTGTCCCTCCACCAAGCCAATCCCCTCCGTGGCTCCCCACTGCCTGGATGACATCCGGACTTCTAGATCTGGCCACATCACCCCACCTGAGCCAGCTTCTCTCCACCTTCATCCCACACTGGGAGATCCAGCCCTGGAACTGTCCCCACTGGCCCCAAACGATAGCTTTTATCTTGCCTCGGGGCCTTGACACATGCTGTTCCCTTAGCCAGAAGCACTGTTCTCCCCCACTCTCCTTGTCTGGCCAACCCTTCATCCTTCCAGGATGCCTCTTCCAGGAAGACTGCGCAGATGTCTCAGACCAAGTTTGGGGCTCCCTGTGTTGGGTGTGGCCTCTGCAGCAAGGGACCCCGTGTCATTTCTCTGCTCTCTCAGGGCCCTGGCACACAGCAAGTATGTCCTATTTGTTCAGTGAATGAACATTAAATGGAGGCCCAGAAATCACCGAGCCAAGGCAGAGGCCAAGCTGAGCAAGACAAGCCCCCTCCCCTTGACACACACTGTCCAGGGCACAGCTGTCTCCCCCTGCTCTGGCTCTCATAGTCTGGTGAACCTGAGCTCCCCGAGACAGCAGAATGCCCCCTCCCCATGCCTTCAGCCAGAGCTCACGCCTCCCTCACCCTCATGGGTGCCCCACACTCTCTGGACCACAAGAGTTCCGACTGTCCAGCCATGAGAAAGTCACACGGTGAGTGTCCTGGGGCTTGTGTGCACCTTGGAAACGGGTAGAGCTCAATGCGCAAGAACCCAGTATTCACGGTGAAATCCCAGACGAAGTACCGGGGAGAAGGTCTCGGGGTGAATGCGGGAGAATGGGGAGGGGTCCTCCCCTCACTCAGACATATCCTTAGCGTACCTTCTAACACAGAAATGGGGATTGTCCTCCACGCAAGGATTGTTATGAGGCTTTGACCTGTTTGAGGTCACCTAGAAGTTGTAGCCCATGGGGCGGGGGACCGCTGACACCTGGGGCATTTGCTACAGTGTGGGCAGGGCAGACTATGGGAGAAGAGGTCCCTCTGATTGGCTGCATTGGGGTGTGACCACGGTGTCACAACGAGGGCCATCACCAGGAGGGGCTGGTCATCTTTATGCCCTCTGGGGGTCAAGGAGTGCTGTGTAACTTGCTGGGGACTGGTTGAGGTCACTATTGGCAGAAATGACTCTGAACTTCCCCGGAGGATATGCCCCACAGAAGAGGCTGGAGGGGGCCAGGCAGAAGGGGCTGCCTTCTGGCTACAACCACTCCCTTTACCCTGGTTTCCTGCCAAGTCATGTCACTAGCTGGTGGTATGTGTGTCCTCTGTCACCCGCAGGTACCATCTGCGAAAAGGTGGGTGCACTTGGATAAGGTCTTCCAGTGTCCTTGGCTGTTAGGACACCCCTCTGTCCTTCGAAGCTGCATGGGACCTCCACTATGCACCCCTGCTTCCCGGGTCATTTGCCTAGGCCCCAAGAGTGTCCCACACCTTCTGCATGCCCAGAGATAAGAGACTTAATTCCAGCATCTGCCCACCCACCACCCACAGTTCGGCCAGCCCAGGAATCCATGGTCACCCACCCTGCCCCCAACCATAGGGCTGAGGGGACACTCTCTGCCCAGACAGGGAAGGTATCTGCCCAGAGTCACACAGCAGGGTTTCTCCCAAACGCCTAGGTGCTCACTGGGGTCCAGGGCAGGCCTCTGTCCTCCTATCCGACTCCCCACCCGTGGGGCTCTGCTGGATGTTGGATTCATTCGTGAGAAGGCTCAGACAGGAGGGCATCTGGCTTTGGCATGGTGGCTGGTCTGAGCTGGGCCCAGGGCAGGCCTCATGAGGGCTGCAGGCCAGAGCAGGGTCCCAGAAGGCCATCCGCTCAACTGCTTTGCTGATCTTATCTGCCTTCCCTCAAACTTTTTGGGGCTTAAAGGTTTTTGTTTTGTTTTGTTTTTTTGTTTTGTTTTTTATTTCTTAAAGAAAAAAGCTTTTCGGTTTTAATACACAAAATAAATGTAGTCCTTGGTGGGCTCCTTCTCCGTCTCTGGCCCAACCCCTCCAAAGGTCATGGGCCAAGGTCTCCCACGGCTGTAGACAAAGGGCTCCCAGCATCTCAGCAGCCTCTTGGGCCCAGCAGTCTGGACTGGAGAGAGGGGCCGGGAGAGCCCAATCAGCCTGCCCTGGAGACAGCGGACAGGAGAAGGCCACTTTCATGTCTGCCGTCTTGGCTGTTGTTAGACCAGGGAGGCAGCGGGGTCCTGGGGGGTCGGTCATCAGTTCACCGTGGGCACCTGGCTGTGGTGCAGGCTGAACTCCTTGGCCTTGAGACGGAGGCTGGCGATACTGTTGGCCATGTTGACTCCTTGGGTCGCAGGGCCTGGGCCTCCAGGGCTGTAGGGTGGCACCGTGCTGGGGGGCGACAGAAGGCACAAGTACATGTGGCTCTGACCACTTCCGGCTGCCAGGCCTGGACCCCAGCCTGTGGTCCTTCTGCCTCGCCTCCTCCCTTGCCTCTCCTGGGAAGCCTTCCCCCCCGGGGCCGGGCATGGCTGGGGTTGTAGGCTCTGGGGAGGAGTCAGAAACAAGCACAGACCCCACCGGACACGGAGCAGCTCCCTGGGTCCTGCTCACCCTCAGTGCCCCCCCCCCTCCCGGCAGGGCCAGGCGCACAGCGGGATGGGGGAGGAGGGAACACACACCTGTTCAGAAGGATGCCTCTGGGTGGGTCTCCCTAGGTAAGGACAGGGCGGGAGAGCTGGCCACCATGGGCATCATAGGGATTCTGACCCCACGGGCCCACCTGCTGGATCTCGCCTCGCACAAGACCAGGGCCCCAGCAGAGCGCCTCACACAAGCACTCGTGTGCACACGTCCTCACAATCATGCAACTCTCGCACACACCTACACTCATGAGCACACACACACTGGCCCACGCACTACTCCGCAGACACGGGCTTCAGCAGCGCCTGGGCACCGATCATAGCTTGTGCCAATCCTGGGAGGGGGCGGGGACTCCTAGGGCTCCGCCCCCTCCTGGCCGGACGCGGGTTCCTGTTCTCACCTGTAGGGGGACGAGGCTGTCCAGGAAAGATAATCGGGACTCAGGGCGGTGGGCCGGGGAGCCACGGGCTGCTCGATGGCGGCCTCCTGGCTGTAGGACTTGAGCAGGGAGGCGGAGCGGTTGGCCAGCATGGCCCTCTCGTTTCGGCGGAACTTGGCCCGGCGGTTCTGAAACCAGACCTGGGGGGCAGGGGAGGGGGGTTGAACCGCGTGCAGCAGGCGGCAAAGGGGACCCACGTCCTTTTGGATGCAGTGCGTGCCCGCTCTGTCACCAGCTGTGGGCTGGCAGCTTCCCCTGTCTGGGCCTCGGTAAAACGGGAATGACTCTACCGCGGAGTACGTGAGCGTGGGACAAAGGGCGAGGGAACGCACGGAGGAACAAGGGCACGAGCACTTCGCTGCTACAAGGTTTTAACTGGAGAGGGGCGTGCTGAGCACTGGGCCCAGAGCTGGCCCAGAGCGGCCCTTAACACTTTAACGCGACTTTTTTTTTTTATCAAAACCTTTCACACCAGGCACTGCTCTAAGTAAGCGCTTGGCAAATCTGTTAACTCCTTTAATTCTCCTAAGAACCCTATAAAAGAGACCCACGTGGTCCTCACTTTCCAGGAAGGCACCCTGAACGCAGAGAGGTTAAGTAACCTGCTCAAGGCCACACCGCTGGTAAGGGGCAGGGCTTGGATTTGAACTTGAGTCCTCCCAGCCTCGGATGGACTCCCCTCCGCAGAGGCTCCGGAGCCCCGAGGGAGAGGTGGCTGCGTGCTCCCATGGCGGGCTCCCTGTCCCCCCGCCAGGTGCGCACTGCTCACCTGCACACGCGCCTCGCTGAGGTTGACGCGCCGGGCCAACTCCTCGCGCACGAAGGCGTCGGGGTAGTGCGTGCGCTCGAACACGCGCTCCAGCGCCTGCAGCTGGCTGCTGTTGAACGTGGTGCGGTTCCGCCGCTGCTTCTTCTTCCGCTTGGCGGCGCTCCCGCGCCCCGGGCTGGGACATTCACCTGCGGAGGGGCCAAGGGTCAGCAGGTGGGTGGCGGCCCACCCAGGGGGTCACGACTCGGGTATTAGCTTGGCACTTTGCACTGTGTGCTCTCCTCCGGTCTCCCCCACTGCCGGATGGACGGTCCGGCCCCGAGAGCAGGAGCAGATCCCTGGAGTTCACACCTTCCTTTATCCAGACATATTAACTGAGCAGCTACTGTGTGGTAGGGGCTGTGCTGGGTATTGGAAAGAGCTGGAGCAGACAGGGAGGTGGCCCCAGAATAAGAGGCCCAGTGATGTGGGACCAAGGGAACACCAGGGTGCAGGAGGATACTCAGCTCTGGCCAGCTATGGGGAGACAATCAGGGAAGGCTCCTCAGAGGAGGTGGTGCTTGAAATGGGTTTTGATGGATGTACAGGAATTTTCCAATCAGATCAGAGGGAAGGAGAAAAGGCAGTAGAGGCAACGCACAAGAGGTGGGAATGACCAGGGGGTGAACAGCCATTATGGCCACATTTCCATTTTATTGGGGGCAGAACTGGACTTGACTGTTTTTCCACAAGGGCCCAGTTCATTGTCCACTCCTCCAGGGAGCCCTCCCGACCACCTGAGATCCCCTGCTACACTCACCCCCCCCCAACACACACACACCACCACCAAACTCAGCACTTCCTTGTGCCTCTGATTTTATTAAAAATGTATATTTTAATAACCAAGTAATGTCACTGCTTGTCCCAGTAACAGATTCAGATACCAGAGAAGGGTCAGCAGTAAAACAAAACACTCCCCTCTCCCCAGCTCCACCCCCCACGCTTTATGAGATGACAAATGTACATTTTAAAAAATTTACAAGCATGAGATCATGCTGAACACCCCGGTGCTTCAACTTGCCCGTTCCTCGATAATATTCCAGACACCATTCTGCCTTGGCACAACAAACATAACCCTCCTTCCGTGGATTGCTCCCCCCGCACTCTATTTTCTCTCATGTTCCCTCCCTCCTCCCGGCGGAACTTATTTTTTATTTTTATTTTTTAAGATTTTATTTATTTATCCAAGAGTGGGAGAGGGAGAGAAAGAGAAAGAGAGAGAGAGAGAGAGAGAGAGATCACTAGCACGGGGGAGAGTCAGAGGGAGAAGCAGGCTCCTGGCTGAGCAGGGGCCCCGACACGGGACTCGATCCGGGGACCCTGGGATCATGAGCTGAGCCGAAGGCAGACGCTTAACCGACTGAGCCACCCAGGCGCCAGGAACTTATTTTTTTAAAGCAGTTTTTTTTCCTTCCAGCAGGGATCCTTCCATGTAGTGCACAGAAATCATCCACACTCCCCAAGCACTGGGCTGGAGGACTGCTATGGTTTATCCCCCTGGAGCCCTATTGACAGGCACCTGGCGCATTTCCAGTCTTTTGCCACTAAAAGAATGCCACGATGAAGAACTACATGCAGACATGATTTTCTATTTTTTGCCAGCGCATATTTGGGACAGATTCCTAGAAGTGGGATTGCTGGGCCAGTGAGAAAAATGCTAGAGGTGGTCGGAGTCCCCCATAAGGCTTCCCACCAGCGGTGTATGGGAAGGCCTGTTTTGCTCAGTTTGGACCACGGAACATACTGTCAACCTTTTGGAGTTAAGTCCACATCTTGTATTTTTGCTTTCCCAGTTACACATTCCCTTAACATGCACAATGCTGGGTATTCGCTCTCCCGAGCTTCTAGAACATTCCAGGCCCACGATGACTATCACTCGATCCCTGTTTTCAAAGATGCTCCCACATTAGCAGGATTTATTGACTCTCGAGCAACCAACGGATTGGATTTGAGGATGAAGCTTTCCATGAGACTGGGGGATACTGATTGTGGGAGGTGAAGGTGGTCCTGCACAGGGCAGTGCCTGGGAAAAGGTGACCGGACAGCTGGGTTCGGATGGCTAGTTCTCAGTGGAGGACAATCTTGCCTCTAGGGGACACCTGACAGTGTCTGGAGACATTTCTTTTTTCTTTCTTGGGAGGTGCTACGGGGGTTGAACGGGTAGAGGCTTGGGCCGCTGATACACAGGACAAGGACAGGCCTGCCCACCAAAGAATCATCTCGTTCACCGTGCTCATGGCGCTGGTCTAGCAGGACGTTCAGGACGGTTGCAAACGCAGGAGTCACATGTGGGGGCGGGGGGTGGCCGGGAACACGAGTGGCCCCAAGGGAGCCGCCTCGTCCCCTGGCCGGGTTCCAGCCTTCTCTCCACCCCTCTCCTCCAAGAAAAGGCGAAGACGGATGAGAATGTCTGGTGCCTGCGAATGTCTCTCTGCCCCACATCCCTGTCCCCTGGAGCGGCAAGAAAGCTAAACCAAAAACAACAAGGGCCCACGAGCTGAAAACCGGGTGGCGATCAACAGCCCGAAAGCAGGACGGAAGTTTCTGGAACACCAGCCATCCCAGAGACGATTTCCGCCCCCCTCCAGGCAACGCTGTTTGGGCACACACCCAACGCAGGAGGCATGTCAGCCAAAAAAGGAGACTTTTTCGAGAAGTTTCTGAGCAATTCAAAACGGAGGGTGTTTAAATGAAAACCATTTTGCAGCCTTGGCCCCGCCAAGTGGGCGCCGGAAGAAACTCGGCTCTTTCACCAGTTAAACTGTGTGGTTACTTGGAGCCGAAACGCTCACGCGAAGGCATTTAGCGCCGGGCCTCCCGACAACCCCAGCTGGTCTCCTCGCGGGTCTGGGGTCCGCTGTCTCCGGGGTCACATCAAGGCAGCACTGATGGGACAAGGCTCGGCAAAAGCTGGTTCGGCCCATGAGTGGTGCCAAGCGTCGCCCCTGCTGCCACCCACCGAATCTCTGCCCCCGCCCTAGGAGGTGTTACCCCACTGCACACACAGAGAAACTGAGGCCAAGGTTGTCCCTCTGGGTTGGAATTCCTGCTGGTCAGAAGGCTCCGCCAGCCCCAGCAGTGGGGGGTCTCCTCCCTCGCCCACCTTGCTCCTAGGGAAGGTGACACAGGGGTCTGTCGCCATCTCAGTCCTGGCTCTAGGAGGCAGGGTCACGGCACCTCACTGGTGTGGGGATGCCCCTGGATCTCCAGCCCGGCCTGGCGGGCGGGGAGGGGCGGGGGAAGACATAAGTATGTCTGTCCATCGGTCCATCGGCACCGCTTTGTTCCAAAGGAAGAGCTCCCCTCTGGGAGCTGTGAGGGACAATGGCTTGCCCGAGGTCCCATGAAGGTCCTACGAGGAGCAGAGTTTAACTCGGTGCAGTGCCCAGAGCAGAGGATTTGCTCCACAAACGGTCACTGTCCTTAGCATTGTTGTTTCTGTGCGAGCGGCTCCGTGCCCGAGGTCAAGGGTGTTTCTCCCCAGGCCCTTTGGTCCCAGCTGCAGGCAGAGGCTGAGAAGCCGCTGAGGTTGAGGACACCTCAAGCAGTATCCTGCGGGTGACCCAGGACTTGAACCCACAGGCTGGCCTCTGCTTCCCAGCGGATGTGCTGGATATTTGTGACCTGAAGCTCCCGCGTCCCCTTCTGAGACGCCGATCGAGGCAGGCATGTGTGTCCCCCAGGGAGGGGGCTCCGCGCGGGGATGTCCAAGCACTTGGAAAAGAAAGAAATACTCACTAAGCCTCCAGCCAGCGATTGCTGGGGCCCCGGCTCTTTCCAAGTCAGGCTGTGCCCCAAATCTCCTTTTGTTCAGTAAAAGTCCCACTTTTCTCCGGGGTTCAAAATTAAGCCCAAACCCTCCTGCGTTTACACAGGCTGCCCTGGTGCCATGGCCATTGCCATTACAGGGCTGGATTGGGGGAGAGAGAGAGACACGTCTTCGGAAGGGGGTGGGGGGGGGGAGGCCTGCTATGCTCTCTCTCCCTTAAAACCAAATTACTTCGTCCCCGATTACATTACGATAAAAAAAAAAAAAAATGACTTGTGCACAGTTTTCTGCCATTAAATTATTTCACACGTACCATTTATTTGGCTGAATGCGGGCCAAAGACATTTAAAAACTCTGCTCTCGGCCAACTGATCGAGTGTTCCTGGCTCCTCTCCCTGCACCCAGGGTTTTTCTTATTCCGTGTAATTTAAGGGTCTAAACAGTCTGGAGGGAATTAACTGCAAATTCTTCCTAAGACAAATAAACCCTGCCTCTTCGTTTCTGCCTTTCTCAAGCTGTTGAGAGACGCTCTCTGTTTGTTTTTGCTTCAAAAAGTCAGTTTGCGCCTGACCCCGGGGCCGTGGCGAGCTCCAACCCAAATAAATAACTTTTATTAATTAGCATTTATTCTGACCAAATAAGCAGTCCCTCTCCCCCCTTCCAATGTGATCTCTGCCAACACGTTCACAAAAATAAACAGCGGGTCCCCAGGACCTTGATGTGGATTTAACAAATTAACACCGGGGCCTTCGTCAGAGGAGCTGGGAGCGGCAGAAATATTTACAGCCAGGGAAGCCTGAGGAAGGAAGTGGAGGTGGAGGGCCCGGAGGGGCCTGCAAAGGCTTTGGCCCCCACTCCCAGGTCTCCTGGAAGAGATGAGGGTTCCTTGGAAGGACCCCTGGTTCTCCTTTGTGGGGCTCCAGCAGAAATGTTGCAAACTGCCCTGAGCTGCCACGGAGCGCCACTAGGAGGCGCTGAGGGTAATCGCGTGCCTCCTTGAGGGAGAAGGGAAAGGCCAGACTGCCCAGTGGTTAAGGAGGAAGGACCCCCACCCCCACCCCCGCTCCCCCGCTGCCCCCACCCCCGCCCGCGCCCCCGGCCCCAGGCATCTAACTGAAAAATGGGAACAACAAGGAACTCCTCATTAACCCTACACAGGGGCTCTTAGCCTGATTTTACAGATAAGGAAACTGAGGCTCCCAGGGTTAAGGAACATGCCAAAGCCGTATCTGACTAAGAAAGGCCTGTGCTGGGGCGCCTGGGTGGCTCAGTGAGTGAAAGCCTCTGCCTTCGGCTCAGGTCATGATCTCAGGGTCGTGGGATCGAGCCCTGCATCGGGCTCTCTGCCCCGCAGGGAGCCTGCTTCCTCCTCTCTCTCTCTGCCTGCCTCTCTGCCCACTTATGATCTCTGTCTAATAATAAATAAAACTTAAAAAAAAAAAAAGGCCGGTGCTGGGATTTGAACCTGCAGGTGGGCACAGAGTCCAGGCTCCTAGCCCCGCTTCGTGTGGGGCAGCCGTTCCTCCTGCAGGGGCATTTCTGAGGGTCTCTCCAGGGGCTTAGGGTCGATGATACACCCAGGAGGAGGGGGCCTGAAGTCCGCAGGGGTGTTTCCGGAGCTGGGTGGGGTGCGCGTGCTGGAGCCCCCCGGCACACAAGCTAGGGCCTGGAGTAGCATGCAGGAGGGAAAGGCGTGCAGCCTGTGAGCTCTTCCAGGGCAGGGCCAGGGTCAGGCACGGCCCCGAGTCAGGCCAGCAACGTTAGAAGGAAGAAAGGAAGGAGTGACAGGAGGAAGGAGGAGAGGCATGTCCCTGGAGCCCTTCCCGGGGCGGCCAGCCTCACTCCAGCCAGGCTCCCAAGCGAGGGACGCAAGAGGTGGTTTCATGTCCAGCCAAGCTGGCCTTGGTCCCGGGCACTGAGCGCCCAGGCCTAAGGCACCAAGAAGGGGCTCAGGTCCTCTGGGGAGATCACACAGGCAGACTTCCGAGCATCACCTCCCTGGAGGCCCCGCACAGTCTCAAGAGGGGAAGCCAGGGCTGTCTCTGATCTAGAGAGAAGACAGGGAGAAGCCCAGAGAGGGGCCAGGACCTACCCAGGGGCACACAGCAAAGAAAGCCCACGCTCCTGGCCCGTTCTTTTTTGGATACATCCCTGGTAGCCAGTTGCCAGAGAAAAGGGAAAGAGGAGGTAGCCCCAGCCCCCAGCCCAGCCCTGGACATGGTGAACACAACAGAAGGTTGGAGCCTTTCTCTAGAGGGCCTTTCTGGCTCTACCCACTGGATGGGCCCAGTCCTCGGGGGGGCTCGGGGCTGCCGTCCTGGGTGTGCGGCCTCTTTAAGGTCGGTACTCACACTGGACATACACACCTCTCACTTGTGGACCCCTGTGCAAACCGCTCCTGGGCTCGCGGCCCTCCTCTCCTTCCCCTGACTCATGTCTCAGCAGAATGTCACCTCCTTCAGGAAGCCGTCCCAGACCCCCTGTTGTAGCTGTGTCACACTGTACAGTAAATGTGGGGTCATGGGTGCAACAGGGCCTGGAACTTTCCTTTTTTTTTTGTCCCTCTGGAACTCATCACAGGGCCTGGCTTAAGGTAAACACTTCACAAATATTTTTTGGGTGTTGAGTAAATGAATGAGTGAACAGTCTGGGACTCTCGTGCCCAGACTCCTCTCCCTGCCCCCAGGCCAGTGACCAGTGACAAGGGGGCCAAAGCAGGCTTGGGCTTACCATGGAGTCTGGAGGAGACTGGGGGAGGCTCCCAAAGATCCCCTAGAAACCTCAGCAGAGTCCTAGAGGTACAGCTGCCATGCATCTAGGTCTCTCTGGGGTCTGGAGCCTGTCCCTTCTAGGCAAAAAGGCCACGGTGTGCTGCGTACCCTTCCTGAGGATGACCGGACCCCCTCAGAAAACCCAGTGGAAAGGCCTGGACACCAACGGGATCTGCCTATCCAGACAATGTGAGCTCCTACCCACCTCAGGGCCTTTGCCCAAGCTGTTCCCCCTACTTGGGGCACTGCACCACTTTTGCCTGACACAGGCTTATGTAGTTTTTAGTCGGAGCTTAAATTCCCTGCCCTGAGAAGTGTTCCCAGCCCCCAGGCCAGGTCAGATCTCCTCCTAATAGGCCCCTGGGCCCTCTCCCTCACCCACACGTCTGTAAGGAGGTCGTTTTCTCTTTTGGGTTATCTACTTTGTGCTTGTCTCTCGCATTTAACTCAGCTCTAGGAAGGCAGGGACTGGGTTTGCCTTGTCACCTCTGTATCCCCAGGACTGGGCAGGAAGTTTGGTTTCAGAAATATTTCTGAATGGGTGACTAGATAAATGAAGGAATGCCTCATTCCAGAAAACAATGGGAAGTCCCAATACCCAAAGCCAGTTTGCCTTCCCCTCCGAAAGGCCAGACATTGGTTACTTAGATGTGACACTCAAAGGACGCACAATTATAGAAAGCAAGATGACGCGGACTTCATCAAAATTCAAACTTTGGTCAACACCATCAAGGAAGTGAAAAGAATCACATGTTCCATGAGGGGTTTGTATTTAGAAGATCTTAAGAACGCTTAAGCTCAACAATAAAAAGACAAATCATCCAATTAAAACTGAGCAAAGAATCGGGGCATCCCGGGTGGCTCAGTCAGTTAAGCGTCTGACTCTTGATTTCGGCTCAGATCACGATCTCAAGGTCGTGGGATCGAGCTCCTCGTTGGGCTCCGCGCTCAGCCCCGGAGTCTGCTCCAGATTCTTTCCCTCTCCCTCTGCCCCTTCCCTAGCTTGTGCACTTTCTCTCTCTCGAACAAGTAAAATAAATTAAAAAAAAAAAATGAGCAAAGGACCTGAATAGACATTTTTCCAAATAAATAAATGGCCCACGGGCATGCAAAAAGATGTTCACCGTTAGTCATCAGGAAAATGCAAATAGAAACCACAATGAGACACCACTTCACACCCAAGAGATGGCTCGCATTGAAAGACAGATAACAAGTGTGGGCAAGTGTTTGGAGAAATGGGAACCTTCCTGCACCACTGGTGGGAATGAAAGATGGTGTAGCCACTCGGAAAAAGAATCTGACAGATCTTCGAAATGGTAAACAGAGTGACAATCTGACCTAGCAATTCCACTCATAGGTATATCCCAAGAGGAGTGAGACACACAAAAGCTTGCATACGAATGACCGTTACTCATAACAGCCCAAACTTGGAAAAAACCCAAATGTCCATCAGTTGATGAATGGGTTAACCAACCGTGGTCTGTCCACACAAGGGAATGCCTTTTGACTGTAAAAAGGAATTAAGTGCTGATTCATGCTACGACACGGACCAACCCTTAAAAACATTACTTATGTTTAAAAATATTATGCTGAGTAGTGGACGAAGCCTGTGCCATCCATGAAAGGCTGCATAATGGATGATTCTAATTTTAAGAAATGTCCGGGGTGCCTGGGTGGCTCAGTCGGTTAAACATCTGCCTTTGGCTCAGGTCATGAACCCCGGGGGGGGGGGGGCTGGAATCGAGCCCCAGTTTGGGCTCACTGCTCGGCGGGGAGCCTGCTTCTCCCTTACCTCTCCCTCTGCCTGCCGCTCTGCCTACTTGTGATCACTTTCTCTCTCTCTGTGTCAAATAAATAAATAAAACATCAAAAAAAAAAAAAAAGTAAACCTACAGAGAGAGATCAGTGGTTGCTAAGGCCTGGGGGTAGGGAGGGTCGGGGTGGGGAGGGAAAGAGGATGACTAAGGGGCACAGGGGTTTTGGGGGGGCTGATGGAAAGGCTCTAAAATCACGGTGATGGTTGCATAATCGAATATATTAAAAATCACTGAAGTGCACACTTCAAATGGTAGGTGAATTATATCTCAATTGTTCTGCAAAAAGAAGTACAGGAAAAAGCGGGGGGAGCAGAGAGAGCCTCTGGGATCGGCAGAGAATGGCAAGGAAAGGAGCCCCCCTGAGCTGGGGTGAGGGGACTCCGGGAGAAGCCTTTGAAAAATGGGGTCATTGGGCCCAATGCGGGGAGCAGAGACAAAGCTACTGGGCAGAGAATATCTGTGTCCTATTCTCAGGCAGAGAAAAGGGCCATGAGGCCAAGGCCAGCTCAAAGGCTCTGGGTTTCCGGAACCTCCCCTCATGCCTCCCCCAAGGCTTCTGGTTCCAGGGCCTGACCACCTCTGGCTTCAGCAGCCCAAGAGCCCAAGTGTTCAAATTGCCAGGCTCCTCTGGCCACATCTGCATCGGCCAGGCTTCTCCACTCCCCAGACCCCGTGGGGCTCCAGGGGGGACCGGGGCCGGGGAGTCATTCAAGAGCAGCCCTCGGCTCAGAACTGGGTCTGAGAAGGAGGTTAGCCTCTGTCCGTCTGGTTTGAATCTAAGGTTGGTGGCCAAATGCCAAATTTATTGTAAGACCTACATTTTAATAAGGAGTTGGTATTTGGAGGAAAGCTGCCCTCGTTAACCATTTCCAGGCCAGGGCGAGGTCGCCGCTCGGGGGCCCAGCGTGGGGTTTTGCCTCCCAGTGAAGAGCCCGAGGACCCCTCGAGGCCTGGAGTCAGCACCTGCTGGGAGTCAGGGTGGGCGCTCGTGGCTAGGAAGCGAGATGTTCTCATGCCCCGTAGCTTGGTTCTGCAGCCAACCCGCCGAGGCTCTGGGGTTCAAGCCCGTGACTTTTGTCTTCTCAAGGACTCAGACCCGAGGGGACCTTACAGCCCCTGATTGTTGCAGATTGGGAAAGAGGCACGGGGTTGGGGGTGGGCACTGACCCGGCCAAGGGCTCCCAGCAAGGCGGTGGGACCCCGAGTTCTACCCAGGAAGTCGCACCCTGACGATACACGCCTGCCTCCTCTCTGCTCCCTCTGGGCTGGGGTTGGGGTTGGGGTTGGGGTGGGGGACTTAGGAGCTGAGGCCTGACCCAGCAATTGGGCATGCCTGGGGGCAGTGGGGGACAGGCAACCAGCAGCCCACACAGAGAGCAAATGACTGCCTCCCCCTCCCCCTCGGGTCCTCAGTTCCACCATCTGTACAAGGGGCGACAACAGTGACTATTCCTCCCCGTCAGAGTGACCCAGAGAGGACAGAACCGTCCGGGGCTTTCCTGAGAACGAGCTAAGCACGGTGGGGCTCTACCCAGACAACCGTTCTCCGCACTAGTGTTCTTCCCAGCCCAAACCCCGGTCCTGGCTCACTGGTCCTTCCCCTCTTTCGCCGGTGAACCCCTTGTGGAATCTGAGGAATTCTGTGGGCTCTTCCCCCAGAAAAACACAGGTGCACGCACAATTTCACGTGGAACTCGGGGTGATTCATAGACTCGCTGAATCCTGTCCACGGACCCCGCCCTGCACAGTCAGCTTCATGGAAAGTCAGGTTTCTTCGGCTCCAGAAGAACCTGTCCCTCTGGGGGTGCCCAGGGGCCCCATCCCCACAGCCAGCAGCCAAGGCTGAGGCCAAGGCTATGGGCCCCTCCTCAGGGGCTCATGGAACCCTGGCTTTGGGACCACACTGTGCTCCCGGAGAGGCTGACCTTTAAAGTGTCGCTGGAGGGTTTTTATGACCTGCTTGGGAGTTCCAGCCACGCTGAAAAATGTGTTTGAAGCTCGGCTCCGAGGAGCTCCCAGGGCCTTCTGGAGTGGTCAAGCTGTCTCCTCACCACAGCTGGGCCTGTGGGTGAGGACAGAGGACTCCTCCCTGGCCTTTTCCTTTCTTTTCTTTTCTTTTCTTTTCTTCTCTCTCTCTCTCTCTTTTTTTTCCCCCTATTTGGCTTCCATTTACTCAGCTTTATTACATGCCTGGCACTGGGTTAGAAAGTCCTGCCTTCTTAAATGGGGAAGGCACCGTCGTCATTAAGCCTTGTTCTCAGTGGGGGACAGTGGGGGACAGTGAGGTTCAGAGAGGTGAAGTAACTGACCCAGGTCACACAGCCAGGCTGTCTGTCCCCAAAGCCACCGTTGGTCTCTGGAGGAAAGCGGCTCTGGTTAACCATTTCTAGACGGGGTTGAAGTTGCTAAGGGCCCAGGTGGCTTTTCTCTCCTGCTGTAGAGCCCCGAGGGCCTCCTGGATTCTGACTGGAACAAAGCTGATCCCTCTGCCCACACTCGCTCCCCCTCACGGGCCCTGGTGCCCTCCAGGCTGACGATCCCCTGCCGTGTGTCAGCCTGTCTGTACCCCAGCACCCACCGGTCCCACCAGCAGTGGGCACACTCAGAACCCGGGCCCAGAGCCATCTGCAACACCACTAGCATGTTCCTGCTCACGCCAACCCTGACCCTAGAAAGTTCTCTGCTATGGTGAGCCGTAACCCATCTCCCTGTGGGTCCCCCCACCCCGTTGTCTGGGGGCTCTTCTCCAGAAGGGCTGCTGACACTGGAAGGCAGTTCTTCCGATGCCTCTTTTACGCATGACTCTGGGAACCCGCCGGTCCCTCTCATCTTCCCTGGGGTGCCCAGTGGTGGGACCAGCACCAGATCTTCCTAATTTCTCACAGGAGTGTCCACTGGCAGTTTGCCTCAGAACTTCTGGGAAGCTTATTAAAAATGGACATTCCCATGGGGCGCCTGGGTGGCTCAGTGCGTTAAGCCTCTGCCTTCGGCTCAGGTCATGATCTCAGGCTCCGGGGATCGAGCCCCACATTGGGCTCTTTGCTCAGCAGGGAGCCTGCTTCCCTCTCTGCCTGCTGCTCTGCCTACTTGTGATCTCTCTGTCAAATAAATAAATAAAAATCTTAAAAAAAAAAAAAAAAAGGACATTCCCAGGGGCGTCGGGGTTTCTGGGCGGCTCTGTCGGTTAAACATCTGCCTTCAGCTCAGGGTCCTGGGATCGAGCCCTGAGTCAGTTTCCCTGCTCAGTGGGGAATCTGCTTGTCCCTCTCCCTCTGCCCCTACCCCCTGCTCAAATAAATAAATAAAATCTTTAAAAAGAAAGGAAGGAAGGAAGGAAGGACGGACAGACGTTTTCATCCCATCCCGTGGGATTCCAATCCAGGAGTGGGCTTCAGGACAGCAAAGCAGGAATGACACCGCTGGACAGGAAAAATACCGATTCCTGCTTTAGCTCTGCCCTGTTCCACGTGGTAGCGGCTACTCTAAATTTGCACTGATTCGAAGGGTGACCTATAAATCCCGTTCCTCGGTCCGCCTAGCCACATTTCAAGGGTTTAGTAGCCACAGGTGGCTAGTGGCTCCTACACAGGACAGCACAGACAGGGACTAGTCACCATTACAGAAAGTCATATCAGATGGAGCTGCTCTAGATTTCCGGGTTTTCTTCTCTCTCCCTTTTTTAAAGAAAGGTTTTATTTATTTATTTGACACAGAGTTAGAAGACAAGCAGAGGGAGCCATAAGCAGAGGGAGAGGGAGAAGCAGGCTCCCCATTGAGCGGGACTCAATCCCCAGGACCTGAGCTGAAGGCAGCCATTTAACTGGCTGAGCCGCCCAGGCATCCATTCGTCTCCTTTTTTTAATGAAGAGGGAACAACCACAATAAGGACCAGCATTAAAGGACATCTGAGAAGAGAAAAATCATCCCTCAATCCCGCCATGTCGACATATCTGTTTAATTTTTATTTTGTGGACTTTTTAGCCCATGTCCACACCTATCCAGCTTGCTCGTGAGTCCACTTAGAGTGTGCATGAAAATAATTTTCTTTTTTTGGATGGGACATTAATGAAAAGGGCAGGATTTTAAGATCAGACATACCTGGGGACAGTATGTATGGTTGCACAGGTTGTGCACTGCACAACTCCAAGGGCACCATCCCCACAGATTGTACTGTAGCTGGTGCCCCCTCTAGTTATGCAGTGAGCAACCCTTTAGACTATACCTGCTTTCCGGAAATAGCTGCATTTAATTTCTGGCTTCACGTTGCACCAGCTACATGAGCCCCGTGGACAAGCAGCTTCACCTCTCTGAGTCTGGTTTCCTCAACTATAAATGGGGACAGCAGTACCTAAAGTGCTTAGGCAATGCCTGGCATCTAGGAAGCACTTGAGTCACTTTGCTATTATGCTGGTGACTATTACGACCTTACGATTTTTAAAAAGATTATATTTATTTTATTTGATACTGAGAAGGAGTGAGAATACAAGCGGGGCGGGGGGTGGGGCAGAGGGAGAAGTAGGCTCCCCGTTGAGCAGGGAGACTGATGTGGGGCTCCATCCCAGGACCCCAGGATCACCACCTGAGCCGAAGGCAGACAGTTCACCGACTGAGCCACCCAGGCGTCCCTCTACCTCACAGTTTCATGGGGGCAGATTCAGTGAGATAAAACAGGTAAAGTGCCCTTTGCTGGCAGTGGCACAGCCCAGGGCTGAGCTTGTTGCCTGATACTCGCTTGATCTCCTCCCTCTTCGACAGGATCCATCCATCTGTGCCTCACGTCACCTAGTGGGGACACCAAAACCGCTTAGCTCTTCATTCCCCTCTTGTGGGACATTTAGGTTCTTTACAGTTTTTCTCTGTTGTAAATGATGTGGAAATGGCTCATCTCTTTGTCCTTCCCCTGGATTTCCAAACCCCGCCTACTTCAGGGGAAGTTCTCACAGCCGGAGCCTCTTCTCTGTCAGGACCTTCTAGCTCTTTCTGGCCACCTAGTCAGCCAGAACAGGCTCCCCACACAACTGTGAAGGCCAGTTCTCCCAGCACACTGGCTAAGAGCCAGACTTTGGAATCAGCCTGCCTGGGTTCAATTCCCAGATTCACTGCTGTGTGACCCCGAGTAAGTTACAACCTTTCTGTGCTTCAGTTTCCCATCTAGCAAATAGAGAAAATAATATATTCCTCACAGAGCTGGGGTGAGGACTAAGTGAGTTAATGTATATAAAATTCTTTTTTTTTTTTAAAGATTTTATTTATTTATTTGACAGACAGAAGTCACAAGTAGGTGGAGAGGCAGGCAGAGAGAGAGAGAGGAGGAAGCAGGCTCCCCGCTGAGCAGAGAGCCCCATGCGGGACTCGATCCCAGAACCCTGGGATCATGACCTGAGCCGAAGGCAGAGGCTTTAACCCACTGACCCACCCAGGCGCCCCATGTATAAAATTCTTAAAACAGTGCCTGCGGCCTCGTTCAGTGCTAAATCATGTTAGCCATTAGTGTGTTTATTTGGAGTCAGGTGGGTCTAGGTTTGAGTCCCAGACTTGCATGTAGTATCTGTGCAACCTTTTGGCAAGTTGCTTAACCTCTCTGAACCTCTCTGAACCTCATGTTTGTATCTGTGGCATGGAGACTTTGGTTACTGAGAGGCACACTCTCAATAGTTGTAAGAAACCTTTTCCCCAGAACCAGTGCACACACGCGCTCACCGCACCCCCCCAGAACAGGGGCTGCCCTGAAGCTGTCCCAGGAGTCTGTCCTTCATGGATGCTTCCAGAGAAGCTGGGCTGGATCCAGCAGGAAGCCCTGCCAGTCACTGACTGAACTTGTCTCTTTAGTCTCAGCACCTGGCACACAGTAGGTGCTCAATAAATACTGAAAGAAAAAAATATATGACCAGCTGAAGGCATGAGTGCATGTATGTATGAATGGAATTTGGGTCCGAGGGGAGGTAATCCCAATTCTGTGCCCACCCAAATACGTGGAAGACTTTTATGCACTACAGATTGGGATATGTATTACAAGATTCCCCACTTTCCTGACCCTACTATCTGTAGAAACTTAATTTATTTATGTTTCCCTAAATTTAGGGGCGGAGCATGATTCAGAGAAATCCCTTTTCCAAAGGGAAAGGCTTCCACCTAGCTTTGCCCGCACTCAAGGTCAAAGGAACAGGGGCATCATTCTTCTCTTAGGGGAGGTGGGTAGTGGGGGGGCTGCAGCCACGTTTGTCTGCCCTGGACTGGAGGGGCAGGCAGCTGGTTATCCCGATGTCCTCTCCAATGGGGTGCAGCATCCTCCCTTCCTAAAATATGGGGACCACTTTGTTCCTTGAGCCTCCAAATGCAAAGGAGATTTGATCCAGAGCCCAAAGTTTGATGTCCGGAGTCCAACAGCCTGGGTTGGCATCCCACCTCCCAGCTCTGTGACCTTGAGCTCATCTGGGCCCCGGTTTCTTCATGAGCCATGGGATGTGTTCCAACAGGATGAGGGAGCAGCCCCTGCAGCACTGGCCAATGGCCAGAGCTTTGGCCCTCTAGGTGTCACCCCCCCCCACACACACACACGTCATCCAGAGCCCCTGGAGATGGTGCAGGAGTCCCCACCCCACAGACACCTAAAGGGGATCGCCTTTCAGGGTTCATGTGTATGGAGCTTCCCCTACTCAGCATCCCCACTTCCAGAACAAGGAAGCCTGCAAAGCCAGGAACATCCACTCTTTCCACAGATCTTCAAAGGTTTTCTATGAAGCACTCTTCCCTCAAGTCGGGGAAGGATTGCAAACCAAGCAGACCACCCCAAACCCCAAGGCCCTGGGTGAGGCCGCCTCTTCTGCAGCGGGACTGGGCTGACTCAGAGGGACACGGCCACCGTGTTCGGAGCTTCCTCTCTGCTCTCAGTGTGGCCTCCGTCTTCCCACCCCCACCCCCCATCTTCCTCAACCCTGCTGCTGGGAGGGGTCCTCCCCTGCTGGGAGCGTTCGGTGCCAGGGCGCTCCTGGGAGCCTGGAAGCCTGAGCGGTGTGGGTGTGACCCACAGCTCAGCTCCCTTGCTCACCAAAGGACCCCAGCGGAGGCCGGCGGAGCAGGGGTAGGGGATGGGAGGGGGGTAAGGAGGTGGTCCGGAAGATCAGGGCACCCCAAGCTGCCCCGGAGGTGGGGGAGGGGCAAGGGCCTGACTCACAGCCTGGGCTGAAGACCACCCTGTGGTTGACGCAGACTGGGTGCCAAGCTGCTCCGGGCCTCAAAGAAATCTTTGTGTTTACCCCGGTGGGTGAAAAAGCCCCCTGGCGAATCCACGCGTTTACAAGTCGCCAACCCTTACATTTCCTTCGCCCCATTTCCTGCTCCCCTCCCCCCTACTCTGGCATTTCTCAGTATGGCCCAAACTCCTCATCTTAGGGGAAGCTCTGACTCAGAACTTTAAAAAATCTTACACATCAACTTAAGAAAACAAACTTGGGGGTGGGGGCGGGAAGAGTCCCCGGTCCTTGCGGAGTGGGGGGTGGGGACTGGGCTTTCCGAGAAGCCATCATTCCCTCCTGGGGATCGGGCCAGCGGGCTGGGCGGACCCCACCCGGGGAAGCCCTGCGTCCCCGGGGGTCGCTTCCCCCCCCACCCCGGCGGGGCGCGTCGGCTCTCGGCTGCCGGGTGGGGCCCGGGGTCGCCGGTGCGCACCCGCGGGTCGCGGGTCGACCCGAAAGCAAAGGGGGGTGCCCGGCCCGGCGCGCCAGCCGCCGCCCGCCCCGCCCGGCCATGTGCGCGCCAGCCCGTGCGTGCGAGCGCGCCGCGCCGGTGGCGGCCAGAGCGGCGCCGCGGCACATCTGGTTCCAGGCGAGCCCCTGGCGCCTGCCTCGCCGCAGACCCGCGGCCCAGACACACAGACGTTAATAGATCGGCGCGCCCAGCCCCGCGCGGCCCGCGCCCGCCGCCGCCAAGCTGCTCAGTGGGAGTGCGAGGCGGCCGCCCGCGCGGGAGGGGTGGGCGCGGGGCGCGCGGGGGCCGGGGCGCGGCGCCCGCCCTCCCCCTCCCCTTGTAGCCGCCCCTCCGCGCTCCGGCTCCCACACCTCCCTCCCACCTCCGTCCCCGCAGCCTCCGCTAGGTCCCGGCTTGGAACCACCGCTGCCTTTGCCCGTCCCGGGAAGCCAAGTTCACGGAAATCCCCCCCCCACCCCCTTCTCAGTTGGCGACAAGCACTGCCCGCTGGCCCGGCGCGCACCGCGAGCCAAGCGCTGGGCTGGGCGCGGCGAGGGCGCAGCGCATCTCCGCGCCCGATGGCCCTAGGAGACGAGGCGCTGATGCCATCGCCCGCCCGTATCACAGTTGGGGAGACTGAGGCTGGAGCGGTCACTCGCCCCACGTCACCCAGCGAGAAGGCAACAGGGCTGGCCTTCAACTGGGCGGTTGGACTCCATCATTCCCCCCCACCCCCAGGCAGATCCGCACCGGGTTTTGCCCCCTCCTCAACTCCTAACGCACACACTCGGAGCCCAAAGTCACCTAAAATCGGTGGCAACACAGGCCCTTACCCGGGGCGCGCCCTCCCCCCAGACCCCGCCTCCTCCCTAGAGAACCTTTCCTCAGCTGCGCCCCAGATCCTTTCGTTGAGGTCCTCCGACCCACGCACCTGGAGGCGGTGAGGCTTCCGGGGACTCCCCAGCAATGTGGGTGGATTCTTTCTCCTGGCAATGTTCCAAGACAGCCCCTCATTCAGAATTTGCCCCGGGAACGGAAGGGTGCACTCCAGGCCCACAATTGCTCTGGGAACCATGGGAACCGCTCTGCTTTGGAACCTCCTTTTTTTTTTTTTTTTTAAATTATTCAAGGGTGTATGACACGACATACTTTTGCTTTTTTTTTTTTTTTTTAAAGATTTTATTTATTTATTTGACAGAGATCACAAGTAGGCAGAGAGGCAGGCAGAGGGAGAGGGGGAAGCAGGCTCCTTGCTGAGCAGAGAGCCCAATGCAGGGTTGGATCCCAAGACCCAGGGATCATGACCTGAGCCAAAGGCAGAGGTTTTAACCCACTGAACCACCCAGGCGCCCCTACTTTTGCTTTTGAAAGGAAGTTATGATCTTTAGAAACTGTCCGGATTCTGGATTAAAGGCTCTCCATCTGAGTGGGCTAAAGCAGGTCATGGGTTTCTCTCGGACTTTATACATGCAGACATACATACACACACACACACAATGCCTTTAGCCTCTAGGGGTAAGCATGTGTGCTTGCAAATTGCAAGTAATTTGCTGGCTCCAGGTTAGATTTTAGCATCCCCCTGCCCCTCGGAGGAGACTTTATAAGAAAACGGACCCACATCAAAGTACCACACTTGCCCTTAAACGAGGAGACTAGTTTTTGTTTGTTTGTTTGTTTTTTCTGAGCTGCTCACACCACGGAGGAGTTCTGTTCAGAACTTTCCTGTTAATACCCTCTGAATTCACTTGGGGGGCTTGTTAACCTGGGGCATCAGAAATTCTGGGTTTTAGAACAAAACCACTTTAAAAAAAGTTCCCAGGCTGAAGGTAATGGGCTCTGTAATGGCTTTGGTGAATGTCCCGGCGTTGGAAGCCTGTCTGTTTTAATTTTCCAGCCAAGTCTCATGTTAAAAGTTCTGGGCTGGGGGGGCTCCCCATCCCCCACCCCATGCCTCCCCACCCAGAATGCGGGGCCAGGAGAAGAGCAGAGTGGTGCAGGAAGGGGGAGGTGCCAGCAAACTGGAGGCTCCTAACCCAGCTCCCAGCCCCTACTTCGCCCTCCTGTGGGGAGACACCCCCCACCCTACCCCCCCATCCCCTGGTAAGTCATGCTGAGTGGGCCTGGGAGCCAGTGAAGGTCAGGCCACTGGCCAGGACAAACCAACACTGCTTCCAGGTGTAAAAACCAAACCATCAAAGCAAACTGGCCAAGTAGAGCCTGAGCAAGTGACCGTGGACTTGGAGGGAAGCCGGTTCTACCAAGCATCTGCCATTTCAGCGTCTTGTCTCTCCACCAAGGTGGTTTCTCCTGCTACGAGAGCAGGTGGCAGGTTCTGGTCACTGAACTCTGTCCTCTTGCCTTTCCTTCCATCGGTGGCCTCCCCTCCCTCCTCCTTAGCCAGAAACCTGTGGATGGGAGGCCGTTTACAGGTGCCCCGTCCATAGTCCAGGGTGGGAGGTGGAGGTGGGAGTTCCAGAACTTTCAGGCCCTGGGACTCTGTGAGGCTCTAGCCCCAAGCAAGATCAGTCACCAGTCTGTGCGGTGTTGAGATTCTCCCCGGGGTGCCGGGTAACCCCAAAGATTGAGTGCCCTGCACCTAGCCCTCTCTGTGTGGCCTGGTTGCATGGCCCATTCCTTCTGTATGGTGAGTCCCTTTCATCTGGAAGCTGCAGACATGCAGAGGGCTGGGGGGAGGCTGGTGAGGGGAGGACCAATGACCCCCCCACACCCACGACGCCAGCCAGAGGCTTGGTCCAGCCACAAGGCTTTTGCTTGACTACAAGAGCCATGCCTGGACACCATACTAGTTATCATGATTCTGGAAGGAGCTCCCCCAGCGGCCCTCCATGGAGACCCCTATGTGCCGGCTACTTTACACACAGGACATTGCAGAGTCCTCACGCCTGCCACCCCAGGAAACAGATCCCCATCACTGACCCATCATGCAGATGAAGAAACAGGATCGGAGAGGACTATTAACTTGTTTAAAGTCACACAGCCTCTTCATGGAGGATGAATCAGGGACTCACCCCCAGCCCCACCCCATGCACAAGACTTCAGCACCAGAGCTTCTAACCACTGAACCATACTGCCTCCTGGTGGGACAGCATCCGTGTTCCTGCTGAGCATGGGTGAGTGTGTGCATCCCTCCTCGCCCAGGCAGCAGCCCGCAGAGACGTCACAAGGGGCTTTGGGGAGCACGCAGACCAGGGCTGACTCTTCTGATCGATCATCGGCTACTAGCTGCCTGGAACACTGTGTTAAGAGAGAGTCTGAGGAATCCTGGGTGATTAGCCTTGTTGGCCACGGGCTCAGGAAGGGGGTATTTCGACAAGAAAGTGTTTGTCAATTCTGAGCCTGGCTCCAGTGTCCTGATTTTATAAATGCAGGAGACGGGAGCCCAGAAAGGAGGTATGACTTGCTCAAGGGCCTGGGAGAGTTCTGAACAAAGGCGGAGAGGGGACATGGTCCCCTCTTCAAGGGCGGGGGACCTTGCACTCCTCTCGGGGCACTTTCCATTTCAAGAGCAGGGCTGCAAAGGGCCACCATCCCGCTGCCCTTTGGCCCCTGACACGTTCTTTTGGGAAGTTTCACATAGGTCACAGAAGTCCGTTGGGAGAGAGAGATGTTCAGTTCTGCCTCTTTAAGGAAATGAACGAGCAGCAATCTGGCATGACCAGGAAGCAAACCCTTGTCCAGGGCCTCAGTGGAAGCAAGAGAAACCATCCTACCTCCTTTGATGCATTTATATTAGGGACAATGTTCCACCTCTCACACAGGAATTTCACACTGCTGGGTCATGACAGCAAGGCAAGTTTTGCTCTGAGAGAATCACTATTTTTAAGATACTACTATGACAACGTTCTTTTAAAAACTAAGTTAGAAACAACCTGATTTTTTTTTTTTTTAATGGGCCAAAGACCTTAACAGACACCTCATCACAGAAAAGATACAGACAGCAAATAAACATGGGAGAAGATGCTCAACGTTATGTGCTGTTAGAAATTGCAAGTTAAGGGCGCCTGGGTGGCTCAGTGGGTTAAAGCCTCTGCCTTTGGCTCGGGTCATGATCCCAGGGTCCTGGGATCAAGCCCCGCATCGCATCGGGCTCTCTGCTCAGCGGGGAGCCTAGCTTCCCTTCCTCTCTCTCTGCCTGCCTCTCTGCTTACTTGTGATCTCTGTCTGTCAAATAAATAAATAAAATCTTAAAAAAAAAAAAAAAGAAATTGCAAGTTAAAAGAACAAGGAGACACCAGCACACACTTACTAGAATGGACAAAAGCCAGGACACTGATGACCCCAGATGCTGGCAAGGATGCAGAGCAACGGGAAACTTGTTCAGGGCTGGGGAGCCTGCAGAACCAGACAAGCGCTTTGGAAGAGTTTGTCAGTTTCCCTATGAAACGAACCCGATTCTGAGCATAGGAGCCCGGAGTCAGGCTTCTTGGTATTTACCCAGAGGAACTGAAAACGTATGTTCACACCAAAAGCTACATGTGGATGTTTATAGAAGCTTTACTCATAATTGCCCAAACTGGGAAGCAACCAAGATGTCCTCCAGGATGCGAGCAGATAAACCACGGTCCAGCCAGACAACAGAAAAGCACTCAGTGTTAAAAGAAATGAGCCCTTGGGGCGCCCCGGGGGTTCAGCCAGCTAAGTGTCTGACTCTTGATTTTGGTTCAGGTCATGGTCTCAGGGTCCTGAGATCAGAGGCCCAAGTCGGGCTCCACACTCAGCAGCCAGTGTGCTTGACCTTCTCTTTCTCCCTCTCCCCCTCCCCCTGCTTGTGCTCTCACCCTGAGAAGAAGAAGAAGAAGAAGAAGCAGCAGCAGCAGCAGCAGAAGAAGCAGCAGAAGCAGAAGGAGAAACAAAGAAACAAAATGAGCTATCAAGCTATGAAAAGCCATGAAGGAACTTTAAGTGCACACTACTAAGTAAAAGAAGCCAATCTGAAAAGGCTAGCTATATGACATTCTGGAAAAGGCAAGTCTGTAAACAGTAAAAAGGGGTTGGCAGCCAGGAGAGGGAGGAGCAAGTGGAACACAGGATTTTTAGGGCAGAGAAACTATTCTGTATGATACTATCGTGGGGGATGTCTGTCATTATCTACTGGTCCAAACCCTATGGCCTGGGTGACAATGATGCAACAATTTAGGTTCGTGAATTGTAAGAAACGTACCAATCTGGTGCAGGGTATTGTGTGTGAAGGGAGGGGTTATGGGCACTCTCTGTACTTCCTGCTCGATCAGGCTGCAAACCTGAAACTTCTCCAAAAAATAATAATAAAGTCTATTTAAAAGGGAAAACAAGGGGCGCCTGGGTGGTTCAGTGGGTTAAAGCCTCTGCCTTTGGCTCAGGTCATGATCCCAGGGTCCTGGGATTGAGAGCTCTCTTTCCTCTCTCTCTGCCTGCCTCTCTGCCTACTCGTGATCTCTGTCAAATAAATATGTAAAACCTTTAAATAAATAAATAAAAGGGAAGACAAAAAGGAAAAAAAAATTAACTACAGCCTGTGGTGTGCTGCTAGATATTTAACAATCGGTCCTCTGTGAGAAGGGACCCTGGATTTATGTTTGTCGATTTCTGGGGTATAAATACTTCCACCACGGCCAACTTCCAGGTATAACATGACGCCAACGAAGTCCAGATTGGGAGGTCAGGCACAGAAGCACCCCAGGATACAGTATTTGCACCATCCAGATACCATAAATGCAAAAAATCCCAAGCCTATAAACCGTAGTCAGTGCAGTAAACTGGTAAGAGGTGAGTTCTCAGTATATATCGCCTTTGTTTTCCAGACAGCTTGTGTCATTGTAACTTTATTTAATTTAACTTTTGAGAACATCTGTCTTTGGCAACTAGCTTCCAAAATCCGGGGCAGTCTCCTGGCGGGCACTCGTGAGGCAGCACAAGCGGATGCTGGCCCGCCTGCCCCTGCGGTTTCCGAGCGCCCAAGGGAGGGGGTCTCTGTTTTGCCCATTTCCGCGAATCCCTGTCCACGCGCAGGAGGAGGGTTTCGTCAGCAGCAGCGTCACGGTGTACGGGCCATTCTGGATTTGGAAACCAGATATTGTATGAATGGTGATAGCCCCTGTCTGTCCACCGAGAACTGTCACCCTTGGTGGGGGGGCTGTGAAGCCCCCACCTCCTGCTCCGTGTTCACCAGGGTTCAGACCCTTCCCAGTGATTTGATGCAACCTGTGTGTCTAACAAAAACCCCGCTGAGCCCTGGGGTCTTTCTAAAGTGACTCATCACCCTCAAGGGTGTGCCCAGAAGGCTGAAAAGTCCTTACAGAGAAAAACTCAGATTTCCTACCAATTATCAGGGGAAGGGGGTGCATCCCCCCAAAACAGAGGCTGCGAGGGAAGGGGAGGATGGGTTGGGTATGGTGGGAGGGACAGAGGCCGCAGGGCGGAACTGGGGTCCTCACGGTAGCTGCTCAGCACAATCCCTGGGTGGAGATTTTAAAATAAGAGGCCAAGTCCCCCCGCCCCCAACCAGCCCCTCACCCTCCAGAGTCTGACTCAGGCTCTGAGCCTGGCCACGAGCACTCACCGAGCACTCACACTGTGCAGTCGAGGATCGAGAACCCCTCCCTGACAATGCCAAGTGCATGATCTTGGGCCATCCGACGGGCCTAGTCGAGCCCCCTGTACTGTGGCCACAGGCCACTTAGCCAAAAATAAGCCCATTCCTCCACCTGCAGAGTGGCTTGTCCCAGGCGGTAACTCAGGTAACCGAGCATCGGTGCCGGCGTAAGGCAGAACGAGACACGCCGGACTCGGTCCGCGCACGTGTGCAGGGCGCTGAGCCCAGTGCACCGTGCTGGGCGACGGACAATCTCACTGATCCCCCTTTTCCGGGCAGGGAAACCAAGGCTCAGGGACCATGAGGACCGGCCCGAGGTCATCCAGCTAGCTGGTTGGCAGAGTCAGGATTCAGACCCAAGCGGGCAGGCTTCCGCTCACAGAAGACGGGGAAGCTGAAAGGAGAGATTTGGAAAGCAGGCGAGGGTGTGCTAAGGAGAACACGAGTGTCTCCCTGGGCCATGGGCTCAGCAGCCCTAAGCCACGGGCCTCTCGGAAAAGAACAAGGCGGAACACCCCTGCCCTATGCATGCCTCACCTCCTTCCTGGGAGACCCTCATTGTCCTTAACTTCTGGGGAGTCTCAGCAGACCAGGCACTTTCTGTTCCGTTCTATGAATGAGAAGGAGGGGTTTGCTCCATCCGAAGCCAGGCGGCCGAGGGTGGTGAGGCGCGAACTCTCAACACAAGCTCCTACTCATCCCGCAAGACTCCACGTGAAAAGCCCCGAACGCCTTGCGCATATGTCTGCTTCTGCCTCCTCGGGACTCACTTTCATGCTTGCGCCCCTGTCCCAAGTCCTCCAAGGCTGTGAGCTCCCAGCTGCCTCTCTGGGCCCCGTGTGACTGAACGGAGGTAGACGGAGCAGCTGAAGCGCGGACCCAGGGAGCCCTCCCGGCCTTTCTCCTTCAGAGTCGGTTAGACCTCGTCCTGACATCGTTGGTGCATCACGGAGAAAACAATGAGGTTGATGTGTGCTGTTGCGGGTGTTCAGGGAGCGGGCACAGAGGGAGAGGGAGAAGGAGAGGCAGAGCGGGAGGTGGGCAGCTCACCATGGAGCCTGGGTAGAGGAGGGCTCCTCAAACGAGCCCCCCTTCCCATCGGGGGGCCCTTCCCACCCTCAAAACCCTCTCTCACCCCCCCTTAGAGACGGTGCAAGGGGGACAGGGTTGTTAACTTGCTTCTCAAGAGGGGAAACAGGTCCAGAGAGTCTCCATGTGGCCTGCCCAAGCTTGCCTAGCTGGGATCTTAGCTAGAGTCTCCCTGCCCTTAGCTCCTGGGCCATGCCACCTGTCTCCTTCCAAATCTCGAGGGGGTATAATAAGAGGACCCTCCCCACCGGGTTGTTATGATGATTCCAGGGACTCGGGTCCAATGACCAAAAGAGGCCACAAATCAGCCTGCTGGTTCTGCAGCCCTGGCAAATCATGTCCCTGCCCTGTGCCTCAGTTTCCCTGTCTGTATAACACGTGATCCATGGATGGCTGTGAGGGCTCCGAGGGATGACATCTGGAAAGCAGTCAAGATACGGGTCCCACAGTGTCGCTAGGGCTGACAAGCATGACATGGGCCCTCTGTACACCTCACCTCTCCAGAGGGGGAGGGCTGTACTGGCCAAGCTCCCTGCCAAGCCACGAGGCCCATCTTTGCCCCTCCCTTCTATGAAGCGTCCCTGAATGTCCAATGCCTGGCAGGCTCCCACGACTGAGGGAGCAACCTGCTCCCCCACAGTCATATGTCCCCACCCCCTCTGCAGGGGGCTGCACTGCGGGTGGGTCTCCCTCAGCCAGCACCAATCCAGTATGGAAAAGAGTCTGCAACAGGCTGGGCACATTTGCTTAATTCTCCCCTAGCCAGGGCCTGGCCCCCACCTAGGCAGCTCTGATTTCATTAACATTCTGCTGAGACCCTCCCCCACCATCAGACCCACGAAGGCCCCCCACTCACAAAATCGGGACGCTGGAGTGTTTGCAGAGCGGAGGGCAGGGGAGGAGGGGCTGCTGATTGTGAAGACGGAGTCTGAGGCTCCTGGTGAGCCGGGACCTCTTCGAGAGTGAGCAGATGCTGAGTCAGGGTGGGGCACCCCCTCTCAGATGTCCGCCCTGCCCTGGCACAGCCCCGCCAATGACTGTCTCCTGATGTTTTGCGCCCCCCACAAGCCTCCGACCAGCTACATTCTGTCACTTCCCGTCTTCGAAAATGCTGTTCCCTCTGGCTAGAACACTTTTCCGCCTAGCCTTAAAGCCAGCCCAGTTCTTCACCTCCCACCTTAGGCACCACTTCCTATAGGAATACAGTTTTTATGGGTTCCAGAATACACCGTGGAAGGGTAATTAACAGACGGGTAAGGACATGTTGGCCACACGTGACGGCATGTCAGCTGAACAACCCAGATCCACTGTCACTCTTTACTGTGCAGAAAGTGCATTTGCCATGGAGGGTTTGATGTCATGGGAGGGGGGAACTGGAAGGGGGTCCCATGCTCAGCTCCCCCGCAAGGGCAGGGACCACCCTCTTCTGAAGCTACTTCCATGGCTTCCTGCCACCAGCCTTCAGCCCAGGACACAGACCGCTCAGATTCTGTGGGAGCTGGACAGACCCACGGGGCCAAACGGACACACTCAGCCCCGGAGGAGAGGCGTGCAGGGTCTCAGTGACATAGCAGTCTGTCCCCGTGGCAGGGGACAAGATGGCATTAAAGTGGTCCCAGAGCCAGCTGCCCAGGACACCGGGATGGGCGTTGGTTGCTTTAAGGGCCATGGTTGACGTGTTTCTCCACCTACAAGGCAGGTGACCTTGGGAAAGTTACTTGAACTCTCGGAGCCTCCACTGCCTCATCTATAAAGAGGGTATATAAAGGTCCCTCTGTGTTAGGGGAGACCATACATATGAAGCACATAAAGCAAACCCCAGTGGTATTTGGGGGAACTCTTCCTCATAAACGTAAGCTCTGTGAAGTCAGGCAGCGACTCCCTGGAGAGCAGCCTCCCTCTATCCAGGTCAGAGGGGTTGGCTGAAACCCAACCCACACAACCGCTCTCAGCCAATCAGCACTCAGCTTCTCTGTGATTGGCTCGAAGGTGGGCAGGGACCCAATCCCAGCAGAGCGAGACCCTGGGAGAGAGATGCCGGCTGCTCCATGGTTTAGTCCTGGATCCAGCAGTGCCTGAAGTCCCGCCCTGGATTTTTTAGTGATGTGCATTATGATTTTTCTTCCGCTTAAGCCACTTGGGGCCGGTTTTCTCTCCGTTGTAGGTGGCAGCACTGACTAGCACAAAGCTGGAGACTCACCTACACCTGGACCCTCACCCTTGCCCTGGCAGAACTAGAGCGGTGTGCCCCCACTAGGAGAACCCCCTCCCCCAAGTACAGCACTCCAGGGACTTGTGGGCCGGACTTCATTATCATGCCTCCTCTGTTCCAGCCCTGCCCCTGCTGCATGTGCTGTCCCGGTCGTGTCTCCCAGGTGGTTTGGGATGTGGGTCTTTGCAGCCTGTTGGGGTGGGGGCTCTGGACAGCCAGAGCGTTGCACCGTGGGGAGAGCTAGGATGGGAGGGCTCCGGGGTCTGACTCCACCTCTACCCGGTGCTGGCTGTGCAGCGTTGGGATGACAACGCCTGTCTCTGAGCCCCAGGGGTCCCCGTGCTCCTCAACTTGATGGAATTTACTGGCACTGCAATGCATTACTTGTCTGTGTCATTATCAGCTAATCACCTGTCGCAGGTTGCCTGGAAGCTCCTGAAGGCAGATGGGGGTGTCTGCCCTGGGTCTGCATTTGGCACGGGGCTCAAGAAATATGTTGAGTAGAAGAACCTCTACTTCTCAGCTGTGAAATGGGAATGTGGATGGCCTTCTGTAAAGATCGGAGGGGGGGAGATGCATGCCCTGAGCTTAGACCCAAGTGGGAGCTTCCTCGGGGAGATGACTTGTTACCCCCGAGGGAGCTGCTGGCTCTAGCAACGGCAGTGATGACATGGCAGGTGGCCGAGGGCCAGTCCCTGGCCAAGTGCTTCCAATCCTGCATCCTCACAACCCACGTGTCCGTATCCTTCCTTTGCAGATGAAGAAACTGAGGCCTAAAAGGGGAAACCCTTAGCCTCAGGGAACCACTTGGGCTGGGTCAGACTCACTGGCCCCACTCTGGACCTCTTCTCTCTGGGTGCCCTTTGGACACACAAGGCCACGAGGCCCCAGCCCTTGATTATGAACTCCTCGAACTGCTGCCTTCCTAACGGGGACCATGGCCCCTCTCAGAGGCCTGCCTGTAGCAGGGGGAGGTAGAGATGAAAATCTGCTGTGCAGAGGACACCGGTTTGCAGAAAGCAGCCGACATTTGTCACAAGCCGCAGAGCCCAAGAAGCTGCTACAGAGCTCTCCAGAACCCTGAGCTTCTCCTGCGGGGCCCCTAGGGGCCAAAGGAGATACAGCCCACCTCTGATCTCTCTGGAATGGGGCTTTCTCAGCTTTTCTCTCTCCTCCCTGCCTGGGGCTCCCTCCCACGCTGTCTGCCCTGTCCACAGATCCACTATTCACTTAGATTCCCATCTGGTTCTGGTTTTTGAGAGGCAGAGGGAAAAGAGGGTTTAGGGAGAAGCTGAGAGCTGGCTCCCAGTGGAGGTAAATCTGGTACCTTCACTTCTTTTCTTGGTGCCCCAAGCTCTGTGCATTCCCCACCCCCCCCGCCGCCACCTGCCTACAAACCCAGATCCACACGGAACCTGCTTCTGATGGCCACTTAGACATTGGGGTCCCAGGCAGAGAAAGGAGCCAGCATCAAGATCAGCTTTCCCATGAGTGCAAACACCATGTCTAAACGTGGGATCTGCTGGAGCGCAGGGATCACTGAGTGTGTGTGTGTGTGTGTGTGTGTGTGTGTGTTTGCACGTGCGTGTGAGTGTGAGCGCGCACATGTTCTCACTATGTGGTAAGAACCCATCTGCAATCCCTGAGGGAGCATATCTGAATATCTCAGCCTTTCTCCCTGAGCCGTCTTATCCACAGAACTTCTAGAAGTTGCAATTAATCTCTAATTTGAATTTTTAACCTCAAATGCCACATTATAAAAATAGTTGTGTTGTGTTTTATAGGCGGTATTTGTCATGAAATTATACATGGTTACAGCCTGGGCCGTGGAAAATAAAGCAAGATGCTTATTCTGCCTGGGAGTGGCAGTCCGTCCCAGCCAGGCTGGGGCTGCGGCAGATCCAGGCCATCCTTCCAGACAGGGGACCCCAGTCGCTGGGCAGGGTTGTGGGAGGGGGGACGCCCAGGGCTGGATAAACGCTAACTCTTTGGAAAGCAGAGTTAGGTACCGGCAAAGGCCACTAGAGCTAGCTAGCTCCTGGGGCCCAAAACTCTTGTTCCTAACCTCAGCTCCTTTTCCAGTGGGGCCTTGGGAAACTTCACTCTCCTTAGTTTTTCCAACTGGGAGAGGGCTTAGCGGTCCTGAGCCGGGTGTCTGTCCCCTCTTCCCAAGTGTCAGAGAGAGTGAAAGAGAAAATAAATTGGCCAAATGGGTGTCGCCCTGAGCCCCTGCCTGCCTGATTTCATCAGCAACTTCAAGCAGCCCAAGCTCCCAGAGCTACCGCTATGCCCATTTTGCTGATTCAGAGCTTGAGGCTCAGGGAAATAAGGTGCTTTCCCAAGATCGTCAGAAATCGGGGGTGCGTTTGGGGCCAGAATCACACAGCCAACCCAGGCCCTATCAGCAGCATGCCTTGCCCCCGAGAAGGTGGGGGACCCACTGCACCTCTCTGGGGCCAGCTTTGTTTCTAAACCAGTGTCACCACTGAGCTGCACAGAGGACCAGGGAGGTTGCCCCTGTTCCAGGATCTCGGGCATCTGCATGGGTCGAGCTCCAGCTTCTGATTCAGCATCACGGTGCCCCTTGTCCATCTCCTCCTGGGCAAGCCTGGAGAGCCTGGGTGGGGTCAGGAGTGGGCACAGCCCCAGAGGCTCTGGGCCAGCCAGGCTGAGGAATACGTCGAGGACAAGCGCCTTACTGAGGACACGGTTCCCAAGGTAGCCACTCACTTCCCACACGGCAGGGGAAAACTGGCTCACCGAGAGAGCTCCCGGAGAGGGCTCTGGAGACTCCGGACACGCACAGACGAGCAGAAGGAACTCCCGCGGTTCTTAATAATACGATGACAAGTCTCGGACCAGGCCTCGCTCATGGGCTCGCTCCCTCCTGTCCCTCTGCTCCTGGGACAGCCGGTCTCTTTCTCACCTCTGAGCCTTTGCGTCTCTTCTTCCCGCCACCTGAAGCACCTTTCGCCACCTCTTCTTTTGGCTCACTCCTCCAGGAAACCTTCCCTGACCCTCCAGACCAAGTAGGGGGCCCCATTATCTGATCTCCTAGCAGCCAGGACATCTCCTTCCTGGCAGGGACCGCACCTCCCTGATCCCAGCTGGGACCCCGATATCCAGCGTACGCCTGACACACGGGGCAGGTGCTCAACAAATATCTTTGGAAGGAAGGAAGGCAGGAGGGCCCCATCCCTGGGATGCCTCCCCCAACCTTCCTCTTGTGAGACCGACATCAGCCCCTTGAAAAGGCTGCCATCCTGGGAGCCCTGGCCAGCCCGGCCCTGAGTTCACTGCACCAGCAACAGTTGCCTGGAACAGTGACCTCGCTTTCGGCCACTTAGATCTTTGCCTTTCCTTCATTCCTTCCCAGTGAAACCAGAGCACAGCATTTTTCCTTCTTGTCTCCAGCCATTTCCCGCTTGGAGCCCTGACCCTCTCCCTGCCCGGGGTTGCCCTGGCTGGGCAGCCGGCTCTGTGGAAGTTAAAACACAATGTCCCTAGGAAACATGAGAGTCCCAAAGGCTGGGGTCCCTCCTCAGGCCCCAGCCCCCGGCCCCCTCCGGCCCCACACTGCCCTGGGGTCCTCCTGCCTGACTGCTAGGGGGGCAGGCCCTGCACGAGGGGGTCCTGGAAAAGCCCGTGCCTTCCTCAGCGCACTGCAGAAGTTTCTGGATGAGAACTGGGAAGGCGGGAGGCATAGCCTCTCCCTGGCAGGGCCCAGGGCGCTTCCAGCAAGAGGTCACTGTGGCTCCTCGGCCATCTGGGGGCCCGGCATGGGGTGGCCGGCCTTGCCCCGAGACTCTAGCTTTGGGCAAGTCACTCGGCCTTTCTGAAGCTCAGTTTCCTTATCTGTAAGAGGGGAGGCAGGCAGATAGGGCAGGACAGCAGGCAGCAAGCGAACGACACTGCCGTCATGCTCCACTCTTTGGTCAGGGCCCAGAGCGCGCCTGTCCCCTGGGGTTTTCCCAGCACAATGTCTCAAAACAACACACCTGTGCACCGAATGAATGTGCAAATTAAGGGGTCCCATCCAGTGTTCTTGGAACCCAAGGCAAGGTGTCTCTTGGAGGGGGTGGGGAAGGGGTTGAGCAGTCTCTCAGGGGAAGGCAAAAGGCCTGTTTCCTGTAGATTCGCCCTGAGGAGAAACAGGGGACAAAGTGCCAGGCTGTCTTCTGTCCGGTTCCTGGGATGTCCTTCCGGCCAGCCGGCCCCTTGTGTGGGAGGCAGCCCTTCCACCTCCAGGTCCCAGAGAGGAAGCCAGGTCTCCAGGCTCCCAGCTGGGAAAATGTGGCATTGGGAGGCCCCTCTGGCTTCCAAGCCCACAGGGTGAGGGGTGGGGGGCTGTGAGGGGACGTGGGGCCTCAGCAAGGACCGGGTCAGCCCGTGCTCTCAAGAGAAGCTCGTCCTCTGCCCTTAGCTGCAGGGAGGCGGCCACCTTTAGCTCTGTGCATCTCAGCATCATGGAAAAGTGGACTGGGGAGGCTCGAAGGCTCGTGGAACGGGGTGAGTCACTTACGCTCTCCGAGCCTCCGCGTCCTGCTCTGGAATCCTAACAGCAGATACCCGTGTCCACCTGTACTCGGCTCCAGCACTGCCCTGTGTCTGTATGTCCGTCCTGCTAGGATGCACGGTTCCTCTCCCCCTTGCTGACCCAGGCGCTCAGAGAGAGGAAGAAACCCACCCAGGTCACACAGCCGGTGTGGACGGTCCCCATGCAAACAGACCCTCGGCTGACCCGTTGTCATCAGCAAGAAGAGAGTCTCAGCAGGGGTGGGGGACGCAGAGGCAGAAGGCCCAGGACAGACCGGGACGGGGCCCGGGCTCCCCGGAGGGCCCCGCACCCACCCTGAGGAGGGGGGCGGCCAGACCCGGGCCCCGCGTGGCCTGGCTGCCCGCTGGCTGGACCGGCCGCCCGCAGGACCATCTTGAGAGCATTAGGGGCTGCTGTTAACAGATGTTTTCTGTTACGTGTTATTTGTTAGTCTAATGAAAGGAGGTGCACTGGCTTTCAAGACCTCGGCGTTCTGCGGGGGTTTTATATGGGAGGCCCGCGCCGAGCTCTGGTACAGGAGAGGCCCCGGGCCCCTGCCAGGCGCGCCCGGCGGCTCCCGCTTTGATTCTGCGGGTTGCAGTCATCCGCGTGGTAATTCCAGCTCTGGTTAAATGTCACTTTTAATAAGGCCATCTCTGGCGTGGAAACGTCTGCGCCCACGGCAAGGGGGGAGGACGGGCCAGGAGGTGGGATGGGGGACCCAGGGGACAGTACCTGGGGCCGGCGGACAGCCTGGCCCTGGGGACCCCACGGGACAGCGGCGGGCAGGCAGGATGCTGGGAGGGGGCTTTGGCAGTGACAGGAGAGGTAGAGGGTCCCCCGCCCCTGCCATGCCCCACCGCTGGCAGCTGGAGGGTCTGTGGCAGTCCAGGTGTGCTCACCCTTTCGTGCACAGAAAGATGATGGGGAACCTATTAAATGCAGATGCCCAGACCCTGTGGAGCATTGTGCTGTGGGCTGGGGTGCGGCCCTAGGACATGCATTTCAACCGGCTGCCCCGGTGATTCTCATGCAGTGATTTCTGGGACAACGTGTTGACGAACAGACGGTGCAAACTCCCTCAGACCCGCGACAGGCCGCGTCCGGGGCCCCACCTAAGGCCTCCTGGGGAGCAGGGCCACAAAGGTAACACCCCTGACCTGGTCGGCTCTCAGGTTACAAGGTGCTTGCTCGGCTCTGGGGTGGAAAGGCCCCTGTGGAAGCTTCCAGTTTCCCTGTCCCGGCCCCTCACCCTTTCACTGCTCCACACCAAGGACCGTCCCCCAAAGACTGCCCGGCAGCTCCTGTCCACCTCCTGGCCCCCATGCCCCCTCCCGCCCCGCCAACCGGAAGGTCCCAGCTGCCCCTCCCATGCACGGAAAAGCAGAATGGATCACAAGAGGGACCAAAAATAATGTCTTCCAGAGCTTGCTTGGTCTTTTAGGGTCTAATAAAAGGTATCACCGGCTGTAAAGTGCCCCGTGTGGACGGCGCCTGTCATCACGGTGGCTCTCGGAGCCAGGCTGGGGACAGGCAGCTTCCCAGATGTGGGAGGGACACAGCCTTGTGGGGGCAGTGAGAGCATCTGGGTTGTTTAGCGAACCTGAGATTCCACGACTCCTGCCCTCTGGCCGGGGTGAGCTCTGCCCCCACTGCCACCCGCGGGCCCCTGGGTGAGGAGCCCCCGCCGTGTGCCCCCCGCCCCCAGGCCCTCTCCTGGCCCCTGGAGCACCCTGACTGCTCAGCATGGGAGCAGGCCGGATACCGTCCCCCTCTGTCTAGGCAGGAAGCCCCCCTCCCTGGTGCTCTCCTACTCGCTGCCGCCTCACAAAAGCCACTTAACCCTTTGGCCCATCCCGCTCACCGGCTGCCCGCGGCCCCTGCCCACTCAGAGCCTGGACTTGATCTCTTGGGCCCTGGTTGGAGCCCTGACGAAGGGGCGTGAGTGTGTGGGTGTTGAGAGTGTGCAGGTGCATGTCAGCGTGTGTTGATGAAGGTGTGTGTGTGCAAGCGACTGGGTTTGTGTGTGTGAGTGCGTGAATTGGGCTGTGGGGGGGGACGTGAAAGGGTTTGTGTGTGTGGGGTTCTTGTGTGCATTTGGGAATGTTGTGTGTGAGTATGAGTGGGTTCGTGTGTGTGCATGTGTGAGGGAGAGGGGTTTATGTGTGTGAGTAGGTGTGTGTGTGGGGTTGTGTGCGGGAGTGCATCTCTGTCTGTGTGTCTGGGAAAACCAGTCCACCACGTGGTCCCCAAAATGCCAGCCCGTGACCAGGTCTTCAGTGACCTACCACAGAATGAGAAAAACAGAGACAACCTGTGACTGTGTTAAGCCAGATGAAGACAGGTTTGAGGACCAGCCTTGACTCGGAGATGCCGCAGGGGTCTCCCTCGGACGCCCGGACGCAGCCGCGGGATGGTGGTGGTTGTGAGGCCGTGGCTTCTCTGGGCAACTCTCACCATCGTCCCCCCCGCCCCCCGCCCGGCCCGTGCTTGTCGCTCTCAGCCCCTGAAAACCTCACCGGAGCCTGGGATCTGAGGGTCTGCGCAGGTGGCAGCAGCTCGAGGCCTGACACGTAGTCGGCCCTCGGCAAAGGGCCATGGAGTGAGCAAGTGGGTTAGCCTGGGGGCGGAGCCAGACTGGGCAAGGGGGCCGCCCTGTTGATGTTCCTGAGTCAGGGACCCTCCGCTGCTCTCCTGGGTCTGGGAGGCTGCAGACGGGCCTGCATAGGCAGAAGGAGACCATTCTGGATATTTCTAGACAGGAGGGGTAGAGGACCTCCCCCCACCACCACTCACTTCACATCTTCCCAAACCCAAGCTGAGCGGACCCCGACAGTGCCTCCCATGGGCCTGTGATCCAGACCACCCCGCTGAGGGGACCCCTTCGGCGGGCTGCCCCATGGCCCCCTGAGTGCAGCCCACACCTGCCTGGGGGACCAGCACGCATCCCAGGGGCTCCAGGGATGGCCTTGGGGAGTAGCAGAAATCAGGGGCTTCAGAACAGGACAGATCTGGGCTGGAGCCCTAAATCCTCAGGAAGATGGGACCTCGGCCAGTGGCTCATTTCCCTCGCGCAGAACCGGGACGATGAAAGGACCCACTCCTTGCTGGTGGGACAGTGGGGCTCCGGCAGGTCTGTGGAGTCCTGGGGGGCACACGGCGAGCGCCCAGTCAACGAGCCTGTGATGGCCGCTGGCCACTCTCCCTGAGTCCCTGGCACGACCCCTGACCCTTGTCCCCTCCCACTGCCTCCAAGCCCAGGGCAGCCCCTGGCCAGGTTCCAACCCTGTTGTGCCATTTGGAGGATGCATTCAGGGGACCCACGGGCTCTCCCTTAAATCACCCCCAAGATTCGCTCGCACCTGGGGTCAGCCACCATCCTTTGGGTCTTGGACACCACGCGAGCCTGTCAAGTTTCACCTTATCCCATCTGACCTCACCTTCCTGCCTGGGACAGGCCACCAAACCCCCTCCTTCTTGTCTTTACCCATTTAGAAACTCTCAACGCGGCACAGGGCCATGTAATAGCCCGACTCCGTGCAGCCCTCCAGGCCTATCCCTTCCTGCCTCTCTGCCCCCTTTGGTTCCCCAAACAAATCCCACCCCTCCCTTCCCAGCTGGGAGACCTTGGGCCGGTTGCTTTGCCTCTCTGGGCCTCCAAAAAATAGGGACGGCATGTCCTTAGTCCTGCCTGACTCACAGGGCAGCTGTGGACATCACCCACTCGGGGCTCACCACACCTAGAGGGACATCCCTGTCCATGGTGCCGATATCACAGATGGCAACACTGAGTCTCGGGTTGCTTTCTGGGCCTCGAGTGTGGTGTGCAGACAGGTGTTATCACTGCTACTCCCAAGCTACTTTTCCAGAGTCTTCTGGGAGGGAAGAGAGCTCCAGCCCTGTTAAGCTTCTGCCCATGGGGAAGGGCCCTTGTGGCGTGCTAGCTGGTCCAAGGCTCCTGTGCCACACCCCCAAGCTCCACGCCGATCATCTGCATGACCACCCTGGAGCCAAGAATAATGAACTAATGCAAGGGCCCGGCCTGCTGAGAAAAAGCCGGAGAGGCACCCCTCCCACCAGCCACCCTGGTGGACCGGGCAGTTCTCTCCAGCTGAATTCCCCTGGGCTCGCAGCTTCCAGACCTGGTTCCTCAGCCTCTCTCTCAGCCTCCTCTTCCCACTCAGGGCAGGTGCCAAGGGCTGCCCTCGCCAGGACCCAGACCCCGGAGACTCCATGTTCCTGGGGCATTTTCTCAGCCTGATCAGACTGTGATGAAGGACAGGAGAGGCCTCTCAAACATCTGGGTCCTGCCTCCCACTATTCAGGTGGGAACTGAGCCCAGAGGAGGGATGTGACATGATCAAGGTCATGTCAAGGGAGGGGGCAGCAAAAGCCAGGGCTCCTCGTGCATGGAAGGGGAGGCTTTACCCCCCTCCCCGCCCCCTGGAAATGGAGGCAGGGAAGCAAGAGAAGAGGGAAGAAAAGCAGGTTCGATCGGAAAAAAGCCCTTCGCGGAAGAAACCCTTCTTGTCTTTTTCCCCCACCAGCCTGTACTGTCCCAGCCGCCCCCTTCCGGGCTCCTGCCATCACCAGCCCAGGGGCTGCGTGGCCACCTGTCACAGCGAGCTGGGGGAGGCAGGTGGCTGAACCCCGTGGCCAGCTGCGGGGAACAGTGTGACGCTTCCTCCAAACATGAAACCTAGAATTGCCACATGACCCAGGAGCCGCTCCACTTCTGGGCACAAACCCCGAAGAACAGAAAGCGGGGATGGGAAGAGGTATTTGCCCACCCATGTTCACGGGCATTAGTCACGGCGTCCTAGAGGCGGAAACACCCAGGTGCCCAGCAGCAGACGAATGGAGAGTCATGACGCGGCGTGAGCACACACGCACCCGCGCAGCCGCGCACGTGCACTGGAATATCCCTCAGCCCCCCAGAGGACGGAGATCCTTACACCGGCGGCCACGTGGAGGAACTTGGAAAACGTCATGCTAGGTGACATAAGCCAGACAGCAGAGGACGAATGTCACAAGCTTCCCTTCCATGAGGTCCCTGGAGTCGTGGGATTCGCAGAGACGGACAGGAGCGGGGTGGGTGCCAAGCGCAGGGAGGGGGATGGCGAGTTGGTGTTTCATGGGTGCAGAGTTTTATCCGGGGAAGATGAGAAAGGTCTGGAGACGGAAGCTACTGATGGTTGCCCAACGATGTGAATGTGCTTTATGCCCCTGAACGTGTGCTTAAAAAATGGTACAAGAGGTAAACCTTCCGTTGGGTATATTCCACCACAATAAATGCTTTCAGAACTTAGAGGTAAGTTCTGCTGAGCCCTAGATGGTCCCTTACGGTCCTCTGCTCAGACACTCGGCCATTCCCGCCCATCACTGGCAAGGGGAAGGGGCACGTCCCCACCCCAAACCAGGCTCACTCTCAGCTTCCTGGGCCCCCATTAGCAGCTGTGGCCGAGGGAGCGGCTCTGTGGAGGGAGCCCCAGGTCTCCATCCTGCCCACCCCAGGGCTCTAGTCACCCTGGCTCAGCCTGTGCCCCCAGCTTCGGAGCACGGGGCTGTCCTGACTCTCTTGGTCCTGAGGTCTCCGAAACAGGTACCAGCCCTCCAGAGGCTGGGGGCGGGGGGCGGGGGGGGGGCTCCCCAGGAGCTTTGTTTATTTTCCCAGTGTGTCCGCATCCCTGTTTCCGCCCTGCCCACAGGAGGGAATGCTTTAAAGAAAATCTCAGTTATTAATGTGGTTTCTTTTGTTGTAAGTCATTGCAAAGGCACCAAACGAGGGTTTATTTTCCTAACGTGCTTGGCATAGCTCAGCGCCGGCCACAGACTTCAGCGTTTGATTTGGGAGGAACGCGAGACCCCGGTTTGCTCTGAGTCACCAGTGAAGCCACAGCCTTCCCGGCCAGTTCCGGGGGTGCCTGCTCTGGGAAAATCACTGGCGAGCATAGGGTACATCTACTGGTGGCTTTGGGAAAACAAAAGAGCAAAAAATAATAAAAAAAAAAAAATAAAAAATGTGAACCTTGCTACCCTGGCAGATTTGAAAATGGATCAATTTTCTTAACTCATGAGTCTCCCCACTGGCCCTTCATTTTTAATACGGGGTCCTCCATCTCTTTGTGATGTCAGTTTCTTTCTTTGCACCCAGAAACAGCTCCAGAAGCCACACAAAAACCCACTTCTGAGCACGTCCCGATCTCCAGCAGGCGCCAGCGTTCCCCGCAGGCCCAGGACTAGGGGGTAGAAGTCGCAGCCCAGAGCCCATGCCTGCTGGCCTGGGGTCCAGAGTCCTGGCACCCCGAGGTTTAGTTGGCCACTTAGGAAAGGGGTCCAGTGATGCAGGCCTGGCTCACCGAGATGCGGGGAGGAAAGGTTCCTTCTCCCCCACTTGGAGACCTCAAGACTCCGGCATCCGTGGTGAGTGTTAGGGGCGGGGGTCACCTGCCCGAGAGGGAAGCCTATGGAAGAAGAGCAGGGCAGTTGGCTTCTGTCCTCTCTCTGCAGGCCCAGACCCCGACGGCCAGCTGAGAGGGTCTCCCAGACCAGCAGCAGCCACGCAGCGCCCCAGCCTCCGCTGCCCTGCCTGCCTCTCGGGGCGTTGGGACTCTGCCTGGCAGCGGGCACCCCTGGCTTGCGGCTTGGGGCTGGCCTTGGGGGAGATGTTTGACTCTATATAAAACATTTGGATTTCACGGACTAGTGATTTGCTTTCAATCTAAGGAATGAGTATAGGGTTACTGCCTTTTAATTTCGCCAAGTAAGGACATTAAAATCAAACAATCTCCAGTTACTATCCCTAGTTCATAAAAGAAAGGATGGTCAAACACCAAAAGTGAGGAGGAAAGATCCCAATATAACCATCCCAAACACAGAGAATCCTTTACACTGGAAGGGGAAGCTTCCTGACGAACTCTCCCTGTTGTCCCGTTGGCTTCAGCTTCCAGAGGCCTGGGGAAAATCTCCCCCAGGGGGCCAGGGGAAGCACTGAGCTAGACGGCCCTTCCCCAGGCAGCGCTGGGCGGGGTTTCCGAGGTAGGAGGCAGCCATGAGCCCGGCCTTGAGCCTTCAGCCCTTTGTCGCTCACTGGTGAGGGGAAGGAGATGCCGGTCTGTGGAGGTTGTTGCTCTAGCCCCGTCCCACCTGCCCCCACACCCAGTACCTTCTCTGTCCCCAGTACAGTCCTACCCCTGGGGTGTGGAAGCCCCACCTCCGGAAAGGCCCTGCAGGCCTCCAGGGCTCAGTTGAGAGTGGCGAGGCCCCAGGGGGCCGCTGGGGAGGCCCAGTATCCACCAAGCTGCCTGGGGGGCTGCCAGAGACCACCTCCCCTCCCCGCGCCCCCAGGCACTTAATGTCCCCAGCTGGCATGAGCTGTTCTGGAACTCTGCAGAAAAACCCTGGGTTTGGAAACCTTCTCCGCTGTGTCCAAGAGAAGCAATGCCTTCCACTGTCTCTCCCCACGGCTGGGGGCCAGGGTGGAGACAGGCACCGGCCCCTGGCTAGGACTCGAGTAGAGAGAACGCCTGTGCCTCCTTCCCTCCGCCCGTGTGACTGCCGCCCCCTCTCCTTTTCTCCCTTCGTTCTTGGCTTCGCCTTCAGTTTGCTCCTCCTCCTCTGCCCTGCCAAGGCTGCCAAGGGGGTCCCGCATTCACCAGAGCCCTCTCCTCTCCCCTTAGGGGAAGCCAGCTCTGAGCCAGCCCGCTCCTCCCAGGAGACCCGAGGTCCTGCAAGAAACTCGGGGGAACAGAGCCCCTCTCCTCCTGAACCCCCAGGCCCCCCACCTATAACCCCTGGTCCAAACCAGACACCTTCCTTCTGGTTTTCCCTCAGGGAAACCCCAGTTCCCGGGGCGGGGGGGGGTGTCGGCCGGCTTCATGCTCACCCTGGAGACGCCGGTCCATTATGGCTGGTGGGCAGCGGGCGCCCCTGGGAGGGAGCCAGTAACCACCGGACGCAGCTGGCACCAGCTGGGTACCGAGGCACAGCTGTGTGTCAGGCGTGCCTCACGTCCGCACGTGCTCCTGGACCAGGTTTCAGATGAGGCTGAAATCACCTCCGCTTTCCCTGCACCTTCTCTCATGTGAAAAGCAGGGCATGTGGCCAGCCCGGGGCTCTCTTGTCTGAGACCTGGGGGCTGGTGCAGGAAGTGGGGGTCCCCAGGAGTGGGAAGTGGTCCTCCCCGCAGGCCAGGCTGCTCCCCAGAGCTAGGGGCGGGGACTGTGGTGTCAGCCATCCTATCTCCTCCACAGGGTGTGGGTGAGCTGTGGGGACTCCTCTGACCCCCGCCAGAAAACCAGCCAGGGCCTGGGACCTTGGCTTTATCTTCATCTTCTCCTGCTCTGGCTCCCCCTCCCCTCCCCCTTCTCACCAAAGACTCAGGCCCCTGTGATCCAGTGTGACTTTCAGGGGGGAAAAAAAAAAAGCCACTTGGGTGGGTTGTTTGTTTTTAAAGCCCTTTCCTGATGACCTTTAACCTCGGCAGAGGAGAGAGGCCTAGCTGGCTCCTTCGGCTTGGGAGATGGGGGCCCGGCATCCCTGTCCCAGCCAAGGAACCCATCCGAGGACCCAGCAGTAGCTGGGGTGGGATGGGGGGCAGGCGGGCAGAGTTCGGACGGAACCCAGTTGTGTGACTTGGATGCTCTGGCCCTCGCAAGACTCGGTTTCCCTAGCTGTGCCGCGTCAATAATCACACCCACTTCCCAGGGGACTCGATCCGGCAGCGCGGCCCCGAGGGCTGTCCCCCCACACCCCCGCCCCGGGCACAAAGGCGGCCCACTTCCCCGCCGTTCCCACGACTCGCGGCGGTGGCTCTGGCCAAAAGGCGGCCGGGCCCCTCCCCGGGGGTCGAGAGCCCTGGTGCCCACCGCCCACGCGATCACGGGTCACGGACAGACAACCTCTACCGTCCGGCGGCGCGGCGGGGGCCAGCCCGGCAGCCTCCCCACCCCCCCACGCCCCCGCAGCGGGTCCTGGGCCGCGCCCGCGCCCCGGGACTCTCTCCCCCCACCCCGAGCTCCCCCCACCGGCCGGCCCCGGACCCCGCGCTTCCGTTCCCACGCCCCCGGAGCCCCGGCGACCCCGGCGCGGCCCCGCCCGGCGCCCGCACTCACCGTCCTGCGGCGTCGCCTCGCTGCCGCTGCTGCCCCCGGACGGCTCCCGCGCCGCGCCCTCCCGCGCCTCGGCCCTGGCCGCGGGGCGCACCGCCAGCCGCCCGGCCGCAGCCACCTCCTCCAGGTCCAGGAGGTGGCTCACCGTGAAGTTCTTGCGCGCCTGGGCGCAGTCGCCGGGCCCCAGCGCGGAGGGCGGCGGCGGCGGCGGCGGCGGCGGCGGCCCCGGGCCCAGCGGCGGCTTGTCCAGGGCGAAGGCGGCGGCGGCCGCGCTGTCCATGCCCGCGAGGGCCCCGGCGTCGCCGGCGCGGGTGGCAGGCGCGGGTCGGAGCGAGCGCGCCCCGGCCGCCCCGCGCTCGGGCCCCGCTGCCCGCCGCCTCCTCGCCCCCCGGCCGCCGCGGCCCGCCCGGCGCTGACGTCGGGGAAGCAAACTTTCGCCCTCCCCTCGGCCGCCTCGCCCGCTCCAAGTTGCTAAAACGCGAGCTCCTCGGGCCACACGCCCCTTCTTGAAGCGGACCTCGCCCCTGCCTCTCCTCCTCCCGCCGCCGCGCCTCGCCCGCCCCCACCCTGCGGCTGCGGGGGGCGGGGAGGGGGTCCCGCGCGGAGTCCGGCGGGAGGCTGGGGGCGGGGAGAGGGGGAAGGAGGGGTGTCCTCCCTTCACCCCTCCCCCCCCACCCATAAGGAGTAGGAAAGTTCAGTGTTTGGGGTTGGTTAAATCCCCCAACAAGTGTGTGTGTTGGGGGGGGGGTGTGGGAAGCAACCGTGGCGGGATTAGCAGCGCACACACTCCCCCCTTCACTGCCCCTTCCATTCACAAATTCCTCCGCAAGGGTGAAGGGGGGCGACTCTGAGACAGCTGACAGCGGAGAGCCCAACTCCCAGCTCCACCCTCATTCCCCCACGCACCCCAATGCCTTCCTCATCTGCCGAAAAGAAGCCAAGGTCCACCTTGGTCACTCTACCTGCCCCCCGCCATCCAGGAAGCGGCTCATTCTCAAGCTTATGGGGTGTAGACACGGCGCGGCACCCCAACACACACACCCCCGTTGCCCACCTCCAGGAAGCTCCAGGCCCTTCCCAAGGAAAATCAGGCCGGTAGGAGAGAGTTCTCCCCTCCAGAATTCCTAGTTTACACACAGAGAGGATAGACAGCCAGACGACAGCCAGACTGACAGATGGACAAGGTAAGAGAGAGGCAGGCTTGGGTCTCTGCTCTTGTTTTTGTTTTTCAAGGAAAGCGTGGAAAAGATGCCTCTGGTGGCAGCACTGAGACTGAAAGCCATCCGGGTGCCACGGGCCTTTCCACAGGCAGCTGCTGGGTGCCCTGGCTCTGTCCCTGCACAGCCATTGTGTGGGAGTCACGGCAAGAAGCCCACCAGGAGCGGGCCTTCAGGGTGTTCTTTCTGTGCTTTTGCACAGAGACCCGGCCCCTGGGAGCCTGTAGCCCAGCAGACTGGGTTCTGCATGAGTCACATTTTTCCCCCAGAGACAATGGAGAAACCCCTAAAATGAGGCTGAGTGTCCCCCAAGTGGTGTTGACCGGGGTAGTCCTCAGAGGTGCACACATAGGCGGATTGAGGGGTCGGAGCTAATATGGTGTTTCTCCCTTGGAAAGCTGCCCCCGAGGAGCGCCCAGTGAGAAAAGCCAGCGAAAGAAGGGGCAGTGCACACGGTGGGTGTGGCTGAACCATCTTCTGTGGGACCGGGCAGAGTGGGGCAGCTACTGGCTCTGGGAACTCGCTGGGAGCGCCCCGCCCTCCTGGATCGCCCACCAAGCCAAGAGTGGGGGCTCATCCCAGGAAAAGGGCTGCTGAGTGTCCCAAACAGCTTTGGTGTCAGAGACCAGGTTCCGGGCCCAGCTCTGTCTGGTGCTGGCCTCCAGAGGGTCGCCTTCCTTTTCCTGACCCCCAACTTCTTCCCCGTAGGTTGGGCCAAATGAAGTACCAGTCTCCTGGGCACTAGGGGGATTCTGCAGGTGAAATCTTGGACCCAGGGCCTAGAATACAGGGAGGATACTGTCAGTATGGGCCTGTGGACCTGGGAAGGGCCCAGGAAATGGTCTATGTCCCATTCCCTTGGATGACAGATAAGGAAACTGAGGCAGCAAAGGCAGAGGCTTCTTCCAGAGCTCGGAGAACCAGATTGTTTTGTCCAAGCTCTTCCATTGAACAGGTGGGTAAAGTGAGGCCCAGGGCCGAGAGGTATAGTGAGTGGGTCTCAGTCACAGCGGCTTCCTCCATCAGCTTGGTCATTCACTCATCCTACACGTACAGAGAGGTTATGTCCTGGATCTCTGTACGATGACGATGGTCTGGCCCCAGCTTTCTGGATTAAAATGCAGACCTTGATCTTCCTCGCTGTGGACCTTAGAAGTCTCTTTACACTCTTCCTCTCAGTTACCTCATCTGTAAAATGGGCAGTTAGGAGAATTAAGTAAGTTGATATAGATATAGATCGATGAATGGATCAACAGGTCAGCAGATCGATCTATGTATTGTGGGATCGCATGGAGTGAGCACTCAGTGTCAACAATTGTCACTTTTAAAACATTTATTCCAAGGGGTGCCTGGATGGCTCAGTCAGTTAAGCATCTGCCTTTGGCTCAGGTCATGATCCCAGGATCCTGGGATCAAGTCCTGTATCGGGTCCCCTGCTCAGTGGGGAGCCTGCGTCTCCCCCTGCTTGTGCTCACTCTCTCTCACTCTCCCTCTGACAAATAAATAAATAAAATCGTAAAACAAAACAAAACAAAACCAAAAAACCCCCACACTTTTCTTCCAAGGAACAGTGGAGGGCAGTGATAGCCAAGTCAGACTCTGGAGCAGCAGGGGGAGGGGACGGCGGGAGGCGTGTCTTCCCCCCTACTGTGTGGCCTTGGGGAGGTCACTTATTGGTTCCCTCTGAGGCTGGTCCATCATCTCTACATGGGGATCATAAAGGACCAACCCAAAGAATTCCCGCAAATTTGGCATTATTGTTATTATTATTATTATTTTTAAAGATTTTATTTATTTATTTGAGAGAGAATGAGTAAGAGAGAGCATGAGAAAGGAGAAGGTCAGAGGGAGAAGCAGACTTCCCAAGGAGCTGGGAGCTGGATGTGGGACTCGATCCTGGAAGTCCTGGATCATGACCTGCGCCGAAGGCAGTCGCTCAACCAACTGAGCCACCCAGGAACCCCTATTATTATTATTATTATTATTATTATTACTGTTGCCTTTCAGTTGTTGCTATCTTTGCCAGTCCTGGGGCTGGGGGCCGGGGTGGCATGGACATGGCAGTGTGGGGAAGGAGAGGCATAGCCTCTTTCCAAAGCTCAGCCCTCAAGCAAGAGAGAGCTCCTGGCCCGTGGCGCCATAGAAACGCACCCAAGGAAACTCCAGTTAACCCCAAGAGGACAGAACTCATTACCCCAAAGGGATACGGCTAGAAAAGAAATAATTTCCATGGTCATAGAGATCAATGCTGTGATGCTAACTCAGAACGGGGAATGAGGGGTAAATAGGATCCCGGTTGGGAACCTCTGTTCGACGAGGGCTTAGAGAACCAGGCCTGCTCCCGGCAGCTGGGATGGGGACAAATAAAGGGGAGCAGAGAGGAGCCCTGCTCGCCAGAGAAGATTTCATGGAGAAGGAGCTGACGTTTAATCGGTGGGTCTGTTGGAGGTGGGATCCTAGGTCTGACCATGAATGGAAGTGCATATTTGGGGCACCTGCGTGGTTCAGTTGGTTAGGCATCTGCCGTTGGCTCAGGTCATGATCTTGGGGTCTTGGGATCGAGCCCTACGTCCAGATCCCTGCTCAGCGGAGAGCCTGCTTCTCCCTGTCCCTCTGCCCCTGCCGCTCTCTCTCTCTGTCAAATAAATAAATAAAATCTTTTTTTTTTTTAAGTGCATATTTACCTGAGTCTCAAAAGCTCATGTGCTTAAAAAAAAAGTTAATTTTCTTATCACAGAAATAAGATGCTTAGAGATTTTAGAAGATATAAATAAAATTAAGAAAATTAAAATCACATATATTCCATTGTAAAGCTCTCTGACTCACAGTAAGTACTCAATATACTTTTTAAAAGTTGGTTTAAGGTCATAAGAGACTCTTAATCTCACAAAACAAACTGAGGGTTGCCAGGGGGAGGGGGTAGGGAGAGGGTGGTTGGGTTATGGACATTGGGGAATGTATGTGCTATGGTGAGTGCTGTGAAGTGGAAACCTGGTGATTCACAGACCTGTACCCCTGGGGCTAATAATACATTATATGTTGATAAAAAAATTTAAAAACCCAAGTTGGTTTAAGGAAAGAGATTGAGGATAATTGCTATATTTATTCAATACGACAAGGACAAGGAATGAGCTAAAAATAATTTAGGGGCGCCTGGGTGGCTCAGTGGGTTGAGCCTCTCTGCCTTCAGCTCAGGTCATGATCTCAGGGTCCTGGGATCAAGCCCCACATTGGGCTCTCTGCTCGACAGGGAATCTGCTTCACCCTTTTTCTTTCTGCCTGCCTCTCTGCCTACTTGCGATCTCTCTCTCTCTCTATCAGATAAATAAATAAAAATCTTTTTAAAAAATGATAATTTTTGAGTATATCTTTCTAGCTTATATCTATATTCTAGATAGACAAAGATCATCTTGCAAGTCAAGATATTGTAAGTCGAGCTACAATGTAACAATCTTTTGTAAGTTGCTGACTGTGTCTCGTCCACCACTATTTTTAATGAAAGCCTAGGGATGCATCAGTCCCTACTGTCAGACATCCATACTTCTTTTCTTGATAATAAATACCTAGGATGTCTGGATATGGTAGGCTGATAATAGCCTCCCAAACATGTCCACCTCATAATCCCCGGAATTCGTGGATTTGGTAGTAGATGGACTTAAACTTGCCTCTCAGGTGACCTTAAGTTAAGGAGATCCTTTTAGATTACAGGGTGTAATCACGTGGTCCTTTAAAGTGGACGAGGGAGGTCAGGGGGCCAGGGCCAGAGCCACACAATGTGAGAAAAACTCACTGGCTTTGAAGAAGAAGGAAAGCAGCCACAACTAAGGTGGGCAGCCTCGAGAAGCTGGAAAAGCAGGGAAGCAGAGTCTTCTTCCCCAGAGTCTGTAGAAGGAAAGGCAGGCCTGCCCAGCCCTACCTTAATTTCAGCCCAGGACTCTCTGATCTCTAGGCTGGAAAGGTAGTGCATTTTTATCAGTTTAAAATACAAGGCTTGGGATCATTTGTTACAGCAGCAAATACAGAACTCACATCCTGAGTCAAAGATTCTGCCAAAGGTTTAAGACTTTCGATCATTATTGCCGGATAGCCTCGAGAAAGCTTGTATCAATGTCTACTCCTGGGTCTCTGCGGCCCAGGTTAGCGTGAGCTGGTTGGTTTGTTTGTTTGTTTACAGCAATGTCTTTCTGGATTTATTGGACACAAATAAAAAGTGCACGTGAGCAATATGTTCATGTTCTTCCTCGTGCAGCCTGGGGCTGGGATGGGTGCCTGACTCACACCAGTGCCATCGCTACTTCCAGCGCCTTGATGGTGTGGATCAGAAACTTCTGGAAGCTGCTGGATGGTATGCACTTTATTTTTTTGTCGCTCTTATAAGCACATCTGGGCCTCAAGAACTGGCCCCCAGACCGTCTCTGAATCCTCTGGCCAGTGCCAGTTACATTTCATTTTGACTTATCAGTCTCCCTGGGACCAGATGAACTTCTTGGTTCTCTTTGTGATGATCTTGGACTTCACCATGGGTCCGAGGGCAGCATGACGCCTGTGTGTCGACGGCTGCCCCCTCTGTAAGCAGGGCTGAGCCAGAGGGGTAATAATAATTTATTTTCAATTTTGAAAGGCATTTCCTGTTTCAACATGCATACGTTGAATTATTGTTGAAGGTAATTTTTTTTTTTTATAAAGATTTTATTTTATTTATTTGACAGAGAGATCACAAGTAGGCAGAGAGGCAGGCAGAGAGAGAGAGAGAGAGAGGAGGAAGCAGGCTCCCTGCCGAGCAGAGAGCCCGATGCGGGACTCGATCCCAGGACCCTGAGATCATGACCTGAGCCGAAGGCAGCGGCTCAACCCACTGAGCCACCCAGGCGCCCGGTAATTTTTTTTTTTAAGATTTTATTTATTTGTCAGAGAGAGAGAGAGCACAAGCAGGCAGCGCAGCAGGCAGAGGCAGAGAGAAAGGCAGGTTCCTTGATGAGCAAGGAGCCCGATGCGAGACTCGATTCCAGGACCCTGGGGTCATGACCTGAACCAAAGGCAGCAGCTTAACTGACTGAGCAACTGGGCGTCCCAAATTTTTGGTGTTTAATGACCTCTTGCATCTCTCATTTGTAAGATTTCTGTTCGTGATCACTACCCATGTTTCTACTGCAATGCTTCCCTATTTTTCCTGGAGTTATATCAATGTCATTCTTTGGTTACAGCAACCTTGGCGAGACAGTTGGCTGTCAATCACTCAAGGACCAGGCCCATTTCACAGATGGATAAGCAGAGACCGGGGATGACATGGAATCCTGAGGCTCTTCCGGGTCACCTGATCGGCCCCAGTGGCCACAAACCCAGGAGCCTCTTCCGAAGGAGACGGTTTCTCAGGGACGGCCCACAGAGCGACACAGGCTCAGCAGTGTTCACTCTTGCGCGTCTGGGGAATTGTAAACACCGCAGGCTGATGTGACTCAGACGTGACCAGGCATGACCGTGACAGATGGCAGGGTTCTGTAAATATTGTGTCAGGCTGCCATCACAGCGGGGCTCCCCGCGCATCCCGGACCCCTGTCCGCCCTGTGGGAAGTACAGCCAAGCCCAACGGGGCAGGACATCTGGCTCTCTCCTTCAGCTTGCTGCCCAGACCTTTTCCCAAGCCTCAGTTTCCTCCCTGGGGGATCCCCCGGCCGGGATATCCTGCTGAAGTGACTGGTTCTCAGCTCTTGGCAAGGGTTGAAATATTATGCCCCTTTGAAAAATGTTTCTGCCTCACCTGTAAATCCAGAGATAGGGACGCTCTCCCTAAGAGAGGGGTTCACATTTCACGAGTGTTTCTGTGAGCCAGGCGATGTACCGACCACACTGTCTTGCAACATCCTCACAGATACCATGCCAAGAGGGGAAACTGAGGCTCAGAAAGCATACACTCTGTGTCCCACTAGGTTTGTGAGGCTCTTAACCACCGTGCCAAGTTGTTCTATGAGAATTTAGGACTAGGAAGTTTAGAGTTTCTCTTGAAGAATTATGGTCTCTTCTTAAAAAAGAAAACAACAACAATAACCACAAATATGGGGGCACCTGGGTGGCTCCGTCGTTAAGCATCTGCCTTTGGCTCAGGTCATGATCCCAGGGTCCTGGAATCGAGCCCTGCGTCGGGCTCCCCGCTCGGCCAGAAGCCTGCTTCTCCCTCTCCCACTCCCCCTGCTTGTGTTTCCTCTCTGGCTGTCTCTCTCTGTCAAATAAATAAATAAAATCTTTAAAAAACCACACACACACACACACACACACACAAACAAAATAACGAGACCTGGCCAATCACTGCATTTCCCTTTTTGCCTGGTCTTTGCGAAGACCGAGTCACAGCAACTTTATCTGCCCCTACGGCAAGTCAGTGTTTTACCTTCTCCTTTCTCCTCCTTGCACATGGCATTTTTTTAAAAAAAGATTTTATTTATTTATTTGACACAGAGAGAGAGAGAGATAGAACAGGAACAGAAGCAGAGCGAGTAAGAGAGGGAGAAGCAGGCTTCCCACTGAGCAGGGAGCCCAATGTGGGGCTCGATCCCAGGACCCTGGGACCACGACCGGAGCCAAAGGCAGGCCCTTAATAACTGACCCACCCAGACCCCCCCTCTTTTTTTCAAGGTCAGCCAAACGCAGTCGTGAGAAGAGGGGAAACAAGGGGCTCGACTGTGGTTGGCTGAGGCGGACGTGCCCCGTTACCCCCAGACCAGCTTCCATGTGGCCTCCTGCTTTTCCATTTCGGTTTTAGATTTGGGGGATGCAGTGGCCTGGTGTTGGACACTTTCCAGTAGGGCCAATGGGTCCCTTCAGGTCCCTTCCCCTCTCTGGACTTGGGTTTCCTGGTCTGTCGGCGGGAGGCATCGACAGGGCCTGCATCACCGGCAGAGGGGGCCCGGCTTGTGGGAAAGAGTTGACAAACATCATCCACGGGTGTGAAGAAAAGGCCCCGAGGGCTGGCGCCCTGGGGACGTGCTGTCCAGTCGCGGAGCCCAAGCACCCCGGGCCTAGATAGACTCGGACGGGCCGTCCACTCTGTCACAACAAACACCTCTTCCAAGCCGTGGGCTCTGGGCTGCTGGGACCCCGGGGACAACCAGTCAGGACCTCTGATGGAGAACTCCCTCTTGTTACAGGTAGAGAAACTGAGGCTCCCAAGAGAAACGACCAGTTCCAAACTGGGGACCCGTCTCCCGCTGCAGCTGTCTTCTGGAACACTGTCCTTAGCACGCCCGTCTCGCCTTCTCTGGGAGTCAGGGGAAGGATGCCGGGGGGCCGGGGGCTCACGCTGAGGCCCAGGGAGCCCTGAGCCTCCTTCACAAAGGCTTCCGGAGCCCTCGGGCCCTGTCCTGGCTCCCTCCGGGGCCCCGCACCAGCCTGCTGTGATTACTTTGCGGTGGGTGGGGTGAGGCGTGTGGGGTTCCTCAGAGCGCACAGCATGGCGGGGAGGGGGGGAGGACATGTGCCACGAGGGTGGGGGCAGCGGGTGAGGACAAGGCAGGGACAGAAGGCAGAGAGGGGGCGGGGACGAGGCTTTCCGCTCACCAGCTTAATTGGGGATATAATGGTTATTATTATTTATAACGTGTTCTTGAACCCGCGCCAGGAGAGTGTGCAGCCTGCGCGATCCAGGCAGGCGTTAAATAATTAAACCAAGGGCCTAATCGGCGGTGAAACTCCCCATGGGCTTCTACTTCCTTCGTCCGCTGATTGCTGATATTTTGGGGGTGAAATATGACCATTTTTACCATCAAAGAGATCAGAGTTCCAAAGGCAAGAAACGGAAAAAAGGGTGGGTTGGAGGGGGCCGACTCTGCCCGTTTTCTTTTCCTCTGGCTTAGTGGTCTGGTAAAGTTTCTTTAGACATGCAAAGATTTACACACCTTTCTGCAGGGAGCCTTAAATGACTCCCCCGGTCCCTCACACATTCCCCCTAGCGCGGGAACAGTAAGTCATTGAAGAATGAACAGACCTCCCCATAACAGCTCCGGCGGCCTTTGAGAAGGAGAATGTCTAATGACTTTTTTTGAAGTGGAGGTCAAGGTTTTTTAAATAAAACAATCTGTATTAACGCAATTTCCTTTTTAGCTGTAGCATTGGCTTCCCTGCCCCCTTTTTGGGGGGGTGGGGGGAGGCAGGGGTGGGGAAGGGCATCATTTTTCTCCTGCCAGACAATATGTCCCTAATGAGATACATTTATTTAAAACTCTGTATATCATCACCCTGTCAGGGCCGGCAAGAGGGACCCCGCCGCCGTCTCCCTCTGTGTTTGTTTCAGATTAGCGGAGCCCCGGATTGGCCTGCGGGCCACGGGCTCCTGCTCCCTTGGCGTCTTGACCAAGTTGCATTTTGTGCCCCTGACCTGCCACCCCATCCCCATCGAGTGACCCAGATCTCGGTACAGCCCTGCGGCCTCCTTGGGTCCGTTCCCTTCCCCAACACCCACCTGCCTCTCCCCAGGGTCAGGGCCGCTCGCTTGGCTCCCGGAGGCCTTCCTGCCCGCATCAGGTGGAAATACGGAATTCCAGTCCCAGCTCCGCCTTCAACCCTGCACAGTTCCCCCAAACCTTCCCTTCTTCATCTTCCAAATGGGGCTGACAAGAGCAACCCACTCTCCCTCCCCCTGGAGTGACCCCGAGACTATAGGAAGGTTCTGCAGGGCGTCCCTCGCATGTGCTTGGTCTCCAGCTCCCAGTATGTGTCACTTGTAGCCGCAGCCCACGGTCACCAGCACTGTTACTGCTTCCCCAGACCTAGAGCAGAGGCTGCGGGCAGGATCGGCCGGTCCCCCCCACCCCAGCTTACAAGCCAGCTGCACCTGAAGGCGGGGCTCAGTACCACCCCCCACCCCCCCACCCCCCGCCCTGACATGTTTTCACTGAGTGCCTTCTGGTGCTGGGGCCGGGCTTGGGCACAGGGATAGAGCAGTGACCCAGACAGCCCAGAGAGAGAAGACAGAGAAGCAGCAAGATCTGGGGCTCATAGGATCACGGCCAGGAGGAGGCAGGGAGGGCTTCCCAGAGGAAGGAGCCCTGAGTGGACTCCTGAGGCACAAGCAGGATCCAGCACAAGAAAGGGGGCTGAGATCTAGGATGCCCGAGCAGGGGCCCCCGCCTGTGGGGAGGACCCACAGAGCCTCCCACCTGACGGGTTCCAAGGGACCTGGGCCCTGCAACAGCATCCTTTTTGGTCTCACTGTGACTCAGTTTCCCCTCCCTGCCAAGCTCTTGAGCTTGAATTACATGATCAACTCCCCTTGCATGCTCCGAGGTCATGAGACACCCATTCCACAAATGTGTGCCTCGCTCCTTCCTGGGCCGGCTCTCAGGGCTGGGCCTGGGGCTACTCTGGGGACAGGCCGGTTCCCACGCTCAGGGTTCACAGCCTGCAGAGGGAGAGGAAAGTGGATGTTGGATGTGAGTAGGACTTCAGCATCTTGAGGTGGGGTGTGATCAAGGGATGTGTCCCCCCCAACACACACCCTATGTGGGCTACAGGGAAGAAGCTGGGTTTGGGGGTAGGCAGGGAATTACCCCGGAGTTTGCCGGCCGAGAGCAGGGGACCATGTTCTCCCGCTACAGCCCTGGCTGACAGGAGCCTCTGGGAGCTTTGTTTGGGCCTGAGGGCTCTGGGATGCGACAGGACGGGGTAGGCTTGAGACCAGGGGCAGGTTTAATGAGCCAAAGTGGCGGAAAGAGGGGACGAGGCCCTTGCCGATGGCTCAGTCATGGGGTCAAGGGTGGAAAGCTACCCACGCATCCCCACACCTATGAGTACCCACTCTGGCCCAGCTCAGGGCAGGGGCCTGGGGCCTGGAGCGTCCTGCTCCATAGGGACAACTGAGACACCGCAACGCCTCTGCTCCTCCCGGACCCAGTGAGCTTCCGGCCGGCCTTCCACGCGGCTGCCTCCCCAGAGCCCAGCCCCATGTCTGGCACCGGTGAGCGTGACATAAATAGCCACTGAATGAAGTAAGAGCCATCAGAGGGGCCCGCCCAGCCCTTCTAGACGGCATCCAGACAGGCCTGAGTTCGAGTCCCTCCTCCCGCTACTGCCATTCACGTGCCCTGTGACCTTAGGCCCGTCCCTCCCTCTCCTCTGTAACTGGGGGACCCAGGCTTCAGGGTGTGGGGACAATTCACCCACCATGGGTGTTTCAAGCAGGCCAGGGCCTTCATAAATGCTGGCTGCCTGAGGGACTCTTGGCCCGGTGTGCTGATTTCTGGAATCCTCCGGAACTACTCTCTTGGTCCACAAAGTGGGCCTTTACCTCTGATCCCTGCTCGCACCTCCACAGCCAAATCTGAAGGCATAGGCCGGCCCCACCCCCCTTCAGGCTCGCTCTCCCTCCCCGCCTTGGTCTCAGACTTCATTTCTGTTCTCGCCCCTCGGTCTGCGTCCCCGCCTGTGGTTTTCCCTCCGCCCCTGCCAGGAATCCTGTCCCAGAGGAACCAGTACTCCAGGGCTCAACTGTGTTCCTCTTACGTGGTGATGGGAAGAGGGAAGGAGAGAGAGCGGGAGAGAGAGAGAGGAGGAAAAAATCAAAGCCCACATATTGGTTCCAGATGTGGTCTTCTCTCCTAGCTTTCTCCAGCAATTTAATTAAATTCCCCCAGACAGCCAGGAGGGTTTCTTAATGATCAAATTTCCCGGCTCCCCTCCTCGAGCGGGCCCACTCTGTCTCCCTGACGGATGGCCGACCAGATTCTTCCTGCGTCCGCTCTGCCAAGCACGGCCAGTGGGGGTGGAGTGGAGGGCTTTCTGGGGGGGGGGGGCACGAAGGATGCTGTGCCCGCCTCTGCCCTCCCTCCTTCCCCCAGGGCTCTGAGCCCTCCCTTGGCAGAGCCTGACCACGCCTGGCTACGATGGCTGGAGGGGGCCCACTGGTCCCTTCCTTGGAGCTCTCTGTCTCTGGGCTGGCCTGCCAGGAACCGAGGCCAACTGGGCACCAGCTGGCCTCAGACGGGACAGTCTCTGGGATCAAGACTCTGGGCTCATGGACCAGCCAGAGATGGGGCAGGCTCAGACCTCCTGGGGACCTTCCCCACACCCCATTTGGCTCAGAAAGGGCAAGGCCTGGGCCAAGACCACACAGACCCGCTTGCCAGGGACAGGAGAAGCAGAGGCAGGCTGACCAGCATTTACAAGGTGAGGATAAGCCAGGGAAAGGCCTGGGCACTATTTCTTGAGGTGGTTCCCCCATCAAAGCTAAAGGTCACTTTCAGTAGGCCCCCGATTTCGGGAGCAAGAACTCATGGAGTCAAGCCCCAAGACCACCACTGTCTTGTGTAGATGGGCCAGTGAGGCTGAGAAAGGGCCAGGCCAGAGCCTGGGCTCCATAAGGCCTCCTGTCTTGGGGTGAGGGGCCTGAGGGACTGAACGTTTGTGTCCCCCAAGTTCATATGTTGAAGCCCTAACCTCCAAGGTGATGATGTCAGGAGGTGGGGTCATTGGAAGGTCATGAGGTTCGATGAGGTTCGATGAGGTCACGAGGGAGAGCCCCCAGGATGGGATCCGCGCCCTTCTAGGAAGAGGAAGCGCCATCAACGGCCCCCCGGGAAGAGGGGAGCCCCTAGCGAGACAATGGTGAGGCCTTGGGAGGAAACCTGCCTTGCTGGCATCTTGACCTTGGACTCCCCTGCTTCCAGAACTCTGAGGAATAAATGGCTGTTGTTTCCGCCCCTCAGGCTACGGTAGTTTGTTATGGCGGCTGGAGCAGCTAAGACAGGCTCCAAGCACCTTCTCAGCCTGTCCGCCTGGGCTTCTGAGGCCCTGAGAACTCACCTCGTCTGGAAGAGTCTGGCACCAGGACTGCCTGGCAGTGTCTGTGTGGAGCGGGGACCATGTCAGGGAGCTGCCTGCCCTTGGAGCAGGGGCTCTGGCCAGCAGGGGCAGGGTTCCTGGCAGCCAGGGTCCCCAAAATGCTCCTCAAGGCCTCTGAGGGGAGCAGATGGAAGGAAGGAGGGGCCAGGAGAGTCCTCCCCAGCCCAGCCGAGTTCCTACCACCCACTCCTCCTCCCGGCCTCCCGGTGCCTCAGTTTCCCCCTGAGCCCACAGAGGGTTGGGTCTCTGGGAGCAGAGAATCGGGGCCTTGTCTTTCCAAACAGGGCTGAGCAGGCTCAGGTCATGAGGGTCGGGGGTCAGGCTGGGGTCAGGGTGTAGGGGAGGGGGAAGGAGAGGAAGGGAGAGGGGGGCCAGCGCACAAGTGCAGACCAGAGAAGCTGCGGAAGGAGGGGGTGCTCCGTCCGTGCCTGCGGTCCCGGTCCCGTTCTCTTCACAAATACCCCCAACCCCCCATCTCCGTGCCTCAGTGCCCCTGGGACGTGCCAGGGGCTGAAGCTGGAGGCTGTCCACCAAGTAGAGAAAAGAATATTCCTTGTGGCGGATTGCCATGTTGTCCAAATATCTCACTTTATGGAAACTCAGCCAAATCAAAAGAGGAGCAATAAAAGGGGGGCCCTCCCCCCACATCCCCCTCCAGGACTTATAAGGGACCAACCTGGCTGCGGAGAGGGGTCTGGGGAGGGGGAAGGTCCTGGGAATGGGGCAGGACCAGCCCTGGGAGCGTGTGCGTGAGAGAGTCACAGAGGGCGTGAGCGTGCACGATGGCGTGTCTGAGGAAGTATGCACTGGCGTGAGAGAGGCAGCGTGTGTGAGAATATGTTGGCGGGAGTGTGACAGGGTGTGAGGATGTCTTGTGAGTGTGACCAACGCACACGTGTGAGCGTTCAGGACGGACGTGGGAGAGTCTGTTGCCGGGATTGGGGCGTGAGCGCGTGTGAGTGTGAGAGCAAGTGTGTGAGCGTGTGAGAGCCGGGGGTTGGGGGGGGTGGCAGGCGTCCTGAGCAGGGGCTCCAAGGTCAAGAGCCAGGCTCTGGGTGTGAATTCGGACTGGGTTCCCCGCCCCCACCCCGGGAGCTCACCGGCCCCCAGTGGGCCAGTCCTATCTCTGAGCCTCGGACGATGACGCGGGAATCCTGCTCCTGGCTGTCATGACTCATCAACGAGATCATGCACGTTGAGCTTCTAATCTAACTCATGGGACACAGGAAGTACTTGACCAAAGGCTGCTGTTGTTCTCTGTGTATCAGTCACGGTCAGGCTGGGCCCTGTGGTGTCCCAGAGGACCGGGGAAGTCAACAAATGATGCGCTAATCCAGGCTGGGAGGGCCCAGAGGAAGGGGACTGGGGGGCCCTCCAGGGCAGGTGACCTGTATGCTGGGAAGGTGACCTGTGTGCTAGAAGGAGCTAGATTCTGTGGACAGAGCGGGGCCTAGCCCTGGTGCTCATGGCCTGCCCTCCAACTCTAGGCACACGAAGTGTGTGCATGGCCCGATTCCCTGCCTGTGGCTAATTGAGCGTCTTGAGTCTCGGGCAAGACGCTCATTGTTGAAAAGGTAGAAAACACACAGAAACACAAAGGAGAGCAAAGTGCCCCGGATCCCAGCACCCAGGATCAGCCACCACTAACATAGTATGTGGCCCTCAGCAGCGAGCCCTGCTTAGGGACCCATTCATCCATGGGTACACATACAAACACCACTTTTCCCTCAGTGGGAACCATATAGTACCTACTATTCTCTGACTCGCTTTGTTGAACTGCTATAGGGCAGAGTCTTGTGTGAAGGGTGCTGGCTATTACCACTGTCGGCTGGACAATTAGAGTCTAAACTTCTCCCCTTGTGTTTGTTAACAGTTTTTCATCCCTTGGGACCCACCTGTGCATGGCCTTTGCCCATTTTTCTGGCAGTGTTTTTGCTTTCTTCTTGTTGATTTTTATAGTTCTTTATATATTAAGGTTATTCCTCTCTGTACACTGGATAGGCAGAGGGACTTCCAAACTCCCTGGGGCAGGGGCAGAGCCAGCCAGAGTCTGAGCATTGGGTGTTTGGCTCCAGAACCCCCAACCTGCCTGGGAATCCTGGAATTCGGTGGCAGAAAGTGGCTAGGCTGGCAGGGCAGGGAGAGGCAGTGGCAAGGAAAGAAGAGAGAAGGTTCAGAACTTAAATCAGGGGCTCCGAGTGACAGAGGCTTAATGGGAGACAGATGGAGGAAGCAAGGTTGCCCTTGCTGACAGGAGGGAGGTCAGGGGTCAAGGAGTTTTCTAAAGACAGGAGCCTGGGCGACAGGCAGGCGACAGGGCCTGGCTCCACAGTGTGCTGCCCAGGGGCTGTGACAGAGCAGGGAGCAGGGGTCATCCCCTTACTCCTGCTTGTGCAGACCCTCTCAGGCCCACACCCAGAGGAGCTGTGGGACACTCCACCCCTGAAGGCCAGATGTAGGGTAGAGCACCCCACCTCCAGGCCTCAGTCAGAGTCTCAACCTAGCTGTGCAACATTGGGCAAGCCTCCAAACCTCTCTGAGCCTGTTTCCTCGTTTGAAAAATAGTATAATACCATCATTTACTAATGGAGTTTATTGAGATTAGCCCAGTGCTGGGCACATCAGAAAGGCTCAGTAAAGAAAAGCTAACTCACCACTGTTCCTTTACTGGCTACAAGACAATTAGAGTTTTCTTGTTGGCAGAGCCTACCAGCTACATCAAGGACCTCTTCATTGGCTTCGAGACTCTCAGAGCTGAAGGGCCTTCAGGTTACAGGGGAGGAACTGAGACCTGGAGACCAGAAGGGACCTGCCGGGGTCACCCATCCGAGCTGTCTTAACTGTGTCCTCCAAAGAGACATGTTCAAGTCCTAGCCTCTGGTACTTTTGACTGTGATCTCATTTGGAAATAGGGCTTTTTGTTGTTGTTTTATTTCGTTTTGCAAATATAATCAAGTTAAAATGAATTCCTACCAGTTTAGGATGGGTCCTAAATCTCATGACTAGTGTCAGTTAGGAAGGACAAGGAGGGGCGCCTGGGTGGCTCAGTGGGTTAAGGCCTCTGCCTTCGGCTTGGGTCATGATCTCAGGGTCCTGGGATCGAGCCCCGCATCGGGTTCTCTGCTTAGCAGGGAGCCTGCTTTCCCTCCTCTCTCTGCCTTCCTCTCTGCCTATGTCATCTCTCTCTCTCTCTCTCTCTGTCAAATAAATAAATAAAATCTTAAAAAAAAAAAAAAAGAAAGGACAAGGAGATTTGGACAGAGACACAGACACAGGGAGGAAGGGCAGGTGAACACTGAGGGGCCCAGAAATGGGAGTGGGACTGTCACAAGCCAAGGAAAGCCTGGGGCCCCCGGAAGCTGGCAGAGGCAAGAAAGGAACTTTCCCTAGGGTCTTTGGACCAAGCTTAGTCACTGTCTGTCGACACTTCGATTTCAGACTTCCCGCTCCCAGAACTGGGAGGGAATCCATTTCTGTTGTTTCCAGCCGCCTGGTCTGTGATGCTTTGTTATGACAGCCTTAGGAAACGAGTGGAGCCATGCAGAAACAAGCCTCAGCCCAGGTGGTACCCCCAGGTCTGTCCTGGACCCCATTCTAAACAGGCCTCCTCCAGTTACTCACTACGTGCCCAGAGGCGCCCCAGTCCCCTGACCTGTGCCATGGAGCTAATGACCCTGAATCAAATAGGAAGGGCTGAGAAGCCCCTTGGGTTGCCTGTCGGCTGCTATACCACTCAGGACCTTGGGATCGAGAAGCAGGGTGTGGACCCTTAAAATAGGGGTAGACATGCCCAAGCACCCCCTCCAGGGTAACCCTGGGGAGACTGAGGCATACTGAAGCAAGTGCCCCATTCTGATACTTGTTATTGCCAGATGGGAGTTTGGGCCCCGGGTACCCAGTCTTCTGATTTTACAAGATAAGATGGAAGCTCCATATCAGGGTGGGCAGAATTTTCCAATGTCACTCAAGAAGGCACCCCTTAGGGGATTCAGGTGGCTTAGTTAGTTAAGTATCTGCCTTGGGCTCAGGTCATGATCTCAGGGTCTTGGGATGGAGCCCTGCATCGGGCTCCCTGCTCAGCCTGGAATCTGCTTCTCCCTCTCCCTCTGCCCCTCACCCTACTCATGCTGTCTCTCTCTCAAATAAATAAAATCTTAAAAAGAAAAAAAATAAAGAAGGAGAGGGGGGAGAGGAGGAATAAAATAAAGAGGAGAGGGGAAAGAGAAGGAAGAAGACATTTCTTTCCTGGAGTGAGAACCCAGGCAGGCATGTACTGGGAGCCATGGACTGGGGGTCTGCAGTCCCTTCTGCTGAGCCCAAGCTGCCCACCCACCCCTCCTTCTGGCCCTTCTAGGCAGTAGAGGCAGAGGCAAAAAGGTATTCTGAGTGCCTGGTGGGGATTTTTATAGCTTGTCATTTGATCTGCAGACAACCTTGTAAACTTAACAACAATAACAGCCAGCAATGAATTATGCAGCCCCTGCTGCCCGCTAGTCCCTGCTGGGCCCCCAGAGCCAGACCTGGGGGGAGTGCTTTGGATTGGCTTTCTTGGTGGATCTGTTCTGCTCTTGGTGGGGGAGCCGAACAGACACATCGGATTGTCTTCAAATGCCTCTCTAGACCTCTTCTCCTTCACTCAACAGCTCTCATCTCTGGCAGGTGCCAGATGGGAGAGACTTCCCAAGGGCGCATGGAGTGGGGCGCGGGGGAGGGGGGGAGGCCAAGGCGCGATGCGAACGCTGGGACCCCCACGCCTCTTCAGAAAGGACTTTCCAGAATCATGAAGACATCAGGGCTCCGATGTGGGGACTCCAGGTGGTTGAGGTTCCAGAGGATGGCTAAGGAAAGATGCCTAAGCCCCAGAGGGGCGCCAGGCTTGGGTTCCTTCCTTGTAGACTCCACGTCCCTGACACTAACAGAGCTCTTGAGCCAAGATCTTGGGTGGGTGCGATTACCCCCGTTTTACGGACGAGTAAATTACAGCTCATTGAGTCCATCAAGGCAGAGAAGTGGAAGGCGCTGGCAGCCCGCAGGGCCAGGAGCTCCAGGGGACAGAGAGTAAGGAACTGCCCCCGCCGCCCGGCGGGGCTGGTGGGCGTCCATTCGGCGTGTGGGGAGGCGAGAGCCAGGCGAAGCCGGAAGGAGTCCGGGTCGGATCCGAGTCCAGAGAGCTCGGCAGCTCCGGGGGTTCGAGTCCCCTCCACCGCCCGGGGAACTCGGACAGAGGCCGGCGGAGCTCGGACGGCGCCCAGCGGCCGCGGACGGGATCGCAGGACGGAGCAGGGCCGGGCCGGGCCCGGGCTGGCAGAGACGGGCCCGCCTGGGGCCGGAATCGGGTTTGCCAAGGTGGTCTGCGCCCTCCACTCCCCCCGGGCCGGCCTCCGGGTTACCCACAGCTCACTCTGGGGGCGCGCCGCGGTCCTCCGACCTCATAGGGGGCGCTGTCACCATCGGTGGTTTCCCCGGCCGGCGCGGGCCGGAAGTGTGAGGGTCACTTCCGGCGAGGAGCAGCGGGGTGGGCGGCGGGGCGCGGGGGCTGGACCAGCAGAAGCCGGGTCAAGCCCGTGGCCTCCGAAAAGTCCTCAGTCTGCTGCTCGGCGTCGCCCAAAGGTGCAGCCGCCTTGCAGCGCCCCAGGCCGCCGCGATGCCGTTCCTGCACGGCTTCCGGAGGATCATCTTCGAGTACCAGCCGCTGGTGGATGCGATTCTGGGTTCCCTGGGGATCCAGGACCCCGAGCGGCAGGAGCCCCTGGACGGGTAACTAGCTTCCTTGCTGCGGGCGGGCCGAGCTGGCGCTGCTTCCCTTGAATTGTCACCACAAGCGTGGTGGGGAGTGGGGGTGGCTGTGTCCCCAGTGGACAGGTGAAGGGGCAGGCGGAGGCTGGAGTTGGGTTGCTTTGAGCGGGAGCCCCTGCACCCCGCCCAAATCTTGCCCTTTGCAGGGCGGAGAGTGCTCCAGGCCCGCGCAGGGAGGCCGGGAGGGTGGAGTGCGGGCAGGGCCGCCGGCCTCGGTGCCCCACCCAGTGCCCAGCGTGCCTGCTGCGGGTTGCAAGGAAGCAGGGTGGAGTCTGCGAGGGCCTCGGTTTTTACCCCAGAACAGTGCGAAGATGAGCTCTGTAGCCGAGTTTGCATTTGACGACAAAAACAGGTGTATCCCCGCGCCTGTGGGAAGGGTGTTCAGGGTTACAGCAGTGAGCTAAACAAAACCCCCAGCGTCGGCGATGCTTATGCTTCAGGGAGAGACGAGCGTGAGTCAGGTGTATGTACGGTCGGTGTCATGGAGGCAAGAGCAGAGGAAAGCGGAGGCAGGGCTGTGTGTCTGGGGTCCGTGGGAATTTCAGAGGCAGTGGGTCCTATGCGTGTCTCTAGAGACTTCGGTGGAAACAGGCTTGCTTCATCACTGCTCTGTTCACTTTGAGACGTTCTGAAAACAGCGTAAGGTGTTTCCTTAACTTGGAGGCTGTTCTGGGGGTGAGAGCAGGGCAGGAAAGCGGGTGCTACATGCCCTTTTGTAGTTCCAGGATTTTTGCTTTGTATCCATGGTGCCCTGGGCATCCTCCCGGGCTGGGGAAAGAGATGGAATCCTGCCCAAGCAGTAAGGATGGCACCTTGATCCCGGTAATTGAAGGGTTGCAGACAGGTGAGGCTAAGGGCAGTGGGAAGCATTGGTGAGGAAGGGAAGCCTCCTCCAGAGGAGGAGGTGGCAGCCTGTGAGGGAGCTGTGACCAGGTTCACGGAGCTGTCCGTGGGCCTGAGCTTTAGTGGAAAGCCACAGAAGTTTTGGAGGTCACTGCTGGCGGGCAGGTGGGGTGAGGGCTGGGGCGTGAAGGGCCATGTGTACACTCAGCCTTCTGGGGACCCGGAGGCCGGGAGGTTAAATGTCTCTGAGTGTGAGTGGGGGCAGGAGGGCCTGGGGGTTGCCTGGTCTGGTCTGGCTGCCCTCGGCAGCTCAGGGATGCCCATTGTCAGGGCAGTGTCAGTGCCGCTTCCTGCTCTGGGCTGCAACGGTTCCCTTCAGGCCCAGCAGCACAGCTGTGTGAGGCTTTGTACCCGAGCTAGGGGCCAGATTGTCTGGGCAACTTGGGAGGAGGCTAGAGACAGCCCCAGTTCTTTCTTAGCAAGCCCAAGGAGTCAGCTTGATTTAAAAGATGCAGCTTGCTCTCTTGCAACCACAGGCCTTTTCCAGAGACTTTCTGCCCCACAGAACCAGGGCTCTACCTTGGAGGGGGGGGTGATGACAGCAGGAGAGCACCCACCCACAGGGTGCCCAGGCTAGCTGGTCCCACAGCTGCCCCTCCTACCCCCCGCTAACCGATCCACTCCTCTGCTGCCCCAGGCCCAGTTATGTTGCCAGCGAGGAGAGCCGAATCCTTGTTCTCACTGAGCTGCTGGAGAGAAAGGCCCACTCTCCATTTTACCAGGAAGGCGTGAGCAGTGCCCTGCTGAGGATGGCGGAGCTGGGGCTGACCCGGGCAGCCGCCGTTCTCCTGCGCAGCGGGGCCAGCCTCAACTTCGAAGGTCAGTTGGAGCCCAGAGGGGCTATGGGGGGGGGCACGTGGCTTAAAGTGTGGCTCTGCCTTTCTTGTTCTCTTGGGAGCCGCTACCCTTATTTCCTCCGTGGGTGGTGACTGAGGAACCCTATCCCCCTGTGGGCTTTCGAGGGGCTCTGACCCCACTGGTCTGAGAGAAAATTGGTCGCTGCCTCCACCATGTGATTGATCAGCAAACTTTCCCAGCTAAATCCCTGCTTCTGTGAATGTGAAAATGCAGCTGCTGGCACTGTGCCCAGAGCTCAGGGAGAGCAATTTTCTGCCACTTATTCTGAGCCATCTCGCGTTTCTGCCCATGCCACAGGGAGAGGGGACAACACAGCAGCGGCGCGGGTGTAAACCGTGGCAGGGCGCGGCCGGCCCCTAGGCTGGAGGTGCGCGGGACGGCGATGGAGCCCTTCTCCTTTCCTCTCTGGCTTTCTCACCGGGGAGGGCAGGGTCAGCCAGGGCATGGGCGGGGCTCACTTGTGACCAGTGCGGGTCCTTGAGCTGACACGGGATGTGGCCAGGCCCGCCTCAGCTCCCATGTGAGGACTGGCTCAGAGGCCACTAAGCTCTTGGAGGGCAGAGGAGGTGAGGGCCGGGGCTGTTCTGAAGTCTGTCATTTGGAGACGGGCTTTGAGAACGTGGCTGTTACTGCCCGGCTTCAGGAGCCGTCAGTTGGGGTCCCTCTCCCAGCAGCCTGAGCAGAGGCACCCAGTCTTATGGTTCCGTTTTACAGAAGAGACTCAAGTCCAGACAGAGGGGCTGCCTGCCCCGCAGGACCCTGCCCCATGTCTGACTCCAGCGCCTGTGCTCTGGCTCCTGGTGGGAATGGCTCCATCCTGACCCTTCATGGTGGCAGAAGCCTGGGTCCCCTGTGCGGGGAGGGCTGGGGCTGAGCCGGAGGCCAGGTGGAGGCCGGCAGGACTGATACGAGCCGTGTCTGTGTCTTCAGACCCTGTCACGTACTACACGGCCCTGCATATTGCCGTCCTGCGAAACCAGCCGGACATGGTGGAGCTGCTGGTGCGCCACGGGGCCGACATTAACCGGAGGGACCGGGTAAGAGCCGGGTCTGGCCCACTCAAAAGCAGGGATGTGGTGGGGTGGCCGTAAGCGGCCTTCCGGGCCCCCAAGTCCCCAGGCCTACTGTGCTGTGCTTTCTTGGCTCAGATCCACGAGAGCAGCCCCTTGGACCTGGCCAGTGAGGAGCCCGAGCGCCTGCCCTGCCTGCAGCGCCTCCTGGACCTCGGAGCAGATGTCAATGCGGCTGACAAGCATGGTGGGTGCCTTCCCCCGGGAAAGCAGGCTGCCTCGGGAGGGAGAGCCAGAGCCCCCCAGGATGGTGACTAGGCCTGATGACACAGCGCAGCCAGGCCCATAGGTGCCTTTTGCTGACATGCAGGAGCTTCCCGGAAGTGATGCAGCTGTTGGCCTCATGCCAGCCCCCTGAGGTCTGTCTGTAGGGGGAAGTAGGGTGTGCGGCCAGATTTCTGGGAGGGCGAGCCACTTCTTCTTGGCAAAGACTCAGCCCGGATCTCAGGTAGCGTCTGAGTGTCCTGAAGAATCCCACCTCTTCTGCCCGTTCTGCTCCTGGTTTTGTGTGGTTAGAAAGAATGACCAACCACTGGTCACCTTCAGCCTCAGCTGAAAGGTCGATCGTTTCTAAAGTTCACTTTCTGGGGGCGCCTGGCTGGCTCAGTCGGTGGGACACACAACTCTTGATCTCGGAGTTACAAGTTCAAGCCCCACGTTGGGTGTAGAGATGACCTAAAAATAAAATCCTTGAAAACGACAAAAAAAATGAAGTTCACTTTCTCATCCTGAGTGGTTTCCTCTGCATCTCTGGGGTTGTCCTGACCTCAGCTTCCTGGTCCCCACTCCCCCTCCTCCTCTTCCTTCTGTAGGAAAGACCGCTCTGCTCCACGCCTTGGCCAGCAGCGACGGTGTGCAGATCTACAACACTGAGAACATCCGGCTCCTGCTGGAAGGAGGTGAGACTCGCCTGAGGGCTGCTCCCAGGCCTCTCCCCCCTCCCCCTCCCCCCATTACACAGGTGGCCTCCCTTTGCAGGGGTTTAAGACCTCCTGCCATCTTCTCTTTTCCTGACTGGCTCTCGCAGGGGCAGATGTCAAGGCCACCACCAAAGATGGGGACACGGTGTTCACCTGCATCATCTTCCTGCTTGGGGAGACCGTAGGAGGGGACAAAGAGGAGGCCCAGATGATCAGCCGCTTCTGCTTCCAAGTCACGCAGCTGCTGCTGGCGCACGGGGCCGACCCCAGCGAGTGCCCGGCCCACGAGTCCCTCACACACATCTGCCTCAAGGGCTTCAAACTGCACTTCCCGCTCCTGCGCTTCTTGCTGGAGTCCGGAGCTGCCTATAACTGTTCGCTGCACGGGGCGTCCTGCTGGTCCGGCTTCCACATCATCTTTGAGAGGCTCTGCTCCCACCCAGGCTGTGCCGAAGACGAGAGCCACGTGGACCTCCTGCGCAAAGCCGAGACCGTCCTGGATCTCATGGTGACTAATTCCCAGAAACTTCAGCTGCCTGAAAACTTCGATATCCATCCTGTGGGTAGCCTGGCAGAAAAGATCCGGGCCCTTCACTTCTCCTTGAGGCAGCTGGAGAGCTACCCTCCGTCCCTCAAGCACCTGTGTCGCGTCTACATCCGGCTCTATCTTCAGCCCTGGCCCGTGGATGTGAAGATCAAAGCCCTGCCTCTGCCCGACAGGCTCAAGTGGTACCTCCTTAGCGAGCACAGCGGTACCACTGACGAGGAAATCTGACCACCCCCAGACCGAGGGGAGCAGGGTCTGGGCAGCTCAGCCACTGGCGGATTTTGGCACCTGCGGCAGCCTTAGGGGAGAACCGTCTGGCCTTCCATCGGAAGGTGGAGGTTGGGAGATGAAACTTGATCCTTACCGTGTACCAGGAAAGCCAGGTGGAGCCCCTCAGCCGCAGTCATTGCGGTGGGAAAGGGCCCTGTTTCTCCAGGGCGACCGCTCCCCTGTTAGGCAGAACCCCCAAGTCTCAACCACGCTGGGAAAAGGGACCGGGTTTAGACTTGGGACAAGGGTACACCCTGTTCTTCTGTGGGGAGCATCGGGCAGGGCAGCTCTCTCGGTCCTGTGAGAGCTGCAGGAAGCTGGTCTGTCTTGCATGGGGCCCTGCTGAAGCCGGGAGGATGTGTGCTGGGCCTGTGGGGGCACAACCCTGGTGAGGCCCATCACTCCCGTCTCTCCCCACGTTAGATTATTAGGTCACTTGGAGCAGTGCTCTCGCTGGGCTAGGGAGAAGGCTGAGCTGACCCTGCCGCCTTTGGCCACTCTGGGGCCAGGTTACCCATGGCCCAGCCCAAGGCACGGGACTGGAAGCTCTGTGCCAAACCTGGGATCTCAGGGGACGTGCCTTCTGCTGAAAAGCAATCCTGTGTGACCAGGGACAGTCCTTTCCAAAATGTCTCATGAGGGGTTCAACTGATGATCAAAGCTACTAATGCTGCAGGCTGACTGTGCAGTCCACGCCACACCCTCACGAAGCCAGTTCCCAGTCATGTGGGTCCTTGTGAATTGTGTGGATGCCGGGGAGGCGAGCTGAGGCAACTAAAGGATACGTTACACAGTAAAATCCTGCTCTTGGCCTTCAAGGTCCTTGTATGACATTTTGGCCCCCTCCCCGCCCTTCCCCAGCCTAGGACCGAGGCTCCCACGGAGAAGAGGGGAGAGGTACGAGAGGCCGGCAGCACCTAGTGGGGAGTTTCCAAATAGCACCGCACTGCAGCCCCAGTAAAGAAGAGCACCAGTCCAGACCGGCTAGGGCCTTCCCAGCACAGGAGTCACCCTTTTATTTTTTGATGAAAATGTTCACCGAGGAGGAGCTGCAAGGCACAGCCAAGAATGAAGCCGCAGACTCCCTCGCTGGAGACCACGGGGATGATCACGTCAGGGGCACCAGGGCTCATCACCAGATAGACCTCAGCACGGGGTCGCCCCCAGCAGCTGCAGGCTCCATGGCCCGGCTCCTCGCCTCCCTGCGAGGGGAAAAAGTACCAACAACCGAGAGTTCTCTTCCTCTTAAGGCACCCAGGCCTGTGGCCGGAAGGCTGGGTGGTGGAACGGGAGAGCCAGAAAATCTCCGCTTCTGAGGGGGTCACTGTATTCCCACACGGGGAGCACCAGGGACCCTGGAGTCCCGTGGTCTGCGCTGTCTGGTCCCTGCCTCTCACAGCAGCAGAGTTGGGCTGCAGCCTCAGTGTTCCGGTCAGGGGCGCCCCTCCCCACTGGGCCCCATTAGGCCTTTTGAAAAAGAGTCTAGTGACGGACGGCAGACAGGTGTATTTGGCAGTCTCGGTCCACACTCCCAGACCATCGCTGGGGAGCCTCTGGGTCTTGCCCGGCTGCCAGCCCCCCGCCCCACGCTGGTCCTTTTCTCCTGCTGGGCCCTGCTCATCTCAGGGCCAAGCTATAGACGTGGTAGATCTCATCAGGGAGGTTCTCCTGGCGCTCCTGGGCTAGGAGGCTGAGGCCCGCGCTGCGGACGATCCTGTGGACCACCTCAAGGTCCCGGCACACGCTGCTGTCCACGTCATCCAGGATCACACCCTCCTGCGCCATGTTGTCTTTGATGACAATGATGCCGTTGGGGCGCAGGCCCTGCTTGCAGCGCCGCAGGAACTCGGCCAGGTGCTGGTCAGTCAGGTGGCCTGGGGACAGCAGAGGCTGGGGTCACTAGGGAGGGAGTGGTGCCAAGCACACACCCTCCGCTGGCCGTGTCTCTCGACCTCTGCTCAGACTTCCCAAGCTCTGTCTAAACACATGGGGCCTCCCCAGCGCTGGGCAGCCCAGAGATGCTTACCGAGTCCCGTGCTGTGTACGAGGAAGCCAGCTCAGAAGTCACTCACCCAAGGGCTGTCACAAAGCACGAGCTGCAACCGCACCCTGACTGGGAGACTTCTGGGCCCTGCCCGACACCTACGCTCTAGCCATCCCCCCTGCCCTGAGGCCTGGATTAGGGGTTCTTACCAACCCGTTCCTTCCCTAATTAGAACTCCAGACCGGCTCTGAGGGACCACAAAGGACAGGGCCAGACCCAGCAGGGCTGCGGTGTCTGCTGGGGAGTGGGTGGCCAACTGCGGGTACGGTGGCCCGCCCGCCAGGGCAGCGGCCAGGGACGAGCACCCTGCGTGTGCTGCGGGGCTGAGTGGGTGCAGGATGGGGCGGCAAGGCGTGGCTCCCTCGCGGTGAACAGTGGGGACAGCCAAGGCTTCACTTCCTCCTCTTATTAAAAAACACTTTTAAAACTCATTTCCACCTTCTCTGAATGCAGTTATTGGTTGTTGACATTTTTTCAACAAAAAACTGCACCTGAGTGGGTCATAACGGTACTGACCAAGCCCGGAAGGCGAGCCTGAGGAGGATTTGGAGAAACCCCCGCGTCCCGTGTGCCGCAGGAGCGCTGGCCGGTGGCCTCCACAGCCCCGGAACCCGCCTCTGCAGCGGAGGGCGGGGGCAGGGGGCGTGCGGGAGGTCTATGGAAGGCGCAGAAGGCCGCGGGAAGCTCACCGATCACCCACTGGATCCAGATGACATCGTAGGAGCTGGGCTCGGGGCTGAAGTCCTGGAGGCCGCAGCAGAAGTAGTTCCTCACCCTCTTGCCCTCCTCTCCCAGGTACGTCCTGGCTTTAACCAGAAAGTCTTCCGTCACGTCCACCATGTCCACCACTCTGAAGAGCGGCAGCAGCAGCCTCTTGGTGATCCTACCTATGCCGGCTCCGCAGTCCAGGGCGCAGGAGGTCCCCGTCTTGTTCGGGCCTTCCTGAGAAGCAGAGAAGGCAGAGGCTCAGTAGGGAAGGCTCAGAGAGCCTGAGAAGGGGGCTGTTCCTCCCACGCTCCCAGTTACTCGAGTCAGGAGTGGGCATAGGCCGGGGGCTGGCACGGGGGGTCGCCCATGGGTAGGACCACAGACATTCCCGTCCTGGGCCACACATTCCTAAAACGCAAGCCGACAGCCACTTAAAGGGGACTGACGAACAGGTGCATTGATCTCTCACGACACCCCAGTAAAACCACAGGATGAACAGAATTCAAGCAGTGAAAAAATAGAGGCAGTAGTGATTTTCACCGATCTGGGAAGGCAGACAGTGGGGAGACACCCCGTAGTGTGAGGGACAAGCACCAGCCTCTGATGCTACACACAGCCTAGCAGAGTGGGGCAGAGGCAGGGGAGGAACTAGGTGCCTGCCCTCAGCAGAAGAGCCGGTGCCCACAGCCCAACAGCCCGCAGACATGGCAAGACAGTGAAGGAGTCACCCCTGACAAATCTGAACAGTTAGAGGAAGCCTCCGTTCTGGTCCCCGGAGACCCGGCACAGCCGCCAGCTCCCCAACGTGGCAAGCCTGAGACTGAGGCCCCCAACTGCACGCCACCCCGCCCCACCCTCGAGGCCTGGGGGACTGACACCAACCAAGCACCGAAGGCCCCGTGATGGCTCGTGTAAAAGGTGGCGCCCTGTGCAGACCAGGCCGGGCCACCAGGGCCACATCCTCTGCTCCTGGACGGCATGCCAGACCTGCCTACCCTCAAAAACCTCTGCAGGAACTTCCGGGAGCTGCTGATGTCGATGCTGGAGATGTGGCCGTACCCCCCGAGCATGCCGTCCACGGTGGGCGGGACTTCCTTCCAGTACGTCTTGGCCTTCGAATAGAACTGTTTCTCGTCTTCTATCACTTCACTTGTCATGCTGTCCCCAGCCGAGGCAGCTCAGGCGCCAAACAGCAGCAGCTTAACAACAAAAATGAGCAAATCAGCCAGGTCGAGGGTCCCGGACTCACCGCACGCTTCACAAGGTCATACAACCCTGCCTGATGCAGAGAAATGTCCAGGGTCCCCAAAATAGCTTCTATCCCTTGGATGACGGGGCCTCCTGTCTTTCGTATTCAAGTCATTCTGCAAAGTGACCTTTGTATCAGGAGGGGACCCAGAGTCCTGGGCTTCTAGTCTTTTCCTTACTGGACACAACACCTGACCTGAAAGCTTTTAACTCTAAAGTATAGAGAACCCCCAATTGACACTTGAGGAAATGGAGCCGGAAACCCCAGGCTCCTACCGTGGATGCTCCGGCTGATGCTGGGAGGGGCCTGGGGAGCCCACTCGCCTCCCACTCACTCGTGAGCACAGAATGGAGCTCGCTGTGGGGTCTGGTCCTTGGTTAACAATGTGCCGGGACTGGGTACCATGCACCGTGCCAGGAGGCAGGCAGAGAGACTGGCACACACACACTGGCAACCGTTCGGGGCCGCAGGCAAGTACAAGATGCCGGCACAGCCCAGCCCAGACCCCGCAGAGGGAAGGCAGGCATTCCCGAGGACGTCGCCCATCAGCTGAAGCCAAGGACGAGGAAGAGTTCACTAAGCCAGCGGGGGGCGCCCGCTCCCGCCAACAGGTGTGAGAGGCACACAGAGAGCACCGGCAACTGGACACACGGGATGGGGGAAGGGGACACATTTGGGATTAGACTCCCCACTAAAGAGCAGTGAGCTTGAACTACTCTAGGGTTAGCAGGAAGTGACAAGAGATGCGTGTTTCTGCAAGACTGTCGGCAGCTGTGAGGGCTCTGGAGCGACAGTGAAAGCAGACACAAGAGGGTGTTACCGTGACAGGCGGAGGGGCAGCGACAACGCAGAAGCCAGGGCCTGGGGGAGGGGGAGGGCCTGGCAGCTGCACACCCAGCCAGCCCGGCCGCATCTCTGCCCATCTCTGCCCGGAGGCACCGGCCCCACAGCACCATCGCAGGGCAGGAGCTGTCCTAGTTGCCCCGAGGCTTTGCTGAGATACCATCCAACCCCCAGGGAGCTTCCAGGCCAGCGGGAGCTAGGAATGAGTGGACCCAACTAAAACACAAGGCAGAAAGAGTGAGGACGCCCACTGAGCCCAAAGTACTGTGGAAACTCCAAGAACCACTCTTTTCGGAAAGGCAGACAGGGCAGCCGCCGAGAGAAGGCTACCTGAGCCAGACCCTGAAAGATAAAGGGTGCTGTGGTGGTGGGGGGTGGGGGTGCCGGCGCGAACAGGATCAGAGGAGCAGGGCAGGTGTGCCACCCAGAAGGCACGACTGATGATGGCCTGGGCTGGCTGGAATGCAGACAGAGGAAGAGGGTATTTACGGGAGATGAGCTTAGACAGGCAGCCTGGGCCTGGATCACGGGAGGCCCCAGTGACAGGCTGGGGGCCGGGGGTTTGGCTTGTCGGTAATGGAAAACCAATCAGCTGAGAGCTTCCGAAGAAGCCAGGACGTAAGTGGTGGTGGGACCACCGGGCAGAGTGGGAACAGAGCGGGACCGGCAGGAGCCATGTGGCATTTGGGACAAGCAGCAGCGGTGCTGTGGGGAGACAGTGACAGGCACCCACTCCCATCACAGGCTCTCAGCTTAGGGCTCATATCCTCAGAGGCCCTCCCTGACCAGCCCAGCTAAGGTGGCTTCCTCCAACACCCAGATCTAATCCCCACGCTTTCCTGCCTTCAGAATGTGAATTTCTGTCTGAAATTACACCATTTATTTACTGTCCAGCCTCCATGGGATGGAAGCTCTAGAGGCGCGACCTTGCCTTTTCGCCACTGTGTCCCCAGCACCAAGCCCGCAGGAGTCCCTCAGTTGAGGGTGAAAGTCCCCTCACCCCCCAGGAACACTGTGCCCGACTGTGCTCCTGGGGTTTCACTTCCACCTTTATACCACTCCACTGGGTGCCAGTTAAGCCACTGACTCCCGGAACACAGGGTGACACATAGAGCTTCATGTGGGACCCTGGGATCACACTCAAAAACACGTGAGAGACCCCCAAGATGGAGGAATGCCTTAAAGGCTTCAAGAGAAGTCATCAGATAGGAAACAGGAACGTGCCTTGAGGACAAGCACACAGCCCTTGATACATCAGTTAGAGACTGACTGTAAGGAGAGAAGAAATGAATTCTCATTAGCCATGTTTGTCAGTAGCCCCCATGCACAACTGTACTCTGAACTTCTCCCAGAAGACAAGGAACCTTCCAGAAGCAGCAGGCCCACCTTAGCCCAACAACTCAGGATGCTCTCACTGATGCAATCCTGCATCCGCCACGGTCAGTCCTTTCCAGGGACCCCAGCGAGCCGGCGGGCAGCAGGACCCTCCTCCCCATTCCCTGGCTCCTTCCTGGATTCGGACACTGCTCACGGGCAAGGCCACACTGGCCCTCCGAGGAACCAGAAGAGAAGCGACAGCCTCTCCATGTCCTAGCAGGTCCAGTTCTTAGATCTGTGACTGTCGTTGCTTCCGCCCTCTAGAGCCCTTCTAGCGTGTGGAGAGAGCCCCCAATCCCCTTCAGATTCTTGAATCAGCTCTCGGGGTGATGCTCCAGCTTCCGTGTCCAGGAACAAGGGTCTGGGACCACAGTGAAGGCGACTTCCAACTACTATGTCAATCGAAGGGCCCTTTGGGGTAACAGGCAGGTAACACGGGGTGCGTGGGGGCTGGTTCTAAATACAGCATCCCCTCACCCTGGCTCACCACCATGTCCCACCCCAGTGTCCTAGCACCTGAGGACATGTGTCCTAGCACCTCCCACCCCAAAAAGAGAAAGGGGCACACTGCTCAACGAGAGTGAACGTTCACTCCCACTCTGAGTCACACAGTAAAGCACGTCTTCATTTGACTCCACCAGAGCCTTTGTTTTAAAACACTCCCATCTCCGCCCCCCCCCCCCCCCCCCCCCCCCCCCCGCCTTTTTAAGTCTTCTCTACTTCCTCCTTCCTTTTCTTTCTCATAGAGCACCTTGCCATTCCCATATATCCAGCTGCTGTCCCCGATCCCGGGCAAACAGGCCCTGTCCGGCAGGCTGCAAGGAGGCGGTAACTTCAGGCAGGCTCTTGCCTCCTGTTGCTTCCAGACTTTTTTGTTTAGAGGCTGGTAAATGAAGAGGGTGTGATGCCTCCCCAAAGCCTGGACGGTGACAGTTGACACACCGTTCTTTCCCCTGGATCCTGGGAGAAGTAGTAGCTGGGGAGGCTGCCCACCTGTCCCCCGAAACACCTTGGAGGGGAAGAAGAGGTGGTGGGATGGCAGTGACTGAAGCATGACACGTTCCACCTGCTGAGGAGCAGAGTCCACGAGCAAAGGGCTTCTCGTGCGGTCTAAGCTAGCGGAGAGCACACACAAAGCCAGATTGTGCCCAGGCCCTCTCCCTCCCCTGCAGCCTGTAGCTCCTCACCACATCCTGAGCAGAGTATAGGAGGACTTAGTGCTATTTGACTGACAACCCCACTGTTCCCTCTGACTCCTAGGGACCTCCTGCCTGTTCCAGTCTGGACACGGGGAGACAAAGTATAGACAGAGCCCCAAGGATGCAGAAACCTGCCCGTGCCCAGGAATCCCACCTGCAGTAGCGTGGACATCACTGTAGCTCCCTGCGAGCTGACAGGAAAGAGGGCCACCGGCCTGAACGTCACCACAGAGCTCAGTCTGGGGGCTGCCCACCCCCACCGACAGGCCCCACAGCCACCACGCCACAGCCTCTCCACCATCACCCCGGAAGGACGGCATCAAAGCCAGCTCTTCCACTCGGCACTCGGCCTCGAGCTCGGCAACACTGACCCTGTCGTCATCGCTGCCCACCAGTCTCGGCAAACTGCTGGCTCTGTCCTCTTATCTAGCTCCCCACTGGCCCTTGGAGAACAGCGGCAAGACCCTGAGATGTACCTCTGTATCTCTCTCGCAGTTCATGTAGGAGTCAACAAAAAGTGCACTCTCCATGAAATGAACAGAGTAAATGTGGGGCCCTCCCCTAGCCGTATGCTACCCATCAGCCTTCGTTCCCAAGGAGGTAAACTTCCTGGGGACAGGGACATGACCTCATTCCCAACTAGCCCAGCACCAGACACGAGGTGGGGGGTTGGTCATTGGTTGCCAAATGAACCAAAGAATGAGCTTTGGGTGGTTACATTTTCCAGTTTTGAGAAAAGCCTACAAAAATCCAACCACGGGGCCACCAATGCGGGACTCAGTCTTGGGATTCCAGGATCATGACCTGAGCCGAAGGCAGTCGCCTAACCAACTGAGCCACCCACGCGCCCCAATAAATAAAATCTTTAAAAAAAAGATTTTATTTATTTGACAGAGATCACAAGTAGGTAGAGAGGCCAGCAGAGAGAGAGGGGGAAGCAGGCTCCCCGCTGAGCAGAGAGCCCAATGCGGGGCTCGATCCCAGGACTCCGAGATCACAACCTGAGCCGAAGGCAGAGGCTTTAACCCACCGAGCCACCCAGGCGCCCCAATAAATAAAATCTTAAAAAAAAAAAAATTCCAACGATTCAAAACGTAACACTGAAGGCCATTACCGACAATGTAATTTTTCTGCTTTACCAAAAGCCTTACAAGATGATTTCTTTAAATGTCAAGGTCCTCTGAATAATCTAATTTACAAGAATTCCACTTACAGGCAGATTCTAGGAACAAGCCAGGGGAGGAACATCCGGGCCGGGAAATGGCAAGTCTAATTTTGACATTTGTTCCAACAGCTGATTCATTAGTAAACATGATTCCTTGGGGCTCTGTCTATACTTTGTCTCCCCGTGTCCAGACTGGAACAGGCAGGAGGTCCCTAGGAGTCAGAGGGAACAGTGGGGTTGTCAGTCAAATAGCACTAAGTCCTCCTATACTCTGCTCAGGATGTGGTGAGGAGCTACAGGCTGCAGGGGAGGGAGAGGGCCTGGGCACAATCTGGCTTTGTGTGTGCTCTCCGCTAGCTTAGACCGCACGAGAAGCCCTTTGCTCGTGGACTCTGCTCCTCAGCAGGTGGAACGTGTCATGCTTCAGTCACTGCCATCCCACCACCTCTTCTTCCCCTCCAAGGTGTTTCGGGGGACAGGTGGGCAGCCTCCCCAGCTACTACTTCTCCCAGGATCCAGGGGAAAGAACGGTGTGTCAACTGTCACCGTCCAGGCTTTGGGGAGGCATCACACCCTCTTCATTTACCAGCCTCTAAACAAAAGTCTGGAAGCAACAGGAGGCAAGAGCCTGCCTGAAGTTACCGCCTCCTTGCAGCCTGCCGGACAGGGCCTGTTTGCCCGGGATCGGGGACAGCAGCTGGATATATGGGAATGGCAAGGTGCTCTATGAGAAAGAAAAGGAAGGAGGAAGTAGAGAAGACTTAAAAAGGCGGGGGGGGGGGGGGGGGGGGGGGGAGATGGGAGTGTTTTAAAACAAAGGCTCTGGTGGAGTCAAATGAAGACGTTTGAATCCTGGCTTTGCTTCTCTCTGGCTACGTAAGCTCATCTAAGACAGAGCCTCGGTTAAGTAAGTTTATCTGTGAAATGGGAACAGCAACGTTGACTTTACAAGGACAATGTGATGATTACTCGTGGGTGTGAAAGCACCAGGTGATCTGTACAGTGGCCAGCACTGTATTATCTCAAGTTTAGAAATCTCTGTCAAATGAGATTTCCATCAATTATCTGCCAACTGTACGGGTCAAACGGGAAAAATGCAGTGAAATGCCTTATAAACTTCAGTGTGTCAGACACACCCAAGGGATTATTACAGTGATGCTGGGGGTCAATCCAGCAGACAAACAGCTCCGCAAACCTGTGGGAGAGGGGAGTGAGCTTCCCATCTGTGCAGGCACAGAAACGCTGCAGAGATTCCGGAGACGCTATCTTTGTGACTCTATGGCTTCTAGTCCCCACCAAAGCATTCCGTATGTACCCCCAGCCCTTCCCCAGAACCCAGCTGAGGGACAGAAAACCATTCTACTGAAGGAGTGATGTGCCTTAACACAAACACACACAGGAAACCAGGAACAGTGTAAGGAGGGAATCCGGACTTCTTAACACAGTCAAGGCCCTAGTCCTCCAGGGGCTCATCCCCTCTCTCTTGGCAATGACCAGACCATCTGCAAGACTGCCCCACCGCACCGCACCGTCAGGGCTCTGACACCAGCTGTTTCTATCCCAGAGAGACCCTACCGGTGATGGGCAACAGAGCCGGGGCCTTTCGTTCGACGTGGCAGTCCCTCCGCAAACTGGCTGACCTTGGCTCCAAGGGCTCTAGGCAGCGAGCTGTCTTCTAGGCGGCACCAGTGTCGAGCCGTAACTGGGGCTGGGTCCAAGGTGAAATATGATAGCAACTCCCACACCACCAGCACTACTCTGTGCCCGGCTCTGACCTGACCATTTTACTGCATCCTGACGCCTGCCCTCCGAGCGCGTGCTCTCCTTAATCCCCGTTTCTCACCGGGGAAACTGAGGCTCAGAGAGGGAAGGGTCTAGCGTACCGCCCCGGGACAGCGCGGGGGAGCGCCTCGTCCAGGGTCCGGGTGCCTCGGCCGTCCTCCGCCACCCGCCGCCACCGGAGGCCCAGGTCGGACCACCCCGGAGCACACACACGTGGGGCCCCGGGAGCTCGCGCCGGGTCACGTGACGAGCTGGGGCCTCAGGGCGCCGAGACAGTTGGGGGCCGGGGCCTCCCTTCCCCCGCCGGCCACAGCTCCCTGCTCCGCCTCGCGCTACTCACCCCGGGCGGGGGCTCCCGGGACCCGGGAGAAGAGGACGGGAAAGAGGAAGGGAAGTCGGCGGCAGCGGCGACGACGAACCCACAAGACCACCACCAGCTCCTTCCGAACACGGACAAACGCGATACCTCCCGGCGCGCGCTGCCTTTGTCCACACACGTCACTTCCGGGCGCCCGGAGGCGGGGCCGAGGCTAGCCCCGCCCCGCGACCGGTTCGCCCCGCCCCATGGGCGGCTGACCTCGGTTGACTTTTGGGGCCCGGGAAGGACCTCTCGGATTTAAAAGAGCCTCAGCTCCAAGCCTGTCCTGTCTCCAGCATGCGCGGGTCGGGTTACAGGCTGAAGGCTGGACTTATAAAAACGAGCGTTCTGTGGCTTTTCTACTCGGTAAACATGGGCGGGGGGAAAGCCTTATTCTACAAATATTACCCATAACAATTTGCATCTTAAAATAATATACGGATCCAAGAAAGAAAGAAAGGAAAGAAGGAAGGAAGGAAGGAAGGAAGAAAGAAGTACCTTTGATAGTGCCAACGCACTGTTACCCCCAAATAAACAGAACAAGTCCTTGAGTTTTCCATTCCAAAAATCCTGCCCTCTCATAGGCTCTTCCCATGTACAAAAGTTTGGAGGGATTCCGGAAACAACCTTCATGGACTCTGAGTTTGCGGGTGGGTGAACCTCTCCAAGCCTCAGTCTCCTCTTCTGCCAGTGTTAAATGTGTCGGATATTGCAGGTCGAGGCTTCAGCCCTGTGCCTGCTGGGGACTCTCAGTAAATAGATGTACTTAGCATGAGCTCATTTTTCCTAAACTGACGCCCTGGTCTTAGGTTTACAGTGCCTTCCTCTGGGCTTTACACACACAGGAGGTTCTTAAAAGTGTGTTTGCTCGGGTGGCCTGCGTGACTGAGTCAGTTAAGCCTCTAACTTCGGCTCTGGTTGTGGTCCTAGGGTCTGGGATCAAGACGCACATTGGGCTCCCTGCTCTGTGGAGAACCTGGTTCTCCCTTTCCCTCTGCCTGCAGCTCCCCCTGCTTGTGCTCGCTCTGTCTCTCTCTCTCTGTCAAATAAATAAATAAATAAATAAATCCTTAAAAAAAAAAAAAAGTGTGTTTGTTCTAAGGAAGCAAAAGCTATAGGGGGTGGGGGAGGGCTGATTGCTGTTGAGTCCCCCAAATCGGTTTACATATATAGTATATGGCATCCTCTCCAGAGTACTCCAGGTCAGACTTGCTTCCCCTGGCCTGGGCCCTTCTCCCAAGCTTCATTGTCCATGTCTCTAAGGGAAGGGGATAAGTCCTGGACAATCTCAATTGCTGGGTGTGTCTGTAATCTTCCTTTGGAGGCAGCTCTGAGCCCAGCTCTTTTAGGGGTGCCCCCAAATCCACCCCTACCTTTTTTTTCCTGTCACTGGAAGAAAAGTCCCTTCCCTCCACCTGGACTCTGAGGCCTTTCCAGGTCTGGACATCCCCGACCTCAGAGCCTCTCACATCTCTGAATTCCCAAGCCTTGCACACAGTAGTTGGTCAAGAAATGTTTGCAGCTGGCAAGAGCTGGAAGCCTCCTTAGAAATCATCTAGTTAGTCCAGTGTTTCTCATCCATTAAAAACAAAACAAAACAAAACAAAACAAAACCACCTCACGTCTTCTTAGAATAAATATAAAACATGGGGGCGCCTGGGTGGCTCAGAGTATTAAAGCCTCTGCTTTCGGCTCAGGTCATGATTCTAGGGTCCTGGGATCGAGCCCCGCATCGGGCTCTCTCCTCAGTGGGGAGCCTGCTTCCCCCCACACCCCGCCTGCCTCTCTGCCTGCTTGTGATCTCTGTCAAATAAAAAAGTAAAAAATCTTAAAAAAAAAAAGAATAAATATAAAACATGTTCACCTTTCCCACTCAATATTCTAACTTCCTAAGGAGGTTTGCCCTTCCATCCCTCATTGAGGAGCACTTGCGGAGAATGGATATATCAGCTATGATGCCTCCTCCAGGCAGACTCCTCAGATTGTAACAGGATACCATGCCAGCAAAACTGCTGGTCCAAACAACCCTTCTCCCCCACTCAAGTGTCCCAGTACAAACTTCTCCCCCTGCCTCGTCCCAGCCAAGAGTCACAGAATGAAGCCCCAAGAATGGACAAACTCATCCAGCATTGCATAGCAAACAGAAGCGGAGCCTGGGTTTGAAGTTGGTTTGCTTAGTTTCAAGGCCCGCTGCATTCTTACTGCCCAGCCTTCCCGAGGAAGTTCTACTTCCAGAGTTGCCCAGTCCGAACTTGACCCACCCGGGCCTCCCAGATCCAGAGAGGGCAGTGGACCCCCTGCTGCCCTTGTCAGCTGTCCCACCACCCCATTGTGAGTGCAGCCTTGACTTCCCTAGTACAAAGCCCCACCTTCTGTCTCTAGGCCTGAGAGCCCACTGCTCCTCACATGGCCTTGGGTGAGGGGCGGATCACAATGACCCTGAAGAGGCCCAGGAGGCAGCAGGGAGGGTCCACCAGCAGGACCAGCCTGGGAAGATGGGCTCTCCCAAGGACCAGCCCGCCGGTTAGGGGGCTCTAAACTCAAGGGACCTTCTCTAGACCCACCGGAAGGCCCCTGCGGTGAGTGTGAGACCAGGAGCCAGCTCAGAGCTGATGACAGTCTGGGATTGGGGTGTGATAGGGAGAAAGCAGGCTCCAAGACAGCCCCCTCTCGTGCAGAAGCTGGGGGCAGGTGTGGGGCTCTGTCTCCCAAAGGGCAAGTTTGTTAAAAATATGTGTCTTGGGGCTCCTGGCTGAGTAGTTCTGGTTAGAGCTTGCCACTCTTGATCTCAGGGCTGTGAGTTTGAGCCCCACATTGGGGGTAGAGATTAAAAAATATATATATTAAAAAAATATATGTGTCTTGGCCCCACCCTAGACCTACGGAGTCAGAATCTGGGGCACCTGTATTTTCAACAAGCTCTAGCTCTCCACCCAAGGGGCCCTAGCCGGACTGGGCAACTGCTGGGCAGTTCTCTCCTTCCAAACTGGTTCCAGGTTTCCTAATTCCCAGGGGAGTGCTAAGAGCCTAATAGGACTTGAACACTCCAATGGCTAAGTCACAAAGGGACAGGTGCTCTGTTATCCCCATTCTACAGGTGAGGGCACTGACAGAAGTTAGTCAGTTGGCTTGTCCAAGGTTGCAAAGCTAATAAGTAGTGGGACTCGGACTAAATCCTAAATAATAATAATTTTTAAAAAAATAATAATAGTAATAGCAGCTAGCCTCTGCTGAACACGTACAGCGTGCCGCGTACTATTCTAGGCCATTTACATGTGCTGGCTCACCTAAACGTCACAGCAACTCAGAAAGGTGTGTACTCTTACGTGACCATTTTGCAGGTGAGGAAACAGAGGCTGGGCGAGCTCTGGCCTGAAGCCACTGGCTGCCAGACGAGACAGTGGTGTTACCCCCCAAACTACAAGGACCTCCCTCCGGGCACTATGGCCTGGGGGCTGGCCTATTCCCTCGTCTTCAGGTCGCACGGCACCCCCGTCACCACCAACTGGCGTGAGGATGCCCTGAGCTGAGCGCGGGGCCACACATGCCCCGGCGTCCCCCCAACCCCGGGGCCCAGCAGGTGGAGCCCCAGGGGCTCCCCGGCGACGGCGCTCGCCGAAGGAGAGACCCGCTGCTTCCCAGGCTGCCCCTGCCCCAGCTCCGCTCCGTCCTCGGCGCGGGGTCCCCCGGCGGCTTGAGGGCCTCGGAGGGCGGCGGCGCGTGGTGGCCGAGCGGGTCCTCGCACCCAGACGTGCGGCACCCCTCGCCGCGTCTACCCGCCCCGCCCACCCTGGCCCAGCGGGGGGCGCCGAACCGGACAAGGCTGCGGTCGCTCCTGCTGCCGCCCCTGCCCCTGGCCGGTGCGCCCCGGGAACTCGCGCCCCGGCGCCGGGGGCCTGGAGACCGCGAGGATCCCCGCAGGGGCGCGGCCAGGGAGGCCCCGGACTCCCTGCGCGCCCTCCTAGGAGAGCTTCTCCCCAGCAGGTTCCGGGAGTTCCTCCACCACCTGGGGGCAGAGTGCGCGGAACCCCGGCGGTCGAGTGAGGCCTCTCCAGGACTCCCCAGGGGGCGGGGCAGGGGCGGGGCAGGCGTGGGGCGGAGTCGTTTCCGGGATGGGTGGAGCTACTGTTAGTGGGGAGGAGAAGGTCTGGCACAGTCCCTCGAGGATGGGTCGGCCATTGCCCCTGTTGTACAGTTGAGGAAACTGAGGCCCAAGGCCCTATAACTAGGAACAGCCTAGTAAGGACTGTCCCCAAGCCAAGGCCTATAGCTATTTCCACCTCCTCCTGGCTCCCAGCATCCTGGGCATCACGACCAAAAAGGAGTGTGTCAGACCACAGCCACCATGCCCCCCAGTGTCCCCACTGTCAGTTCCTTCCAGACCTGCGGTAAGTGTCAGGTACTCGCTGGTGGGGACAGGGTTGCCAACAGTGCTCTGAGGATGGCGGACCCTGACCACTCATGCCAGGTGTGGCTTGTTTGTCTTCAAGGGGCCAGTCATCGTACGTCCAGAATAGTCTTAAGAAGATTTTGCTCCATCAAATACCTGCCCTGGGGACCCTGAGGAGAGATCCCTCACAATTCACCCTCAAGAAGGCCAACCAGTGAGTTACAGGAGACTGGCGGTAGGGGAATGGGGAGAAAGAGCATCTCTTCTTTTCTTTCCTCTTGTCGTTCAACCATGAATTTACCCATCTGTCCACCTGTACATCCGTCTATGTGTCCATCCATGAATCAGGTCTTCTGACAAACTATTCATAATACATTCATGAACCCACCCATCCATCTGTCCATCCGTCCATCCATCCATCATCCATCTATCCACTTACCTATCGATACACAGATCTGTCCCAGAGTAGGTCTCCTCCCAATTTAGCCAAGGATTATCCATCAACATCTATGAACCCATCCTCTCATTCGTCAGGTCTTCTGCCAACATATTCAGAGTCCGGCCGTGAATCCCTTCAGCTATTCCTGCTCCCATTCACCTATCCATGCTCGCATACATCTTCTCCGGGAACCAGGTCTTCTACAGCCCATCCATGGGTCTCTCCATCCATCCATCCATCCATCCATCCATCCATTCGTCCATCCATCCATCCATCCATCCATCCATTCGTCCATCCATCCATCCATCCATCCATCCATCCATTCGTCCATCCATCCATCCATCCATCCATCCATCCATTCGTCCATCCATCCATCCATCCATCCATCCATCCATTCGTCCATCCATCCATCCATCCATCCATCCATCCATTCGTCCATCCATCCATCCATCCATCCATCCATCCATTCGTCCATCCATCCATCCATCCATCCATCCATTCGTCCATCCATCCATCCATCCATCCATCCATCCATTCGTCCATCCATCCATCCATCCATCCATCCATTCGTCCATCCATCCATCCATCCATCCATCCATCCATCCATCGAGCCAGTCATCCTTCTCATCACAAACTCCGATGATTCTACCCATCTATCCATGAAGCCAATGATCGGTCATCTACAAATCCTTCCATGCACTTGTAAATCCAGGGTCCTGTCTATAATTTTGTCATGAAGCCATCTCCGAGTCCATATACAGAGGCACTCATCCACCCATCCATCCAACCACCCACCCAGTCTTCCCTCCTTTTACCCATCCCACCATTCATTTGTCTGTTTCTTCCTCTAGCTTTTAATAGGTTTTGTTACAAATCAGAAATTGGAGGAAATAAGGGGGAGATGAACCATGACAGACTAAGGACTCTGAAAAACAACCTGAGGGTTTTGAAGGGGCGGGGGGTGGGAGGTTGGGGGAGCCAGATGGTGGGTATTAGGGAGGGCACGCAGCGCATGGAGCACTGGGTGTGGTGCAAAAATACAATGAATTCTGTTACGCTGAAAAGAAATTAAAAAAAAAAAGAAATTGGAGGGAATAAGATAAGGGATGGAGGTAGAAGAGCCTGGGCATTAGAGCTTCCGGGGCCTCAGTGCCATAGCTCTAGTGAAGGGGGAAAAGAATGCAGAAAAAACTCCTCCGGCGTTAACAGGGTTAAACTGAGGTGAACGGTGAAGAGCGTTGCCCATGAGTTTAAAAACCAAAGAGAGTAAACACAAGACATACTTGCCATCCCTTGTCCTTCTGGACCCATGGCTGATAATACTATTTGATCCTGGCATTGTCCCCCCCCGGGCCTTGAACCCTCCCTGACACAGTGCTCCAGGCAGACACCACCGATGGCTCAGAGAGGGTGCCAGAAGTGAAACACATTTGCCAAGCCAGGAACTTTAAATCAATCAAATCGACAGACTACGTCTCACAAGAATAAATAAAAGTATGGAACTCATTAGCTCAAATATGACAAACAGCGGGGGTGGACAGAGTCATGGTGTTTCACATTTAAGAACTAATACTCGAGCACCCCATGGTGGGCAAGATCCCCTGGTAGGCCCTGAGGGAGGGGCACCAGGCTACATTGGAATAGGCTCCGGTAGCCTCTGATAGCAGAACTGAGATTTCAGTCCCCTGGGCAGAGCTGGGGTGCACCTGTGTCTGGCCCCGAGGCCAGCACAGACCAGACGCTGATAAGCAGACAAGTGTTGGATCCCTAGCTCCCATAGCCTGTAGCCATCTGGGACACCTCCCAGCTGCCTGGCTCTTTTGCGATCTGAGGAAAGCGTCCCTTACGTGCCCACACAGACGTAAAGATGTAGTCAGAGAAATGGATGCAGGGATACATCAATATGTGTGTCCTTAAGGTGGAACGTGGCATTTCTGAATAACAGAGCCAGGGCCTGGGTCAAGAAGGCCCTCTTGCAGCCTTGCCCTTGAGGCTGAACTTAATAAATGTAACGACAACAGTATGCCCTTTACAGAGGGCGGGCCCCATGCCAGGCCTTGCACGAGATGCCTCCCGTCAGTTATTTCATACCTACCAAACTTTTATCAGGGAGCTATTATCACGCCTACACTCTATCATATATGGCTGAAAGAGGAAAACTGCAACCTGAAGGACTCGTGTGGTCTCCCCAAGTTCACGTGCCTGCGGGGAGGCGTAGCTGAGACTGATGGTTATAAGAACAGTTTGAAGTTACAGATGCTTACCCTGGGCAGCCCACAGCCTGGGTGCAGTGTTATGGCATCCGGTTCATCTCGCCACCCTGTGTGGCGGGCACAAGGGTGATGCCCAGTTTACAGATAAAGAAACTGAGGCTTCGAAGAGTTAGGATGGAAACCCAGGCCTCCGTGACTCTCAAGTTCATATTCTTTCTGCTGAATTGTTTGGTATATAGGATGGTCAGCTCTGGAGCTGAGACTCAAATCTTAGCTAAAATAAATAAATAAGTAAACAAATAAATAAATAAATAAGAAAAGAGAAAAAAGGAAAAAGAAAAAAAAGGAAAAGTCTTGGCTCTACCCTTTACCGGCTGTGTGACCTTGGGCAAGTTGCAAAACGTCTCTGTGTCGCGATTTGCTCCTCTGTAAAATGGGACTAATGATCATGTTTCCCAGGGTTGTGGGGGTGTCCTAGGCTGAGGCACGGTTCATGTGTGTTCCATGGCCCGGCCGGCAGGCAGTACTCCCCAAAAAAGGCAAGCTACTGTGGGTGTCAGGATACACAGCGAGCTCTGGTCCCATGGGTATGTGTTGCAGGGCTGGGGTGTGGGCCTAGGGGCTCAGGTCCTGACCCTCCCCTGCCCCTCTGCCGCTCTCAGCAGGCCCCACGGTGCGCAGGCCCCCAGGCTCAAGGCCGTGCTCTCCCACAGCTCCTCAGGGCAGAGCTCAGGGCAACGTAAGCGGTTTTGCCCCTTCCGAGTGCGATTCGCTGACGAGACCCTGCGGGACACAGCGCTCCGCTACTGGGAGCGCAGCTGTGCAGGTAAGCGGACAGCGCGGGGAGCCTCGGGCCTCCAGAAAGTTCCAGCCTGGAGTCCGGAGAGCAGATGCTTCGGCCCTGGGTCCCAGGAGTCAGGGCCAGCCTCCAGAGGCCAGGAATTCACTGACCTTGCCCAGACGGCACTCAAGCTGCCTTCTCCAGAGTATCAGGAGGGTCTCAAAGACCAAGTAGAGGGGTCCGAGGTCCTGCAGCAGTGTCCCAGCGTGGGTGGCACCAGGGAGCAGTCACCGTGGAGGCCACAATGGCTGCCCAGGCCTGGCCACCCCCGAAGGCCTTCTCGCTGCCACTGGTTCCCAAGCGCCAGATCCGCCCGCCTTAGAACAGGCACGCACAGCCTCCCGTCGCCCACGTCTGGCCCCCTCCGTGGCCTATGGAGGCTGAAGAAGGTGGCAAGTCACCTAAAGCGTCTTCCCATATACACGAAGGCCTGCCCTGCTGAGGAGATGCCCAGAAAGGTCCAGAAGATCAGACCTTCTCTCTGGGGGAGGCTGGCACTGGCTGGTCCAGCAAAGAAGCTAGGAACCACCAGGCCCCGGTTCTGAGATGCAACTTTGCCCTCGGCTCCTTGGGGATTGGATGTGGTGGTGTCTGCTTGGCAGAGTTTCCAGTGTTTTTTGAAGTGGGTGTCAAGAAGCAGGTGGGAAGAATGCGTGTCCTTGCTCTGGTATAACCTTTACCAATCCCCCCCGCCCCGCCCCTTTCTCCATCAGCCTGGCCTCTTCACTTCTCGGGAACTGGCAGCCCCAGGGCTTCCAAGAGCTTCCATCTGTTTATTGACCAACTACTGTGTGCAGTTTCAGGAAGCGTGGCTGCTCCAGAGCCTAGTTGTGGGTAAAGCCCTAAGATCCAGGATCTTTGCTGATTCAGAAGGGACCCTCCCCGGGCCCCTGAGGGTCATAGGAAGTTGGAGATAGAAGCTGCAGTTTTGTCCCGCGGCTTGTGGTTTGACAGGCAAGCCAAGGCTTCTGAGAGCAGGTGACACCACTGCCGAGGAGAGAGACCTGGGGGCCCCCAGGGGGAGACCGTTCTGCGGGAATGGCAGCTGGCTAGCTCAGGAGAGAAGCCTCCATGTGGGCCAGTGGCCACAGGAGCTGTGCTCACGTCCCAGGGCCCCAGAGCGGGGCTCTCGGTTGACCGCTCCCCAGCCCTTTCCATCCTGAGGCAGCCATGGGGGAGTTTGGGGTCCCTGGCCAGCCAGGAAGGCAGCCGATCGGGCAGGAGAGACTCCTAGCCCCCAACCCATGCAGGATCTCACCATTGTCTCTGGATTTCCACAGTGGCCTGACTGGCCTTCCCACTATGGGAAAGGAGGCCCACTGGGGCTACAGCAGGAGTGGGTATGTGGCGGGGGCTGGGGGGCACAGTTTGGCTAATAAAGGCAGAAACAGTCACGCAAGATAGTTTTAAAACCTGAGCCTTCTCTGGAGGCAGCCATCAGGCACTGGGGAGCCTTGGGTTGCCATGGAGACAGGGTTCTGCCCGGCCTTGCCTGCCGGAGAGGGAGGAGGGGAGAGTGGGGGTGCTGGCGCCCACCCCCCCACCCCCCCACAAGGTAGAGATCTCACTGGAGCCCTTTCTCCTCCAGTCCGGCAGGGTACCACCGAGAATGGGCTAGCTCCCCGGTCAGCATCGGAAAGGGTGCTCGGGAGCGTCCGGAGATGACCGGAGAGTTTGCCCAAAACCCCGTGCTCAGCTCCAAGGAGGAGGCCATGGCCAACGTCTCGTTCAGCGGGGACCGCCCCGGCCTGTGAGGCTTTGGGGAAGGGGACAGGATTCAGAGGCACTGCCAGGCACCCCTCCTCATCCTGCAGATGACCCCATCCAGCAGTGGGCAGGCGAAGGGTCGTAGGCTTGAGGGCCCTGCCAGCCTTGGGTGGACAGGGGATTCAGGGGCCATGCCGCTCACAGGCTCCTGTCCCCCGCAGGTCCACCCAGGAGCCACCGGGTCACCTCCCTGAGGATGCCTCCATGAAACGCAGCCTGCCCAGCATCCCCAGGGCCACCACACGGAGGCTGCGAGGTGACCTCCCAACCTGGCAGGACATGGATGACATCCTGGGGCTGGGGGGCCATCGCCCTGCTCCTGTGGCCAGACGCTGGTGAGCACCTGCTAGCAGCCAGCCGCCCGGAGAACCCCTGCGCAATGGGGCGGCGGGCTACCAGATGAGGCCTCCCTGCACGTGGCTAAGGGCTGGGCTCTCACACTGAGCTGGGTCCGGATTCCCAGCCCCATCCTTGCAAGCGCTGGGGTCTTTTGGGGGTTTGCATCCCCTCGTGTGTACAGTGGGGCTGACTCCAGTGCCTGCTCCCTTGGACTGGGGTATAGAATCCGCACCCCCACCCCAGGGCCCAGGGAGACTTGTTTCCGGCCCAGACCCCGCAACCCCTCCCCTAGCCTGCCCCACAGCATCTGGCATCAGCAGGTCCTCCTGGTCTCTCTAGGAATTCTTCCCGCCCAGCTTGGAGCTGCACCCAGTCCTGAAGCCAAGCTGCCCTAAGGGCTACCAGCTCCTCCTGCCTTCCACAACGCCGCAGGGGGCTCCCCGGTGAATGGCTACTGGAGCCCAGGCCCGTGCATGGACACGGGCCGGGGGTGAGGAGAAGCCTTTCTCACCCCCCAAATAAACATGCATTCCAGATGGCTGGGACCTGCTACCATGTCTCACCCCACAAGCCTCTCTGGCTGCCAGGTTACTGGTCTCCAGGGGTCCTGGGCCAAGGAGAGGGAGAGGGCAAAGTCATGGCTGGGATGAGGCTGCCTGGACAGGAGCCTGGAACCAAAGCCTACTTGCTGACTTCTGCCGTGGGATGAGGGTGTGCAGACTCCAACGGGGTGGACGGACGTTTGTCTTCTGCATTCCCCGGGTCCCTGGAGGGTAAGCATCCAGGGTGGGTGGGGACCAGATGTTTCTCTCCTAGTGGTGGCAGAAGGAAGGGTGGGCAGTGTTCAAAATCACATGGGGAGGCGACAAAAGACCAGGTGGCGTTGATCTGATCGCTGCACTGACCCAACATTGCCAGCCCCACACCTGGGTTCCAGTGTCCCGGACAAAGTTGAAGCCCCCCTCCCCTCTGTCCAAGCAACGCTTTGGCCCCAACCCCTCGGCACACCGAGGATCCGGGTCTTTATCGCCACCTCTTGGCCAGTGAGGAAACGGCCACGGAATCCACACCCAGGCACCAGGCGGAATGAAAGAATGAGATGGGGGGGCGGGGGGGTACTGGGCAGGGGCAAGGCAGTGGGAATCTTAGGGCCAGGAGGATAGTGAATGGGGGACGATTTGTTTCTGCAGAATTGTTTGTGCTCTGCCTCCAGAAGAAAGGCCACAGATCTAGGCAGTCTGGAGAAAGTCTGTGGGGGATGGGATAGGGGCAGCCCTCCAACGCCCCTTCCCGGGGGTACTGGCTGGGGTTTTGATCCCAGGGACGGCCACCACCCCTTTTTCTGCGGTTTCACTACCCCCCACCCCGCCCTAGTATTTCCATTTCCTGGAGAGTCTGCGGGCCTCAGAGGAGGCCGTATTCGGCCGCGCACCCACCCCGGTGACCTTGCGCCGCCCGCCTCGCCGTCTCCCAGACTCAGTTTCTCCCCTAGGGCCGCAGCGAGCCCTCGCCCCGCCGCCCGCTGCAGCGCCGCCACGCGCCCACGCGGGGGCAGTGTTGGCCTGGCTTTGGCGCCGCCCGGCGCGGCGGAAACTTCTCAGCCTCCAGCTCCGGGGTCGAAAACTTTTCCCCTCGCGCCGCGCTCGCGTCTCCCGCCGGCGCCCTCCTCCCGACGCAGACCCGCGCCGCCGCCTTCCACCTGCCCCGGGTTCGCGGCGGGCCTGGGGGGACAGCCACGCTCCCCCCCCCCAACTTCTCCTCGCTGCTTTTTGTTGCCGTTAAGCCAAAAACTACTAAGCGGCGATCCACGAGCCTGGAAATCGAGGCCCGCGTGCCGCCCGCGTGGTGGGGGGTGGGGGTGGGGGTGGGGGGGCGACCATACTCCGCGACATGTGGGGTGGGCGAGGGGCGTCCCGCTGCGACCTGTACCCCGGGCCGCCCCTCCCGGCCTCCCTGCGGCCTCGCCTCGTCCCCCCCTGGCCCGTTCCGTGCGCGCCAGGCTCTTCTGCCCCCGCCTGCTCCCCTGCCTTGTCTCCCCTCTCCCTCTCTCCCTCCTCGACAACATGGATTCTGTGTTGAGAGGACCTTGCGCGTGGACCCTGAGCCTCCCATCCGGCCGCTCACAGCGCGGACACCCAGGGACACCGGCCTGCAGGCCCACTGGACGCAGGGCACACAGGCCACCGCGGCGCGCTGGTGCACACACACACACCACACGGCAGAGGAACATCGGAGACACACACACCATCAGACACACTGTACAGACCCCAGAGAAACACACCGCCCAGAGACGCCGCACACGCACACAGGGACCCACAGCGCGCACAGCTGGAAGCACAGTCATGTACCCTCCCAGCGCCCCCAGCGCCCGCGTTCCCTGTCCGTCGTCTTCCCGGCTGCTGTCGGTCAGCCATGCCCCTGGGCCTACCGCGGGTCCTTGAACATGGGTGAGCACCAAGGAAGGTGGGAGGGAGCGCTGCATGGGGACGGACCCCTTTCCAGCGGTCCCCAGGTTTTCAGGCTGTCACTCCTCCCTGACAGCACCCGGGGTCCTCTCCCAGGGGTCCCAATGGGGCCGTTTTTTACTGGTACATTTCCACTCAGGGCTGGCAGGTGGCCAGCCCCTCCTGGGCTCCAGGCAACAGCATGTCAGCCTGTCGGGAAGGCCAGGAAAGTGGTTGTGGTGACTTCTTGGTGGCTTCTGTTCCCCCATAACCTCTGCTACCCCACCTCACCCCCAACGTCCCCCTATGAGGGGGTGCGGCATGGCAGGTGTACTCCCCCTACCCCTGCTCACCCCAGCTCTTCTGCTCCTGTCTCCACCCTGAGCATTCGTATCCCTGGGTCCCACTCCTTCCCTGAAGCACTGACCCTGCCCTGGGCCCTGTGGAGACCTGGGTCAGGTCCCTGTGGGTAGTGGGGGCTGGGTCTAGCTGGTGCCGGACAGGGAGGGAGGAATGACTCCCTACCCAGGGCAAAAGGAAGTGATGGAGAGGCAAGAAAATCACCACTCCTTCAACCGGAGAGCTTCTCCGGAGCCCTGCTTGCTGATCTGGACTCCAAAGCCCAGAGAGGTTAGGGAGATTTGCCCAGGCTGGCACAGACATGGGAGCTGGAGCTGAGACTAGGTCCCCCTGTGTCCCACCCCAGCATTCAGCCTTTCCAGCTCTTCTCATAAGCTACTCTTAGTGTAACCATTTGTTGTCAAGGGAAACCAAGGCCCGTAGAGGTTAAGCTCTTTCTCAAGGTCACACAGATTAAGAGTGGGGGTCTGGAGACTGACCCCAACATACAGCTGTGCTGGCTGGGCTCCCTCCTCCCCCATCCCCCGGGGGGCAAAATGGGGCGATCTCGAGGACCCTTCCTTCCTGGGTCCATACTCCAGCACAAGGGGCATGGGGCGAACCAGGGCAAAGTCAGGGAGAGAGAGATTTCTTTGGCGCAGGGGTGGGGGTTGGAGCTCTGGGGGCAGAAGCTGCCTCACCGACTCGCCCACTTTCCTTGTGCGGCAGCAGCTACCCTGTGCTGTGCACATGCTGGGCCTGAGGCACACAAGCAGGCACCAGAATGACCACCTCCGCTCCCAGGGGGCCACTGTCTGGTGGGGGACAGGGACTCAACGGGGCAATCCCAGGACAGAGTGTCAAGTGCTATGGTGTGAGGCCTGGGGCTTTGGGAGCACAGAACAGGGGACCTGAGCCACTGCCTACGGCATGGGCGGGGGTACATCTGGGCTCTCAAGGCCAGGAGGTGGGGGCGTGGTGAGACCTGGACAGAGGAACAGGAAGCGAGGGTAGGGGGTTGGTGACTGGCACCGTTTTTTTGCAGCCCAGCTGCCTGGGGGATTTGGAGCAAGGGGCTCAGGAGGGCTGTTGACTAGAGAGAGGAACAGGCTGGTGTCCCCCGGCCAAGAGGGGCTGCCCACTCCTCCTCCCCGTCCCTCTGCCTTTGTCCGCCATTATCCAAATCCACCGCCTGTGTCCTCCCCTCCCCAACATTTCTGCCTCTTTGGGTCCCTTTGTCATTCTCTTCTAAATATGTCCTAAGTGACAGATGGTCTGCACCTTCCAGGGGCTCCTGTGGAAGGCCATCAAAGCCCTCCACAGAGACTGTGTATGCTGCCGCCTCCAAGCAGCCCTGTGTAAGCCTCGACATCCCCAATAAACAGCCTCAAGAAACAGGGGAGACCCTGGTGGTGATCATTGTGCCTCAGGGACCCACTGGGACCGGTGCTGGGTGCTGGGCAGAGTCCAGTCCCTGGAAGCAGGGATTGGACCTGCCAGGCTGGGCTCTGGAACCCAGAATGGTTCCAGAATGGTGAATGGTGCATGGTGACACTGAGACCCCAGAAGTAGTAGCCAGGAGCTGCCTGCCTACCATCTCCCATCATGGGGCCTTGGGGACCACTAATGACTCACCCACCAGGATTTCCCTGGCTTATTGTCTGCACCTGGCAGCTCTGGGGACTGCGGTGACACCCCCAAGCTCCCAGGGAGCCCCCCACTGGGCTCTGGGCAGACTTCCAGCTCTCCTGGCTGCAGCGCCCTGGCAAATCCCCCAAAAGTATCTTCCTACAGGAACCTGTCAGCCCAGGCACTTTCCAGCCACCTTGAGCACCCAGACTGTGTTCTCCAGGGAACGATGCCTTCTAGGGTCGTCTCAGGCTCGTGGGTGACTTCTAACAGCCACAGCCATTCTGTAATATTAACTAGGGTGAGCAGGAATCCACATGAGCTGAGCATGTGGCCAGGAATCCCAGAGGAATCATGACGGACATTACTGAGCTCGTACCACAAGCTGATGGGATCTAAAGACTGCCAGTTTTATTTTTTAATTTTTTTTAAAGATTTTATTTATTTATTTGACAGAGATCACAAGTAGACAGAGGCAGGCAGAGAGAAAGAGGAGGAAACAGGCTCCCCGCTGAGCAGGGAGCCCGATGTGGGGCTCGGACCCGGGACCCTGGGATCATGACCTGAGCTAAAGGCAGAGGATTTAACCCACTGAGCCACCCAGGCACCCAGGACTGCCAGTTTTAAAGCCTACTTACCCAGGAAGGAAGGCACTACTCTATGACGAGCGTGGCATTGCCCCAGCCCAATATTACAGATAAAGAAACCAGGGCACAGAGAGGGTAAGCCACTCTCTCAGGGTCACACAGCTGAGCTTCAGGGAAGAAACCAGTGATTAAGTGCGGTGATGGGGGAAAGCACAGGCAGGTGTCCCAAGAGCACACAGGGCAGCCGCCTCCTCCGAGGCTGAGCTTTTTCCTCCTCCTGGAAGCTGGCTCAGATTTTCTCCAGCCCAGAGAGCAGGGCTGTAGCCCCAGTGCACAGGTGGCTGTGGCTGATAAACTCTGCCACTCCTCAGCTCCCCTGTTTTTCCTTCCTTCCTTCCTTCCTTCCCAGAACACGTTAATTGAGCATCTACAGCATACCAGGCTCTACGAACAAGAGAGACAGTATTCCTACCTCAGGGAGCCCCTGTCTTGGTGAGGGAGATACAGAGGGGGCTGGCTTCCCAGATGTGTGACCCCCACAGGAGAAGCGTCCTGTACCCTGTTTAATGGTCTTCTGGTGTCATCTGGAAATTGTCAATTGATTTTAAACAAGGGGCCTCGCATTTTCATTTTGAGCTGGGCCCTGGCTAATTGTGTGGCTGGTCCTGGACACAGATATTAAACTGTGCAAATGGTGCATGGGGGCCACCTAGACTGCCCAGCAAGAGGAGGTTAGAGCCACCAGCAGGTGCACTGGCTTGAAGGCACGACTCCCCCACCCCCACCCCCAACACAGGTTGGAAGGCTTGTGGAAAGTTCCAGCTGGCCGGGCAGAGTGAGGCTGGGCAGAGAAGCAGATCCTGGGAGATGATGCCAAGGAGTGGGCTTTGTCCTGACCCCAAATCCCTGTCGTGGGTCTCTGGATCCCCTAGGGCAGCCCCCTGGGGGCTGGGTCAATGTCAGGCAGGAGATTGGGACCAGCAAAGCTCCAAAAGGACTTTAAAAAAAAAAATACCCCTGGGGGTGCCTGAGTGGCTCAGTCGGTTAAGCATCTGTCTTTCTGTTCAGGTCATGGTCCCCAGGTCCTGGGATGGAGTCCTGAGTGGCTCTCTGCCCAGCGGGGGGCCTGCCTCTGCCTCTCCCTCTCCCTCTGCCTCTGCTCATGCTCTCTCTCTCTCAAATAAATAAATAAAATCTTAAAAAAAAAAATACCCCTATGTCTCCGACTGGCTTGCTAGCGCAGGCGTAGGGTGCAGCATGGACAGGCACAAGCCCCGAACCCTTCCCAGCCACCCCCACCCGGCCCCGGTCCCTCCCACTCGGTAACCCCATTTCCCGGGCACCTTCTTGAGATATTCTGTGCACATACAAGGAAGCACAGACATGCCTGTATTTTTAAAGATTTATTTATTTATTTGAGAGAGAGCACAAGCAGCGGGGGAGAGGGGCAGAGGGCAGAGGACAGAGACCGGCGCCGAGCTCCATCTCACAACCCTGGGATCACAACCTGAGCGGAAACCAAGAGTCGGTCGCCTAAACGACTGCGCCACGCTGCCGGCGCCCCAACATGCCTCTATTTTGATTTTGCAACGTCAATCTTACCTACGTCCTATCTTGTACACACTATTTTGCACTTAGGGTTCTCCACAATCTGAGATGTCATCGAAAGCTCTTTCAAGGTCATTTAATTTTATAGATGAACAAGTTTGGGACTGAGTTTCACCCAGGAAGCGTGGGTGTTCGGGTCACCCACGCACAGTGCCTGGCCTTGGCCATACACCCAGACCTCCCCCACAGCCCCTCTCCTGTCCTCATTGCCAGGACTGCCACAAGGGGTAGGGGGTACTGCGTGATTCCCATTTCTACAAGGCTCAGAGAGGTACAGCCACCATCCTGGGGTCACACAGCCCAACCCAGATAGGAATCCTCAAAGCTACACTGCCTTCTAGGAGCAGGCTCACCTTCCGTAGGACAGCACTGCCCCCTGACAATCCCCCTGACTGCCCCCGATGCCAGATGGGGAAGCCCCTTACTTGGGCAGGAAAGAATTGGGCAAAGGACCTTCTTGCCTGAGAAAGCCACCAGGAGTCCCAGGAAGGCCAGGAGGGCGGGGCTGGGTGGAGTGACCTGCTGGGGGCAAGGCACTGAGTGAGGATGCCCGCCCCCCCCTCCCCCCTCAGGTCCCAGCCCTAAGGCTCTTGCCTGTCATCAGGGAGGGCTGGCATCAGCTGGTTTAATGCGCCTGGGGCTGTGATTCAGCATTTGGGTTCCAAGAGTTATTTTTATTGTGTTTTGTTTATTCAGAGCTTGCCTTTGAAGCCTGTTTTTTAGCCTCCCGGTCCTGGAGAAAGGAGCTGGTTTGGGTACAACTGTGCCACGATGTCTCAGCCCGAGAAACAATTCTCCCTGAGTCAGGGGCTCATTGTCCCTGCGCACGCATGGCCCCCCCAGGCGTGGGCGCCCGTGGGGATCTGCAGACAACCTACCACCCACCTGCGGCCAGGCAACAGGCAGCCCCTCCAAAGTTGTACGAAGAGGGGCCCTCCGGGCACAGGGGAGGCTGTCAGTGCTGGCTCAAGGGTGCTTAGCTTTTGAGGGGTCATGAGACGGTGATGAAAACTAAGGACCTTCTCTGTTCCGAAAAACGTACCTACACACAAAGCTTTCCAGTCGATTCCCACAGTTTCTAGGACCTTCTGAGACCCTCTCCCTTCAGTTTAGAGCCCCTTCCTAAAGGAATCTTACTGTCTGCCTTTTTCCAGGGGCTACGCTATGGGCTTTCTCATTATTATCTCATTACCTCCTCATAACTGAGGCACAGAGAAGTTGGGTCCCTCACCCAAGGTCACACGGCTCACAAGTGGCTAAGCCAAGATCTAGGCCCAGCCTGCACTCTGTCCAGTCTGCACTGCTAGCCTAACACCATACACACACACACACACACACACACACACACACACACACTGCCTGGCATCTGAGTAAACCTGTGGGTTAGACCCAGAGAGAGACTGGGGTGCACAGCATCCAGGTTAAATGCCCGGATTTCGGTCTGTCAGAGCAAGGTGATGGGTCCAGAACTTTGTCAGGGTCAGCTGAGTTGAGACCCACCTGGAGATTTCCCTGGCCTGGGACCAGCCCAGGGGCATCCCCTGTCATCAGAGTTGATGTTCCCATCAGGGGAGGAACAGACAGTGGGGGGCACATGGGAGATGCTTGCTCGGAGTGATTGCTACCTGCATGGCTCCTTCCCTTCCCGATCCCTTTTCCTCCTCCCCCATCCAAGGCCAAGGGTAAGATCTGCCCACCTCCGGAAGCCATTGAAATAGCCCAACCCTCTCTACAGCACACTCACACTTGGGAGAAGCCCAGACCCAGTCTGGGGAGCCCCGGGGTCTCCCTGGGAGGCCGCCCCTTTGCCCACAGGCTAGGCAGGGTTGCCCAAGCTGCGGCCTCTCGCTGCCCTGATGGAGGAAGGACAGGGAATGGCGTGACCTCCTTGGGCCTTCCAGGCTGGGATTTCCAACATTTGTGGAGTTAAGACCCTAATACTATTTTTCAACAGCTTTGGGTGCTTTCATAGAATTGAGGGTAAATCTAACTTGCAAATTTTCCCTTTTGATCTCCTTTTTTCTTTCAGGAGCTCCACAGAGCAGGGTTGAAAAACAGGAGGACCGGAGAGAGCTCCCACCTCTCTCCTGCTCCCAACCAGGGTTCTCCTGAGGTTGGAAGTCCTGGGGTGGTCATTGTGGGCTCGACTCCTGGTCACCAGCTTTGACTCCCACTGCTTGCCTCCTCTCCCGCCATCCAGCACTGAGTTGGCCTAGCCAGGCTCCTCCAAGCCCCAGATACTGCCCCCTCTGCCTCCTTCCTGACTTCTGCCTCCATGTACACCCCCCCCCCCCCGCCACTCTTGCAACAGGCTTCTGGCTTCTTTACTCTTCTGAGCCAAACACCTTCATGCCTCAGGGCCTTTGCACATGTTCCCCCCTCTGCCTGAAATGTTCTTCTCACCAGCTTCACTGACTCCTACTTAAGCTCAGGTCTCGGCTTAGATGTTTCCTCCTCAGGAGAGCCCTCCAGGATCAGAATTGAATAATGGTAACACTACTGGCACACAAGGAACCATTCTCAGCAGGCACTGAACTCAGGGAGCGTAGGCACTCAAGAGGCTCCAACACACAGCCAGCCACAAGGGAGGCCTTCAATAGATGCTGGGCAAGAGGAGGGGATCCTCTTTCTGAGACTCTTCCTGGTGGGGTCTGTGCCTCAGTTTCTCTGCCCGTGAAACGAAGTGGGGTGGGGGTGGGTCACAGGCCCACACTTGCCATGTGATGATTTTCTGAGGCTCCCTCTGGGTTTCTGGCAAGGATCACACTCATTTCACGGTATTTGACTTCCTTGATTATCTGATTTTCCAGGGAGGAATTTTAAATCTCTGGGTTGGGGTGGCATCTGCCTGATACCCGGGCACCCGACCCATCCCACCAGCCTGAGTGCACCTGGCATCCTGGGGAGGCCCATTAAAAGGGCCCCCTCTTGGCAGATCAGGCCCTGCCCAGAGAAGCCCTTCAAGGGCTCTGTGACTCTGTGGGTTGGCCCCCTGGGGATGGGAGGAAGGTGGCCGTGATTGTCCCCCTCTCTGTCACCAAAGCCGTCAGGGCGAGCACTGGGGCTCGGGAGCCAGACAGACTGCGAGCCAAGTCTGACTCTGTCCTTTCCCATTCGGTGTGGCCCATCCTTCACTTCTGTGTGCCTCCGTCCCTCTCTGTTGGAACAGCAGGCACAGAGCAGCACCCCCCAGCTGAGGCTCAGGTGCTGACTCAGCGGGTTCCTGGCCCGGGGCTGACACAGTAAGTGCTCTGGAGTCAAGCGCTCTCTCTGCCTTTCTAACCACGCCCCACCCGCAGTGGCTAAGACTCAAGTCCCTGGAACCAAGAAACTAGGTCCATCCCCAGCCTTGCTCCTTAGACGGCTGCATGACCTCCCGGTATCTGCTTCCCTATCTGCAGAATGGGGGTGATAGAGACGCCGTCTCCTGCTGCCAGTGCCAAATCAGTGTCTGCTCTCGCTGTCCCCAGCCTGGCCTCACCCTGCTCCGTGCCTGTGTTGTGATCAATACTGCGACAGCGGGCAGGAACCGCGGAGGGCGGAATCCACGGAAACCAAGAACATTCTGCCCACCGCGCCTGCGTCTGATTTGGGTTTCCTGGCTGTGGGACCCGGGGCAAGTCGAGTTCCCTCTCTGAGCCTCAGGCTGCTCACCTGAGAAAGGCTGTTCTTAATCAACCGCACTGGGCAGCTTATGGTGGGAGAGCGTGTGGCCATTGTCATTCTTACTGTTGTGGCATCAGAAAGTAGAGCCATGGGGCGCCTGGGTGGCTCAGGCGGTTAAGCGGCTGCTACAGGCTCAGGTCACGCTCTCGGATGCTGGGATGGAGCCCGCGTCGGTCTCCCCGCTCAGCGGGGAGTCTGCTTCTCCCTCCCCCTCTGCCCCTCCCCCCTTGGGCGTGTGCTTGGTCTCGCTCTCTCAAATAAATAAAATAAAATCTTAAAAAAAAAAAAAGTGAAGTAGAGCCGTTTCGCAAGAAGGGATGCGTGCAGCCTCGACCGTGAGGAAGGACGAGCGAGGTCTGCTCCCTCCGGCATCTGGAAAGCGGAGGCCAGAGGGCACGGCCGGCTCAGCGGGGAGCGGGGAGCGGGGACGCTGCAGGGGGGTCTCTGAGATCGCCCCTCTTTGGGGGTCCGAGTGGGAGCAAGGCGCAGGTGCGCCCCGGCCGGCCCCGGCTCCCGATCTCGGGCAGCCAAACTTCCCGAGTCTCCCCGAACGCCCCTCCCAGGAAGGCCCCGCACCAAGGCCTCCGGGGCAGGGAAGGTGCCGGAGGCGCGGAGAAGGGCAGGGACCTGCCCGAAGCCACACAGCCCCGCCCGACCCGGCGGCGCAGCTCGCGGCCCTGCGCGGACTTGCCCAACAGGGACGTGCGGGGCCTCCCGGAGGTCCGCGCCCGCGGAGCCACGGGATGAAAGGGGAATCCGCCGAAACCTGCCTCCCTCCCCGGCTCGCCCGCCCCTGCCGTAACCGGATCTGGCTGGGGGCGCTGGGCTTTGATGTCGGCGCAGCGGCCCCCGCGCCCGGCCGGCCCGGGAGCCTCGGGGAGGCCGACTTGAAAGGGCAGCCGCGGCCGTCCGCTGCCTTACCCGGGCCCGCCCGAAGGCGGCGGAGAGCGGGGAGGAGGCGGGGGGGGGAGGGGAGGGAGGGGCGCCGGTGGGGGTGCGGGAAGCCGGGTCCGAGAAGCGAGAGGGCGGGCTGTCCTCGGCGTTCTAGGCCCTGCCCGTGGGTGCCCCGCCTCCACCACCCGTTGCCACGCTTCCGCTCGGCCGCTGGGTTCCTACAGAATAACCGTGGTGCCCAGGTATTGCCTCATCTCGGGCCCTAATGTTCCTGCTGCCGGAAACACCCTTCCTGTCTGACCACCCGGCCTCGGGGTCAGCTCCTCTCTCTGGGCTTCAACTCTTGGTGTGGGCTTTCCCAGAAACCGCTTCCAGCCACTCCCCCGCCCCCCGCCCCCCGCCCCCCGCCGTCTCCTTCCCAGGTCCGCCGCCTCAGCGACCCCCACAGCTGCACAGACTCCATAACCCTCCACCTGCAGACCCCTAGCTGGGAGCTCCAGGAGGGCACCCTCGCAGCCTGCCTGGATCTGGGTGGGCAGGTGCTGGGGGAAAAGGGATAACACCAGTGAATAATAAGCCCTTGGGGCGAGCCAGCGTGAGGGTGGCCGCAGAGAGAATTCCGGCTCCTAGAGTACACCACAGGTTCCTGGTTCCCCGTATCCTTGGAATACCAAGCTGGGTGGCCCTTCTCCCTATCTCCAGGCGGGGCCTTGCCCTCACCGCACAGGGCCCTTGGGATCAACCACTGACAGCCGCCAGGAACCCCCAGCCTCTTGATTCCCCGCCCCCAGAGTCCCCTGACGCTGGGCAGCTCCCTCCCGAACCCTCTGCCCAGTCTGCTGATTTCCGAGGCCTCGAAGAGCTCCCTCTTCCCTCACCCCAGGCTAGATTCCATCCTAGGACTCTGGGACCCGGGCGCCTGGGAGAGGGAGCCGGCCCAGGCACCATCCTTTGGGGGTGGGGTGGGGGAGGGGCTTCCGTAAGTCAGACGCAGGAGCAAATGGGTCGGGGACCTCGCTTTGGTTCCACTGTCTCAGGAACTGAGGTTTTCACACGCAGAGCCCGTGTAACTGGCGTCACAAGCTCACGGACCCAAGGGCAGCCGTGAAAAGGGCTGTCTAGTGCCTCCCCAGGAGGAGGAACCGGGAAGCGGGGCTCAGCAGGGGTGGAGGGGGAGGGAGCGATGCAGGGATGAATGTGCTGCCCGCAGGAGCTGCCGCCTGGGTGGGCAAAGCCAGATGTGAGCTTCAGCCTCCCTTCCCCTCCTGCTCGCCAGCTCGTTTTTTTTCTGGAGACCTCAGAGCTCAGCCTTCCCAACCGTGTCTCTCCCCCACCAGCACCCCACCCCCCTTCGGGTACTCGGTCTGCAGCTCCCCTACCACCACTCCCGCCGCCCCAATACCTCCAATCTGCTGTCTGTGGGGTTCAGGGGTTCAGCAGGCAGAGGGGAAAGAGGAGGGCGACAGAGGGCTCTTTTTGGGGGCGGCAGGCTGAGAGCTGACCCGCCCACCCCCTCCCCCATCAAGTTTCTGGGCTGTTTTCTCCTGCTTCCTGAAGGTCTGAACTAACCTCCTCCTTAATGCCTGCCTTTAACAAACGTTTACTGCGCACCTATTATGTGCCAGCCTGTGGGAGGCTGCATTCATCATGGAGCGGGAGAAACACACAAAATGGACCCATAAATACGGGCTACGATGGGGCGCTATGATGAGCAGCTCGGAGAAAAGGCTCTAATACTGCCACAGGCATCAGGGAGGCTTCCTGGAGGAAGAGGCAAGGCTTCCTAGCAACCCGAGGCTAGGTGGGGAAGGTGAGTGGTGGGAGGGGCAGAGGGCACGGTGAGGGGGAAGGATTGTGTGAGTGGGAGAGGGAACTGTTGGCGGCGGGGTGGGGCAGTTTGGTGCGACACAGGCCGGGGTGGTGGGGGGTGCAGGTCAGGTGGAGCAGGACCTTGTAGGACCCAGGAACCCGCAGAAACCAGCCCAAGATGCCCCCACTCTTCCTGTGAGGGGACTCAGGGGGCGGGACCCACAGGAGCTGGAAGGATTAAGTTGGGGCAGAAGAAAATCCCAGCCTGGACTTCCCACCCCTCCTGGAACGGACTGGCCTGGCAGGAGGTGAAAATGGAAAAAACTGGAAGCTAGGCTTTTAGGAGGTGCTGGCAGATGCTGGCCCCAAAGTGCACGGGAAGGAGAACTCGCCTAGAACACCCTTTCTTCTGACTACCTCTTCTAGAAGACAAGAAAAGAGCCCTAAAGGCCTGAGACCCCCTCCCCACCTCCTGGCTTACAAGAATAAAGGTAGTAATTGTCACCATCATCATCACAGCAGACAGATATTTAGTATTGTTCTTTGAAGTCATTCACTTAATCCTCACCTTAATTCAAGGTGGGGACACTGGGGGGCAGTATTGGTCAAATCAGCGGTCCCTGGCCCCCCAGCTGATAAGTAGCAGACCTGGGATTTGAACCCAAGACTGTCTGGCTCCAGAGCTGGTGTTTCTCTATGTCTGCAGTGCTCGCTTGCTCGGATTTGCTGTGGGATGAACGAGTGACCCGGTCGATTTTGCTCTTGTCTCCATGTGCCCCCTAAATGGACGGGGAGCCCTTCCATATGGGATCCCCCCTTGCCCTTGCCTCAGAACTTGGGCAGTGGCCTCCAGGGCGGAGCCTGGCCTGATCCAAGGGGACTCAGGGAGCCGACCTCCTGGAGTTTTGAAGTCACCCATGCTCCAGCCACCTCCACAGGCTCCAGACCCAGCTTCCTGCCCACTTCTCTAAGGTCCCAAGAGAGACAGGAAGGTCAGAATCAGAGACATTGGAAGATGCTTTGCTTCTGGCTTTGAAGGAGGAAGGAGTCACAAGCCGAGGACTGTGGGCTCCTCTAGAAGCTAGAAAAAGCAAGGAAACAGATTCTCTGCTAGAGCCCACAAAAGGAACACAGCCCTTCTACACCTTGACTTTGGAACTTCTGACCTCCAGACTGTAAGAGAATAAATGTGTGCTGTTTAAGCCGCTGCGTTGGTGGTCCTTTGTTACAGCAGCGACAGGAAATGGATCCAGAGGGGCCGGAGCAGATCTTCTCCAGCTTACCCAGGTCTTAGCCAACTCTGATGTTCCAGGAAGAAAAGAAATAATATGAATGACCCTGCGCTGTAAAGGATTACAGAGCCAATGGACAGGAGGGGGAGCTTCATGAACCCCCTGGTCATCCGAGGGTCCTTGTCTGGGACTTTCCATCTCTAGTTTCCCCAGGAGACAACCCCAGTCCGTCTGGTGGGAGTCTCTGTTTTGTTGAGCCAACATGTGTGTCTCTGGGCCTGCCTGGGTGCCCTGTGTGTGTCTGGCTGTGCAGGTCCTTGTGAACACGGACACACGCACGGGCAGGCTTGCACGGGAATGTGAGTGCAGGTGTGTACACAGCCTGGGTGAGCATTCCAAAATTCACCTTTCACCCATCACTCCCCTGCTCACTGCCTTCATTGCCCAAGGGAGAAGTTCAGATCTTCCCCAAGACCCAGCCCGGTGTCGCTCCAGCAGCCCCTCAGCCTTACCCCAATTCCCCAGCGTGTACCCTAAGATCCAACCCCGCCCACCTCCTATCCATTCCTGAAGGGGGGCATGTTCCCAAGGGAGTCCAGGCCTCTGGTCGCACTGTTCCTTCTGTCTGGTTCCCATTTCCCTTCTCCTCTTCATCGACTAGCTCCTGTTCAGTCTTTGGGTCTTGGAAAGCGATCACCTCCTCCAAGCAGCCTTCCCTGACTGCCACCCATGCTGGGGTGATTGTCTCTCCCGTTTCACTACATGGTTCCTCCCTCCTGTGTCCTAGCCCTGGTCTCCGCATTACCTTGTACAATTATGGCTCGTGAGTGTCCTTCCCTCTGAGGCCATGTGCGCCTCATGGCAGGTACCCGGAATGCTGTGTCCTCCCCTGTTGCCAGCATCCAGCCCGGGGTCCAGCCCAGAGCAGGTGCTCCGAACACTTTATTGAATGAATGAATGAATGGGTGCGTGTGTCTGGATTGGGGAGCAAGGAGGCTGCCATTACATACAGCTCGCGCAGTTAGTGATGGGGGGGCAGTGATTCAGCCTAGACTGTGCCTTGGAGGGGGCTGGAGCAGGGGTGGGGCCAGACTGTGCAGCTCCCGACCCCAGTCCCCTCTCCCCTGTGCTGAGTGGACTTACTGAGGCTGCTTTGTTGTTGGAAGGGGAGGGTTGAGCAGAGTGAGTGGGAAGGGGAGGGCTGCAGCTTGGGGCTGACACTCCTTCCTTCCTCCCTGACCTCCCTCTGACCTCCAGCTAGCCCGGGCCCCTCCACCCAATGGGGGAAGGGACAGGGGCCGTGGCCACTGTTCCTATGGGGAAGGACTTCAGGATCCCCCTCTGTGTGCATCCTTCCCTCCACCTCCCCCTAACCCCCCAGCCTCAGTTCTGGGGCCTTGGGAGGAGCTCAGGTCAGGCCCAGAAGCAGGCAAAGCAGGCTCTGTGGGAAGGTGGGGTGAGGGCCTGGCCCTGCCTGCCCTGGTGTGACATCAGGTAGGTCACTGCACCTCTCGGACCCTTAATCCTGCCGTCCGTGCAATGGCCCAACAGCGTTTGCTTGCAGTCGTGCAGCAATTAGTGAGATCATGGTTACAGAAGGCTTGACACAATGTCTGGCAACGGAAAATGCTCAGTAAGTATATTTTTGTCATCATCGGTGTCATTTCCCGGGCTCTCCCTTCCCTCCTCCTCCCTCCCAGCCCTCAGGACCATGTCCTTTGGTGCTGGTGCACGCTGGCACAGTAGGACAGACCTGACCCGCCTTATTCACCTCTGTACTATCCCCAGCTTCTAGCACAGGGCCTGGCACCTAGTAGGTGCTCAGTAAGTGTCCAATGAATGAACCGGCAGAGTCGTGCGGGGACAAGCCAGTTCCTCTCCCTGAGCCTCCAGGTGTCCACAAACTGGGAATCTTTGAGGGCCCTCCCACTTTGAAACCCAGGCTGGGTGTTTGTGTTGCTACTCTGCTGAGTCTTGGGTCTCTCTCTCTTTTTTTTGAATATTCATGCCAGCTGTCTCTTCCCCAAGCCCTCTCTCACCTGGACACAAGCCAACCTCTTGCCTTTCTATCTGCTTCTATGCTTTGACCCTATTCTCCATCACAAGAGCAGGGCCAGGGGTCTTCAAAACACAGATCTCTGCTGAATAAAGTCAAGAGCCTTTAATGTGGCTCATGGGGCCCTGCACAGCCCAGCCCGGGGAGGGGGGTGCTTTCGGCCTCTTCCAGAAGTTTCGACCAGCTCCAGGACACAGGCCTTCTCTGCTTCTCTGAGCCTCCCTGTACAGGCCCTTTGCACATGCTGTTCTCACCCTCTTCACCTGGGTAACTTCTACTCCTTCTCCAGACCTGCCACTCCCATTAGTGACTGCCTTCATCCCTCCCAGCATCTGTTGAGTCGGAAAGGGGTGTGTGTGTGTGTGTGTGTGTGTGTGTGTGTGTATAATTTATTTATTTGAGAGAGAGACAGTGCATGAGCAGGGGGAGGGGTGGAGGGAGAGGGAGAAGCAGACCCCACACCAAGTACAGAGCCTGATGTGGGGCTCGATCCCAGAACCCCGAGATCATGACCTGAGCGCAAGGCAGACACTTAAAGGACTGAGCCACCCAGGTGCCCCGAATCAGCAAGTGATAGCTGCTGGAGGGGTAATAGGGTGTGTTTTCTCCACTAGACCAAGTGGCCGGGCCAGGCTTGGCTCCCCTTTCTTTCCACCCCTACGACACAGTAGAGCGTGGCACAGAGGGGGTGCTCACATTAGGTAGGTCATGGCCAGTCTCCCTCCCCCTGCATGGGGTCTTTGAAGGTCTCTGCGGAGCACCCTGGCGCCTGAGGGGCAGGTGGCCACAGAGGAATGAGTGTGGACTGGGTGGAGGTTCATACTTATCCTTCTGGGAATGGAGCTCCAAAGAGGCAGGTGGCGTGGGCGGCCGGGGGCGGGGTGCCCCCTGGCTGCGCTGCTCAGCCCTGCCCTCTGCCCCAAATTTCAGCCTGCTCTCAGGGGAGGTCCTGTGTTAGCCCTGACATTTTGGATAAATTCCATTCTCTGAGTTTGGCCAGGATGAATTCCAGCCGTAACCACTCACCATTGTGTGTCTTTAGGCAAAGCCTTGCCCTTCTCTAGGCCTCAGGTCCTCATATATGAAGTGAAGACAACACTGGTCCCTGCTACAGGGGGGTGGGCGTCAGTGAGACCACGCACGCACCCTTCCCCCACGGTGCTCAGGATGGAGCTCAGTAGAGTATGCTGCTCAGGCAGGAGAGGGCCCAAGGGCACCAGGGGCACAGGGAGGGACAGGGTGTGGTTTCGGGGGACCCCCCCCCAAAGCCACTTTGTAGCTAGCCTGCAGCAGGCATTAGGAAAGGTGCTAGAAAGAGCCTCAGAGCAGCTGTCAACAGGAGGTGAGCACTGAGAGAGAAAGAGAGAGAGAGAGAGAGAGAGAGAGTGTGTATGTGTGTGTGTGTGCGCGCACTGTGAACAAGTGAGCTGGTGTGGAAGAGCCTTCAGAGGAGGGGAGGAAAGGAATGAGCTGGAAAGGCTCCATACTACAGCTGCAGTGAAGCCAGAGGCTCCAGAGGCAGGGACCTCCAGGGGCCTTCACAAGGGCAGTGCAATCAAAGCCTGTGTTTTGGGGGTGGGGGTGGAGGTGGGGGTGCCCTAGAGGGAGGGAGGGGTTTCCCAAACTCAGGAGAGGAGGGGAGGAGTTCTGGGCCAGAGGGTCTCCCTGGTTCCCCACCATCCCTAGCGTCGAAGGCTGGCCCTCTGCCGCCCAGGACCCCTGTTTGAATTTGGGCCCTGCCACTTGCCAGCCGTGTGATCCTGGGTAAGTTCTTTGCCTTTCGAAGCCTCAGTTTCTTTGGTGGTAAAAATGGGATGATGACAGAACATACCCGTGTCTCAGTTTGCCAGGGCAGCCGGGGTACCCCATACTGGGGGGCTTACACAACAGAAATGTATTTTCTCACAGTTCTGGAGGCTGGAAGTGCCAGATCCCGGTGTGGGCCGGTTTGGTTCCTCCTCCCGAAGCCTCTCTCCTTGGCTGGTAGACAGCCCTCTTCTCCCAGGTCTTCACATGCTCCTTCCTCTGTGCGTGTCTGTGTCCTAATTTCCTCTTCTTAAAGGACACCAGGCGTATTGGATTGGGCCCTCCCCGCCGATGACCTCATTGAACCTTAATTTCCTCTTTAAAGACTCTATGTCCGCAGAGAGTCACATTCTGAGCTGCTGGGGGTTACGACTTTGCCATATGGATTGGGGGGGTTCCCAATGCTGTCCATGATGCCTCTTTTGGTCTGGGTTCCCTGGAAGCAGGCTAAAGGAAGGGCCTGGGAGTTCGTTTGCAAGTATATTCCCAGGAGCAAGAGTGAGGGGTGGGGGAGGCAGGGAGTACAGCAGGAAGGAGCAGATACAAACGTACAGGATTGAGCTCGCCATTATGGAGTCTAGGTGGCCGGTCCCCCGGGACTATCTGAGATTTTTTACGAAGTATGTCTCAGGACCATGTGCCTGAAGAAGAGAGGGGGAGGCTTTTACCCCGTGGCTCTGTTTCCCGACCCCCCCATCAAGGGTTGGCCCCTAGGGTGTTGTAGCTGGGTGGCTGCTGAGTGGGTTCCTGGGCCAGGGAAGGGTGCCCACAAGGGGTGTCCGGAAAGCCCCAGGGTGGATTAAGGGGTTTGAAGTCATGCAGGAGATGTTCTCTCTGCCCCTTGTGGCACTCAACTCAGTCCCTGTCCTCCACGGGGTCCAGGCCGGTGGAGTCCCCTTCAAGTTGCTGGCTACCTGCAGACCCCCGAAGATGTTATGCAGACAATTTGCTGCATCTGGGGTCGCTTGCCCACACCTGAACAGTGACTCCCTTCTTTGCCTGATGAACTCTGGCACAAGGACCCCAGAGCGGTGAGATGGAGTCACCGGCTCCGAGTTCCTGGAGATCTGCCCTGTTCCGGGCTTCCTGGTTTCCCCGCTTCCCTCTCACTCCCCCAGCCAAGGTAACCAGGACCTTTGATTCTTCAACCCAAAGCTGCAGGAGGAGAAGCTCTATTCCAACGGGGGCGGGGCAGCACTGGAAGGAACCGAGGGGGGCAATCCTGCGACCACAGCTGGTTCCTGGCACCATTCACCCCCTGTCGGTTCTGTGCCCAGCACCCCAAAACACTAGGGCACAGAGAGCCCAAGGAGCCTGCCTCAGCCACCACGGGCGCCTGAGTCCAGCCTTAACTCCCAATCCAGTGCTCCTACCAACACACTCCAAGAGAAAACGTGGGGGTCATGGGGAGAGGAGGAGACTGGGACAGGCGGGGACCTAATGCCCACTCCCCTCCAGAGGGCCTCACATACAGCTGGTGTGAACTAAGTACGCGCTGGTTGACTGAGCTGAATGTCTGGGTGTCTGGGTGGGTGAGTGGGGGAAACAGCCGACAAACCGGTGAGCCTGTACTGTTCCGAGTCCCAGCCAGCCAGCCCCACGCACCCCTCCTTGCTTGCTAGCAATCTCCCTTTCAATTCTGCGGAGTCACTGCTCTCAACTCCTTGCCGGGTCTGTGTGCCAGGAACTTGGAGGGAAGAAAGACTGACAGAGCCTCGGAGCCTCAAGCTGCCTGACCTTGTTGAAGATGAGAAAACCAAGGCAGGGGGAGAATCCTGCCGCACCCCCACTCCCCCAGCAGCCTTGGGTCCCCACCCCTGCCTGGCTCACCTACCCCTGTGGGCAAGAAGCCTTAGGACTTCTCTGTCAGATTTTGGTAACCTGTTTACCTTTGCCCGGCAGGTCGTGGGGGCAGGGGGTGTGGGGGGGAGGATGTGGTCTGCAGATGGGGTTCCCTGAGCCCCAACCAGTCATTCTGAATCCTTCCGAAGAAGTTGTAGGTGTGCTAACGCGACCAGTGAAACTCCAGGGAAGCTCCGGCTGGCCCCTGAGAGGCCGGGCAGGGCTCTGGAGCATTTCCTGACCTAGACTATGGGCTGCTCCCCGCACAACCACTCCCTCCCCTCCAGGAGTCTCTCTTCTCTCCCCTCCAGGGTCTGGAGACAGGGCCCAGTAGCCCACTTCTGTCCCCCACACATAAATGGCATAGGGCAGACCCCTACCCCTCTCTGAGCCTCCATAGCGCAGCTGGGACGGGTCAGCAACCCGAGTCCCTTCTGACCCCGACCGTCCTAGACTCCTTGGCCATCAGAACTCCGATCTTCCCTTCTCCCTCTGTCTGCAGCCCCTTTCTCTCTGGCCCCCCTCCGGCCTGCACTCTGGCTTCTCTCCGGCCCCCCTCCGAGGCCCCCCTCTGATTCCCCCGCTCACATATCCTGCTTTCTCCCTCCTCTTTCTCTCCCTCCTCCTGACCACCCTCCTCAGAGAATGCCAAGTCTGCAGGTTTCCCGCGACCTTGAGCAGCCAGCAGGTTGAGAGCAGAGCCGGGAGCTCGGAGCTTTGCAAAGGGGCCTCTCCCGCGGGAGCACTGCGCGTGCACTCCTCTCCCATCCCCTATCCCACCTGCCCTGCTCTATTTCTCCCCCACGGCGTTTCCCAGCTTCTCACTGTTTACTTCCCTTAATCAGGTGTTTATCGGCCATCCCCTCCTGAGAACTTCAGCATCACCGGGGCCGGGATTTTGGTCTGTCCCCAACGCCTACAACAGACCCGGCGCACAGTAGGTGTTCAGTGGGTAACGGATGACGATCTCCTCCCCACTGGCTAGCCCCTGAGAGCCACCATTTACGGAGCGCCTTCTGGGGAACCACCTCACTGTCTCTGATCCACAGCTCTGTGTGCCCAGGACTCTGTCGGGCCCCTCTGGGAAGATGGGGAAACTGAGGCTCAGAGAAGAAGGGCCCAAAGGGAAGGACGAGTCCAAGGTCACCGTGGTAAGCGCGGGGGATGGATTCGAACCCACCCGTCCAGACCTCGGCGCCTGCGCGCTCAGACCTTCCTCTGAGCAGCGCGGGTTGGCATCGCCCCCCTGCTGGGGACGGTGGGGGACCGAGGGGGCGGGGCAAGTCCTGCTCCGAGGCCTTCGGCCACGCCCCTACGCGTAGAGTGGAGAAACTGAGGCACACCCCCCCCCGCACCCCACCCACCTCCGGCTTCCTCTGATTCCCTGGAAGCCAGGGTCCCAAACCCAAGTTGACAGTGAACGGGCCCACGCCCCCCTCCCTGGGCCCTCCCCTACTCCCCCTCGCCCCGCCCCTCCCAGCCCCGGCCCGAGGCGGAGCTTAGCCCGCGCCCACCGGGAGCCGGGGAGGGAGAGAAAAATGAGTTTTCCTGCCGCCCGGTGGCGGTGTCAATTGATCGGGCGCGGGCGGGGGCCGCGCGCCGGGCTGGGGGCCTCGCTCGCAGCTGCCGGCGCACAATTATCGGGAAAAAACTGGGGCGGCTGCTGCGGTGAAATTAGTTATCGATCCCTCGGCGGGGCCGCGGGGCCGCGCTCGGCGCTGACGGCTGCACGCCCGGGCCGGGCCCGCTGGGCGGGGGCGGGGGGCGGCCCTCTCCCTTCTCTCCTGCCCCCTAGCCCCCCACGACAGCCCTCCCCCCTCCCCCCGCCGCCCTGCTCTCCTCTCCCATTCATCCCGCCGCTGTATCGACCCACGCCGGTCGACGCAGACAGGCGCCCCCTCCCACCGCCAGCGCCCCCCACCCCCATCACCCGACCACCCCGACCACGGGCCCTGCTCCGGGGGAACCCGCGAGCTGGCTCTGAGGAAGGATGGACGCGGGGGTGGGGGGTGTGGATGGGGCGGGGTGGCTCCTGCCGAGAGACGGCAGCAGGTGCCGAGGGTGGGAGCCAGTTCTGCCCCTAGAAGACGGGCTTTGGGGCCCTGACCTCTCTGAGCCTCATCTATAAACCAGGGAGGTTCCCACATCTTGCTTATCACGAGGGTACAGTGAGAGGGTTCAAGAGAAGTGCCTGTGCTTGGCCGCTTCCTGGGAGGGCGTTGGGGATTTATTTCGCCCTTATACCGCAAAGCCTCTAGGAGCTGTGTCATATCCCCATTTTATGGATGAGAAAACTAAGCTCAGAGAGGCGCGACGCTTTATCTATGGTCACACAGTGAGCTAGTGGCCCCAGGACTCTACAAAGCCAGCTCTCAGAGGGGAGACGTCAGGGGGTCTTCTCAGTGGGCTGCTGACATACCCCAGAGCCTGTGCTGGGGGTGTGGTCAACTCAGAACTAGGCTTGTGGGGGTGAGGAGGTTCTGAGTGTTAATCCTGACCCTCCACTCACCAGCGTGTGACCTTGGGCAAGGCCGGTCCTGGTCCCTCCCCAGGCCTCCTGCAAAGAGAGGCTTAGACCTTGTGCCCCCAAGGCTCCTTTGGGCTCACCCACCTTGCCTCTGCTACCCGTCCCCTGCCTGCCTGCCATTGCCTCTTTCACCCCTCCAGCGTATCTCCATTGAGCACCTCTTGTGTGCCAGGAACTGTGCTGGACACAGTGGGCACCGCTGAAAGCATGACAGCCCCTGTCCCTGCTCTCTTGGAGCAAGATAGGTACTGAGCAAGTCATGACACAGCCACATATGGATACCTGGAGTCCAAAAGGCACTTGGTGGTCAGTCTGGGGAACACCAGTGCGCTACTGGGCAGGGAAGAGGGTGAGGTTGGCAGGGTCAGACCAGGGAGGGCTGCAGACCTACAAAGGAGGTGGGTTCCCAGTGAAGGGCTTAGAGCAGGGAAATGCCAGGGTCAAGTTCAGCCCCACAACTGGAAGCCTGACATTCAAAACTCCTGCATGGGAGTCCCGGCTCTGTTCTTGGTCTGTCTAAGCCTGTTTCCTCATCCGTAAGATGATAGTAATGATCTCCATTGCTGAAGGAGCTATGGGGTTTGGAGTGGGTTAGCCCTGTGTTCGAGTGTTGCCTTCAAGCTGTGGGACCTTGAGCCATATCAATAAGGGGCTCAAGGGAAGGATTGGGGCAGTATAGAAATTCGAGAGCTCTGTGCCCCCTTCCTTCTGGCTTTTCTGGCTCCCAAAATGGAGAGGTGGGCTCAAGATCTGGAGCAAGGTCTCCTGTCCAAGGGGAGGTGGTGGCCCCTAGGCTGGCCGGAGGGTGGGGGCTGGCTGGCAGTTCCCGCCACTCATCCGTGTGGGACCCTGCTGGGACCCTGACTGATGGGAGGAGCTGAGGGTGAGGTGGCCTGGGGCAGAGGGGTCCTGAATTGGGTGTTAGGACTGGGGGACCTGGTCAGGTCGCTGATCTTTCTGTGCCTCAGTGTCCCTTTGCTGGCTACAAGGAAAGACAAAGCTACAGAGAGACATGCTGGCCTGTGGCAACTGGGATTGCTTTAAATCAAAACCAACTCTCACTGGCTTCTAGGGAGTGGGATATGTTCTATTTCTTGATTTGGATGCTGGTTATACAAGTGGGTTCACTTTGTAGATTCATACAGCGGATCACCTAGGGTGTGCTTCCGTGAGTCCCAGGAGAATCAAGTCCTCACCCTGTGACCTGCCTATGGGTCCAGAGGGCACGCAGTTTGTATGTACTGGTGAGGGCCCTAGGGCCAGCTTCCCCGGGGCCTGAAGAGCACCCACTGCAGGTTCTTAGGTTCCCAGGACCCCTCATGCTAGAGGGACCACCGAGAGAGGACAAACAGTAATGCCTAAGCATCCAAACCATCTTCCCCCTAGCCAGGTAAGAAAACTGAGGCTCCAGGGCACCTGAATGACTCAGTTAAGCATCTGCCTTCAGCTCAGGTCCTGATCCCGGGGTCCTGGGGATCAACCCCTGCATCAGGCTCCCTGCTCAGCTGGAAACCTGCTTCTCCCTCTCCCTCTGCCCCTCCCTCCTCTCCCTCTCTCAAATAAACAAATAAAATCTTTAAAAAAAAAAAAGAAAGAAAGAAAGAAAAAAGAAAAGAAAAGAAAAGAAAACTGAGGCACAGAGAAAGCAGCAATCTCACCAGGTCCCCCAGTCCTTAGAGGCAAGATTTGAAAGGAGACCTGCCTCCCGCAGCCTCAAGGCCACGTGTTCTCTCTGTCCGCTCTCCCTCCTGCCCTATGTTTTGCCCCTCAGACAGCATCTGACTACATCAGTCCGTGTGTGGGTGAGTGGGTGAGTGTGAGTGGGAAAGGAAGGGGGGAGGGGGGAGGAAGGTGAAATCAAGGAGTGACCTGGCCTTGAATACCCCCTCCCTTGCAGGCTCCTGGAAGCCTTGGCCAGTGTAGTGTGCAAATGTGCATTTGTGTGTGTGTATCCGCAGGAATGTGGGAGAGGGCCTCATGGAAGGCTTTCATAGGCAGGTAGGAATGTAGGGAGACACGTGCACATCTGTGTATGTGTGTGAGTGTGTACTGCGTCCATGGGCATGACCATGCATGTGTGCACGGGTTGCCGAGCCTGCGTGCACATATGTGTAAGCGTGAGTACCTCCGAATACGCACTGTGTTCTGGCCCCCAGGCATGTATGCGCTTCTGCATGTGCGTGCCTTCGCACGTGTTCGTATGTGCGCCTTGTGTATCTGCTCGTCCTTGGTTTCCGCACACATCTCTGTGTGGGGGAACTCTCTGTGAATGCTTAGACACACTGGAACGGAGGCTTCCATGGGTGGCTGGAGTGGCATGGGTGTGTGTGACATGGTGGTGTGTGCCCATGTGTCTGATACAGGTTGGCATGCCGGGTGCATCGTGTGCATTGGCATACAAGTTGGGCAGGTGCCTGTGCTGTGCCTACGCACCTTTGTGGCTTGTTCCCTCCGTACTTGCGTTATGATCATGTGTAATTCCTCTGCATGCACACGTGCCCAGGAAGCTGCTGCCTGGTACATGGGCGAGGCTGCTCGCGCTGGCGGGCCTGGGTCTGTGTTTGCCTCTGCGCTCATTCTGAGCACACATCGGGGTCATCCCACACTCACCAGGGAGCCCAGCACACCGCCGGAGGAGGCGGGTGCTTTTTGATGTTACAGTAGAGCTGAAGAGGAGAGAGAGCAGGGCTGGCCTTGGCTGCTCCTTGCTGGGTAGAGGACACCGGAGAAGGAGGCAGAAGCCAGCCGGGACTGCCCAGCTGCCCTCTGCGCCTTCCTCAGGTTGGGCTCCATGGACTCCATGACCAGCAGGTGCCCACTCCCTCCCTCTGCAGCTCACCCTGATCCCTAACCTAAGTCTGTGATGTCCCTCCACCCACCACAGCTTGCCTCCCTGTGCGCACACACCTACCAGCCCGCCCCAGCTCGCTCAGCCCTTTTGTGGATCCTGCACCTTTGTCCCCTGGGGTCGCTACTCACCCTGGGTACAAGTCCTCATTCTCAGAAGACGTTGGGGCCTCCCAGGGGCCTCCTCTCCCTGCTTGGAGTATCCCTCCCTCCAGGACACCATGAGGACCCCCTGGCCAACATGCTGGCCTTTCCTTTCCACTCTCCTGTCTTTCCCAGGAACTGCCACTTGTCCTGGCACTGTGGTCCGCTCCGACCTGGCCACTGCTTGCATGTGAAGTTGGAAACTCAGTTATCCCCGCCTGCACCCCACCTCCTGCCCAGCTAGCCCTCTCTCTCCTAAGAAGTGCCTTCCGCTTGCCACCCTCTTCCAGGCCCCTCTGTCCTACCGGTCCCACCCCTCCCTTGGACTCCTCCTGTCTGTCACTTCCTGTGCAATATGGTGGGACAGTCCTGCCCTAGGGCCAGCCCAGGACCTGAAGGAACCCAAGCCAGCCTCACCACCCTTCACGTGTAGGTGATGGCATTGCTATGTTGGACCAATGTAGCATGGTGACCAATGCACCCAGACTCCACACGCCTTTGGTTTCCCTGTGCTCTCTCTGTGTGTCCCATCTGCCCAGCTGACTCTCCTGGCTTTGCCTCTTGATGACCTGGGGGTGTGTCCTGGGCTCTGCCTCTGACCCCCAGCCCTCCCTGGCGGTGTCCCCCTTGGCCATGGCCTCCCAGACTTCCATCTCCACTTTGCCTTCTCAACGCCAGACCCATTGTGTCTGCTGCCACTGAGTACCCACAGCCCACACAGGGCCTTCCCACCCAGGGAAGGAAGCTGGGGCATCACCCTTGCCCCATTCTTCCTCCTCACCCTCCACATCCATCCCGTCAATTACCAAGTGTCTGTGCTTGGGGTTCATTGAGCTTCTTGGATATATGTTTTATTAAGTTTGGGAAAATTTCAGCCACTCTTTTGTCCCATCTGTTTTCTGTTCTCTTTCTCCCTTCCTCTGGAACTCTAGTTACCCATATATCAGGCTGTTTGGAAAAGTTCTACAGCTCGCTGGTGCTCTTTCCATTAAAAATATTTTTTTTTCTGCTTCATTTTGGATCATTTTCTTTTACTGCTATGTCTTCTAGCTCACTCATCTTTCCTTCTGTCTTATCTAATCTGTCATGCATCCCATTCCGTGTACCTTTCTTTTTCAAAAAAATTTTTCTAAATTTATTTATGACAGAGAGAGATAGTGAGAGAGGGAACACAAGCACGGGGGAGCTGGAGAGGGAGAAGCAGTTTCCCTGCTGACATGGGGCTTGATCCCAGGATGCCAGGATCATGACCTGAGCCAAAAGCAGACGCCCAACAACTGAGCCACTCAGGCGCCCCATATGTATCTTTTATCTCTGACATTGTAAGTTTCAACTCTTCAAGGTCAATTTGTTGTTGTTTTTTTAAATCTTCATGTCTCTACTTAACGTTTTGAAAATATAGAATACAGTTATAAAAACTTTTAGAATCGGCCTCTGCTAACTCTAACATCCTGTTAGTTTTGGGTCAGTTTCCACTTGATCAATTTCTTTCCTTTATGGGTCATGTTTTCCACCTTCTTTGTATGTCGTGATTCTCTCTCCCTTTCTTCTTTCCCTCCCTCCTACCCTTCCTTCCTCTCTTTTTCTTCCTTTCTTTCTAAAGATTTTTATTTATTTATTTGACAGAGGGAGATCACAAGTAGGCAGAGAGGCAGGCAGAGAGAGGGGGGGAAGCAGGCTCCCTGCTGAGCAGAGAACCCGATGCGGGGCCCGATCCCAGGACCCAGAGATCATGACCTGAGCTGAAGGCAGAAGCTTAACCCACTGAGCCACCCAGATGCCCCCTCTTCCTTTCTTTCTAACAGGCCTTTAATTCCTTTTATTTTTCTTGTATAAAACCACAGCTGGAGACTGGATCCCCTGCACAGAGACTCTGGCATGTGCCTTTACAAGATGGTCAGTGAATCCCTGATAGGGAGACTTGGTGAACACAGTCTCTTTCCAGAGATTGGGGTGAGACAGCTGTAGGTCTTGGGAATGGCATCAAAAGTGGCCTTGGCGTAATTGCCCTGGGTGGCAGTGCAGTCCCTGGCTGAGGGGTAGCTGTCCTCAATACCTGTCATCATCAGTAGCTTCTTGGGCACAGAGGCTGAGACAATGCCAGTGCCTCTAATGTTGGAGATGAGGCACACCAACACAGACCCACAGCGACTGGTCACCTTACATGGGACAGTGTGGGGTTTGCCAATCTTCTTTTGCCAGTATTCTTGCTGCACAAGATGGTGGAAAGCTTGGCCAGGAAGATGACCCCACAGGTGGCAGTGGCTACCTCCTTGCAGCACTTAATACCCAGGCCAAGATGTGTTCATTATAATCTCTAATGGCAACAAATGCCTTGAACACAGTCTGCTGGCCAGCACGTGTCTGCTTCTGCACCAACATAGTCTTCAAAACCTCATCCTTAAAGGATTCCCCCAGGAAAAACTCAGTGATCTCAGATTCCATGATGGTCAGGGAGAGGAGCTAGATCTCCAGAGACTTGATCTTTGTGACCTTGAGCCGGTGACCCAGCTTGGTGTTGGGGATCCACTCCTTGTCCTCAGCCGTGCCTCTGAGAGATCTGTGACCTTTCTGACCATGGCCTTGACTCTGGCCCTGGATGTCACTGCTAAAGCCTCCATGGAAGCCACTGGCCTCCCATTCTGGGGTACCTGGGTCCTCCACACCCTCCCGCCATTTGGTGTTTTCTCAGAGAAGGTGGTGTCTGGTAATTTTCTATTGGATACCAGACATCATAAATTTTGCATCTTTTCTATTCTTATAAATCTTCTTGAGCTTTGTTTTAGGAATCAGTTAGATTACTTGGGAACTAACACATCTTTCTGGGTCTCGCTTTATGACTTGTTGGGTGGGTTTTAGCAACGCTCAGTCTGGGGCTGATTCTCCACCTTTGAGGCAAGACCCTCCTGAGTGCTCCACCCCCTACCCTGTGAATTGTGACTTTTCCAGTCTGGCTGGTGGGAACAGGCCTGTTCTTCCATCCTTTTAGATGGTTCCTTCTCAAAAGCCACTAGCTCATGTATTTTTCTTCTGAATTTTTTGGTTGTTTCAAGTGTGATAGTAAATCTGGCCTGTTATTCCATCTTGGCCCAAAGTGATGGTCAGTCAACAAGTGTGGCAATTCTACTTCCTAATCATTCTTGAATCTGTTGACTTCTCTCCCAGCCCCTGTCATGGCTCCAGACCCCATTACCTCCCACCTGGGGTGACACCCATAGTCACCCAGGGCTAGGTCTCTGTTCCCTTAAAATCCTTTTCCATGCAGCAGAGTCTGAGCTGATCAATCTATCTTTCTTTCTTCCTTCCTTTCTTTTAAAAAATATTTTATTTATTTATTTGACACAGAGAGACACAGTGAGAGAGGAAACAGAGCAAGGCGAGTGGGAGAGGGAGAAGCAGACTTCCCACTGAGCAGAGAGCCTGATGCAGGACTCAATCCAAGGATCCTGTGATTATGATCTGAGCCAAAGGCAGATGCTTAGCAACTGAGCCACCAGGTGCCCCTGGAGCTGATCTTTCTCGATTGTAGTCTGACCGTGCCCTGCCCCAGCTTCAAACCTGTTTGCTCCTGTCTTTGGGTTGATTTCCAGCTCCTGCCTGTGGTTCATCAGGTCTTGGTACGGCCAACCAAACGGAACTGCCTGTATTTTCCCAGGGGGCCATTCTCTCTCTGCGGGGACTTTGCTCATGCCCTTCCTCCTGCCAGGGGCTCCTGCCATCTTCTCTTCTACTTTTCCTCTAGGTCTCCGCATAGGTGACACCTGCCCCAGCAAGCCCTCTCACCTCTCAGGTAGGGGAAGGTGTTTCCGGCCTCTGCAAACCTGTCCCTTAGCACGAATTGCTTTGGACCACTGCTGCCTGGGGTGACTGTGTCCCCTCGGTTGGGCCTCCCTAGGGGTGAGACCTTGGCCCCTCCTGCTGAGCCCTGCCCAATATACCTGCTGAATGAAGGAATAAGTGAAGGAATGAATGGATGAATAGAATAGAAAAATGGCCAGAGAGGGAGGGAGGCCAAGACTATGGCTCAAGAGACTTGTATCTTCTTTCCACTCCTGCCCCAACTTGCTGAATCCAGGCCATCACCGGACCTAGCGAAGAGGTCTCCAAGGTCTCATCCGGATCTGTCATGACACCCACATGTGTCCCCAGCATCGTGGAATGAGTTGTAGGCATGCTGAACCTATCCTCCTTGTTTGACTGGTGGGGAAACTGAGGCCGAGGGATGGGGAGAGGTGGGGGACAGCTGGACCCCAGAGGACTCAGTGCATTAGAGACAAAGCCCAGCTCAAGATCTACGTGGCAGTTCTCAGTTCTGCCCTTCTGGGCTTTGGCAAAGAGTGTGGAGGAAAAGGACTCCCTGCTCCCTGTGTCCTGGTAGGGGGTGGCCTCACGGGCAGGGTGGGGCTCTCCAGGCTTGGGGCCAAGGACTTCTCTGTGCCTGGCGCTTCCCCAGGATTCAGAGCACAACAACAGGGAAGAGGAGAAGGGTCACTCTGAAGCGGTCACAGAACCAGACTAGGGGAAGACCTGGGGGGAGGCTCAAGGTCAGCCTGAGGTCAGGCCCTGTCCAACTTAATTATTCATTAACCAGGAAAGTCCAGGCACTGAGTTAATGGGCAGCACAAGGCCGCGGGGGAGGAAATTCCTCCCAGAGGGTGGGCAGCACCTGCAGGAGTAACGCATGTAAGGAGCAGTTGGTGGAGGGGCCCTTTATCCATCCATGTGTCCATCCATCCATGCGGCCACCACCCATCCATCCATCCCCACATTCATTCGCTTCTCTCTGTGCCTGTCGATGAGCAGAATGCTGGAGTTCCAGCTGGCGCAAGGACAGAGCAGTGGCGACAAGGATTGCCCAGAGCGGTCAGTGTTGTGGCTAGGGCCTGGGGGAGCAGAGGAGATCCCCTGACTCAGCTCCGTGAAGTGGACAAAGCCTCCTGGAGAGGGTGAGACCGGGAAGGACCGGTCAGATGGCTCCGCAGATCCCCTGTCGCTGGGCCACACGCAGCAGGTGTGGTGCGCTGTGGGGGGCCTGTCAGCACCTGGGCCCCACCCCGCCCCAACCTCTGTCACAGTCCCCGCTGCCAGGATGACGCTGACGTCTGAGCCCATCTCTACCCTGGCCGGCTTTTCATAGACAGGCTAGGTTGGGGATTTCCTCCAATGGGCTGGCCACCCTGCTGCCCCCCCCACCCCCCCAGCGCCTGGCCCAAGGGCAGTCCTCGGGCATCCCATGGACCACAGGATGAGGAGGGGCTGAGGCAGGCCTGAAGTGCAAGCTGAGAGGGGAGAGAAGGGTCCCCTCTTGGGGTCCAGTGGGTGCACAAGGGGGCGGGGGGAGTCCCATCCAAGGGAAGGAGGCTCCAGGGATGGAGAGGTTCCCGCAGTCATCTGGTGGTCCCGGCCCTGCGCTTGGGGGAGTCATGTGCTAGGACAGATGGCAATGGGGGAGTGTGTGAGGGGGGGGTTCCCCTGTGGGAAGGCAAGAAGGGCGGTGGGAGGCTGAGGAGGGGGTTGGAAGGAGGGGGGCTCTCAGGGTGAGAGGGGAGGGCAGGGAGGAGAGGCCGGGAGAAAGGGGGAAACAGACTGTGCCTGGGAAGATGGGACACGGTCCCCCGAGGCTGGGACGGCTGCAGGGGGGTGGTGGGAAGGGCAGGGTGTCTCCTGGGAAAGTGGTGGAAGGGACATGCAGAGGGCTCCGTGGTGGGCAGCACCGACCCGGGAGCTCTCTGGGGCCAGGTGCCGCTGCACTGGGGGCCTGTCTGCGTCATTTTGTGTGTAGGTCACCGTGTCACCACTCTCGGGCCTCCCGGTGGCAGGCTCCTCCCAAGGGCCCCTGTCCTCTCCCCAGGGGGGAGGGTGTGTCCGGCTTCCTCCTCCGTTTGCCAGAAGTCTGAAGGAGGAGCGGGGCTGGAGATCACTAAGGCCGATCGGCTCCCCGGTGTTCTTGCTGGAAGGTGGAACCCCAGAGGCCACAGCCTCGTCCCAGCGCCACTGCGCTCTGGGAGCCCCGGGAAAGGCCTGGATGAAGGCGCCTGTTCTTACTGAAATTAAACAAAACCTATACCACACCGGGGTCGGTGCACAGCCCCTGTCTCAGCCTGTCCGGGCAGGAGAATGGAATCCATGCAAGCCGGCCTCCGCCGGCCGGCGGGAGCGAGGAGGGAACAGGCGCGGGTCCCCAGAGGGTGTCAGGTAATGGCACCCCATGACTTCAGTCACCTACTGCGCGTGGGCCCTGAGGGGCGCGCCCCACCTTAGGGTCCCCAGCAAGTTGGAGGAAAGGCGCTGGGTCTCCCGCTCCGGCCAGTCGGGGCAGGAGGGTCCGGAGGATGGGTGGGGGGCTTAGGGTGTCGGCCGGTGCCACGCCCGCCGGCTCGAGACTGCTTGGATTGGCAGCTTAGGGCCGAGCCGCCCCCCCGCCCCCCACAACTCCCTACAAACCCGGGCGGGGAGGAGAGGGCATGTTTGTTCAGCGCTGGGGCTGGGCCGGGGTTGGGGGGGTAGTTGGGGGGGCAGGAAGCAGAATTTCAAAGCGGCTTCACCCTTTGTTACCCCTTCCCGGCCCCGCCCCCACACCCCAGGCTGCATTCCAGAACCAGAGGGGGTCCTGCCCCGGGAGAAATCCGCTTAACCGGAGGCTCGGGTTACAGCCTAGCTGCTCGGTGCGTGGGGGGAGGCGGGGGTGGGGGGAGTCGGCCCTTCCCTGCCCGACATTCCGGATGGCGGGTCTCCCGGTCCACCCCATCCCCACCCAGGGACCCCCCCAACCCCCACTTTGCGGGCCTCAGTCCCCAGGAGGGAGGGGGAGGAGCTGGAAAGGGGCGGGGCTGGGGGGGGCAGGACGGAACCCCGCACGGACCCCCGCCTGCTCACGTAGAGGACCCGGAGGTGGGGTTCGGGTCGTATTTGCAGTAAGGGAGCTCCCCGACTCTTGGTTTCTGCCCTGGATCTGACCTCAGACAAAGCTTGCTGGGCGCCTCCGGGTTTGTTTGAGGTGGGCCGGGCTGAGGTGGGATTCTTTCTTTCCAGTGAAGGCAACCTGGGCTCTATCTTATTTTCAGGACCTGCTCAAGGGGCCCTTTCCATGCGATCCAGTCCTCTAGTTTTGTTGTACAGCTTCACCAAGTCTTGCATCTGTGTGACCGCCGCCCTGAACAGGATCTTGAACAGGACCAGTGCTCCAGAAAGTTCCCTGGTGTCCGCCGCTCCCCAGGCCTGACCCCACCCCAGGCGGAACCATTAGTCTGCCCTCCCTCACGTAGACGGTCTGGCCCTGACACTAAAGTCCTGGGAATGTGTGCTTCTGCCGGCGGAGCTCCCCTTACTCAGCCTGGTATTTTGGGGAATCCACCACTTCATTGCAAGACGTCCTTTCTCATTGCTCAGTTTATTTCATGGTTTGTCCCTTCTGTGCCTGTCCATGCCAGTCCCTTCTGGTCCCGGGCTCTGAGGAAATGAAGCTGCTCTGGTCTTCTGGCAGAGAGGGAAGAACTTGATGGGACACTTGTTTACTCCTTGATTCCTGACTAGGCGCATACAGAGACACAGGGCCTTTGCACATGCTCTTCCTGCTGCTGGGATGCTCTGCCGCTTGTCCTTGGTGCAGTGGGTTTTTTTTTTTTTTAAAGATTTTATTAATATATTTCAGAGAGAGAGAGCGCATGAGCAGGGTGAGGGGCAGAGGGAGAAGCGGACTCCATCCTGACCTGGGGCTTGATCTCAGGACTCCAGGATCATGACCTGAACTGAAGGCAGATGCTTAACTGACTGAACCCCCCAGGTGTACCTCTATGGTGGGTTTTTTTAATGACCCTTCAAGTCTCAGCTTCACTGTCACCTTCCCAGAGAGGCCCTGGCCCACCACTGGGTCTACTTAAGCTGCAGCACCCTTCTTTCTTTGGTTTTGTTGGCTTCGTGGTGCTTATTGCCATCTGCAATCGTCTTAGCCCTGTACTTGCTTCTTGGGTGTGAGGCCCTTACTGGAAGTTTCAAGCTCTGTGAAGGCAGGCACTTCTGCCTCGCATATCCCAGTGCCTAGCATGGCTTGGAGTGGTGATCAAACAGTTGTAGGTGCGTCTGCAGGGTGCTGGGGACCCTGCTGGGCTCAGAAGGGCAGCCTCCCCTGGGGAGGTTTCCTGCAGCCGTGACCCTTGGCCCAGGAGGCATGCCAAAGAGGGGTGGGAGCCAGGGAAGGGTAGGAGACCTGTGGGCCACGTTCATACCTTTCTTATCGTTTGGCTAATGGTTTGCCAGCCCCGTTGCGCTTCTAGAAGAGGGGAGAGTGGGGTGGAGTCTGGCCTTGCCCCTTACTGCTGCCTCAGCCTGAGCAGCCCAGCATTCAACCATTCAATTTTCTTATTTTATTTTTTAGATTTTATTTATTTATTTGACAGAGACAGAGATCACAAGTAGGCAGAGAGGCAGGCAGAGAGAGAGAGGGGGAAGCAGGCCCCCCGCAGAGCAGAGAGCCCAATGCAAGGCTGGATCCCAGGACCCTGAGATCATGACCTGAGCAGAAGGCGGAGGCTTAACCCACTGAGCCACCCAGGCGCCCCTCAACTGTTTTATAATCACAGGTGAAGAGAAACTCCCTGCGAAAACGAGAGGTTTGGAACTCGCAGCTGTAGACGATGGGGAGCCATTGAGGGTGTGTGGGGAGGGGAGTGATATGGAGGTAGCCAGCAGTGGCAGCTGAGCCTGGGTTGGTAGAAAGAAGGGCTGAACTTGACCTGTTTGCCATCAGTCTACCACAGGCTGGGAAACTGCAGTCTCGGTGTGCAAGGTTGCTTTATGCCTGGGAGCAGAGTGGGGGAAGACCCACAAGTCCTCGTAGCTGGGCAAGTGCAGCCAGTTGGGGTAGGGGCTGGGCTAACAGTGGGGAGCAGCACACCCCACTCCCACACTGGGGAGTACGCATCCCCACAAAAGACATTAGTGCTCAAAGCAAACACTTGGACTTTGGCCTTCCGACAGGATAGGGGGACCCCCACTCCTGAGCTCTGCCCTGTGGGCCCAAGGATGCAGGCCGATAGCTCTGAGGGTAAAGAAGTTCAGTGACATTGGTGGCTCTTTCCAGTGTTTACTGAGCCTTTGTGGGTGTCAGGAATAATAACCAAGTGGGGACACCTGGTGGTCAGGATAGGCCTGGGCCTGCCCTGAGGGGGCTCACAGCCTGGGGAAGCTACAGTTAGGTCTGGGCCAGGCTGGACAGAGAACTGGTGAGCCTCACAGGACTGGGTCCTCATGGCCCCAAAGAGACTGCCATGAGCTGAAGTTAATTCTCACCAGTGTTTTCCTGGTGTAGCTTATGCCTGGATCATCTTTCTGTTCTAATGCAGTTGCTTCTCACACTTTGCTGTGCAACCATCAGGAAGAGTTTGCCTAAAATGCAGAGTCTCTGGCCCCATGTCCGGTGCCTTTGTGGATGGGACCCAGTCACCCGCATTTAAATTACCACCTTGTCTCCGTGTCTCAGGTCTCCTGTAACGAATGACCACAAACTGGGTGACTTAAAACAACAGAGATGTATTTTTCCACCGCTCCAAAAGCCACAGCCCAGGCTGAGTCGCACGGGGCAAATAGCAAGGTATTGGGAGGGCTGGGTCCTTCTGGAGGCTCCAGGGGAGGATCTGTTCCTTGTCACTTGCAGCTTCTGGTGGCTGCTGGCATTCCTTGGCTCATGGCCACCTAACTCTAGCCTCTGCCTGTTTTCGCCTCCCCTTCTCTTCTGTGCAAATCTCCCTCTGCTTCCTCTTATAAGGACACCGTGATTACACTCAGGGCCTGTCCAAACAAGCCAGGATAATCTTCCCATGGCGAGATCCTTAATTTAATCCTGCCTTCCATGCCCCTTTTGCCTTGTAAGGGAGCATTCACAGGTTCCAGCCATTTTGATCTGGATGTCTTCAGGGAAAATTTTTTGGCTCATGCCTATTCCCCTAGCAGTTCTAGTGTAGCAGGTCCTGAGAGTCCCCTGAAAACCCTGGGCTGAAGGTTTGCTTATTTAACTGATGGCCTCAGCTGAAGGTTTGTTTATTTAACTGATGGCTGCTCGCTCTCACAATTCTCTTGGAGTTTAGGGAATGGAGCACCATTCAGCATTTATTTAACAAACCCTCTTGGAGCTCCCACTCCATGCCCAGCCCTGTGCTGGATGTCTTGGTCATTCAGGTGAGGTGGACTCAGCCCCTCGTGCTCTGAGTCTGGGGGAGAGAGAGAGAGAGAGAGAGATATCTGACTCCTGCCGCCATCCCCATTCCCCCGCACCTCCCCAGTATGTGACAGCACTCTTCTGGAACTGCCCCAGCTCAAGGGTGGAGCTTGTTTTCTGCAAGCCAGCTCCTCACCAGTAGCTTGGTTCAGGAGTTCTGTTCTATGCCGACTAGTGTCCAGCATCTCCTGAGACCGGTGCTGGCACATTCAGAAGGGAGGGACTTTGGACCAATGGCTGCAGGATGCCTTCTCTCCCTCCTGTTGGACTCCAGCAGGTGGCCTCCATTGTGCCCTGAGGATTAAGCTTTTGCTGCAGAAGGGATAGCAGCCCCCCTCCCCTGCCTGCCAACCCTGGGCTGCCCGTTATGTTTCTTTCAGGTGTCCTTACTGATCATACCAGCCTGAGTCAGGATGCTCACCACTGGCAACCAGAAGCATCCGCCAGTTGCCAGCCAGTTGTCCGACTGGTCTGCCCTGTGTGACCTTGAGACTGCTCTGATCCTGGCCACCCTCTGCTCCTCACCAGCTCTCACCTGCCTATTTGCCATTTCCCAGATGCCCCTTCCCCTGCTACTCCCTTTGCTTGAGTCCTCCATTTCTTTGTTCTACAAGGTTCTGCTCAGTGGTGCTTCCTCTATCAAGTCTTTTCAACCTCCCAGGCTGGAAAAACCACAGTGATAGGGCTCACCAACAGAGCTTAGCCCTCCCTGGGGCCCGGAGCTGACCAAGGCCTTTACAACGTGCTAGTATCCTTCCTGTACTACAGCCAAGAGACCTGAGGTCTGCCCGACTCCAGGCCCACACCGGAAACGGACCACCAACTGACCCTGGCTTTCCTCTTTCTCCCAGGCTCAGCATTTGGTTCCCCATCCTTGAGCAGCCTTTGTCCCTCATCCCTCCTGCACCCCAGCCCAGGAGCTCGGTGGGGGCTGAGGACAGAAACTCACCTCTCCAAGGGTAAACCTGCAGAGAGTACCCACCCCCCACCAGGGCTGTACACTGACAGACAGACAGACACAAGGTGGCAGGGGAGGTGAGCCAGGGGGGAGCATCCGCCAGTGTTGCCACAGACCCTTTAGCATAAGATCGAGGCAACCCCTCATTGCCATTCCTGAGTTGCCCAGCAGCAAGGAAAAAATCTGGTCTAATTTTTGCCAAGTTATAAAAACCATCTCTCAAGCAACACTTTATTCAGTCCGGCGACAGCTAAGATCAAATTGAGCGCTTTCTGGGTTTGGAGCCCTCCGCTCCATTCTATGTCCTTGACCTCCCTGGACTACAACCTCTTGAGAGGCATGCCTTTATAATCCTCCTTGCACAGAGGAGGAAACTGAGGCTCAGAAACAGTGAGTGAATCACCCAAGGTCACTTTGCTTGGAAGAGGCAGACACAGGATTAACTCAGGTCTTCCCTCAGGCCTAGTGGGGTGACCCCAGGTTAGAAGGAATCTTACTTTTCTAAGCCTCAGCTTCCTAGTCTGTAAAATGGGCACATAGCAGTTGTGAGAATGGCGGAAACTTTTCACAGACTGTTCCTCTGTCTGGGCGATTCTTTTCCAGCTTTTCAGGGGACAGGCTCCTTCTCTGACCCTTTATGTCTCAGATTGAATGCCCCCGCCTCAGGGATGCCCTCTCTGACTACCTCCACCTGAAAGAGCTAGCCCCCCACCTCCTGCCATGCTCACTGGTTGCTGCCTCCCTCCCTCCATTCATTGTCTGGCTTATTTTATCCCTAGGCCTTGTCACAGGCTATGACATTCATTAATTCATTTGTCTGTCTGTTGTCTCTTTTCTCCGGCAGACTGTGAGCTCCATGAGGGCAACAGGCTCCCCGGTGGCGTATCTCCAGCATCTGGTGGGGTGCCTGGCGAGAGGAGGGGCTCCTAACACACCTGTTGTAGGGGCAAAGGAGTCATGAAAGACGATGCATGGGGGCACCTGGGTGGCTCAGTGGGTTAAAGCCTCTGCCTTTGGCTCAGGTCATGATTCTAGGGTCCTGGGATTGAGCCCCACATTGGGCGCTCTGCTCAGCAGGGAGCCTGCTTCCCTTCCTTTCTCTGCCTGCCTCTCTGACTACCTGTGATCTCCATCTGTCAAATAAATAAATAAAATCTTAAAAAAAAAAAAAAGAAAGAAAGACGATGCATGTAAAATGCTCAGCACAGGGCCTGCTGCCCAGCAACCTCTGCGAAAGTGCTAGCCAATGTCCTTACTACAAAACACAGACACATTTCCAGCCTGTTTAGAAATAACACAGTGAACCTTGGGTTGGTCACTCTCTAGGTGCCACTGCCCTGGAGAGAGCACAGGGTAGGCAGAAGTCAGGGAGCACCCCCTCCCCCAAGTATGCCTTGAGCACTGTCAATCACCCTTGTGGGAACAGAATGGGGAAGGGCCTTGCTGTTGTGGAATGTGCTGGGAGTCGGGGGGGGGGGCGTGCAGGCTGGGTAGGTGTCTGGGGAACCTGTGAAGTCCTCAGAGACTCCCTTGTCCCAGGCCAGATTGGGTTCACCTGTCCTTCTTGCCCAGCTCTCCTCAGTTCCTTCCAAGTCCCAAAGTGCCTGTAATGACATTTATTTATAGTTTGTCCCTGGAGGCTCATCCTGGAGTTCATGGCTGGCTGCATCTCTAGGACTTAGCATGCGCTGGGCACATAGTAAGTCTCAATAAATATCGGTTTAATAGATTAATTGAAAGATGCGTGGGAAGCATCTCTCGGGTTGTGATTTTTAATCTTTCTGAATCTCCAACTTCTTTGAAAAACCCGTGAAACCTTTGGGTCCCTCCCCCAGCAACGCACACAAAGTGGAACGTGTCATTTGAAGGATTTCTTGGACCCCTCCAACCCAAGATCACCCATAAAGCTCAGTTTAACATCACTCTGGGGGACGGGAGGTCCCTGAGCTCCCAGGGAGCCGGTGTGGGAAAGAGGGTAGGTACCAAGAGGCCCAGTGGGGCTCGCACACGACAGGCCGGCGAGGAGGGGTGTGAAGGGACCTCTTTTCTGGTACTTTCTGCTCTCCGGAAGGAAAGGCAGCGAGCCTGAGGCGATCTGGCGGGAGAGGGAGAGCGCGGGGCATGCAGGCCCGGGAGGAGAGGTAAAAGGGGGGAAGATGCGAGAACCGGAGAGGAGAAGGGGGCGTGATGGAGCGGCTCCGGGCGGCGGAGGGACGCGCGGGCGAGCAGGGGGGACGCGGGGGGGGGGGGGGACAAAGAGCGAGCGCGCAGCGAGCGGGCGCGGAGGCGCCGGGAGGGAGAGGGGCCGAGGCCGGCCGGCCGCCCGGGCTGCCTGATTTTCTGTCAGCCGCGGCTGATTAACGGGCCGCCTTCCAGCTCCGAGCGCGCCGCCCCGCGTTCCTGGCAACGCCGCGCGGCTTCCTGGCGGAGGCGGGGCCTGCGGAAAGGTTACATTTGCACAAAGTGCCGCGGCGCAGGCGGCCCGGAGGGGCTGCGGGGAGGGGGTGGGGGTGGGGGTGGGGGGGGTCGTGGGGAGCGGGGAGCCGGGAGCGCGGCGCGGGGCGGCCGGGGAGCCGGGCCGGGGGAGAGAAAAGGCTGCGGCGCTCGGCGCTGTCTGGGTAATGGAAAAATTCCTCTGGGGGTCGGGCAGAAAAATATCAGGTTGCACGGCGGCGTCACACGCGGCCCCTCCGAGGGGAGCCTCCTGCCGCCGTCCGCCGCGGGCCGGCCTGGCCGAGGGGTGCCCCCGGTGCGTGCGCCCCAGCCCGTGCGCCCTAGTCCCTGCGCCCCAGCCCGTGCGCCCCAGCGAGAGCCGCTCTGATCCTCGCGCCCCAGCCTGTGCTCTTAGGGGGCGTCGCCTCGCTTTCGCATCTCCCCTTCCCTCCCTTAGAGGGCAGCTGAAAGGGCCTCGTTTCCCCCAAGTTGTCGTGTCCGGGCCTCCCCCCTGACTGTCCCCGTCGCCCCCGCGAGGGCCCGGCGTATGGCTGGCACCGGGTCCTGCCGCCGTCAGGGCTGGCTAGATAGGTCGCATTCGCTCTCGCTGGGAAGGCGGGCTGCCACTGGCATCTGTCCCCGCCTTCCCTCGTGCCTCGCCGCTTCTGCTCAGCTCTCTCGAAGGACTGGGCTGTTGCCTCCAGCATTACGTGGTGTAAACAGTGTCCCTCTGCTACCCGCCCCCCTCCGCCGCCTCCCGCCCCCGCATTGCGTCATTCCCCTGCTCCCAGACCATCTGCGGCTCCCTATTACCGCCCCTACGTTGGAGTTTACACCCTTGGGTCTTGCCCAGCACCGGGGGTGGGGTGTGATGTCAAAACCCTCCAGCACCTGCAGTCTCCCCTGTCTCGTTGGGGCTGGGAGTTGAAGGGCTTCTGACAGACCCCCATCTACTCTGAGTTTTTCTCTCCCTGTCTCCCTCTCTCCTTCTGTCTCCGATGTCTCTGTCTCTCTCACATTGAACTGATTCGGTCAGTAGGCGCTGTATTCATGAGGGGCCTTGCACTGGCCCTGGGGGAAGCCCGGGCTGAACCGGAAGCAGCCCCTGCCCTCCAGGGAACGTGGGGAGACTGCCCAGGGAACTCAGGTTAAGAGCTGGACCTGGGGGTCTGGTAGATTTGGGTTTCTGCTCGTCCATTTCCTGGCTGTGTTTGTCCTTGAGCAAATGACTGAGCCTCCGTTTGTCCAGCTGTCAAACAGGGATGGGAGAGCAGCAAGGGCCACTCATGGGGTCTGGCTGGCAGATTTAAAGGGACAGCCTCAGTAGCTCTTGGCAAGGAGCACAATGGCCCTCACTCGGCGAAATAGTTTATTACTCTTAGGACTATAAAGAAGGCCACAAGTAATCAGAGCCTCGTGCATGGTGAGAATGTCAACAGAAGAACCCTGAGCGGGCTGTTTAGGGTAGGGCTGGTGGGTGGATCCTGGCACTCCAGGTGTAAACATGTCTAAAGATCCCAAGCCTGACTTCCCTAAGGCACCGCCCACACTTGGATCAGTCAAGGTCAAGGTTGCAGTTCTTTAATTGGGCCTGGGGAAGCTTGGTTCCTTGGCTGGGTAGGGAGTTGGCAGGAGGGCTGTAACCCTGGAGGGCACCGCCCTCTGCCTAGCTGGGGCAGCTTGTCTCTGAAGGATCAAAGCAGCAGGTAGGATCTGCTAGCTCTTCTCTCACCTGGCTTCTGTGAGCCCAGGGGTGACAGGCCAGGGGAAGAGGCAGACCACAGAGGGAGGCAGGTTCCCTCCAGAGATTAATCACGCCCTCCCAGAAGCTTTGGGCCCATGGGGTCCTGGCCCTCTCCAAAAATGATCCAAGGGCAAATGGGAAAGGGGGGTGGGGTCGAGAACATTCTGAATTCACTGTGCCTTGGTGTCACTCCTACGGCCTCAAGAACTGGTTTGCCATCCAAAGGGGTTCTGGGTCTGTTTCTGAGCTGGTGACTTGCTCCAGGTCAGAGTGGTGGCCTTGACCCCCCCACCCTCAAGTTCTCGGCCAACCACAAAGTGACAGTCGGCAATGAGTGATCACTTGGCACCTGACATGAGGCGGCAGGTATGGTCTCCCAGCAATCTGAGGATGTGAGGATCTGTTCAGCTATTTCTTACCAAAGAGGAGGCTGAAGATCAGAGATCTTAGGTGCTTGTCATGGGTGTAGCTGGAACCCAAAGCCAGCCTTGCTGGACACCACAGTCTGAACTCAGTTTTAACTAAGTGCCCTGAGCCACTTCCACCGGTGGACCCAAGAAACCACCAGCAAGGAGTGAAAATCCCAGTCTAGCCAATAGGCTGCCTGAGGCAATGTACCCATTTGACAGAGAAGCCCGCTGGGGCTCTGCTTTGGAGACTTGCCCAAGGCCCTGTTGCTAAGGAGTGGAGTCCATAAGAAAAAGGGAATCTTCGCCTATGGGAGCTGGAAGGGGTCTTGGAGCTCTTCTAATTCAAAACTCATTTTCCAGACAGGGAAACGGTGGCCCAAAGAGGACCCAGGTCTGCCCACACACTGAAGCATCATCTTGGGCTACACGCCCTCCGCAAGGAAGCAATGACCCTGAACCTGTGAGTTTCATGGAGCATTTGAGAGGAAATGCAAGGTGCACTGGGGAGAACAGTGAAATCAAAGGGACCAGGCTCTCCTCCAGGGGCCCAAGAGAGAACTCCCTTGATTCTCCGGCCAAAATTTCATGCTGGAATTCTCCAAGGGTGGGAGGAGGGAGAGTGTGGGGGAGGGGAAGAATGCAGCCTGAATGAGCCAAGGTCACAGCCGCTCTTCGTTCTTCGAGGTCTTCCCAAGTCCCAGAGCTGGCTTGCCCTCCCTGGCCCAATGGAGAGTGTAGTGGGGGCAGGGCAGAGGAATGGAGGGGCTCTGGGGCCCTTGGGAACAAGGGCTTCCGTTGGTTTCCCTGCTCGGAGTCCCTTGAAAACCTGGAGACAAGAATCTTTGCGCACCGTTTCTCCTTCTCCTCCAGCAACCTACAGGTGCTTGGCAGTGCCCCCCCACCAAAGCTCCTCACTTTTGCACCTAAAAAATCTGGGTGCTGCTTACCTCTCTAGGTCCTCGGATCCTGGGAGGCCAACAGTGTGTAATGCTAACAGTGAGTGATCGGGAACATCACATTCTGATTAAGTGAGTCTTAACATCCGGGCCTCCTTCGCTTTACTGAGATATATATACGGCTCAGGCTGGTGCAGGCAGCCCTGTGCAGGGACTGGGGTGCGACTGGGGGTAAGGGGGACCCGTGCCGGCCCTCATGGAGCTCCCGGTACAAGTTTCACGTCTCAGCCAGAAGAGTCAAATGCTAGAGTCTCTGAGTGCCTTATTCACACCCGAGTGTGATTTTTCTGGAAGGAGGAAGGAGGAAAGAATGGGTGTGGAGAGAGGCGGGGTCACACCAGGACACTAATTTTCATGTACACTTTCAGCGAATTTAATCTTCTTGGATCTAGCACCCCTATGAATACAAATGTCTTAAAATACCACTAACAGAATAATAACACTTGTCCCTTTCAGCGGGCCGTTCACCCAAGCATCTCCAATGCTCTGTGAACATTAATTAATTAAGCCCAGATTAAATAGTTATCATTGACTGAAAATATATTTACTGCACACAGGCAACCAGCTACCGGGTTACTGATGTGACTTAACCCCCGTTGTCACCGCGCTTGAAATATACAACCGGAGGGCATTAGAAACTTGGGTGTGTTCACACCCTGACCGTGTGCAGGGAGGAGCTAGGGAGACTGCTGGGTCCATCGATTCTAAGCAGTCTGAATGGGCCTCAGATCTTGTCCATTCTCTGCGCTACTGCTTCCTTCCAGGAGTTTCCTTCCATGCTAGGAGCTGACTTGGGCTGATCACGCCTGCCAGACTCTTCCAGAAGAAAGGTTCTAGGTCCCAGTAGCCTGGTTACTGTTCCCACCATGTAAGTTTTACCTGTTCCTTTATTATTTATTTATTTATTTATTTGAGAAAGAGAGAGAGAGAGAGAGAGAGAGCTTGGGGAGGGGAAGAAGGAGAGGGAGAGAATCCCAAGCAGGCTCCCTGTGCAGAGCAGAGCCGGGTGCAGGGTTGGATCCCAAGTCCCTGAGCTCACGACCTCATGGGTGGGATGCTTAACCGACTGAGCCACCCAGGTGCCCCGAGGCTTCTATTTCTTGAAATTTACCATGACACTAGGGCACCTCCATTTGGGTTACACCAATGACAGAAACCCAGCTCAATTTGCTTAGGAAAAAAGGAGAACTTATGAACTCGTGTGAGAAACCAGACAGCAGCAAGGGTAGGAGTGGAGTGGACCTCAGTGAGGACTGGGTCAAGGGAGTCAGTTTCCTCCAGATCTCTGGCTACTCTTGCCCTCCTGCTTTTGCCTGTGCACAGGGGGTTTGGGGGGAGGTAGAGAGGGGTGATTATTAAAACACTGATTTATTTTCTTTCATGGCCGTTGACTTATTTAGTTTTTTTTTTTTTTTGAGTAAACTTGGATCATCTGTATTTTTTTAGAAATTCTCTATTTCATATATTTTCATATATAGCAACATAAAGTTGCTCATGGTAGTCTCTTATGAGTCTTAAAACTTCAACCGTATCTGTATAGTTCTACCTTCCTTTCATTCTTAATATTAGGTATTTGTGCCTTTCTTCTTTTCCTTGATTAATCCTGCTAGATGGTTGTCCATTTTATTGTCTTTTCAAAGAACCAGCTTCTGGCTTTGTTGATCATTTTTGTGATTGTTGATGTCCTTTTCATTTATGCTTTTATCTTTACTGTTTATTTCCTTCCAGTTCTTTCTTTTTTTCTTTCCTTTTTTTTTTTTTTTTTTTTTTGTTTACGCTTCTCTAGTTAGTTGAAAGCTTTACTCCTGTATGTTTAAGTCGTTCCTGTTTTAGAGTAAATGCACTTAAGACTATATGTTTCTCTATAAATGTCAGTTTAGGTCCAATCTCCAAATTTAATTTTGCATTTATCTTTTTATCCGCAGTACCACATATTTCATAATTCCCATTGTGATTTCTGTTGATGTCTTTGAGGGGGTCAGCTTCAGATTCTGAACTGAGAGATAAGGGTAGGGGGCAGGGGAGAAACATCTCTCTCTCTCTTTTTTTTTTAAACTGTTAAAGATGGGGCTCCTGGATGACTCAGTCAGTGGGGCAGATCACCTTGATCTCAGAATTTTTTTTTTTAAGATTTTATTTATTTGACAGAGTACACAAGTAGGCAGAGAGGCAGGCCGAGAGAGAGAGAGGAAGGGAAGCAGTCTCCCCACTGAGCAGAGACCCTGATGCGGGGCTGGACCCCAGGATCCTGAGATCATGACCTGAGCCACCCAGGTGCCCCGTGATCTCAGGATCTTGAGTTCAAGCCCCACCTTGGGCATGGAGCCTACTAAAAAAAGCAAAACAAAAACCTGTTAAAGATAAGGTTGGAGGATGAGGGTATGTGTGACAGCTAAATGGGTGTCCCAACGCTGAAAATGGGGATTTGGTGGCCTTCACACTGAGTCACTGTGATGCTGTGCCCCCCCCCCCCCCCCCCCCCCCGCCCCGGCCCCCAGGAAGAGAGAAAGACCGCGGCCTGCAGGCAGGTCCTTCAGAGAAGGGCCCCTGGAGCAACCCGCTTTATCTTCCCCTCACTGACCGATCAGCTGTCATTTCCTCCTCTGGGCAGGGAGTCTCAGAGTGTTACACTCATTCAGCTCCGTCCACACAGGAGGAAAGGTCAGGACAGGAAAGAAATGTTCCTGCAACCGTTTCACGATGAACCCCTGAGATCGCTGGGAGTGTGCTTTTCGGTTTTCAAAGATACAGATGTTGTTGTTTTAAATCCGCCTACCCTGTTGTTGCTGACTTGTAATTTTGCCGCATTGTGGATAGAGAATGGGGTCTGCTTTACATCCGCTCCAAAATTCCTTTCCGCTTTCGTGATGACCCAACACAAGTCCGTATTTAGAAATGTGCACGTTGTGCCTGACAGTCACGTGGTGTGGGAGTCCGCTGGGGGCGGGGGTCGGAGCTCACACACTGGAGGGCTCCAAAGGCAGAGAGTCCCTGGCTCTCAGATCGGGAGGCTGGAAGTCCAAGATCAAGGTGTCTGCAGGTGTGGTTTCTTCGGAGGCCGATGTCCTGGACTTCTGGCTGTGTCTTCACACCCTCTCTCCCGCATCCCCGGTGTCTCTCTCTGTGTCCAGATTTCCTCTGCTCATAAGGACACCGACCGGACTGGAGGAGCAACCCCCCTCCGCAAAGGTTCCATCTTAACTCACTCACTTTTTAAAAAAAGATTTTATTTATTTGACAGAAAGAAACAGAGTGAGAGAGGGAACACAAGCAAGGGGAGCAGAAGAGGGAGAAGCAGGCTTCCCGCTGAGCAGGGAGCCCGATGCGGGGCTCAGTCCCAGGGTCCTGGGACCATGACCTGAGCTGAAGGCAGACGCTTAGTGACTGAGCCACCCAGGTGCCCCAGCTCAGTCACTTCTGTAAAGGCTCTGCCTCCAAGTCCAGTTACATTCTCAGGTACTAGGGGTTAGGACTTCAACATAAGATTGGGGGGTGGGGTGGGAGACACGAGTCAGCCCCAGACTTGTGCATTCTTGGTTGGGAGAGACGCACAGACCCATGCAGGCGACTGTATGGACGCATCGTCGGACTTGTTAATTCTGTCGTTCACATCTTTCATAGATGTGTAAATTTTCTCTGCCTGCTTGTTAGTTTCTGGGGAGTGCCCAAATGCCCATTTCTTTTGTGGATTTCTCCACTTTTCAAAGCAAATCTTCTAGTTTTTGCTTTACTTATTTTCAGGCTGTGTAGTGAGGTCTAGAAAACATAATTCATGTTGCATCTTTTTTGTTGGGTTGTTGCTTCAGTCATTCTATAGGGTCCCTCCTTATCTCTTATCGTTAGTTGGCCTTAGGTGTATGTTGCCTGATATTAATATTTACTATATCAGCTTTTCTTTTTATGCACATATGCCTGGTGTGTCTTTTCTCTTTGTTTTATTTTCCACCTTTCTCTTTTCTTTTGCTTTAGAGGGTGTCTCCTAACCAGCATAATATTGCATTCTGTTTTGTTTGTTTTGATCCAGTATGACAGTCTCTGTCTTTTAAGAGACAAATGAAATCAATTTACATTTATAATGATTGTTGATATATTTAGACTTACTTCTACCATTTTATTCTGTTGTCCTATATACCCCATCTTCTAAAATTATGTCTTTTGTTCTGTCGTCTGTTAAATCTCTACTCTCCTTTTTTCTTTGATAGTTTGGAAAGTACAGATGTGTTTCTGTTGTTTCACTTGTTGCTCTTAAAATTTTTGTTTGTTTTTAGGATTTTATTCTATTTTTTAAAATTTTAAATAATTTTTACCTCCTTTTCTCAAAGATTTTATTTATTTAATGAGAGAGCAAGAGCACGTGAGCCTGAGTGGGGGGAAGAGGCAGAGTGAGAGAGAGAAACAGGCTACCTGCTGAGCAGGGAGCCCAATGTGGGTCTCCATCTCATGGCCCCAGAAACATGACCTGGGCCAAAGGCAGATGCTTAACCCACTGAGCCACCAGATGCCCCTATATATTTATTTTATTATTATTATTTTTAGATTTCATTTATTTATTTGACACACAGAGAGAGAGATCACAAGTAGGCAGAGAGGCAGGCAGAGAAAGAGGGGGAAGCAGGCTCCTTGCTGAGCAGAAAGCCCTATGTGGGGCTCGATCCCAGGACCCTGAGATCATGACCTGAGCCAAAGGCAAAGGCTTAACCTGAGCCACCCACGTGCCCCCCTATATATTTATTTTTAAAATATTTTATTTTTAGTAATTTCTACACCCAGTGTGGGGCTTGAACTCACAATCCTGAGGTCAAGAGTCACGTGCTGTACTGACTGAGCCAGCCAGGTACCCCAAATTGCCCTTAAATTTTTAATAGTGATACCTAGACATTTCTTTTCTTAATTATGTCTAAAGCAGCGCTGTCCAGTGGGAAAATAATGTGAGTCACACATATTATTTTAAATTTTTCAGTAACCATATTAAAAAGCAAAAAGAGGGGCACCTGGGTGTCTCAGTCGGTTAAACCTCTAACTCTTGATTTTGGCTCAGGTCATGATTTTAGGGTTCGTGGGATTGAGCCCTGCCTGGGGCTCTTGTGCTAGGTGTGGAACTTGCTTGAAGTTCTCTCTCTCCCTCTCCTTCTGCCTCTCACCAATACCCCGTTCATGTGTACGCATGCACAGGGGTACACTCCTGGGCTCTCTCTTAAAAAAAAAAAAAAAAGCATAAAGTAAAGGTGGAAATAATTTTAGTAATATGTTTAATTTAACATTATACATCAAAAATAGTATTTCAAAATGTGATCGGTATAGCATTATTAATGAAACATGTTGTATTTTCAGTGCTAAATCTTGAAATGTAGTATGTATGTTACACGTAACAGCCCATCTCAACTGGGACCGTGTGCATTTCAAGTGCTCAGTAGCCACATGTGGCTGGTGGCTGCCGGGTTGGACACTGCACGTCTAAGATATCCAGCTCCTGGAGAAGACAGCCCTAGAGCCTCCCTTCGGTGTGTGCCGAAAGCCTCTTCCCCTCTGCCTTGTTATTTTGTTCTTTTAAAATATCAGTTTTATTGATATATAATTTACATATAATACTCATGCAATTTTGATGCGTTTTGAGACACGGTTATACCCGGGAAAGCGCCACAGGAGGGAAGATCCGGAACCACTGATTTTTGCTCTCACTCTGGATTAGGTTTGCCTTCCCCCAAAACTCACATAATCGGACTCACGCGGTATGTGCTGTTTGTATCTGGCTTCTTTCCCTCACCCTGACGTTCTCGAGACTCAGCCAGGTTATGGCACGTGGCAGTGGCTTGTTACTTTGCTCCTTGTGTTGCAGAGTGGTGTTCCACGGTGTGGGCGTGCCTGTCTCATATTCGCTCGTTGGAGGCCATTGGGGTTCTTTCCATCTAGGTTGGGGCTGTCCATGAATCAGGCTGCTGTGAACATTTGCGTCTGAGTCTTTGGGTGGACACAGGTTTTCATTTCTCTTGGATAAATAAACACCCGAAAGTGGACTGGCTGCATTGTAGGGTAGTTCTGTTTAACTTGGTGAGGGACTGCCAAATGGTTTCCCCAAGGGTTACGTCCCTTTCTGTATTGTCAGAGAATTTTAACTCTTCCGTATCCTCTCTGATGCTTGGTATAGTCAGTCTTTTTATTTTTTGTTTATTTATGTATTTATTTTTATTTTTATTTTTTAAAGATTTTATCTGGGGCACCTGGGTGGCTCAGTGAGTTAAGCCTCTGCCTTCAGCTCAGGTCATGATCTCAGGGTCCTGGGATCGAGCCCCACATCGGGCTCTCTGCTCAGCAGAAAGGCTGCTTCCCCCTCTTTCTCTGCCTGCCTCTCTGCCTACTTGTGATCTCTCTCTCTGTCAAATAAATAAATAAAAATTTTTAAAAAATAAACAAACAAACAAAACAACAACAAAAAGATTTTATCTATTTCTAAGAGAGAGAGAGTGATTACAAGTTGTGGGGAGACAGAGGGAGAGGGAGAAGCAGACTCCCTGCTGAGCAGGGAGCCTGAGGAGGGACTCGATCCCAGGACCCTGAGATCATGACCTGAGCCAAAGACAGACCCTTCACCGATGGAGCCACCCAGGCGCCCCTGGTCAGCCTTCTTTAAATTTAGCCTCTCCAGTAGGTGTGAATTGCTAGTTCATTGTGGTTTTAAATTTACCTTTCCCTGATGGCTAGGGAAGTTCAGCATTTTTTCATGCGGATGAAAAAATGTACATATTCTCGTATTGGATGAAAGAATACACATGGAGAAATCCGCATATCTTCTTCTGTGAAATATCTGTTCACATCTATTTTTTATTTTATTTTATTTATTTATTTGAGAGAGAAGCACAGCGAGAGAGGGAACACAAGCAGGGGGAGTGGGAGAGGGAGAAGCAGGCTTCCCTGCTGAGCAGAGTACCCAATGCGGGGCTCGATCCCAGGACCCTGGCATCATGACCTGAGCTGAAGGCAGAGGCTTAACGACTGAGCCACCCAGGCGCTCCTCTGTTCACATCTTTTGATTGAGTTATTCACCTTTTTTCTTACTGAGCACAGATAGCGGTTCCTTAAGTACTTCAGATCCCAGGCTGGTCAGGTGTTTATGTTGTGAGTATTTCCACCCCCCCAGTCTGGGGCTTGTCTCTTTGTTTTCTCAGGGGTGTCTTTGAAGAGTGAAAGTTTAAAAATTTTCTCACTTCCTGCGTATGCTTTCATGCTTTTAAGAAGTCTGCAGTCCCCAAGATGGCGAAGACTTTTCTCCTATATTTTTGTCTAACCGTTTCCTTGTTTTGCCTTTTAAATTTAGGCCTATGACCCATTTCGACTTAGATTTTGCGTAAGGTGTGAGGTGGGAGTGGAGACTCCTTATTTTTCCAGGTGGACATCCTGTGATTCATACCAGGTGCTGAAAGGTGTCTTCCCTGTTGTCTTATGCTGATGCCTTCGCTGATATCGATCAACAGTGTGTGGGGGTCTGTTTTTGGAATCCCTGTTCTGCTCCAGTGACCTCTTTGTCTGACCTGAAGCCAACATCCCATTGACCTGATTATGTATGTAGCATCTTCATAAGTCTTGAAATAAATTCGTTGTTATTTTTATCGGGAATTTCTTTCTTTCTCTTTTTAAAAGATTGTACTTATTTGAGAGAAAGTAAGAGAGAGAGCATGAGCTGTGGGGAGGGGCAGAGGGAGAGGGAAAAGCAGACTCCCCCTCCCCTCCCAAGCAGGGATCCCGACATGGGGCTCCATCCCAGGACCCCGAGATCATGACCTGAGCTGAAGGCAGACACTTAACCCACTGAGCTACCTGGGTGCCTCTATTATCTGAAATTTCAATGCCACCTTTTTAGGTTATTATTATTATTATTATTATTATTATTATTATTATTTATTCATGAGAGAGATGGAGTGGGCACAACGAGCAGGAGGGGCAGAGGGAAAGGGAGAGAGAATCTCAAGCAGGCTCCACACTGAGTGCCGAGCCTGATGCAGGGGTTTGTCCACCACCCTGAGATCATGATCTATCTGCTAAATCGGACTTGACAGAGCTCAGCTTGCCAGCCTAGTCCTTAACGCTGCCCCTTGCTCTGTCTTCCATCTTTGTGGAAGTGTCACTCTTTACTTGCTGTGTCCCAGATGGACTCTTTTGAGTTTAGATGGACGTTTCATTCTCTTGCAGACACTTGACAGTGAGTGAGTGTGTGTGTCAGTTTCAAATTGTGCACATCATCCCTTCAAAGCAACTTATTGGGACGCCCGGGTGGCTCAGTCGGGTAAGCGTCTGCCTTTAGCTCAGGTCATGATCCCAGGGTCCGGGGATTGAGTCCCACATCAGGGTCCCCACTCAGAGGAGAACCTGCTTCTCCCTCTGCCTGCCACTCCCCCTGTTTGTGCACACACTCTGTCTCTGACAAATAAATAAATAAAATCTTAACAAAACAAAACAACTTATTGCAGGCTTTTTTGGGGGGGGCTGGAAATATTTAGTTCCTTCTTGATTTAATTATATTTTTTAATGTAAAAAAAGTTTAGTTAGGATTAGATGGCTTTTCTAGGCAATGGTTGTGGTGGAAGTTGCCGGTTGTCCCCCCATATCCGTTCTTTCTACTTGCAATGTGATAGAATTCATCTCAGGGTGAAGGAATACATTTCTCAGCCTCTCTTGGAAGTAGCTGTGGGCTATGGGATGCAAGGAGGAATGGCAGGTGTGCAATTTATAGATTATGGTCTTAAAGGGAAACCACTGGGACCAGGAAGTAGACACAATGGTCAGCAATCTTGAATTCTGGATACAGGAGCACCACAGGGATTATGCAGCAGCAAAGCAGAAAGAGCCTGGGTCCCTGACACCTTGAAGCTGGGATGTGAGCTACTCCCATCCATACTGTTACTTAGGGAGAGATAAAATTCTCTTGGTGAGCCACTAGTATCTTAGATCTTGGTTGGATCAGCCAAACCTGTATCCTAATACAGTAAATAGATTTACTAATATCGTTGACGATCTTATTTGTTCCCTGTTGTTTTCTGATACTCTTTCCCTTTTGGTTTATATTTCTTCTAGCAGAGAACATCCCTTAGGTGTTTTTTTCACCAAGAGTTTGACGGATGAAAAATTCTGCGATTTTGGAAGTTGGAGTTGTTTTCGTTTTCATTCTTTACTGACAGTTTAGCTAGGTATATTACTCTAAGTTCATAATTAATTTTCCTCAATACCCTGAAAGTATTATTCTACTCTTTTCTTGCCTCTTTTGTGGTTGAGATTTCTCCTACTGGCTTATATATCATTTCTTTTTTGGATAACTTCTTTTCCCTCTTAGGCCTGCTTTTAATATTTTCTCTTCATCTTTGATATTCTGAATTACAAGGTATCTTGGTGGAATTTTTATTTTTATTTATGTATCATGGCCTTTGTTGGTCTTTATTTGGGGAGGGGGAATCTCTCTGTATCTCGTTGAGGGTTTTTGCTGTTTCTTGAGCTGTTATGTCAGTAGTTATCACGTTGTTATACCCTTTTGTTCTTGATTCGTATCTGCTTATTTATATGTTTTATTTATTTATTTATTTATTTATTTATTTATTTATTTCAGTTTTTCCTCTCCTTATTTCGTTGAGGATTTTAAGCATGTTTATTTCAAAGCATTTCTTAAAGGGCTCCACCATTTGAGTTCTTTTTTAAGTTCTATTTATTTAAGTAATCTTTACACCCAACGTGGGACTTGAACCCACAAGCCCAAGATCGAGAGTCATATGTTCCGACTGAGCCAGCCAGGTGCCCTCTACCGTTTGAATTTTGACAGTAGTGACTTATCTCCTAAATGTTGAGTTTGTTGCCTGTTGCGCTGATCTGACTCTTAAGTACTCTGCCCCCCACCCCCTTAATGCTCTCTGGCATTCATGCCTTTATGTAACCCCCTCTCCTTGAGTGTAGCCAGTACCTGTGACTTACTTCTAGTCAATGGAATATGGCAAAAGTGATGGAGTGTTACTGTTGTGATTACATTGTTACAGAAGACTCTGTCTTGCTAGTAGCTTTGCTGAAGAGATTGTGCCTGCTGGACTGAGGAAACATGTGGTTTTGTTGGGAAAGGAAGAGTAGGCAAGAACTGTGGCAAGGAATTATAGGAAGTCTGTGGATGGCCTATAGAAACTGAAGGTGGCCTCCAGACAACAGCCAGCAAGAAGCCAGGGCCCTTAGTCCTACAACTGCCAAGAAATGAATATTCCAACAACCTGAGTGAATTTGGAAGTGGATTCTTCCCCAGTTGAGCCTCGGATGAGAACACAGCCTGGGATGCCTGGGTGGCTCAGGTGGTTAAGCCACTGCCTTTGGCTCAGGTCATGATCCTGGAGTTCCGGGATCGAGTCTAGCACCAGGCTCCCAGCCCTGTGGGGAGTCTGCTTCTCCCTCTGACCTTCTCCCCCCTCATGCTCTCTCTCAAATAAATAAAATCGTAAAAAAAAAGAAAAAAGAACACAGCCTAATTGACACTTTGCAGCCATGTGAGACCCTAAATGTGGGGAAAAAGTTATGTTCTGCCTAGACTTTGGACCCACATATACTGTGTGTTGATGTTAAACATGTTATTTCATCCCATTAGATTTGTAACCATTTGTTAGAAGACTAGAGGACTGATGACACATGGCCCTATATTTGATCTATAGCTTCAGAAATTCTGCCTTCAGTGAGGCTCTTGGAACTTACGAACACTGTATGGGATAATCCACCAAAACGTGAACAGTAGTTACACATGGGTGGGAGAATATAGGTTATTTTTATTCTCTTCTATGCATTTTGGTATTTACCGCATTTTAAAATGTGACATCTATATGAAATAACCAAAACTGTTTAAACATTTTATTAAAGACTAACAACGTACTCATAGAAAATAGCACAAATCTTATGTTCAGTTTAATTATTTTTTTACAAAGTGAACATATTTTCTGTAATTGCAATCCAGGACAAGAATTAGAATGTTAGTAGCATCCCAGAAGACTTTTCTCTTGTTTCCCAGTTAGTAACTCCAAAAAGATAATTATTAGTCTAACTTTTATTACCATTACCTTTTTTAGAAACGATTTTATTTATTTATTTGATAGCCAGAGATCTGTAGGCAGAGAGAGAAGGGAAAGCAGGCCCCTGCTGAGCAGAGAGCCCGATGTGGGGCTCTATCCCAAGACCCTGAGATCATGAACTGAGCCGAAGGCAGAGGCTTAACCCACTGAGCTACCCAGGTGCCCCTACCATTACCTTTTATAAGTGATATTCAGTATATTCATTTGTGTCTGACTTCTCTCTTTCTCTTTCTCTCTCTCTGTAAAGTAGGCTCCATGCTCTTAGTGGGGCTTGAACTCAGGACCCCAAAGTTAAGAGTCATATGCCCTACTTACTGAGCTAGCCATGTGCCCATGTGTCTGACTTCTCTTATTCAACATTATGTTTGTGAAGTTCATAATGTCTTTCATAACAATAGTTTGATCATTGTTTTTTTTTTAAAGATTTTATTTATTTATTTGACAGAGAGACAGAGCAAGAGAGAGAACACAAGCAGGACGAGTGGGAGACGGAGAAGCAGGCTTCCTGCTGAGCAGGGAGCCCAATGCAGGGCTCGATCCCAGGACCCTGGGTTCATGACCTGAGCCAAAGGCAGACACCTAACAACTGAACCACCCAGGCACCCCTAATTTGATCAGTCTTAACATTGGTTCATATTTCAATGCATGAATATACCACAAATTGGCTATATATTCTACTGTTGATGAAAGTTTGGGACTTCCAATAAAGCAAGAAAAATAAATTTAAAGTATAACAATTGGAAATAAAGAACAAACTGTCACTATCCATAGACGTGGTACTGATAGAAGATCCATACAAATTAGTAAATAAATGATTAGAATTAATAAGTGAATTTAACAATGTCCCTGGATGAAATGTCCACACTAACTACAGTAGCCTTATAGAAGATCTTGAAAACTAGTGTGAGTTCTGAAACTTTGTTCTTTTTTGATGTTGTTTTTGTTATTTGAGTTCCTTTGCCTTTTCATGTAAATTTAAGAATGAACTTGTTGGCTTTTACCAAAAAGCCCATAAAGATTTTATTTGGAATTATATTGAATCTATACATCAATTTGGTGATAACAGCTTAACAAAATTGAGGCCTCCAATCCATGAACACAGTATAGCTCTCCATTTATTGAGATGTTTTAAAATTTCTTTCATTAGTATTCAGCATACAGATATATCCAAGTATTTCATTTTTTCCAGGGCTATTTCTTTTTCTTTCTTTCTTTCTTTCTTTTTTTAAACATTTATTTATTTATTTATTTATTTGAGGCAAGAAGGGGCAAAAGGAGAGAGAGTCTTAAGCGAACTCTGCACTGAATATGGAGACTGATGTGGGGTTCAAGCTCATGACTGAGATTATGGCCTGAGCTGAAACCAAGAGTCAGATGCTCAACCAACTGTGCTACCTAGACACTCTTCCAATACTATTTCTTAAATCCCATTTCCAATTATTAATTATGAGTATATAAGAACACACTTTTTAATATACTGGCTTATGTAATTTTGCTAAATGTATTAGTTCTATGGGATTTTTTACTTGGGCAATTATTTATGTGCGAATAGAAGCAGATTTCTTTCTTTCTTTCCAAGCTATATGTCTTGTTTTCTTGTCTTACTGCACTGGCTGTTGAATAAGAGTAGTGAGGGGAGACATTATTGTTCTTGACCTTAAAGAGAAAACATCTGGTCTTTCCCAATTAAGCATGATGTGTGAATAACCCAACACCAAATCCTAACCAAAGGTCTGGTTTCTGGGGCCTCAGTAAACAGAACTCAGGTGGAAGTCAAGTGCCACTGATGCTTGAGGGAATACAACCCATGGAAAGCTGGAGCAAGAGAAAAGAAGGGAAAGAGACCGAGTATGAAGGTACATAAATGTGCTGGCCACTTGTTGATGTTAATCACAACTGATTGATCTTGTGGCACTGTCTTGCACACACCTGTGAGCTGAGCGGATCCCATGGCAGTTCAAGCACCAGCAGCCACAGGGAAGACAATGGGGTCAAGAGGTATAAATGCTAGCAGGAGTTGATTTTTTTTTTTTTTAAGATTTTAAAAATTTATTTGACAGACAGAGATGACAAGTAGGCAGAGAGAGGAGGAAGCAGGCTCCCCGCTGAGCAGAGAGCCTGATGCGGGGCTCTATCCCAGGACCCTGGGATCATGACCTGAGCCGAAGGCAGAGGCTTTAACCCACTGAGCCACCAGGCACCCCTGGAGTTGATTTTTTAAAAGTATTCTATTCTATTTATTTATTTATTTAGAGAATGTGAGCAGGGGTGGGTGGGTGGCAAGAGAGGCAGAAGAAGAGAGAGAATCTTTTTTTTTTTTTTAAATTTTATTTATTTGACAGAGAGAGAGAGATCACAAGTAGGCAGAGAGGCAGGCAGAGAGAGAGAGAGGGAAGGAAGCAGACTCCCTGTGGAGCAGGGACCCTAACGTGGGGCTTGATACCAGGACCCTGGGATCATGACCTTAGCTGAAGGCAGAGGCTTTAACCCACTGAGCCACCCAGGTACCCCATTTCTGAAAATGTTTTTACTCTACCGTCACTATTAATTGATAGTTTATCTGGGTATAGAACTTAAAGTTTGAAATACATTTTTCTCAGGATTTTAAAGGCATTAGCTCCATTTTGGTCTAATTTCAGTGGCGCTGTAAGAAGCGTGATGCCATTCTGATTCTTGATGCTTTGTGTAAAACCTAACTTTTCACTCTCTAAGAGCTTATATGATTTTTCATTTATTCTTAGTGATCTGAAATTGTACAACGATGTGTCTCAGTGTGCAAATATTTTAATCCACTTGGTTGGATACTTAGTGGGCATTTTCCATCTGGAAACCCATGTCATTTAATTCAGAGACATTTACTTTAATGACTTATTTGATGATTACCATTCTCTTCTATTTCCTCTGTTCTTTCTGGGACTCCTCTTATTTGGATGATTCTCTAATTTTCATGTCTTTTCTCTCCTTTGTGTTTTCCTCTGCTTTCTGGGTTATTACCTCATCTGCAAACTTTTCTTCCAATCCTTTCACTAAGCTTTTCATTTATTCTACCCAAGAGATATTTTTTTGTTCTTAGAATGTTCTTTTTTAATAACGTACTGGACTTGTTTCATGTGTGCTATATGTCTCATGTCTTTGATGATACTGGTGATTTGGTTTTTTTTTTTCATTTTTCTTCTCCTAGTCATCATCATCTGTGTTCCCTCCAAAGTTGCTTTTTATCTATTTGTTGTTGTTTGGCTCCGGGTTAGGAGCTTCTCTTCTGGGCCTGGTGATCCTTATCTTCTGTACACAGAGGTTGCTCAGAAACTCAGAGCTGAGGTTTGGTTTGCCCACCAAAAACTCCACAGGAGGGACGCCTGGGTGGCTCAGTCATTAAGCATCTGCCCTTGGCTCAGGTCATGATCCCGGGTTCCTGGGATCGAGTCCAGCATCACACTCCCTGCTCAGCAGGAAGCCTGCTTCTCCTTCTCCCACTGCTCCTGCTTGTGTTCCCTCTCTCACTGTCTCTCTCTCTGTCAAATAATTAAATAAAATCTTAAAAAAAAAAAAAATCCACCGCTGAGTGATCTGATATTGGGAAACTTCAGATGTCTGTGTCTTTAGGTCTTTCCTCCTGGGCTTCTCAGAAATTTCAGTCTCCTGCCCGGAGGTTCATACTAAGCCTGTTTGCCAGTTGGGACTATGGAGACTTGACGTGAAGACTTTCATTCATTCCCCCATTTTTGGTGAGAAGCCCCTGGCCCTAGCTGGGTCTGCTTTTTTCCAGTACAGAGTCCCTTGGTTTTACCCACTCTGGGGAATAAATCATCTGTCTTCTCTTGTGATTGTTGGGGTGTAGTAAGGGCGGTCAGCTTGGGGGATGGGCTCTGGGTTACTAACTGCTCTGTAAACTCTCTTTCAACAAAACCCCTGCTCTTGCCCCCCTGGTGCCAGAAGTACCTGGTACTGGATTCCTGAGCTTCTGAGGAGTTCTAGACTTTCCTCACTGCTGCCTCAGGACTCAGTTCTTCGCATCCATTAAGTTGGTTCCCATTCATAGATCTCTTTTCCAATTTCAAAATTACCCCATTTTCTTCGCCACTGCAGCATTTGAAGAATTCCTTTTCTGCCATTTTAAAGGAGTTTCAGGAGGGAGCAGCGATACATGCCTGTGTTTGATCTGCTTTCTCTAACCAGAAACCCTGGCTCTTTTTTCATTATATTTAATTCTTTTTGATATTTCTCAGAACTTCTTAGTCATTTTAATCACAGCTGTTTTGTAGTCTCTTTCCTGGACGGATCTATCGTGTGAGGTTGTGGCAGATTTGGGGTTGGGGGAAGAGAGGGTGTCCAAACCTCCTGTTGGTTTTATCATTGACTTTGTCTTATTACTGCCATGGTTTTGTAATTTTTTCTTTGTGAGCTCATCTGCAGGGACCTTTGTCTGTGCGTTGAGCTTGGGTTGACGTTCAAGGCCCTCTGGTGAGTGTTCACATTTGTCTCTGCCTCGTGCACAGGTCATCTCCAGCCAGGGATCCCTGTGGGTGTTAAGTTCTTGCCTTCTGGGTCTCCGGAACACACTGGGAAGGGTAAATTTAAATTCCAGCCCCCTGGAGGCTAAGTCTCTGGTTCCACATTCCCAGTCTGTGTCCTACCCTAAGTCCAGGCTGTGGCAGAGAGTTTCTTGGTAATTTGTGTGAGCGGAGAGTTGTTTTTTTGGTTTGTTTTTAATCCTCATCTACCTTTTCATCGAGAGTATAAGTCTGAAGAGGCTGGCTTGGAGGTGGGTCTCATTTACAACTCCCTGCTCTGTGGAGCCCAAAGTCTTATTTCTTGTCCCCATGAGGACTCTAAAATCCAGTCCCCAGGCTGCTGAGACCCACAGCCCTGCACCCCTCCCCCCCACCCCCCACCGTCATACCTCCCCTCTGTGCAGCCCAGCAGCCAGCCGAGCCCTCCTGATTCCTGCTCTGGTTTTCAGCTACGTCTTTGTTTTTATCCCTGGGGAGCTCACTTCCTTTCTTGCAGGCTCAGCCATGCATTTAGAAGGATGTTTGTTAGATTTTAACCACCATCTCCAAGTCGTATTTTGTAGCAGGAGGGTTTTCTGCTGGGTAACTCACATTTCTACCAGAAAGGGAGGCCTGTGGTTTTCGTTTGTTTCCAACCTCTTTTGCATCTCTGACTACCCACAGCAGAGCATCACGAGAGGCCCGAGTAAAAGAAATGCCATTGCTGTGTTTTCAGCTAATTGGTGATTTTGCCAAAGGCCCCAGCAAAACCGAGTCAGGGTTCCGGAGGCCGTCCTGCTGTTCGGAGCAGGAGTCTCAGAGAACATTCGAGACCTAGCCTGGGCTGGGACCAGCCTACTGTGGTACCCTCTGATGTCCAGCCAGACTGCGGGCATCCCTCCCTCTCACCCTTCTCGGACCTTGCTGATTGCCTCCTACACCGGCTGTGCTGTGTCCGCTGGCTTGTGGACGGGCCTGTTAGACCAGACTTACCCTTTCCGGGCCCCAGGCCCTGTTGTTTTCTCTCTGTGTCTCCAGCATCCTCACGGTCACAGCACAAACATGCGAGGCGTTGGTAAATGTGTGTCTGATGTGTGAAGGAACCCGCCAGCGTTCCCCCACAACCAGCCCCGAATGGCAGCCTCGGATTTCACAAAATTAAGGCCGCTGTTACAGCCCCATCACTCAACCGAACCTCAGCCACCCTTCTGCCTGGCAGACACCAGCCCTGCCCCGCAGGAGCGGAACTCTCCTCTGGCATTTTAATAGGGAGGTGGCAGGTCATTTGGGAACAAATGGACTCTAATTAGCCCTCCCAAGAGCTGAGCTGCCCTGTCTGGGCTGTGGGGGGCACGGAGCGGGGGTGGGGGTGGGGGGGGGACTTGGTCACCGACTCCTTCTCCAACTCTCCCCTCCTCTCCTGGTGGACTGGGGTTCCAATGTTCCATGTTTGGAGAGAGATCTTTTTGCCCAAGGAAAGCTGAGGGTGTGTTTCCCCAAACCTGTGGGGTCCTTTCGTAGATGGCTGAAATGGTTGCAGCTGCTGACTCACAGTGTTTATGTAGCGTGTTCCCTCTGAGATCTCTCTCTGGTGAGGACACACTCTGGCGGGACTTGCCCAAAGTCACACCAGGCCGGGGCTTGCCTGCGCTGTCTAGGGGAGCATCCGCTAGCCACCTAATCGCCACTGAGCGAGTACTTGAAATGTGGCTGGTCTGAATTTCGATGTGCCTTGAGTGTTAAACCGTGCCAGATTTCCAAGACTTCGAAGTATGAATAAAAAAAAAATCCCGGTAATAATTTTAATATTTGTGACATGTCACAATCATAATATTTTGGATATATTAGGTTAAATACAAATATTATTGGGATGAATGCCACCAGTTTTTTTAAATTTCGTTTTAATGAAGCTGCCCCCAAATTTTAAATTACCTATGTGGTTTGCATTCATGACTCAAGTCCTATTTCTTTTCTTTTCTTTCTTTTTTTTTTTTTTTTAAGATTTTAGTTATTTGACAGAGAAGGACACAGCAAGAGAGGGAACACAAGCAGGGGGAGTGGGAGAGGGAGAAGCAGGCTTCCTGCTGAGCAAGGAGCCAGATGTGGGGCTTGGTCCCAAGACCCTGGATCGTGACCTGAGCTGAAGGCAGACGCCTAATGACTGAGTCACCCAGGCACCTCTTGAGTCCTATTTCTTTTGGCTGTGAGCAGTGCAGAGGGAGGCCTTGTCTGCTGTATCCTGCACAGAGCAGGAGGCCAAGAATTCTATGCTGAACGAATGAATGAATGAGTGCTTGTTCAACACACTTGGCATTGGTTTATAAATGAAATCGTTTGCTTTGGCCGTGAAGGCGAGCTGCCCTCCGTCTATTTTCTACCTTTGCATGAGTAGCCTTTCCATGAGATTGCACAGCCATGGGTGTGACCAGATTTGGGGAACTGACCCTGTCCTAATTTGGGGTCCCTTGAGAGCAGAGCCTGAGTGACGTGACCCCAGGAGGCAGGAAAGCAGGGCTGGGCTTGGAGGAGGATCAACGTGGGTATCCTGCCCAGCTGCAGGCAAAGGAGAGACATATGCAGCCAGGAACCCTGGCAGCATACGGAATGCCTTCCAGAATTGTCACCCAGAGGATGGGAGGTGGGAACATCTGTCCAATGGCTCCTGCCCTCCATGGCAAGAGGCCGCTAAGGGTACCTTTACTCTCTCACACTTCTTTTTTTTTTTTTTTTTTAAGATCTTATTTATTTATTTGAGAGAGACAGAGTGAGAGCCTGAGCTGAGAGAGGGAGAAGCAGACTCCCTGCTGAGCAGGGAGCCCGACACGGGGCTCCATCCCAGGACTCTGAAACCATACCCGGAGGTGAAGGCAGAGGCTTAACGGACTGAGCCACCCAGGCGCCCCCTCTCCCACACTTCTGAGCTGTGCTGGTGGCTTCAGGAGGCTTTGGAAAAATAACTTAGGCCGAAAAGCATCTGCTTGAGGTGGCACGCTCGTCAGCACGGGTCAGGACTGTCCACCACATTGCACCAAAGAAAATTCATAATTGCTGCAACAGTAGACAAAGATCAGTGGCTGAACGTCTGGGAGGGGCGTAGAATGGGCTTCGGATTATGGGCGGTTTCTGGAAAGCCAGGAGACACCTTGTTTGTTCATAACGCACTCGTGCATTCATTCAGTTGTCAACCAATACTTCTTGTACACCACCTCTAGGTGAGGTCTGGGCTCCCCCCAGAAAGGATGACAGAAGGAAAGAGAGGAGTAGAGATGTCCTTACATCAGCCATGTGGAACCTTTTCTAATTCACAAATTAGGGAAATCACTTGCAAACGTCAATCCCTTCATCTTCACTGCCAACAGGGAACTGAGGCTGGATTGTTGGGTGACAGCACCCAGAGCCTCTGAAGAGGGCTCAGCCTCTTCTTGGTTCAAGCAGGACTTAGAAATTAACTCCCCCGTGGGGTGCGTGGGTGGCCCAGTCGGTTAAGTATCCGACTCATGATTTCGGCTTGGGTCATGAGATCAAGCCCCATGTCTCCCAAGCTCAGTGGGGAGTCTGCTTGGGATTCTCTCTCTCTCCCTCTCTGCTTCTCCCCCTCCCATTTGCACTCTCTTTCTCTCTCAAATAAATAAATAGAATCTTAAAACAACAACACAAAGGAATGATCTCCCCCACCCATCGTGCTTTCCTGCATTGGCTCAGCCTGAGGCCCCTGAGTGGCTGCTAGGTGCCAGGCTCTGCCCCAGGCTGGGGGTGTGGTGGGGAGCTAGAGGGAGCCTCTGGGCTCCGGAGCTCACAGTCTAAAGGGAGCAAGGGTGCCACCCTTGCGGAGAATCAGGAGGTAGGATCCAAGCCCTGAGGGGCAGAGGGAGGGGCTGCATCCTGCTAGGTCTTGGAAAGCATTCGGGAGGAAGTGCAACCAGATATTCACCCCAAGGCCTCTGGGCCCCAGATGTGAGCTTCTGGCACAGACTGGTCCTGGCTGAACCCCATAACTGGCTGTTTGGCAAAGGACATTGGCAAACCCAAGCTGACTCTGGGCCATTTGCATATCATTTGCATCAATCTGCATATGCGGTGACACAGCCTGGTCTCTTATGCATTTAAATTGCAAGTTATTTGTCTCTCTTTGAAAGCTCTCATTTTTTTTTCCCAAGGGGGGCTGGCTCCATTTCCCCTCCTTGCCCTTATAAAGACTGTGGAGGTTGCCCAGCACAATGGAAGGCTGTCGATTTGGGGTGGAATATGTGCATTTTATTCTGGCCTTCCAAGTACTTGGTCATTTTCAAGGGCCCCGTGACAACCTGGTGCAGAAGAGAGGGGAGGGTATGTGCATCCTGGGCTACCCACAGGGAAACTGAGGCAGAGGGAGTTTGGGCTCGGTTGCTTGGTTTGCTTTGGTTTATCTATTTGTTGTAAGTGAGGTGCCCAACCTCCCTTGGCCCGCTGGAGGGAAGTCTGTGACTAGGGATCTGATCCCGTGTCAAGAGGGAGCTCAGAGGTCATGTCTTAGTGGAGGAAGTTCAGAGAGGGCCAGAGACTTGCCCAAGCCACAGAACTGATCCAGAACGCAGCCTTGGCTCGGCAGCTCAGCATGAAGACAGTGGGCCCCGCTGCCAAGGCACCTGTTTGGGCCTCTGTGTCAGCAGCTTGTGCTGCATCAGAGGACATCCCCTTAAATACCAAGTATATTGATTTCTACGTACTTGGGTTGCAGTTTAAGCCTGGTGAGTGCATGTCACCACTGATGAGTGTGTGTCACCCTGCCCAGCATATCCCGTTCAATCAGGACCTGACTTAGCCCAGACATGAGCTAGCAGGGGTCCTCACTGGTGCCCTAAATGGGGACTTTCTCTGATGCAGAAGGTGTGGTTCATTCCATCCCAGATAGTGCAGGTCTCCCCATACACCCTTGACATTGACTGTGAAGACCAAACTTGAGGACATCACCTTGTATCTTAAAAATCTATCAATGGAATAGGGTGGGAACTTACTCAAGGCAATATTGGGTCGAGCTGACTGTCAGGTCATTTGGGGATCTTTACTTATAAAAACCAAATCATGTAATTCACTGGTAATAATAGCTCCCATTTGTGGAATACTTGATCATGTGCAGGCCTGGTGCTGGGCTTTCCCTTCCGTTAATTCCATTCCTCATCCTGTAAGATGGAGACTCTTATTCTTGTTACACAGGCGAGGCCACTGAAGCTCAGTGAGATAAAGGACTTTGTCCAGCGAAGTATCAGGGTCGAGGCTCAATGTCAGGGCTAGCTGGCTCCAGACCACAACAAAACAGGCTGTGCTTCCCACTAAACCATATCGCTTCCAATGTCAAGTCTAAAACTAGACCTAACATGAGCGCTAAGTTATAAGTCTTAACATAATGTAGTGATTTACAAAGCACAGACTTGATGATAGTAGATGAGAATCTTATATCAGATTAACTTGCTGCTGGTAATAATGATAGAATCTGGATAAATATATAAAAGAGATTTGTTTGTAACAACTGGAGAGTGACCAGAAGCAGGCAGAAACTGGAAGAGATATGACCCTTGAAACAAGGAAACCATACTGATGAGAGACATATTTATCTGGCTTTTCCCCTGAAGACATTCTCTGGTTGATGCAGTGCATAGGGGAATTGAACATAAGCAGAAATCAGAAACTGAATTAGCTGAAGAGTAGGAAATTGGAGTTTGGAACCTCTAGAGAAGCTGGAAATTGAGAGAGAAACATCCCAGAAAAGAGAGCCACAGAGGGAGAAAACTCCCCTAAATCCTTGGCTGACTCTGGCATGGGTCCTGACTCCAAGGAGAAAACACAGCTGGAAGACTGAAAATGCTGAGCAGAGATTTCTGCAGCTACTTGGCATTGAGGAAACAGATTTTCTAGTTCAAATTTCATCAAGTTGGAGTATTTTGTAAAACACACAGGCTTTTCAGTGAGAACCTGGGAGACAATAACTTAGAAGTGTTAATGAAGTCTGTCCTGATGAAGCCTGACACCAAGCCTCCACAAGACCAAGGTGAAGGGCCAAAAATTTGATAGAACAATATGCAGAATTCTTCAGAGGAAGATAACACAACCCAGAGCCTCTACATTGTATCACACAATGTCCAGCATAAAATTAAAAATTACTAGATATGGAATGAGACAGGATAATGTGACACATAGACAAAAAATTTTTTTAAGTCAGTAGATACAGATCAAAGACAACACAGATGTTGGAATTAGTAAGAAAACTTTATCTTTTTTTAAATTTAAAGATGTATTTATTTATTTGAGAGAGTCGATGAGAGCACGCAAGCAGGAGGGGCAGGGAGAGGGAAAGAAAATCCCAAGCAGACTCTGTGCTGAGTGGAGCCCAACATGGGGCTCAATCCCACAACCCAGAGATCACAGCCTGAGCTGAAACCAAGAGAAGACAGACACTCAACCAACTACACCACCCCAGTTGCACCCCAGTAAACAAACGTTTAAATCATTATAATACATTGGTTAAAGAGTCTATGGGGAAAGGCAATTATAATGGATGAAGACATGAGAAATTTTAGGAGTACATTAGTTTCCTAGGGCTTCCAGAAAAAAGTACCTCAAACTGAGTGTCTTAAAACAGAAATTTATTTTCTCACAGATCCAGAGGCTAGAAGTCTGAAATCCAGATGTTGATGGGGTTAGTTTCTTCTGAGGGCCCTGAGTAACAATCTGTTCCATGCCTATCTCCTAGCTTCTGGTAATGGCTGGCAATCATTGATGCTGCTCCTTGGCTTATATGTGAATCACTCCAATCTCTACTCCCTCTTCACAAGGTATTTTCTCTGTCTCTTTCTCTCTCCCTTCCTTCCTTCCTTCCTTTCTTTTTTCTTTCTTTCTTTTTTTTTTTAAAGATTTTATTTAATTGAGAGAGAGAGAGCATGAGCAAGGGACAGAGGGGAAGAGGAAGAAGGAGATGCAGACTCCCACTGAGCAGAGAGCCCAATGTGGGGCTCAATCCCAGGAACCCAAGATCACAACCTGAGCCGAAAACAGATGCTTAAATGACTGAGCCACCCAAGTGTCCTTCTTTCCTCTTCTTACAAGGACACTAGTCATACTGGATTGAGGACCCACCTTACTCCAGTGTGACATTATCTTAACTAATTACATCTGTAATGACCCTATTTCCAAATAAGGTCACATTATGAGGTTCTGGGGGTTAGGACTTCAGCATATCTTTTGGGGGGAGAGCATATTTCAAACAATAACAAAGGAGATAAGGAAACTTTCTAAAAAAAAAAAAAGAATCAGATCAAGGGGTGCCTGGGTGGCTCAATGGGTTAAAGCCTCTGCCTTCGGCTCAGGTCATAATCCCAGGGTCCTGGGATCTAGCCCTGCATCGGGCTCTCTGCTCATCAGGGATCCTGCTCCCCCCCCCCCACCTACCTCTCTGCCTACTTGTGATCTCTGTCTGTCAAATAAATGAATAAAATCATAAAAAAAAGAGAATCAGATCAAATTCTAAACTGTAACACCAATATCTCAGAAGTCAAACATTTATTCGATGGGATTAAAAGCCATCTAAGCATCCACTGGATGGGATTAGACCCAACAAAAAGGACCAGTAAATTTATATTTTTAAAAGATTTATTTAAAAAAATTTATTTATCTATTTTGAGAGCAAGAGGAAGAGAGTATGGGGTGGAGAGAAAGAGGGAGAGAGAGAATCTTGAGCAGACTCCCTGCTGAGCACAGAGTCCAACTTGGGGGCTCAATGTCATGGTCCTGAGGTCATGACTGAGCTGAAACCAGGAGTCAAGTGCTTAACCAGCTGAGCCACCCAGGCGCCCCAAGGACAAGTAAATTTAAAGACAGATCAATAGGGGCACCTGGGTGGCTCAGTCAGTTAAGTACCTGCCTTTGGCTCAGATCATGGTCTCAAGAGTCCTGGGAAGGAGCCCCACATCCAGCTCCCTGCTCAGCAGGGAGTCTACTTCTCCCTCTCCCTCTACCTCACCCCCTGCTCATGAGCTTTCTCACTCAAGTAAATAAATAAATCTTTAAAGACAGATCAATGGAAATAAACCACACTGAAGCACAAAGAGAAAAATGGTTAACAAAAAATGAACAGAACCTCCATAACCTATAGGATGGGATTGAGAAGTCTTAACACACATGTAACTGGGGTCCCAGGGGAAGAAAGAGAGATAGTAGGGCAGGAAAATAATATGTTATGAAAAAATATTGGCTGAGAATGTTCCATGTTTGAAAAAATGGTCAAGGATGTTCACTAAGCCGTAATCATGATAACTACAAAGAAGACCATGCTTAGGCACATCGTGGTCAGACTGCTGACCACAATCAAGAGAGAATCTGGGAAGCAGCTGAAAAAAATAAAAAGAAAAGAAAAAAACTAACCAAAAAAAAAAAAAAAAACCCAAGAAAATTATGCACAGAAGAACAATGATGCAAGAGACAACAGACTTCTCATAAAAATAATGTAAGTCAGAAGACAATGGAGCAAATGGTGAAAGGAAAACCTGTTAATTCAGAACGCTATCAGTGAAATGTTTTTCCAAATGGAAAAAGATTTAAATTCTTGGTTAAATAAATGCAGAGAATTTGTTGCCAGGAGACCCATATGATAAGAAATGACAGGGCCGCCTGGGTGGTTCAGTGGTTAAGTGTGGACTGGGTCTCAGCTCAGGTCTTGATCTCAGAGTTGTGAGTTCAAATCCCTTGTTGAAGAAAAAGAAATGCCAAAGAAAGGTTTTAGGGTTTTTTTTTTTAAAGTAATTTATTTACTTACTTACATATATATGTATGTATTTATTTATTTATTCATTTGTTTTTTAGAGGGGGAGGGGCAGAGGGAGAGAGAGAATCTTAAGAAGGTTCCATGCCCAGCATGAAATCCTACCTGGGGCTCAATCCCACAACCCTGAGATCATGACCTGAGCCGAAATCAAGAGTTGGACGCTTAACCGACTGAGCCACCCAGGTGCCCTGGTTTTAGGTTTCAGGGAAATGGCTTACCAGATAGAATTTCAGATTGATGGGGTAATGGCATGGGTAATGAGAGGTGAGTGGATACAGAAGACAAGTTTTCTTTTCTGAACTTCTTTAAAAATGATGGACTCTTTAAAGCAAAAATATCAGTGTGGTCTGGGATTTATAACACACAAAAGCAAAATATATGACCACAATAATACAAAAGACAAGAGAGGCTAAAATAAAATTCTACTTCTGTAAAGTTCTTACAGAATATATGAAGTGGTGTTTTATTACTGGAAGGTGAATGGTGATAATTGAAGAATATGTATTGGAACCCCTCCTAGAGCAACCAAAGATATAAAGAGGGGTAGCTAAAAGGTAAACCGACAGAATGGAGTATTTATAAATACTCGATTAGCCCAACGGAAGGCAGTGAAGGAGGCAAGGAGAAGAGCGGGGACGAATAGATAATAAACAGCGGGGTGGTAGACATACACCCAGTTCCAACATGAAGCACATTTAATGTAAAAGGACCAGCCTCTCCAACCAAAAGGTAGATACTCTCAGACTTGATTTTAAAAATAGTCTTATCTGGGTTCGGGGTCTGTGCGTGGGAGAATTAAATGAGGTTGTGCGTCAATGCTCTGTGTCCAGGGCTGGGCCCGCAGTGGGTGCTTCTTAACAATCCTGTTTTCTGGGAAGCCTTTCCGTGAGCTTCCTGTGGAGAGGCCCCGGTTGGCCGTCTATACAGCATTCTACCCTGCTGAGCATTCAACCCCCCGGCCTTTGTGGAGCATGAGCTTCCTGCAGACAGACGCGGCCCTTCTCGAGGGTGGCTGCAGTGGGTTATTTGTCTACTTTTCACGCTCAGGGAATGGCCCTCCCTGTTTACCTGCTCTAAAGCAGCAGGGGAGGGGAGGGGAGGGGACGACACCAACAAATGGCTCCTCAAAGTCAGGGCTGGAGCTGAGCTGGCCTGAGGCTTGTAGGGGCTGGCAGCTTGTGCCAATGTGGATGAGTCATGCTTCCCTGGAAACTGGGGCCAGGGGCTGCCTACCAACATCCAGTACTGCAGGCAAGGCCTCTCCCCCAGAGGATCCCTGGCCTGTAAGCTCAGCCCCTTTCTTACCCCTGGCTCCCACCAGTGCAGAACAGCAAGACAGTGTCGTGGGGCTGGAGGAGGACGAGGAGCCTCAGGTTCTGTCTGCCCAGGGTGGGCTATACGCCTGGGTTACCTCTTGCTAGGTGGCTGTCCGTGTGGACAAGGAAAGGGGGACCAGGGGACCCCGGGCTGTATTTCTTAGGCCCTTCCCCTTGCCCCACATCTGGCCTCTCAGTTGAATTCAGAGTCTTGGGGAGCCAAAGTGCTGTTTCTAGCAACTTCCCTACTGTCTAGTCCATTGGTTTTCTCCTCCTCCCAAATCCCTCGTCATTACCCCTCCTCCCCATGAGGGTACTCTCCATCTCTCCTGATGCCTGACGCCAGGGACCAGTTCTACCTGTTTTTGTCATTTATATAAAAGACATCTCTTGTACATAAGGCCGTGAACTTCCTTTATATCGTTGTGTATGGCAGTGGATCATCCATCTTGAAAGCTGGCTAGGTATCCATCCTATGAATAGTCAACACTTCTTGTATCCTACATTTTTCCTATAGCCGTGAGACAGCTGGGTTCATTCCGTCAAGGGCTATCACCAATAGGGCTGCTATGAATAGTCCACATCCTTTGGTGGACAAAGGGAAGCACGTCTGTTAGGTCTCTGCCCGGGGGTGGATGTGGTGGGTTGGAGGGCAGGGCATGCTCCTGACGCGCTTCCCACGGTGGTTTAACCAATTCACACTCCCACCGGGTGTGGGGGGGGTTCCGGTTGCTCCACATGCCCACCAACATTCGATACTGTCAGTCTTCTTCACTTTAGCCAGGCCGGTACCGGAAGTGGTAGCCCACTGTGGTCCTGGGCTTTCCCTGGGGAGTCATGAAGCCGAGTGCCTCTCCCTGCCTTTGTTGGCCTTGGGATACTCTCTTGTGAAGTGCTTTCCTGCTGGTATTTCCTCCTCTGTTTTTCTCTTCAGTTGTCTGCCTAGTTTGACGGGACTCAAAAGGTCACTGTGCTCTGCCCCACAAACTCAGAAGCTGCTGTGGCCAGGCCATGTTCCCACTGTAGCCGGGGACAGGGTTTCAAACAAAAGGTATAATATGTCACATAAAATTAATCGGATTTGAATTGATTTTGTATTTGATTGATCAATTTGTCTCGGTTTTATGGTTGTCCAAGAGCTACAAGGAATTTATGCCTTGTTTTATGTTGGCCCACGTTGAAGCAACGCCATGGTGAAAATCATTCAAGGCAATGATGAGGGCCCATGAGCTCCCCATCTCCTCTTGGTAAACGGGAGGAGATTTTCAAAATGCAAGTCCAGTCTGGTAATTCCCCTTCATGTTGTATCTCAGAGGATCCCTTCTGTTGTCTGTCTGCACAGGCCCCCAGTTACCACTGCCCCCTGTTTGGGAGCAGCCACTACCCGTGGCTACCCCCTTGGCTTAGCGTTAATTCCTCGCTCAGATCTCAGCTTAATTGTCACTTCTCAGGGAAGCCCTCACAATGGGCCTAAAGCACACCGTCCCCGACAAGCACCCTCCTTCTTGGTGTAACCTTAGCTGCAATTCTTGATTTATTCTAGACTGCAAATTCCACGAAGGCCAGGACAGTATTTTGTTTCCCACTTTTTTTCTTCCAGTGTCTGTGCCACTGTTTGGCAAAGAAAGAACTCCGTGGCTGTCTGTTGAATGACTGAATGACCTGAGCTGTGTGACCCTCTGGCTCTGTTGATGCTGAAGAGCAGGGAGGGCCCAAGGTCACACACAGGAAGGACCAGAGGCAGGCGTGAGGCCAAGCTCTTCTCATTTAGGTACATAGAATGTGAAAGAAAGTCCTCCTTGGCCAGCATAATGGGCCCTGGGGTCCCTTAAGGATCATCTAGTCCAATTTCTTTGTGCTTTGAATGAGGAAGTTAAGTACCAAAGAGCGAGTAGGGATTGTCTAGAATTACTTGGCAAAGCGAGCTCGGCTAGGTCTAGGACCCACTTGCCTGATACTCAACGTGCTTTGCACAGCCCCTAACTCTCCCGGAGGCAGGATACCGTGGGGGTGGGGGAGGAGTGGAGGTCACTGTTCTCACAATCCTGACTGAGAGCCTCTGAGCATGGCCGGGGTTCCCCGCCTGATGCAGACGGCGGACTGATGACAAAGGCCTTCCTTGTTCTCTTTCAGAGTCTAATCTAGAGTCTCATGGGGCAGTATTGAATTCCTGTCTATGGGAAGGTGGAAGAAGACAGGAACATTCTGGAATGAAGACTGGGGACGCTCAGAGTGAGGCAGGAAGAACAATGCACTGAGGAAAACTCCAGCTGCCTGGCAAATGCCCCCTGGTCCCTAGCCTGGCTGGGAGTACTGCTTGCAACAACGCCCTTAACCCTTTTGAGGCTTTTCTTTTTTTCCCAGAGGATTTCATTTATTTATTTGAGAGAGAGAGAGAGAGAGAGAGAGAAATCACAGAGGGAGAGGGAGAGGGAGAGGGAGAAGCAGACTCGCCACTGAGCAGGGAGCCCGATGTGGAATTCGATCCATGGACCTGGGGATCATGACCCGAGCCGAAGGCAGATGCTCAATGGACCAAGCCATCCAGGTGCCCCAGCAGGAGACATCTTTTTTTTTTTTTTAAGATTATTTACTTATTTATTTGACACCAAGAGAGAGATCACAAGTAGACAGAGAGAGAGGGGGAAGCAGGCTTCCTGCTGAGCAGAGAGCCCAATGTGGGGCTCGATCCCAGGACCCTGAGATCATGACCTGAGCTGAAGGCAGAGGCTTAACCCACTGAGCCACCCAGGCACCCAGGAGACATCTTATAATCGAAATTCTTATTGAGCTAAGTGTAGATTGAGATGCCATTGTGGGAAGTAATGTTGAGAGAGCCCAGGCACCCTGCCCCCCATTTCCCCCCATAGAAAGGTCTGACAAAACCAGGGACGACATTACGGCTGGGATTCGGTCACGCCAATGCATCCCCACTCCCCCCGGCTTCTAGTCCTCCTCTTGGGCACATGTCCTGAGTTCTGTACAGTTTTGTCACAGGGCTCTGTGTCCTCCATCCCATCGGGACACAGAACATTTCCATCCCCCCAAGGCTCTCGGCTATTGTTCCCTTAGAACCACACCCCAGTTCAACCCCATCCAGCCACCCCAATCTCCGACAATGTCTCATCTGTCCTACATTGTTAAAATGTGGCCATTTTCCAAAATGCAACCTAAACAGAATTGCAGAGTATGTAACTTTTGGGGACTGGCTTTTCCCCTCGGCAGATGTTGCTTTTGGAGCCGGCTCCCGTCTGTCCGTCCCTCTGCTGCCCCCCCAAGGGTAGGTCTTACTATTCCCATTGTACAGCTGAGCAAACTGAGCCCTTGAAACTTCAGAGCCAGTGCTCTTGATGGCCGCAGAAGGGGAGGAGGGCACGGGGAGGTGGGCTGCCGGTTGGGGACACAATGCCTGCCCCTGGATGGCAGACCCTGCTGTTATCCAGCCTGTTCCCCCCTCTCCTCACCTGCCCTGCACGCGGATGTCCGCCTCTGTCCCCCCAGGCCCTCCCCAGGGCTGCCTCTTCCCTCCACAGAGAGGCGGGGACCGGGGCTGCTGGATCGCAATCCAGTCTGATGACTTGAGGCCCAGCTTGGCCCCTGACAAGCTCTGTGACTCCGGCGGTCACCGCATCCTCTGAACCTCAGGTTCCCCCTCGGTGAGCCGGGGGAGGGGCGGGATCGCACCCGGCAAACCCGCGAAGATGCAATGAGGGGACGTGTGAGGAGCAGTCAGCAAAGTGCCAGGCGCAGAGTGAGCCCCCAGCGCACGGCGCCGAGAGCCGCCCGCAGCCCCATTTGGCAATGAATTATGTATGGCCTTCTGGCAGCCCTGCTCGCTGGGGCTGGCGTTCTCCAAGCTTCTCCTGGGCCTGTCTCTCCAGTGAGGGGCGCAGGCTCCCCCAGGTGGGTGGGTGGCTTTCTTTGTCTCTGCTGCAGCGGCCCCGGGGCGGCTTCTGGTGCCCCATTCCTCAGGATGCCCATTTCACAGGCTGGAGAACCAAGGTCCGGGATCAGCTCAGGAACATCACAATATAATAATAATAATAATAATAGAAAGAACAGAAGCATCAGTAACGTCAGTAATGAGGATGGTACCAGCTCAGCCTTATTGAGCCTTTCTGATGTACCGGGTGCTCGAACAGACGTTAATGAGACTGGCAGGGCCCCCGCCGCCCCCACCCCTGCCCATGCGGTACTGTCCTGGGTGCTGCGGGCATAGCAGGCGGCAGAAAGGAGCCGTGCCCTCGAGGAGCCATGCCCTCGAGGAGCTCAGACTCCACGGAGGGAGAGCAGGCAATTGATAAACGAGTTATTGACTAAGTTGTAGGTCAGGTGGTAGACGCTGAGAAGGAAGAGGAGGAAGAGTGCAGGGGTGGCAGGAGAAGATGAGCATGGCCAGGGGGCGCTTCCCTGAGGAGGTGGCTTTCGAGCAGAGCCCACGTGGAAGTGAAACAGCCATCCTGGAAAGGAATATTCTGGAAAGGAGCAGCAAGTACGAGGGGCGGGGGCGGGACACCCGTGTCTGGGGCGCTGCAGGCAGGCATGTATCGTGGGAGGCATCAAATTCTCAGGACCACCCTGGGAGCCTGGCACCATGGCCCCGGTGGCGAGACGAGGACCTGGGATTCGGCGAGGTGTCATCACCTTTGTTCGTGTGCTCTGGGCAGACATGTGAGTGTGTTTGATTACAGGGGTGGCCCCACACCTTGTTGGGGGGGCGTTAGGAAATGGGCGGTATCTGTGTCAGATCATCTTTCCAGCACTGGAAAAAGTCCGTGTTCTCAAACCAACTGTCCAGGGATTTGGGGTCAGAGACGATAGGCCGGTGCCACCCAGGTCTCTGCCACCAGCCCCCCCATAGCATCCCCCTCTCTGGTTTACATCCGCTGCCTGATCCTGTTTTCCTCTTCCACCAGCCCGCGATCCCCGAGCATCACATCAACAGTGCACAGCACCACGCCGTGGCTGCCTGCAGGCAGGAGGTCCTGTGTCCGCCTGCCCCCAGCTCCCTATTAGGCCCATGCTGTGCCCTCGGGGTTGGGTCTGGAGAAGCCACCACCCACGCCTGTGGCCGCATCGCTCTGGGGCAGACCCAGTGGTGGCGGGTGCCAAGCTCATCAGTGGATGGGCCAGCGTCAGCTCCCCGTGGCCACGGGAGGTGTTCGGGCACAGGTTCGGTTACAAGGTCCGACATTACCGTCGATGGCCTGGAGGAGGAATGAATGGCCAGCATCCTCTGTCCCTCTCCGGCTTGGGGGTGGGGGCAGGGAGCTGGTGGCAGCCCACGCGGAGGGAGTAGGTACGGAATCAAAATGACTCTACAGAAGGGAGGAGGGGCTGAAGAGGACAGAGCTGCCTGGACGGGTAGGAAAACCCCCTCAGCGGTGGCCTCCTTCCAGCCTCGCCGCCTTCGGGTTTGCCCTTCTGAGCCATCCTGCGAAGGTTCCAGGTTAATCTTCCCAATTCATCCTCTTCCGGAGCCACCAGACCTTCGCGGCTCCCTATCCCTTGCTTGCTTCCGCCGGTCATCCAGTGCATGGCTCTGTTGCCTTCGGGAGCGCGCCAGGCTACCCTCGCCTCCGGGCCCTTGCCCACGCTGCTTCTGGAAGAGCATTGACACACTCGGAGGCCAGTCCCCGACATTGGAGAAGGCCATCTTTGTACAACACGTCGGGCCCCTCCAAACCACCCAGCCTGCCCCCTACACCGTCCCCCTGCTTATCCCAGCCCTGCCTGCCTGCGTGGGATAAATGCCAGCTCCCGGCCAGCCTGGCAATCGAGGCCCCTCCTATCAGGTGGACTCCAGCCTCGTGGCTCCGCCCCCCCACCTCCCTCCTTGGCCCTCACTCCTGTTCAGCCTGACAAAGCTGCTCAGGGTTCCTGGGTCCTCTGAGATTACCCTATGTTTCTCTCACTCTGGGACCTTCTTATGTGTGAGTCCCTCTCCCAAGAACACCTCTCTCTCCCTTCTAGGCCTAACTCTTACTCATCTTCCGGGGCAGTGTTGATTCCACCTTCTCCAGGAAGCCCTCTTGGCTTTAGGCCCCTCCCCTGGACTCCCAGAGGCCCCATGGCCCTCGAGCATCATCATAATTCCAATTCGGGGCAGAAACTGACTAACTAGCCAGCCTCCTCTAGGCCATGGTCTGGTGAAGACAGAGCCCAACCTTGGCCTCTGTCTGCCCCAGGCTGGCCAAGGCTGTGTGCCCAGGAGGTGTTTGAGAAAGCCCAGAGAGAAGAAGTAAGAAATGGCACAGAAACTTCTACTTCATGTCGAGTTTTTACATGCAGCGCGATGGCCATGGAAGGGTTCTGGGTTCCTAGGCCTCTCTGACATGGAGCTAGGTCACCACCTGGCCACACCCAACAGCCCTCGGCCATGCTCTTTTAGTCTGTATAATGGATATAACCTTGGGTCCTGTCTAACATTGTCACGAGGCTAAAGAAAACAATACATGTAAAGTGCTGATCACAGCCCCAGGTATTCACTAAGCGTTTAATATTTGTACTATTGGTAATTAATAGGGCTGGAGTCTGTGTCTCCAAATCCAGGCTCCTCCACTTGCTGGCTCTGCGACCATGGGCAAATTACTTAAGCTTCTCTAGTTCTCAGTTTCCGCATCTGTAAAATGGGACAAATCACAGGCTCATTCCCTTTCTCTCTGTCTCTCATAGTGTATGAGATTAAATAACCTGTGGGAGGTTAAGTAAATGAATGTTTGTAGAGTTTGCTCAGTGGTTGGAGCAGGGAAAGGGCTGAGCAAACCCTGATTATCACTGTCTCGACAGCCCGAGGGCGTCCGTTCTGACACCACGAGGAGGAAAACCTTGAGGAAGCTCCTGGGGAAATCATCCTGAGTTGCTGATCAGAGCTGGGGCGGGAACAGGCCTTAGGACTTGTGAAATGTGACTTCCCACTCCCTACACCTCCTGCAACCACCCCATCCCAGTCTGGTGGTCAGAGGTGCCAAGAAGTTCTTCCTTGTACCTACCCTAAATCCCTCCTATGCTGATTCCTACGGGTTCCCACCCAGGTCCCCATGGAGAGATGAGTACAGGAGCAGGAGGGGTCCCAGAGCTGCCCGGCTCAGCCCCAAGTCCAGCAAGGTGAGTGGCCTCCTAGTCCTGGGGGCCTACAGCCTCCTCCAGAGTCTCCCAGCCAGAGCCAAAAGCAAAACCCCATTTGTCCCCCAGGATTGCAGGCCTTGAGGAAGGAAGGGGGTGAGTGTGTGCCTGCCCCAAGGTGGGATGGGGAGAGGGAGCCCGTGGAGGCCTGAGCAGGAGGGAGGCAGGAGTGGCGGGGGGCAGCCAGAGAGGGGAAGGGTGTGGGAAACGGAGGGCGTGGAGCCGGGCAGTACTGCCTGGGAAAGGGAGCCTCGGGGAGGCCGGGGAGGCGCGGGAGAGGGAGGCCTCATACCAGACACTGTCTAGACGCAGCAATTATTGTCAGCTCCGAACACCCAGGCTCTGCCGGCTCAGCTGAAAGGGAGCTTAACAAAGAGCCAGGAGAGGAAGAAAGCGGGGAGAAAAGCGCCCGCGGAGCCGGCTCCTCGCCTGTCGGCCTCTTTCTCTGCCCGGCTACGCTCCTTTGTGCGCCACCACCGAGAAAGCACGGCTCAGAGATGCCCGACGGGGACACGCGGCTCCTCCTGGGCCCAGAGGGCCAGCCCAGGGTCACTGTGTGGCTTTTGGGGAGGGAGAGGACCGTGTCCTGGATGGGGGATGCATTTTACGCTTGTTTATTTGGAGGGCAGTGGCAGTGGGAACGGAGTCCGCCTCCAACCCCCCAGGAGAAGCAGGCAGGGAATGCAAACTCACATCTCCCCACCTTCCTGCTGTGCAGCACTAGACCAGGTCCTCACCGCTCTGAACCCCAGGGTTCTCATCTGCTAAAGAGGAGTCCTACCACTGCCTGGTCCCGCTTGGGAGGTCTGCCGCCCATGCCCCTCATTACGCCGACACAGAGACTTCAGGGCTGCAAGTGACGGGGGGCTACTTCTTTGCTAAGAGCCTGACCTCCGTTGCTTCTCTGCCATTGTCATTATTATCCCCACTTTGCAGATGAAAAAACTGAGGCACACAGAAGCCAGAGCCCCTTGCCAGAGCTCACAGGCAGTCAGCAATGGGTTTGGATTCAGCTCTTTCCCTTCATCTTGATCATGACTTTAGGATGTCCCCCAACCTGGGGGAGGGGGTGCTAATGATGGGTGGCAGGGCTGATGGGAAAGCCACAGGCCCCGTGACCTAGGGTGTGCAGGGAGGGTCAGAGCGGCAGGTGGCCAAGCTCTGCCCCCAGGTGGGGCCTGGAATCAGGTTTTGGCTGAGCCACTCACCCCACAGGCTGAGCAGACTTGTCCTCCCATCTTGAGAGAGGACAGACAGGGATCCGAGAGGGAAGTGGGTGCAGGTGATTCTATGATGCCACGAGGCCTCTTCGGCACCTACAGTAATTTTCCTCCAGCCAACAGCCCAGGAACCCCTTCCTGCTCCAAGGGGAGAACCTCAGAGGCTGGTCCTGGGTTCTAGAGTAACACAAGGGATCAAGGGGGTAGTGCTGGATTTCTAGCGGAGAGGGAGGTGGTCCTCATCCATCATCTCCTGGTTCTAGAGGGGCTGGATGTATCCCCTGGGTCTTGCCTCAAGTGGAGGGCAGGACACTCAGTGCAAGGGATACACGCTCACTCGCTCACATCTGCAGGGGGCCCCAGACCTGCATCAGTCTACACACCCCCTCCTCCAGCCGAGCTGGACTCCTCCCTCTGCTCTGTGGAACTCCCCAAACATCTGGCCACTTCTGGGACAAGGGCCATGGTCTCGGGTCACACTGATCCTCTCTGAGGCTCTCAGGTCTGTGCCCCCGGACCCCATCCACACCCCCTCCACCGGTCACTCTTCACCTAGTTAGCCACTCCTGGTCCTCAGGGGGCCCTCCTATACCCTGCCCCGCTCCCAGCGGAGATCAGGCCCCTGGGACCAACCGTCTCAGCTCCTTGCTTGTTCCCTCCCACCCAGCCCACTGCCCTCTTGTTATTTAATGCGTTATCCCTAATGGCTAGTGCAGCCTCTGCTCTTCCGGGGGGACTGTGAGCCTTGTCTTGTTTGTCATTGTGTCCCAACACCCTCCCTGAGGCCTCTTGCTGGGCTCGATTTTCAGTCCGGCTCCACCCCAAGGCTGGAGAAAAGGAGCCCTAGGTGCCTTCTGCCCTCTCCTCCAGAAACCTCTCCTTTCGGAGACATTGGGCTTTTCAGGGCCGCGCTCCTACCCCTCCCCCAGTGGTCACCGCACAGGCAAGGACTCGTCCCTCTGCTGCGCATCAGCTGGACGGCCCCCTAGGGCATGGCTGCGGTGGCCTCAGGCCCCCCACTCTCCCAGCCTGGTGCCTTGCACAGCCCTGGGTTGGTGATACCCCACAGACCATCGCTCTCAGCTCAGCCGCCCGGGGTGGGGCCAGCAGGAGAGCCCCCCAGAGCCCCCTCTACATCCATTCCCCTCCCAGAGACCCCGGCCAGCTGGCCGCCTCCACTGGACGGGCCCTGCCCCTCCTTCCACTCCCCTCCAGCACCCCCTGCCAGCCCCTCTCCGTCCCTCCCCTCCCGGCCGGCTCTTCTGCTCCATCCTCTCCCCTCCCCCTCCCCATTCCCTTTCCCCAGCCTCTCCTCTCCTCTCTGCAATCCTCTCTTTTTTCTGAGTCCTTCTCCCTCGCCTCCTTCCTTTCTTCTTCCTGGGTTAAAAATAATCAACTTTCTGGGAAGCAGCAGCTCCTGCTGAGCCGCCCTCCCCACACTTGGGAGCCCCTGAGAATAGCTTTCTGCGGTTCTCAACTCCAGCCCCTCCTCTCCCCCACCGCCCCCTCCCCGCGAGCTGACTAATAAGCCCGGGCCGCGGCAGCAGTGCCAGCTCGGCTAGAAAGGCTTTAACCGCTTCGTGCCCGGACGGCCGACGGCGAAGGGCGCTCGGCCGGCCGGGGAAGGAGCCGGGTCGCCCCGCAGCCCTGCAGGTGGGCGGGGCCGCCTCCCAGCCCCAGGCTCTGAGCCGCAGGTAGCCGGCGCTCCATTAATACTGAACTTTGACCCCTGACTATGAACCCGCCAGGTCCAGCTGCTTGTGCCGCGAACTCGGGGCCCAGTGGCAGCGAAGGGACATGGGGACGGGGTGGGGTTGGGGAGGGTTGTCAGGCGCGGATACCCAAGGTAGAGGGCGTAGCTGACTGGTCAGGGCCACGTGGAGGGTGTGACTGGGCCCTCGAGGCTCCCTCCGCTGGGCCCCGGGGACTTCTGGGCCAAGGGCTGGGAGGGGCTGGAAACTGCCTTGGAATCCAAGGACGTTCAGCTCTGGTCTAGCCTTTAGCCATCAGCGGCTCCCATCTTGCAAAATGGGAAACTGAGGCTCAGATGAGGCAAGTCCGTCTCCGCGTTCTTGCCGAAGACCTTAAGGGACCCAGCCCCCTCTCCATCCTCCGCCCCAGACCCTCGGCTCCAGCACCCGGGTTAACGCGGGTGTAAGGCTGACGAGGGGACATCTGGGTCAAAGGTGAGGGGTAGGAGGGGAGAGAAGGAACAGGAGCAAGGCAAGGGTCCCGCCCACTCCTCGCGGTACCGGCATTACCTCATCGCGGCGCGCGCTCATTGGCTGGTTCGCCCGGAGGCCGGCCCAATGCGGCGGAGCCCGTTAACCCCTCCCGCCCCGCGAGCTAGGCCCTGGCCTTGCCCTGCTCTCCGCGGCCCCACGCGGCCTTCCGGCGCCCAAGGTCCACGGAGACCGGGGAAAGGTAACGTGGGGCAGGCCCGGGCCCGCGGGCTCAGTGATTAGAGCGCAGGTCGGACAGCCAGGCCTGAGCCCCTGTCCCCATACAGGCTATGTGACCTTGGGCCACCGCCCCCACCTCGCTGAACCTCCTCTGCTTGTTTTCTCAGCTGTGAAAAGGAGTGAATGATGTAACTCCTGCCTTTCCTGATTCCTTCCCCGAGTACTTGCCAAATGCTGGGCACACGTGGGCTCTGCGTTCCACATTGCCTCCTCACTGCGAGAGGTACAGTTATGATTATGGGTTTTCAGAAGTGGAAACCAGCTCAGAGCAGCGAAGCCGCCTCCCAAGGTCACACAGCAAGAAAGATTTGAGAGGCAGAGCTGGGATTTGAGAGGCGCCCGGGTGGTTCAGTCGTTAAGCATCTGCCTTTGGCTCAGGTCATGGTATCTGGGTCCTGGAATCCAGCCCCACCTCGGTCTCCCCGCTTGGTGGGAAGCCTGCTTCTCCCTCTCCCACTCCCCCTGCTTACGTTCCTTCTCTCACTGCGTCTCTCTCTGTCAAATAAATAAATAAAATCTTTAAAAAAAAAAAAAAAGAGCTAGGATTTGACCTCAAGTCTGTGTGTGTTCTGAGCTAGACTCCTACCCTCCACGAGATACTGCCTCTGCTGGGAGGGGCTGCTTCTAGGAACAGCTGCTTCTAGGAGCTTCTAGGACCTTCCTGGTCCTGTGGGAGGGTGAGGACTCAAGTCCTAGCCAGTTATACCACCACACACCACGTGACCAAAACCCTAGCCCCCAAACTGGAAAACCAGGGCCTCCAGGGAGGGAAGGCTTCCTGGAGGAGGAAGGGCTGGAGGTGAGCTTTAGAAGGGCAAGGCAGACTAATGCAGAGGACTGGATGGAGCCCCATGGGGTCTGGAAGCTGGGAGCGAAGCCTGAAGGATCCCCAGGAGTCAACCTGCTGGTCAAGGTCAGCCACTGGATGCCTGCGCAGGGGCCAGGAAGGTTGCTCTTCTCTGGGCAGTCCTGGGGGGCAGGAGTACAAGCAGAGGCCCACATACCTCAGGTCTAGGTATTTAGAAGTTATAAATCAAGGTAACAAACTGCTAAATAAAATATGTCTCATCCTCCTTCCTTGACAAATACGCCTTTCTGAGGACAAATACACCTGGAAGGCTGGGTTTGTAGTCAGAATTCTCAGACTCCTGGGGTTCCTGCAAGAAGTAACAGCATGGGGAGAGGCAGCCCTGGCCAGCAGCTGCCCACTGGGCCTGCCTTTTCTTTCAGGCTCTCCCTGCCCAGGTCTCGCCCTTTTCTGTGAGGCACGGACACTTCAGCCTGTGTACATAAATCTGTCCACAACCCCCTGCAAAGAGCCACCTCCTGGCCACCTCCAGAGATCAAGGGTGTCCAAATGGCCAGCTCACACCATCCTCAGGAGGATGGACCCAGGACGTACACTGGGGGCCACTGAGCAGGGAGTTTGGGGATCTCAGGTGCCCAGATCATGGATCTTGGTCACAAGGATTCCTTGCCCCACGAGAAAGGGCATATTGAGAGAAAGGCTAGGGATGCCACTCCCTAAAGCCTGGATCTCAAGCCACCAAGGTCCCTGGGTGCTGTTGCACTTGGAGTAGCCCAAGCTGGATGCAAGGTCGTTCCTCTTCCTTGAATTTAACTCCTGACCATCACTTCCAGCCATGCACTTGGACCCTGGCCAGATCCCAAGTCCATCCTGGATCCCTTGTCCCCAACCGCTAGCTCAGTGCTTACTCAGACCCAAGGAGCTCCCCATCCAAAGGAATCAGATCCCTTCATCCTGACCCCACAGCCTCCCGGCCCCTGTCCAGGTGGGACTCCAGCTCTGTCTCTGCCCCCTCTCCCCCCGCCACGTGCCCTCTAGGTCAAGCCAGTGGATCTTTCCAAAATGTGGGCCTGACCACTTCCTTCCCTTCTAACCATCCCTGGCTCTCCAGGCTCTCTGTTGTTCCCAGGCGCCGGATGTCTGACCCCCTCCACCACTCCTCCCCTCGCGTGAAGTTCACCCTTGGTCCCCAGCTCCAGCCGTGCGGACCTTCTCTCCAGTCTGGGCAGCTTCATGTCCTTTCTGCCCCAGGTCTTCATGCATGTTATTCCCTCTGCCCAGGACTGTGCTTTGCGCCCCTCATCCTGCCAACTGCAGGTCTCAGGTGTTTCCGAGCTGGACTGTGAGCACCAGGAGAGGTCTTTGGTGCTGACAGAACCCGTTTCACTGAAGGTGCACTGGGCAGATGGGTCTGTACTAGACTAGAAACCGGAAACTGACAATGACAGATGACCGTTTGTGTCTATTGCATGCTTACTGAGTACCAGCCCGGTTTGTAAGCATGGTACGTGTGTTCATTCATTTATTTCTCACAGCTACCTCTGAAATAGGACTTACTATTCTCCTCATTTTGCAGAAGGAGGACACTGAGGCGCCAGGGTTCAGAGACTCAGGCTAACAGCATAGCAAGCAACCGACCCAGGTTTCAACCTGGGAAGTTGAGTTCCAAATCTAGCCCCCATCTAGTTCCTAAATCTAGTTCCCGTCTAGCCCCAGCTGGGTCAGTATGTTGCTGTGGGTCCCCAGGCCAGTGTCTCCCCCTCTCTGAGTAGAAGCTTTTCTATATGCACAGTATACAGAAAAGTTGCCAAAGTGATGATCCTCGAGGTCCCTTCCAGTGGTGACATCCTGGGGTCTCGGGACCCTTCCCAGGAAGTTCCTCCTGATGATCTGCCCTTTGTGAGTGTCTTTTCTCAGTCCCCCTCCCAGGTCTCATGGCCAAGGCTCTCTGAAGTCCTAAGGGCAATGCCCAGGAGCTGGGCAGATGGAGAACAGTTGGGTATGAATTAGGCAAGGTGGGTGCTGGACAAACCCGTTTCTGTGCTGACGAGACAAAAGCAGGGGGCAGGGGCGCCTGCGTGGCTCAGTGGGTTAAAGCCTCTGCCTTGGGCTCGGGCCATGATCCCAGGGTGGGATCCAGCCCCACATCGGGCTCTCTGCTCAGCGGCGAGCCTGCTTCCTCCTCTCACTCTGCCTGGCTCCCTGCCTACCTGTGACCTCTCTCTGTCAATAAATAAATAAAATCTTAAAAAAAGAAAAAAAAAAGAAAGAAAGAAAAAGCAGGGGGCAGTCTAGTGGGTAGGAGGTCAGGCTTCAGGCTCAGAAGAGGGTAAATTCTGGCTTTTCCACACGCAGCAATCACATGGCCAGAGGCATGGACCTTCCCTCTCCCAGCCTCAGTTTCCTTATCTTTTGTGCCTCATCTGAGTTGCAGAAGCCTGGAGGGGGCTGTGGGAATGCCTCACAGCACCTGGCCCACATCTCTGGGGGGGGATCAGTATTTGGAGGCTGTGGTCAATTTTCCTTTTTTTTAAGAAAAGATTTTATTTCTTTATTTGAGAGAGGGGGAGGGAGAGAGACAGAGAGAGAGTACTGCAAGCTGAGGGGGAAAGCAGAGGGAGAGGGAGAAGCAGACTCCCCGCTGACCAGGGAGCCCCACATGGGGCTCAATCCCAGGACCCTGAGCTGAAATCAAGAGTCAGACGCTCAGCCCACTGAGCCCCCCAGGCACCCCTCAGTTTCCCTTTTTTAACCAGGACATCCCAGCAGGCAGGAGTTGGGGCCCCGGGCTCCCCCCAGCCAACTGCCTTTGTGTTTCTAGAACTCCTCTCCATTTGAAACTTTCCACCCTGGAGAGGCAGGAGCCCCCGAGTACACAGCTGGGTAACCAAACTGTCCCTGGCAGTCTCGCCGTCCCAGCCACCTGGCGCTGGGCCTCCATCTCACAGGGACTGCTCACACCCTCCAGAGCTGGGCTGTCAGGTACTGGGGCTCAGGCAGGGACTAGAGGCCTAGAGGGCCTAAGCAGGGCCATCAGGGGGGCAAGGGTGCTTGCAGCAGAGAGTCAAGCCTGGGTCCCCATGCCAAGAGTTTGGCACACATCATTTCGAGGAGCCTTCACAACAGTCTTGCAGGATATGCACCCATGTTGTAGCGGACGTCATGCTATGGAGGCTCAGAGAGGGACAGTGACTTGCCCCAAATCACACAGCCAGAAAGAGGAGTCTGGACCTCTCTCATAATTACTCTGCCCCCTGCTTCAGACAAAGGTGTTCCAACTGCAAGCATGGACAAGGCTGAGTGAACTAAGAAACCTTCTGGGAGAAACCCTGGGACACACACATGGGCCTAGGTATGGAAATGTTTGTAAAGGAGCGTGGGGGCCCCTCCCCTCTCCTCCCAGCACCTACCCCACCCCCGCTATTGCTGACTGTCCTGCTGCCATTTTTTTCCCTTTTTTTTAAACTGGCGTCTTGTGGCCCTCTGACTCTGCCTGCCGCTAAGGCCTGGAGAATCAGCTGTTTCGTCCCTCAGCATACACCCAGCGCATGGAAGGTTCTGGTGAACACCTGTGAATGAAGGCCTTCAAGCAGCAGATGGCAGCTCCACCCTGCCCTTCTGTGGGGCTGGCCTGTCCCCTCCCCACCCTGGCCTATGGGTCTCCATCTCTGCATACGGGGAGGGGGAGAGGTCCAGTGAGCTGCTGGGATCCTGCTGGGCCAAGGGAGGGCCCCCAGGACCCCAGGAGCAGCAAAGATGAAGGGGGCATGTGTGGATGTCGGACGACTCATCTTCGTCCATCTCCCAGAAATGCCTCCGCCTTGGCGAAAGCAGGTAACTCTGCTCCTTCCCCACGCCACTCATCTGCCCTCCCTGTTCTCCTGACTCAGGTCCTCCCCCAGGAGAGGCTCACCCTCCTACTGGACAAGTGTCTCCCAACCCAACAGGGCCAGGCGCGGGGGTGGTGCTCTGCTGGCTGGAGAAGGAGACTTGAGGCTCCAACCCAGTTCCCTCTCCCCCAAGGCCTGGGGAGGCCAGCTGTCATCCTGAAAGACTCAGCCTGAAGAGGGACTGCTGCCCTTGAGGGGTGGTCCTTGAAACAGATGACACCCCCCACCCCGTTATCTATCAGGGACCCCAGCTAAACATCCCATCTCTGGGGCTTATTACCGAGTGCCATAGGGACCCAGGCTGCAGGAAGGGCATGACCAGGACACTCACCTGAAGAAGGGATTCACCTAGGCCATGAGTCGCACCCACCAAAGCTCGGGTCAGCTACAGATTCAGCCCAGCAGGGACCCGATGGCTGTACTAATGACAGTCACCGTGACATTTCTGAGTTTCTGCAAGGTGCTTTCAGTGTGACTCCATTTTACGGATGGGAAAGTTGAGGCCCCAGAGAGAAGTGACTTTTAAAGCTCTGGCCCATTTCAAGTCACCAAATATTCCTGAGGCCCTGGGCTGGGGCTGGTGGGGGTGCAAGTGTGGGGACAAGGGGCGGCTGGACACAGTCCTTCCTCTCGAGTAGCTGTTGCCTGAGTTGGGAGGGGGGCTGACCAAAACCCAGGTGAGTGTGCCCTGTGGGTTAGGAGGGCCTGGGGCCTGGAGCAGCTCTCCAAGGAGTAAGGAGAGCCCCCCACCCCCGGCAGACACAGGATGCATACCTATTTGAGGGGGCCTCCATGGAGGTGGGACTGTGACCAGGCGAGGGATCAGAGGTCCAGCCACTGATGGCAAGAGACTTGATGAAGGCTCTGTGTGGAAGGGAAGAGAAGAAAAGGGTGGGTCCTGGCCCTCACTGGGGGCATAAATACCATGATGGGACTCGGGGGTCAAAACTAGAGGCTAAAGGAGTCTGGGGGGCGGGCAGATACAGCCTTGATGCGTGTCATACAGTCTGCATGTGAATGAGTGTGCGTGCTGTGTGGTCACAGGATGTAAGGTGTGTGTACACGAGCCGTCTGTGTGGCGTGCATGGGGGATGTGTGTCTGCAGTCCATGGCATCTGGAGTGTGTGTGAGAGCACGTGTGTGTGTGTGTGTGTGTGTGCGCGCGCACGCGCCTTTGGGTCTGTGCCTGTATGTGGTGTGGCCTGCGGCGGGGCACTGGGAGAGTGCTGGTGTGCGTGTGTTGTGGGGGGGTGGAAACTGCTGGAGGACACACTCCCCCAGGAAAATGGAACTCCGCCACCTCTGGTCGGTCGGGGGGCGGTTCTTTGCACCTGCCCTAAGCCTTAACCGAAACAGCATGTGGCACAGCAGAAAAAAACTTGGAACTTGGGGCCCAGGAACCCAGCCCTGCAGCCTGCCTGCTGTGTGACCTTGGCCAAGTCCCTTTCCATCTCTGAGTGTGGGTTCATCCAGTTGCACAGTTCATTCTCCCAGGCGGTGAAGACTTGGCATCTGCAATTTAGCAGATAAGGAGACTGAAGTTCCCAGAGCTCGAAGGACCTGCCTAAGATGGAGTAATCTGCATAAGGTGACCCGGGGTGCGGGGTTCAGACTCCACCAGCCCAGGCCGTGCCCTTCATACGGGCCTACTTCCCCGCCCTAGGACTGCCGTCCACGGCCCCAGAGGCCCGCAGCTCCGGGCTGACTGGCCCCACGCGGTCCCAGGCCCCGCCAGTCTGACGTCAGGCCGGGGCCAGCGGGGCCCAGCTCTGCTCAAGCAGACGGCGCGGCCCGGGCTGGTAGCGGCTATGACTCAGGGCCCCGAGACCGGCCGGGAAGCGGAAAGTTTTGTGCGGATGACATCACCGGGCCGCGAGGGCGGGAGGGGGCCGGCTCCGGGAAAGGGAGGCCTGGCGGGCGGCCCGGCCTGGGGCAGAGCGCGGAGGGGTGCCGCTGGTGGGAGTAGGGGGAGCGGGGGGGGGGCGCCGCCAACCACCTCCCCCAGCCCCGAACCCCGAACCCCGGCCCCCGGCCCCCGATCCCGCGTTCGCCAGCGAGAAGCGGGCTCCACGCGCTTGCGAAGACGCGGCGCTCCCCAGCGCTCCGGAGGCAGCCGCATCCATCCTGCTGCGTCCCTGCATTTTAATTACCGCGGCATTAATATTCATGAGCCGGGACTCGAGGGGGACCGCGGGCTGTCATTTCCCTCGCCCGCGCACCACCCCCCCCCACCCCGCACCCCTCTTCCCCGGCTGAGTCGTGGGTTTTGTTCCTTCCCACTCCCAGCCCCTCCCTCACCAACAGTTGGTGCACAGCAGATCTGGGGGGGAAGGGGGGCCAGTGAGGGTGAGCATGAGGGTGAGCCGCTGTGGCTGCCTGGGCAAGGGCAAGGGCATGGGGGCGGGGGCGGTGCTTAGTGTGGGATGTGCCTGTGAGGTATGTGTGTAAATGTGCGTGCGTGTTTGCCTGTGTGTCTGCTTGTGTGAGCGTGAATGTGCCTGCATGAGTGCGTGCTTATGCGTGTGTCTGTGTGCCCACTTACGGGCCTGTACACGTGGGCATGTGTGCACTCTGGGCGCCTGTGTGTATATATGTGCCTGCGTGTCTCTGGGCAACCCCCGGGGCTGTGTGCAGGTCTGGGGAGAGGACACTGTGTGTGCAGGTCTGGCCTGGGCTTGGGGAAAGGCCAAGGCTGCCAGGATCAGAAGGGCCTGACTATACCAATGGGGAAACTGAGGCCTGGTGAGAGGCTGAGCCTTGTCCAGAATCAACCTATAAGTCGGTGGCACCTTGGGACCAGAGCCCAGGGCCTGGCTGTCCATCCGCAGTCTCACCCAGCCTGGCTCTCCTGTGCTGTTGCTGATAACGTTGGCAGACAGAGCGCGCTGAACAGACATCTCGCATGTGACCTTCTCAGCAAACATGGGCAGGAGGTGGTGCTATCAGTCCCATGTACCGATGGGGAAACTGAGGCAACTGGTCCCACTAGTAGGCGGCGGAGCTGGCGCACAGAAATGTCTGAGTCCAGAGCCTGCCCCCCGCTTTAAGGACCTCACCATGCTGCCTCCTGGGGAACTGCGTGGAGAGGTCCCCACATGGGTGATGTGGGGGTACCTGAGAGTTCTTCAGGGCCCCAGGCACTGCCCATGTCCAGGCATCAGAAGGGATGTTCCATCAGAGCCAGGGCTCACTGTTTGCATCGCACCCCAGTGGGGCCACTTTCCTAGGGCTCTCCTGGCCCTCCTCCCTGGGCTGGGGTCCGGCAGTCGCTCATTCATTCACGCTTTCATTTATTTTTCAACATATGCTTAAGTGCCTACTACATGCCTGAACTTGGCACTAGGGATTCTCTGAGTTCAAGAGCAGCTCACACTGCTCTGTTCCCAATTCTGGTCATTTCTACCTGGGATGGAGACTCTGGGATCTAGAAGGGGGCTTTTCATGGCTGCGCATGCTCACTAGGTGTGTCAGGGGGGCTAGGCACAAAAGACAGTTTCCCATCCCAGTGTTGCCTCAGAGTCCCAGTGTGTGTGCGTGCGCGCGCGTGCACGCGCGCGCGCGCACACACACACACACACACACACACAGGCTGGGAGAGCCGGGCAGGAAAGAGCTGTGTCGTCTTTGGGCTGGTCTAGAGCCGGTGCAGCCATGCTAGGCAGCCTGGATCTTTGCTTCTCTCTCCATCTGAACTTGCCCTTCTCCGGTCTCTAAGCCAAATAATCCCAGGGGCTGCTTGATTTGTCTTTCCCTGGGTTGAGCCAAGGCCACCTTCCCTCTCATGTCCATCCTGCTCCAGTCCTGCCCTTTTGAACATCTAGAATACGTTGATTGTTCCCTCCCACTCTGTCAAGCAGGGCTGGGCTGGAACTCTCATCCCAGCCATGTCTCCCAAGCCTTTTCTCCTCTCCCAGGGGAGCTCCATAGGAGCAGAACACAGGTAAGCAGACTATAGGGGTAGACTGGGGTTCTCTGGGGAGAAAGTAATGATTTCACAGGTCGAGTAGGAATTTGCCCTGTGGATGGTGCTGAGAGGGGGGAAGGCATCCCAGGCGGAAGGAAGGCTCAGGGGGTGACTATAGCTCCAAGTCCAGGAACCACAACACCCCACCCTGTTCCCCATCTGTTAAATGGGAAGAGCAACATTTTTTTTTTTTTTTGCTGGATTATATTCAGATTTAGAGACACTACCCATAAGAAGACACCGAGCACGGTGCCTGGTGCCGCTATAGGGGACAGTCTGTCCTCAAGGACAGGGAGGCCCCTGGAATAACTGTCCCATTTAGCTCAGAGTAGGACTGAAGTACCAGCCTGCGCCCCACAGCCCAGCCATTGGGCAGGAGATTGATGAGGACAGACTTCTGGGAGGGGTAGGGACAGGCTGAAGCCACCATCAGTGAGACAAGAAGGCTCTAGGTTAAGAGGAGGGTCCCAAGCACCCCCCCCCCCATGGCCCCACCTACCAGATTGGCCTGCACTCAAACAGCCTGGAGCCAGCCGTCAGAGAGGCGGCCTGCCCACCGATCCTGGCTCACTCTGGCTCTAGCCTCCCACATCTCTCTGCCTCCCAGCTCCCCTCTTCCTTTTGAAAATGTCCTATTTTTGGTGGGGGGGGGTGGATAGTTATACCTGCACAAGGCAAAAAAGAAAAAAAGAATTGTTTTTAATGAAAGCACTGTACAGGTGTGTGCAATGCATGCTGACCCTGTGCTTCTAGTCTTTCTGTGTATGTTTCCAGGACATTTCACCACCCATAAAATTCTCTTCCTAAGACTCCTGGAGAAGGATGCCCACCTCTGCTCATGACCTTCCATGGCTCCCCAGTTTTACACAGCAAAGTTCTAAGGCCTTTGCAGGGCAGCCCCAGCCTCAGCAACACCCCTCCTGCTTCTCTCCCCCACTGGCCTCCTGCCCCCGAGGGGGTTCCATCTTCTTATGCAGCCATGCCTTTGCCCTTGCCACACCAGCCTCCTGGAATGGCCCTCTGCCCTCCACTAAAATCCCTCATCATTGCTCAAGACCAGCTTTCCCTGCTCCCTGGCCTCTGTGCCCCCCCCCAGCCCAGCTCCCTCCCTCGCTACTCCCCCCCATACCAACCCTCTGGATTCTCCTGGTGCCCCCCAACACTGGTAGCACCTTTAGGCTGCTTTTCATACTTAACTTCCAGGAGGCTGTCACTGGAGTCTTGCATCTCTACTCAATAATGAGCTTCTCGAAGTCCAGACCAGGCCTTCTTTATTTTATTGCCGCATACCTCGATGTCTTACACGCACATAGTAGGCGCTTGAAATGTTTTTAAAAAACACTGAGCTTGCTTTTTCTTTAGGGATTCAGCCAGCAGATGAGGGTGAATCCTGACTTTCTCATTTCCTAGCTGTGTGTCCTTGAGAAAGTGGATCAACCTCTCTGAGCCTCCCTCCCTTTTTCCTCTGGAAAAGAAAGTAAATAATAAAAGTGCCCTCCAAGAGTAACTGTGAGATAACAGTACTAGCCTGAAGCAGAGGGCAGTTGACACGGTCTACTCCTAAGTACTACCCACACTACTCATTCATACTCATTAGTGTTACTTGACCTTGTGTTAGTCTCCTCAGACTTGCCTCAAGTCACCTGCCTGGTCTGGGGCTGTGTTGGGACTTGACCCCATTTCCTCCCCCTCCAATGCTCCTTATTTCCCTCTGCTCAGTGAGGGTCACAGGCCCTGTTTCCTGATAGGAAGCACAAGAAAGATGGGATCACACAGCCCTGTGAGCAAAGCAAGGGTCAGGCTGTTTGTCAGGTCCCCCCGTGAGCTCTCCAGGCCACTTGGAACAGTGATCCCACAGCCCCCAGAAGCCCAGTGGGACCCACCATCCTGGCTGAGGGCCTCTGCTCCTCCTGGTACCCAAAGAATCAGCCAAGTGGGCCCCCAGAGGCCTGGTGGCTTCCACCATTGGGACAGTCACTAAAGCAAACAGCCCCCACGTATGGGGTTGCAAGAGCTACGCTAAGGGCTCACAGGTACCATCTCCTTCCATCCCCACAGTGACCCTCTTATCCCTTTTTCCAGGGGAGCTCCTTCAGACTTCCAGGGTTTGTGGGCTTGCTAAAGGGGGGATAAAGCCCTGAGCCCCACACTGACCACAGGGGACAATGGGATTTTGCTGGGGCTGGAGCTGGAGTCCAGGTGCCTCCCAGGGTTGGGGTGCTTCCTGGGTCTCACAGAACATCTAGGGGTCCCCCCCACCAGCCCTGGCCCTGCAGAGCCTGCCCAGCTGCATCTGGGAGCCGCACCCAAAACTCTCCCAGGCTCTGCCAGGGAGACTGGAAATTTCTGCTCAGCAGCTTCTCCAGGATGATTTCGACACTCGGCTCAGTGGGGGGTGGGGAAGGAGCCAGGCTGCAGAACAGGCTCCGCTTTCTCAAGCTCGGCTTAGTGGTGGTGGTGGTGGGGTGGACAGGAAGGGGGGCCCTACTGGGCCTCCAGCAAGTCCAACAACCAGCTCCAACAGCAGAGACCGTGTATTGAGAGCTGACTGTGCCAGACCCTGTGTGCTAAGTGGAGACTTTCATGGCCTCATGGAATCTTCCAGTGGCCTGGCCAGGCGGTCACAATTACTAACCCATCTCACAGATGAGCAAGGAAGGCTCGGAGTGGTGAAAGCGGCAGCCCCAGGCCACAGAGCTGGGAGCGGAGGCCCAGCGGGTGACATTCCAGAGCCCAGGACCAGATCTAGGTCACTAACCGGGGCTGGGGGCTGGAAAAGCCCAAAGGGGCCAGGTGGTGACTGAGGTGGGGGAAATGCTGAGGGTCCCTAAGGGAAACTGAAGTACACACAAGAAGTCCAAGACTTGACCAGAAATTCTAGTCTAGGGGAAGGCATGCTTGGAACTGGGGGGGTCTCTGTCCTCCTGGGACACACTGGGTCCTCCTGGAGATCTCAAGGGCCCTGGAAACTTCTCTACCACTGGTCCTGGGAAACTAATAACTCCAGGTACATACCTCTCATCCCCCAACACTCTTCAACTTTCCCCTCCTCTCCGCACCCCTAGCCGGGTGGCTGTCTGGCTCTACACGGTCAGACAGAGAGGCACGCCCAGTACCCCCGTGGGGCTCCCAGCAAAGCATCCAGCTCAAATTCAGCCCCATGGCTAGCGTGCCTCTACTGCGGGCCTGGCCCTCAACCCCCAGGCCAAAGTCAAACCGGGGGAGTGTGTCTGGGGGTGACTCTCAGGCATCAGGCAAAAGAGAGGAGGAGTAACCAGACACCCCGAGAGGGGAGCGGTTAGCTGAGCGACCCGCAGCAGTGATGACCCTCCCTGGGCTCAAGTCCCCCACCCGTTCAATGGGCACACCGATCCCTTCCCTCCGGGGCAGGTGACGGCTCAGGGAGCTCCGGGGGAACGACGCTGGGGGCCTCGCTCCCCGCCCCCCGTCGCCGCTCCTTCCCAGCCCCGGCCCGGCCGCCGAGGCCAAAGCGCGCAGGGCGCGGCGGCGGCGCGGGCCCAGGCGCCCAGTTCAGCGGAAAGGAATGTCTTGCTCGGCGGGGGAGGCCGCGGCCCCCGAGGCCGTGTAAACCCCGCCGCCCTCCCCGGGCCTCATTTATTGCGGCCCTAAAGCCTGGCTCGTTCCGCCAGCCGGGCCGCTCGCCGCTTCCCCGGGATGACTCACCCCCGCCCCCTCGCCGCCCACTCCCCGCGCCCCGCCCGGCCGCCGCAGCCACCAGACCCTCGCCCCGCGCTCGCCCGAAAGCCGGGGAGGGTCCCCGGGTGGGGGTGGCCGCCCCGCCCCCACGCCGCGGCGGCTCGCCCTCCCCCGCCCGCCCCTCTCCTCCCCTCCCCTCCCCGACCCCCTCCCCGCGCCGCCCGCCCGCTCCCTCCCCTCCCCCCTCCATAACTCAAAAGCTTGTCAAGCTGGTTCCAGACTCCTGGCGCCGGGCTCCGCTCCAGGAAAGAAAAAAAGGAAAAAGGAAAAGGGAAAAAGCCGGCGCGAGGGAGCGAGAGGGAGAAAGGCCCGCGGAGCGAAGCTGGGCGCCACTTGCGCGCACTGCCCGGTGGGCCCCGTCCACTCCCCCTCGCCGCCCCCCACCCCCCCCCTAACCCTAACGGGGAACCCCGCACCCCGGGGCAGAGGGCGCGCGCGCGGCGCAGATCCCTTATTTATGGCCGAATCAATGATTTAGCTGTCCCGGGCAAGGGGCGCGGCTGCGGAGACCACCCCGCCTGAGGTCGCGGCTCTCCCGCCTGGCCTCGGGGGTCGGGAGGCGTCCCCACGCCGGGGGTCCTGTTCCAGGAGGCTGCCTCGGGGTGGGCTGCGGGAGGAGCGAGGGGAACCAGCAGAAGCAGGACGGGCGGCTCAGAAACCTCCCAGTTAGGCCGGGGAGGGGATGTCGGGGTCGGCGGGGTGAGAAGGAGCGGGCTGGCTGAGGGGGCCCATGGCGTGGGAAGAGCCCGGCCTGTGAATTTTTTCCTTCCTTCCTTCCTTCCTTCCTTCCTTCATTCCCATCTTTATTGCGAGCCCTCTGGGCCACCGAGTCCACGGAGAGGACTGTGGTAAGAGAGGGTTAAGAACTGGAATTTGGAGTTAGAGCTGGGTCCAAATCCTCCTGTGTGCCGAATTCACCCCTGCTGTGTTTTCTTAAGCTAAGGACTTGCCCTCTCTGAGCCTCTGCTTCCTCTTGGGCGGGATGGAGAGAAGCAGCAGGAGGACTTGAAGGTGGTGGTGTGAGGGTTCAGGGAGATGGGGTACCTGGGCAGGGCCTGGCACAGGGGGCGGGTCCTCTTCTCACACGGAAGGGAAGATCTCCAGGCCCCAGGATCCCTTCCTCTCCCTTACCGCTGCTGTGTCTGGATAACCTGCATCCTTTCCTCGTTTGAGACATTTGAAGGTCATTATCAAAGCTACTTCAACCCCAAGGCCTCTGCCCAGGGCCCTCACCTCTGGCTCGCTTCTCACCAGCCTAGTCCTTCAAAGGCTTGGGCATCTGGCAGCCAGAGGGGTCTGCTATTCCTCTTGCCTTCCCTCCCCTGCCACCTCTTCCCTACCGCCCACCGGCCCCCCACCATGTCCGCCATTCTGCTTCCAACCTGCCCCTCTCTGCTTCCAGTCTGGGCTGGAGTCCTGAGTTCATGGGAGCAAGGGACTGTCAGGAAAGTCCAGGCTTTCCAGGGGACAAACTTTGCCCCTGTTCAGCATGCTAGTATGTTCTTTTAAGGCTCAGGAGCTTCCCGAGGGGCTCACTGTCTTGTCACCAAATCTTCCGACAACTGAGGTGGGCCTCAGTGGATCCTGGTTTGCAGGGCCCAAAGCTTTTACAATCTTGGGGACCCTCTTTAAGAAAAGTAATGTGAAGTTATGAATACACATTTAAGCCCAGGGGCCTTGGCAGGGCCCGTGCAAACTGAGAGTCCTTGGAGCTGACGTGTCCTTACCTTCTTGGTAAATCGCCACGGCAGGTGGCTGGCCCCATCCCTTTGGAGAGGCAGAAATAAAGCTTAGGAAGGGGGAAGTTGCTGGCCCAAGGGCACACAGCTTGGAAGGATGAAGCTGTCCCAGTCCACAGGCAACACCCAACTGCCTCATAGACCACCTTCCTGCCTCATCTACAATGTATCTCCCGCCCCCCCCACAGCCCCAGCACAGGCAAGGTCAGGCACTGCAGCCTTTGCTTCCAGGCCAGCCTGGGAACCCCAGCCCCTTTCCCCAGGCCTTCATGCCCCAAGGCTCCAGCCTGGGAATCTTTCTGTCTTGGGACAACAACCACACAGTCCAAGAGGTAGGTCTGTTCTGACCTTTTAAATTCCCACAGCTCTTCCTGCTCATTCCAGAACTCAGTCTCCTCTGGGAACCTTGAGGGAACATCCCCTATCAGGTGGCGAGCCCCCTGGGGGACAGGGGCCTGTTCTGTCTTGTTTGGCTTCGCATTTCCAGGTTGAAGCTTCTGGTACAGGAACATTTATTCCTAGCTTGGGAGGAGGGGCGGCACAGGCAGAGTGGGGAGGTTGTTAAACTGAGCATTCCAGGAGGCCTCTGCAGACCTCCTGAATCAGGCTGTCTGAGCACAGGGCCTGGGGCTCTGCATTTCCCAGATCTCTCCAGTAAAACTCAGTAAAGTTTGAGACTCATTGACTCAGGGACTAGAATAGGCTAAACGTGGTTTCCAGACCAAGCCCCTCTCACAAAGGGGATTCATCGCCCCTAACTCCAGCGAACTTCCAGGGTACCGAGCTCATCTTCCCACTGAGAGCTAAGGGTTTCTAACACTAATTAAAGACCTACTGTATACCTGGGATGAGACCTGAGGCTTCAGAGAGCTGACCTCATGGAACACTCAAAAAACCCCTCAGAAGCCAGGACAGCTATGATGCCCATTTTACAGGTGGAGAAACTGAGGCCCGGGGACGCGAAGTGACTTGAACGGGGACCTAGCCCTGGGGAGTGGGGAGGCCAGAATAGAAACATAGCCTCAGGAATATAGTGTGCAAGTGTCTTAGGAGAATATCCACAGATGGGAGTTTATACACCGGCCCAAGAACAGCTTGGAGAAATCAAACATGCCACAGTCAGTATAGGAACCTCAAGCTAAGATACGCAATGAAATTAGGCCACAGACCCCAAAGAAATCTAATCAAGTAGGCCTCTTCTCCCTGGTGTCTCAGAGTCAGCTTTCTGGGGGGGTGTGTATTTGTGAAAGGATTTGCTGTGTTTGCTTCAGGCAAATCTTTGCCTTTCCTCTGCCTGCAGTTTTGGTACCAAAGGGAAGGGTCCAGGCCAGCAAGAAGAGAAAAGCAGGCTGGTGGTGGGCAGGTGGGCAATTGCAAGGCCACGAGCCTCCCTAGGCTTCTCTGTGTGGCTGTTATCACTTCACTTCCCGGGAACCAGGGCTCTGTGCTGATTTTGGCTCTAGGAGGGTCATCAACACCCCAGGGAGGTTTCAGGTGAGGAAGGGCTAGTTTAGTAGCTGCACTCCTGTTGCCCCAGGGGCCAGTGGGAGCAGAGGGTGTGCACTTGTTCTGGAAGGACCGGGAAGGCAGAATCAGTGGAGGCCACCCGGGGAGGTTGGTCTGGCCTCACAAGATAAACTAACAGGACAGCCTTGTAGGTAATGAGTGACCCGCCTAGGGAGGTATTCAAGGACAGGCAGGGGCGTGTGTGGGGGTGTGTGTGCGCGGGTGTGTGCACAGAGCCATGACTCAGGCAAAGGGTTGGCTGAGGCAACTTCGAGATCTTTTTCAACACTGACACTGGGAATTTCCATTCCTAACATGACTGACCAACCCAAGTGGGGCTGACTGGAAAAAATTAACAGAGAAGAAAGGTGGCCAGAGTAGGGTCCCACAGACCCTGGAGGGGCACCCAAGGACACTGAATCAAGACCCCGCCCTTGGCTTCCACCAGAACTGCCATTTCTTGATACTCAAATGTCCTCTTTTCTCTTGGAATCATCTGTAAACCTCCATGAACTCCACATCATAATGATTAATAATATATTACCGATGACTGACAATCACTAGCCATAACAGAGCGGTTACTGAGACAGGCTCTATTCTAAGTACTTTATAGGTATCAACGCATGTAATTGACATGCCCGTCCTGTGAGCACTGTCTTTACTCTTATTTTCATTCCTATTTTACAGATGAGGAAACTGAGGCTCGGAGAGCAACATGTGAAGTCCCAGGACTCAGAGCCAGGCTCAGAAAGGGAGCTGGGAAAAGCTCACAGAGGTCCCAGGAATGGCCCGCTGCCCCCCCCTCTATGCGGCTGCTTCTGCCCTCAAAGGCTGGGCACTCTGGCCATGGTCAACCACAGTGGTACAGAGCAGCAAAACCCAGAAGGAGAGTGGGGGAAGGGGTCATCTCCTCCAACTTCCTCAGTTTACACCAGGGAAATAGGTATCAGGGAAGGGAAGAAACATGTCAAGGTCATCAGCAAGTCCAGAGGCCACTGGGTCTTCTGGGTTCTCCCATGGGCTTCTCCTACGGCACTCTCGCTTCCTACTCTTCTTTAAAAATGATGATTAAAAAATCACCAGTAGGGGCACCTGGGTGGCTCAGTCATTTGGGTGCCTGACTCTTGGTTTTGGATCAGGTCATGAGCTTGGAGTTCTGGGATTGAGCCCCTTGTCGGGCTCCATGCTCAGTGTGGGGTCTGCTTGAGATTCTCTCTCTCTCTAAAATAAATAAATAAATCTTTAAAATAAAAATAAAAAGTAAAAAAATAAATAAATAAGGGGAACCTGGGTGGCGCAGTGAGCTAAGTGCCTGCCTTTGGCTCAGGTCATGATCCCAGGGTTCTGGGATTGAGCCCCTCCCCTCTGGCCCCCTGCTCAGCATGGAGGCTGCCTTGTCCTCTCCTTCTGCCCCTCCCTCGCACTTGTGCAGTCTCTCTCTCTCTCTCTCATGGAAAAAAAAAAAAATCTCAAAAAAAATAAATAAAATAAAATTTAAAAGTAGTCAATAGTAGCATATTACTAAGAAAACATTATTGGGGTTGCTGGGTGACTCAGTGGATTAAGCGACCGCTCTTGGTTTTTTGCGACGGGCCTGGAGCCTGCTTAAGATTCTCTCTTCTGGGCGCCTGGGTGGCTCAGTGGGTTAAGCCGCTGCCTTAGGCTCAGGTCATGATCTCAGGGTCCTGGGATCGAGTCCCGCATCGGGCTCTCTGCTCAGCAGGGAGCCTGCTTCCCTTCCTCTCTCTCTGCCTGCCTCTCCATCTACTTGTGATTTCTCTCTGTCAAATAAATAAATAAAATCTTAAAAAAAAAAATTAAAAAAAAAAAAGATTCTCTCTTCTGCGCCCTCTGCCCCTCCCCCACTCCAAGCCCATGCACTCCTGCCACATGCTCTCTCTCTCTCTCTCCAACCCCCCCCCTCCACGCACACACACACATTATTAAAGGAAGCAGAAGACCCGCCACATGTGAGGCAGTTACCACGCGTCAGGTAATGTGCACAGAGATTGTCTCCCCACCCACAAAATGGGAATCATAAGGATGGTTCCCTGCTGACCTCATAGGGAGGGGTCAAGGTTAAAGGTGACAGTGGCTGTGAAGTCACTTCCAAACTGGAAGACACTGTCAACGCAATCACCTTTGAATGTTGGGCATAGGAATTAGAAGTCCGTGCTGCGGCTCCTACTAAGGAAACTGAAATCCGATATAGGGCTCAGAAACAATCAGTTCTTGCAGGGTTGGATCCTCCCTAGAAAGCACCCTAGGCCATCCCCCTGGAAGTCATGGATGGAACATCACTTGGGTGCAGCCTAGTGGTCTGCCCAGGGCCCTTGAGCACACTAAGGCTCTGGGTCCCTCTTCCTTGGCCCCACATCAAGTGTTGCTTTGCCATTTCCCAGCCAATGCGGACTTCCCTCTCGGAGCCTCAGGGTCTCTGTCAGGGCAGCCCAGCTAGTCTAGCAGAACCCAAGGAACCGGAGCTAGAGAGGAACCGATTTCCTTCATGTGTCAGTCTAAGGGGCTCCGCTCTGGGAGCTGGTCTAGGGCCCACGCTCCTTCTGTCTTTCCCTCCTTCCGCAGGGTGGAGGATGGCCACCGTAGTACCCCTCCCCATTCTTTCCTGGGAGTGTTGGGAAGACCCAGGAGGTGGAGACCACCCCTTCCTTTTAAGGGCAAGCTGGAAGGCACTTAGACACCTCTCTTGGCTCCCACTGGCCAGAACTGATCACATGACCACACTTGGTTGCAAGAGAGACTGGGAAGTGTAGTATTTAGCCTGGCAGCTGTGGGCTTCTTTAAAATCCCAGAAGGGGGATGCTCTATTACTAAAGGGAAGATGCAGACTGGATACTGGGCGACAGCCAGCAGTCTCTGCCATGTAGGGTTCAAGGAGACACTCTGCAGAGACACTCAGCACTGGGCCAGATAGGTGACCGGTGCTCAGGAATTGTGTGCCATTATTGGTATTCTAAGTGAGTCCTTTTCACTTTCCCGAGGGATGCATACGGGGACCCTGGGACAGCTTGTGAGGCTTTGTGGCGGCCTCTATCCCACGCTCTGCACCTTCCAGGTGATGAGGAGAAGCGCAGAGAGACAGCAAACCCCAGCCCACTCCCTGGGCCCCACACCCCAGGCTTGGGAGGATCTCAGGCCTCCTCTGTCCCTTCGAGGAAGAAACAGGAAAGCAGCCTTTACTTCGGGGCTTGGAGACCAGGGGAAATGACTGATTCTGCCTCTTAGCAGCTGTGGTGGCCGACCTCTCCAATTATAATGGGGATAATCAGGGCATCTCCATCTTCCTGTAAAGATTTATAGAATAATCCGCCCAAGGTGTCTACGGAGGGAAGGGGCTCACTGAATGATGCCTGCTCAGATCAGGATTATGCCTCTTATTTTCTTCCATGCCTTCCACGGTCCTGGACTGCCCGCCACCTGTCCCTGCCTCCTGCCGCCTGCGTCCTAAGCCTTTTCGGAGGCCCCCGGACACGCCCCCTGCGTATGCCGGCTTTGCACCCCAGCATTTGCCTTCCCAGCACTTTCCACAATCACGATGAATTAATTCTGCGGGTGGAGCGCTGCCCTCCAGACGAGGAGTCTGAGCCCGCAGGGACTGTGACTGTTTCATTCACTGCAGGAGCCCTGGTGCCCGGCACAGGGCTGGGCGCGAGGAGGATTCTGGAAACGCTTGCGGAATGAATGAGAGGGTAAGCGAAGGCACGGATGGGTGAGCGAGACGGTGTTTTGCCGACAGCCTGAGAATGGGTATTTAAGAGCAGACTTTAGAGACTTGGAAAGACTCCAATTTGAATAACAACTCTGTCATGGCCCGGGCACCAGGAGCAAGACCCTGCTTCTTCACTTGATCTCAGAATCCCCTGGACTGACCCTCTCTCCTCAACTACCGGAGAAAGCAGGAATGGCTGATAAAAACTTCCATTCATTCACGAATACTGTGAATCCACAAACATTTTCCGAGTGCCCTCTGGGTGCTGGGGCCCAGGGCTGGATGCTGGTGGCTGGGGGCAGAAAGGAGGGCCCTGCGTTGGAGGGGGAGCTGGGGGAAGGGACAGACCCTCGGGTCCATCCTCTGCACAAAGGAAGTGGCTGAGGCCCTCTGCCCGCATCCTGTCTTCCCCAACCCCCCATGGCCTGTCCATCTGTGTCCTTTTCCTGTGGATCTTCCATCCCAGCCTGGGCAGGGGGCTGTGTGCCCCCCCCCCCACCTGCAGCCATTTCCTGCCCTCCTGTCATCTGCTTCCTTTGATCCTTTTGTAGAGAGCCTTCTGGAAGCCTCTAGACCATTGGCAAACTTGGCAGCCTCCTCCCCTAGGCTAGGCCTGGCCTGCTGACCCCACAGGGCGGGGGGCAAAGTGGGCTTCTCTTGGGATGCTGCCCTGGGAGGCAGATGGGTCCTGGTGTCATTCATTCATTCATTCATTCGTTCACTCACCGGAATGACATGCTCTGCAAGCTGCTTCAAGCTAGAAGACCATGAGTGGTCACGGGAGGGCCAGGGCCTCACCAGAATGGACTTCTGGGACACAGGAAGGGGTCCCCCGGACCCAGCAGAGAGGCGGGGGAGAGGCTGAAGAAGAGGGAGCTCGGGTACGAAGAGATGGATGCGCCTCGTTGGTCAGAAAGTGAACAGGCCCTCGGCTGGCCCTTCCCCTGGCACGGTCCCCCATGCCTGGCTCAGGGCAGAAGCCCGACGAATGCCGTCGAGGGACTGCCATTCACTGAACGCTTACCAGGGGCTGGGCGCGCTGGGCTGGGCTGTTCACAGCAGGTGCAAGTCTGTCCCCTCCTCACTGCAGTCCTATGAGACAGGTGCCATCATTCTCCCCATTGCACAGATGAGACAACTGAGGCACAGAAAGATGAAGTTTGCCCAGGGCCCCATGGGTTGTGGGTGGCAGAGCTGGGTTCTGAAGCCTACATCTGTGACTTCAGCCCCCAGGCTCTTCTGTCCCTTGGTGAATGACCAGGGAGCCGGACTTCGGGCATTGGGACCCTGGGCTCATCTCTGTTGCATGAGGTGGGGAATCTGCAGGGTGGCTGGAAAGTTCTCACCCCAGGGGGTAGGAACCAGTTGGGAAAGAGGGTAGAGCCCCCCTCCTCCAGAGGAGGTCCGTCAGAGGACAGCAGTTTGCACTGAGGGTAGCCCCCTTTCCATAGTCCCCCCACAACACACACACTGGGTTTGGGGGACAAGGAGAAGGGGGGGCGCCTTGAGGAGGCAACATCTGAGCTGGGACCTGAGTCAAGAAGAAGCCTGGAGGCATCCAGGTGTCTGGAACAGCAAAGGCAAAGGGCAAACCAGCGCTAGAGGCAGAAGGGGGGTATGGGGGGTGACCGGTGCCCTTCTGGGTACAGTGTGGAGCGGTCGGTCGGTAGGAGCCAGTGACAGCCCAATCAAGTCCTTCAAAGTCTCTGTGTGCTTCCCCAGGGCTGCATGGAGGAAGAGGCCGAGGGGGAAGGGACACGAGGCAAGGAGGCCCAGGTGAGGCTGGCGTGCGGGGAGAGATGGTGAGGCTAGACTTGGGGGTGGTTCTGGAGAGGGAGAGGGCACAGACTTGCCTATGACCCGGTGTGAGGGTCAAAGATGACCCCGAGTTCTGGGACCTGCATTTGTCAGCACGGGGAGCCAGGAGATGGAGGAGGGCCTGACGTGGGGGTGAGTGGGACCAAGCCTGGACTGCTGCTCTACTCAGAAGGCCCCCCCCTGCTTCTCCTACCGCTGCCCACACCCGCCGCCCTCCACCCCTGCATCCTCATTCTCCTGTGATTGATGAAGGCCCCATGCAGTGTTTGCTCAGCTGTCTGGGCCCTCTGGGGCTGGCTGCGAGTCTGTCCTGGTGCATCTGTCTGTCTCAGGGAGGAGGAAGCCTAAGGAGCAGGGCTGGGGGTGGGATGCAGTGCGAGGCAGAGTGGAAATCCCTCAGAGTTTGGAGCCCGGCCCTCCTTGCGCTGCTTTTGACTCATCCTGGGAAATGGACAGTCCAGACCAGGGCTTTGACCAGGGTTGGACCTGGTCAGGGTTGGACCCCCAGACCCTGGGACTCAGGCCCCGCCATTGTCAGCTGTTTACCCTCAAGACCTTCTATCTGCTAGAGACCCCTGGTTTCTATCCAGGACAGCTTCCCATGGGGCCCGAGGAGGGCCGTTCTGGGCCGTTCAGGGCTGACTGTGGGGCACCAGGTGAGCTGTGGGGACTTAGGACTAGGAAGATATTCTCCACCTTGGCCTGTCTTAGAGACAGGCCCACTACGCACTCACTGCCCCTTCTTTGCTCTCCTCCCTCACCCCTTTTCCCCACAAATCTAGCCTTTAAGGCTTTTTGTTTTGTTTAGTCCACTCAGCCCCTCCGTCTGCCTCCCTGGAACAGCCCCCCATTAGTTCTTACCTGGACATCTGCAGCCGCTGTCTCATGGGTCTTCCTCTCTGCTCCTACCTCTGCCCCTGCAGTCTCTTCTACTCAAGGCAGCCAGAGTAATCTTCCTGGGAGTGCTTCTGAATGTGTCACTCCTCTGCCTATAACCTTCCATGGCTCCCCATTACTCTCAGTCTGACACTGAGACTAACACAAAGCCAGAATGGCTTGACCCACACTGACCTCTCCCCCTCCCTCCCTCAATCAATCAGTGCTACTTCTTGTAGCTCTCTGCTTGGGGAATGGAGTATTTTTCAATGGTCTAATTAGCCCTGTTTTAGTCTCACCCTTAGGACCTTTGCACATGCTACTGTGACCTTCACCAGGGACATCCCCATAGCCTCCGCCCGGCTGACTCTTTTTCAAGCTTTGGGTCTCAGGTTAGACCTCTTCTCCTTTTTCTGCCCTCTTCCCCAAGCAGCAGGCTGGGTCAGGGACCCCTCCAGGCTCTGACAGACCTCGGGCTTCCCTGAACACAGCCCTGACCACCCTGGGGCGATCCCCTTCCGTGCCCAGCATATGGTAGGTGTCCGGGAGAAGGTTCAAGGCTGGGGAGGGAGGACCGGTCACTGGGTAGCCAGGCCTCCTGGCTCTGTGTGCAGCAGAGGGGAGGAGGGGGCTCTTGGAATAATGATCACAGCGAATGGGATCCCCCATGTCCTGGCCTCCAGCATAGTCCCACCCCTCATCCCCTGCCACAAACAGAGGCAGCTGAAGGTCACCAACGGGGACTCAGCCCACAGAACAGTAACAGTGGCGATGCCCTGTGCTCTGAGCTGAGGGCCGCACCTGCTTGAGCTCATTCTATACCTTTATCACCCCTGGCCCCGTGGGAAGAGCACTGGACGGGGAGTCCAAGTCAGGCTCTGGCATGACCAAGTGCTCTTGGCCCTGGCGGGGGCCCCCATGGTTTGCTTTGGACAGAGGTGAGTGATTAACATTGTGTTTCTCGGTCCTCAGAATCATCCCTCAGAGGCCGCCCATGTTATCCCCCTGTTCTCAGTGAGGCCGGGAGGAGCGAGGGACCCACCCAAGTTCGTGCAGTCGGTGAGTGGCAGAGGGGGAATTTGGTTTTTCAATTTATGGAGGTTTAATGGACATCAGTAGATGCACAATTAAGGAGTTTGGGCGTGGCCATGCACCCACAAAACCACCATTCACTTCAAGACAGTGAACGTATCCACCATCCTCCAAAAGTTTTCTTGTGCCCCTTTGTGGGACCTCCTGGCCCCCAATGTTCCAAAGCAACCACTGAGCTGCTTTCAGTCAACAGGTTAGTTTTGCATTTTCTAGAATGTTCTATAAAGGGGCTCACACGTATGCGTCCCTTATTGCCTGGCTGCTCTCACTCAGCTTCACGACCTTGCGATTCCTCCATGGTGTTCCATGTATCGATAATTAATTTCTTCTTATGAATAACCTCTTATCAATAGTTAATAGTGGTCGGGGTGCGTTCCACGGTTGGACGTACCGCAAACTGTCGAGGCGGTTACCTGTTGACGGGCTGTTTCCAGTTCTGCCTGTTACACGTAAAGCTTCTATGAAGATTCCTGCATGAGTCTTTGCACCGACCTGAATTTTCACTGCTCTGGGATAAACACCTTTGAGTGGAATGTCCAGTCCTATGATAAGTGTTTCCTTTTTTAAGCTGCCCAGGGTTTTCCAACCTCGTTGAGCCGCTTCCCATTCCCACCGGCCCTAGAGGAGGGTCCCACAGAGGGATGGGGACTTGAACAGAGGTCTGCCCAGCTCCAGAGGCCCTGCCCCTCACTGCCAGACCCCAGAGCTCCCTGGCCCTCCCTTGCAGCTAGCCCAGCTCCAGGGGGGTTGGCTGGCTGGAGAAGGAGCCAACAGACAGCAGGGACTGAGACACTCTCCACCCACAAAGAGCAGGCATCCCCCCACCTCTGCCCACCGCATCAGTCACCCTCACCCCTGTAGGGCTGGCTTTCTCTGTGAGCTGGGTGATGCCTTCCCGAAGGGCCCAGAAGCTCCTCGAAGGCAGGGCTGGGCACACAGTGGGCGCAGGGGGAACAGGGTTGGACCCTCTGTGGACCCTTGTCTCTGGCTTGCTGAGGATGTGGTGGTGGTGGTGGGGTGTCTCCCAGGCCAGTGACAAAGGCTTCTGGGGGGAATGGGGGTGCTGAGGATTTTAATGGGCTCCTTAGCAAGCCTGCCAGGGGAGGGGTGTGTGTGTGTGTTGTGTGTGTGTGTTGTGTGTGTGTGTGTGTGTGTGCTGGTACAGGGCTGTCCCTTTGAGCTCTGAGCGAGGAGAAAGAAGGAAGCCATCAGAACCTTGGCAGAGGGGGAGACACAGAGAGACAGAGATCCAGAACCAGAGAGAGCCAGAGGCAGCCAAACCCGGGAGGGGCGCACTCCCCCTCCAGCCCCCCCGGGGAGGTGCAAGGAGGCGGGGAGGGGTGCGCGAGGGGAGCAAGCATTCTTCATTAAAAATGAAACCCCGAAGCCGGGCCCGCAGCGGCCGAGGAGCCGGGCTGCCGGCAGCCTCCCTCTCGCAGGAGCACAGAGGCCCGCGCCGGCTCCAGCCGCCCGCGGCCGACCTCACGCGTCCTCAAAGCCCGCCTGTCCCACTTCCCCCGCCGGTTGCTACAGCAACTGAGCTCTGAGTAATCAGCTGCACGGTGACCTTTCTTCCCCCGGAGAGGGGGAGGGAGGGAGGGAGCGCGCGCTTGGGAGGGAGGGCGAAGGGATGGGGGGAGGAGGGACAGGGAGGGGGGAGGGATGAGGGAGAGGAGGAGGGAGGGGAGGGAGAGCGGAGAACAGAGGGAGAAAGATGAAGAGGAGGAGGGGGGGAGGATGGAGAGAGAGAGGAGAGCGAGGGGGGGAAAGATGGAGGAGGGGGGAGGAGGGAGGGGGAGGAGGGAGGCTCAGCGGCTGGTCAAAGCAGTAAAAACACTACAGCTGGGGTCTGGGGGCTTTCGGGATGGAGCTGGCAGGCAGAAGCCTGGAGAGAGGAGGGGCAGCTGGCCTGGCTGCTGCGGTGGGGGAGGCAGGAGCCCCAGCCCCAGGACTGGGTGGGGGGTGGGGAGGAACAGATGCGGTGGAGAGCCCCCCCAACTGCCCCCCAGCCCTCCGGTGCTGCCTCTCCCAGGCCTTGGGGGGTTGTGAGACAATGACCTGTGTGTTCCCTAGCTCAAAAGATACCCTTGCAGGGGGCACTCTGGACATCCCCATTCCCCAGATATGAACGCTGAGGCCAGAGAGCTGGTTTACAGTGTCAGGACTGGGCACCTGAACCCCCTGCGGCTTCTCTCTTGCTAACCGCTTCCCCCTGGGAGGCAAGCTGCAGCCAGGGTGGGGTGGGGGGTGAGTCCTCCACCACTACCTGGTCCCCCACTTCTCAGCCTCAGTTTCCCTGGTTGTAAAGCGGAGATCCTGGGGTGCGGGCATGGTGCTTACTGCCCAGGGAGACAGCACTGGTTAAGGAGGGTCCATGGATTGGACCCAGGCAGTGACGTGAGATTCTCTAAACACCGTAGAAGCCGGGCAGTTAGGATGTGAGATCCAGGGAGGAAGGGAGCTTAAGGAACCAGGGAAGGAGTGGGGGCAGTTGGGAGCGCCCAGGAGTAGGGGTGCCCCCACGGAAGGGCATGGAACTCTCGTGGTCCCTGCTGTCGTACCTGCTCACCCATGGGATCCTCACCCCAGATCCATCGCCTGCCTGGCCCTGGGGACCCGCCAGCAGCCTATTTATGAGGGGAGCTGGTCCTGGAATCATAGTCGTGCCCACGGGGTGGGTGAGGGGCGGCAGATGGTGGAGGTGCCATTTTAACCAGTCTGCAGCAGGTGGGGAAGGGAAGGAGGGAACCCAGGGCTGGAGGAGGCTGGGACCTTGCACTGTTGCTCCCTCGGGGGGCCCCTCTGTTCCTACTTCCCTCAATCCCGCCACCTCTCCCAAGCGCTGCTCACTCACCTGACCAACGACCTTGTCCCTGGAGCTGTCCAAACTCCCATGGACTCTGTGGGTACCCCTGGGGTCTGCAAGGTGTTGGGGGTCCCCTGGGAGGCAGGGGCAACAGCGACAATCTCTCTCTCTCTCTTTTTTAAGATTTTATTTATTTATTTGACAGACAGAGATCACGAGTAGGCAGAGAGGCAGACAGAGAGAGGAAGAAGCAGCTCAGCTCTCCCACTGAGCGAGAGCCCCATGCGGGGCTCCATCTCAGGATCCTGGGATCATGACCTGAACCGAAGGCAGAGGCTTTAACCCACTGAGCCACCCAGGCGCCCCAACAGTGACAATCTCTGAAGGTTCCACCACCCACGAGGAGAGCCTTATGACCATCCAGTAAGCAGGGGAGACACCACAGCTGACTAGGGACTGCCAGGGGCTGGCTGGGGGTAGTAGCAGGAGATGTCGCAGAGTCCAACCTTTGGCTCCATGGAACGTCCCCATTCTAGAAACCTGCAGGCACCAGACCTTTGTGGAATAAGGGACACTCATCCCACACCGAGTCTGGTGGGGGCTCTTTGGGCTCCAGAGCTAGAATACCAGCAAGGGTGTCTTTGTCTCCCTGATCCCACCTGGGGGCCCCAGGCATGGCCGTGCATCTGGTCCCAGAGACCATGCTGGGAGATGGGTGCTACTATCATCCCTGTTTTCCATTGGGAAAACTGAGGCTCAGGCGGGCACAACAACATGCCTCAGGCCCCACAGCACTGAATGCCAGAGCTGGGATCAGAATCCACTTCTGAGACCTCAGAGATGGCCTCTTGAGTCCAGCCCATATCAATTGGGCTTGACTAGACTCATGGGACCGTGTTTCTGGTATGGGACTTTGCTGCGAACAGAGTTCTCCAAGCCTCATCAGAAGACATTGATGGGAGCTGCACTGAAGGTCCCTGTGGGCGTGGGAAACAGAGATACGCGGGCACGACGAGACTGGTCACTAGGTTTGGAGAGGGTATGGTGCTGGAGTACTCACAGCCTAGGAATCTTTTCTGATCTTTGGGTATTGGGGGCAAGAGGAGCATTTCCCTTTTAGAGAAGGAAGGTGAAGTCCAAGAAGGCTGGATGACTTACTAAGAGTCCCATTGGGCATTAGGGGCAGATTCAGGGCCAAGACAAGATTGTCTGATTCCTAGTTGGTGTGCTTTTTGCTGTATGTCAGTGTCACCCACCCACTCACCTTCCATCTGTCCTCCCGTCCATACATCTGTCTGCCTATCCACGTCCTCACCTACTGATCCACCTACCCAGCCTCCATCCGCCCATCCATCTGCTCACGCACCTGCCCACTTAAGTTTCCATCTTCTGATCTACCCACCATGCACTCCTCTGTCCATCCACGCACCTACCCACTTACCCACCTACCCATTCATGAACTGTTCACTTATCCATTTCCCCATCTTATATCCATCTACCACCCACCCACCATCCATCTACTTATTCATTCATTCATCCATCCACTTCCTCATCCATCCATTCACCCAACCATCCATCCATGCATCCATGCATCCATCCATCCATCCATCCATCCATCCATCTGTCCATCCATCCATCCACCCATCCATCCATACATCCATTCGTCCATCCATCCATCCATCCATCCATGCAACCATCCATCCATCCATCCACTTATCCATCTACTCATTCAGCTCTAGCCATCACCAACCCAACCACCGTTCAGCCACCCAGGTGTCCATCCATCCAAACCACCATTTTCCCACCATCCATTTAGCTATTCATTTTATTTTTATTCTATAACCATTCTGAGTCTTGTTTTTCTACATTCTTTCTTTAGGAAACATATGTTCGTGTGAGCTGGGGGCTGATCCTTCCTCTCTGTGGAGGTGAACCAACTCCCCACCCCCACTCCATTCAGCACATCACAGAGGTTGTAAAATGGGCCCACACCCATCAGTCCGGGGGCCAAGGACCAAAAGGATTGTCTGGGCCAGGGACTGGGCAGCTTCTGTTCCCACCTCCAACATGCTGTGTGACAACCGAGCAATTGAGAACTCAGAATAATTGTCCCTGTCCTCTGAGGATTAGAGGAAACACATGGAAGCTTTAGAAAGACAACAGCCCTTCACCCATATGATGGACCGTTTTTCTGAAGGTGTCAGCAGGGTTCAGCCTTTGAACTATACAGTCTTTTATTACTAAAACCTGCCAGAAGGGTGTCGACTCTGCGCAGACCAGCTAGCTAGTTGTTCATTCATCCATCCATCCGTCCATCCATTCATTCATCCAACCATTCATTCATTCTGCACCACCTGTGTACTAGGGCCACTGTAAGACTCCAGGGATCTAGAAATCAATACAGATAGCTTCTGCCCTCAAGAAATTGGCTGACACTTGGCTTTGAACAGAAATCAGTCACTTCACATGGGTTCTGGTTGAAGCTTGAACTTAGTCCTGGGGGATTTGAGGAGGAACATTGGCTGTGCTTGGGCTGGGCAGGTGAGAAGGGGGTCCTAGAGGGGGAGCATACCCATGATCTGGAAGGAAAAGGCAGAGGATGTAGAGAAGGACATGAAGGCAGAAGGGAGCGTACTGGGGCGCCTGGGTGGCTCAGTCCGTTAAACATCTACCTTCAGCTTAGGTCGTGATTCCAGGGTCTTGGGATGGAGCCCTGAGCCCTGCCTCCCTCTCCTTGCTCAGCAGGGAGTCTGCTCATCCCTCCCGCTCTGCCCCTCCACCTTGCTCATGCTCTCTCACTCACTGTCTCTGTCTCAGATATATAAGTAAAATCTCAAGAAAGAAAGAAAGTTAGATGAGAAGAAGAAAAAAGGAAAGAAGGAAGAAAGGAAGAAGGGAGAGAACACCCAAAGCCACGGGGCCAGGAGGGACATCCTTGCGTGCCTGGTAAGTGTCAGGCGCTATACCACGTTCCCACCTCATTATCTCAGTGGATCCTCTGGACAACTCTACAAGGCTGGCCTTCTATCATTTTTGCACATTTCACTAATGAGAAAGCTCAGAGAGGACCAGCAACTTTCCCAGAGACACAGCCCCATCTGATACACCAGCCTAGGCCTGTTGCTCTGACTCCAAAATCTGGAGCCTTTGCCCATTCTCCTTCACCCTGAGCATCTCCCCCTCAAGGTGAAGGTCAGGGAGAAAGCACGCTTCACCATCCACCTCCTTCAGGCAGCTTCCCAGGCTCCTGCATTCATCCCATTAACAAATACAATCCACGCTTCCTCTGGGTGAGGCCAGGCCAGGCTGCGGGGTAGAGCAGGGATGGGACAGGCCCCTCCCTGCCCTCAGGGGGCTCCCCGCTGGGGGTCTGCTCAGGGGGCTGACCTCACAAGCCCTGATTCACCCAGGCTTAAAAATAAACCCAGGTGCCATCCAGGCCCAGAGAGTGGGGGACCTCAGGCTCCCAGCACAGAGGCTGGGGAGGCAGCATGCCGAGCTGTCAGCTCAGAGCGGGCTCTTCTCATCAGCATGGGGCCCCAGCCTCCCTGCTTAAAGATCGCCTCAGGCGCTCTCTTAAAGATGCTAACACTGCAGCCGACATTTGGGAGATCCTGGCAGGCGATCAAACCCAAGCTGAAAATCGGAGCTGCTGGGCTGGTTGTGGGGGTGGGGGGTGGTCACCAGGCAGCAGGGACCGCGGCTGGTAGGGACTGAGGGCGACAGGAGCCAGGTAAGGCTGTGCTCCCAGTCCAGCCCCACGCAGCCAGGCTGGGGATCGGGCTTTCTGCTGGAAGGACTCCGGGACACAGAAAGCAAGGACGAGGGAGGACAATGCAGGAGAGACCCAAAGTTCTTAGCTCAGCGGCAAACTCCAGGTCTTCGTCAATAATCTGACCAATTTACTAAAAACGTGCCCAGGGTGATGAGTTACGGAAAAGAGGTGAGATGGGAGGACGTTGCTGGTGTCTGGTTTGGTGGCAGTGCCCAGGGCTGGGTCCCTCCCAGCCTCCCTGGCAGGCACGAAAGTGCTCTGAAGAAGCTAAGGGGTCAGAAGAAGGAGTTAGGAGAGAACATCCCCACGCCATGGACGCCGTTGGCCTTCCACCCACTTGGACACGCCGGAGCCAACCTTGTCTCCTTTCTCTTCCTTTCTGTTCGGTCTCCTTCTGCCCACCCGTCTACCACTATCCACCCACCCCCACCCCCACCCCATTATCTAGCCAATCTCCCTACCTTCCACCTAACCAAGTCACCCGCTGCTCTTCTGCCCATCCAACCATCCAACCATCCAACCATCCAACCATCCAACCATCCATCCATCCCCTGACTCATCCACTCAAGGCAGCCTCCCCCTCCGTTCAACCATGGCCCCACCTGGCACCCACCATCCATTCATCCACCCCTCTGAATGTCCATCCATCCATTCCCCCATGCGTCTGGGCCAGGCCCTGCTGGGCACAGGAGAGGCACGCCCAGCCCGGGGTGAGGGACTCAGGAAAGGCTTCCAGGAGGGAGACCATCAAAGCCGAGACATGAAGAATGAGCAGGAGGAAGCCAGGCAGAATGTGGAAGGGAGAGTCTTCCCCAAAGAGATGCGAGGCGAGAGACGGAGGCGTCCTACGGGAGCATCGGTTCTCACTCTGGGTGCAGCTTAAGAGGGAGTAGCTGACCAGAGAGCCAGGAGAGGCTAACTCGGAGCCTGAGTGGGCAGCCAGGGCCAGGGCGTGAAGTTGGGACGCTGGAGCCAGGCACACAGGATTGTGGGACGGGAAGTGAGAGACACAGAAGGCCCAGTCTTGGTTCTGTAGCTGTTTACTGACCCCTCTGAATAGGCCCCCTCCAGGTCCCGCTGCGCTCCCCCGACCTGTCCTTCCTCTGAATCGCCGGTGTGTGCCAACAGCCAGATGCCTACAGACCTACCCTCACAGGGTCTTTCTTGGTAGGTGGGAATTCTGCCTTCTCCATGTCTGGTTCCACGGCACAGAGCCAAAGCTCAAAAAACAAAAACAAAACAAACAAAACACCTCAAGATATAAAACATAGGCATACTCCCTCCAAATTCTCCCCTGCTTCGTCTTGGAGACCCCTTCCGCACCCCCAGTCACCCAGTCCTGAAGCCCCTGTGTTGTCCTCATCCTCTTGCCTCTCGTGTCATCACCCAGATCTGTCGGTTCCATCTGACAACCTCGAACCTGTCACTCCTCTCCCTGCAAGGTAGAGGCCACCAGCCTGGGTCCGAGGAGCAGCGTCCCTGCTGTCCTCACAGTGGACACATACACGGGGCGCTCAGAGAGATACTTTCAAATTTAAACTTGACCACTCTAGCCTCCTACTTAGAGCTTTCTTGGCTTCCCATTCACTGCCTTCTGGATAATATCCTTCTGGATAAGATCCTTCTAGATCCCTGTCCTCCTTGCGTGTATGAATCTTCTCAAGTTGGCCAATGCTGCCTTCTCTGTGCTCCAGATTCATCCCTCTAAAGAGATGAAAGCCATCAGGTTCATTGCTGTCCTGTCCACACCGGGTCTTCAAAGCCACCCTGGCCCCAGCGCTAGACCCTCTTGGCCAAAAACCTGAGTCTTCAACTCCCTGCCCATCCTTTGACTTGCACATTCTGTCCCAGGGAGCCTGGGAGCACCTCCGTAGTCTCAACACCACGTCCGACACCTGGCTGGCCCTCAGGTCAAAGAAAGCATTGCTGCACCTACAATAATATTAGAGTTTACCTCCAGATTCTTTCTCCCCCAGATCTGACCATTTCCATTTGCAATTCGTGCCTGAAACCAAAGCCAACTGCCTGGCCTCTTCTCTGCCTACAAAACATTTTTACTGATTTTATGGCTACAAAAAAAAAAAAAAAAATTTCCTTCCTGTCTTCACATTTGCAGGAAAGAGAGCCCTGGCCCTGACTCAGAATTGGATTCTAGCTGGAGGCGTCCTCTCCGCGGCTGGCTCCAGGGAAAGGGTTGATCTGTTTGTTCCCTGACCTTGAGCGGGAGCTAAGGCAGCCGGAGAGAGAGGACACACAGGGGCTGGGAGGGAAATGAGACAAGCTGGAGCTGTGGTCCTGGGACCCCCGAAGCCTGCGCCAGGGACCAGCCAGGTGCTGGGAAATGAGAGAGGGAGGAGACGGGCCCCACTCCTGGGTCCCTGGGCTGCACTGCCTGCCTGTCCCCAGCCTCAGCCCCCTAAAAACCGAACAGAATAGGTATTCAGATCACTCTCAGGGGCCATAAAGCACTCAGGTAGAAACTGACTTTGCCATCCGCACGAGGGCCAACTGTGGCTTGGTGACTGACCCAGCGCTCCCTGGAGGAGGGAATCAGCCCAGGCAGCCTGGTCCTGGGGTGGCACGCCTACAGACCAAGGACGGTGGCACCCCGGGGGGGAGGCGAGAGACAAAGAAATCGGGAAAGAAAAGAGCCCTTCCTATAAAGGGTCTCCTTCCTGCTAGTACATGAACGCGACCGAACTCACACATGTGTCAAGCACCTTCTGTTGGCCGGGATCCTTCCTCTCCACGAGGCCCCCCTCTTTTCTCCAGCGGATCCGGAAGCAGACTTTCATCCCGGACCATTTATTTCTTCCCGAGAACCTCACTCTCACTACAACAGTGAAGCTCTTGTTGTAGACACTGCAGAAAATGCAGGCGAGCCCAATGAAGAAAATAAAACCACTTTTAATCCCGTCATCTGAAGACTACGGGACTTTTGACATTTGGGGGCGTTGGCTCCCCTCCAGGGTCTCCATATCCAGTGTCTTTGCTTAGAGTCTCACACGCAACGGACATGTAAGAATGATTTTGTGTCTGATCGCTCACCTTTTTATTTTTTGTTTGTTTGTTTGTTTAAGATTTTATTTATTTCTTTGACAGACAGAGATCACAAGTAGGCAGAGCGGCAGGCAGAGAGAGGGGGGGAAGCAGGCTCTCTCCTAAGCAGAGAGCCTGATGTGGGACTCGATCCCAGGACCCTGGGATCATGACCTGAGCCGAAGGCAGATGCTTAACAACTGAGCCCCCCAGGCGCCCCTGATCGCTCACCTTTTTATTCATTATTAGTTCCGAAAGTACCCACTGAACCCGCTGTAGTTATCAGTTTAGCAGTGTTAGAAATTCTTAGAGCATGGAAGGATATGTAAGACCCGAAGATGCTCAGATACTCATCATGAATCATCCTCAGTGGCCAAACCCGTCTCAGCCCCTCCTCTAGGTAAGTGGTCGAGGGCCCAGACTGACCCCGCCCCTTACCAGCTGGCACGTCACTTAACCCCTGCTGCCCGAAGTGCGGCCCGCAGACCAGGGCTGGCCTGGGCGCTGTCTGTTGACATGGTTTAGAAACGATCATTTCAACTGGGCGCTGCCCACTTCCGTTGTGATTGTGTATATTACAAAAGTAGCGTTCCGAGCAGATTGGAAAATTTTCTCTAAAAGTCCTTCCACTACAGATAGTTTGAGGAGCACAGAGTCAACCTACTCGGTGGCTCAGTTTCCTTGGTAGTAAAAATGGGAATAATAATGGCCCTTAACCTGATCAGGCTTCTGGGGAAGGGTAAGTGAGCTAATGGGCGGAAGGCTCTCAGGACGATGGCTGGCCATTGCAAACTCAATGATCATTAACGTCAAGGTCTTCGGGGTTTTCTCATATTTTCTGTATGCGCATTAAAGACCCCCCAGTGCTCTGAGAGCAGCAGGGGAAGGAGGACTGGAAAGGGGAGTGGACCCCGATTAATGCAGCCTATCCTACCTCCTTACCCTATTCTTTTAGTCAGTCCTTGAGATGGAGACACCCGTGGGACTACATCCAGAACCTTCCAGGTTTCCAAAGGAACCACTGGGGCCTGTGTTCATCCATTTCCCAAATATCTATAGACCACTTACAGGGTGAGACAGGAGAGCCCAGTGGCCAAGAACTCAGAACACTGGTGAGACGGCCCTGGGTTCGAATCCCAGCTCTGCTCCTTACGAGCTGGGTGACCTCAGGCTAGTCACTTAACCACTCTGAGCCCCAGCGATCCCAAGTGAGGGCCTGGAGGGGTCCTGAAGTCAGCACTCAGCCCAGGCTGGGCCCTGGCAGGTGATGATCCACACACACCTGTAGAAAGCATGATGACGTGTGCTCAGACGTGACCATTGTGGGGGCCTCCCGCGAGCCCACCCTCAGCGACTTTTTACAGACTAAGGAAGACTAGGTGGGAGCTTGAGGTGCCAGACTTGGTGGGTATTACTTCTAGAAGAAAAATAACGAATGCATTTAAGGGCTTTGAATATTAGAAAAAGGAGAGAGGTAAAATACAAAGGTCTCCAGATGAGTGGAAGGCTTGCCAATTAGGCTCGTATTGTGTGGAACAGGGGAGCTCCCCTAACGCCCTGTTGCAGAGCACGCTCTTTTCTGCAGAGGGAGGCCTGAGCAGCCTGGCTAAGCCACGTGATGCCTCGGAGAGCCTCTCTGAACAGCCTCGTGTCACTTCTCCTGATTCACTAGCTAAAGCAAGTCAGGCGGCTGATGCTGACATCGGGGGTGGGGTAGGGCACCCCCTCGTGCGCCCGGCACGGGGCTCGGCAACGGGGCAGGCGTGGATAACTCTCTCACTGGGGAGACAGCAAGTAATTGGGAACCGTGACCCATCTACCACGTTGGCCACAAAGACTCCTCTCTCCTGCACCTGTGTCGGGGAGTGTGGCCGGCTCCCCGCTGTCTCATTTCTCCCGCAAAGATGGAGGGGTTTTCTTCTCTCCTCCTCTCGAATCGGGGCTGGCTCCAGGGCTGGCTCGGGGCTACAGAACAGAGCCGGCCTGACTGCTCTGCGTCACTTCCAAGATTTGAGGCCCCCTTCTTGATGTTCTCCCTCTTGGAAGCCAGCCACCACGTGAAAACCCACCACGTGAGGGCAAGGCCGAGTGTCACAAGGAAGAGAGAGACCAGTGGCCAGTTCTGGGGTGTCCACAGGTATAAAGTCCACCTTCCTGGACCTACCCGCCCAGCCACTAGCTAAAGGCAACCCTAGTGGATGACCCTAGCCCATGCTTCTCTTGATTTGTATGTAGCGAGACAGCTGGAGGGTCCCACACACAGTTATCGATGGAACTGTGTCTCCCCCAAACTCATAGGTAAGTCCCAACCCCCCGTCCCTCAGAACGTAACCCCATTTGGAGCTAAGGCCTTACGAGAGGTAATGAAGTTACAATGAGGCCATTAAGGTGGGCCCTGATCCAAGAGGACCGATGTCTTTGAAGACAAACGCACAGAAAGACACTAGACCCACGTGTGTGTGCACAGAGAAGAGACCATGTGAAGACACAGCCAGAAGACGGCTGTCTACAAGCCAAGGAGAAAGAGACATCTCAGAAGAAACCAGACCTGCCGACACCTTGAACTTGGACTTCCAGCCTTCAGAACTGTTTTTCTTTATGGTATCAGTCTGGTATTTTGTTATGGTGGTCCGGAACACGTATCCGCACGGCCACTACTCGGAGGTCGAACAGGAACAGTATGCCCACACACACTCTAGAAGGGGAGGCAGGTGCCCGGCACCATGTGCAGCAATCCTGAGTCCTGCTGGGAGGAGGTGGCGAGGGCTACCTCTTCCAGTGGGGAAAAAACTCTTCAGGGGGCCGCATGGTGCTTCCTTGGAACTCCTTCCATCCCCTGCTCTCAGTGGACCTTGGGTGGCCCTCCGGGTGGACTTCCTTTTCCATCACATCCTTGACCACTCTGGATGAGGACCCGGCAGCCCTCATGGAGCACGGAGCAGATTTCTCTTCCCTCTGGGGCCCAGATGTGGTTTTAAGTCGTGAACGGTCACGCCCTCTCCAGTTCAGGCTGACGTCTCTTTTGACAGTGAGACCCTGTTCAAAACTTAGCTAACTTTTTATTTCTTTGTCCCCACTCAGCTCCTTATGCTAAAGACGCAGCCAGCTTTTCTGGGCACGCCTCTCAAGACTTCTCCACAGAGGTTTTAGCCAAGGGTGTGATGGCCACACCCCGATGTCCTCCGGATGCGGAGACGGAATCTCACTGGACGCCATCACACCCAGCGCTTCTTAGTCTCCTTACTTTGTCCAAAGTCTAGAAGATTCTTTGTTGACAGGTTGTGGATCCCATTTTGAAGAGTCACTGCAGAAGGTTCAAAATTCACAGTGAGACTCTTCAAACAATACTTTACTGGGGATGCAGATAGTTAAATTTAAAACTCGTATCTGCTCCAAGATCGTACTGTGCATTCCATATACCAATATGTCAGAAGGTTTACTCAAATGTCATCTGTAACTCGAATTTGAAGACTCAACCAACTGTCAGAGGGGGCGGGGACTGGGTCTGTTAGGCCCCCTCGCCTTGCAAAGAGCAGGCTTTTCCAAAAATGGCCCTGGGTTCTCTAGGTTTCTGGAGGACGAACTGCTGGGGCATAGGGGGGAGGGGGTGCGGTGGGGGAGGGTATCACCTTTTTCCACTCGGAGATGGGACGTTTGGCCCAAGCTCACTTCGCCCAAGATGGGCGGCCTACTTCCTACTGACAGGGCCCATCCTCCGCGATGGGCACCAGGCCACTGGGCCCTGGGCTCCCGGAGCTCTGGCTTCCTTTCTCTTCCATTGGCTAGAGATGAGAAGCAGTTGTATTCATCAAGGCTGCAAATTCAGAATTTCTGGGCTCCCTCTTTTCTTTCCTCCCTGCTTGCAAACAGGCTAATTCCCTTCGGAGCGCATCTCTTTTCTGTGGTGTCTTGGGAGATGGCACCCACGAGTTTGCTGGGGGCTGCCGTAACCCAGTGGGGCAGAAGTTCACTGTCCTGGGGGCTGGGAGGTGCCCACAGATTGCTTCTCTCTGATGGCCATGAAGGAAGGCGCTGTTCCAGGCCCCTCTCTGGCTGGTCGATGGCCACCCTCTCCCTGGGCCTTTGCATCAGCTTTCCCTGTACAGGTTGTGTGTGAACTTCCCCTTCTTCTTATTTTTTTTTTTTTTTTTTTTTGTCAGAGAGAGAGCACACGTGGGAGCATGAGTAGGGGGAGGGGCAGAGGGAGAAACACACCCCCAGCTGAGCAAGGAGCCCCAGGTGGGACTCATCCCAGGACCCTGGGACCACGAACCGAGCCGAAGGCAGGCGCTCAATGGACAGAACCACCCAGGCGTCCCACTTCCCCTTCTCCTAAGGACACCAGTCGCGTGGGATTAGGACTCACCCTGATGACTTCATTTTCCCTTAATTACCTCTTTAAAGACCCTCTCTCCAAATGCGGTCACATTCCGACAGTCATGCCATGGATAGGTTTCAGCCTATGAACGGGGTGGGAGGGCATGATTCAGTCTGTAACAGGCAGTGAATGGAAGAGCAGGCTGAAGCCACAGGTGCAGTATAGTGCCAGCCTTGCGGGGTATCTGTTGGCAGGAATTCCCAAACATTCCCTGCTGTATGACATGGTCACCATCAGTACCTTCAGGAACTGTTTTCTTGTCATCTGGCACCTGCTCCTAGAGCCATGGCTACGTATTTGCCAGGGCTGTGATTTCCCGGTGTCAGTTTCTGTATGGGTTAGACTTTGCTAGGTCATGCTGCGTAACGAGCATCCCTGAAATATCAGCAGATCACGGAAGTTATTTTCATTCAGGCTTAAGGTTGTCTACCATGGGCTTGACCCAGGGCCCCACCGTGCTGCTTCACGTGTCGTCTTCCCGCTGGGTCCGGTGTGAGGGTGCGGCCCCTCTGTAGAATGCACCAGCCAGAAAGAAAAGAGCTAGGGAGCTGGCACTGCGCCAGGAGAGCTGTTCAAGCTTCCATAGGGCTGGGCACCTCTGCTCACATTTTATTGGTCTGAGCAAATCACATGGCCAAGCCCGATGCCTATGGGCGTAGACGTATATGCTGTGACCAGGAGGCCCTGGGAGTCACTGACCATGGGATATGTGTGTGGGGGGTGCAACCTTCTTAGGGCAGGGAATTCCTGGGAACAGTGGCACCATATGCCATGATAGTGTGGGGCTTTGGGCCAGCAGCTGCACATCCTCAGCTCGTGGAGTTCTCATCATAGCCCCATTTTATAGATAAGAAAACTGAGGCCTCCAGAGAGGAAGGAGACTGGTTTTTTTCCTGGCATCGTAAACAAGATCTGTGAACCTACTTAGAAAACCTCTAAGGGTCCACGCGCATATGAGGTCTCATTCCTTCCTCCTCACTTCAGCCGTGGATGGGACGGATGAAGATGCTAGCTGGGCATGTTCTCAGTTGGGGAGGGGAGTCCTGAGTAGGCTCTACCCCTGCTGGGAGCAGGGGTTGGGAGAACATGGGGAACCCACACCCTACCTTCCTGCTCCGCCTGCCCCACCTACCCTGCCCTGCAAATCTAGGAATCTTGCCAGAGCCATGCAGGGCTGAGGGGGGCAGGGCAGTCAGGGTCTGCGTGAATAAACACAGCTCCTCTTTGAGGGCAGGGAGAGATGGAGCCCCTGGGCGCCCCCATGCCAGGTGCCCTGTGGAGCACCTGAAGGGATCGTGTTCCAAGTGCCCGGAGGCTTGAACATTTTCTGGTCAGCTTGTTTGTATGTTTGCTTGCTTGCTTCTTTGGGGGAGAGAAAGAGGAGCTTAAACCATCTTGTGACATCATTATTATTATTCTTGTTTTACAGATGGGGAAACAGGGGCCCAGAGAGGTCACAGCAGCTTCCCACAGCCAGTGCTGAGGGACCCAGGACCCAGTCCCGGTGGGGGGAGGGGGATGAGGCCAGAACGCTAGGGCTGTGCACAGCCCTCCATTCAAGGCTGTGGGGTGGGACCAACCTGTGGATCTGGTTAGAGAGCGGGGTCTCTTCTGCTCCCTGGGGCTGTCCTTGGGTATTCCCAGGTCACCCAGATCAACAGGCCTGTCCTTCAGGGACAGGGAAGATGTCGTGTGACAGTGATTCTCGGGGAGAAGAGGATACACCGGGGACCCGAGACAGTGGAAGAGAGCATCTGGCAGGGGTAGGGGGCCCAAAGGACACCCCAACATACACGGGACACACACAGCACACATACAAATACAACACACACCACATAAACCGCACACACTCATCACACACAGCTCGCGCGCGCGCGCGCGCACACACATACACACTATAGGGTTTTTCCTGGTGTTGACATCCAACTTGGAGAAGGTCGTCTCCGCCTTCATGTTGTTGAAGATGCCATTATTAGGAATCATAACTAAAAAATTACAAAATGAGAGCAAAACTTCACGAGATCTTGTGTGTCAGGGAACCGGCTGAAGGCTTCGGTGGACGCCCCCGTGAGTGCTCACGACCGTCGTGGGAAGCAGGTGCTACCGTTAGCGCTGTTTCAATGGTTAGGGTCCAAGGATACACAGCCGTCGCTGAACGCACTGAACACGGGTCAGCCTGTCTCCAAAACCCACACTGAGAATGTTCCCTTTGATGCACAAACAACAAAACCGAGAACAAAAGGCTTGCCCTGCTGCAGACAGAGCTCTGGGCTTCTTACCACTACCTCCCTGCTGACTTAGGCTCCATGTGTGGATGGGAGGTTTGGGGCGGGGTGGAGGGGCCGCTATGGTATGGGGAGGTGATCTGGAGGGGAAAGAGAGCCATGGAAGGTATAGAAGGGCAAGAGGAAGTGGCTTGCTACTAATATTCCTGCACTTAGAGAACACAGACCATTCCCACATCCTCACGGAAGGACCAGGACAGCCCAGGCTGTGTCCTATAGGAGATCTGGCCATCTCTAGGCCTGGGGTAGCCAGGTGAGGGCTTCCTTCCCCTGGAGGGATGATGGCTGGGCCCCTGCTTTCCCTGAAGCCACCTCTCCCCCCGCCAAACCCTGGATCTGGCAGAGCCCTAACCAGCCTCTCCTTGTGGAAAGGGATGGAGCTCTAGCAGCCACCGGCTGCTCCCAGTATGTTCCCTCAGCTCAGCGGTCCTTCTGATCCCAGCACCAGCACCTGCTATGGAAGGCCGGCTCTCCTCTGCGGTCCCCAGAGGACGGGCCTGGACACAACCTCGATGCCCAACCCCTGGGGATTGCATGACTGTGAGCAGGTACACGTGCACAGGGAAATACTGTGAGAAAGAACTTGGAAGGGAGACCACAGTGTTCAAAAAAAGAAAAAAGAAAATACCCAAATTGCCAAACAGGATGTGTAGCTTTGCCCGATTTCCACGTGGGATTGATATGCATTTGTATGGACAGAAAAGTCTGGAAGACTTTGTCCTGAACTCTTGACACGGATTATCTTGGGAGCGGGATTGCGAGGTGTTGGGAGGGAGGCAATTTTACTATTTTCTTGATACCTTCTGTATTATACCAATGAAGATGTCTCATTCTTGTAACTAAAAAAATAAGCACATGTTGGTGGGGGTGGGGGGGATCAGGGTGTCCTGAGTCTCTGCACCCCAGCTTTGGGCAAGAGATGGGGGGTTCCTCTGCAGGGCTGGGCTGTTTGCTCCTTCCCTGAGAACCCCCACTCCATCCCACCCCCATTGGAGCCCTACCTACTGCTTCTAACAGTGCTCCCCTAGGTTGGGGCATTCTGACATGAACCACAGAGCCTTGGCCTTGAGAGGCCTAGAATCTGGGACAGGTGGTCCCATAATCCTCACGATGGGCTGGGGCACCTGTGAGTGGTCCGAAGGCGGGAACTCAATGCAACCCAACAGTAGCTGGGTGACTGGTCTCATTTTACCAGTGAGGAAACAGTGTCAGAGAGGGGCCCTGGGGAACAGACCTGACCCCGGGGGTCCCTGGGGGGTCCCTGCTGCAGCCTGCCTCTTCGGGAACAGAATGGTCTGGCCACTGAGCCTCAAGCCATCCCCGAGAAGCAGGAGAGACAGCCAGTGGCTGGGGAGGAGAGTGGGTGTGGTGCTGGAAGGTGATCCTGGTGATGGGGCCCCCACATGCCCAGTGCTGTGCAGTGCACCTGCCCATAGGGTCCTGGGAGGAGGTACCATGGGCTCCATCTGAAGGTCAGACAGGGGATGGGGGTCAAGGTCACCATGCTGGCCAGTGTCCTGACCTGCATTCCAGTCCATCTCCCTCAAAGCCATCCTCACCAGCACCAGCCCCCCACTCCCCACTCCCGGGGCCAGGGCAGCCTCTGCCCCCCACCCCCCATGGTGCTCAGCAGGAGCATGTCCTTGATACACAGTTAGCTTCCCTCCTTGTCCGGATTTTGCCAGCATGACCTTGGCCATGCCATTCTCGGTTTCCAAGCCTCAGTTTCCACATCTGTGCAGGGAGGGGGTTGCTGCCCTGGGTGGGTTAGGTCTCCTCACAGCCCCAACATCCTAGATTTCCACCTCAGAAGCCAGGAGGGGCTGGCGGGGTCTCCCGGGGCTGGGGCAAATCTGGGGGCCACTGCTCTTTTTTGGGGTGACTGAGGAGAGCCCTGCAGATGGCAGCACCCCCAGTGCAGCTGCCCCGGCCAAGCCCGGCTCTCCACCTTCACCCTCCACCGCGCAGAGCCCCTCACCCCCAGAATCAGTCCGACTCCGTCTCCTCCCATTGGGGTCCCAGCCCACGGGTGCCCGGAGCGCCCTGAAAAATCTCCCTGGCACTCCTTCCCCGACACACAGCCCCGGCTCTGCTGCAGCCCGAGCGAGGGGGAGAGAAGGAGAGCGCCCAGCAAGGCAGGCGGGAGAGAGAGAGCGAGCGAGCGAGCGAGCGAGAGAGAAATAGAGAGAAATGCAAATGTTTTTTATCCTCCTTTCTTTTAAATGCTGAAACCAGCCTTGACAGCCTCTGAAAATAAATGGCACCGACTCGCTGGGATTTCAAATTCCGTGATTAAGGGCTGAAGCAAATACTTTTTCCCCCTCCTCCCTCCTCCCTCCTCCCCCGCCCTCCCTCCGTGGGCTGATAGAGCGGCTCGCCGGCCGGGGACAGCTTTTTGCGAGGCTGCCAGGAGCCCTGATACGCAGCCTCCCGCCGCCGCCAGCGCTTCTGCCGGGGGCTCTCGGGCTGTTTATCAGGAGCGCTCACGCCGGCAGCGCGAAAGCGGCTTTAAATCCCCTCCCGAGCCCCGGCCGCCCCCTCCCCGCGCCTGCACACGGCGCACGGGCACGCACACGTGCACACACGCACACACCCGGCACACACACGCGCCCATGTGCGCAGAGGCACAGACAGACGCGCGCGAGCTCACGCGCAAGACACTCAAACACGTGTGCGCGCACAACGCACACGACACACGCACCGGTGCACAAAGACACGTATACACGCGCGTGCACACCGCACGATGCACCCGCACACACCTAGCCCGGAGGTCTCTCTGCGGGTTCTCCAAGTGCAGCCGCAGAGGCGTGGGCAGGCGGGAAAGGGGGAGGGAGGAGGGAACGGGCAGCCGAGGGGCAGGGGGCCAGGAGGAGAGAGGCCTCTTGTCCCCGAGGGGTCTCAATGGGCAGGGGTTGCCTTCCTTTGAGGGGCCTAGAGTGGAAGCCTTGGCTCCAGCTGCCTCCTCTTCCTCCTTCCTGCTAGATTCTGGGACACTGCTCCCAGGTCCCCAGAGGTCCTGCCTCCTGGAGTTCTGGCTCCCGAGGGGGTCAGACCAGAGCTGCGGGGTGCCTTCTGGGGGGTCTGGATTCCCCATCTGGAAAATGAGGGGCTTGCACAAGACAGGCCTCCGTGCACGTGCACTCAGCCAGTGCCAGGGGGACTGAGGGTCCATCAACTCCTCAGGCCTCACCTTTGAGGAAGGCGCTAATAGCCCCTCCCTTTCCCAGGGCTGAAAGCTGGGGCCCATGGGGGGGGAGCGCAACTGAAAGGAGGGACAGTCAGGGTTTATCATCTGGCAGGTCCAACTGGGATGTCAGGGTGGCACCGAGAGCCTTCCCCCCAATCACGTGAAGGCTACCTCTGCTCACAGACCACCCCCAAGTGACTCCCCAGCTTTCTGATGGTGACAGCAGGTGCACCCAAATGCTGCTAGAGGGGCTGCACCCTCCAGGTGGTCATTCATAAAGAGCTGGCAACTGACCCGACGTGTGGAAGCAAGGTCTCGCTCGGGGCTCCCACTGGCTGGGTTACATCATCTCCCAGCAAAGTGGAAGGTGGGCATGGCCCTGTAGGGCCACCGATGGGGACCTCTGGCACCACGGGACTCATGGCAATGCTGGGACAGCAGAGGAAGAGAACCCACGGAGCATGACATGAGGCACCCCTGCCCACACGCTCCCCCCACACGTCCTGATACTGGTGCCTCCCGGGAGGGAGCTGCCATCAGGAGACGGGCTGTGTAGTTTACAGAGTAGCAGGCTTGATGGAGACGCTGCTCCTGCGTGCTGGGCTCTGCTCTGTGCTCGGGATGCACGCCTGGTGGAACCCTTCCTGTCAGCATACCCATTTTACAGATGAAGACAAGTTGAAACTCAGATAGGGAAGGGACTTGTCCAAGGTCTGCGAGCTGGGAAGACACAGAGTGAGAATTCAGACCCATTTTACTCAATTCTGCCCCTGAAGGCAGAGATCCCCCAGGATCCTCATTTCGCCTCTGTGAGTAAAACTACTACACTGAACAGTATGAAGGTGCCAGTATCCACCCATTTTGACCTATAAAAGCCTCAGTTTTGTGCATTTAATTCAAGAGCAACCCTCATAGTACCTCAGTTGGTCAGTACACCCCCAAAGCAAAGAACACCAAAGACAATATATATAATATGCTGTTAACTGTGAAATTCACATTAAGCTAGATTTTATGTGGCAACCCCATCTGGGGGACTTGCTTTGGAAAGAAGCTTTGTTTTGGGGTGCTCTTTAAACCAGAAACCCCCAAACAGGCAGAGACAATAGTACCCCTGAACTTGGGACTGATTTGGGTCTGTGAAGGAGTCTGGGATTGCAAATTGGCTGCTGCTTAAGGAACTGGGGCTGGAGGCCACGGTCGGTCGCGAGATCCAGGGTTCCCCACACAGACTTGAGGGAGGGATAAGATGAAACGAAAGCTGAGACTTTCCAGAAAACCATATGTGCAAATGCTCATTCCAACCCCCTTCCTTCTGGCCTTTCTCTGCCATAGAGTCCAGAAAATTAAAATACTCAATTTCTCAGTTTCCCTTTCTAGCACGGGGGTAGGCACATGACCCAGTTCCGGCAAATGAGACCAAGGCAGAAGATCCAAGGGAAGGTTTCCCTTCCTGAGTTAAAAGGCAAAGTGTTCAAAGAAAGTAGGCTTCATCCTGCCCGCTTCTTCCTGCTTGGAATGTGGATGTGATGGCCAGAGGCGGAGCAGCCTTCTTATGAGCATGAGATGTTCCCAAGTTCTACGTGAGGGACCGGTGCTGAGTGCTTGTATGTGGCAAACCTGTCCCTGGTCTTAAAGCATGAGAAACATTTGTGAAGTCTCCCAATGCCCCTTTTTGGGGGTAGGACGTTCCTTCATTCTAGGATTATGGTCCTTCACACCTTTGGGGTTTTATTAAAATATAATTTATTTCATTTCATGGGATATTTATTTAAGATTTTATTTATTTATTTGACAGAGACAGACACAGCAAGAGAGGGAGCACAAGCAGGGGCAGTGCGAGAGGGAGAAGCGGGTTCCCTGCTGAGCTGGGAACCCCATGCAGGGCTCGATCCCAGGACCCCAGGACCATGACCTGAGCCGAAGGCAGACACTTAACGGATGAGCCACCTGGGTGCCCTATTTTTTTCATGGACTTTTTAAACAAAGTTTATCTATTTATAATCTCTACAGCCAAGGTGGGGCTCGCACTCGCGGCCCCAAGATGGAGAGTCACGTACTCTACCGACTGAGCTAGCTGGGCACCCGGATGGTGGGATTTTTAATGGCTGTGTTTCTTTGTTTTGTCTGTTCTCATTAACACCCTTCCCTAGCGAAAATTTAAAACTGGCATCACCCCATCCATCCTCCAAGTTTTCTTTGGAAATTGTGTTGGTCTCTGAAACCCACAGACTTTGGGGATGTGCCCAAGAATTCTTCAACTCACTCGTGCACCCAGGCTCAGCTGGGAGAAGAAAACTAGAGAGGAGGGGCCGCCCCTGTTAGGAGCCAGTAGCAGCAACAGGGGCGATGGGCCAGGGCCCACCGTTCCAGGTGCCTGTCCTTCGGGCCCCAGAGGGCTGGCCCAGGAGAACATTTCCAGCCTCGCTGTGTTGCCCTCTCGCCACCCCATGAAGGTACCTCCAAAGAAGTGGGAACAGCTTGTTACAGCTCCCCTGGAAGGTGCAGCCCTGAGCACGCTGTGTCCCAGAGGCTAGTGAGGGCATGTTCCCAGCTGGGGCCAGTGGGCCATGCAAGCACACCTGCTCCAGGGCCCAGTGGCCTGGCAGGTCCCCACTGGGGACAGCCACGCTCCGCCCAGTAAAGCCTGAGATGGCCAGAGAGAGCAGACCCTCCCAGCATCCAGGCCCCCCACATCCAGGGGCCCTACCAAAGGCCCCGGAGACCCTGTTGACCCAGCCAGCAGGAGAGAGAGGCCCCAGGGGAGAGTGATGGTGGAGGCAGCAGGTTGAGAAACTGCTCAACCAAGGAGATAAAAGGAGCACACCGAGCTACACCCGCAGCATTTTAAACCTCACAGCGCCTGCTGGTCTGCCCCAGGGAGAAGGAGGAAGAACTGTGGGAGAGGGAGTTTCTCGGCAGCCAAGGGCCGGGCAGGGCAGACTCTAGCCAGGTCTCCGCGCCCCGCCACCCCAGGGGAACATCCTGCTCCCACACACCCCGGGAGAGCGTTCCAGGCCGCTGAGAGCAAGTGGAATTCTGGGCTCCCCCCCATGATGCAGACCGGGATGCCTGCCGAGGACTGGCGGGGCCACGGGAAAGGTGCAGGGACAGCTGTGCCCACGGGACCCTGCTTCACGCCAGAACGTCCCATGACTGTTCCAGCAAGACCCGGCACCTCCTGTCCTACCCACCCCCAGATATGAAAACGTAACAAGGGGGGGTACCGGAGAGGGGTATTCTCGGGGCGAGGCCTGGCTTCATCAGGGCTGAGCAAAACAGCTGCCTCACGGGCTCTGTCTGCTTCTTGCAGACCCCGCCCCTGGCCCGCCCTCCTCCTAACAAGGTGGTGAAGAGCATCAACTAAGGTCTGGCTGGCATCAGACAGTGTTGAGTTCGAATCCCTCCCTGACCTTGAGAAAGTAGCTTTACCCTTCCCGAGCTTCCACCACGTTTCTGTAACAGAGCAGATGATGTCCAGCTCCCAGCGACTGCCATGAGAGTTCATGCCTGTGCCAAGAAAAGGCTTTGGCCTGTCAGGGTAGAGAAATGGCCCGATTCCTTCTAGAAGGTTCCAGCGTGTCCGTCTCCACGGGGCTCCTGGGAAGTACCTCCAGATCTCCCACTGATCAGGGAAGCATGGGCTCTACTCGCATGAAGGCGGACTGATCGTATTTTTAAAGGAGTTGAGGCCACTTTGCAATCAGAGCCCTCGTGGTTGGAGAAGAGAAGATTCTAGGAAGGACTATTAATCAAGGCGCCTTAAGGACATGCAAATCAGGAGACAGCTCAAGTGATTAGGGTTTGTGGGGGCCTGGGGTCCAGCCTTTATTTGAGAAGAAAGAACCAGAGGCCTCGCTGGGGGTGGCAGCCAATGGACCTCCATGGGGGCTGGGGATGGTGAGTGGAAGCAGTGGGGAGGCCCCAAGAGAGGTGGCCACGTATAGATGGGCAAAGGACCCCGATGGCAGTGCTGATGGTGTACCCCTCCTGGATTCCTCCCTTCCCTCTGGGGCGTGGAGGCGCTGCTCTGGCAGGACCCTCTGTCTGGCCCAGAGGGGCTCTTCTTCCTGATAAGCAGAGAATGGTTCTTTGGAAGAGATAAGCGAAGGTAGGTATTGGCAACCGCAGTGTCTACAACATGAGGGATGTCCCCACTCCGCGTGGACCCAGGGGTTCCCCATCTATGGACTTGACGTAAGGAGACAGGCCAGTGTGTGCGCAAGGATGCCGTCTTAGGGAGGTACCCATCAGTGAAAACCTGGAATCGAGCCGTGTGCAACAAGGGGGTTGTTTGAGTTGGTTACGGGTCGTGTTTACCGTGGACTGCCCTGTCTCGCTGAAAAACGATGACTCAGACGTGGGAAGATGGCCACGACACACAGTTCAGTGACGGGGAAAAGTGCAGGTTGCAAAATACTGGGTGGTGAAACCCATCTTTGGCGAGGGGGTAGGGGAGGAGGGAAGGATATCTCTAGAAAAATCTGGAAGGCAGGGTAGTCACAGAAAGGTCAACAGTAGTTTCTGGGGACGCGGTAGATTTCAGGTTGTTGGACTTTCTTCTTTTGTATTAATTTTCTGATGATGATGAGCATATGGTACATGTATAATCAATAAAGGTCTTCTCTCTTTTTAAGGAAACTGCTCTGTGGGGCGCGCCTGGCTGGCTCAGTCCGTAGAGCGTATGACCTTTGATCTCCAGGTTGTTAGTTCGAGTCCCATGTTGGGTGTGGAGATTGCTTAAAAATAAAATCTCCTAAAAATAAAAAGAAAGAAAAGAAAAACAGAAAACTGCTCTGTTGTTTTGACCTCACATCTTCCTGGGTCTCGTCAATGAGCTCCCTTTCTAGCACAGAGCCGCTGTCTACTATCCGAGGAACGGGCAGACCAGCAGACCAGGCACTGGGGTCATTTGCAGATCTTCCTCATCTTTTGATGAGGCAGAAAAACATGAGATACACAAACACCAGATCATAACATTGTATACCTGAAACTAACATGATGTTGTCTGTCAGTTATCCCTCAACAACATCGCGTGCGTGACGATGGTCCTATATGGGGTGTCTGCGTCTGTTTCCTAGACCCCTGGGGCAGAAATGTTGCGGTCAGATTTCGCCTCCAAATGAATTTACCACTATCAGGGGGAGGCCTTTGCGTTTCTAACTTGAACCCCCAGTGATTCAAACCCATATGACATTGAGAACCAGCCATGTGATTGTTTTGTTTGGTTTTAAGATTTTACTTATTTACTTGAGAGACAGAGTGAACAAGAGAGAGAGAGAGGGAGAAAGTGAGAGCACGCACAAGCCGGGGAGGCAGGGAGAGGGAGAGGGAGAATCAGGCTCCCTGCTGACCAGGGAGCTGGATGTGGGGCTCGATCCCAGGACCCCGAGATCATGACCGAGCCATATGATTGTTTTGGAGGCAACCTAGCTCTCTCTGCCTCCGTTTCTAGCTGTGTGTGTTGCCAAACCTCTCTGAACTTCCTGAAAGGGGCAAGCCCTACCAGGCCAATTGTCTGGGAATAAGCCCCTTCCTGACCCTTATCGGGGAGCTCTCTGGGGGCAGGCAGCCTTGTCTATGTCACCTGTCGTCATCCCCAGCACCCAGCCTTCCGGGGGTGGGGGGGCAGGCAGGCAGACGGCTCGGGAAATAGGTCCTGTGTGTGCAGAGCGGAAAGGAGGGTGACTCCCAGCTGGTGGGGCCGCATGAAGGCGGACAGAGGGTTTGTCAGCATAGGCTGGGCACACAGTAGGTGCCACATTAATGGAGCTGTTGTTACTGGTCTCACACCCTCCTCCTGGGGCTGCGGTAGCGGGTGGGTCCTGCTAGGGGTGGAGGCCCGCAGGTTGGAGGCTGCGGCGGGAGGGGAGGAAGGCAGGAACCAGGAGGATGGAGTCCAGGCACGTCCTGATACCAATTAAGGCAGCTCTGGCGCAGGGGGGGCTCGGTCGGCGTTTATCAGGCTGCCTGGGAGGGGCTGGCAAGCTGTCCTCAGGCTGACGGATTAGACAGCGGACAATTAGGTTTCAGGCGGGTGCTCTCTCTCTCTCTCTCTCACACACACACACACACACACACACATCCCTTTCTCCATCAGGCTACAGAGCTCAGCTGGGTTCCTGCTCAGCCCCAGTGATAGGGCCAAACAGACCCAGAGCTCCCACCCCAAGGAGGTAAAGAATGCCCCCCAAAGAGAACCACCAGGGACCTCTCCACCCATGAGGACCGTGGCTCAAGATCCCACAGTGTCTACCCCAAGCATCACTTCCAACAGGATCGGGAGAAACAGCCTCTCTCCTTCCCGAATCAGAGCCTTTGACCCATGGGTCCCGATGGAAGGAATGTGTGAGCAAGGAAGGGCACTTTGAAGGACTTGGAAAACCCGGAGGAAAAGTCTTCAAGATTCTAGAATGTTTTATGTTGCAGACGCGCTGGGACGAGTCGGAAACACTAGAAGGGATGAATGACATAAAATTTCCTTTGAGAAAGGCAGGATCTGGCGGGACTCCTGGGTTGCTTCTCACCCCCACCCCCCCACCCCAGCGGCGGCAGGCCCTGCCTCTGCCCTGCTCTAGGATGCTTCCCACAAAGATTGTCTCCTGCACCTGACCCTGGACAAGCTTAGGCTCAGCTCATCAATGTCCCTAGGCTCTCCATGCCGGCAAGGGGCATCGTTGTCACCCCAAGGCCTGGTCTAGAAATCCGGGGTCAGCCTCGTCCCCAACCCTCCCAGCTGTGATGCTCACACCTGTCCCTTCTTCACCTCCTAGAACGTTCTCAGATCCACTCTCTTCCCTTCTCTCACCCCGGGGCCACCATCAGACCCCAGCCGCCCTCCCTTGCCTGGATGTTCCCTCAGTGCTCCTTGGGTCTTTGCGCCCACTCCACGTGGCTCTAGGAGTCGGGGGCGGGGGGCGGGGCGCCACTCACGCTGCTCCCTGTCCCAGCTCTGCGGCTCCCGCCACCCCCGGGAGAAAGTCCCAGCTCCTGGCAGCTATCCGTTCCTCTCCCCACTCCCCAGTCCGGTGGCTTTGTTCTCTCTTCCCCTCTGCAATGATCTCGTTTATTTCTTTGATTACTTGGTTGGTGTTTGTTTCTCCTCCATCCAGCATGGGGATATAATGGGGAGGGGTGAAGAACCAGCTTGCTTGGTTCACATTTGTCAGCATGGCACCCAGAGGGATTTATGACCATGACAGTGACCATGACCCACACACCGCCTCGTGAGGGCCACACCCGCCTCAGGCCCCCTCCACCTGGAATGCACCCCTCACAGGTCTCCCTTCAGCCACCAGCTTCTCTCCGGATGTCACTTCTTCCCGAAGCCTCCTGACTCTCCAGCTGGGTAAACCCCCACCCCACCCCCGCCTCTGCTGATCCCAGCCCCAACGGCCCCTGAGTCAAGGGGGCCGATTCACTTGTCTGCCTCTCCCCAGTCCTCACTGGGGCGGTGGGGGGTGAGGGAGGAAGAACCTGGAGTCTGTCTCATTCTCAGGTCTGGGCCAAAATAGGTGCTAAGTTAGTGTTTATCTCACGAGGGAATGAGCCCAGAATGCCGGCTCTATTCTCAGCAGAATCCCTGCCTTCCTCTGGCCTGGTCTCCCCTCTGCCTGGGACGCTGAGGGTCTGGGGGCGAGAGTGCACGTGACCAACCATCAGGCTGAGTGACACAGACAGAAACTGCTTTGGGGACACCTGTCCCTGGGAACCGTGCCCTGGAAAGGGGGCAAAGGCTTCTGGGAAAACTTCGAAGGACAAGTTGGGGAGAAAAAGGAGGAATATGAACTTTATTCATCCAAAATTGCTCCTGGACACCATGCGGGGCCCTTGATACAAGTTGGCTTATTTATTCCTTGTTACAGCCTTTGGAACAATAGTTTTGCCCCCACTGTCAGAAGGCGGGGACAGGGATGTGAAGCCATAGGCCCAGGACCGCACAGCTGCCCGTGGCCAAACCAAACCAAGGCCAGATATGGCTGGGGCCAGGGCCCCCGTCCTTGCTGCCTCAAGCGTGCCAGGGACCGTGGTGCCACCACCTGTCCCTCCCCCACCCTTCACGCCAGCACTGGGGGTGGGGCGGGGAGAGAACCTGTGTGTGCAAAGCCACGTGGGCTGATGAAGCCTGCCGAGCGGGACACAGAAAACACCCAGGCAGCCTCAGAAACTAACTTCATCACTCCAGAAGGCGGCAGTGAAAGCCTGAGAGGAAATGATCAGTCACGCAGCCTCTGTGCCTCAGTTTCCTCGTCTGGGAAATGGGGACATAACAGCACCTACTTCTTCCTGAGGACAAATCTCTCTAACATGCTTAGAGAGAAGAAAGAAAGCACTGTGTACATGGTTTTATAGAAGTCAGTATGGAACCTGAGGGGGTCTGAGTCCAGACAGAGGGGCTGAGGAGCCCAGGGATGTCTCCAGACTGAGCAGCTCAGTGGGGACAGAGCCAGGAGGAGGCATGGGGATGGCTTTCCCGTGAGGGGACGGGGAGGTCATGGCTTCACTCTCCCCAGCTAGCGGCTAGAGAAGATCCCTAGGGAGCCCTTGAGGATGGCCACCAGATCCAAGGGCAGCGGGCAGCCCGGCTCCCTGGGTGCCGGGAGGCTGAGCCGCTGGGAGGCCACCCAACCCAGCCCCTTCCGGATCCAGGCTGGACAGGGAAAAGCCTCCTCCTCCCTTTAACCCCAACGGGCCGTGTGAGCACACCTGCTTCTGGGCCAGACCCCTAGGAAATGAGAGGAGGTGAGGCCATTCCCTGAGGGTGAGTTAGGCACTCAGGGTGAGGGGGTGAGTCCCCCCCATCAGAACTTCAAGGTATAAAGTGATGAGCACATTCCAGCGCAGAGAAGTGAACACAGTTCTGAGGTGTCCCGGGCTCATTGCTTTTCGGTTCTGACTCCAGCATCCCGTCACTTAACATACAATGGGCACCTACCCCCATGCCTGGTCTGGGGCATAAACCTGTGCTCACAGACAGACGGACAGACAGACGCAGTACCTGCCTTTGGGGGACTGATAGTGCCGGTAACACACAGGATGAGGTCATTATCACTGCCAGTAGGCTCCGAAGGAAAGGTGCAGGGTGCTGCCCAGCTGGATGGGGCCCCTGAGCTCGTGGGAGGTCAGCGCACCCTCCCCTGGGTCCTCACGGGGTGGGTGGGTAAGGACTACCTGGAGGACAAGGCAAAACACAGCATCCCTCTCAGCCAGCGTGCCCACATCTGTAAAGTGGGGTACCATGGCCAGGGGCACGCAGGCTGGAGGACCGGGCCAATGCCACCAGACCAAAGAAAAGGTCCTTTAAGAAATCCCTACTGAGTTACACTTTTAGTCGCTCAAACGGGGAGTGGATGTTGTGAAGGCCCAGAGGCGTAGTCATGCCTGGGGATCAATGATGTAGTCCCAGGACCCCCACAGACCAAGGTCAAAGGCTGAATTCAAGGCTGTCAGACCCCTGACAGGCATGTAGCCTGGCCTTCTGTGGGTCCCCTGGCCCAGAGTGCTCTCCTTCACCACCTCCTGACTGGACCCACAGGCAGGGGACCCCTCACTTGTGGGCTCTCACTAGTCCCTCTCAATCCCACACGGGAGGACGGCCACCAGACGGGTCAGAGTTCTTCAGTGCCCGGAGTCCCCTCTTGGGCTGGAGGGATCATTCTTGCTAGATCACCAAATCCCCTCAACACTCACATACCACCCACCCCAAATGCAGAACCTCCATAAAGCCCCTTATTAAGAAATTGGTCAATTTCCTGCTAATTAAAATAAATACTATGCCACATTAAAGGCCAATTAATTTTTGGAGCTGCCAAGGAACTAGAGCCTGGAAAATGTGCACCCCACCCCCCTTTCCACCCACTCTGAAATGGGCAGCGCCTGGGGTGGGGGAGGGGAGAAGCCACTGATCACAGAATTCCGGGGAAGGGGTGGGGGGGAGCCAGGACCAGTGGTCACTGGTGACCAGGCTGTGGCCAGCGGGGCTGCTGGTTGGGGCATTCCTGATCCAAGGAACTCTACTCCCCCAGCCCTGGAGCTCTGGACTGTATTTCTCCCAGAAAGCATAGGACCAGAGACCAAGTCTCCTGGGCCAACCCCACAATCAAAAACCAGGCACTTTCTCTGTAACAGGCATCCTGAGTTTGTGAAAAAGATGGGGTTCGGGGCTTGTGCTCACCAGATCTTACACCCCTAAGTTCTCTCACTGAGTTCCACAGCAGCCCTTGGAGGGAAGGGCCAGAGTCCCCACTTTGCAGATGAGCAAACTGAGGTCCAGAGGCCCAAGTCCCTCTCCTGAGGTCACAGCCTCTAGGGAAAGAACAGGATGTTCGCCTGGTCCCCTCACCTGTACCCAGATAAGCCCCAGCGGTTCCCTGTACAATGGGGAAGATTTTACCACAGCCTAAGAAGGGCAGGGCCATTGTCGTGTCCACATAAGAACACATTTCGCCGGTCGTGTTTGCTCAACGTGAAGCTTACCTGCTCCCTCATCATAAGAAATCTCCGCTCACTCAGAGTTTGGTTAGTTCCAGGAGGTCTACCAGGCACGGTACAGTGGTCATCTCACAGAATCCTCATCTCATCAGGGCATGAGGCTCAGAGAGTTCAGGCAACATGCCCGAGGTCACACAGTCTGCCCACAGCTTAGCCATGGTAATCTGCTATCGTTAAGGTCCAAGTTTTTCCATTTCTTCAAGGTCAAAGCCAAAGTCTATGGATCTTCTCCTCTCCTGGTAGGGCAGCAAGCTACAGAAAGGAACACTGGATTCACCACGTGACCTTGAACAAGCCCCTCTCCCTCCTAGGTAGGATGGTGGGTGGGGGGGCGCTCAGCTTTCTCATCTGCCGAATGAAAGGGCTGAATTCCCCCGGACTCTCTTCAACTCAGGCATCCTGCAGGGACCCTCGGTCCAGGGCTGATGGTGGGGAAAAGAGCATCCCACCAGACCGTAGCAATATCCGCCCCTCTGCCAGGCTGGGGGGCGGGGGCAGCGGCGGTGTTGGGGCCCGGCTGACTCCCAAGGCCTAGTGGCCAGACAGGGACAGTGAGAGCAGCCGGGACAAGGGCCCAGCCAGGCTGGCCTCAGAGTTCCCCAGCCCTGGCTGTCCCCGCACTGCAGACTGCTCACAGGGCAGGACCAGGGACACCCTCTCTGACCCCAGCAGCTCCCATAGGATCTGGGAACCTGTTGCCCCCCTGCCCCCGGCTCTCTGTTCCTCCCCGACCTCCTCCAAGATCCGCCCTCAGCCCAGACCAGGAGGAGAAGGCAGGGGAGGTAATGCAGGGGAGGGGCTAGGAGAAGTGCGGAGGAGCTGGGAGGAGCAGACGGAAGGAGGCCTCCTCTGACCCTCCATGGAGCCCCCATGCCTGCCCCTCACACGGAGCTCTAACTTGGAAACCCCAGCATTTCACAGAAGCTTCTCCCCTGGGAATCATCAGAGAAGCACTGAGACGTCCTGTTTCTCCTTGATAAGGACGGAGAGCAGGAGCGGAGCTGTCTGCGCATGCTCCCCGCTTGGGGAGGGGAACATCCGAACATCCAGCCCACTCTAAGGAGCACCTACTCTGTGGTGCACGGGCTGGACACCGAGGACAGGTAAATGCACTGAGGACGGGAAAATGGACCAGCCATGGCTCTCGTGCCTCAGACAGGAGGTAAACATGCCCGCCACACCGGGACACCTGCCACTTGGCTCTGTGAGCACAGAACTCTGGAAGCGACTAGACAGGAGGATGGTTCCCGGAGCCATGATTGGCCACGGTCTGAAGGCAGTGTGGAGAGGACAGGCCGTTCCTGGCGAAGGGTGCAGCACAAGCAAAGGCCCAGTGGCGCGAGCGAACAAAGTTTTCCACGGGGGAGGAGGAGAAGGCAGCCTGGACTCCAAGTGTGGAGCTGATGAGACAGGCGCGGCTGACTAGGGTTCAAGTATTCAAGGCCTTCTGGTTCGTGCTCTGCCAAGTTTAGAGCCAATAAAAGTAATCATAAGAGTAACCACCCCACTACTGAACATTTACGGTGTATCCAGCCCCATGCTAAGCCTGCCTCAGGCACCAAGACTCACTGAACTCGCCAACGATCCCATTAGATGCTACTGTTATCATCCCTGTGGGTGGATGAGGAACTGAGGCCCAGAGAGGTGAGGTAAGCTGCTGGCGGTCACAAAGCAGACAGTGGTCAGGTTGGCACTCAGACTCAGGCTCCTAACTCTGCCCCAGCAGCATGGGCTGCCTCTAAGGAGTTTGGACTTCCTCTTAAGGGTGACTGAGAGCCACAAAGAATTTTTTTTTTTTTTTTTTTTTTTTTTAAAGAGAGGCGGGTAGCACAGTCTCAGTGCCCTGAACCCCTAAGTCAGACTCCTGGAGACTTAGCACATCTGTTTTCTGTGTCCACCGGCCAGTCCAGTTTTCCCAGCCTGGGTCTATTCTTGTTTTCCTTCTGCTTTTTGCCGAACACCAAGGTTTGGCCCGAATCTTCTGCCCAGGCCACTGTCTCTAGGTTCCAGCCCTTGGGCTGTGGGGGCCCTCCCTTCCAGGGCCTCTGCAGAGCCCAGACTCACACTGGTCAAGGGACTCAGCCCCTCTGCCCCTTCCTGGGTTCCCCACGTTCCCCACTCTCTTCCCTCTTGCCTGCCTTGTTCTGGGAGAGCATCCAGGGGGATGTGCCTGGGAATGTGATCTCCCAGTGGAGCCAACAGCCCTCCAAAGACAGCAGAGGTGGCCTCCCCTTGGGGTGCTCTAGCCGTCCCAGGCCCCGTTCTCACTTCTTCTCCCAGCCTCCAGCAGCCTCAGCCTCAGAGGCATCCCAAGACAGCAGATGTAGGAGATCTCTCAGCATGTCCATCCGCCAACCATCCCGTGGGTACAGATAGAGAAGCTGGGGACCTGGCATTCCTGTGTTCTTTTTTTTTTTTTTTTTTTTAATTTGACAGACGGAGATCACAAGTAGGTAGAGAAGTAGGTAGAAAGAGAGAGAGGGAAACAGACTCCCGGCTGAGCAGAGAGCCTGATGCAGGGCTCCATCCCAGGACCCCGAGACCATGACCTGAGCTGAAGGCAGAGGTTTAACCCAATGAGCAACCCAGGCGCCCCTCCTGTTTTCTTGCCACAGCTCCAAGATCCTGGTCTTTCCACGACCCCCTGCCACATGTTTCTGGAGCACTGTGTGGTTTCACATGGGGCAGATCACATTTGGTCCTCTCGTGAGGCCAGAGCAGGGTGGGTTAAAACAGGAAGTCTGGGCTCTCCTGCTGTAGCTCCTTCTGCCGCTAAGCATGCAGAGTCTTATGTCAGCTTCTGTGCCTCACAAAGTGGTAAAAAGAAGCAGGCAATAGGGCCGTGCCTTGCCCAAGTTCATGCAGCAGGCCAGCCACAGTCACCAGGCCCTTCCTGTTCTTTGGTGTTAAGACCAGACAAAGCACTGGCTGATACTGCCCTGTGTTCGTGGCAGACATTACTAATCGATCACAGCACTCTCTCAGTCCAGATGCAGCCTCAGATTCCTTCTCAACACGTGTCTCAATACAGCCTTCACCCACTGAGAGTTGGTGATCAGGGTGACAACTGTTCACCATTCTCCCCAGACTTTCAGATCTAGTCTGATCTCGTCCCTGGCCAGGGGCCCAGAGCACGGAGCAAGTCACAGTAATAAACATTTACTGGGTGAGGGAGGGAACAAATGATGACCACTGAATGAACAGCACTGGCCAGAGCAAGTTGGCTGAGGTTTCCCGGGGCCTCCAAGGCATTTCAGCAGAGCTGAAGGACCACTCTGGGAGATCAGGTCCCCAGGGCCACATGCCGCGTGACACAGTCAGGACCTGACCCTGACCCCGCCTGCTGGCCCAGTGCTCTGCCCCTGGCCCCATCTCCGTCCACGGTTTACTATCTCGGCCAGGTGGACTGGACCTGGGTCTCACCAGGGGACATCATGGGTGTCAAGGACAGATCCAAGGGATGAGAGTGGCAATGGGTTGATTAGGACCTTTCTCATCCTGCTTGAAATTTTAGAATCACAGAATAGGGGAGAACACGGTGCACCCCCTTCCTTGTCCATGTCGGCCTGGAGGGGGGTCATCCAGAGAGCCCGGCTGAGGTGGGTCTGCGCAGACCAGTGTCAGAACCCCTGCGATGTCCTGATGGCCTCTCTCCTGGCATCCTGTGAATGCAAAATAAGTTGTTTATTTACTGCCTTTTTTAGAATGAGAAACCCTTGGAGGGAGGGAACCTGGGCACCTAAGGTAAGATTTGGCTCAAGATGGTTGCACGGTAAACACTGGATGGGTGGATGGAAGGAGCACATGAGTGAGCGAGTAAAAGTAGACGGATGGACGGACGGATGGCTGGCTGGCTGGCTGACTGTCCCCCACTGGGAGGCATCCAGTGACTCAGGCAGGGAGGGACAGAGAATGGACTCTGAGATGTGAGCAGGCAGATTCCCCCAAGGCTCCCTCCCCCCTCCCCAGCATTGTCATTAGGACACATCTGCCATACCGGGCCCCTTGGCCCCTGCCCCAGAAAGATACAGACACCTCTGCCAGCTTTATTAGGGACCTATTAACCCGGTGCCTTTCAGACCTGGGTTATAGAAGCCAGCTCCAGGCAGGGCTAATGTTGCCATCCCCGCAGACCTTGGTTTAGAGCCCCAGAAGGACTCCAGTGGGGAGACTAGGAACCTCAGGTCCCTGCAAGGCTTTGGAACCACACAGGGCTGCGTCCTTTAATCCTAGTTCCTCTGCTAATCAGCTGTGTAGCCTTCCGCCACTCACTTGCCTTCTCTGAGTTGCCGCTTCCTCGTGTGTGAAATGGGCTAAAAATGTGTTTGCCCAAGAATTCACTGAGCGAACGCATTACATCGCTCAACGCAGAAGAAATCCTTGCCATAAACCAGTAACATGCCGAGGTCCCTCTGGAGCCAGGCAGGGGGGAGCTCTCACCCACATCAGCCACCAGACCCTTCCTCTGGGATGGGCAGGTGCTGGAAGCCTCCCTAATTTATGGAGGAGGAGGTGGTGATGGGGCAAGATTCAAAAGCAGGCCGTGGACGTCACAACTGGGCAATTTCCTCCCTGGCTGCTGAGCAGGAACAAAGCCTGGGTCGGTGGGTGGGGCTGGAGGGGCGCCTCTTCCACCCCGACCCCCCCACCCCTCCTCCAGTGCCTTGAGGTGACAGCACAGCAGAGCAGAGGGGGAGCGGGGATAATAACAGAGATTTACAGTTTCCAGCGCAATTAACTGCACCATCTGGATGCCACACGTCCACCTGGGTGTGTTAGGGACCCCAACCCTTCAGCGTAAGTGGCAGGAAGGGACAAGGGGGCTGGGAGAGCGGCTGGGCACTGCGGGTCGGTGACAGAGACTGCGTGGGGCCCACTGACTCTCCTCGAGCCGCCCCTCATGTGCCCCCAAGAGGATCTTTCACTAAGGGAGCCGAGTCCCTGCCAGTTTCCAAAGAATCCAGAACGGCTGAACCCAAGGATGCAGAGGGAGCCATGGCCTGCATCGGGAAAAGATCAGAGGATGTGCAGTAACAAACACGATGCTTGCTTCCAGGGGTGCGTGACAGTCCAGGCCTCGACCACCTTGTGTCCTGTGCCACCTTCCAGCCTTGGGATCCCCAGCAAGTGGCTTCACCTGTCTCAGGCCCTGTCCTCTCACCTGGGAAATCAGGAGCACATATCGTGGCACGTATCGTGATGGTTCTCACGAGGGCTGATCTGAAGGCTAAATTAGGTAAGGAAATGTCCAGACCCCGGTGTAGGGCCTGGCACCGGGTAATCCACAACCAGTGGTTGTTGTGATGTTGTCCCATTTACCAGAGGGGAAAACTGAGGTCCAGAGAAGGTAAGTGACTTGCCTCGGGCTGTACTGTCAGTTGGTGGCAGAGCCCGTGACAAAGATGGACCTGCCCTGGGAGAGAGCCAAGCACATAGTCTCAAGGCTCCAGGGTGGCAATCTGGGTCACGCCAGGGAGAGTGGTATATCCCTTCCAGTTCCCTGTTCTCAGAACAGCTGCCCTGTTCTGAGGACCTACTCTGTGTCAGTTGCTGCTCGGAGCTTTTATGCGTCACTTCAAGAAATGATCACAACGTAGGAGGTGGCGTGTCACTGTCCCATCAGCCACGTGCTCAAGCTTCAGGGGGGGCCCAAGCTCTGGCTCTGAAGGCCTGGTTCTCAGCACCAGCTACTGTCCTTGGACAGAAGTGGGGTCTTCTCCTTGCTGTAGCAACTGCTCCCAGCTGCCTTCTAACTGTGTCTTCGTTTCTTCCTAAAAGGAGACGGCTGATAACGATGCTAAGTGGGCCACAGTGGACGTCAGACAGAAGCTTCCCCTTCAGGGCTGGGCACCCTCTCCCAGGTGTGGAAAGGTGGCAGGAGGAGGAAGGAAGGCACATCACCCCTTGTCCTCCATTCTCTCCTCCGCTCCATGGAGGCTGAGTGGCCCAAACCCACCAGCCAGTACAAGGCCACACGGGGGACCAGGCTGGCTGGGGGCAGAGGGGGAGGAGACGAGTGGGAGGTTTGAAGCAGCAGTCCCCTGCCCCCTTCCTCACACACTGGCTGCCTACATTTCCATCTGGTCAACCTGGGCACTGCAATGCTGAGTTCACCCCATACAAAAAACAAAAGCCAACCCTTTTCATGAGAGAAAACCCCAGAGACATGGGCTACTCTGCTTGCCTTCCCTCTTGGCCAGTGTGACCAGGGCAGGAGCCAGTAAAATGACAACTGTCCCACCCAGGGGAGATAGGTCCAAGAGTCCTTGGCCACCCCCCACGCCTACCTCCGAGCCATACCCTGGGGAGCAGCCCTGAGGGCCTAGCACCCACTCGCATCGCCCCTGCCTGCGAGGACCTGTGCCAGATGGGGAGGCTCTGGCTCATGGCCTCTGTCCCAGCTCCGCAGGCCCCGTGACCTGTCCTCCTGGGACCCCCTGGCCTGTCCATCAGAGATGACCCTTCTCCTTCCCCGCAGAAACCCAGACCTCTGACCCTTATTAAAAACAAACCAAACAAAATCTGGAAAGAAAAAAAAAATCCCCCACAAACAGTCTCAGAGAGCGAGCGACACAGACACACACACACACACACTCTCTCCCGTAAACAAGTTGTTGGAGAGTGCTTTTGTTTATGAAACATTTAGGTTTCCCTCAACTTCCTTGGGGGAAGGGGGTGGACTGTTTCAGAGTTTTCTGGCGACCAGGAAACGGAGAGGGAGCCTGGGTTTGGCGGGATTTCATTTCTCCCTCCGAGCTCTCTGCCGGTTAGGATCTGGGGAAGGGCACGCAAAGAGAAAAGCAGGGAAACCCGGGGGGTGGGGTGGGGGCGTCCCTAGGCATCACCTAGAAGAAGTCCCCTACTCCCGGGGGGAGGTCAGGCTCAGAGAGAGCGGCAGGCAGCCCAGGGATCCCCTCGGCGACCCGGACGCGCGGCCCGGCGCTCAGAGAACAGTGGGGACACCGGCTGAATCGTCCCCTGCCCTGGCTTCCAGCGCCGGGAAACCGACGAGCCCGCCAGGAACAAAGGCGGGGCTGCCTCCCAAAGGCGGACAACAAACAGTTTTCCTTTTTTTATTATTATTTTTTTTCTGCACCCTAGCGCGCTGCCGGGCGGCTTCAGGGTCCACGCGGCGCCGGGGCTGCAGTGGGTGCCGCTGTGCCGCCCGCGCGGGGCAGGCCCCGGGGCGCATGCGCGGGCCGGGGCGCAGGAGGCCGCGGCCGCCCGCGCAGCCTCGCTCAAGCCGGTCTCCGTGGCAACGGGCTCGCGGGGGGAGGGGCCGGGCGGCGTGGGCTGCGGCGGCTGCTATTTCTGCCGCTTCCTGTTCCTCGCGGCCACGTCGCCATGGCAACGGTGTTACTCACCGCGGCCGCTTCCCGGCTCGGCTGGCGCGCGTGACCCCGGTCGCCCGCGCCCCCTCGTCTCTCACTTGCTGCGCTGCCGCTCCCCCCGCCTCCCTCGGCGGCGTCCTCCGCCGGCGCCCCGGTCCAGCCAGCGCGCCCCGGCGCCCCAGCCTTCCCCCTGCTTCCCCGCCCCTCTCCGCCGGTGCCCGCGGCCCGGGAGCGAGGGCGGAGGGAGGCAGATTGATGGGGGACGCTTATTAAAAAACATTGTAACCGTTTCCGTTTTTATTACGTTGACAAGGGAGCGTTATTTACTGTTATTGTTTGCCGAGCGGGCCACGCCGGAGCGCGGGCGGCCTCCCGGGAGCTCACCTTTCGGGCGGGCCCGGGGAAGTCGCGGGTGGGAGCGGGAGGCGGGGGGTGGGGGCGGGGCGGCGAGGGGGCGACCCCCGGGCAGAAGCGGCCCCCGCGGGGGTCCAGCCCCTCGCCCCTCCTCCCCCCTCCCCGCCGGCCCGGCCGAGCCCCGCCGCGGGGCGTGCGTGCGCCCGGAGAGACTGCAGAGGCCGGGGGACTCGTGCTGAAGGAGAGAGGCAACAAAAAATAAAAAAAGGAACAGATGACTTCATTCTCGGGAAGGCTCCGTCCTACGTGGACCAATTTCCTGGGGACTGTGGTGGAACAGCTCGGCTGCCGTTGGAAGCACTTAAAACTAAACCAGATAAAGACCAGAAAATTCTCAGCATTGCCTGAGCCGAGCAAGGGTAGGTTGGTGGTGCGTGAGCCCCGGGTGTGCAGGGAGGAGGGTCGCAGTCCTCCACCCGCGCTGGGGCTTGGCTTCCAACACACCTCCCCGCCTCCCTACTTAGACTCCCGTACCCTGAGAGTGTGAGCAACCGCCCCAAGGTTACACAGCCAGTTTTTTTATTCTGCTTAGACACCCGCAGGGACAAAGCCGGCAGAGGCTGGGGAACGAAAGCCAGTGGCTGGACTGGAAGCCTTGGACCAGGGTGAGGCTCAGCTGGAGGCCCAGCAAGGCAAGATTAACTCGGCAGGTCTAAGCTCCGGCTGGCCTGGCTCCTGCTTACCCCACCGGAGCCTTCAGCTGGGGGGTTTGTGGGAGGTGAGTCCACAGGGATCTGATGGGCCTGAAGGACGCCCCCAGCCCCCAGGCCCCTGCTGGGATGCTAATCTCATCCTGCTAATTAAAGTTTGCAATTCTGTCCCTAACTCAACTCCCCACTCTTGAACATTATTAGCTGAAAGGCAATTGCTGCTCCAGACAGAGGCCAGAGGAAAAAAGGGACTCTGCAGTTCACATTATAAAGAGGATTTTTAAAAAGATGTTTATACTTTTAAACCAATGACTCCTAATGAACAGACCAGGTTTTAGAAACTTAATTTTCAGAGCCCCCCACCCCACCCCCACTGGTAACCTATTTTGAGTTTTTATCCCCCTTCCAAGGACAGGAAGCTTGGGATTCGGTCCCTGTAGCCTCTCCTGGTCTCTTGGCCTGAGATAATCAGCCGGGGATTTTCCAGGCCCCGGATCTCCTCTCCAGCTCTCTGGAGTCTAAAGCGACAATCTGGTCCCCAACTAAAGCCCCTGGGTCTGGGGGGGGGGGGTGTCAGCAACATAAAGTTATCTTCAGCTCTGTCCGCAGCATCCACCCGCTCTCAGCTTTGGAGCCCTCCCTGAATGCATGAATCAAAAGTCCTAGGCTCCAAGAAAAGAGAGTACCCCCACCCCCAGTCCTTTGCTGCCAGCTCCTTGATACGGGAAGGCAGCACCGCCCTCCACTCCTCCCCCTGGGCTGGCCTTCCAAGCAAAACTCATCTCTGGCAGCCGGTGCAGAGTTTGGCTGATGTGAGAGTCCTGGCCCTGGGCGGTGTTTGAACAGGACTGAGATGACAGATGGCACCCAGCATCATCCAGAGCGAGAAGGACCTTGGAGATGATGCAAACCAACCACTCCTGCTTCCCTATTTTACAGGTGGGCAAACTGAGGCCCAGAGAGGGGAAGAAACTTGACAGAGATCTGCCACTGGTTAAAGACGGAACCTGGACCAGGACCCAGGAGCCTCGCCTTCCTTTAGAGTGCTCAGGACCCCGACTCTGATCCTTGTGTAGAATTATCTGCACGCCCAGAAGTTCAGGAGCTGGGGGGCAGGAGGATCTGAAGTCAGACTGCCTGAGTTCAAGTACATACGTCTACGTGAGACCCAGGACAAATGAATTCTTCTCTCTGGGCCCCCACGGTCTTATGTGTTAAGTGGGGATGACAGTACCAGCCCTGGGTTGTCTTAAGGAATAAAGGTGCTCCAAGAAAAGTCCTGGGACTAACCCGGGAACATACTAATACTTAATTAATGGTGGCGATGTTGCTGATGGTGGAGAAGGGGGGGGATGCTCTTGGTTGTCATGGGTTGACTGGTGTCCCCCCGCAAAGATACGTCCACATCCTCATCCCTGGAACCTGTGAATGTGACCTGAGTTGGAAAAAGGATTTTTGTAGATGTCATGAAGTTAAGGATACTGACATGAGATCATCCTAGATTACCCAAGTGGGGCCTCGGTGCCATCACGAGTGTCCTTACATGAGACAGAAGAGAAGAGCGGGATACGGAAGGGGAGAAGGCCAAGTGCAGACTGACGCAGGGAGGGGAGTGATGCAGCCACAAGCCCGGGAACACCTGGAGTCCCCTGAAATGGGAAGAAACAGGGAAGGATTCTTGCCAGGGTCTTGGGAAGCGACACAGCGCCGCTGACCCCTTCATTTTGGCCCTCTGGCTTCCAAGAGTCTGAGAATGATCTTGGTTTCAGCCACCAAGCTGTGGTCATTCGTTAGGCAGCCCCAGGAAACCAATAGAGTGGGCATGCCGGCTGGGATGCCGCGGTGACAGTGGCCGTGACAAGGGCGGTGCTGGTGATGCTGAGAGCGGCTGTATTCATTTCCTGGGGTTGCCTAACAATCTACCACAACCCGTGCAACTTAGGACAACTGGAATGTAGTGTCGAAGAGTTCTGGAGACCAGAAATCCAAATCAGCAGGGCTGTGAGCCCTCAAAGGTGCGGGGGAGGGGACCCGCTCCAGGCCTCTCTCAGGGCTTCTAGGGCCCCAGGGCTCCCTTGGCTTCTGCATGCCTCATTCTCATCCTCTAGTGTCTGCCCTCCCATGGTGTCCTCTGTGCATCTTCACATCGTCTTCCCTCTGTGTGTGTCTGACCATGTGTCCACACCGCCCTTTCTAGAAGGACGCTGTCATATTGAATTAGGGCCCCCCCTACTGATCTGATCTTAGCTTGATCACCTCTGTAAAGACCCTCTCCCCAAAAAGGTCACATTCTGAAGTGGGGGCAGGGGGGTAGGACTTCTACATGTTTTTAAGGAGAGGCAGTTTCCCTGCTAACAGAGGTGCTGTTGGAGACGGTGGGGAAGGGTGATGGGGTGGGGGTGGGGGGTGGCAGAGATGGGACAAATAGAGAAGGGGATGAGACCAGGCTTCAGCCCTGGACCTCAAACTCTGCAGGAGCTACCCAGGGACAGTGGCCAGTTCACAAGGCGCTCCGGACACCGGGAATCTTCCCGCAGGGAAGGGCTGTCTGGAAACATCCAGCCGAAGAAGCAGGGAAACGAGAAAGAGGACCCCAGCACTTTGGTGCCAAGTTAATGCCATTGGAAGAAGAAAGAAGAGCCAAACACTCTTCTGGAAGGCTCTGCTGTACCAGCTGTGAGGCCTCAAGCAGACCCCTTCACGTGCTGGTCTTGCATTGGACCTGATCCCTGGGAAGGACCTGGTTGCCAGGAATCGCATTCTGGGGCCGTTTCAGTCCTGGGGAGGAGCAGGGGTGGGGGTGGGGGCTCCCTCTGCTTCTGCCTCCTCCCTTTCACAGAGGAGCGAGAGCCGAGTCAGCCTGGCCTGGCCTTTCTGCGGGAGCCAATAGCAGAGGCCGGCCCAGCCCTGACCCCAGAAAACCAACTGGTCTCCAGCAGAAGACAGGCAGGCTCAGGCTGCCGGTGTATTTCTTACTAGACACAATCACATTACCTCCCCTCTCAGCCTGCTTTTCTCTAGCTTTCGAAGAGGACAACTGATAATGACCACAGTCCTCATTCATTTGTGTGTCTCGTTGTGACCGTCCATGAGCTCACGCCCTTGCCAGGCACCATCCCATGCCCCAGAAAGCAGCGGGCAGCAGGATCGGCTTGCCACACTGGCGTGGCTCATGTTCTAGGGAAGAGAGAGACAAAGCACAAAGAAAGAGGCCCATCCCAGGATCCAAGAAGGAAAGCAGGTGATGAGGGGCTGGGCTGGAGTTCCGAAACGAGGCTCACTGAGGTGAGGGGGTGACCATGGACCCGGTGCAGGGAGGGAGTGAGCCCCAGGAGAGGTCTGCAGCAGGAGGGACAGCAAGTGCAAAGGCCCTGAGGTGGCACGTCCTGCTGCCCTGAGCCATGAAGCAGCAAGCGGAGCACACAGGTCACCTTGAAACCTCGGATTTTTTTTCTAGGTACACCTAGGAGCCCATGCAGGGCGGAGGGCAAGAGTGATCCCAGGGCTGAGTTTTGTTTTTAAAGAATTTCTGGATTCTGCGAGCAGAGCACAGACTGCAGGAGCCGGAGGGAAGCTGGGAAACCAGTTAGGGGCTGATGGAGTCCAGGCCAGAGATGGTGGTGGCCTGGTCGGGGACAGCAACGGTGGGGAGATAAAAATGGCTGGATGTGGGGTGTATTTTAAGAAAACCCATCAGGATTTGCCAAAGGATGGGCCGTGGGTGTGGAAGGAAGAAGAGCCGAGGATGACTGCGTCATCGTGAACAGTGGGAGGTTCCGTCTCCGGAGGCGAAGAGCGGTGGGGGTGGGGGGGGGAATCGAGAGTTGGCATTTCTGAAAATACTGTCTGATCCTCCTAGGGCGCACACTTGCAGCTCTCACACACTGCCGCTCCATCCCCATAGGCCCCCGAGAGGCAGACTCTACTAGTAGCCCCCTTTCTCAGATGAAGAAACTAAGGCCCAGAGAGGCTAAGTCATTGATGCAGGTGTGCGAGCGGGTAAGGACACCGCCCCCGGTCGTCTGACTCCGAGGCTCATTCCGCAGATCATTTTCTCACTCGGTCAGTCGTTGCTTCATCCGCCCGTTCATTCATTCATTCACTGCTGTGTGTGCTCTATGCTTAGCCTTGTTCTAGGCTCTGGTAACGCAGCGATTCTTTCAAGCTATGCACTGGGGAGGGACTGGGAGGCCCTGGGAGGCACTGGGAGGCGATGATAAGCAAACCAGATGCAGGCCTGCAGGCCTGACCTGCACGGAGCTTTCTCTGGAGAAGAGAGCCAGGTGGTGACAAGCAGAGAGAAGCCCAGGGAGAAAGATGCTCACAGACGGTGCTAAGTGCCATTGTGGAGAGTGGCCTTGTGCTGGTTCAAGGCCAGAGAGGGGCACACGCTGCAGAGAGCTGGGGGCTGCCTGGGAGGAAAGGAGACCAGTCAGAAGCAGCCCAGCCAAGAGCGAGAGGAACGGCGTTCCCAGCAGAGGGAAAGGCAAATGCAAAGGATCTCTTGGGAGAGTCAGGAGGGGAGAGGGCCTGGGAGCAGACAGGGGGACTGAGAAACCAGCCACCAGGAGGAGGCCAGCTTGGCCAGAGGCAAGTGAATAGGGAAGAAAACCAAAGCGGGGGAGGGAGCGGGGCTGGCCCCACAAAACAAGCGGCCCTGGGACCCCAAGAAGGGCATGGAGGGAGCAAGGACTGCCAAACCTGAAACGTGTGTGCGCGGGCCATGACTGCAGGGCAGAACAGGAGAGGGATGGCCCAGACCCCGAAAGGGTGAGGCCCACCCCTCAGGACTTGCCGGTTCTTGAACCCAGGGCTGACTCCACAGCTGTGCCAGAAAGCACCAGACTATTTCCCACCAGGGCAGAGTCAGAGGCTCAGAGGACAGAGCAAGTGGCTCCCCCTGGCACCACTGAGCCTGATCTTCCAGGAAAAGCCAGCCTGAGCCCGGGTCATGTTACTACTCGCTTGCTCACTCCTCGAACAACTAGTCATGCCTCAATGATTCCAGCCCATCCTGAGAGGCAGCAGGGAAAAAGCCCAGGTCCCTTCATCAAGGTGACGATTTATAAATACGGATAAAATCCCATAGAGGTACGGGTGCCCTGGGAGCAAGGAGACACCACCAGCCCAAGGAAGACGGGTTTCCCTGTTGGAGCTAGAACAGTAGTAACTCCTGCTTTTGGAGACTGAGCCCTATTGAATGCTCCTTAAGTCTTGGGGTCCTCCTGGCTCCCACAGTCATGGGGAGGCCCCTAGTGAAGAGGGTTCTCAGAACCTTAGACCCCCTACCCTCTCCTTCCCACACTCAGCCCTTCCACCCAGCCCTTGGCTCCTTTCCTTGGTCAGGTGCCCATCTGGGGACATTGCCAGATCCGCAAGCAGGTAACGTCCCAATGCCCGGGACCTGTGTCAGAGCCAGGGAGGGGTTTAAGATCCCTGCCCTACCCCAGCCATCGTGGGGGGAAGGCTTAGCACCTGCAGGCCCTCTCCCTTTCTCCTCCCCACTACTCCATCTTCTGCCTGGGCACACAAAGGGTTGCGGGGACAGGGCCCCAGAGCTTCGGGCCCTGGAGGCTGAACACTTCTTGTGTGACAGAGGATAGAGCTAAGTCTTTAAAAACAGAACAGCTAAGAGCAACCACTCCCACTGAAACCCTCAGCCCAGCTAGTGTTCCCCGATGATCTCAGCGCACCCCTCATTGGGGTTACTCTCATCAGCCCCCTTTTACGGCAGAGGAAATAGAGACCCCGTGGGTCCAGTGACTAGCTCGGGGGTAGAGGCAGGACTCCGGGCCGATGACACGCAGCTGGGGTTGGTGAAATGATGGAGAAACGGGGGTGTCAGGAGGGCGGGAGCAGCAGCAGCTCCCACAGAAGCCCTCACAGTGGCCCTCTGGGCAGGCAGCTGAGTTAGCCTCATGCCACAGGCAAAGGAACCCAGAGCCCTGGGCAGAGGGCGGCGGTAGGGGAGCCCGTTACCCCCTGACATCGCACAACTAGTGAGGGGGTGAGATTCGAACCCAGGGCTGTCAGACTCCAGGGCCCAGCTCCTGTGAACCTAGAACAGAAGGGACCAGTGAGGGGAGCGGTGGGCCTCACCGTGTCCTGACCCCGGGAGAGGGCTGGCTCTAGTAGGAGGACAACCTAGAAGGAAATAGTGGGGTCCCCCCGGGGCCCCAAGCTCCCCGCCCTTGAGCCCCCGCAGCCCCCAACCACTGTTCTCCCTGCCCCAGCCTGGACTGTGTGACCTCGGGCAGGGACTCTGCCTCTCTGGGCCTCCAAGGCCCTGGAAAGGTGAGGAGCTCCGCACGGAGGTAAGTGCTCAGCGGCTGCAGGGGTGACACCTAGGTGGCCGCAGGGCATGGAAGACCAGGCCCTTCCCTGGCTGCATTGGTAGCCGCCCCAGGAGGCCTGATGGCCTGAGCAGCTTCTCTCTCCTGTGACCCTCTGCGCCCCTCCACCCTGGACCTAACTCCCCTGTCCTCAAGGCTGCCCCCGATGGCCCGTCCCTGCATTGTGATCGTGCTCCGGAGGGCACTCTGGGGTACTGGCCTTTCAGAAGCTTCGGCCTGCTCAGGGGGTGTCCCTTGCCCCCGAAGCCCCAGAAAAGGCAGCCGCCAAACCCTGGAGCCTGCTGGGCCCAGGATCCTCTGAGCTTAGGCTGAGCCAGGAGGTGCCTCCAGGGGTGGGGACCCAGGGGAGGGGCATGGGGTCCCCTCCTGTCCCCTGCTCCTGGGACTAACCTTCTGCTAGCCACAGCCGCAGTGAGGGTGGACAGGGGGCTGAGGTATGTGTTGGGGTGGGCGGGGTGGGCAGAAACAGCGGTGGGGGGGAGAGGGAGGAGAGAGAGAAGGAGAAAGCTGGAAACAGGGACATGCTGCTGGGGAGAGGGCCTCCGAGGGAGGGGAGACCACAGAAGGAAGAGGGACACCAGGGAAGGGCCTGCTGGGGAAGGAGGATCCTGAAGGGAGAGCCCCGGGAGCGCAGCTAGGGGCCCTGAGAGGGGGCTTGGGGGCTGAGGCTGGGGGAGTCCTGGGGACCCAGATGGACAAGTCCAGCACTCTGGCCCCATAACATCCTGAGGAGCCCCTGGGGCTGGGGGGAGGCAGGTGGCCGCAGGTGGCTCCGTCAGCACGGCCCCCTCCTCCCCAACTGACCCCGGGAGAGGGCTGGCTCTAGTAGGAGGACAACCTAGAAGGACATAGTGGGGTCCCCCGGGGCCCCAAGCTCCCCGCCCTTGAGCCCCCGCAGCCCCCAACCACTGTTCTCCCTGCCCCAGCCTGGACTGTGTGACCTCGGGCAGGGACTCTGCCTCTCTGGGCCTCCAAGGCCCTGGAAAGGTGAGGAGCTCCGCACGGAGGTAAGTGCTCAGCAGCTGCAGGGGTGACACCCAGACAGGCCTGGGAGCCGCTCAGAGCAGGAGGAGAGAGGTGGGCTTATCTGAGCTGGTCATCCGCAAGGGGAAGGGAGGTGTGTGGACAAGAAGCACCTGAGGGAGCCGGAACCCCTGGGTCAGGAGGACTCTGTAGCCTGGGCCAGGGAAGGACAGGCTGTATTGGGGGCTCCTGCCATGGAAGAGGGGGTCTCACTGGGGCCAGGTTGGCCACTAGCGAGTTGTGGAAAGGCATGAGCACCCAGGTGGGGCTTTCCTGCAGGTTAACCTTGGAGACAGGGGCTCCAGGAGCCCCCCAAGCCCCAGGAGCCCCTCACAATCCCCCAGTGTTGTTGTCCAAGGGCAGAAGGGCAGAGGGATGGGGAGGAGGCTGGGGTCCGTGGTGTGTGTGTGGGGGGTTCCCTCTTGCTGAAGGCAAGGAGGGGTGAGGCGAGAGGAGAGAAAGCGGCCAGCGGGGAGGAAGAGCTGGAGCAGGCAAGGGCGGCGGGGTAGGAGAGGAGCAGGGGAGAGCGCTGGAACCCGGAGGAGCAGCCCAAGGAGAGGAGTCAGGAGAGGAGACCGCAGAAGCCGGAGGCAGCCTTCCGAGACAAAGGCCCCCAGGCTGAGGAGGGTAGGGGAGGTGGGGGGGGGCGGATGCAGGGAGAGGGAGGGAGGGCACGCTGTGCCTGGGCTCCAAACCGGGCTGAGACCCTGCCCCTCACCCAGCTGAGGCTCTGACCCCCCGGAGAGGGAGAGCCTCCAAACTTAAGAGGGGAAAAGTCTGCCAGCTGCCCTTGGGGCTGTCACAACAGATAAAACCTCATCCAGGCTTCACCGGGAGCAGCCCCGGCACACTGATGGAGGAGCTAAAAATACTGGCTTGAGTGGGGAGGAGGGTGACCGAGGGAGGAGGGAGGGAGGAGGGAGGAGGGAGAAGAGAGAAGCAGGGGGGTGGCGGGAGGGGATGGAGAGGAAGGAGGAGCGCAGGGCCTCGGGTCTGGGTCTGGGCTCCGGCAACCCTGGTTTTCCAGGATGTTTTAAGGACCCAGATGTGCAGCTGCAGGAGGATGGCTGCTTTGGGAGCTGCAAATCGCCGCCCCCAGTTGGCCCTCCCTGGGACAGGGTGAGGTGGGCAAGGAAAGACAGGGGAGAGTCAGGGAGCAGAGAAACCCAGCAGAGCTGAGCTCTGAAGGGCCGGGGTTGGGGTGGAGGGGGAGCTTGAGGGAGGGACGGAGGGAGGGAGATGGGGAAAGAGGAAGGAAGGAAGACGAGGGAATGGAGTGTCCCTGGGCTCGGGGGCACAGACCTCCAGGGCACCACAAGCCCCAGATCTCCGCCCTGTTCTTTGCCCCCCGCTACTGGGGAGCTTGGCTCCGGTGTCGGGGTTGATCAGGGGGACCTGCCCCCAGGCCTGCTTCCGGTAGCCCAGCCCCAGCTAAGCCTAGACATCCGGTACCCAGAACATTCTAGAGAGGGAGGGAGCCGCGTTGTCCCCACTGGACAGATTCACTCATTCATCCAACAACATCTGTCGAGCACCTTTGAAACGTGCCTGCCCCACGTGGACGAAGAAGTCCTTAGACCCACAAACACACAGGTGAGGGAGAGAACATCAGCGGGCCAGGGACCGGGGAGGGTGGTCACAGAGCCCGTCCCCGGAGGTGACACGGACCTGCAACCGGAGTGGTAAGGGCGATACAGCCTAGCAAGAACCCAGAAAGAGGGGCACCGGGATGGCTCAGTCGGCTGAGTGTCTGACACTTGGTTTCGGTTCAAGTCATGATCTCAGGGTCGGGAGATGGAGCCCCGCATCAGGCTCTGCGCTGGGTGTGGAGCCTGCTGGAGATTCTCTCTCTCCCTCTCCCTCTGCCCCTCCCACTCCCTCTCCCACCGACCTCCCTCGCTCATGAGCTTCCTCTCCCTCTCTCAAATAAATGAATAATTAAAGTCTTTAAAAAAAAAAAAATCCAGAAGGATACGAGGAAACCAAGGTTGAGAGACACGGCGAGGAGGACGTTAGCCCAAGAGTGGTCAACAGCAAAGCAGAATTCAAACCCAGGCCCAGCCCACCCCAACCCAGACCTTAACCCCAGACTCTCCTGCAGCTTCAGAGCTCGTGTTTCTCAGGGCCAGTGGGTGGGGAGGCAGGGAGGCCAAGGGACCCAGGGACCAGAAATTGTGGGAAGCGAGACTTCCCTCTCCTTGGTTCCCGAGCAGCCTGGGGGTCTCATCCCCGTAAGAAGCACAGTCCCAGCAAGCCTCCGTCTTCAGAGCTGTCCCTGTGGCAGCGGGCAGAGGTCCCCGCACAGGGACAGACACCACCAGGCCTTGAAGGTCGGGTGACACTGGGAAAACCACGTCAACCCTGCACAGCAAAGCCTCTTTACTTGAATCCGCGAATCTTTTTTTTCATTCTGAGCTGCCCCCCACCCCTGCCACTCCCAGTGCTAGGAACTGTCCTGGGCCTTGTGCAGACAGGACAACATGATGGTGGGTCACAGGATGAGATGCAAATTTGGGCTGAGCCCCAGGCCACTCTTCCTGGCCACAGGAGCTCAGGCCTGTCCCCTAACTTCTGTGTGCCTCAGTCTCCTGTTCTCGAAAATGGGCTTGCATGAGGTGTGGATGAGATGCCTGTGTGGGAAGCCGGGCGCCAGCCCAGAGAACACACACAGATGGGGTTAGGAGGGTGGTGGGCAGCTCAGCTCAGACACCCTCTCCCCAGAAATGCCTGTCCTGCCTACCCTCACTCTGCCGCCTTGCTCAGTTCCTCGGCAAACCCTCCAGCTACAAGGTTTACCCGTGGGGACCCTTGGGCAGGGACCTAAGGGTCTTGGCCTCAGCTTCCCCATATGCAAATGGGGAGGGCAGTGACTGTCTGGAGAGGGGTGTTGCCTGGCACGAGGGGCGCCCTTAGGTCCTGGGCCATCCTCGCTCTCCAGAGCATCTTGTTCCCTTTGTGTCTCCCCCACTAGAGCCAGGCCTCCTCCGGGGGTGCCCAGCTGCCGAGCCCGGGGCCCCTGGCACGGGGGCCCATGCGCAGCTCCTGCTAAGCGTCCCAGTGGCTCTCGCTGAGCCAACGCTGACTTGAGCTTCTCCCCCTGCCTCGTACGCCTCTCCTGGCTTTTCTGAATTTGCTTCACTGACAGAGTGCATGGTCCAAATCCCTGCCCTGGGACAAAACAAAAGGGTGTCCAGCCTTTCTGCCGGCTCCTGCTTGCCCAGTGGCACGGAACCTAGCTCCTCCTGTCCCCGTCATCCTTCTCTGAACCTTCCAGGTCCCTTCCTTTGCTGCTGCTCTAGGTTCCAAGTCCCTCCCCCTTGGACCCCTCTGGGTCCCCAGCCGGACAGGGGCCCCCTGCAGCTGGGGTCCCCTCGCACACAAAACACAGAGCAGTGGTGTGACCTGAAGAGGAACAGAAAAAAGGAGGAAGAGACAGAGGGTCAGAGAGAGACCCAGACATGATAACCAGCAGGCTTGGCAGCTGGACTTCCATTATAATTAAGTTCTACCTATCTGGCCTTTCCTTAGATTTTTATTCTCCTGTCTGGCTAACCTTTTAATGTGGTCCCTGATTCTTAGTGTTTCCCCACCTTCCCTGTCCCCCTGGGCAGACCTGCTCCCTCCTGCGGCTCCAGCTGGGTGCACGTGTGTGCATCCGTGTCTGTGTGTCTTTCTGTGTGGGTGACTGGGGCCGGGGTGTAGAGGAGAGCCCGAACCTCCTCTGGGGCCCAAGGGGAGGAGGCATTTACCCCGTAGCCAACCAGAGCCAGACCAGGGCCCCCGGTCCCCAGCACCCGGGGCCCAGCAGGGTTTGGCCACGGCAAGGGCGACTGGCAGACTGCGGCGGCTTTTTGTTTAATTTCTCCCTACTTCCAAACTCGTTGAAATTACACACCGAGCATCCATTTAATTAAGTTTTCCGGTGTGTGGCATAATTAGTTAGACACATGACTGGTACAGGGTGGGCGGTCTCATCCCGGCTTTTGCCTGTTAGAGTTCTCAGCCCTCAGGGCACAAAATATGGCAAGTTGTAATGGGGGGGGATGCTGGAGGCAGCAGGCCACAGGTGAGCCAGCCCGAGCCGCCACCTCCCTCCCCCTGCAGGCTCCGGCCTCCTTGGGAGCGGAGCTGGGCAGGTGGTGTTGGCAGAAACCGAGCTCACATGAAAGTCTGGGAGACCTTCACCTTCCCGTGGACCCCAGGGTAGGGCAGAGTCAGGGAAGTATGAAGCTAGGAAAGGGGCTTTGCTCTTGCTATAGAAGCTGTGATTTCCAGGACAGTCACCCCGGGCCTGATTGCCACCAGAGCTGCCAGCCTCTTGGTCGCAGGTGAATCCCAGAAGGTGGTAGGATGCTCCCTGCCTGTAGACCCTGATTCCTTCAACTCCCCCCCACACGCCGGCTGAACCTCAGGAGGACAGGCCTGCTTCTCCACCCCTGACCGCAGGGGCAGGCCTCGAAGGCAGGCTCCCTCTCCACAGAGGAGAAAGTTCTACACTCCTGTCTACTTGGGCCATGGCCTGGTTGCCGACTGGGCAAGCGAGAGACTGTCAGAGCGGCTCCCCTATTTAAAAGCAACTCACGGGGCCACCTGGTCCAGTCCCCTCACTCCCAGGCATGGAGCACAGCTGTCCCCCTCACCGCGACTCCTGGCGTCACCCCCCCTTCCACAACGGGCATCACTTGGGGGCTCAGTGAGCTTCCATGGTCACCAAAGCCCTAGCCCTGTCCCAAATGCCCTATGACACAGGCCCTGAACCCCTCCCCTAACTCACCACCCTCCCCTGTTTCCCCCCCTTCCCTGCCCAAGTCAGGCCACCTAGGGACCCTGCTGTGTACCTCTCCAGGGGCCCTGGGGCAGGATTGCCCCCCCACCCCCCTGCACAGGGCACATCTAGGCCCTATGGGCAGCCCCAACGTGTAACTTACTGCCACGGAAGGCTGAGTTCAGGACATGGGATGAAATAAGAGTGTGAACCTTTATTAAGCTCTTACTGTGTACCAGGCTCTGCCCTGCCCAAAGTCTCCCATTTATGGCCCCTCCCCCCACCCCACACCCCATCTCCAGCCTCCTGTGGGGGAACGTAGCTGGGATTGGAACCCCTGGGCCCATCATCAGAGCACACAGGCTTGACCACCATGTAAACAGCCCCCCGCTGTCCTGCCAGCCAGCCTCCTCTCCCCTCTTAAGCCAGTCTGTTAGTCTCCAAAGCTTCCTTATCCAGCTTCCTCTGACCGCCCACAGCCTCACACCCATCCTCCCCACGGTTCCCCGGGGAAACTATGCATCCGTCCGTCATCTCAGCCTCCAGAGTCCCAAGCCTTCGCTCAGGCTTTGTCGTGTCCCCAAGCCTGCATTTGGGCTGTCCCCTCAGCCAGGCACACCCCTCCTGCCCTCGATAGCCTGGCCACTAGTGCCCTCCAGGAGCTTTCCCTGATCTGCCCCGCGCCCCCACCCCTGCACCTGGCCCTGCCCTAAAGCCCCCCAGGAGGGGACCTCGGTGTGACCACTGCGCCGGTCCCCGATGAGGTCGCTGGCCTGCCATCTCCTCGGCGGGGCCGCTCTCTGCAGTGGCAGAAGCAACGCCACACCTCAGGGGCGCACACGGTGGGCTGTGCCTTGGGGGACACAACTAATTTTAACAACAGCCTTAGGAAAAGACAAATCTGTCCCTTCTTTCCTCCTCGGGGGAAAGAAATGTATGTGTACACACGCATGTGTTCATGCCCATGTCATTCCAAGCATCAAACGCCAGAAGGCCGAGGCCTGGGGACCACGCAGCCGCATTGGCTGCAGCCCCCCTGTGTCGACTCCTGGCACCCAGGGCTCTGCCATCCCCCTCCCCAATGCATGCGCTCATCCAGACTCCTGGCAGTGCTCTGGCCCTGGCCGGTCTGCTTTGGTGCCCAGCAGTGTCTCCGTGACCCCTGACCCACCGGGGGAGGCAGCTGAGCAGAGAGGGGTGGGGGAGAGCCCGGCCACCAGCAAGCCAGGTGCCCTCAAGCCGGCAAGTGACCCCCAGGGACCTCAGCCACCTCCCCCCTGCCCCATCCACTGAGGAGGAGGCCAGACAAGGCAGGGAGCCCACTGGCCACTCTGCTGGTTCCCCCAGCCTGTGTCCTTCCTCTCCAGACACAGGCTGGCTCCCCAGTCCAGGCCAGCTGACAGATAAATGAGGACATGTGGCCCAGTTCGCTCTGCACGGACCCACCTTGGAGCTTGGGGTCCTCGTGGGGCTAGGAAGCATTTGGAAACTCTCCCCCGCAAACCGCCCCCCCCCCGCCCCATCCTTTTCCCTTCCAAAGCAGGATCCGGCCTCTTGAAATTCTGCACACTAATAAAATTGTAACTAATTTACATCCGAGATGGGGAGTGAGTGGCAGCCGTTGTCATGGAGACCATCTCCAGGGCCCTGGCTGCCTCCGCCTCTTGGTGCAGCGGAGAGATCAAGAGATCCAAGCTTCAGCTCTGCAGCTGGGGCCAGTCCTCTTGCCTCCCGGGCACCCTGCCCTCCTTCCCCCACACCGGGCAGGCCCCGAGGGAGTGCGATGGGGGCGGGCAGCCAGAGCCGCAGACCGTTCCCTAAGCTAGGACTGTGCATGGGGCCCGCTGGCTTTTCTCACTTCAGCTGGAGGCCTCCAGAGGGGCAGGAGGCCCTTTCCAGGAGGGCAGTAAACAATGGCATTCCGAGTGGGGACAGTTTCTAGGGACAGAGGACAGAACAGCGGAGCCCTGAGCTGCCCACAGACCCGTCCTGCTGGGGGTCCACTTTAAGAGATGTCCCATCCGGGACCCCTTAAGGACCCAGAGATGCAGAGACACACTCCCGGGTCTCACAGAGCTTGTGGTCCAGGAGGAAAGGTGTCACGGTAATGAAGCGTGAACTCTACACCACGCCCTGGGCTAAGACAACACTTAAGTCCAGAACCCGGGAAGCATGGGAACCGGAGGCAAAGCCCTGTATTCTGATTCTAAAACCATGAGAGTAAAGATTATAAACCATCTCCAAGGAAGCAACTGAACAAAATAATTATGGCAAAGTGAGGTACGTGCAACCGGAGAAGGAATGAGGGCCCAGAGGGGCCCTCGGAATCGGGGAACCGAAATCAGATTTTGAGGGATGACTAGGAGTTCTCCAAGAGGATGCGCGGGAGAAGAACATTCCAGGCAGAGGGAACGTGTACAAAGGTACAGAAGCAAGGACTTGCCTAGGACATTCAGAGACCAGAGGCTGGATTCGGGGGGGTCATGTAGAGAAAGGAGGGGAGTCCACAGGGGCCCAAGAGGGAGTGGGGTTCTGAGGGGCTTTTCTCACCAAGCTAGGCCCCCCGGAGCTTGTCTTACATTTGAGGAAATAAAGGGCTGAGGTCCAAGCGTGTCCATCCTGGCAGGTGTGGGGTCCTGGGCAAGGGTTCAAATGAAGGGGCGCCCGGGGTGATCCGTTGGTTTCGGGTGAGCTCATGATCTCAGGGTCGTGAGATGGAGCCCTGAGTTGGGCTCTGCGCTCAGCCAGGAGCCTGCTTCTCCCTCTCCCTCCGCCCCTCCCCCTGCCTGTGCTCTCTCCGTCTCTCTCTCTCAAATAAATAAATAAAATGTTAAAAAGAAAAAAAAGAGTACAGATGGAGGTGCACATACCAAATGTCTACAATCAGACACGTTGAGTGATCTGGCGAAAAAAGCGTGAACAGGAAACCTGGGTTGGGGCCACTGTCCTTGACTGTGCACCTTCGCACTGTTCTGGAAGGCCAGGCTCCCATTCACATCCTGGTGTCCCAGGAGTTTTGAGCCAGAGCTTGAGAAGGCAAACGGAGAGCCAGGCTCTGGGCCTCCCCGCCCCAGCCCCAAAGGGGAACTTGGGAAATGCAGGTCCTAGGCACCCCCTCCAGACCTAGGAAACCATACTCTTGGGGGCCTCCCTTGGCGACATTTGAACAGGTTTCCCGGGTGATAATTATATAGAAAATGCTGGAGGGGCACCTGGGTGGCTCAGATGCTAAGCGTCTGCCTTTGGCTCAGGTCATGATCCCAGGGTCCTGGGATCAAGCCCTGCATCTGGCCCTCTGCTCAGCGGGGAGTCTGCTTCTCCCTCTCCCATTCTTCCTGCTTGTGTTCCCTCTCTGGCTGTCTATGTCAAATAAATAAATAAAATCTTAAAAAAGAAAATGCTGGAGACGCCCCTTTTGAAGGTAGTAGGACTCTAGGAGGGGGCAGGTAACAGGATCAGATGTCCTCTGTTCTAGAAAGAGAGCCCCAGCTGTCAGGCAAGAGAAGAGAGGTCAGAGGAGCAGGAAGGGGTGGTGGGAACAGCATCAGGTGAGGGAGGCTGGGGCCAGAGCAGGCACAGCGGGCCGGTTGGAACAGCAGAGCTCGTTGGAGATTCAGGGCCCGGTGCTCATGAGGTTTAGGGGAAAACAAAGATCCAGGGTGGCTCCTTTGGGATCAGAAAATCTAATCAGGCTGCAGGAGGTCCAGACTTCATTAGGCAAGAGGCTGCTCCCCTCTGCCTGACCCCAGCCTCTCCGGGGCCCTTCGGTGCCGCACTGAGGGTCAACTCAAGGCTATGAGGGCACTAAGAATTCCAAGCAGCACACCCTCCCACCCCAGTCTGTGATCCTGGAGGGGAGGCTGGAGGGAGCTGCACGAGCCCCTGCAGGCCACCAGCAGGGCACAGGGCCAGTGTTCCAGGTGGGGGTTCCTGGGGTGGCGGGGGAGGGGAGGCTTACTGTCGCTTGGGAGGACTGGCTTCTCTGCGGAGAACAGCAGACCCTCTCACCTTCCTTAGTGGGTGACACTGCTCCAGAGAGCGTCTTGGGAACGAGAGTAAGAGCCATGAAAACAATGGCGCTTCCTGCTCCTCGTCCAGCATTTGTGGCTTATGTCAGACGCTGAGCCACACAGCTTCCAGAAAGTGGCCCAAGTGGGTCTGTTGGACCCTGAGCCATGGACTGAGAGCCAGGCAGAGACGGAATTTAAATTCAGCCCCTGCCTTCAGTGTGCTCACAGCCTACCTGGGGCTGAGACTGCTCCAGAGGCATCCCTGGGTGCATCTAGAAGGCTCTAGAAAGTCCATGCATCTCTAGCAGGCTCTGTTGCCAAATGCCAGCTTTTCCGACCATATGGGACTAGACTGTATTTATCAGCAGCAGGAAGAGGAAGAGCTCGTAGGAGCTGCTGGGGAAGGCAGGACTTGAGCTGGATGCTGAAGCAGTAGTCACATTTGAACAAGTGGGAAGAAGAGAGGGTCTCCTGAGCAAAGGTGTGGGGTTGGGAATGTGCTAGGAACACGGAGAAGGTCAATGGGCTGGCATGGCCCGTCATGGGAGGCGGGGATTCCAAGTACAGGGCCAAAGACAGGGATGCGTAGAAGCCCAGGCTGGGCAGGTAGCCTCACGTGTGTGCATCATCAAGAGGGTATAATATCGGGACACAGAGGCATCCATCATCATCAGGCCCAGATGGCTCCCCACTGTTGGGGACAGGTTTGGTGAGTTCCCAAGAAAAAGAGCTATCCAGGAGGAGGCATCATCATAAGGGGGCCTTAGCTGAGGCTCTCAGGAGAATGGAGACCTCTGATCCCTCCAGAATCCTAGAAGAAAAGCTCTCACACCCCACACCCACCCAACCAAGGTCTCATGAGCAGATCAACAATGTAGAACCAGCCATTAGTTTGGGCCAATGGTCCCCTGCCTGTCTCTAGCAGAGGTGGATAATCTGAGTTCAAACCTTGTTCCCTCCTTACTGTGTGACCTTTGACAAGTTTCTTAACCTCTCTGAGCTCAAATGTCCCTATGCCCATAGGGTGGGCACAAAAACACCAAATTCTAGAAGTTTGTTGATTGGTTTTAGGAACAAATGAGACGATGCAAAGAAAGCATTTAGTGGAATACTCAGCGCAGAGTTCACATGGGATGCGTACTGGTGCCCACACACCCATCCTCAAATCCCAGACAGGGTCAGGAACGACCACAGAAGGTTCCTAGTTGACTTACCGTTCACACTTACCTATCTCACCACTTCTGTGTCACCCAACAGTGGGGCCAGATCATATGATATAGATGTGGTTGCTGGTGGCCTTTCCATTTCAATTTTAATTTCTGACCCATTGTGAGTTAATTTTTGTAAGAGATAGGAGGTTGAAGTTCATTTTTTATCAAACAAATGTCCAATTGTTCTAACACCATTTATTGAAAAGAGTATCCTTTCTCCATTGAATTGTATACAATCTTGGCCTCCCCCGCTTTGCTAGACTTATGGTCTCCTTTGTGCCTTTTCATTCATTCGTTTGATAAATACTGAGGGACAACTGGACATCCATATACGAAAAGAAGAAGAGAGGAGGGGGGAAGGGGAAGAAGATGGGGAAGGACAAAAAAGAAAAAGAGAAGAAGATTGACTCTTACCTTATATCACATACCAAAAAATCAACTTGCAGTAGATCATAGCTCTAAATGTAAGACCGATCACTCCACAACTTCTAGAAAACAGAAGAGAAAATCTCTGGAACTCAGAATTCATCAAGGAGTTCTTAGACATAATAATAAAGCACAAGTCATAAAAGAAAAAATTGATAAATTTAACTTCACCAAATTTCAAAAACTTCTGCTCTGCAAAGGACACTCTTAAGAGAATGGAAAAACCAGCAGCACCTGTTTGGCTCAGGCAGTTAAGCAACTGCCTTTGGCTCAGGTCATGATCCCAGGGTCTGGGGATCGAGCCCCACATCAGGCTCCTTGCTCAGTGGGGAGCCCGATTCTCCTTTTCCCTCTGCCTGCCCCTCCCCTTGCTTGTGCTCTCACTCACTATTTCTCTCTTTCTCCCCATCAAGTAAAAACATAAAACCTAAAAAAATAAAAAGGAATGGGAAGACCAATTGGAGGTTGTGAGGAAACATTTGCAAATCACACATCTGACAAAGGACTTGTGCCCAGAATACATAAAGAACATAAAGAATGGAAACTTGACCATTAAAAAGCAATCCAACTTAAAAATGGGCAAAAGATTTGAACAGACACTCGGTCAGAGAGGCTACACAGATGACAAGTAAACACATGAAAAAACACGCAACATCATTAGCCACTGGGGACGTGAAAGTCAAAACCACAATGAGGCCCCACTCCACACTCACTAGGATGGCTAAATAAAAAATCCTGACAGTACCAAGTGATAGCAAGCACACAGAGCAACTGAAACCCTATGGATGAGACTGCATAAGGGTAATGGTACAGTCACTCTGGAAAGCAGTTGGGCAGATTCTTAAAAAGTTAATCCAATATGATGCAGCTGTTCTACTCTTGGGCACGTATCCCAGAGAAATGAACACTTAGGTCCACGTGAAGGCATGTGTGTTCATAGACACAGAGACATGAATGTTCACAGAAGCTTTATTTGTGGCAGCCCCAGTCTAGAGAGTACCAAATGTCCTTAGATGGTGAATGGATAGACAAACTTAGCATATCCATGCCATGGACCATTACTCGGCAATACAAAGGCACAGATCACTGATACACACAATAACTCGAAGGATCTTCAAGGCTGCAATGGTGAGTGGGAAAGGCCAATCTTAAAAGAGCACCTACTGCATGATTCTGTTTTCTAGAAGACGAAACTAGAATGATGAACAGATCAGTGGTGGTCAGGGCTTGGAGCAAGAGGAGCACATGACTACAAACGCATAGTGCGAGGGAGATTTTGGGGTGACAGAATTGTTTCATATCCTGCTTGGGGTGGGACTTACACAAATCAATGCATATGATATAATCCCTAGAACTGGACCCCAAAAGGAAGTCAATAAAAATGCAATTTTAAAAAAAGACTATGGGGGCACCTGGGTGGCTCAATCGGTTAATCATCTGACTCTCGATCTCAGTTCAGGGCTGGATCTCGAGGTCATGAGTTCAAGCCCCATGTTGGACTCCACACTGGGCATGGAGCCTACTTAAAAGGAAAGACCATGGATGTCCTCAGGTTCTCAGACGGCTTCTTTCTGCAACGCACACAGGCCACAGCCCTCCTTTATAGTTCCTAGTCTGTGTGGAATGCAGCCTGAGATGAAGGCTCCAAAGCCACTCAGCTTTGCAAGTGGAAGGGGTGGGGGGTTGGTTGAATTGCAGCCTCACTGGCCCCCCGAGTGGCAGTATTGTACAGTGAACAACCTATACACATGTCTATGTGGGCCCAGAACTTTCTCGGCTGTTTCATTCTCGGCTTCTGATCTCCCCTTAAGGACAGAGCCTTGACAGGCAGTCCCCGGGGAGTGGGGGGCAAGGGGTGGGCTGTGCATTAGTCCTGAGGAGCCGGGCTGAGGCCTCTTGCTAATGGTTGCGAATGCACTTAGTCTCGAGGCTGCAAGCTGCTGTTTTCGGGCCTGGCACTTAATGGCTCGCCTGCCAGGGGGAAAGAAGGATGGCCCGTTAGCCAGACACAGAGCCAGGTTCAGATGGATGGAGGGAGGGGGTGGGAGACTCGCCCCAGCCTGGGAACTCCTTCAGACGTGCAGGGTGGGTGGTGAGCAAGGGCAGGAAGAAAGACCTTGCTGGAGAGGCCGGTTTTACCTGAGCTCGGGTCCTGCCAGAGCCTATCCCTCAACATGCCTTCCCTGCTCATTGACGCCGGAGGTACCACTCCTTGGGGCAGGTGGACTTCAGGTGGATCAGCCAGGCCTGCCCTGCCCCAGGGAGCTGGGGATGATTGGTTGGGGTCCCAAATATTATTTCTGGGCACCTGCTGGGTTCCTGGCACGGGGCTAAGGGGTCTACCAAAGCAGTCACAATAACAATGTCATGGATAGCGAGAATATGAATAACGAGTCGTGTTGAGTAAATGCAAATGTGGGAAGTCCTTGACCTTCCTAATCACACCACAGGCTGGCTACTGTCTTCATCTTACAGTGGGTAAGCTGAGGCTCAGGGAGATGAGGCCAGTTCGCCCCGGGCCGCATGTCTGCAAAGTGGGACTGGACCCCTTGACCCATTGTTCACCCTGTGGGGTCTTTCAGCCTCTTCAGTCCCATGACTGAACTGGTCAGAGCCTCAAAATTCCAGAGAGGTAAGAGGGCACTTTGCTTTCTCAATTCTCCCTACAGATGGTTCTTTAAGATCAGTTCAGGGCCCCTCTCATCCAGGAAGTATTCCTCGGACCCCTCCAGGCTGGGTCAGAACAACTCTGAGAAATAAGATTCCTCACTCTTCCTTGGGAACCAAGAACAAGCTGGTCTCACCTTCTCTGCTGGTGCAGAGCATGGGACAGCCCCTCCCCCCACCCCCAGCCATTGCTGCTACCCTAACTGGACCAGCTCACACCACAAGAAGGGCTGGAGGGCGGGGCGGGGGAAGAACTGCAGAGAAGGCAATACAGAGCCTCGACATCATGAACCTCTGGATCAAGTCATGCCTGAAACCCACAACTGCCTGCATTGTTCTATCACGTGAGCACATAGCTCCTATTTTGATTGGATTTTCTATCTCTTGTCAGAGAGAGTTCAAACGAACACAGAAATTCACCAAACATGGACCGCAGCCCTATTTCTGGGGGAAAACAGCAAGGGCATTTTTATTCTCCACTGTACGTGTTTTCTGTTGTTTGCAGCTTTACAATAAGCATGGAGCAAAATCAATGCTAGTGTTTCCAGCTTGAGCAAACAAGTTGGCTCTGAGCTTGTGACTTGAAGAACCAGGTGGGGGACAGCATCAGTGACAAAGGAGTGAACTCATGGGGAGAGATGGCAGTTTGGACATGGGGCATGGGAGGCCTCTGGGGAGTCCCCCTGTTAGGATTTCCAGGCACTGGGGCTCAGGAAGGAGAAACCTGGGTGAAGGAAAGTCAAGGTGATGGCCAGTGGCAGGGCTGAGGAAGGTCACACACGACAGCCCACGGTCAAGGCCTTCCTCATCGTCGGTGGCGATGATGCTTCTTCCCCCAAAATACTCCCTCTGGGGGCTGTCACACTGCTTGATGCCCCCACTGTTGGAAGTGATGAGTAAGGCTAGCTCTGAGTGGCAGAAGCCATCAAGCTGTACATTCGTTGGAAGTGGCCTTCCAGCCACCTCCTATTAGCACCGGTGGCAGGGACTGCTCGGATCCAGTTGACAAGTTGATTCCTCAAGCCTGAGTCGAGGCTCTGAGGATGGGAATAAGTCACAGCAGCAACACGCTTTCATCCGTGGCTTTCGCTGCTTGGAATGACGTCTCTCCCGCAATCCGTGCTGTCCTCCAAGGGCCCTGAGATGTAGGCCAGGGGGCTTTCTGCCTCCGTTTCACTGAGAAAGCACCTTAGGCACAGGGAGGCCGAGCCACTTGTTCAGTTACACAGGGAGGCAGAATTTGCTGGAAGTTGAGCCCAGTTCTCCTGCCTCCAGCAGGGATGGGGCTGGGAGTTGTTTGGGATGAAGGTCAGCCAGTGAGGCCTTGAAGAGACCTTAGGAGGGACAAAGGAGGTGGCCCCTTGAAGGAGTGAGGGGAGAGACCCTAATCCTCACATCAGCCCTGGGCCCACCACATGTGTCCTCAGTGCCCAGTTTCATGCACTACGTTGACCACCATCTTGAACCCTCAAATATCCTATTATGAGCCCATTTGCAGGCAAGGAAATGGAGGTTAAGTAATTTGTCCAAGGTCACTAATTTATTGAGGTGCCCAGAGCCTGTGCAAAGGCCCTGAGGTGGGACCCAGGAACTGTGTGCTCTGTTAGGAGGCCAGCAGGCTGCCGCCAGAGGGGAAGGGGAAGAGGTCCTTCTCAGCCCCAGCCAAATCTTATTTTCTCAAGCAAAAGTCTGAGGCCTCCGCAGGATGTGGCTTCCTGCTCAGTGGAGCCGGCTTTCCCACTTGGGGAGCTGGGGCGGGCGGCAAAAGAGAGGGGTTCTGGAGTCAGAAGTAGCAGCGGCTCCGGCAGCGGCAGCCGCGAATTGTCTTTTTAATAACCCAGAATGCAAAGAAGTAGGAGGGGGCAAAGGGGGGGAATGCCTGCCCCCGGGGCCTCCGGTCGCTCCACCCAGGACCCACATCTCCCAGAGCCACGCGGTCTGGGGTGCAAGCCAGGGTGTCATCGGGGCGAAGGGGCAGGCGGGGCGGGGCGGAGCAGGCTGGAGCGCCCCACCTCGGGCTGCTCCAGGGCGCGAGGTGGCTCGGCAGTGTCGCGCCTGACGCCAGGGTCCGGGGACCGAGCGCCCTTCCCGTGGGCTTGGCGGGGGCGGGGCGGGTGGTGGTGGCCTGGGGCGCGATCGCTGGAAGCGGACACGCGCGCGCGGGCACACACGCCCACACGCTCGCGCGCGCTCCCGGGGCCGGCGGAGGAGCCGAAAGGAACCAAGAAGTGAAAGTGAGCAACCTCTAGTGAAAGAAACAGACATGCACAGACAGCCCGGGAGCTGCTGCGGGCGCGGCGCGCTGGGCACGCCCGGGCGGCACACGCAGCGCGCTCCCGGCAGGAGGCGCGTGCCCGGCCTAGGCACTAGGCTCCCGGGCGTCCGGAGGCCCTGGGGCGACAAGGCTCCCGCAGTCTCCGGTTCCTGCCGGTCCCCGCCTCTTAACGCGCCAACCACAGGCGCCCGGCCAAGGAGTTAACCTTGCGCCCTAGGGGCCCTTTGGCGTTTGGGTCCGTCTGCCTCTCCTCTCCCCCACGGGTCACCACGAACTGTCCCTTCCCCGGGCCTCCCAGGAGCGCCAAGACTCTGCGGTGGTCGTTGCTCACGTGGCCTTGGCAAGAGGCGCTCTCCCAGAGCAGGAACCTCCAAGCGACAGCCCTGGGAGGCCAAGCGCCACCGGCTGATGGGAAGAGCTCCCTGGCAGCGGCTCTGGGGCCTCAGAAGCCCCCCTCCCCCATCCCTTCCTGCCCAGAACCAGCTTTTCCAGCTTGGCAGCAGGGTCAGGGTTCTGGCGGGTGTGGATTGTTTTCTACCCCTGGGGCCTGGGTGGGAGGAGTGAAGACGGAGGAACTGTTGCCCACGGAGTGTTCTGCCTTTCCGTCACCCCCTCTTCCAGAGGCACCGCAGCCCCCTCCGCTGAAATACAGAAACCGGGCCCTTCGTCACAAAAAAGGCACAGACTCCAGGGTTCAGTCAAACTGGGCTTTTTGGACAAATTTCAGGTGGCAGCCAGAAAGAGCGTGGGGAGGGCTGCATGAGATCGGCTACCCTTGGAGGGCGGTGAACCGCACCAGAGCTTATCAAGATACAAGGAAAGGCGGGGCTCCCCCCACCTCAGTGAGCAGACTGGGGGAGAGCTGGAAGGCCCATTCCGGACCTTCTATCGGCTGGGGGAGACTCCAGACAGGGACCTACAGGGTGTCCCCCACTAAGCTAGGAAGCAAGAGGAAATATCCGGTCCTAGCCGAATGGGAGGCAGTAACAAGTAAACATTCTTGGGGTGGTGAGAGCTCTGTAGGTCCAGAAGAGGCCTGAGCCAGGATGGCCTCTCAGAAGAGGTGACCTGGGGACTGAGAAGTAATTCCCAGTGGGAGCCAGGGTTGTGGGGGGCAGGGCAGGCTCAGGAGGCCGCAGATATCCCATCAAAGTGAAGGTGAGAATCCCTCAGAGAGCTGGGCTGCCTTTCACCCTAAAGATGGAGAAACTGGGGGTCAGAGAGGCTGGGCAACCTGCCCGAGGTCACCCAGCTAGCTGGAATCAGGGCTGGGCCCTGGCACACAGTAAGTGCTAAATAAATGGGACTGTGAGGCCTGAAATCCAGGCAGCCAGATCCATGCCCACTGCCCCTCCTCCGCCGCCTTCCCACAGAACATTATCGAGTACCCTCTACCTGGTGATTAAGACCCAAAGAGCCCCGTAAACAGAAGTGTTCAGATAATTTTAGCTGTTGCTAAGTGGTGTGACAGTGAGTGGCGGGGAGTTCTTGAGAGAGCGTAGTTAGCAAGGGCCTTTCTGATGAAAGTGCCCCTGAGCTGAAGGACGAGTGGGAGTCAGCAGTTTGATGTGGGGACAGAATACTGCCAGGTGGCGGGAATGGCAAATGCAAAGGTCCGGGGGCAGGAACAGGCCTGGCAGTGTGAGAACAGAAAGGTAGTGGGCGTGGCTGGAGGGAGGGAGGGGAGCCCCGGCCACAGGGCCACAGAGAGGAGTTTGGGTTTGATTTCAAACGCATACCTCACACTCAGCCAGCATGGAGAGACCCAAGAAGCAGCTCTGGGATAAGTAAGCACTTGGACAGAACATCTGCTCTTCACGCCCCTGACTCTTTCAGCCGCAGCATGTTCAGGGAGCCCCGTGACCAGGAGGGAGGTTGGTAGTCACGCCCGCAGGGCCGAGGCCTGCTTTGGTTTGCCTTCCCAGTGACTCCGAACCCTGTGTCCTCTGGGTCACCCCGCTTTGCTGCATCCCAAGGACAGCCACCACCACAGTGCCGGGGGCCGCATCTTGGGGACACCCTCACTGTGTTCCAGGTGCTGGGCCAAGCCCTTTCTGTGTGTCTGTGAGCTCGGGGCCCACTTTACAGATGAGAACACCGAGAGAGGCGAAGGCATCGGGCCAAGACTGCACGCTCCACGTGCTCCTGAGTCAGGTTCAAGCTCTAGGAGGTGTCTGGGCCCCGAGTGCAGCCGGCTGGGCCGGCAGAACTGAAGCCTAGCTGCCCTGAGAGTCTTTTGTGGGGGGCCCCTAGAGGGGCCCAAGAGGTGGGGACAAGGACTGGAGGACGCAGCAAGCCGGCTGTGGAAAGGCAGGCTGTGGGTCCGGGAGGGAGAGTGACGCAAGAGAAAGCTGTGTGGGCTTTTCCAACCTTGAGCAGGAAGCGGCGTGCACGGTTGGCACAGGTGAGCACACACAGGCGCACGCCAGCGTCTAAGCAAGCCTGCATGTCCCCGGCACCCTGGTCTACGCACACGCCTGTGTGGCACAGACACGCACCACCCCCGTGGAAGCACACCTCAGTGCACACGCACACGGGCGCAAACACCACAGAGGCTCCCAGAACCTCCTCACAGACCATCTGCACGGTTCTCTCCTTAGCAATTATCATGGTTCAGTCGCTCGTGTAACAAACATATTTTGAGCCATTTTCGGGACTCATTTCGGGGCTCACCAACCCATTTCGGGGTTGGTGGTGGTGGTGGTGGTGGTGGTGGTGGGCACTGTAGACCCAGCCAAGAGGACCTACTGTTCCAACCTGACGGCCCCCCCGAGTCCCCAGTCTAGGCGGGAAGAAGATAGTCCGTCAACAGGGGACTCCAGGCCTTCCGGACCTTTGCCATTGTTGGCACCCTGGAGCAGGACGGGGAGCTGGGGTCCAGGCAAGGTCTGGAGAGCCGGGTTTGGGGGGGACTGCCCAGAGGAGGTGTGTTTCCATGGGTGAGGGGAGCAGGTTTTGGTGAAATGACACGGCAGAAAGGACTTTGGCTGCGGAGGAGGAGGTCGGTGTGCTGGAGTGGGGAGGCTCCCGCAGCCCTGAAGGCATGGGGTGGGGGGGGGGGGACCAGGCAGGCCAGCCTCAGGCCCAGGAGTGCCCCACACTGAATCCCTTTCCGTGAGAGCTCCCAGGGTAGGACCTGGTGGTCTCCAGTCTGTGCCCCCAGCAGTCCCCAGCCCAGGGACGGGCCCAGTGCCTTCATTGGGCTCCTTGCTGGCCTGGGGTCAGCAGCTAAGGGAAGGAGGGAGATGAGGGGAGGGGCCGCAAACACTCTCTCTCCCTCTCCCTTCCATTCCCTTCTCCCCTTTTCCCCCTCCCCCTTTCCCCCATCCCTCTCATAGCACAGCCCTCGGTTTCTCTGTCTGGGCAATGGGTGGGTGCCAGCGTCCTCCTCACAGAGCTGGGGGGGAACCGATGGGAGACGGAGAGGGCTTGGGCCACTGCCCTTCCTCGAAGCCAGGACCGGCCTATGCCTTGCACGTGGCAGCAACACCCGCACACCTTTACCCTGCACTCCACTGCACACCCCACACACACGTACTGCCCCTCACACCCCCGACACCACTCCCCACGCCATGGGCCACACGCACCCACCCACCTCCGCCACACACACACACACACACACACACACACACACACACACACGGCCACCTTGGGCAGCCGGGCTCGTCGCATCCTCTCCACCAGCCAATCTCCCCGTCAAGTCCTGGGCAGTGACAAGTGCGGGGCCCGCGGACCCCCCCTGACCCCAGCGGCCGGGCTCTGCTCATTGATCCAAAGATGCTCTTTCCTTTCCCTCAGGCGCTTCTCTGAAGGATGGAAAAATCGATGCCCACAGAAGAGCGGGTGCAGGAAAGGTACGGACAGCAGCGCTGGGAAGAAGACCGAGGGCAGGGGGAAGTCAGGCGCCCGGGATCCCAGTGGCTGGGGTGCTGCTCCCCATCTCCTGGAACAGATTCGGAGGTGGGCGTGGTGTGGTCTTGTTTTGTAATATTTTGTTCTGATGACAAAAGCTACCCATATTCGCTGTAGGAAATAAAAATCACCCAGTCCCTCCCCGGAGGTAACTTCCCTGTTAACGCACATAGTAAATCCTTCTAGCCTTTTTTCTCTGCACATTGAAAGCACTTTTTATTTTTTGCAAAACTCGGCTGTGCTCAACTGCTTTTTTTTTTTTCACCAGCACGCTCCTGTGCCCTTGTGGGGTGTGACTTCCTCATGTCTGATGGCTGTGCCAGGAGTGGTCTCGTCCAATGGTGGAGGCACTGCTCAGGGCCTGGGGTCAGAATCTTGGCCCATTGGCCGTGTGACCTCAGTTAGGTGGCCTACACCCTCTGACCGGACCTTGGTCCTCCTCTGTGTGGCAAGCCTGCTGATGCCTGCTAAGGGTCACACAAGAGAAGAGGCAAGATGCACTCGTCCCACGCGAGCATGTGGAGAGCATTCCATCAGCTGGGGGTAGTGCTATTTTTTGTCTTCATCATTACACAACCAGTCCCTCATTACTTAGCCAGTCCTCTGACATTGAACATGGTGGTTGTTGATCCAACCTCCCTTGAAAAAGAGGCTCCCACGGATATCCTTGCCAAGAAATCTTTGACAAATCCGCAGTTATAAATTCTGAGTCATTTCTTTTTCTTTTTCTTTTTTTTAATTTTAAAAGATTTTATTTATTTATTTGAGAGAGTGAGAGAGAGAGCATGAGAGGGGAGAAGGTCAGAGGGAGAAGCAGACTCCCTGCTGAGCAGGGAGCCCTATGCAGGACTCAATCCTGGGACTCCAGGATCATGACCTGAGCTGAAGGCAGTTGCTTAACCAACTGAGCCACCCAGGTGTCCCTAATTCTGAGTAATTTCTAGGAGCAAGATTATATACGTTTTAGGGCCCATGTTCTACATTCTCCCCACTGCCCTCTGGAAACCTTTTGGTGACACTCTTGTATGAGTTTCCTAGGGTAACAAATGACCACAACCTTGGTAAGCTTAAAATCACAGATGTGTATTCGGTCATAGTTCTGGAGCCTCGAAGTTCAAAATCCAGTGTCTAAGGCAGGGCCACCTTCCTGCTGAGGACTCCAGAGGAGGGTTCTTCCTGCCCCTTCCAGCTTGTGTCAGCGGTCTGTGCCCCTGACGTGGGGCCTCTTCCCCTCCAGCCTCTGCCTCTGGCCTCCTCCCCTGTGTGTCTCTCACAAGGACACTATCCCATAATCCCGCATGATCTCCTCAACCCAAGATCCTTAGTTTAATTACCTTGGCAAAGATCCTTTTTCCAAGTAAGATAACATTCCCTGTACTGGGGATTGCGACACGGTCATATCTTTTGGGAGGCTACCATTTAACCAACTACACGTTCCTACTGAGGTACGAAAAGTCGTGTAGAATTCTCTTTCCCCTCACCACACAGGACATTCCCATCTTTTTGAAATGTTCAGCCAATTTAGAGGGTAAAGCAGAACAAAACCCTTATTTTAAAACCTTCTTTTGCTACTAATGAAGGGGAAGCTGTATTCAGAGGCTTTTGTTGGTCATTTCTATTTCTTATTCTTTCTTTCCTTTCTTTCTTTCTTTTTTAAGATTTTATTTATTTCTTTGACAGAAAGGGAACACAAGTAGGGGGAATGGGAGAGGGAGAAGCAGGCTTCCCGCTGAGCAGGGAGCCCAATGTGGGGCTCGATCCCAGGACCCTGAGATCATGACCTGACCTGAAGGCAGATACCTAACGACTGAGCCACCCAGGCACCCCTGTATTTCTTATTTTCTTACTGATTCAGGACCTTTGCCCAATTCCCTATCAGGTATTAGTGATGAAAGAAAACATTCGCCAACTTAAGCTGTCTTTCAGCTAAACTATCTTTCAGGACTAAGAGCGATATAAAGACAGTTCAAAGACTGAGAAACGACCACTCACAGAGCTTTGCTGAAAGAACCAATGAAAGATGGTGAAAGGAAGACGGAAACCAAGCCCTGTATCAAGTATGTAATGAGCCACGAGCAAAGATATGAAAATGTGGGGAAAATCTAAGTAAGACATGGCCATTAAAATTGGTAATAATAATAATGACAAATGGAGGCTCAAAACAAGATCAAAGCAAAATATGGACATTCATACCTGCTGACTGGGAGGTATGGCTGGAGTTAAATCACTCTGAGACCTTCACTGTCTAGGACGAGGGTGGGGAGTACTCAATTAGATCATGTTCAGTCCGTGAAACACGCTAGAAATTTAAAGATAACCTCTAACAGTCAGAAATGGAATGTGTAACTTTCAAACCAACAGAGGGAAAAACGGGAAGAAAGAAAACAGGGTCGGTCTAATAGAAGGCAAAAAAAAGAGGAGGGAGGGGAGAACACTGTTGATTTTTGTGTTTTTGTAGGATTATACGTTACTATTTAATAGTTTTTATCTGCTCCCCTTGGGTTTTCAAGTAGTCAGTTACATGCTCTACAAATAAGGATGATTTTGTCTCCTTTTCAGTTGCTGTTCTTTAATTTGTTTTCTTGCCTTATTGCATTGTCTGAAAGTTTCAGAGCCATGGAAAATTACAGAGGCATCATTCAGCATCCTGGTCTTATTTAGGACATGACTAAGAATGTTCCTGGTGCTTCACCACTAGCTGTGGCTTGAGACAGATCTTTTTTGTCATTGAATCAGTCAGGATAAGTGAGATTCCGCTGCAGAAACCAATAATGTCACGATCCCACGGCTTGAGAAGGGTTTATTTCTTGTCCATATTAAGTCCGAGGTGGGTCCAGGCCACTCTGTCTCAGTTACAGCTGTGACTGGCTCAGCATCGCATCCCCACGGCATCAAATGCCTACATCCTTGCTGCGGCAAGAGAAAGAGACTTGGAGAGTCTTGTATGAGCAAGGAAGTGCTTCTACCTAGGAACAACACAGAGGACCTCAGCACGTGGCCCTGCCTGAGCCCACTGGGAAGTGTAGTCCGAGCCTGGGAAACCTCGTAGATGTCACCACAAGCACGTTAAGCAAGCATCCTTTCATCACTGACTTCATCCCTGGGACCCTGAAAGTCCACCCAAATGTCACTGGGTCTTGGCCGTTTGACGAGTAGCACCAGGGGTTGGTACAAAGGGGAAGGTGAAGTCGCGCATTCACGGGCTCTGACAATGCATGTTTCCATTGGAGCCTGGCTGCACGTGTGACCCTTCAATTCTGCCAAAGTCTCTGACTCCTCATACCCGAGCTCCCCTTTCCCTGAGCTCCTTTGAGTGGATTTCGATTTCTTATGACCCCCCACGATGTCACCCGGGATTATTTGCTGCTGTTTTCTTTGGAGTTTCTATCATATTCCTAAGCAAGACTGTTCTGTAGTTGTCTGCCAACACTTTGTGTTAGGGTTATTCCACATTCTTAAGATGGCTGGGGAAGGTTTCCGTCTTTCCTGCGTCCCAGAATGGAATATCTGAAATATGTGAATAGTTGTTAGTAAAAGTGTTGGGACCCCACCCTTCTCTAGGAAGTAGCTCTTTCCCTACCTTTTCAATTTACTCTGTAGTAATAGATTTTGTGGTTTTCCTCTACTTGTTGAATTGCTTTGGGTTATACATATTTTCCGGTAAAACTATCTGCTTATTCATATTTTCAAATTTATTATCATAAGGCTTCACTTAATGTAATTTGATTTTTAAAATATTTTTGTTCCTATTGTACATTCATTTCTCTCTGCTTATTATCTTTGGATCTGCCAGAAGTTCACCTAATTTATTAGACTTTCCAAAAGAACATGTCATAGATTTTTTTTTTTATTTATCTTTTATTTCTGGTGTTTTTTTTCCCTCTTCTCTAATTTATGAAACTCTGTTTTTTATTTTTCTCACCTTCCACCCTTTCTTATTTAAGAAAATTCACAACATGGAGCTATGAATTTTCCTCCTTAAAACATTTTAACCACCTTCTCACATGTTTAGATATGTGATATTTGCAGTGCTATTTTTTTTAAGTAGTTGGTCCTGTAGGTTGCGTTTAGAGTTATTTACAAAAGTCGTGTTTAATATTCAAATGATTGGCTTTTTAATTTAAACTTGTGTTAATAATTTCTAGCTTAATTGCATGGCGGTCAAACAATGAGGCTTTCGCTATATCTGCTTTGGGGATTCTATTGAAGTTTCCTTTATGGCCTAATATATGATCAATTTTCATAAATGTTTGATGGGCTCTGGCACACAAATGAGTATCTTTTATTTGTAAGGTACAAAGTTCAGTTATTAAATCAACCTTATTAATTCTATTCTTCCAATCCCGCAGAAATGTGTTGGGGGGATACGATTTAAAGCTGTCAAAGACAGAAGTGTGTTAAGTCTCATCTGGAGGGTTTTTTATTGTTGCCGCTGTTTGTCCTTTGTGTGTGTCTGAGTTATTGCTTTCCTGGTTGGGTCTAATGCCATATAGGACGTAAAAGATCGCGAGGACCAGATCTTTCTTCTGCCTTGTACTCTTTATCAGTACAAATGACCTTCTGTCTCGTGTCCGGATTCTTACCTCTGATTCTCTCTCTGCTCCAAATATTACCATTTGTCTCATTTGACTTGAACTTGCCTCAGATCTTTCATTTTTCACCTTTCCGTGTCCCGTGGTTCGTAGCTTATCTCTGGTAAGCTCCGTAGAGTTGGCTTTCCTTCTTAGTTTTTGTTTTATCCAGTCTGAGAGTCTCTGGTATTTTACTAGGAAAACGTCCCGCATTTACATTTGTAATTAACATTGACCCGGTGGCAGCAGTGGGATTTGCTTCCACGGGGAAGCTGGTCTCAGCCTGATTCCTTCATCCCTGGGGTGGCTGCTTCCTTTTGTTTCCTGCATTTTGTCTTACCATTCCGAATCTTTGAATCTTTGCTTTAGTCTTCTCCAGACTTTGGTCCTACTGACATTTCGGTTCTCGTTGCACTAGACAGTTACCTCTATCTTGAAAGAGCTGACGGGGGATCTGAACACAACTGGAAAGGGCGCCTGGCGAACTCCTCTTATTTAGGGTATCTTGAGGGTCCCCTCTGGCTTTGGATCCATGTGGATGTGACTTAAAGCTTCAGATCAGATGGTTCGATCATTATTTTTCCATTCTATGATTTGTCATTTAACAATAATTTTTGACATTCGTATTCAGTCCAGAAACGATAACTTACAATAATTCTTCCGACTCACTGCTTTCTAACTAGTTTCAGTGCGAATGCCCAGACTTTGTAAGCCACAGGGTTATCCTCCTTAGACTCCCAGCTGATGGGAGTATATCTCTCTCTGTAATGAGTGCTTCAGTATTTCCCCCAAACCTCATAAACACAGCTCCCTTATCACTTAGCATCCAGTATAACAGAATCTTAACTGGCCTGGGTTTATTCTCTCCTTCCTGGAGGCATATACAATTGTCCACATTTGCATAAGTCACACACTGTTTTCCAGAACATGTCTCCATAGAAGTCTCTATTTATTTCCCCCGGAATGCAGGGAAACTTTCCAATCCGCACAGTTGAAACTTTTTGTTTTGTTTTAAAGCACAGGTGAGTTTCCATTCATTTTATTTCTCAGTCATCTCCTCTTTTGGCCTTTTCTTCTGCTCCTCATCCTCGTAAACTTCTCATGCTTTGTTTTTGGCTCTCGTCAGCTGTCACACTTTTAGGAAGTGTCTCTAGGCTGCCCTCCCTGTCCGGGATTGTTTTCTGCATTCCAATTTCTGCTTTTGACTGCTTCCCAAATGGGTCTGAATTCTGCTTCTGGGCTTTTTCTCTTCCTGAGTCCTTCCGCACCCCACCTGCTCCGGGTTCCTAGGGTCGTGTCGCAATTCCCACAACTGGGTGGCTTACGACAACAGAAATCCATTCTCTTGCAGCTCTGGATGCTAGAGGTCTGAAAACGAGGTGTAGGCAAGGTTGGCTCCTTCGGGAGGTTCTGAGGGTGAACCTGTTCTATGCTCCTCGCCTAGTTTCCGGAGGCTGCCAGAAACGCTTGGTGTTCCTTGGCTCATAACCCCACCACTCCGGTCTCTGCCTCCAATTTCCACCCTGCGTTTCTCGTTTTCCCTCTGTGTCTCCTCTTCTGAGATGGACACCTGTCGCCGGATTTAGTGCCTATCCAGTTAATCCACGGTGATTCCGTCTTGAGATTGTTAATTATATCTGCAAAGACCCTTGCCCAGATAGGGCCACATTCACAGTCGCCAAGGGTTAGGACTTGGACCTGTCTTTCCGGGACCACGGGGCAATGCAGTAAGCATCCTAGCCCCATCTCTTTTTCCCGCCCTGCCCTTTCAGATTCACACAGGCTGCCCTGTGGTTCCCGCTCCTGCTGGTGAGACACGGCTTTCCATTAAAGTTGCCACCTTGTCTCCCGACATTTCCTTATGGTTCCTTCGGGAAGGCTCTGCCCGATCTTCCGTGTTTCAGAGCGACTATTCCTTCTCTGTGTTCTGCACGTGTTTCGTCCACCATCTTTCATGGGTGGTGCTTTTTCTTCTGGGTTGTCCCGCAAGTAGAATTTGGTCCGGGCAACAGAATCAAGTGGGCTTTGCTCAATCCATTTCCCCAGTCCCTGCAGGTCTCCTGCCAATGGCAGCTCTGCTGAGTGAACGTGGTATCTATCTGCTCCTTCCCTGCTCTCTGGTTCTTGAATATTCTGAACAGGTGAAACAAGCAGAAGTCTCAGCATGCTCTGCTACTGGGCGGGGGAGTCCTGCTGCTCCCCCTGCCCCCCACATTCAAGTTTGCTCCCCAGAATGTGATGCACCATGAGAGCCGTCTGCCCCACCCACCTTCTTTGAACAACCAGGAGACATTACTCCAGTAGCATCTGTGGGAGAAGGACAACTGTCCGGTTTTCAGACTAGCCCAGATTCCAGGTCTCTGAGTGGGGGGACAAATGATGGAGCAGGGTCTGGGCACCTTCGCTCCTTTGTCCCTGGTCTCTGTGACCCGAGGTCTCTCTGCGGCGCTGTCCCCGCCATGATCATCAGCGCGGCCCCTCCCGGAGGCTGGCACAGAGCTGGCAGCTTATCCCCCGCACTGAGTGCGGTTCTGTCTTTCTCTCTGCCTTCATGAGAATTTAATGGAAAAATAAGAACAGCTGTATCAGGGTTTCTCGTTAGATGCCATTTTATATGGAAGGCCACAGATTTTGTGTGTGCGTGCATGTGTGTGTGTGTTTTAAGCCCAGACTCATTCATTCATCTACATTTATTTATTCCAAAAAAAGTGCCTTCGCTGCTTGGCTTCATGGTAGATGTCGGGATAAATCAGCCAATAACCCCGAGGAGTTTCTACAAAGACACAGGAGTCGGGGAAAGGCCCGGGCCCTCACCCCTTCCTCCCTCTGCTCAGCAAAGCTGACCTCCCCAGCAGCCCTTCCAACTCAGAGACCTCGTTCCTGTGCCCCCGGATCAGCTGTCTGTGAAATCAAACACATTTATTGAGCACCTAATTTGCCCCAGGCACCGAGTGGTTCTAGGGGAGAGGAAGAGAGAATCACCGGGTTCTCACCCTGCGGTGCATGGCTTCCATCTTCCTGCTTTAGAGCACAGTGTCCATTTGTTAATGATGCTCTGTGATGGTTATTTGATTAAGGACCTCACTAGACCCCTGCCAGACTGGCACCCCAAGAGGACAGGTTCAGCGTCCATATCCTTGGTAGTTAGCACAGCTAGACAGGAGCAGGGCTGCCTGGAGGAGAGGCAGAGGAGAGGAGAGGAGAGGCAGCCTAGTCCGAGCTGGGCTTTGAAGAGTAGATAGGAGTTTGGCGAAGATTGGAGACACGAAGGTGCAGGAAAGAGGGCTGAGATCTCCATTTGGGGGGGTCTCTTCAGTCCAAACCTGGCACCCCCTCCTGGCCTTGTTCTCACTGTCATTTCTGCTGCTACATGGAGAGACACCTGGCTCTTCTGAGAGGCTGAACAGCCCCAAGGTCCAGGTGGTACTGGGCGGGGGCGGGGGTCGATGTGCGCCTCCTCTGGGTTCCCTTCTGCAGCTCGCTTCCTCTTCTTTATCTTTTTTGAGCCGATAGAAGTGGTGCCCGTGCCACTGTCGAAGCCTCAGGGTTGTCATTACTTTTCCAACAGGCGCGTTCATGGCTGGGTCTCCTGGACGTGAACCAAAAGCCATTTGCTTCAGAGGCAAGATTTGAGTCAGGCCCAGCTGGGTTTTCCCATCCTTTATTTGCCCGATCCTATTAATAATTAATGGTACAGTAATGAGAATTGCTTTTAATAGAATCTGCTGCCATCACCGCATTCTGTTCCCCGCCAAGGGTTTCCCCCAAAAGGATTCATGCTCCCAAGGCTGAGTTTCCTGCCACGGGCACCCCCCCGGGAAGCGGAAGGTCCCCTGCTGTGGTCCTTCTCAGCCTCTCCTCTCTTCTGAGTTGGAGCCCCACTCCCCTCCAGAACCTGGAAGCCCTATCCCCCTCCTTGAAGCCCCGCCCACCATCCCCCCCCCCGCCCCCCGCCAGTTCCCACAGCAGAGTGAGGCTGCCCCATCCAGCCCAGCCAAGCGTGGCACTGTCACGCCTCATCTGTCACCAGGGCAAACTGGTCCCATCAGGCAGTGACGGGGCGGGCTGGAAGCTGCTGTGCCCCCAGCCCGGGGCGGGCATGAGACCCACCCACCCTGCACACACCGCGGAGCCTACGTTCTGGACAAGAAAGCTCACCTCTAGCAAAGGCCAGTGGGATGGGTGTGGGGGTCCTGGCTTGGCCACTGTTTGTGGCACCAGGGGACAGTGTGGTCGACCTTGCCCCAAGTCTCCACTAACTCATCTGCAGAACAAGGATGTAGATGGCCCCTACTCCCCCCCCCCCCCCCTCCGCAGAATGTTCCGGGAGGGAGAAACGGAGCGAATGTGCAGGGAAGCAGAGTTCAGGGAAGCTCCTTAATATTCGCACCAGGAAAATACCCATGACGTGCCCAGGGCTTTCGCTATTCATGATGCTATGTGCTGTGGTGTTATTTACAACATCACAACCTGGAAACCACCTCCGTGTTCAGTAACAGAGGACCAGCTTAGGAAGTGTGAACATAGCTACACAGTGGGGCATGGGGGCTGCTTTTGGAAAGGGGGGTTGGGACTGTTCCCCAAACTGTACTGTGCAGAGGAACCCCCAGGGGATGCTGGGGAAATGTATGTTCTGGGGATTGGGGCTGAAACCCTGCGGTTCTAACAGTCGCTGGTCCCGGAGCACCCTCTGTGCACCAACGGGGCAGAGGCTCTGAGTGGTGCAGATGTTTGGGTCCTGCTGTTAGACAGAAGAACCAGGTTGCAAATCAGAGTGTGTTCTGTGATCCCCTTGCTGGGCTCAAAGCAGAGCCCGCGCTCCACATTCATTACCGAGTCTGGAGGCTAGACGCTCTAGTGCTCAAAGTGCTTCTAGATGGGTGATGAATTATAGATAATTTAAAATTTTCTCTTTGGTTTATCTTAATTTCAAAATTATCCACAATTAACATGTATTACTTTTGTAAATGGAGAAAAATGTGGGGTTTTTTTTGTTTTTTTTGTTTTTTTTTTCCAAAAAGAACAAATGTTCTGTTCCCTTCCCTACAACACAATCAGGGTAATATTCAGCCTGGAACGGCGGGAATCCTGAGAAGACGAGGATTCTGGCCTCGCTCCAGAGTCTGCGCGCAGGGCCGTGGGCTAGACCAAGCAGGCCGCGACGCTCGGGCGGTCCCTCCTCAAGCCCTCAGCACGCGCCTATGCACTCAGTGTCCCCCTGTCCCCCACCACCCTTGGGAGGGGACCGTCACCACAGGGGCTGGTATTAACGAGCCCTGCTTTGTAGCCGAGGGAACTAGTGGCCCGGGGAGGTGAGTGAGCTGCACCCCCACCTCCGTGGGGGACACGCAGCGGGGAGGGAGTGAGGGACCAGCTGGAAGGAAACTTCCTCAAAGGCCTTTCTGGGCACGCATGGGGCAGCCTCACCAGAAAATCCAGTCAAACTGGGGCCGAAGAACTCTTGAAAACGAGCTGGAATTTTTATGTTCCAGGAGAGGCAATGGGGAGCCAGCGACTACTCCTCGTGACAGTGAAGTCACTCAAGCTGTGAGCGGCCAGGGCAGAGGGCTGCAGTGAGGAGACGGAGCCAGCCAGCCGCAGGCAGGCTCGGGGTGATCACAACAGGCCAGGCTGGGGGACACGCAGCAGCGGCAACAGTGATGCTAATGGCACTCCGTGAACCCCTCTGCCATCCAAGGATGAGAAATCATGCCTCACTTAATCCTTATACAGCCCTGGGATGGCGCTGCTGTCATTGTCCCCATTCTGCAGATGGGAGAACTGAGGCTCAGCCCCACAGGGAGGCCCAGCCGGGGTGGGCTCCCAGGACCGCATGGCTTCAAAGCGGGTCTTCTGGGTGCCTTGCTCCGCTGCAGGAGAACCGAGGGGGCGAAGGGAGTGGGGTGTGGGTGGGAGGGGGAGGATTGAGCCATAGTTTGCTGGCAAGCCCAGTCCCTGGTCAGGACCTGGGACCTGCGGGCCCGGGGCCACAGAAGAGGCTGAAGCAGCAAGCACAGGGTGGGGTAATAAAGGGAGAGCAGATGGGGCGGTTGGGTGCTTCCAGGACAGACAGTGAAGAGTGGGGACTCACCATCTGGGGGCAGCACAGAGGAGCTGGTATAGTATACCCACCCAGGCGCCCCCCTCTCTCTCCAGGGTATCCCATAGCCCAGCTTCAGCTGCCTGGAGAACCTGGACCCTGTTGCTGCAGCTCCTGCCCACCTCCCCCGCAGATCTCACCCACGGGTCTCTGGCTGGAATCCCTGCCGGGGCAGAAGGGGGGCCAGCACACACCAGGTTGGAGCTGTCCTCAGCAGAGGCAGGAACCGCATCTCATACAACCCTCCTGCCAGCCACTCAAGGCAGGAGCATCACTGGGGTCAGAAAGAGGGGGAAACTGAGGTCTGGCATCCCATCGCCAAGCTGGAGGGTGGTGGGATCCATCTGAGAGGCTCAGAGACTGGCCCTAGGGCCGTTGGGCCAGGCCAGTGAAGGAGGGCTGAAGAGGGCAGCATTCTGTGACTTCTGCTCCCCAGGAAGCAGCCCTCCCCTTTCTGCCTCTGCCTGGCCTCCTGGAGCATTGGTGGCAGCTGGCCCTGGACCAGGAGAGGGAGCAGAAGCAGCCAGCGGAGTGGGGGAGGGGGACACACCAGAACTCAAGCAGCTCCCTAACAGCACTCCCCTGCTCCCTGGGGAGGACTGCAGACAGACCACCCTGTGCAGGTCATGCAGGCACCGCACCCTGCGGACTTCCCCCAAAACTGTGCTCCACCCATTAGGTCCACGCTGCAAGTGGCCAGGACCAGGCTTCACCTAGGCCTTTGCGATCCAGACCTTCCGGCTGGGTCTGCATGTCTTCGTCCATGCCTGGTACCCAGCTCCTCCCCCTGAGCCTTATGCAGTGCGCACCATTACCATCCCCATTTTACAGATGAGGACACTGAGGCCCAGAGAGAATGAATGACATGAGCCAGAGCCTGAAACTTGCTGGGTATAGGGCTGCCTCCCCAGTAGACCCCCAGTAAAGAATGGCCTCTTGAGAAGTGTCCTCACACACCACTGGTGAAAAAGGCCTTCCTTGCCCTACATGAGTGAGCTGGAAACAGAGGTGGAGACTAGGGCAAGGTCGCACAGTCAGGCAATAAGGCCCCTTCACCTGCCCCCGACTAGGTGCCCACAGAGGCGAGTGCCAGGAGGCCTAAGGCAGGAAGCCCCTTTCTCAGGGTCAGTTAGGAAGAAGAGAAGGGGGAGAGGCGGTGATCCAAGGCCGTGGTCACCTGAGCGGGTACGACCAGGCCCAGCGTGCCAGGGGAGACAACCAGGGCTGGCAAGTGTCCCAGGATGACAGCAGCGACCACAGACAGACCCAGCTTCACCTCATCATATCCACGCATGGTACTCCGGAGGCCGGATCTGAAAGTTATGGAGCAATTTTGCCCAAAGTAGGGGCTTAGAAGGAGCCGCAGGCCCCAGGCCTCCCAGGCCGAGCATCTCCCCCACCAAGATGTGACCCCCTTGACCATCAAACCAGAACTGGCTGGGAATTTCTACCAGCTCCTTCCCTGTCTTGGAGCCCGTCATGCACATCAGCATGTGAAGGATCTGAGAAGTCCCGCAGGATAGAACTTGACTTTGTTTAATCCAGCCTTTCCTACAACATATTTAGCCACGAACTCCTTTTCCTGTGAAGTACGTGTTAGTTTCTGGGGCAGGTTAAACACGGCCACAAATTCTTTGCACTCCCATCATGGAGAGGTGGGGCCTCCCTTCTCTCTGGCTGGGCCATGAGGCCAGCAGGGTCTGGAGGAAGCCATGCAGGAGCCATTCCTTACCTGGCCTGGCAGCTTCACCTCCTGCAGGACCCCTCTGGGTGGACAGCAGGTGTCAACTCCATCCTCACCGTCCCCCACCCCACGCCTAACCTTCAGGCCTAATAGCATTCAGGCACTCCCAAGCTTCACCACGCCCCTGTTCAGGGTACATATGCCCTCCACCTGGAGTGTCCGCAGCCTCCTCTTCCATTTGGGAAGATCCTTCTAGACTTTGGCTCCTGAGAGGCTTCCACTTTGAAGATTTTGCTAATCCCCATCAAGGCAGTTACTTCGTCCCAAGGCTGGGATCTGCCTGGCCTCACACGTGCCAGCTGGACGAACTTGGATGGGTGCCTGCCTCTGGGGTCCCCAGTTTCTCACATGCAAAATGCAGATAATAGTGCTAACACCTTTGTGAGGTTTTTGCGCAAGTTGAACAGGGACTGGGGTAGAGCAGAGAGTGGCCATTATTAGCTGCTCCAAACTGCTCCGGCCACAGCCACAGCACCTAGTGCTGGGGGCGGGTCACTGCACTCTGGTTCTCACTCCTGCCAGAGTGCCCCCCCCCATGCCCGCAGCTGAAAAGACTCAGAATCCTCTCCGCCACTATTCTACTTGGAAGGATCCTCAGAAAATAGGAAACACAGCCCCCTTATTTTGACTGAGGCCCAGAGAGGTAGAGGACCTTGCCTGAGGTCACACAGCTCACTCTGGAACTGGATCCCGGGCTTCCGCTCTGACCCAGTGCTTTGTCTGACAAGGGGAACTCCGAGTCTCAGGGACGGGTCCCTCTCTGACTCCCCTAAAGTCCCTCCCTGCCCTTGGAGTCACTTGGGATGCAAGTTGCCCCACAGTCTGCTCTCTGGCGGGGCCTTGGGACCCAATCACTGGAGAGGGCACAGCCTGACCCAGGGTCCTCCCCACTTTTCTCTCTTCTCTCCTATAGATGCAGTCAGAGATGTAAGAGTCCTACTACCCCAAAAGGCCTGGGAGAAACCGCAAGCCAACATTAGGGAAATGGCCCAGGCTGCAAGTGTAAAAGTGACCAGCACCGAGGGTCAGCGCCACGAGGGTCAGCCCCACGGGCAGGTGCTGCTGAGCCCACCCACTATATACACGGGAGACCTGAGGCTGGCGAGGTGCATGGAGCCTGGGCCCCAGAGACTTGGCTCAAAGCTCAGCCATTCCTCTTGGTAGCTAGGGAATCAGGTGTGTGTGTCTCCCAGCCTCACCTTCCCCATCTGTAAAATGGGAGTGAGGACACTTCCACCAGGGAGGAGCTCAAGCCTGGAGAACCCTGGGCCACGGTGGCATCTAGACCCACTCCCCTCCTTCAATACCTGACAGCTGCTCACCACCACACTTCCACCCTTCGGTCTGGACAGTTCCTAGGTGGGTCCATGTTCTAAATACACTTGGGGAGTCCTGGGGCTCTGAGGGTATGTGGCAAGGAGCCTAGAACGTTTGAAGAGGGCTACAGGTTCTGGAGAAATCCTTGCTGCAGAACAGCCAGTGAAGGCAGGCCAGGCGTTGGGTTGGGAGCCTGCAGGCCTCAGACACACAATGTGGTCCCCATGGGAGTGTTGGGGGAGACAGGATGAATTTCTGTGTTTGTTGTATAGAATGGTGTGGGGGGGTGTTGCATTTGCATGGGTGGGGGTGCTGGGGACAGAGAAGGGAGGCCCTACAGCTGTCCCAAGCCCTGGGAGAGCTCTGCAGGCCATGCCTATCCCCTGTCCCTGCCCCTGGAGCAACCCCAGGACCCTGATTTGGAAGGATTGCTACAGCCAGATTAGAGCTGCGGGCTTCAAACTGAGCAGTGAGGCTTAAAGGGGCCGCTGCAATTTTCCAGAACCACCTTGGTGGGGGCTCGCCTGTCCTTCCTGGGGGGGAGTGTCCCACCAGCCCCTTCACCATCTTCCTGTTCAACTTCAGGAGGGAGGCTCTGTTGGTGGAGTTGGTGCCTGTAAGAGGGTTGTGCTCCCGCCAACAAACCAGAGTTCGCATATTAAATAACACGCTCGGTTTTAAGTTGCAGGGAGCTCGGGTGTGTGTCAAGAGCCCTTTCCAGCTGGTGACCCTGAGGACGCTGCCTGAGGATTCCTCCATTATTAACGAACATGCTTCCCTCTCCCCGGCTCTCTGGAGCTTCTGCGTCAGGCTCAGAAATAGCTTAAGGGGAGGGGCGGGCATCCAATTCTCGGGTCTAGGCAACCATGCCATCCAGCTGGCCTCTCCGGGACTCAGTTTCCCCACACCTCTAGGAGAGGGGAGATAAAGGGAGCAGGTGATACAACCCAAACCCAGGACCCTTTCTGGGTCTGGCGCTGAGTCCTGTGCTGTCACGGGCGGAGTCACCTCTAGTCCAGGTCCCGGCTCACGGAAAGCAGGCCCAACGAAGCAAGGGAATTCTGTTGGGCTTGTTAAATGGCCATGACCTTCCCAGCTTCCTCTGTGACCTCCAGGGGCTTCCAGGGGCTTCGGTTTTCCATCTGTGAATGAAAGGGACTGGCCCGGAGGGCGAGCACGGCAGGCGGGCGTGCAGGGACTTTTTCCGCTCAGGGACACACCGCTAGGAAGAGGCTCAAGGGCGATTAGAACTCAGGTCCACCTCACTCCACACCCCCAGCTCTTAGCTCCCGCTCTGTGGGCCCGACTGCCCCCACCGACTGATTAGCTGGTTGACTGATTGACCGATTACCTCCCGCGGAACCCCCAGCGCCCCGCCAAGAGTCTCCAAAATCCCACCTCAGGCGCGCCCCGCAGCCGGCCTTGGGGCGTGGTGGGGCGTGGCCGGGGCGTGGCCCCACCTTTTCCCCGCCCCCGCCCGCCGGAGCCTCCTCTTTAATCCGTGGCAGCTACGCCAATCGGCCGCCGGTTGCCGGGGAAACGACCTCTCCCCTCGGAGCCTCCAAAGGGTGCCCCCCCCCCCGCCCGCGACGAGGTCTCCTGCCCAGGCAAGGGCGGGCGGGGGCTGGGCTCCCGAAGCGGGAGGGACCCCCGCTGACGCAGAGACAGCAGGAGACGCAGAGACGGAGAGAGACAGGGCTTAGAGACGCACGCAGGCAGGGGAGACTCGGGCAGCAGAGGACGGAGGTGGAGGAAAGAGACGCAGCCTCGGAAGCACACCCCTGCCCCCAGCCCCCCAAGTCGCAGAGGCCGAGAGGGCGAGCCTGGGAGAGAGGGTCACAGCCCCGTGCAGAGACAGCGAGGGCGATCACGGGAGAGACGGAGACAGCGCAGAGATGGGGGGAGGTGGAGGCCTCCCCCAAAAGAAAAGACCAGGGCCAGCAAGGGGGGAGCGTCGGGAGGGGGCGAGCTTGTGAAAATAAATATTTATAAATTGAGAGTTTCTAAATTCTTTTTGCATTTCTGTAGTAAATTATTCATCTGTGTATCTCCCTCCCTCCTCCTATCAGCTTGGGGAGCTGCCAAGGGGGGTGTTCCTTTCTGTGTTCTTCCTCCCCCACCGCCTCTCCCCCTCCCCCTCCTTCCTGCCCCTTCCTGCCCCCCCACTGCCTCCTCGCCCCACTCCGAGTCCAATTCCCCCGCTCCCCGCTCCCCGCTCCCTCTCCTCTCCCCTCCTTTCCTCCCCAGGTCCCCCCAACTTCTCCATTCTCCTCCTCCTCCGCTGCCCCCTCCACCCCCCTTTTCCTCCCCCTGCTTCCCGTCTCCCCCCCCCCCCCTTTTCCTGCTCCGGCTGGAGCTGGGCTCGGGAGGCAGGCGAAGAGGGGCCGCCGCCCGGAGGTGACCGGCTGCCACGCTCTGGCGTTCCGTCCCTGCCTTAAGTAAGAATAATCGTCTAAGTCAGCGGGGCTGGGATTAAAAAAACACTCGTCACTGGCAGTCTGGCACCCCCAACCGGGACCACGGAAATCTTCCTCCAGAGGACCAGGGACACCGGAGTTGGGGGAGAAGGTGGGAGCGGGGCTAAGGAGGTCTGCGGTCCCAGGAACCAGAAACCACACTGCTACCTCGGGACCGCCACAATCCCTCAGCTGGCTGGGCCTCGCTTTCCCCCTCTGTAAGATGGGGCCAGTTCCTGTTCTCTAGGGCTAAAACCACTCTCAAATCTGAAAGGTTTCCATGCCCCTCTGATGGATCCCCACAGCTTAGGAGGCACAAAGGAGGAAGGGGAACACCTCCTATAGGTATGATGCCCGTTCCTAAAAATCAGTCAAAGTGGGGAGGCAGGGAGCAGTCAGGGCCCCAGTGTGGGGGAGGCTGCCTCTATCCAGTCTATGGCCTTGAGCAGCGGGCCTCAATCTTCTCATCCGTAAACTGGGCCAGTGAGGCTTCCCTCCCATCGACCAAGGAGGCAGGGCCTCCCCATAGCGACTGCTCCACACTGAGCCTAGGTCAGGGTCTCAACGTTCCCTGATCCAGCTCACCCATGCCTGCTACCCCTGCCTCCATCCCACGTAGTCTCCTGGTTGTCCAGAAAAAAGTACAGCAGGAGGGGAAGCAGGAACTTCTCTCCGGGCAGGGAGTGGTCAGCACCCAGGAGCTCCCCTGTCACTGTGGCCAGCCCAGAAGTCTCCAGCAAGCATCTAGGGGGGTCGGCATCCTTTCTCCCCACGAGACCCTGTAGGTAGAAGGTCACGTCCACTCAACTAACCCTCCCGTTCTGGGCACAGAGCCTGCACTTTGGGGTCTGAATTCTGACCCTACTGTTTGGCCTTAGCCCAGCCTTAGCCCTTTCCCCCTCTGGGGAAAGGCCCTCACTTGGGACCCCTGCGATTGCTAACAGCCAAGTGCTAAGATCCTTTGCTTACCAGGAGCCTCGCTCAGGGCCCCACAGCCCTCCCATCCCCCCACGCCCGTCATCCAGGGCCCCATTTTACAGATGCGGAAGCTGAGGCTCAGAACAGGGCACTTGCTGCAGGTCAGGCAGTTGGAAGTGGCTGGTGGGGGTTCTGGCTGGGTCTGGCTTTGGCAAGGCAAAGGGGTGTCCTCACGCAGCTCCCCGCGCTTCCCACAGGAACATTCTAGGCCTTGTCCGTGCTGCCTGGAGGGGAGATGGGCCCTTGGAGTCAGGGCTGCCCAGCCGGTCCCAGCCCAGTGACCTCAGGCCTTACAGGATCCTCAGAAACACCTGTCTTTCATCCAAAGACTTCTGCACCTTCTGTGGTCTTTTCACAGAAACACAGTGAGAAATGCTTTGGGAAAATGACCCCCTCTGGGTGTCTACCGACCACTCTACTTCTATGGCCAGTGACACCCTTGCTGGCCTACAGCAGGGGTTTTCAAGCCACTCAGAGACCTTCAGGGGCATTGGGACTGTGGGCGAAGAGGGCCAAGTCGGGGAGCTCTCAGTCCCCACCCCTGCTTGGTTCAGTAGTGATCACTTGGGTGAGATTTATTTTGAGAAGGAATAAAGCACAGGTTGGGACTGGAAAGTGGGGGTTAAAAAAAAAAAAAAACCAGTTTGAAATCCACAGTTGTAAATAATGAAGAGCCCTTTGGGACAGAGAATTGTGGTTTCCTGAGGTTCCCCGACTAATGTAACTCAGCACCCCCCAACCCCCACCCGAGGGGTGAGCAGACAAAACCACAACTTAGCTTCCATGTCGGGAGGCCCTTCTGAGGACTTGCAGGGCCCAGAACGTAGGACAAAGTCACTGTGTTCAGTCCCCAGTGTGGGCCCACCTGAGTGGGGACTTTGGTGCCTGCTGTGGATCAGAACTTGGAGCTCCAAGTACAGGTTCAACTAGGTCACTCGATCTGTCTGATTCCCAAACCCATGCCCGGGACACTGACTGTACTCCCCCCGAAGAGGCAGCAGAGTCACCCCTGCGTGCCCTTGGCTCTGACCCTTGTCCTGCTCATAGTCACTGTCAAGCTGCCCCCAAGAATTTCTTTGGACCCCAGGAAGGACTCATAGGCATGAATGAGACAACCATGCTCCCGGCCAGAGAACCCTCTAGTGGGCACTGCCACGCCTTCCACATACCCACCCCTCGGCCAGGGGCACCTGCATCCCCACTGCGGGTGACAGCCACATTTGCTGCTCCCCGATGGATGTTGTCCCAGAAGTGTCAGAGCCCTTCTGCCTCCAAGAAGCCCCAGAGCGTGGCCGCTCAGGCCCCCTGCACCTGTTTTCCTTACCCTCTCTCCCCATCCCATCTGTCTTGGCCTGGATTCCAAGGCCACCACCAACATGCTGCCCCAAATCAGGGCTCCTCCCAGAGTAGTAAGGCCGGGCCTGGTCCTGAGCTGTCGTCCCTGAATCCCCTTGTGAAGGTCCTCCGGAGAGGGCGGTCTGACCAAAACAGCCTAGGGTGACCCACCCTTTTCCCATGCCAGAGAGACCCTGCCATGGAGGGTCACCCAGGCCCCAGCTGGACCCTGGAGTGGGAGACAGAACAACAAAGCAAAGAGAGCAAGCACCTTGCCTTTCCACAAGGGAAAGACACAGACTGGGCTGGGTGTCAGCCTCTTGCTGTCTAGAAGATGAGGGACCGCAATTCCTTGCTCCTGGGGTGTGGAGGGTCGGAGCTCTCTTTGGAAGTTAGAGAATTTATTTTTTTTTTAAGATTTTTATTTATTTATTTGATAGAGAGAGATCACAAGTAGGCAGAGAGGCAGGCAGAGAGAGAGGGGGAAGCAGGCTCCCCGCTGAGCAGAGAGCCCGATGTGGGGCTCGACCCCAGGACCCTGAGATCATGACCTGAGCTGAAGGCAGAGGCTTAAACCAGTGAGCCACCCAGGCGCCCCTGGAAGTTAGAGAATTTAAAAATCAACAAGACCAAACCTTGTAAACAGCCATCCCCTCTTGCAAAGAGATGAAATGGCTAAGAAAACAAGGGAAAAGGAACAGACGGGCGGGTCTGCAGCCCAGGTACCGAAGAAGGAGACCTGTGAGGCCCTGAGGAAGTGAAGGTGAGCCTCAGAAACTTCTCGAAGGAAAGCTCTTGGGGGATAGGAGTGTCTTCGAGAGGAGCCAGTGAAGAAAGGATCCGGGAGGTCTCTGAGCTTGGAGCTGGGATCTTGGAACCGAGAGGAGGCAGCCCAGGCTGGGACTGTGGCTCAGATGCTGCTCCCTGGGCAGCTGCAGGCAAGTGCCTCAACCTGTCTAGAACTCAGTGTTCACTATCTGTGAAATGGGCATGGCAGAGCACCAGTATTAGAATGGGGATCACAGAATCAAGATGGAAAGGGCATCCCCTCTTCCCGTTCCCCTCCTCGGTGGCCTGTCTGTGGCCACTCCTCCCCAGGGACGGAGAACTCAGCCTGGTCCCCGGAACTCACGGGGCTCCATTAGCCACTATTCTTAAAAGCTCCTCCTGACCCTGGAGGCAGCACCGGCTGCCAGAGAACTGTCAGATTGTTCGATGCACCTGCCCTTTGACCTAGCCATTCCATTTTTAGAATTTATACCGCAGAAACACTCACACGGGTGACAAGGGAAGAGGCACAGGAAATCCACTGCATCACTGTTGATAACAGCAGAACTTTTAGAAACCACCCAGATACCCATCCGGGGAGACCTACAAGATAAATCCCAGCCTGGATCCCCAAAACAGAGGCAGCCTGATTGCCCTGGCTTTCGCCTGGAGGGCAATTGCCTGGGAGAACACTTTGGACTCACAGCAGACCACACTGGTGGCCAGACACACTTTTGTAGTGTTGAGACACTTAGATACAGAGCTCATCTTTTACCGCAGCATCACCTAGACTTGATAACCGATACGGATTTGGAAAACCACATTCTGCTTCAAGGGATGCCAATAGACCTTCAACAAGTCCCTTGACTCCTCCAGGCCTCAGTTTCCCCGCATGCAGGATGGGGCAGGGGGGTCTTATCTCCACTGACTAGGGACCCATGCTGCTCACATTCCTGAACCCCAAAGGCCAGAGAAGTATTTGCCAGCACTAAGGGCCGCTCACTGAACACCGGCCACTGGGCGGACCTTCTCGGGGACATCTTGGAAAATCATGGAATCCTTAGTGGCCCCAAGAGGCTGGCAACACCATTAACCCCATGACCCCATGAGGAAGCAAGACGCTCAGAGAGTTGAAGTCACTCGCCCGGGAACACCAGCATGTGTGACTCCTAACCGCTCCAGTGACAACCCCCATCTGGTATTTTAATTTTTTTCTTATAAATGCAACTAAAAGAAAGACCATCAGTGACAACTTGAAAGAACTTAGCACAGGGATTCTTTTGAAAGATTTTCTCCATTTATTTGAGAGAGAGGAGAGAGACAGCACAAGCAGGAGAGACAGACGGAGAGGGAGGGAGAGATCTTAAGCAGACTCCATGCTGAGTTCAGAGCCAGACGCATAACTCGATCCCAGGACCCTGACATCCCAACCTGAGTCAAAACCAAGAGTCAGATGCTTAACCGACTGAGCCACCCAGGCACCCCAGGATTTTCTTTCTTAAATTTGTCATCTTTTAAGCGTGCTGGTCAAGAGCCGTAAGTACATTCACCATCTTGTGCCCCTGTCACCTCGCCCATCTCCAGAACCTTCAGTGTGTTGCTGAACTCTGTCGCCATGAGACATCGGCTCCCCACTCCCCCTCCCCCCAGGCATTGGCACCCACCGTTCTACTCCCTGACCCTCTGCGTTTGCCCCTTCCGGGGGCCCCACACACGTGGAATCATGCGGTATTTGTCCTTTGGGGTCTGGCTTAGTTCACTTAGCAGTCCACCCTCCTGGTTCATCCGCCCTGAAGCAGGTGCACAGAACCGCCTTCCTTTTTAAGGCTGAATGATATTCCCTTACACAAGCCGACCACAGTTTGTTCAACCACCGCCGATGGACTCTCGCCTCATTTTTACCTTTGGGCTCTGGTGCGTGACGCTGCTGTGAACACGGGTGGGCATATATGTGCTTGAGCCCCTGCTTTCCATTCTTTTGGGTCTATGCCCAGAAGTGGGATTGCTGGATCACATGCGAATTCTATTTTTAATTTCTCGAAGAAACGCCACGCAGTCCTCCACGGTTCCGTCCCCACCTTCGCACTGCGAGGTTCCAGTTTCTCCACATCCTCACCAACCCTGGTGAGTTTCTCTGAAGTAGTACCTCGTGGGCTTTTGCTTTTCATTTCTCTGACAATCCCTGGGGGTATAAGTATCTTTTTAATGCAAAAAAAAAAAAAAAAAAAAAAGGAATTTTTGAAATGCCACTGGTGAGCCTATAGCAGTACGAGATCGTCTGGACCCACTTCCACAGGAGGAAGAAGCCGGGGACTGGGGTGCTGCCCCATTCCTGGGGATACTGCGGCCACATGTCCTAGTCCTCAGCTCCCAGACGGGTGAGTGAGCCTCTGCTCCCAGCGTGCCCAGCACCCCAATGAACAGGCGAGGGCAGAGGTCCTACTCCCCTGAGGTCCCGCCATCTCCAGAACTCTGCCTCTAATGTTGCAACCTCTCCTACCCCCCACCTCCCTGCCCCAGAAACTGAGCTGGATCTTTCCAGCGCTGGCTGTCACTGTGACACGGAGTCTCCCCCCGCCCCGCCCCGCCCCCCCCCCCCCCCCCCCCCCCCGCACACAGAGCAGAGTGGAGGCGACACCCCAGCGAGGTATGGGGCAAGAAGGGGCGGGTGTCGTCCGCATGTCTCTTGGCCTTTCCTATCCACCCACGGGCACCTTTGGGTGCGGGACAAGAGCGTGGTCTTTGGAGCCAGACGGACTTCAGTCTGGGTTCATCGCTGGGTTCATTCACCAGCTGCGTGACCTTGGATAAATCCGTTCCCCCTTCCCCTGCAGCCCTCACTTTCTCCTCTGGAAAAAGGCTGAAATGCTGCTTGGCACACAGTAAGCACTCAGCAAGGACTTTCTAGAATCACCAGCATCATCCTCCTTATCACAACATCCACACGAATGGTCAGGTCATGGCTGTGTCAAACATTTCAGGGCTCCCTATTGCCAGGAGGAGAAAGTCCACCACGCTCATGGACTGGAGGGCTCTGCCTGCACTGGTCCCTGTCACCATCTCCAACGTCCTCTTCCCCTCACGTATCACATTCCAGTCACCCGGGCTGCCCTCCTGTCCATCAGACACCCAGCTCTCCTTTCTGCCACAGGCCCTTTGCGTGTGCTCTTCTTCCTGCCTGAAAGGTGCTCCCCCCACGCCACTCCACTCCCATCCCTTCAACAACAATTAACACTAAAAGGCCCTGTCTCACCTCAAACATCACTTCTTCAGAGATGTCTTCCTGGACACCCCACCCCCATCCACTTGGGAACCCTTGCCCCACCCCCCACCCCGTAGCACTTCCCGGATGTGCTCACGGTGCTGACTTGCGTAGTTACTTGAGGAATGTCAGCCAGCCCACATGAGTTCCACGAGGCCAGGATCATGCCTGTTTTGCTCCTTGCTACAGTGTCGCACCAGTGACAGGGTTGACCCAGGTTCCCCCCACACCACCCCCCCGCCAAATATCAGTCAAATGGAATTATTAATTTCCAGAATCTCCCTGATTTTGGAAACTAGGATTCTTTTCAACAAAGACAATCCATTCCCTACATAGCTCAATAAGCTTTAACTTTCATACCTCGGATGAGACAAATCTGCGAAAACCCTCAGCTACATCCTGTGTCCTAATTTCTCAGCTCAGAAAAATCTGGTGGCTGCACACGGAGCAGCTGCTCACAGTTCCCGCGGTGCCTCCTCCCGGTCCAGCCTGCGGCCGCCCCTTCCTCAAAGCACAGGAAAGGCTTGGGGCTGCTCCGCGGGTCACCCCTTGCTTGGGGACAAACGCCAACCATGAGTAATGGTGGGTCGCACGGGGAGATGCAGATGCATTTTCAGCCCCGTCAGCGAGAGCAGCGAGTGCTTCGGTGGCCCCTTGCCCAGGGTGAGGGCCTGACTCAGCGGGTCCGCATGCAGCAGCCCCCAACCAGCTGGGGAGTGAGATCACAAACCCCAAGGGGGTCGCAGGGCAGGAAGCCTCAAGTCACCAGAATGCTCGAGTGCACTGACTAATCCCTCCTTACACTTGTCCATTGTGCATCCACTACCAGGAGCCTGGCGCTCTGGGAAAAGCCCTATGAAGACCCAGGTCCTGCCCTCCTCTGGCAGGAGAAGGACCTCAACCTCCTCAAGCGACAAGTCAGGGCACACACACCGGAATGACTTCTAGGGGAGGCCGGGGCTCACTTCCCTTGCTTCTCTGGGTCTCCTCAGGCCTAGGGGCAGCAGGACTGGCTTTTACAGGATGCTTCGGGAGGCCCCCAGGGGATGAGGCATTTGGACACGGGCAGTGTGCATGTCCATTCAAAATGCTCCTAATGAAAGAACTTGCTTGATTCTGAGATGCCACATAGTTCCAAGGAACAATCCCCGTGGGCAGGACAGTGCTGATGGCGGTGGGGGCCAGCTCAGGAAAGTGACACCCACCCTGGGGAGACCTGGAAGAAGGGCGGCGTGTGAGTTGAGGGAGGATGGGGGTCACTGCCTGGTTGGGCTCCATGTTGAGGCCTGGGGGTGAATGAGCCCCCCCACCCCCCCACAGGGAGGCCGGGAGGAAGGAGCGTGGCCTGGGGGTGTGGGGTAGGAGAGGGAGGAGGGCAGGAACACCTGGACTGTCATATTCACAAGCTCACACATGCTCGCGCATGCGTAGGCCCAGGTGCAGACCCGCAGAGGGCTCCTCTAGGGAGCCTGCACCCTGTTTCCTGACCAGGAATCCCAGGCACAGGATTGCCCATCAGGCAGTGGAATCTGCCCACCTCCCCCCGCCCCCCACCGTGATCAAAGTCCTCAGCCAGGCAGAGCTCCGGGGTGCCTCCCCCTTTCTGGATCCTTACTCCTCTTTGCTGCCCGGCCGCTGCATCCTCCCCAACCCCGCCACCCCCCACCTCCTCCCCCAACCGTCACCCCCCCCCACTGCGTCCATTCTGCAGCTGGGGCCACAGAGGCTTTCTCTGGAAAGGGGAAGCAGGTTCAGGTGGGGATGGAGAGGAGGCAACGGGCTGCATTTCCTGAGAAGGGAGGCCAAAACCACAGGGAGATGGAAACCCTCAGGGAAATTCGCACCCCAGCTGCTTGTCGCCCGAAGACAAGAGCTCTCAGCTGCTGTCACATGGACACACACATGCACCCCGACACCCACATGCACACCGACACACACATGCACACTGACACACATGTGCACCAACACACACAGTCCTACCCTCGCACTAGCACACGCTAGCATGCCGAGGAACACCCCGACATGCTCATAATGACATCCCGACACAAGGCACTGGCACTGACATGTGCGTGCACATGCACACACAGGTGCGCACATGCACAAATGTAAAACTGTCAGTCTGTCCGCCCTCGGCTCTGGAATGGCCTCTCCTGAGGCTGCAGCCTCCTCTGCGGACCATTCCGTGTTCCCGTGATCCTCCAGGGCCGCCCCCCAGCTGCCACATCACCTGAAATCCTGAGAAATTAGGAAAGATTCTTTAGAAACTCACACCTCGAATTTTAGGCTTAAAAGATATTCGGAAAACTGGGGCTCAGTTCTCAGGCTCAGGCCGGGGCGATGGGGGGTGATCTTGGGATTCCAGGCAGGTGGGGGCTGGTAGGAGGGGTCTGGGTTGGGACTGGGGGAGTGGAGAGCTACCTGCCGCTAGCAGTGGGGGGGCGGGGCGGATTCCGTGGGTGGGGGGCAAACTCCAAGGAACAAGAGATGGCTAAGGGCTGTGAAGGTCAAGGACATGGGTCTGGGAGTCCCAATTCTCCCACCCCCACCATATTCACTCCGCAGTCCTTCCCAAGGGGCTTCTCTCCAGAGAGCCTCAGTTTCCCCATCTGTACAATGGGTGCGACCTACCCCAGGGGGCTAGTGCGAGAGTTCAATAACGTCATAACTGTAAAGTGCTAAGCCCTGGAAGCCCCAGAAAAGAGCTGGGAGTGGGATGGGAAAACCTCGCTCTAGTGCCCCCGCCCCCTGGCAAAACCAGGCTGAAAATAAGCAGCATTTTCCTTTTCACTGCGGCTGAAACAGCGCTTCCCGTAGGACTGCGCCTGCTTATCAGGAGCAAAGCCGCTCTCTCCGCCAGAAGGTGACTGTGGGGGCTCCGGCTCCCCCTCCAGCCTCCAGCCCGACTCCCACGGAGGAAATGCTGAATTTTCTCCCGCGTTCAGGTTTCTACCCCCCACCCCAACCCCCAAACAATTTTGCATATATTTAAATCTTCTCTGCTGTTTCCAGTCTGAGCCGCTCCCCCCCCACCCCCCGAAAAAGAGAAAAAGAAATTACAAAGCCCGTCATTTGTCTCCGTCCCCGCACCCCATCTATCAGGGCCCGAGCCGGTCGCCTGGAAGGAGGCGCGCGCCCGGACGGCCGCTTTAATGGGGCGCCGCGTGTGACTGTGCGGCCGCGGCGGGCGCAGCCGGCCGGCATTTGCATACATATTAAACGGAGCAGTAAAAAATGCAGACATGCAAACCATTTGGACGGGCTCCTCGGCGCAGAGCCTGCCAGGAAATCAATCTTCTGGTTTCTTAAAGGAAACCTGCTCGGGAGGAGGTGGTGAAGCCACGCAGCCTGCAGCCCGTGGGAGGGGGCGGCCGTCATCTGTCCATCTGTCCGCTGGAGCCCAGCCGGCTGCGGGGGTCCTGGACGGCCGTGGCCTCCGTGGGCCGAGGACAGGGAGCAGGGGAGGACGCGGAGTCACCATCAGCCTGGGCATGGGGCCTGGCTGGGCTGGCTGTGTGCCCTAGAGCAAGAGGCTTGGCCCCTCTGATCTCCCCTCCCCCGCTGGCAGTGATCTTCAGCACAGCGACTCCCGCCCCCAGTGGGTGCTGCAGATTCTTCCCTCACTCTGTGACTCTGGGGCTTAAGTGACTCAGCCTAGGTGGCCCAGCCCTCTATGCAGAGCCCGGATCCCAAGCCAGGTGTGAAGACCCGCCACGAGCACAGTCTCTGGAGGCAGGGGGCCTGAATTCGAAGTTAGGCTCTACTTCTTCCAAGCTGTGTGACCCTGGACAAGTGGATCAACCTCTCTGTTTCCTGGGGAAAAAATGAGGCTCTGTCTACCTCCTTCTTAGGCATGTTGTTGGGATAAATTAGGTCAGCCATGGGCTGGCATGAAGGAAGGAATCCTTAAGCGATGGCAGAACAGAGCACAGGAGGGTCCTTGGTGTTCCTGGTGTGGTTTTCCAGGTGACAGTCCTTCTCCAGGTCTGCATGGCCTGGCGAGTCACTCCTCCCTTGAGCCTCCTTACCTGTAAACGGGGTGTTTGAGTCTCATAGGAATGTCTACTCACACGGAACACCCACCCCGCCCTCCAGACATATGGGGTCCCAGCACCTCCGTGGCTCTTTCCACCAGATGTGGCCCCGGTGGCATCCAGGGCTGCTGAGCCCATTAACCATCCTCTGGCAGCTTGAGCAAAGTCCAGGGCCCAGCTGGCGGGTTGGGGGGGGGGACACCCTGAGCAGGTCCCAAATGAACTGAATGTCTGTGGGACCAGGAAAGGCAAGTGGCCCAGAGCCTTAGAGGAAACAGCCTGCTGCTGCCCGTTTCACTGACCCTCTCCCTTAATTCCACTTTACACAGCAGAAAACTGAGGCTCTGCAAGAGGCCTCGAAGTTGGGAGGAGGTGGAGCTAGGATTCAAATCTGGTCTGAACGACCAGAGAGGCCGCCTCCCCAGATGTCCTTTGTAAACAGTGTCAGTGGACAGAGCTTGTTCTGGGGTGCCGGGGAGTGCTGCGTCTCCCAGAGAAGGTGTGTGCTGGAGGAGAAAGAAATTCCTTTCTGGGCCTGGAAGGTCCTTCCTTGAAGGGGATGGGAATAAGGAAGGAAAGGGGGCTTTCGAGAACCAGCTCAAGTCTGCCTTCCCTCCATCCGTTCACTCCACACTCCTGGAGGTGAGGAATGGAGATGACCAGGGTCCCCAGGACAGGCTAAGCAGTGGGCAATGCTAGGGAGGTGATGGGGGTGGGGGGAGTGCCCTGCCCAGTAAGAGCCACCTTCTTCTCTGGGCCCCTAGGGCTTGAGTGGAGACCCAAGGCAGGGCTGGGGGGCGAGCTGGGAAGGGGTCTTCGCCTTCAGCGGAGAAAGCATCCCAGCTGAGCGGGACGGTGACCTCCACGCTCTGTGAGCTGCAGTCTGGTACCATGGGAACAAAAAAGGCTGAATCCAGGGTGTGATCCTGTCCAGTGGGGCCTCCCTGTGTGACCTTGGGCAAAGGCCCTGCCCTCTCTGGGCCCAGAGGGCTGAGCTGACTGTACGCCTTCTCTGTGTCTCCTTGGAAGCCCTTCCCTTTTGCCCCTGGCCTCCGAGCTCTACGGGGGCCTCTGGCCCTCCCGCCTCCTTCTGCCTGCTCCGAGGACTGGCCTCCCCCACTGCCGGGCAGGCGGGTGGGGGGAGCCGGCAAGGCGGGAAAAGGCGGGAGGGGCCGGAGTTACAGGAACCGGCTGGGGCCCGGAGATTGCTCAACTGGGGAGCCTGGCCCGGCCGGCCTCCACAGGCCTCCACTTCCACCAGCCCGCCCTCCTTCCTAGCTCTGCATTGCAAACATTCCTCACCAACCTCGGCTGCTGCAGCCCCGGAAGAGGGAACTGCCGCAGACACAGCACGAGGCCGCCAGAAACACTTAACCCCTTCTGTCCTTGCAGGCGCAGAGCCTTTGAGGCAGGAGGATGGGACAGAGTATGGGGGGGGGGGTGTCGCTCCAGGCTCCCTGTGAGCCAGTCAGGTGACCCCCTGCCCCCCCCCCCCACGGCTGGCCCCAGGTTATGAACCTTAATCAACAGGCTGTCTCCAGTCAAGGGTTCACTCAGCAGACATTTCCAGAGCACTCCTTGGAGCACTGGACCTGGGCAATCAGACAGGGAGGTTCTCACGGAGCCTAGGTTCTAGTGTGTGTGGGGGAGAGAGGGGTTGTCAAATAAAGAGGAGCTTTTTAGATCATTACAATGATGAGTGCTACAAAGGAAAAGTACGGAGTGAGCCTGGGCATGAACTAAAGTGGCTCAATGAGGCACGGAGGGCTTCCTGGAGGAAGTGACATTTGGGGAGCCCTGAGAAAAGGAGAGGGTGTGTTCTAGGCAGAGGATTCAGCAAGCATGAGGCTCTGGAGAGAAGAGGGAGGGAGGGAGAGGTGGGCATGTTGTGGTCTGTGTGTCTGAAGGAGAGACGGTAAAGGGGTAGAGAGACCTCAGATGGGAAGGTTTGGCCGATGCCAGACTCCAGAAGGCCTTGGGGCCACTCCCAGCCTCAGACTGTCCTCAGAGGGCGGTGAGGAACCAGGGATAGGTTCTACCTGGGGAATGACACAATCAAATCCAGCTCTAGGCCCTACAAATCCCTCAAGTGAAAAACAGAACCTTCACAGAGAGAGCCAGCTAGCATGTTTTCAAGTACAAACTAAATACACTCTAAGACCAGAACACCTGAGCCACGCCAAAGTGCCACCAACAGGAGACATTTCATATGGCAGCCTGGCAGCCGCGTCTGGCGCTGGATTCTCCCGGGGCCTGCATGGCCCCTCGGGAGCTGTACGGTTCCCAGGCCAAAACCAGAGCCCACCGGCTCAAGGCGGCTCCTCCTACCACCATGGTAGTTGGTCCTTTCCGCGCCCCGGACGCGACTCTGCAGACAGCTGGAGCTCCATAAATGCAGTTAAAAGGAGCTGAGAGATCATCTGCGGAGGAGTCTGCCCCTTGGCTCCCACAGAGCTACAGGGAATGAGCCAGAGGACAAAGCAAGCTACTAGGAAACTTCTAGCCCATATTGCTTTCACTGTGGACCTGTTTTCTTTTCTTCTTTTTCTTCTCCTTTCTTAATGCAGTATTCTTTGGAACGCTGACATACCAAGGAGAGGAAAATGGAGTTGCCCTGATTGGAGAGGAAGGTGGAGGCAGGAGCGGGGAGTCCTTGAACTTACCCCATGCACGTGCCATGTGCACTCTGTGTCTTCCTGGCCGGCCCCAGGTTCTTCAGACTGGACCAAGGGCCGGCGGGGGAGTCCATCCCTGGACTTTAGGGATGGAGAAAGTAAAGCTCAGAGAGGCTGAGGCACTTGCCCAGCGTCACCCAGCCCCAAGGAATGGAGCCAAAGGGCTCCCACGTCAGCCTGAGCTGAAGACTTTCCATTGGCACCTGCCACTCCGACCCCCTCTGTCAGCCCAGGCCCCGGCTGAGGGATCAGGAACCAGTGCCCACATTTCGTCTCCTGAGAGTCCGAGTCTGGTCTCTTTGCTGGGACAGCACGTGCAGCCAGAGCTCCCCAAGTCCTGCTCAGCGGGTTGAGACGTCCGGGGAGGAAAACACACCCAGGACGCTCCCTCTGTTAAAATCAGGCCCCAACAGGACAGGAAGGAGCTGGGCAGGCTCCGTGCCCGCACATGCCCCAAGCGGAAGGAGAGGCTGTGTTCCTTCCAACCCTCTGGGGTCACTCAAACAACAGCGGATGTCTGTTTTGGGGCTCCGGCCCGCTCTTGGTCACAGAGCAAGGCTCCTTCCAGGCAGTGATGCTTCTGTAAAGGTTCTTAGAACCTGGGGTGCCGCCGGCTTTGTCGGGGTAAAGTATTCCAGGGCCTTCATGCTGGTCCAGGGGTCGTCTCTTGGAATCAACACAACATGAGGGGGTTCACCAGCATCACCCCATTTTGCAGAGGGGAAACTGAAGACCATGAAGGTACTTGCACAGCTAATAGCAAACAGGCAGGCCTGGGATGCAGGCATCTCCACCCCGCCTCCCTGCCTCCCGGCCTGGACATGGGACCAATTCTCACAGCAGTGAGACTCCAGTAAACCCAAGACTCCCCTAGTTCCCCCTGATTCCGTGTCTTGTTCATGTACATGAAGCCAATATTTTATCTCATCTATTTACCATCCATTTGTCCATCCCAAGTTTACTCAAGCAACCCTACAAGGAAGGAAGTGTGACAAGGACCTGAGCTCTCCACCTTGCCAGCCCCGTGAGGGCGCCATCTTGGGAGCCCTTTGTCCAGCCCCGGTCAAGCCGTCAGATGACGCAGGCCCCCACAGACACCTTGGCGGCAACCTCAACAGCGACCATGAGACAAAATCATCTGGCTCACTCACTTCTCAGTTCCTTACTCACAGGAATTTTGAGAATAAATGCTTATGGTCTTCAGCCACTTAGTTTGGGGTGATTTGTTAGGCAGAGATAGGTGATGAACACAGGAACGGGGAGACTCTGGTTATGAGGGGCTTTCACAGACTTGGTTCCCAAAGTGTGTTCCGTGGGGGTACTGAGCCCAGACTAGGTTCCAGAAAAGTACCTTCTGTCCAATGTGGACAGACTGTGACTTGAGTCTCTTACTCGAGATTCCCAGGGATCCTTGGCGTATCCCAGCAGACCCCTCTGGGCAAGGAGGCCCAGGCTTCTCCTAACCTTGCCTTTCTCAGGAGTCTTTGTGGAATTCTGGCCTCAGAGCTTCAAAGCACTTTTTGGGAAATAGAGCCAGGTTGTTAAGACAGCAAGTTCCTTGAGTATATTAAAGGATTGTGCCCTGGGTAAAAACAAAAACACCCCCAGCCTGACATTCAGAACCCAGCCTTTGGTATTCTACACAAAGACACGGTGGCCAGCCCGCCATGACAGACAAGCTTGTCTGGGCCCCTTTTCCGGTTGAGGGGCTGGTTTGGCCTGGGGCCCGTCGGTCCTGTCAGTCTAACACGTGGGGGGTACTGGTCAGCAGAGCCAGGCCAGTGTCTGGCCATGGACCTCAGACCATTAGGGGACCATATAGGACTCCAATTTTGGTTCCCAAACTCTGCAGCTTCGGCCCTCCTGAGTTCCGTAGCCCCCCAGCACGTGGGCCCCGCTGCACACTCCCCACCCCTCCAGTGGGCGAGGCCCAAGACCTCGATGCCAGAGCCTCAGAGCTGGAGATTTCTCAGTGGGATGCTACCTACCTAAAACACGAACTGCTGAAAAATAGCATTTGATATAGAAAAAATTCATTTTACAGGCAACTTTTTAAGAGTGAACTCCCCCCCTTCAGCGAGGGAAGCTGTGCGGAGAACACGGCATTCTTTCGGGCCCCTGGGGCTGTGTGGGGGTGGGAACAGAGATCTTTCTCCACGCTAGGAGCCAGAGGGCTTTTCTTTGGTTGAAAACATAATTTTACCCTCATGTTGCTTCGTCTTTCCTGGCCTGGACGTTCTGGGGGCTCTCAGGCCTTTCTGGAGCCAGCCCTTCCGGACACTGGTGGCCTGTCCACCTCCTCGGGCCAGAGGGGGCCCCAGCAGCTGTCTCACCAGGGAGCCCCGGCCCAGGCCAGCTGCATCCGAATCTGCATTCGGACAAGATCCCCCGGTGACCTGGGGCACATTAAAGTTGGGGAATGCTCAGATGTACCCCAGAACTATCATATCCAGGTGCCCCCAGCCTGCCGGCCCCTGGACTCCTCCCTCCCCTTCCAGGCTCTCTATCCCATCACAGATGGCTTCTCCGAAGGGCTCCAGGTGCGCTCTACCCCCTCTGCACCCCCTTTCATCACAGACGTGGTCAGAGCATGAGGGGTGGGAAGTCAGGAGACCTGGGGAAGAGGTAATGACAGCAGTATGGACACCCAGGCCTTATAGGGCACTCACAATCCAGGAGGGAGGCAGCAAGACCCAGAAACTCAGAGAGGGAAAGCCATCTACCCAAGATCACACAGCCAAACACCATCAGGGTCACGATGTCTCTACCGCCACCGAGCTCTCCAGAGCACCCTGCTGCGGGAGGACTCCCTCGGTGGGGAAGTGGGCGTGGCTGCAGGAGTATCACAGGGCTCTGCCTCCATCCAGGCTAGTTTAGCCCCACAGTTCCCAAACTGGGTTCCCTGGGGGGGGGGGGGCGCCTCAAAAACCATCTACGGCGGGGAGGGGGGGTATCTCCACACTGTTTACAGCCTCTTGGAATGTCCCACGGTCACCACCTCTTTACCGATGGCCAGGCCACCACGAGCTACACGCACCATACCGTTGCTTCACGTTGGGTGGGGTTCCAGCCCCCCACCGCCCTCGCTCAGACTCTCCAGGGAACATGGGATTTGGAACAGGCATCCTTTTCGCCCTTGACTAACATACAACACAAAAGCTTCCACTGCTTCACAAATGCAGTTTGCTTGTTGGACAAACATGGGCCTTGGGGCAAATAACAGCAGGAGAGACTTTTCTGGAGGGGGTGTAGAGATGAACTCAGAACTTTGAGATACTGAAGGGTGGTCACGTCTCTCCATTTTTTTCAGCAGCGGCACCTGCTCTCCCATATTTTCTTCAAAAGGATGCGGGGCGCCCCCCCACCCCCTCTTCTCCCTGCCAGTGCTGGGGTGCTGGGGTGCAGGGACAGCCCCCGTGGGTGCCAGTGCTGGGCCGCCACAGGCTGCCCTGGGAAGCAACGGATGACAGGGCGGGGCTGGTGGCAGCGTGCACCTCCCCGGTCCCCGCTGGGATGCTCTTCAGGCCACATTCTCAGAAAAAGCTGTCCTTGAAGATGATGTGCAGCCTCTTGTTTGCAGGTTTTCAGGGGAGTGTGGTGGAAATTAGCCACCGAGGAATGTGAATTTCTTGTAGAAAGCTGCCAGACAGGACACCGGGCCTCTCGGTGCGGCTTCCACTCCGCCCCGCACCTGCCTTTCCATCTTGGGCACGCGGGTCTGGGCTGGTGCTCCTCCCGCTCCTTCTCGCCGACACTTGCCCTCCTCCCTCCACCCCTCCCACCTCCAGCCCATACCCACAGCAGGGGTGAGGCCTTACAGGGACCGGCCAGGAGCACTCAGAGGTTGAAGACCAGGGCTCTGAAATCTGGTGGATGCAGAGGCTTCGCAATCAACAGACAATCTCACCTTGCAGCCCGTTGCCAAGACATGCCTCCCCCATCTGAAGATGTCTTGGTGGTGGTGGGGACCCCAGAGCCCAGGGCCCCTGCAAGGTGTCCTTCCATCAGGGACTCTGGGCACAGGAGGGGGAGGGGCACGGAGCTTTCATAACAATGATTCTCACATGTCAGAGTAACAGGAGGTAATAGGAGCTGGAGACCTTAGTTCAAGACGGTGGACTAGAACGGCTAAGTGAAGGCCAAGAAAACGGGGCTTCAAATACAACGTAAGAGGGTCTGTTCTGAGATAGAAAATGCACCATCCATCTGAGCCACAGCGAAGGGCCTAGAACTCTGATGCCGGAGCACCAAGGAGGGGACTTTTAAAAGCAAGGCCCTAGGGGAGTTTTCCCAGTGGTTCTTTCCAGGACGGATCAGCCCCCCAGGCTTGCATGCCCCCTGGTGCGCCAGGTGTTTTCACCAGTCTGTGCTAGGACATGTGGCTCCTCCGGAGGGGATGGCTTCTGGTTCATCTTTATGCCCTAAAAGCCCAATGCCCTACCCTCAGTGCTCCAAGTCCCGAGGGTGTGTCTCCCCTACCAGGCTTAGCCCCTATTGGAAGTAGGGCTCCGTTCTGTTCATTAAGAACAAAGTGCCCACATCCAAAGCCTGGCCTCGCAGTTTCTCCCTGCGGGATCTTCAGCAAGTCACTTCTACTCTCTGAACCTCCTTCACCTCACCCAGGAAAAGGCCTTCCCAGGGCCCTGGTGTCTCGTGGGTTGCACTAGGGTGGCCCGAGAAGCTGAAGAGTTTCTTCTCTCATGCCTAGCACGCAAGACACGTCCTGGAGCGAGATATCACCATCCAGTCTCCCAAGGGTCCAGTGCAATGCTGGGCACAGAGCAGGGGCTCAGGTGTGTTCAAACAGATTTTCTGTTTTTTAACCAACATTTCTTAAAGTATAGGGATTAAAAAATCTTGCGTTATTTGTGGAAATTTGGCGGGGGCGGGGGGATCAGGGCAGAAGAAGAGAGAGAATCTTAAGCAGGCTCCATGCTCAGTGCAGAGCCTGACACCAGGCTTGATCTCACCACCCCGAGATCATGACCTGAGCCGAAATCAAGAGTTTGATGCTTAACCAATTGAGCCACCCACGTGCCCTGATAATGTTATTTTTTTAAAGGAAAAAACTTGACCTCTTTCTCCCCACCTACAGCCAGGCATGAAGATTGGTACACGCATGTCCCCATTTTACAGATGAGGAAGCCAAGGCTCAGAGAGGTCAGATGAGGTCCCCAAGGTCACTCAGTGGTAGAGTCAAGCTCTTAAATATTAGCATCTCGGGTTTCTACCCCCTGGCCTCTCTGAGATACTTGCTTAAACCCCCCAGAACCAGGGGCCCCATCGCAGAGCTAAGCAACAGTGACCAACTGTACAGATGAGTTAACCCAGCCAGTAATCATAGAGTAAGGCCATATCCACTTCAAAGATTTCTCTGAGTGGGAACCAACAGCACAAAGAAGAAAGGTTTGAATCAGGTCACACAGAAAAACCACCAACTCCGGACGAGTGCAAACTCCCCAAGACGGAGCCAACTCTGGCCAACTCCCATCTGATTCCTTAGCAAGCAAGGAAAAGGTGGGGAAGCTCTGGATTCAGTTTAGAAGACTCCCTGGGAATCAGTGTGAGACCTGAGAACAGTTGGTGGAGGGTGGGGGTGGGAGGCTCGGTGCTCTGGAGCTTTCCTGAAGGGTCTCTCAAGCAGCTGGGTAAGTTGGTGATGAGAATCTGGGCTCTTAAGCCACACAAATCTGCGGGTCCCTCCTGGCAAGCTGTGGGACCTCCCTGACCTTCAGTCTCTTCATCTGAAATGAGTCTGGCAAAGCTTTGCCATCCCACTGCATCTCATGGAGATAGTGCTGGGTGCTGGGTGCTAGGGTCTAAGCAACATGCGTCCACCAAGCATGCGCCGAGCACTCAGCCAGTGAAAGCTGCTGTGGTCTCTGGGGTTGTTGCTGCGACTCCCTGTAACCTGAATAAAACCGAGCAGCCTCAGGGCCCAGTCTCATCCCCACAGGGCCATTCCGAAGAAACAGCACTAGGACACTGTAAATCATTGGGAAGCGGTTTAAACCCTCCGGATTTCTCACAGAGATACCGAAGGGGAATTCTTGGGCACACCACCCACAAAAGCATCCTCAAGGCTCTCTGAGCCCATGCATCTGCCTGGAACCTCTGACAGCAGCTGATCGGACAACATCCCACTCGGCTGCTCCTCCCTCTCACTCTTAGAGTTGCAGGGGCTGCTGGGCCGGGCTGTGGGTGCAGCCTCTGCCCTCACTGGCCACGTTGCTTGATTGCTCCAACAACCTCAGTTTCCTCGTCTGCAGAATGTAAACAACTACAGTCCTGCCTTCAAGGAGTCCTCGTGGGGGCTCTGTGAGATAATGCCTTGGAGCATCTCAGATGGGCAGACATAGCCAGGCTGGGAAGTATGAGTGCGAACTGTGACGATTTCCTTCTTCTGCCCTCCCCTACCTGCCTTTGGCATCCCACCCCTGTTAGGAGCTCTGGGCAAGGTCTCCTGCCGGTGAGTCTGGGCTGGCCAGGTCCTGGCACCCAAGCATCTCCACCAGCCCCTGGCCGCCACACGGAGCACAGGAAAAGGACTGGTGCTAGGCAGGCAGACTCTAGAACTTTCTGAGGAGGTGGCAGCAAGGGCCAGGGCATTAAGGTGGCATTCTCCCTCCCCGCCCTCCTGCTCAGAGACAGTGAGTGTCCCCTGGGTGTCACCTCAAAGCGTCAGTGCTCAGAGGGCCAAGCCAGTGGTTCCTCAGGCACCTGGGGCCTGCTGAAACATGGGACTGACCCAGGCCACTGATTGCGCTAAGCCTGGGCACATGGCCCAAGGGGGGCTGCCAGGACCACTGGGAAGGCCCCATATCCAGGACCTGCATATCTCCCTTCCCGAGGGGCCTGAGGTTCCAGCCCTCACAGGGCTCACAGACCACCAGGGCCTGAGCAGAAGGTGAGACCTCCCCTCCCCACGAGGACGCACAAGAGGACCAGCTGGGGTTCCAGGGAGGGCTTCCCAGAGGAGAGTCACAGAAGGAAAGTGTTGGAGAGAAAGGAAGGGAGCTCCAGGCAGAGGCTGGGAGGAAGAAATTGGTGCGTTCCTAGAACAGAAAGAAGCTCTCTCCTACAGTCACCTCCGGCCTCGCTCCCACCATCCCATCTGCAGCGCGGTACCCCCTTGGGAGGTCAGAGGACCAGAGCTCTTACTCTCAATTCACAGACGGGGAAGACCAGTCCTAAGAGAGAAAGGGACCAGCCCCCGCTGGGACTAGAGCCTGCATCTCCTGGCTCCCAGCTCAGGTGAGAATCGAGATGCAAGCCTGGGCCCATCGCACCCCTGGATCTGCCGCAGGGTTCGTCAGCCTGCCACCATCACGCCCATTTTACTGGTAAAGAAACTGAGGCTTAGGGGCACCCCACCATCCCTTCAGTCCCGCCGTCCTAGTCTATCTCCGGGGATCTAGGACAAACCCGAGGTGCCCAGATGCCCTCCTCAGGTGGGGCAGGAAACAGCCAGAAGCGGGTGACTCAGGAGTGAGGCTGGAGGGAGCTGCCCCCACCCCGCAACGGGTTGCAGAAACCAACACCAAGCCAGGAGAGGCAGAGGAATGTGGGTGGGGATAGGATGGGCCTCCACGGGGGGCCAGTCTGGGAGGGGCGCAGGGCCCTAGGTTGCCCCCTCACTCAGTTCCGGGTGCGACCCCGGCTTCCCGGAAGACACCACCCCCAGCTGGGCGGGGAGAAGGACCCCTGCCTCCAGGCCGCCCAATCAGATGCACTCCCAGTCTGATGGAGGAGGCCGCCGGGGCGGAGGGCTCCCGGGGCCTTCCCCAGGAGCCCCCGGGACCTCCCCCGGACTCGGCGGCCCCCCCCCGCCCCCCGCCCACCCCCAGCCTCATTAGCACCGACGCCCGTCGTCCTCCCCTCGGCTTCCGGTGGCTCCAGAATGTAAAGGTTAAATCCTAACCTCATCTCAGCAGTTTCTCCCGGCTTTGCCTACCCAGCGCCAGTTGCTGGTAATTATATGCATCTCCGAGCAGCCAATCAGCTGTCAGACTGACAGATACTGATCTTTTCGTTTTATTTTTAGCTCTGTGCTTCCCCCTCTAGTTGCAAAAAAAAATTCTGTTTGTTCTGTGTGCTGCTGCCTGGCTCCCAGCTCTGCAGCCGGCTCTCATCTCCGCCAGCCGGGCGGGAGCAGGAAGCCACAGGGGCTGGAGCCTCCTGTCCTTCCAGAAATGGGGGAACAAAACATCCCGGCTGCCCCCCAGCTGCGGACCCCGGGCTGCGATGGGGAAGGGAGGAGGCCGGGTGCCGCGCGCAGAGGCGCCCTCGGAGCCTGAGGGAGCGGGAGAGGCGCTGTACTTGGCCTGTTGGCCTTGGACTGGAGGAAAGCAAGTCCTTACCTGCAGGCTGGGGGCTAGCAGAGAGAGACAGACGCAAAACTAGACTGAGAAGGGGAAAGAGAGGGCAGTGGCAGGGAAAAGACAAGCTCTCGCCCCCTGGAAATACTCTCCCCCCATGCCTCCCAGAACTGAACAGAAGGGGGCAGGAATGGCTGCCAGCCCGGGGAGCACTGGAATGGGAGTCAGGAGGGGGCTTTCCAGCCAGGCCTGCAGGGCTCAGGCATGGTGGGGGGGGGGGGTACCTGGGTCACCTCTCCCAGGCCTGGGGGCCTCATCTGCCACTTGAAGGGCAAGTGGAATGCTCTGCAGAGTCTATTTGTGGGTCATTCTGGAAGGTTCCGTGGACCTCCCTGGAGGCACCAGAAAGCTGACAAGTGGAGCCTGGCCATCAGGAGACCCCTGTTCATATGGGGTCTCTGGAAAGAGAGAAGGAATCTGAGGGCCAGGCAAGCTCTTAGGTCCCAGAGTTGCCCAGACTCTAGTCAAGGGCCTTGGTCCACGAGAGTGGCAGGGGACCCCTTTTCTTCCCCATAGTTAGCCTCTGGCTGCAGCACTGGGGGTCCTGGTCAGGATCACCTCTGCTCTTGATTGGCCTACTGGGGTGGGGGGAGGCAGTGTAGCCTACTGGCTTGGGCCTTGGGGCACAGTCACTCAGGAGCAAGCCCCTAGGGCTCCCCATTTACCAGCTCTGTGAACCTGAGTGAATGCCCCAAGCTCTCTGGGCCCTAGCATCCCCTTCGGGAAAGGGGGCCCCAGTGCCACCACCCCAGTTCACAAGATTGCTGTGGGGAGTGAGGTCACACTGTACGGGTCCTTACGGCCCTACCATCCATGGGGCCCAGCGCACTTGTGAACGGGTATTATTAGCATCTCTATTGTGCGGATGGGGAAACTGAGGTTCATGTGACTCGTAATTGGCAGAACTGGGACTAGAATCCCCCCCCTTGGCTTCCTTTTCTCTGACACCACAGATGGCGCGCTGAGAAAAAAGAGAAAGGAGCGCGGGAGAAGGGAATTAGGAGCCCGAGAGAGATGGAGGGGAGGCAGCAGCACCGTGATCAATTACTTGGGCTATAAATTTCTGCTGTTTTGCAAAGTGAGCACACAACCTCGGAGAAGCAGCGCTCGCTGGGTCTGCGCACGAGAAACCGAACGGCCAAGCCCACCACAGACGCTTCTGATGGTGGGAGCCAGAGAGGGAGAAGGGGGCGAGCTCCAGAGGGCTGGGGGCGCGGGCAGAGGACCAGGACCCACGGCAAGGAGCAAAGGAGGGAGGGCCACCAGGGCACCTGAGTGCCAGGTGAGCGTGGGAGCTGTTCCGAGTCCCCTTGAGGTGGGAGGGGGTCACCTTCCTTGTCTCTTTTCCAGCAGCTTCCTCTCCCCACGCCGGCTGGGCAGGCCTGGGCACCGTAACACACCTGCCTGGCCAGGCCCCTAATGCTTCTTTCACGGTGGGTGCTAGGGCTCCTGGGACTGCGGCTCATGGAACTTCAACTTGCTCATCTGTAAAATGGAGACAATGTGACATCTGTCCTGTTCCTGGGAGGGAGTGACCAGCGTGTCTAGGATATCCCTGGCTTAGCCTGGGACCTGACGCATATACAGCAAGTCGAGTTAATGGGTGGGCTTGGATGGTTTGGAGGCCCACTGAAAGACTGAGAAGGTGGGGCCAGTCATCCCTCTGACGAACGGGTGAAAAGGGTTGCCCACAGTGGGGATGTGATGGGCCCTGACCTGCCTCTCCAACTCCCAGCATGTAGGGGCCAAGGGCGGGGGCCTGGGGTGCACGTTGTGCTTGGGAAATGAGCCCAGGTTCCCAGCCTCCCCCTTCCTGGAGCCTTGCTTTGTCCATTTAGGAAATGAGCCATAGGCGGAGGCCAGCCGGCCCCTCCGCATCCAGGTGCTCCAGGAAAATGGGATTCCGGGAACCAGCTCTCAGCCCTTCCACACTATGGACTTGAAAAGACCACAGCATTTCAGAAGCACCCCCTGCGTGCTCGTCTTCTGCTGCAGACATGAGAAAATTCAGCAGCAAAGCCTCCAGGCCCTGCCCTCAAGGAATCATTTGTCACGGAGAAAAACAGATACAGCAGACCCTGAACCCTAGTGTTTGGACCCCAGACAATGGCCAAAGTAATAGGAGGCCATGGACGGAAGGGGAAGACCACAGACATAATGAAAAGAGCGAGGGGGGATGGAGGGACTTGAGGGCAAGGGGTAGAGCCCACAGGGGTGATAAATCAGGGTCCTGACCTCAGGGGGGCACCAGGCACAGGACCAGTGGTCCTTACTCACTAACGGCGGGATTCCAGGCTGAAGGTGGTGGAGAAGCTTGCTGTTTTAAAGGAAACCTAGGATGGATGCCTTTAAAACGAAAAGGAAAACCTCATGAGGATAATAAAAACGTTGTATCAGTCAGGATGGGCTAACGGACATAACAAACAGCCCCTAAACAGTGAAAGGTTTTTCTTGCTCACGATAGTCTGCTGTGAGCTGGTGGAGGGTGGAACTGGGGTCCCGCTCACTCAAGGGCCCTGGCTCCTTCATCTCATGTCTCATCATTTTCTAGGGCCCCGTCCTCCTTGGCAATAATCTTGCGGAAGGGGAGAGAGAGAGTGTGGAAGAGGGCATAGGAGGAATTTTATGGCCCAGGGTGGTGGCAGTGGTGGTGGTGGTGGGACATCATTTTAACTCACATGCTATTGGCCAGAGTTTAGTCATGTGGCTGCAATGAACTGCAAGGGAGGCTGGGAAATGTAGTCCAGCTGCGCTCCCAGTAGGAAAAGAACGAAGCTGGGTTTGGTGGAAACTTAGTGATCTCTACCACAAATGCTATCCTGTTTAGGTGAATGAATGGGTGCTCACAGAGCACCTTGTTGTAGGGTCTAGCCACTAGCTTGTGTGCCAAAGCTGGTGATTTGTCCTATAAACTCAAAGGCTGCTCTCCTGAGAGTCAGAAGAGGCATTTGAAGGTCGTTCCTCTGGAAACTGTGCATTAAAACGTGTGTGTGTGTGTGTGTGTGTGTGTGTGCGCGCGCGTGCATGCACGTGCACATGCATGTGTGTGTGTGAGAGAGACAGAGACAGAGACAGAGACAGGGAGAGAGAGAAAGAGAGAAGAGACATAGATGGAGAGATTTTTCTGGTCTAGGACAACTCCACACCTTTCACCAGATTTTCAGAAGTTTGAGGCATGATGGTTTAAAGAGAGAAAGACCACTCTGGTCTTCAAGCAGCAGCTGAGCTGGGCCAAGCTGAGCTTATTTGAGACTTAGCGGGAGCTCAGTACCAGGTGCATTGATCCTTCTGCCCTCCCCCACGCCGCCCCTGCTCCAGACGGCGGGAGAAAGAACGAGCATTCTCCAGCCAGCATTTCCCCCCACCCCCCGCACACATGCCCCAGAGACCCCAGGGCCACGGCAGAGAAGGCCTCAGCTGAGCCATGACAGTGGACGTGGCACTCCCAGTCAGCTGCCGTGGCGAGACCAAATGGGGTCATGGGATGTCAGCACTGAGACAGGCAGGTGGAGGGACTGAGGTTCAGAGAGGGGCCGTCTGGCTCAGGGTCACACAGTGAGCTGGGGCAGAGCCCCTCAGTCCCAGTCATCAGGTTTCTGTGATTGTAAGCGACAGCGACAGGCTGTCCGCCGTGAGCGGAGAAGGGCTCCGTTGGCAGATGGGGGAGGAGCCCGGAAGGGAAGGAGTTGCGGGAGAAGCAGGCAGGCCCCAGTGAGGACGTCCTGGGGCATCCTGGGAAGGAGGGGAGACTCGGTGACCACCCTCAGGGACTGGCCATCAGGATGAGGGACGAGTCCCCTGTCCTCAGGGGAGGAGGGCTAACGACCTAGCCTGGACCGCAGACCCGCCCCTTGGCAAGAAAGGACAGGGGCATCCGGACTGACAGCCCCCTCCCCGGGCAGCGCACAGGAGGGGAATTCCCTGTGAGGCAATGCGGGGGGTGGGGTGGGGGGGACTTTTGCCAGAAAGAGGGCTGTGGGTGCTGGGCCAGCCCGAACAGCAGATGTCCGCTCTGGCCTCCTGAGCCAGGATTGTGCAATCGAAAGAATCACAGGGCTGGTTTCCTGCAGCCCAGAGCCGCGACCTAAGTGGGGAGTCCCGCCCAGAGTGTGGCCATGGGACCCACAAAATGGAAGCACCCAGCGGACCGGTGGTCTGGGCTCTGCTCACTGCCTCAGGAGGCTGGCAGCTCCCCAAGGGCCGCGAGGACAGCTGCTTGCTCCACGCCAGGCTGGGCTCCCGTGGGGCTTGCCCAGGCCAGGGGTGGGACATTACACAAGCAAGGGACGTGCCGCTGGAGAAAGAGCCAGGGCCAAGGGCTGAGGGTGCAGGTGAGAATTCCCTGCAGGACAGCTGGGAGGGCGGCCAACCTCACTCACCCCACCCTGGCAGAAGGAACTAGAAACCCTAGACAGAGGAGGGATGCTGTGATGTCAGGGCCAACACAGTGAGGCTGCGGTGTCCAGTTCCTCAAGCAAATGCTCATCTCTGTGTCGCCTGGAAGGTTCCATGTAGATGTGATTACAGCCCGTAAGCAGTTGCCTGGAGTGAGGGAGGGGGTTCCAGACATTCCGGGTGGGCTCGACTCCATCACTTGAAAGCCCTGAGTGCAGAGCTGAGGCTTCGCTGATGGGGAAGGAGTTCTGCCCTCGGATGCTCAGCAGTGGCAGCCCCGAACCCCCCGCCCGGCACCTCCCAGCCCCTCCAGCCCCCGCCCTCCCTTCAAGTTCCCCCGCTGTCTGCTGCACAGCCCATGCCTTGCAGTCAGTCCGTTCACACAGATCTGCTGGTTCTGTCTCTCCCACTGACGCCTGGCTAAGGCACATGGGGAGGGCAGGGTGCAGGGGTGTAAGTGGGAGGCTCCCAGGCCAATCTCTAGTTGGGGAGGGGGCCCACACCCCTACAGAGAAATACTGATGGGGTCATGTCCCTAATGTAGCTGGGGAGCAAGGACAGGGGCCACATAGTCCCTGGGGGTCGGTGTTCAGAAAGGTGGCTCAGATTTCTGGTGCTGCCGGGACAGCCCTGTCCTCCAGACCCCTCTTCCCCATCCCCTGTTCCCCTGCCCCCCTGTCCCCTTGTGTAGCAGACACGTCACTGAGCTCTGGGCTGCAGAAGTCTGACACTGATTTCTCAGACTTCCAGAACCTGGAGGGAAGGAAGGAAGCCCTGTCCCCTAGGAAGTGAGGACACGGGCCGGCATCACTTGTCTGGGGGCTCAGATGGTCGCTGGGATTAACGCTGTGCTTGGCCTGCCCTCCCCCAGACAAGGCAGGGGCGTAGGGGGAGAGTAGACAAGGGGAGACACCTCTGATTTGAACCACAGGCCTGTGGACATTCGAGGCACCCTCGTGCGGGGGCAGGACATTTAGTCACTGATGAAATATGAGTCTAGAGGCTGCCACTCCAGCATCGGCTCCAAGCCCCCACAACTGTCCCCTTCATCCTCACCAGCTGCCTAGAGATGGAGGAGCTGTTCCCTCCATCATGCCCATTTTACAGAGGGGGAAACGGAGGCACAGGGAGCTTAACTTCTTACCCAAGGTTCCACAGCAAGCTCTGCTGCCCTCGAGTCCAGCCCTACTCTCCTTTGTCTCTGGGTCTCAGGACAAACCTCCCCTAGGAGGCCTTCCCTCCCCTGGCACCGTCTAAAAACACGGAGTCAAGAGGATTGGTCTGACTCCCATGAGGGCACGTGCTGGCCCCTCCCCCTTGTCTTTCATCATGATGTTGGTTTGGCCTTTTGGGCTCCCGCCTCCCATTATCCAAGTAGTAAACACTCAGATGGGGAGCTTAGAAGCCTCACACCGTGGTGTAATTGACCTGCCCGCAGGTCCCCTCCAGACCGCCATACAGAGTCTATGTCACACTCATGGCTGCTTCCGGGGGTGGGGACCCAGCCCAGAGCAAGGGCAGGGAGTGCCTCTGCGCCCACCAGGGCTTTGCAGATCTTGGGTTGGTTTGTGAACCTCGTGCCTGTTAACCTCCATCCTAGATGTCTCAGCTGTCATCTGGGGCGTCTGCTGAGTGCCTGGTGCCCTTCGTTCCCCCAGCCTTTGGACATGCTGTGGTCCCACCCTTACTCTTCTGATGGGGAAACTGAGGCTCAGAGAGGCTGGGCCCTTTGTTCAGGGCCTCGTGTCTGTGACTCAGCACCAGAGCTTTGCAGCAGCCTCCGCCTCCCACGGAGAGGCATTTCCAGGGCCCCGTTAGTTACCTATCACCAGGCTTAGCACAGACGCGTCTTCCCAAGACCTCACGAGGCTAAGACAGAGACAAGAGGCCAAACCGAGCAACATCCGGCGGCTCCGTTAAGCAGCAACAGGTGCGTGCCCCTGCCCCTGGCACAGGGCTGGGGCTGAGAAGCATTTTCACCTTAACCAAGCTCCCAGAGGTTCCCTAAAGCAAGGGAAGCAGGGATTAACTGAGTCTGGGTAGTTTCCATGGAGCCCAGATTGTGCAAAAAATGACATTTAGCCTTTCTTGGGTTGTGGAGGCACCATGGGCTGGGGAGGGAGTCACCCAGACGAGAAGACACCTGGAAAATCACCCCACTGCTGACCACCAGCATGAGCGAGGGGATGTCTGGGTCCGTAGAGAATCCCAGCAAGTGACTCGGGGGCCACTGGACACCATTCACATTTTCGGAGACTACCCCTTGCCCCCAGAGAGCACGTTTTTCCTGGCACTCTGGCCCCTGCCCTCCCCAGGCTTGGCTGCAGCAGCTCCGCCCAGCACCCTGTTTTCCACGTCCTGCATAGGACCAGGAGACACCAAGGAGACAGAATGTCCCTGTCGAGCAAGGAATCCCAACACAGTTATCCATCCATCTATCCATCCTTCCATCTGTCCATCCGTCCCTCCGTCCCTCTGTCCATCCGTTCGTCTGTCCCTCCGTCCATCCATTGATTCATTCATTCCACATATTCACCGCAAAACGGCTCATCGTTAGATCCTTTCTCATCAGCACCTAGAGGGTGGAGAGAAGTCCTCTCTCTCTCCCTAAATTCCCCCCAACCATCACAGACCTTTCATAACCCTGGCTCACTGGCGCCGGGCTGATGGGATGAAATGAATCGTGTGAAACGACACCTTCTCTGGGCATTGCATTGGATCAGACAGATTCTTCAGTAATAATAACGGGCGCTGGCACAGAGCTCTTTACCGTCGGCTCGGGACAGCTTACGTTATCCCTTTTACAGTAGCCCTAAGACATAGGTGCTGTTACCATCAGACACTCTATTCCTCATTACCAGACATTGTATTCATTCATTCCATCTTCCAACAGATTCTTGTTGAGCCTGGATGCCACCCCCACCCCTGCCCCCTGAGGGCTCTGGGGACACCCAAGGTGAATAACGCAGGGCTGCTCTCAAGGAGCTGAAGGGCACGGCAGCCAGCTTCCATGATGGCCCCTCTGGGTATTCCCACCTTGGTTTCATGACCAATAAAGCCAGAACGGAGCCGCCCGCATGTCACAATATGTGACTTCCAAAGCTAAGTCACAGAGGTACGCTGTGGCTTCTGCCCTGCTCCCTTGGATTGCCATGCTGGGAGGACCCTCCGGCAGCCCTGTGCAAGGTCAAGGTCTCGCCAAGTCTGCACTTGAGCCTCGCTGCATGGGGCTTCTCTGGGCTCATCAAGCCCGCCCGGACGGCTGTCCTTGAAGACGCGTGACTGCAATCTTCGAACAGACTCCAAAGCCAAAACCACCCAGTTAAGCTGCTTCCAAATTTCTGGCCCATGAAAACAGTGAGATAATAAATGTTTGTTGTTGTTTTCAGCTCCTGTGTGTTTGGGGGTTGTGATGGAGCAACAGATGAATACAGAGGTGTGCATGTGTGTGTGCGTATGTGTGTGTCAGACTCGTAAGCAAATGAACCAAGTACTAACAGAATGTAGGGGGCTGGCCAGGGAGGGAAGGACGCCTGCTAGCTGGGGGACATATTCCCAGTGCTGTCCTTGGAAGTCTGGCAGAGGAGACAGACAGTGCTATAGTGACCCACACACTGTCCATTCGTTCAGAAAACACACTGGGGCACTTGCTCTGGGCTCAAGAAGACTAATGCTGGGGCGACTGTGAGAAAAACTTAGGCTTAATAAAGCTCTCATTCTGGTAGGGGACGCATACCAGGTAAGGTCATAAATAAATACAGAATCCCAAAGGAGGCGGGGCCAGAAGAGAAGACAGGGCAGGCCTCCCTGAGAGCCGTACCGATGGAGACCAAAAGGATCTACCCAAGTTGGCCAGGTGATGCTTGGAGGCTCGTGGAGACAGCACGTGCCAAGGCCCCCTGGGAAGGAGACAAGCCTGGTGAGTCCGGAAAAAAAAACAAACCTCAAGGTCAGTGTTGCAGGAACAGAATGAGCAAAGGGAAGAGGAAGGTGATGTATGGCTGGAAAAGTTAGGCACAGGTTTGGTGGATCGGGCTAAAGCTTTTGGTCCTTGTGCTAAGCCAGATGGAGAGCGGTTGAGGGTTTTGGTAGAAGAATAGGTGTGCACTTGAACACTTTCGTTGCTACCGATAGAACCATTGCTACCCATAACAGAACACCTGACTCAGAGTTGCTTGAATCATAAAGTTTATTAGAGAATTACTGGGTTAAGGGGTGCCCGGGTGGCTCAGCCGGTTAAGCATCGGAGTCTCAATTTTGACCCAGGTCATGATGTCAGGGCTCCCGGGACTGAAGTCCATGTCAAGCTCCAAGTTCAAGGGAGTCTTCTTGAGGCTTCTCTTCCTCTGCCCCTCCCCGCCTCAAATAAATAAATAAATCATTAAAAAAATTACTGAGATAAGAAGTAGTACTGGGTCAGTCCAGTCCAGAGTCAAGATAACGATTTTTTAGAGAGGGGCGAGGGGCAGAGGCAGAGGAAAAGAAAGTCCTAAGCAGCTTCCACGCTTAGCACAGAGCCCAACCTGGGGCTCGATCTCACAACCCTGAGATTATGATCTGAGCCAAAATGAAGAGTCACCGTTTAACCGACTGAGGCACCCAGGCTTCCCAAGAGTCAAGATTGAGATTTTTAACTTAACCACGTCTTCAAATTTCCTTTGCCACATAGAGTGACACATCAGCTGGTGCTTTTCTGCCCTTTCACTCTATTGTCCCTGAGGTCTTTTTAACCTCACCACTGTCACCTCATCATTGCAAGGAAGCTGCCACAGTTCCAGGCATCACTTCCTCATCCACCAGCATCCAGAACAGCTACGAGTGTGAGGTTGGGCGGGCAGGAGGTGGGAATCTTCCCCAAAGCGCCCGGCAGACTTCCCTCTCTATCCCACTGACCAGAACTGGGTTGCATGCGCCCTCCATCTCAGTCTTGAAAAATGGGGAACAGAATTGCCAGGAATGGTGTGGACGGACCATGGTTGATCCCCTGTGACTGGCCACAGTGTTATCAAACAAGACCGGGATTCTGAGCAAGCAGAAGTGATATGATGATGTAATTGTGGCCAGTGCGTTGGCAGAGGCGTACCAGACCTCTTCCGGAATCCTGCACATGTTTGTCCAGCATGGGCTGTGTCCAACGCTGGGCGAGAGCGGCATGAAGCTGAGCGAGGTCCTGCCTCCGGGGAGCCTGCACGAGGACAGAGGTGGTCAGCTGCCTACAGGAACAAATGAGCCCCGAGAACTGTGTCCATATCCGAGCAGATTCGGACCCTCCACCACCCAGCTGGCTTCTCCAGACGTTGGCTCCAGCTTCTCCCTCCTGCTGGAGGGCAGGAGTTCAGGGCGCCCAGCACTAGCTGCACTCCCTCTGTTCTCCCAGGAGACCCCTGCCTCCCAGCCCTGTTGGCCTGGCCTCCAAGGAAGCCTGGTGTTTCTGTGGGACATTCTCTGGAGCCTCCACTTGCAGCTGAGGAAACCTTCATGGCAGAAATAATATCAGTCCTTCTCTTCTGTTGTAATAAGAATTTCTGTTGGGCCATTCCCAGCTTCCTTTGCAATTAAGGGTGCCCGTGTGATCAGGTGCTGGCCAGTGGCCTGCGAATGGAAAAGATGTCCGAAACATCCTATCCTGCCTTTGGAAGGAGGAGGGACCCTCTTTTTCGTCTCTCCTTCCTGCTGGCCCGGAATGCAGACACAGTGGCAGGAACCAAAGCAGCCACTTCAAACCACGAGGTGGAAGCTGTGTGATGAGGACAATGGAGCTGCAAGCTGGCAGGGGTCTGGCTCCCTGACACGGCAGGGCCACCCTGTTGACCCTAGGCTGTGTGTACTGGGGAGTGGTCATCTTGTCTATGTCACTGCTGTTTGGGGTTTGGTTTAGCGGCTAGACCCGTACCATCACACAGTCTTCATGATGCCACATAGTTGATTTCCGGTTTGCCTTCCAGTGACAACGACGACTAGAACTGTCCACACATCGAGTCCCCCTCGGCTTCTCAGAGTGGGAGGCAGGGCTGCTTCTCTGAGGGGTGTCCCATACGGCAGGGCTGCGGCCACACCGGAGAGACCGTGACATTTCCAGGGGACATGGAGAGCTACGGGGTTTCCGAGGAAAGGAAAAGAATGGGGTGCTTCCTGAAGAGACACATGGGTTGGCTAAACAAGGAAAAGGCATTCGTGGGAAAGGAAAGCCCAGAAGCTGAGATGCATTGCGAGCCATGGGGTTGAAAGGCAAGGTTCCTGTGGGCTCTCCCGACCCTCCAGCTCGGACAGCCTGACGCCAGCAGGGCACTCAGGCTGGGTGGCTTCTCCGGGGGACGGTGTGCAAGCAGGCACGGTGCCTTTGTCTAGTGTGCCAGAGAGAACTGTGATTCTCACGTGGAGAGGAAACCCAGACCCCACTGTTGGCCCGAAGGAGGCGAGATGCGACCATCTCACCACAGAGCCCTGGGTCGGGCTGCTGTTCCCTCTGGGGCCTCAGTCTCCCCGTCCAGTAAATGCGGGTGTTCTACACGGCTTCATTTGCACATTTTCATACAATGAAACTCTGCGTAAGTACAAAGTGGTCCACTGGGAATCACACTTTTGCCCTCTGGATTTTATTTTTACTTAAAAGTGTCGACAGAATTTTATCACTGCGGGCCAGTGTCCTCCTCCCAATAAAAAAAGGCTTCTCCTTCAGAGGAGCTCGAAGAATCGTCAAACACGGGTTGGCCCATTACCACGTGTGCAAGCAGACACACATCCCCAGGGCCACCTTCCTCTAAGGCAATGAAGATTCCAGAATTATTGGCGCACCACCTTCCAACACGTCATGGATAATCTGCTTGCATATGGGCTTATTGTTAAAGTCCGTGTGTTTGTTTCCCACCAGCTTGATGGCCTAAAACAACACAAATTCATGGTCTTGTAACTCTGGGTTGCAAGTCTGAAATGGGTCTCACTGGCCTAGCATTGTGTGTGGGCAGGGCTGTCCCAAGAACCTAAAAGAGGGCCTGGCACATGGTAGGGGCTCCATGACTACTCGGTGGTTCATGGACACACGGACGGAAGTGCCCCGAATTTCTCAGGGAAGTCGTCACAAAACTGCGACTAGAACCAAGATGCCCCATTTCCAGCCCAGTTCTGGCTGGGGGGAGCAGGCCTGTGGCTTCTCACCTGCTGGAGCCTGAAGGTGCCCTGGGGGAGGGTGACGGGGGTGGGGGGGGTAACACTTGGCTTTGGCAATAGAGGGCAGTTCATCCGTGGATGCAAGGCTCTGTGAAGGGGCTGCCTCCTGCCTCCGCAGGTGGGAGACCTTAGCCTCTTCCGGCAAGTTCCATGAGGGCAGCAAAGAGCTCTGCCCCACCTGCACTTGAGGGCAGTGGCCGAGAAGAGGGAACCAACCAACTGTGGGTTCTTTGAAGACCTGGGAGACCTGTCGGCGGGGACCGTGATGCCATCGTAATGCCTGCTGAGCTGTTTCGTGTCGTTCTGAATCTTCCTTTGTTTACGGTTCAGGGTTTTTTAAGGTAAAGCGGACATATGGTGAAAAGCATAAATGTCATGTGTAGAGTTACACATTCCGACGACCGCAGACACCTATGTAACCCACACTCTTATCGAGCTGTAGCAACTTTCCATCATCTCCCAAAGACACCTTTGTGTCTTCCCAGACGAGCCTGCAACCCCAAAGGCAACCAGCATTCTGATTTTCACCGCGGAATAGTCTTGCCTGTTCCAGAACTTCCTATAAATAGAATCATACAGTTTGTGCTTTTTGGTGTCTGGCTTTTTTCATTCAACAAAATGTCTGTGTGACTCCCGTGTTGTGTGCTGATAGTTCGTTCCCGCTTGATTGATGGGAATCGCCCAGAGTATTGATGCATCGCGATTTGTGTGTCCGCTCCCCTGTTCATGGACATTTGGGTTATTTCCAGCTGGGGGCAGGGGCTGGGTGGGTATTAGAGAGCTGCTCTAAATATTCACATACAAATCTTTTTGTGAACATATGCACTTATTTCTTTCAAGAAAACATCTAAAACTGGAATGGCTGGGTTGTAGGGGAGGTATATGTTTCACTTTATAGAAAACCAGTGAAACTCTTCCAGAGTACTTGTAACATTTTGTGTCCCCATCAACAGTTTCTGAGAGCTGGTTGTTCCGTGTCCTTCCCAATATTTGGTGTTGTCACTCATTTAAAAATTTAACCACAGGGCGCCTGGGTGGCTCAGAGGGTTAAGCCTCTGCCTTCAGCTCGGGTCATGATCTCAGGGTCTTGGGATCAAGTCCCACATCGGGCTCTCTGCTCAGCGGGGAGCCTGCTTCCTCCTCTCTCTCTGCCTGCTTCTCTGCCTACTTGTGATCTCTGTCTATCAAATAAATAAATGAAATCTTTAAAAAAAAAAAAAATTTAACCACAAACTGTCTTAATCATGAGATGCCTTAGTAGTATCTCATGGACTTTAATTTGCAGTTTCCAGGTGACTAAGGATGTTGAGCGCTTTTAAATGGGCTCACTGGGGGCCCCTGCGTGGCCCTCTTGGGTAAGCGTCTGCCTTCAGCTCAGGTCATGATCCCAGGGGCCCGGGATCGAGTCCTGCTTTGGACTCCCTGCTCAGTGGGGAGACTGCTTCTCCCTCTGGCTCTGCCTGCCCCTCCCCCTGCCTTAAAAAAAATTAAATGTGCTCACTGGCCTTCTGCAATGTATTTTGTGAAGTGTCTGTTGAAATCTTTTGGCCATTTTTAACTGGGCATGTGCTCTTCGATTAGACTCTATATAATCCAGATACCAGTCCTTTATCAAATATATATTTTGCAATATTTTCTCCAAGTGTGTGGTTTTCCTCATTTTCTTTTTTTAATAACTATTTATTTAGTTAGTCAGGTTTTTTTTTAAGATTTTGTTTATTTATTTGACAGACAGAGAGGCTCCCCACCGAGCAGAGAGCCTGATGCGGGGCTCGATCCCAGGATCCTGAGATCATGACCTGAGCCGAAGGCGGAGGCTTAATCCATGGAGCCCCCCAGGCACCCCTTTAGGTTTTTTTTTTAAAGTTGGCGCCACACCCAACATGGGTCTTGAACTCACGACCCTGAGATAAAGAGTTGCATACTCTGCCAACTGAGCCAGCCAGGCGTGGCTCACCCCATCATTTTCTTAACATTTTCTTTTTTTATTTGCAAGGAAGGCAAATTGTCTGTATCTTTTATGGCTATAGCCTTCTGTGTCCCACCTAAAAAATTTTGGCCAGCTCACAAGTTATGAAGATTTTCTTTTCCTATGTTTTCTTCTAGAGGCTTTACAGTTTTGGTTTTTACATGTAAATCTATGATCCGTCTTGAGTTAAATGTTGTGTATAACATGAAGCAAGAGTCAAGTCTCCTTTTTCTCAATGTGGACATCCAGTTGTTCTGGCACCATTGGTCCAAAAGACTTCTTTTCCCCACTAAAATGCTTTGGCCTCTTTGTCAAACATCAACGTGCTGTGTAAGCATGGGTCTGCTGCTGGACTCACTAAGAGTTCCAATTAGTCTGTTTGTTTTGTCTTGATTCCTTGGTCTTGAAACCAAGGAGTGTGAGTTCCCCAGCTCACCGCAAATTTTTGGTTACTTTATGTCTCTTAAATTTCTTTTTTTTTTTTTTAAGATTTTATTTATTTATTTTTGAGAGAGAGAGTGAGAGAGAATGAGCCAGGGATGTGGGAGGCAAAGCAGACTCCCCACAGAGCAGGGACCCCAATGCACTACTTGATCCCAGGACCCTAAGATCATGACCTGAGCCAAAGGCAGATGCTCAACCCACTGAGCCACCCAGGTGCCCTGATTTCTATATAAACGTTAGAACCAGTTTGACAATGTATGTGCTTCCCAGGGCTGCTGGGATGACAGTTGGGATTGTGCTAAATCTACAGGTCAACGGAAGGGAACTGACCTCTTCACAACACTGAATTTTCCAACCCATGAACATACTATTTGTTTCCATTCATCTTAGGACTTCTTTAATTGTGTTGTTTTGGTAAATTTACTACCAAGCATTTTATGCTTTTTTGTGCTATTATAAATGGAGCTTGTAAACATTTCATTTTTACCACTCCACACCTATGGGAATGGCCCAAATCCAGAGCACTGACTCCAAATGCTGGTGAGGACTAGGAGCAGCGGGAACTCCCATTCATCACTGGTGGGAATTCAGAATGGTACAGTCCCTTTGGACAACAGTTCAGAGGTTTCTTACAAAACTACACACACTTTTATCATGTGATACAGAGATCGTGCTCCTTGGTTTTTATCCAAAGGAGTTGAAAGCTTACATCCACACAGAAACCCACACACAGAGGGTTACACCAGCTTTATTCATACTTGCCCAAACTTGGAAGCAACCAAGATGCCCTTCAAGTAGATGAGAGGATAAATAAACCATAGTACCTTCAGACAATGGAATATTATCTCAGTGGTTAAAAAAAAAAAAAAGTGAGCCATCAAACCATCAAAGACATGGATGAAACATAAATGCATATTCCTAAGAGAAAGAAGCCAATCTGTATAATCCCAACTATACAACATTCTGGAACAGGCACACTATGGAGACAGTGAAAAGATCAGCGGTTGCTGGGGGTGAGGGGAGGGAAGGAGGACTAGATGGAGCACAGAGGATTATCAGGGACGTGAAAATAGTCTCCAGGATACTATAATGGTAGATTCATCTCATCATACTTTTGTCCAAACCCATAGAATATACAACACCAAGAGTGAACCCTGATGTAAGCCATGGACTTTGGGTGATGACAATGAGTCAATGTAGGTTCCTCAATTGTAATGCATGTACCACTGTGATGGGGGATCTTGATAATGGGTGGGGCTGTGCATGTGTGGGGGCAGGTAGTATGTGGGAAATCTCAACAAATCTAAAAGAACTGAAACCAGTGTGTGTCCTCTGACCATAAGGGAATCAAAGTAGAAATCAGTAACAGAACAGAAAAGCCTCCAAACACTTGGAAACTAAACAATGCATCTCAAGCTTATCCACCGATCAAAGGAGTCTCAAAAGAAACTGAAAAAATACATAGTCCTGAATGAAGACAAAAATACAACATATCAAAATCTGTGGGATGCAGCTAAAGCAGGACAGTGAGGGAAATTTATAGTAGCAAATACTTATTTTATTTTATTTAAAGTTTTTTTATTTATTTGACAGACAGAGATCACAAGTACATAGGCGGGCTGGAGTGGGGGTGGGTGGGTAGAAGCAGGCTCCCCACTGAGCAGAGAGCCCAATGTGGGGCTTGATCCCAGGACCCTGGGATCGTGACCTGAGCCAAAGGCAGAGGCTTTAACTCACTGAGCCACCCAGGCACCCCGCAAATGCTTATTTTAAAAAGAGAGAAAGTCTCAGATCATTCAGGCAGCCTCACACCTTATGAAACTAGACTTTAGGAATAATTCTACATGAATGATATATCCCAGCTGCAAAGTATGAACTTTAAATCCCGTTTCAATCTACTAGTATTATAATGTGTTTTTTTTTAACTAGAAGAAGAACAAAATAAACCCAAAGCAAACAGAAGGAAAGAAATAATATAAAAGCAAACATAAATAAAATTATAATCAGAAAAATAGAGAAAAATCACAGAAACAAAGAGCTAGGTTTTTTTAAAAGATCCCCATAAACTCCAGAAACCTTTAGCAAGCCTGACAAAGAAAAAAAAGAGAGAGAGAGAGAGAGAAGACACAGATTATCAATATCCTGAATGGCATGGAGAGTACTCTATAGACCCTGAAGACATCAAAAAGACAATAAGGAATATAGTGGACAGCTCAATACATATAAATTTGACAACTTAGATGAAATGAACCAATTCCTTGGAAAGCTAGAACTATCACAACTCACTCAATCTGAAATAAATCATTTGAATAACACTATAACTATTTTTTAAAACATTTTTTTATTTATGTATTTGAGTGAGAGAGGGAACACAGGCAGGAGGAATGGGAGAGGGTGAGGCAGGCTTCCTGCCAAGCGAGAGCCCGATGCAGAGCTTGATCCCAGAAACCTGGGATCAGGACCTGAGCTGAAGGCAGACGCTTAACAACTGAGACACCCAGGCACCCCAACACTGTAACTATTAAAGAAATGGAATTCATAAGAGAAGGGAACAATTCCAATTCATTTTATGAGTGTCGTGTTACTCTGTTAGCAAACCCAGACCAAGACAGAACAAAAAAAAAGAAGGCTACAGACCAAGGTCCATAATGAACAGAGATGTGGAAATCCTTAACAAAGTATTAGCAAACAGAATTTGGCAATACATAAAAAGAATCCTATATCACAATCCTGTGGGGCTTATTCTAGAGATATAAGTGGTTCAGTATTTGAAATCAATCACTACAATCCACTGTATAACAGGCTAAAGAAGAAAAATCACAGGAGCGTAGTTATTAATGCAGAAAAAAAACACTTGACAGAATCTAACACCCAATTCAGAAGAAAACTAGGAGTACAGGGGGCTTTCCCCACTTGGTTAAGAACATCTCCCCCAAAATCTACAACTAACATTATCCTTAATGGTGAAAGAGTAAATGCTTTCCCCCTACAGCTGGGAAGAAGAAAAGGATGCCCACTACCAACAATCTATGTTTAGTACTAGAGGCTCTAGCCAGAGCAATAATGTACGAAAAGGAAATAAGAGGCATACAAATCAGGAGGCAAGAAATAAAAATGTCCTATTTGTAGATGACAAGATGTCTATGTATAAAATCTCAAAAAAGCCACACACGAAAATCTCCCAGAACTAATAAATGGTTAATCCAGGTCACAGAGTAAAACATCAAGACAAAAAAAAAAAAAAAAAAAAAAATCAATCGTACTTCTATAGGTGAGCATCGAGCACATGGAAACTGAAATGTAAAATATAACACCATTTATCATCATTGCAAAAAACCGAAATTCTTAGCTATAAATAACAAAACATGTGTAAAACTTATATGCTGAAAACTACAAAACCTGATCAAGGAAGTTACAAAAAATTCGTGGTTTTTGTTTTGTTTTGTTTTGTTTTTTAAAGTAACCTCCACACCCAGCACAGAGTCCATTGCCGGGCTTGAACTCATGACCCTGAGACCAAGACCCAAGCTGAGATTAAGAGTCAGATGCTTAACCAACTGAGCCACTCAGGTGCCCCTTAAAAATCTAAATAAATGGAGAGAGAAATTTGTGTTCATGGGCTGGAGGTATCAGCACAGTAAAAAGTGTCAGTTGTCCCCAAATTGGTATGTAAGTTTAACACAATTCCTATCCAAAGCCAAGCATGATATTTTTAGATATAGACAATATTATCATAAAATTTATATAGAAAAGCAAAGGAATTAGAATACCTAAAACAATTTTGAAAAAGAAGTGAGAAGAATCACTCTTCCCACTTCTATTTTTTTAAAGATTTTATTTATTTATTTGACACAGAGAGAAAGAGAGAGAGAGATCACAAGTAGGCAGAGAGGCAGGTAGAGCGAGAGGAGGAAGCAGGATCCCCGCTGAGCAGAGAGCCCAATGAGGGGCTTGATCCCAGGACCCTGAGATCATGACCTGAGCTGATTCGGGGCTCAATCCCAGGTCCCAAGACCATGACCTGAGCTGAAGGCAGAGGCTTAACCTTCTGAGCCACCCAGACACCCCACTCTTCCCACTCTTAAAACAACATCAGCTACTGTAGACTGTAGTGTTGGTGGAAGAGTAGACCCACAGATCAGTGGAACAGAACAGAGAATCAGCAAAAGATTCACACAAATACATCCAAATGATTTTTTTTTTTTAAATAAAGGTGCAAACTAGGGGCGCCTGGGTGGTTCCATGGGTTAAAGCCTCTGCCTTCGGCTTGGGTCATGATCCCAGGGTCCTGGGATCGACCCCACGTTGGGCTCTCTGCTTGGCAGGGAGTCTGCTCCCCCCTCGCCTGCCTCTCTACCTACTTGTGATCTCTGTCAAATAAATAAATAAAATCTTTAAAAAAAAAAAAAAAAGGTGCAAACTAATCCAATGGAGGAAGGATAGCCTTTCAACAGTGCTGGAGTGATTAGCCACAAAGAAACAAACAAACAAGAAAAAGAAAAATGGAACCTCGCGTGTTACACAAAAAGAAAGTCTGAATGGATTGCAGACTTATGTGGGAAATTATAAAACTTTAAGAAAAAAAAAGAGGGGAGACCACAGGAGGAAATGTTTGGCAACTAGGGCTACACAAGAAGTTCTTAGATTTATCATAAAAAAGTCCTAGAAAAAAAAATTGGTAAATCAGCCTTAATGAAAATCAAAAATGCTTGCTCTGCCAAAGACCTTGTTAATAGGATGAAAAGACAAGCTACAGACGTGGAAGAAAGTGTTCACAAATCAGCTCTCTAACCAATAACTTGTATTTAGATCATACAAAGGATTTTCAAAACTTAACAGAAAAAAAAAAAAAATCCACAAACAACCCAAGTAGAAAATGGGCAGAACATTGAGGGTATATTTCACTGAAGAAGATACACGAATGGCAAGTAGGCACATCATTAGTCATTAGGGAAACACAAATTTAGCCAATCATGAGACATCTGCATCTACTGGAATGGCCTAAATTTTAAAAAAAGAAGAAGAAAAAGAAAAAACAGAAAACAAAATAGTGATGACATCAAAAACTGGTGAGGATGCCGAGAAATTGGGTCATTCCTGCATGGGTGGTGGGAGCAGAATATAGTACAACCATTCTGCAAAAGAGCTGGTAGTTTTTCAGAAAAACTAAGCACACGTGGACTGTACAACCTAGCGATCAAGCTTCTGGGCATTTCGCCGAGAGAAATGGAAACGTCTCCCCACACTGAGACCTGCACATGAATGTTCATGGAAGTTTTATTTGTAACAGCCCCGAACTGGAGCCGACCAGAATGCCTGTCAGTAGGGGGATGGTTAAACAAATCGTGGAGTAGTACTCAGCAAGAAAAAAGGAAGCCACCGAGGGCTGGATGGATCCCAAGGGCATCATGCTGAGTGAAAAAGCCATTCTGAAAAGATCACACACTGTATAGCTACAGCTACAACACATTCTCTAAATGACAAAAGTGTACAGGTAGAGAATGAATGAGGGGTTGCTAGGGGATGGCGTGGGGGGCAGGGGTCATGCGTGCGGAGGAAGGGGACTATGAGGGGGATCTTGGTAGTGATGGAATGTTCTGTGTCTCCATCCCCACAGTAGTCACAGGAGTCTGCGTGTGTGATCAACATACTCGCGTCACACTGGCACCCATCTCCTGGTTTTGCTATTGTACGACTCACATATAACTATTGGGGGAAACTAGCTGAGGGCACCCAGATCCTGCCATGCTATTTTTAGAACTGCCTGTGAATCTGTAATTATTTCAAAATACAAAGGATTGTTGTTGTTGTTTTTAAAAGAGGAAGGAAAAAATTATTTCAACCCAAGAATTTCTATATCTAGTAAAAATATCCTCTAAGAAGGAAGGTAAAATCGTCATTTTCAGATTAATTTTATAAAATTTTAAAAGAAGAGGCTTTTTGACCAGAAGCCATGGAGTACAGGTACTGAGGGCTAGGTGGAAATTCAGATTATTGAGAAGAGCTTTGAAATGACACAAACATGGGTAAGGTGTTTTTCCCTCTTAATTTCTATGAAATGGAAGAGACACACATGCAGACAGTAAGCGGAGGGAGGCTGGAGCGCTCAGTAAATATCACAGCAAAAGGAAGTTCGGTCCCACTCCCTAGCTTCACTCCCACATCTGTCCCTGTCCCCTCCCGGGGATTCCTTCTGTGGCCCCATGGACGGAAGGACAGCCTGCTGGGCACCAAGGTGGGGGCAGTGTGTGAACCCCCACTCTGTCCCAGGCCGGGCTGGGTCTTTCTTGGGCACCTTTGCACCTGCCACCACCTTGACCGAAGGTCGGGACTTAGCAGGAAGGGTCCTCAGCCAGGAGCGGCAGATTCTGGGGGTCATCGGGTGCTTTATTGGTACAGGAGGCTGTGACCGCTTTCATAGGCTGGCTTCCGGCCAAAGCCAAGAATTCAGGCAATGTTCATCCAGGCAACATGGTATTTACTGAGCACCTACTGTGTGCCAGGCCTTCTCCTAGCTCTGGAGCCACCTCAGTGAACAAAAGAAACCCAGAAGGTCCCCTGAAAGGAGTTTACATTGTGATGATGGGTTGGTGGGGGGTGGGGAGGGGCGAGAGGTAGAGAGAGACAGTAATCACTAAACATCATAAAAAATAAATGCTAGGGCACCTGGATGGCTCAGTTGGTTAAAGGATTGCCTTCAGTTCGGGTCATGATCCCGGAGTCCTGGGATTGAGTCCTGCATCGGGTTCCCTACTCAACAAGCAGTCTACTTCTCTCTCTGACCCTCTCCCCTCTCATGCTCTCTCTCTTTCAAATAAATGAATAAAATCTTGTTTAAATAGATAGATAGATTAGGTAGATAGATAAAGAATAAAGCTTGTTAGAAGAAAACTACTATAGGGAAACCCAGCGGAGCAGGGTAAGGGTAGGACATGCAGGGGTGGAGCTGGAAGGGTATGGGGGGAGCAGGGGTGGAACGAGCAGGAGTAGGATGAACAGGGTGGGGAGTGCGGAGGGGGGGAGAGTGGGGGGGTGGGCAGGGAGGAGGCTGGGCAGGGCTGGAGCACACAGATGTGGTGCCGGGCGGGGGTGCCTCCATGCAGGGGTGTGGCTGGGCAGGTTCCTTGGGGTACAGAATTCTTGAAGAAGTAATGTTTATGCCAGGACTTGAAGGAGCAGGGCAGCGAGCCACCCTGATAAGTGGGGAGGAACTGCAGGCAGGAGCAACCCAGGAACAGCATGGGGTTGAGGGGAGGCTGTCTCCAGGGCCACCTGGTCTCAGGGAAGGGCACGCATCGCCCCTGTTACTCGTGCACCCAAAGGCCTCGCCCGGGCTCTGTCCTTCGGCTGTGGACGTGCAGGTGATCCGCCAGGTGAACCCAAGGTCCTTCCACTTGGCTGGGGCTGGGGGTGCGGCTGAGGTCTCGGTCCCACAGGCTTTGTTGGGGAATCAGCTTTCCTGTTCTCTGTGGCCAAGTCAGTCCTGGCTGCCCTCCAGCCCTGCTGTCAGAGCTCAGCCCCTGCCTTTTCCCCAAACCCAGGACCTTGGAATATACCCCCTTAGGGGTCCCCACCCCCCAACTCCCCGCCAAGAGCTTTGGAAGTTTGCTCCAGGTCCCATCTTTGGACACTTTGTTCCCAAACCGTCCCTATAGGCTTCTAATGGCCACACGGTCTTGGCCAGTCCAAACCCAGTTGTCCCTCCTGGTCACTTTCCCATCGCAGCGGAGCCCTGCCTGGGTACAGACAACCCTCGTGGAGAGCTCCTGTCCCTCCGGAGACCCCCTCCCACACAGCTCCAGTGCCCACCTTATCCCCTGTCCCCCTTCGGCAGGCATTAGCAAGCCCCATTAAGGAGCATGCCGTATTATACAGGTATTTGATATTCCAAATAAAATCTCGGCAGCCCCCCGTGAACCATCTTAACTGTCGAAATGCCCACAGGACTTGGGATTAGAAGCTCTACAGCACATGCGAGATGAGGGGATTTTATTTAGTGTTTAGGATTTATACATGTATATGTGTGTGTGGGAGGGTGCCCAAATATGTATTTAAATCAAGTAACTTAATCCACAGAGTTCAAGGCTAAAACCACCACAGGAAAAGGGTATTTGCATATATTAATCTCTTAACATCCACAAAGGAGAGTGTGTGGGAGAAAGCCCAGCGACCTGGAATGCGAGGACCCCAGAGAAAACGCCAGGTGGTGTTGGCTTTCTGTTCCCACCTGCGGGGCGCCGGTCCCGGCCCCGCCCACCCTCCGCACCCCCCGCCCCCCGCACCCTCCACACCTGGCTGGACCCGGATGCCCACGGGTGGGGGCAGCGTCTCTGTCAACCCTGAATCCCCCCGAGGTTCATCGTGGGTTCTGTAAGGAACGAATGAATGGATGAATGCACCCTGGAGAAGGACACACTAAGCAAAAACGGAGTTTCCTGACGCGGCCCACTCGCTCTTCGGCCGGCAGGTCCTGAGGGCAGGATGGAGGAGGTGCCCTTCTGCCTGCGGCCAAGCAAGGGGCTGGGGGCGCCTCTCTGAGGGCCGGGGAAGCCGGAGGAGGAAGCGGCCGCAGGTCGGGGGGGGGGATCTCAGGAGGACGACAGAGCCCCCCCGGAGGGGGCAGGGGACCTTGGGAGCAGGGGGTCTGTGCATTTCCTTCCAAGCACTTGTGAGGGACCGTGGTGACAGCCGAGGACAATAGAGTCACCTTGCTGGAGCCAGGACAGCTAGTCTTTCCTAGTCAGGTGATGAACTGAAAACAGAGGGGTCCCCAGACTGCAGTCCCCCGCCCCCCCGCCCCGTCCTTATCACATACAGCACACGCTCACACTTTCACACACACACACTCTCACAGCACACACCACTCACGTACACTCCCACATTCACACACGCATCGCTCACATTCGCACCACACACACACACTCACACATTCACACACGCACACCACACACATACACTCACACACCACACAGAAACATACACCACTCACACCACACACGCACACACACACTCACACACCACTCACACCGCTCACACATTCACACACTCACCACACACCACTCACATACTCACACGCCACATAGAAACATACACCACTCACACCGCACGTGCACACACACATACACACTCACACACCACTCACACATTTGCACACCACTCACATACGTTCGCACAGCCACACACCCCGCTCACATTCACACCACACACATACACTCGCACATTCACACACTCACACCACACACTTTCACACACACCACTCCGACTCTCACATACTGTATACAAACATACACCACACACTCACACGTTCACACTACTCACACATCCCTCACACCCCACACACCACGTACTCACACACACCACTCACACTCGCTCACACCACGCACACTCACTAGCAGCCTCGATATGGGGGGCAGGTGAGAGGGAGGCCCAGCCTCGGCCTGACGGAGACCCAGGGGCCCTGGGCCACAGGTGGTCTTCCCTTCTCAGCGGTCCCCAGCAGAGGAGACAGAGACGACGTCCCACCTCCAGGCACGGGGGTGGGGGGCGTCCAAGCTCGTTAAACTCCCTCTTTGGAGAGAGTGGAGTCGAGGCCCAGGCTGTGGCTGGCCTGAAGTCACGGAGCCCGGAGACGGAGGGGGTGGGATGTGCACTCCTGTCCCTTCTCACTGCCCATCTGGTGCCCCTTCACCGATCACGGGCCACCTCTCTGCCTTACTTACTTACTTACTTACTTCAGCAGAGTCGCATTCATTCAAAGCTCCGTAAGGCTGAATTGCCGAGAGGATGAGTTGTCCTCCTTTACACCAATGCGGGGGCGGGGGGCGCGGGGTTTACTGGCTGCGTGAACCGCACACACAAGGCTGATGCAGCCGGTTAACCTGGAAGGCCAGAGGGCTCACACACTTCAGGGGGCCCAGAAGCCGTCCCACAGTCAGTGCCCCCCCCCAACCCCAGCAAAGGTCGCCAGAAAGCAGCCCGTGCCTCTACGGTCCGGTTCCCACAGCGGGGGAGGGGCTGGGCGGGCACCACGCGGGTCTGCCTGGAGAAAGACCTACATGGGCTCCCAGCTGTGTGACCTGGGGCCAGGTACAACCCCTCTCTGAACCTCAGTTTCCCTCGGAAGGCCTGCATAAGAATGGCTCCCCCACCGGGCTGTTGTGATGTGTGTAAACACAGTGTGAGCTTGGTGCCCCTGCAGGTGCTCAGAACGCACAGCTGCTTTACAATAATTAAAAACTACCTCTCGGTTCCCCAGTAATTTGCGCTGGTCTTCACAGAAATGCGTGAGAGTTCTGCACACAGTTCTCCCACCTGGCTCCGGGGCGGTGCCCCCCAAGCCATAACTGTTCATGCGCCCGACACCTGCTTTGTGTCAGTCTCTGCTGAGGGCAAGTCACCCAGCCGTGGCCTGGACAGACAAGCTCCCTGCCCGCAGGGGCTCACTTTCTAGTTATTAAAGTGCTTGACAAGAGGGCTACCGAGAGATAGGAGGTAAGAGGGTTGCCAGATGAAATAGAAGATGCCAAGTTAGATTTGAACTTGCGATAGATGGCATATTTCCAGTATAAGTACATCCCATTGAATATTTGGGACATACTTATACTCAAATGTTATTTCTGGCTCATCTGAAATTCATCTTAAACTAAGTGGACTACGTTTTTTAATTGCAAAATCTGGCAACCCTACAAAGCAGATCTTCCAGCATTTAGCAGCTCCCTGAGCACCGTCTACAGAAGTCCCCCTCCCGAACGACTGGAAACGTGGGCTTTGGGATGAACAGAGGGACAAGCTCACAAGACAAGCACAGAGCGTGGTCTGGGAGGCCCCTCAACAAGGGGACCGTTGAGCTCAGACCTGAAGCATGGAAAGGAAGAGAAAAGAATTCACATCCTAGGAAGACAGGAGATCAGAAGCACGGGGGAAGGAAGGCTGCAAGCTACCAGCTCGGAGGGCAGAGCAGAGGGCTTGGAGGGAGGAAATGGCAGGCTCCATGGGGGAGGCAGGATGGAGCCGGATACGAGGTAGCTGGACAGAGAGGAGGGGTGCCGAAGGGCCCCAGCTTGGGAAGGAGATGGTCTCCCCTCCCTGGTTACCCAGGCAGTAGGACCCTGAGGTTATCTATCATGTCCCACCCCGGGCTCAATCCATGAAAAGGTCCTTTTGGGTACAACAGAATGTTCAGTGAAAAGTACAAGATACAGGGGCACCTGGGTGACTCAGTGGGTTAAGCCTCTGCCTTCAGCTCAGGTCATGATCTCAGAGTCCTGGGATCGAGTCCCGCATCGGGCTCTCTGCTCAGCAGGGAGCCTGCTTCCCCCCCCCCCTCTCTGCCTGCCTCTCTGTTTGTGATTTCTCTCTCTGTCAAAAAAAAAAAAAAAAAAAGTACAAGATACAAAACAGCGGCTGTGGTGTCCCAGGGCTTGATGTAGACTAGCTGACCCAGGGTATAGTAGGTGCTCAGGAAACGTGGGGTCAATTGAATCATAGTTTTCCTATTTGCAGACCAACTCAGGGTCGGTAGAGGCATCTGCAAGGCTTTTCATTCCGTTTTGAGAGTATTTGAATGAATGAATGAATGAATGAATGAAACAGATGTAAGGTTACTAGAACTCCATCCAGAAACCACTGGTCCCAGACTTAGCAGGTAATCAAATAAGACGAAAAGCCAGAACCTGCCTCCTGGTCCCTGATGGGAGCCATGGCTCTGGAGTCCGTGATAATTAGTGCCTTTGCGAGTTCCTGCTCTCTCCCAACCTGCTAGGGCTGTGAAGCCTCCTGCCGTGCTCAGCAGGAGAGATCGCCTCCCTGCCTTCCAACACTCCAGCCCCCGCCAACCCCAACATGTTCTCAGCCCACTGGGCCTGCAGAAGGTGTAAAATCCTAGCTCACCAAGAAGGGGGGCTGAGGCAGTGGGCATCCCGCACAGACAGGACGACTCGCACACCACTGTCCTCCTCAGTGTCCTCGGGCAAGTGGTTTCGCCTCTCTGGGCCTCAGTGTGTCCCCTGCGCCCGCCCCCACCCCACCGGCCCCGTGAACCAGGGATGGATTACAGTGATGCCCCCGTTCACTGGGGCACACGGGTTTGGGGAGAACCCGTTCCAGGCCGGGCACTACCCCAGGGCTCAGGCCACAGAGCAAGGTCTGGGACTCCAGACTCCTGTTCTCACATGAACATCAGACAATGAATGAGGAAGGGCACAGCCCACGAGGGGACCATGTGGGTGGTCTGGGGAGGGCCCCGGCACAGGCTGGCCTTGGAGCTCAGACCTGAAGCCTGGGAGGGAAGAGAAACGCCAGGAGCCCTCTTTCCCGGCCTCCGAGCAGAGGGTTCCTGGCACCCCGCTGCCTGTCCGAAGAGCCAACCGTCGTGCTTCAAGGGACCCTCCGGACCCCTCCAGCTTTTTAAGCACTTTATTACCAACAGTAACACATGGCTAATGTTTACTGAGCACTTCCTACGGGTCAGCCTCCGTGTTTTGAGGGATGAGCGTGCCCAGACCACACAACTAGATAGTGGGGACACTCGCAGGACTGCATAAAGCCGGCACACCCCGCCTGCAGCTGGGCCTCTGGGGCTGGTGCCCCACACACTGGGGTCGCTCCTCAGTGGAGCCAGTAGGGGGGGCACAGGCTGGAGTTTAGGACAGCCGGGGGGGGGGGGTGGATTCTACTGCCTCCCCACCCATCGGACCACCAAAGCCCCTGCAGACACCAGGCCTCACCCTCCCCTTTACAAAGGAGAAGCCGAGGTGCCCCAGGAGACTCGGGGCTCCCCACTCATACTCCAGGGCTCTTCCCAAGCACCAGGCCATTCGTCAGGCCAAGGCTTCCCAGCAAAGCCCCCCACAGCCAGGCCCAGGATGGGGGTGCGGTGTATCTGTGCAGGGTGGGGGACGAGAGGGGCCTGGCCTGTGGGGGTTGAGCATAGCGGCCTCTCCCTTGACCCCCACCCCAACATGTCCCTTCCAATGCCAAGGTGTACTCCAGGGCCAATGCTAGGAGGGTTCACTGGGTCAAAGGGCAGCCCTGCAGAGTGCAGTGCGGGGGTGGGCATCAGATCCAATGAAGGCAGGGTCCCCGGGGTTCCAGGCTCCCCCAGGAACCTTAGGGGGTGGCTCTTTCTAATGAACATACACACACTGCGCAGACTCCTGGGCCTCTTTCTGTCCCCAGTCTTCCCCACCACAACACACTCCCATTTCTCCACATCCTCCCCCTTCCAAATGACCAGGATAAGGTAACCAGCGGCACAACTGCTAGACCCCAGGCCGGGTGAGGTGATCTTAGGCCTGCTTCCGGGCTTGCTGGCTGTGTGACCTTGAGCAGGTCCCTTGCCCTCTCTGAGCCTCTGCTTTCTCACCTATAAAATGGGGGTCCCACCAGCCCCTGACTTGTAGGACTCTGGTCGGGGGAGGGACCCAGAAGATGGGCTCAGCATGGACCCAGCACCAAGGGTCTCCGTTCACTTGATCACCACCCTGTGCCAGGCCCCTCTCTGGGCACTGCAAGGGGAAATGGGAATTTTCATGGTGTGCCCATTTGTTTAGGTCCTGCTTCCTTCCTCCAGCGGCTGAAGTAAGTTCCCAAAGATGAGGAAGACGTGGCCACTGACCTCGGTCCCAGCCAGGGCCATGGCCACCATCTGTCTGCCTGTCCGTGGACATCAGCAGTTCTCAAACTGTGGTCCCAAGGCCAGCGTCATGAACACTGTCCAGGCTCTTGCTCAGGCCCATGAACCAGAAACTCTGTGTGGCACACAGTCTGTTTTAACAAGGCCCCCAGGTGACAGGTGCATCGTCGGGTTTGAGAAGCACTGGCATAGACCATGAGATCCAGAAGCGGGGGTAACCCCTCCTACACCCCCAACCCTCACCCCAACTCTAAACCTAGTCCCCCCAGTACCATGCTCCCCTAAATCCAGCCTCTCATCTGCTAGTCAATAGTCTGGGGGCCCAGGTCCCTCCAAACGTGGCCCTCAGAGCACCTGTACCGGAACCACTTGGAACTTGACAAAATGCAAGCCCACCCAAAGTCAGCGTGTGACTCCCTACGGGGGCACAAGAATTTGCCTTTGCCCCCCTCCCTGCCTGATCCTGAGGCAGCCAGCAGTCCAAGCACAGGGTAGAAAGAAGACGGGGGCGTCTACCTTGGTGTCACACTTGGTTGAGCTCCGGAGTCTTCTGTTTGGCTCAGGTCATGATCTCAAGGTCGTGGGATCGGGCCCCACGTTGGGCTCCTGCTCAGTGTGGAGTCAGCGTGATTCTCCCTCTGCCCCTCCCCCATGTATTCTCTCTCTCTCTCAAATAAATCTTTAAAATAAATAAATCTGTTCAGAGAAGGAGAGGAAGAAGGGGAAGAAGAGGGAGAAGGAGGAGGTGGGGGAGGGGGGTGGGGGAGGGGGAGGAGGAGGGGGAGGGGGGAGGGGTGGGGGAGGGGGAGGAGGACAACAGAGAAAGCCCAGGCCTGAGGTGAGGGATCTTGGCCTTTCCCAGTGACCGCTGACCAGTGAGCCCACCACGGTGCCCCCCCCCCCAGCCCACCCCATACCTAGGTCCTCCCAGGCTGGGACGGGCACAGGGCGAGGACACTGGGAGAGCCCCAGCCCGATCCTTGTCCTGCCAAGGAGGCTGCCCAGGGCGTCCCAAGAGACTCATGGGCAGGGGAGCGGGGGTGGGGGTCCAGGGGGAGGTGTGTGCGGATGGAAAGATCTAGAATAACGTGGCCCTGGGGACTTCCTGAGAGGAGCTAGGACACTGTGGGGGAAAGCTCCCTCAAAAGCCAACGCGTACTTGGAGACTTCCGCCCCCATCTTGGGTTCCATTATGGACAGCAGGTCATGGACAGGCTTGACAGGGGAAGGAGCGGGGCTAGGGAAGAGTGGCCGGGGCCCAAACTCTCCCTGCCAACATGTTACCGCCTGTACCTCCCTTTTCCCTCGGAGCAAACCCCACAAAAAGAAATATCCAATCCTGAATCACCAAAGAGCAAAACCATCCATGGGTCTATCTGGCACCTGGTCTTGACCCAGCCCCTTAGGCACCAACTTCACCACACTTTGCCACCTGTATCTTACCCATTTTGTTATTTGCTTAATTTTCTTTAAAAGAATTTGCTATTTTTACTTAAATCGATTTATTTAACAGGGAACTTTATATGAGCACTGTAAGTGGAAAACTGAGATCACGGTGCCATGAATAGAAGATGAAAGTGAAAATAAATGACAAAGAAAATAAAACAATGTTATTAAATTCTATCCGGCAATTGCTGCCTGCCAATGGCTTTGTTATAAAAAGGTTGGGGAGCATAAGCTTCTCCGGGAAACCAGATGGGTGGAGAGCATGGGGAAGGGAATCACCCTCGTGTAGCTCCTGAAATCCTTCCTCTCCTAGGCCATCAGGGCTGCCCACCCTGCACTTGGGAAGCCACAACCAGCAGGTGACACCCCTAGGCCACTGGACCAGGAGATGGGGCTCCCTGTAAGGAAGGGAGCTCATCTCAGTGAATGCTGACAGGTGTCCTTACCTACGGCAGGAAGCAGGTGCCTCAATGGTCCCGTCACCGGTGAGGTCGTCTGAGCCCCAGGGGATGGTCTAGCTCAAGGCCTCTTACTGGAAGTGCACAGACCACAGCCCTCCACCCTTGGCTCCCCGTATGTCCAAATCTGTTCACTACAAAGGCCCTGCATTTTTTTCTGGTGCTCCTCTCTGCTGGTGCTCCTGGTTCAAGCCCTGTCACCTAAAGGTCCCTTCTTCCAGCCCACAGTGGCATCTCCCCAAACATCACGGTGTCTGCAAGGTTGCTCTGGCATTCCGGACCCAGGCTTCTCTGTACGCAGACTCCTCTGACCTTCACCCGCCAGATGCAGCCTAGAGCCTTGGCCAGAGGCGAGGGGAAGGAGGCCACACCCCTTGATTTCCAAGCCAAACAGGTAAGTCGGCTCAAAATCATCCCATCTGCTAACGATTTCCTCTATGAGAAATGCAATTATAAGTCGCAGAAAGGAACGTGTGAATTAAATGGGCGGTGGTGAAGAAGGCGGGGAGAAACTCCTGGGGGTGTCAGGAGGGTCCCCAAGCAATCCTCTCAAGGGGAGGCCAGGTGATGTTTCAGCCTCGAAAGGACTGGCAGCTGTTGCATCACCACAGAACAGCGGGGGAGGCAGTCTGGTAGCCTGTCACTGGCAGTAATTCTCACCCATAACATCTCTTACTCTGACCCCTGTCAGGACAGCAGCCTGGACGTTCCGATCCATCCCAGGGGACTCTGAGACCCCAGAGCCCCTCCATAAAATGTGATGAGCCCTGCGTGGGGAGAAGGTGACACAGGGAGGTCTCAGAATCAGTGACCAAGGTCTGCTGGGCTGGGGCCTCTCAATCTCAGCCCACAGGGGGGTGGGGCGTCTGACCTTAGATCCAATTTGCACAATGAATTCAGAGGTGAGACTGGTCCTTTGCAGCCCAGAAAGGGGGACTGTGGAAGTGAGGTCTGTGGGCGGACCTGTGCGGGCATGCAGACACCTCCCCACATATATGTGCACCTGACAAATACTAAGTCCCAGATTCACCGCCCTCCCACGCCCCACCCCTACCCCGGGTCCTCAGAGCAGGACCATGGAGGTTCCAGAGGAGGAAAACCAGGAGCGCCCATGGTTGGCAGGGGCAGCACCCAGGCATCCCACCATACCCCTCAAGTTACCCTGAGTTATGGCCACCTTGACTCCTCTAGGTCTTCACCCCAAGGTCATATCCAAGCGAACAAAATAGGAATCCCCCCCACAAAGGGCTCCCTAAGGCAGAATGCACAAAAAGCAAAGGCAAGTTCCATGGACAGATGGAAATTGGAAAGCTTTTTTCTAAGATATCCAAGGCCTCTGATGCCATCGAGGAGAAGGGGTTGGGGGAGGGTGATGGGTAGAGCAGGGGGCTTGAGTGAGACCCGGACCTGGGTTGGCATCTCAGCTTCACCCTATGCCAGCTGTGTGACTTTGAGCAAACGACTTCCTTTCTCTGAGCCTCCCTTTCCTCCTCTGCAAACAAGCGTGACAATAGCATCAGCCAAACGCAGGTTTTCTGTGAATTTCCATACATTCGTATGGAAAGCGCCTGATGCCTGAGACATACAGATAAAGTTTGTCTAGGTGACAGCAATTATCAGTACGGAATGTCACATACAGACAAATATTGGCAAGCGTTAAACGTATAAGAAAATTTTAAGTAAAGAAACTTAAAACTGAGAATTTCTGTGTATTTATTCAGTTCAGTCTGCAGATTGGAACAGATCCCTGCAGTTCTATTTCTGTTCAGCTCCTGGTGCAATGTCATGTCAGAAGTGAGAAGCGGGGCGTGTGGCTATCTGGGGGAAGCACGTGCTGAACGGGCGCTTGAGTCCTGCCCACAGGCTGGGAGTTTGAATCCTAGTCCCCCAAGTCCCAAATTGGGACAAGTGGCCTCCCCTTCCTCAAAGCAGAGGCGAAGAGCCCAAGGACCTAATCCGGCTGCAGGCTCCTCCGGCCAATCTTGGCCTTTGGCTTTCTGGTGCTCCTTTGGTCAGCGGTGGGGGCGTGGCCACACCGGGGGGGGGTGTGGCCACACCGGGGCACGGCACGGCTCCCTCTCGGTCACGCCCACCGATGAGGCAGGCGGGGTGGGACCTAGGAGTGTGACCAGGACTGCGCGAAGAGATTCACAAGAATCTGGGGGCACCACAAAAACTTTGTCCCCAGAGCACCCCCTATGCTGAGCCGAGATGGCAACCAGAAGGAACAGCTCTTGAGGCGGCCCATCTGGGCAAGGCGAAGGGGCAGGGGGCCAGGTGCAAAGCCCAGGGCAGGCAGGTCAGGAGGAGGCTGGGGGGCTCCTGGGCAGGGCGACACCTCCAAGGGAAGGTGTGGTCACCTGTCCTCACTTGCTCTCATCAGATTTGTACCGGTGGGTGGCATGGGTGCAGGTCACCATTCAAGGGGAGACACGGGGCTGCCCTGTCCTCACAGGGCTCAGAAGGGGTCCACCAGGTGAGGGAGAAGTGGGATCAGGTCAGGCCTGGTAGGTCACAGCCAAGACTCTGGATCTTCCTCTCCCTGCAATGAGAAGCCACGAGTGGATTTCCAGCTGGCAGGGGATAGGATTTCGCTTGAATTTTGAAAGGATGGTTTGCTCTTCAGGGTGGAGAGCAGACTGGAGGGGAACAAGGTGACGCAGGAAGACAGTAAGAAGAGAGCAGTGGTGCTGCCTGCAGGTCCCAGAAGATCTCGAGAAGGGGCCAGGTTCCTGGTGTGTTTCCAGAGTTAGAGCTGACCAGATCAGTGGATCTGGGAGGATAACCCCAAGAGTTTTGACCTGAGAAAAATGAAAGCACGAAGTTTCCATTTACTGCTAGAAGAGCACGTTTGGGGCAGCAGGTGGAGGAAACACGGTTTAGGACAGGCTACATGCGAGCAGCCAGGAGCCATCCCTTGGGAGGTGTTGGAGAAGCCTGGAGTTCAGGGGAGGGGACAGGCTGGAGGTAGGGGGTGTCCCCTCAATGCTGGTTCTCAGCCCCATGAAACCAAGAGACCGCCCAGGGAGAGGGAGACAGAAGGGAGAAGCAGGGTCAGGACTCAGCCCTGGGGCAGGTCCAGGTGAACAGGCAGAGAAGGAGCAAATGGCAAACGGCATTAGGATGGGGCAGAGAAGAAAGTGTTCAGACATGGATGGAGAGAGCCGCTGCATCCGGTGCGGCTGGCAGGTGGCGTAACGTGGAGACCAAGGGTGACCTTCGGGGTTAGCAAGGGAGCGGTCAGCACTGGCCGTGGCGAGCCGTGTTTGGGTGGAGTGGTCAGAGTGAAAGCCTGACTGCCGTGGGCTCAGGAGATCACGGGAGGGAGGCGTGGAGAGAGACTATTTCAATGATACTTGCCAGGAAGCGTGGCCGGAAGGGGGTCAGATCAATGAGACAGGAGCTGGAGGGGATGACAGGGTCAAGGGGTGGCTACCGGAAATACGGGAAACATTTCTGCACATCTGTTGCATGTTGGTGGTGCGCACCCAGGAAAGGAGCGGGCTGTTGATGACGTGGGAGAGAGGCCAATGGGGCAAAATGGCAGAGACACTTCGAGAAGGTGCACAGGGTCCCGGGGAGGAGCGGGACAGCTGCTCCACTAATGGCCTTGAGTGCCCAGCAGGCCAGTGGGTGGGTCCAACAGGGAGGATGATGAAGGTAGGGCTGGGCAGTCCTCTGATTGTCAGTGTATTTTCAAAAATAAGAAGGAAGAATAGTTTGAAAGGTTCACTTGAGGCCAAGGTCATGGCCACGCTGGGTGTTTCGTCCAGGTGGGCGCTGGAACACAGGAGGCGGCATGCTGCACTCAGCCGAGGACTGAGGGTGTAGAGGAGACTGTGACCCGCTGAGGAGAGGGGCTGGGGCGGGGCGAAGGACAAGGAAAAGGGGGTCCGGGATCTCAGAGGGCAAAGGATTATGGGTGTCAAGGGCGCAGAGGGAGTGTGCAGAAAGACCGGAGGCGAGAGAATGGGAGGCTAGAAATGGGGGTTACGAACTGCGGGATCTGGGGCAAAGCCAAGATCCCACGGTGGCTGTTGGAAGTCGCAGTGTGGTGAAGGCTGAAAGGCCTTTGGAGCAGAGAATTTGGGGGAGCTGACGGGTGAGGCCAGGTAAGGAAGGACGAGGGCAGAGCGAGCCCTGAAACAGCCCTGCTCGTCGCCTTTGTTTATTTATTTATTTAATAACTGACTATTAATTAATTATTGATTATTGATTATTAATTAACTGATCATTGATTAAATAATTATTTAATAACTTAATGCCTCTTAATCATCGTTCTTAACCATCTTCAAGTGTACAGCTCGGTAGTGTTAAGCGCATTCATAATGTTTGAACCAATTTCTAGAACTCCGTTTGTCTTTCCTGAGTGAGTCTCTGTACCCGTCACACACTCCCCCTCCCCCGGCCCTGGGCACCCCACCTTCTACTTTCCAGGTCTACCAACTCCACGACTCTAGGGACCTGAGCCGAGTGAAATCATGCAGTCTTTGTCTTTCTGTGTCTGGCTGATGTCACTCAGCGTGACGCCCTCCGGGTTCACCCACGTTGCAGCAGGCGTCAGGATTCCCTTCCTTTCGAGGCTGGGGTCATATGCCTTGCACGCAGCCCATTCTGTCTGTCCATCCGTGGATGGCCACTTGGGTTGTTTCCACCCTTTGTGGATAATGTGGCTGTGAACATGCGTGCCCACACATCTCAAGACCCCGCTTTGAATTCTTTTGGCCATATTCCCAGAAGTAGGATTGCGGGGTCCTGGGGCAAGCCTCCGTCCCGCCTTCTGTGGCGCCGCCACACTGTCGCCACGGCAGCTGTGCCATCTTATTTTCTCACCGGAAGCACACAAGGCTTCCCCTTCCTCTGCATCCCCGCCAACCCGTTGCTAGCGTCTGGTTTTTGAAGGATAGCCATCCGTCTTCCCAGTTCGTTGAGAAATATTGTCTCATTTGGTGAGGCAAGGGCATCCCAGGTGGAAAGGGACAGCCTGAGAGAAGCCAGGAGCCTGGCAGCTGGGGGCCGAGGGGGCAGGAAATGGCAAGTGACCCATTTGGCTGAACACAGGAGCGTGGTCAGAGGGAGGCTAGAAATGCAGCTGGGGGAGGCTGACCTCGGAGACCCTCGGGTGCCTGGGGAGGGGCCTGGAAGTCACTGGATGGGAAGCCCCTGGAGGGCTCTGAGCAGGAAGTGAAGGAACCTCAGACACAAACACCGATGAATCCGAGAGTGAGGAGACAGGTTGGCTGGAGGGGAAGAAATAGGGGGTTGGGAAGCCAGGAAAGAGATTCTTAGAACAGCCTAGAATGGCTCTGACTGCCGTGAAGTCTTACAGGGCCCAGCCCCCAGTCAAGCAAGCCCTTTGCCATCATCTTGGCATACCTGGTCAGGTGGGTATGCAGCCGCCCCAGTTTATAGATGAGGAGACTGAGGCTCCGAGAGCATAAGTAACTTGCCCAAGGTGTGAAAGCCAGTAAGTGGCAGAGCTGTGACTCAAACTCCACTCTGTTTCCCATAATTCCACAAGCATTTATTGAGCACCTACTGTGTACCAGGCCCATGCTGGGGACCATTTAATGCCAATAGTCCGTTGCTTTTAACAGCTACTCTGCACTGGCTCAAACAGTTGCCAACCTGCAAGCTGCTCTAAGACGAGACATGAGAAAGTAACTCACCAGGGGGCTGGAAAAACCGGAGAAGAAATGGTAATTGGAGAAATTGGCTAACCCACACAGGCTATATTAGCACACACATGCAGACTCACCCATCACAGAAACTGCCGGGCCCTGGAGGGTTGGTGGCCAACAGAAGAGAGGAGGGGAAGTCCTAAAAATTACAGACCATCCCCAGCCTCCCCGCCCCAACAGATGAGTGGATCATCACCAAATAAAGGGGGTCTCCCAAAAAGCAGAGTTTGGGAAGGCTCCAATCACAGGCAACCGTGATTTCCATAGACAAGTTCATACGTTCGGCCCAAATCAAAATGATGTTGCGTTAGTTACGCGGGCTTTCATTCCTTCATTCAATATGTAATGAGTTCCCAACAAGTGCTAACAGAGAGGACACAGGAACAATGCAGGTGTGGCTCCTGGGACCTGTGGCCACTGAGGGTCGCAGATGTGAGACACAGTCACCAGGGTATGGGAGTGGGCAGGGCTTCCTGGCAGCCTGTGGGGTGGGGAACAGGTGTCTGGGGCACTGGGGACAGCTTCTCCAATGATGGGCTGTGACCTAACGCACGGGTAAGAATGGCTCCAGCCAAGAGAGAGGAGGAGAGAGTCCCAGCAAAAGAAAACAAGGCCCAGGGGGCATTGAAGGAATGGCCAGGGAAGTAGAACGAGGATTCTCTGAAGGAGTAGACAGGCTGGCAGATAAAGGGAGACCAGGGTTTTCATCTGTTTAGACTTTCAAAGGTCAAGGCAAATAGGGCTTTAACATCAAAAACATTTTAACAGGCGCAGAATCTTTGAAACGTTTCCTACTGTGTTCTCCCTTTTCCTAATTCAATATTTTTTCTCTCTGTCTAGCATTGCCACCACCATGAAACTTAAACCATGAGGCTTTTGCTCCATGAAGGGACAGTGGATAACACGTGTAACACGGAGAAGGGAAGAAGAGGGCTCCAACAGGAGGCGAGTCCTGCTAGGAAGTTCAGGGAGTGGAAGACCCTTTCAGGACAGGAGGACAGGTAGAGGAGGAAGGCCAGACCTGAGGGTCCCAGAGCAGTAGAACGATTCACGTAGTTTTAGGGAATGCGAGGACATCAGCATGTGTCCACACTGGGCCTGACACTGCATCCCACATGGCAAGGCTGCCCCAGGGTGGAAATAACCAGGGGTCCCCAGGCAGATGGGACTGAGGACATTCTCACAGAGACCTTCGCTGCAGCTGAACGGAGGAAATATCCAGGAGCTGAAAGGATCCAGGGGTGGCATTATGGATTGAATTATATGCCCCAAAAAAAGATATGTTTGACGTCCTGACCACCCCATCCATGTGTATGTGAACTTATTTGGAAATTGAGTCTTCGAAGATGTGATCAAGTTAAGATGAGGTCATTAGTATGGGTCCTGGTCCCATATGCCCAGTGTCCCTTATCAAAGAGGAGAGAATACAGGCTGAGTGACACATCTACAAGCCTGGGACCATCAGAACCTCGTAGAGGCAAGGAAGGATCCTCCCCCAGGGTCTTCAAGGGAAGTGTGACACTGGTAACACCTTGATCTTAGACTTCTAGGCTCCAGACCTGTAACAAATTTCTGTTGTCTTAAGTCACTGAACTTGGGGCACTTGGATTATGGCAGCCACAGCAAACCAACACAGAACGGAAGAGGCTTAACTCTGAGAGGAGAAGTTTAGTGCAAAGCCAAGTCCACAGTCAACATCAGCGAATGCCCCTGCAATGTCCAGAAACCAGTGCCCACCGAACTGCCACACCTGAGCAGGTACAGTGACAGCAAGTGGGACAAGGCATCCTTCCCAACCCCTTAAAGCTACGTAAGCTTCTCCAAGCATCCAAACACCACCTGCGCAAAGAAACAGAAGAGAGACACCCTGTATGCAGAGGAACCCACCTTGCAAGGTGTCGGGACTTGAACCGACCAGGTATTTGCTGACTTTCAGTTATGTGCCCGACCTCCTCCACCACCTCGACATCAGCAGGAAAGGAGGCACAGCGTACAGTGAGATCACTTATAGGAAGTCAAGGTTTTTCCTCACACCTTCATCCAAGAGCATACACTTATTTCACCCCACTGCACTCATTTTTACAAATGGTCTCTGTGGAATTGAGGCACCTCCCCCAAGCAACATGGGGGACGGGCTCGGAGGCAGGAAACCGAGGTGGGGTGAACTGTGCATCTCCGGATGGGGTGGCCTGATTTCCCATGAGAGTGCCCGAGCATGACTTACAAAAGCAAAATGAGGGAAGCAACATAAACAGCTAGCCATAGGGGATTGGATAGATACATAATCATAATAAGCTACCATGAAAATCATGATAAAATTCTTTACTAATATTGAAGAAAGTTGTGATAACTGCTAAGTACTACTAGTATGATCATAATAGTAATAAGCTTAAAAACTGTATCTACAGTAGGACTCCAGTGTTTATGGGATGTCACTATACCAGCCCGACTTTTTTAACAACTCCTACAGTTCAATGACTTAACTCAAAAATGATCTATTTCATCTATCATGAGGACGTGGGGTCTCTACAGGGTCATTCGGGAACCCCCACACCTCCCGCCTAGTGGCTCAGCTGCCCCCTGGGTTCTCGGAGACCTTCACCGAGAACTTCCCACCCCCGAAGCAGCAAGAGAAAAGAAAGAGCATGGAAGATCAGAGGACTGAATGGGCCAGAACCAGAAGTGCATGACATCACTTCCCCCATATCCCATTGGTCAAATTTGATCACATGCCACCCTACTTGCAGGGGTGGCTGGGAAATGTAGTCTAGCCACATTCAGGAAGAGAAGGGAAAAACGATTATTCCCTGAACACGTGAAATCTGCCACAATTAATATACACTGAAAAAAATACTGCAAAGAAATCATCACATTTTCACAGTAATTATTTCTGGGTGGTGAAACTAAAGGCGTTTAAAATTGTTTCATATTTATATTACTTGGAATTTTTCAAATTGTCTCAAATAAACATTTAATGCTTTTAATGAGAGGGGGAAATATCTAATTTAATAATTGACAAAATAGTCTCCAGGCTTCTTTTGGGATTTAGACAGGCTTGTTTAGCAGTCATTTTACAGGTCACATGATCTAAGGAACGTTACGTCACCTTCCTGAGCCATATTTTCCCTGTAAAAGGGAAAACAGAAATACATGTCGCATAGAGTTGTTGGAAAATTGAATGAGAACATGGGCAGCTGTTATTCTTTCTGGCGCTCAGGCATCCCTCCACAGTCCATTCAGTCGCCCCTCTCCTAAGTTACTGTTCTGGGCCTTCTCCCCACCCCTCAGACCTTCAGTCTCCCCTAACCCTCCCTCCTGATGACCCACCTTCTACTTCAGAGGGACAGAAACAATAAGGAGAAGATTGGGGGACTGCCACCACCACTCCTGTCCCCCAGCACCTGGCCTGCTCCCGCTAACCCCTCCTGCTTCTTGTGATGTTCACCCCTGTCCTCAAGGTCATGCCCCAGCCACCCACTCTGTGTCCTGCACTAACAGATCCCCCCCCACCCCCGGCTGGGTCATTCTCGTCCTCATGGATACAAGTCTGAGCTGCTCTCCTCTTTACAACCCCTGACTGCCGTCTCTCCCCGGCTATCACCCCATTTCTCTGCTCCCTTTTATTACAAAATCTGTCAAAGGAATTGCCTGCTATGACTGCTTCTACCCATCCCAGTCTCCCAGAACCTACTCCAAATGGGCATCACCCCTTCCGCCTCTCTGACATTGCTCTTCATGGTGACCTCCCCAGTGCTAACGCGATGGTCAGTCCCCGTCCTCCTCTGATTTGACCTGAACCATCCCCTTCACAACCATCTCTCCTTCCCTGGTACTCATGGCACATTCTCCTGATTTCCTTCCCGTGCCCCTGCTACTCTTCCTCAACCTTCTTTGCTGCTTCCTCCTCATGTCTTTGGCCTCTTAGTGTTGAAATGATGACCAAAACTCAGTCCTCTGGCCCTGGTAATGGAAGGAATTACATCTTCCAGAAAGATTCTTTGAGGAATATTATTCAGCCTTCAAAAGGGAGGAGATTCTGACACCTGCTACAACATGGAGGAACTTGGCGGACACTAAACTAAGTGAAATTAGCCCGTCGCAAAAAGATAAATGCTGTATGATTCCGTTTGTTTGAGGAGTCAAGGTCATAGAGACAGACAGTAGGCTGGTGGTGCCAGGGGCTGGAGAGAAGGAAAAGAAGTGTTAAATAGGACATCTTGCATATTTTTCCACAATATTTTCAAAAGTTCACCTAAGAAAATTTTTAATAAAATATTTTGGGGGTTTTTATATTTTTATTTTATTTTATTCAATTAATTGACATATAGTGTATTATTAATTTCGGAGGTAGAGTTCAGTGGTTCATCAGTTGCCTATAACATCCAATGCTCGTTACATCACGTGCCCTCCTTCATGCCCACCACCCGGTTACCCTCATCCCCTTACCCCTCTCCCCTCAGCAACCCTCAGTTTGTCTCTTGTGGTTTGTCTCCTTCTCTGATTTCATCTTGTTTTATTTTTCCTTCCCTTCTCCTATGCTCCTCTGTTTCGTTTCTTATACTCCATATATGAGTGAAATCATATGATAATTGTCTTTCTCTGGTTGACTTATTTTGCTTAGCATTATACCTGCTAGTTTCATCCACATTTTTGCAAATGGTAAGATTTCATTTTTTCGATGGCTGAGTAATATATATATATATATCTCACAATTTACCCATTCCTCTGTCTATGGACATCTGGGCTCTTTCCATAGCTTGGCTACTGTGGACATTGCTTCTATAAACATTGGGATGCATGTGCCCCTTCGGATTATTACGTTTGTATCTTTGGGGTAAATACCCCAAAGTATCTTTGATACAAAGTATCTTTGTTTCAAAGTATCTTTGGGGTAAATCCCACTAGTGTGCGATTTCTGGGTAGTAGGGTAGCTCTATTTTCCAGAGTAGCTGCACCAGCTTGCATTCCCACTAACAGCATAGGAGGGTTCCCTTTTCTCGAATCCTCGCCAGCACCTATTCTTTCCTCAGTGGTTAATTTAAGCCATTCAGACTGGTGTGAAGTGGTGTCTGGTGGTTTTGATTGCATTTCCCTGATGCCAAGTGATGTTGAGCATTTTTTCATGTGTCAGATAGCCATTTGGATGTCTTCTTTGGAAAAATGTCTGTTCATGTTTTCTGCCCATTTCTTGACTGGATTATTTGTTCTTTGAGTGTTGGTTTGATAAATTCTTTAGAGATTTTGGATTTTTTTGTTTTATATTTTACTTGTTTATTTGAAAGACAGAGAGAGTGTGAGCAGGGGGTGGGGCAGAGGGACAAGCAGACACCCCGCTGAGTGGTGAGCCCAACGCAGGCCCCGTTCCAGGACCCTGAAATTGTTACCCTGAAGGCAGATGCCCAACCGACTGAGCCACCCAGGTGCCCCTTAGTAAGATGTTTTTTTAAAAAGATATACTGAAGTGCTACCCCCAGTACTTGGGAATTTGAACTTATTTGCAAATATGGTCTTTTCAGATGTGATTGGTTTAGATGAGGTCATACATGAGTAGGGTGGGTCTTTATCCAATTCGACTGGTGTCCTTATGAGGGGAAGACAGAGACACACAGGGAGGATGCCAGATGACCCCAGAACCCAAGCTCAGAGTGGCAGCTTCCCGGCGAAGATTGCTGGCCCTCAGCAGAAGCTAGGGAGAGGCAAGGAAAGGGACCAGCTGAGTCTTGAGAAAGCATGGCCCCGCAGTCACCCTGGTCTCAGACGTGTGGTCTCCTGACTGTGACAGAATGCATTTCTGTCCTTTGTGATACTCTGTTCGGCCTTCCTAGGGAATCACACAGGTGCCTCTGATCTCCTTCACCTCTTATGTCATCTCCCCTCTATACTCACATGTCCCACGTTCAAAACTGCCCCCCCACCCCCCCGCCAAGCCCTCCCCAGGGGAACCGAGACTCATCTCACCCACAGCTGCCTAGTCGTCTAATCAGCATTTCCAATATCACGTGCCTAAAACCAAACTTCTCCTCTTCCCCATAGAACCTGTTTTCTCACCTTAGTTAATGGCTCCCCCTCGAGCATGTGATCCTGGCCAAAGCCTCGGGGGGTCATTCCTGACTCTGCCTTTTCTCCAAAACCCCCTCCAAAGCATCCACTAATGCTGTCAGCTCCATCTTCCAAATTAAATCCCAAACCCAGTTCCTTCGCCTCTGCAGGTTCCCACCCCCGGCGGGAGACCCTGCGTCTGTCTCCCTGATGTCCCCCTCCCCTGCTGTCCTCAGTACAGCCCGGCACAGCAGCCACAGGGATGTTTTTAAAATGTGAATCAGATTATGTTCTACTCAAAATCCTCTGAGGGGGCTCCCCATTTCTCTCCTGGTAAAAGCTGAAGTCCCCAAGTGGCTCATGGGGCCCCCACATAGGCTCTCCTCAGCCTCCTAAAGTCACTGCTCACCCCCCTCCCCATGCTTTGGCCATGGAGCTGCCTTGCTGTCCCTCGGGTCCCCCCGGGAGCCTTCGCACTCACTCATCCCTCTGCTGGACTCTCTTTCCCCAGAGAAACACACACTTTGCCTTCATCGTCCTCCACCCAAGCCTTCGCTGATACGTCACCTTTCTCCCAGGCCTCTGGGGACTCCTTATTTCACATCACAGACCACCTCCAGCCCTCCAGCCCTCCCCACTTTGTCTCTCTCTATAGCATCTACCCCCTCGAATCAAGTGTATTTCTTGCTTACATCCACCTCCCTCCACTAGAATTTAAGCCCCAGGACAGCAGGATCTTCTATCCTCCCGACCACCCCCCCCCCCCCGCCCCTCGCTGAATCCTAGTGCCTGGAATAGTGCCTGGCACAGCGTACTGTTTTGTAGAGGATGGACGGACGGATGGATGATTTTCTGAATAATGCTCACGTTTTGTCATTGTTAATTTTAACTCCAGAAGGGGGTTGGTTGAGATGAAGGAGAAAGGGGGCTCCTTTTCTTGATTGAAGGCTGAATTTAGATTTTTCCCTGTAGGATTTAGGGTCATCTCAGAGCCCACTGAACTGTCTGCCCACACCCTACCTGAGGTTTGTTCTTCCCTGGTCCCATTGCCCATGCCCTTCTCAGTCTCAGCCTGGGGCCACCACTGCCCCCACCCTGTGACCTTGGGCACAGCTTCCTTGAGCCTCAGTGTCTCCTGTAAAATGGCTCCATCTGTTAAAAAAAGAAAAAGAAAAACAAGAGATCTGACTGTCTGTGCCCAACACCTTGCCTCAGATTCCGTGATCCGTCACCCAATAAGTGCCACCTTGTTTTTTAAGTTGTTATCATAACGGACAAGTCTTTCCAGACATCTATCCTTCCATACCCACCACTTACAAATGTCCCAATAAAGTTTTTAATACATGATTTACTTGGAATAACAGGGATCACAGGGCCCAGTTCCCCTTTACTAAACACTCCTGTGCCCCACGCCCAGCTCGAGACACACCTGTCATCTCCCAGACCTCCCAGCTCCTCTGGCCCACCTGCCTTGCCCTGTCTCACGCATGTTCTTCCTGTGGGACCTGTAACGTGGACTCTCTGCCTTCCTCTTTTCTTGCCCCCAACATCCAGGATGCCAGCTAGGACTGCAGGATTTCCAAGAAGCCTCCTCTGGGCCCAGCCCTGCCCTGGAGATGGTGGAAGATACAAGAAAAATGAAGCTTATCCCTGAGATCATGAAACCGACACGTGGCACGTGTGGGGGATGGGGGGAGGAACAGGTGTACACTCAAGCCAGTGGCAGGAACTGGACAGATTTCACCCTGGAGATGGCCAGAGTTCCTGCTGATGATTCTGTCTGTCCCCAGCCTGGGTGTGGGGCGGATCCAAGAATTCTATTGCGGTGTTCCTCTTCCTTTTGCCTGGGGGTTAAATGCTCCTGAGAAGATCAGACGGCAGAAGTGGAACTGGAGACCTACCCCACCCTTCTGCCAGAAGAATTCTGTTTATGAAGGTGTCCAGACTATGGGTGAAGACCCAGAAAACCGGAATAGAAAGAATTTTGCAGACCTTACGGCCCTCCCAGCTTTACAGAGGGAAATCTGAGGGTAGGGAAAGGGAGAAGACTATCTCCAAGGTCACAGAGGAAGTCCGACTCAGGGCCGAAGAGGATGTCCACTGTCTGCTGTAGCACCGAGAGGGAACATGAGCAGCCTCAGGAGGGAATTTGGTTTTTGATGGTGACCAAGATGCTAATCTGCCCAATATTATCTCGCCAAATGCCACCACCGAACTGGAGAGGACACTATCATTGTCCCCAGTTGTCTGAAGAGGACAGTCAGGGACGGGAAGCATTTGCCCAAGGCCAGGCAGCCGTCAGGAGCAGAGCCTATCTTGAGCCCAAAGTCCTCTAACGCTGGCCACACCGGCACTTTCCACCTGAAGGCGGATCAGGTTGGAACACAACCTCTACTTCTGGCCCCCGAGCCTCAGTCTCCTCGTCGGCAACGGGGGAGGCCACCACTCTCCTGGACCTTTTCTCCCTAGTCAAATGAGCATGTGTGGACTGGCCCCTGAGAGCACCAGGAAATGACAAGTGTGCAACGGGCAGCTGATCTTCAAGAATTCAGCACACGTCTTCCACTGCAGGAAAATACACGTCCTATAAAAGTGAACATTTTAGCCATTCCTAAGTATACAGTTCAAGGGCATGAAGTACATTCACACCATGGTGAATGTGTGTGTGTGTATACATTCACACCACCACCGTCAGTCTCCAGAACTTTCTCCTCTCCCCCAGCTGAAACGCTGTCCCTCCCCCGCACCTCCCCCCAACACTAGCTCCCCTGCCCCCTCCTTTATTTTTGAAAATGAGCCTCCTGCCTCCACATCCTGGTGGGACAGGCCAGGGAGGGGAGCAGATGACAATGGGCTGGCGAACAGTGAGGAAAAGGAAACCGGAAGGGAGAGGAAAGAAGAGGTCCAGGGAAGTAAGTACATCCAGGAAGCTGATTCCGAGGGGCCGGCCAACCCCGCCCGAGGCCGGGCCAGCCACAGCCCCCTGCCCAAGGAGGGGCCGACCCTCCATTGAAATAAGGAGTGACAGATGACCACCAGACGACCACTCCCTCCCTAGGATCTCTCCAGGAGACCCTCAGGGTTAACCTCAGGAGCCTCGGGGTCCTCATCTGTAAGATGGGCGTGCAGATGACCGTTGTATGTCCCCAGACTTGTGAGAATCAGTTACAAAGTCCGGAGTAAAGCACGGAGCAGATGCCGGGCACGGAGCGGCCTTCAGTGTGGACCACCTTGTTGTTGCTGTATTATACTCCATCCCACCCGCCAGAAGCAGCAAAGGTCCTTGTGCACCGTGAGAGAATGGGTTTTCCCATCCAGCTTTTTCTTTGCTCCCAGAAGAGCCCAGCTGGTCTCCTCCCCATCCCCCAGACCCAGTCACTGGATCCTGTGCTAGGCAATGTGGCCAAAGTAGCCAGCCAGATGCCGTGCCCACCCTAGAGGGCTTGGCAGGAGGGGCTGGGGTAGGGGGACACAGGGAGACAGACATGGGTCTGGATCTCTTGAGCCAAAGTGGTCCGTGATGAGCACATTTACATTCTGGGGAAGGACAACGAAGGGACCCTGAACTAGACCTAAAAGTCAGGGAAGGCTACCTGGAGGAGACGAATAAAGGGGGGTGGATGGTCCAGAGAGCTGAAACCACACAGGCAAAGGCCAGGAGATGTCAACTACCCTGGGGTACAAAGAGAACTGGAAGTGATCCTGTATTACAGGAGCAAAAAGTGTGTGGGGGGGGGGGCAATGGGTGTGTAGGAGCCTGTAGGGCAGAGGGAGGGGGTAGCTGGGGGGCCTGTGTGCCCAAGTACAGAGTCTGAACCCTCACTCAGAGGCAATGGGGTCCTTGCAAGGAGCAGCGTCTGTATTTTGGATAATTCACCCTGGAGGCTGTGAATACAGTGGGCGAGAGAGATGAGCACAACAAACAGGAGGTTACTGTGGCCTTCTTGGGAGAGCTTTAGAGGGGCAAGCCAGAAAGGGAGCAGCCGGAAGAACAGAGATGACGAGCTGGACCACAGAGAGATTTCCAAGGTGAAACCGTGTGGTTGGCAGAATAACGTCCCCCAAAGACGTCCATGCCCTAATTCCCACACATGAGATTATTTTGTGTTACTCGCAGGGAGAATGAAGGTTGCTGATGGAATTAAGATTGCTTCTTAGCTAACTCTGGGATGGAGAAATTATTGTGGATAATGGGGGGGCGATTATAATCACAAGCATTCTTAAATATGGAAGAGGGAAGAAGAGTCCATATCACGGAGGAGGAAAGAATCAATTGGCCACTCCTGGCTTTGAAGATGAAAGAGGGGCCACCAGCCAAGCAGCATGGGCAGCCTCTACACCTGGAAATACAAGGAAATAATTCTCCCCTTTGAGCTCCCGAAGGGATGCAGCCCTGCCAACCGCCGCCTTGGATTTAGCCCAGTGAGACCCGTGTGGGGCATTTGACCCATAAACTGTAAGACAGTAGATCAGTCTTGTTTCAAGCCACTAAATTTGTGGGGGAGGCGTCACAGCAGCCACAGCTGCAACTGGTGATGGAGTGGGGGGGGGGGAGCGGGGGCCTTAAGGGCATCGGGGTTGGGGGCCGGAAAGATGGCAATGCCACCAACCACAAGAGGCATCAAGACAACAAATACAGGGGAGCAGGAGTCTGTCTGCTGCCCTGACCTGAGCAGCCCGGCCCAGGCCCTCGCAGGGCACAGAGCCCAGGGACCCAGTGAAGTGCCAGGGAGAATGTATCCTTACATCATCGCTACTGGGGTGAAGTCGCTGTTGTAGGATGAACGGATGGCAAGATCCCCCACAATTCCTTGGGTCTCATTTCTCAGGCATCAAAACAACCACACTGTTAAGCTTTCGCTTCCTCAACCAGCCAGAGAAAGAGAATTTAAACCTCAAGGACAGAGGTCAAGGTGGGGTGACAAGTCCAGGGCAGGGTAGCATAAGTCATGACGCTGTGGGCTCTC